>NC_136072.1:1126466162-1127951568 GCF_964261635.1 Lissotriton helveticus
TTCAACAGAGTCCAAGTCTAGAAGGGTATTACCATATCCAGAGTATTGGGGAAAAGTAGATAAGTAAACTATTGCTTCCTGTATATGGCTTCTCTAAACCATTACGAATATCCATACAAATTGGCTTTCCAGGAAGGATACAAGATGACCCTTCTAAATTGCTAGAGATGGCTTTCGATATCTAGACATACAGATAACAAGCGAGAACCGTACCTTCCTACAACTCAACTGAAAGACCCCGCTGAAAAAATATAAAACTGATGAATCGCATTGGAGGAAGCTCCTGTTTGATGTTCTGAGTTGGGGTGTTCTTTATTATCCTATAACTCTCCCTAAGTTCCTACATGTGCTTCGGAATACTCCATACACGATCCCTTACACTTTGTTTTAAAAGGTGGACAGCGTAACTAGAATCCTGTTGTACGACGGTTGAATGACCCAAATAGTACTAACTGTACTACAAAGGTGGGTGTATGCTGGGGGACTACACTTCCAAACCTCAAAAAATATTATCAGACTTTACAACTAATTGTAATAAATGACTGGGCGTTCACTTAGCAGTAGGACCTGTCAGTAACAGCAGACAGGGTAAGGACCCCAAAGGATTCGTAAGATCCTTATATGGGGGGGGGGGCCACAAAGAAGTAGCGTGAACACACCGAAACAGTAATGAAAATATGGAGAGGAGCAAAATGTCAAATGGGATGGGGGGGAACACCTTGATTCTGGAAACACCTCTGGTATTCCGCCCTATACCTGATACTAGAGGGCCACAGTACATGGGGCGCTATTAGGATTGCACCACTCAGGGATGTCTGGAAGCCAGGTGGTCTAAAAGCATTTCAAGATCTCCCGGAAGAGTATGACCTTCCGAGCAGTTTGTGTTATAGAAACCTACAAATCAAACTTGCATTATAGAGATACCCAACACTGTTAGGAGACATTAAACAGCAATTTGCATTACAGTTTATATGATAGGCAATGCAATTACTTAATCAAGTTATATTTCTAATATACCATACACTCACCTACAACACGCAGCTGCCACTTCCACTCCTGAAAGCGAAGTGGGAAAAGGGACATTGGGAGATAGATGAGGAAGAATGGGATGGGGCTTGAATGTACCCATGGAAATTTGCAATGTGGGGAGGATTTGGATTGGCCGAATCACAGTTTTTGAATGTATGTACTACACTTGAGTACAATTAGCCAAGTTTGGCAGGACTAGAGATAGAAAGTGACTCCAGGGATGGCAGAAGCGTGACACTTTCCGGCACACCTTATGGTGCTGCTCCCAAGTACAAATATACTGGAAAGGGGAGAGGGAAAGAAACAGACCTCAGGCATAGATGTAGTCATGCCAGTCCAGTTGGGAATGTGGAGCAGCGCTGCCGTACAGAGGTACACGCGCACCTTTTATAACTTCGCCATGATGGTGAGCTAGGCGAGATGACGCTTGTAGATGTGGAAGCCACACAACACCTACTACCAGGCTGTGGGCTCAAAAGAGCTGAGAAAGTGATACACGAAGCCATAGGGTGCCCCTAAAATATTTGCGAAGGTTTTGGGGACCACTGAGGGCCAAGTGGCATTCGCTCTGTAGCACGCTCTAGAAGGTTAAGTGCACGGGTCCGGGAACCCAAGCTTGAGCCCCTATTGCCTTTCTGAGTGTTTTTGGAACGTTTGCAATAATACATTATTTGAATGAAGCTTGCAAACACAACTCTGGTGACAAATAATTTACAATGGACATGGCTGACAAGTTGGCTCAGTAACGTAAACGCTTGCCACTGATTTGTCAGTTGATCTATAGGTGACTAGTCCAAGTCCTGGACAGATCTCCCAACTGTCCAAATTTGGTAAACCAAGAAATGAAAACTCTATTGGCTTGGTCCCTGGGCATGAACCTGTAAATGAAAAGCGCTTTCACTTTTCTTAGTAGTCTGCTGGCAGAAATATACACCCATTGGGTGGTTGTACAGGTTACGCTTGCACTCCGGACGCTTATGTTGAACCTTTTCCACGTAAACGATGAATGCCTGCATTGCCGTCACTTGCCTTTTGTCGGTTCACTTTCTCCAGTAGTATGGATTTATTTATAGCATATGGTGTGGATGGGATGCAGCAGATCACTTAACATCAGGTTTTTTGAGACCATATAATTCACAAAAAGAGAAGAAGAATTATCATAGATTTACAATAGGATTCATTTGACTGCAACAATCATTTATGTTATTAAAGCTATAATAAAAATTGTGCCATATATCTCTTATGGAGATGCTTTTTTCACAGTTGGTCTACACCAGCATTCCAGTAATTCTCAACAACCACTTTTTTGTTTTTCTTCCAGTTCCTCGTCCTGTTTTGTGGAGCCCCTGGTGCAGCTCGCAGGAAACCCCATATTTGCTGTGCGTATAATGGCGGCTCAGGCCTTGGTGCCTGCGGTGCCCGTGACTGGGTACGGGACCCTCTTGCTGCGACTGGTTGGAGAATTACCTTGTGAGGCCGGTAGTACTGCCCACAATGCTTTGCAGGGACGTTTGCTGCAGATACAAGCACTGCTGACACAGGCCCTGGCTCAAAGCAGGTATGGGGAGAAGGAATTTGTACTATTTGTGCAGCAGAAAAGTGTCTTGTCTGGTGAGAGGGAAGTGACCGGGCTATTCATGACAGTGCCTCCTATGTGGCATATCCAGTGCCTTTACCCCCATTTGGACCAGTCCTGGAACCTCCAGCACTGCTGAGTCTACATAGTTTTCATGCAATGCGAACTCCAATTTCATGACAACCAATGAAAATTGTATCAGCTACTGCTAAAATCCCTGTCCTCACAAAACATGTGCCAGTGAGCTGCAGAGTTCACTTCCAGAGCAGACCATGAAGTGTGTGGAGAGGTTGCCATGCATTTACAAGCCTCTGTGCAACAGTCTATTCCCAAACATGGTATCTGAGCATTAGATGCACCATTTAGCCCTGCTTTAACTTCAGGTCCTGTGATCCCTCTCTTCGGAGGTCTCTGATGAGACCTCCTGCTGTACCTCTTATGATGTTCTAGACTCTGTTTACTACTGTGGCTTGTCCTCTCTGCTCACAATCACGGTGCTCTTCAGAGTTGAGCCTTGTAAGTTGAGTTCCGCCCCCTGCTATGCAGGGGATACTTTGTTATTCCTCCCTCCTTATCTTTTGTGCTGAGGTCAGGACTTACCGGTGTCTGTAGCCCTGTTTCTTGTCCTGATGTGCCTTCTGCTTCCATGTGTCTTGGCTTCTTCCTCTTCCTTTCCTTTGTCTTGAGGTTTTAATTAATTTTCTTTGTTTCTCCCTTAATGTTGAATTTGCACTGGAGCTCCTCCTATTTTGTTGTTGTTCCAAAGGGGAGCTTCTTATGATGTGTGGGATCCACATATCCGTAACCTGGTCGGTTGGACATAGTATATAATGCATGTTTCGTTAATGCTGATATTACCAGAAACTACTTCAAGGCACTGGATAGTGAGTAGTCAGATTGCAAAAGGAAAGGGCGTAAGGTTTGCATCCGAAAGGCCCAACTTTAACGTTAGGGCCAGAGCTGCTGACTTTGGAGCTGGGGAACCAGGTTCGAGTCTCAGCGTCGCCTCAGCGTCCTTTGATTCTGGGCAAATCACGTAATCTCCCCATGCCTACCAAACATGAGCGTGTCCTTCTGTTATGTAACTGGTGCTCATGTAAAGCGCTCCAATACCTTCGGGTAGAGTTTGCGATATATACATCTGCACCAAAAATATAAAATAACATTCCAAGTGCAGTAATGTACTTTAGAGAGGAGTCTACTTTGATGTAATCTGAATTCCTACAGAAAGAGAAGCATCTTAAAGGCTCGAGAAGTCTCGTTCGTGGCAGTGTGATCTTTGTACAATAGGTCAAGAATGAGAGTGCTGCATGAATCTGCACTTTTTGTAGCTCAGAAGGAAGCTGCCATTAATTCAGTTGAAGTACTTCTGCAGTTGAGCTGCTTATTGGACTGGAGGAAGACAGATTGGATGTACCAATCAATACAAGTTCCCCAGCATTGGATATACTGACACACTTCACTCATGCCAGACTGGGAATCCTCAGTAAAATACAAATTTCAAAAGTGAAACATTGTGTTAATCATTCCAAATAACTCTTTGTAAATGCTTGTTTTAATATGTCCCCCACTTCTTTTATGGACCAACAATTTTTGATAAATGCAATCAAAAATATCACATTTTGTTTTTTTACCAGTCAGTGAAGCTTGTTCACACCAATACCTCTGACAACCTGCAAACACTCACACTTGCCTTCATCCTTGCACCCCTTCATGCTGAGCCCAGATGAACTCCACTATCAAGTTCATTATGCTGCAAATATGCACCTGTGTTTGTAGATATAGAAAATCCTGGACAGCAGATCGCCTTGATGACATGAAGCTATCCCGGTATATCCTCCCGAGTGTTCTCTCAACCTACCTGTATGCCCTCTGGACTCGCCTGAAGGCCCTCCCAACTGCCCATAATGCCCACCGACAGCCGGAAATGCCCTGCTGACTTCCTGAATGTTGTACCGACAGCCTTCAGAATGCTGCTAAACGGCTTTGCTTCTGAGAATTAGGACCTTATTTAGATGTTGGCGGTCCTGGGACCGCCGTACTGGTGGATAGCAGTCCCACCGCCGACATCACGTCGGGCCTCCTGCCTGATCATGGTGATGGCGGTGTGACCACCACTGCCACCATGATCCTGCGATGGCGTGGAAAGCAGGCGGGAATTGCGAATCCGACCTGCCTTGCCTCCAATCATTTATTGACTGGGTCCCTGCCATGAAATGCTTGGTGGAAAGACATGTAAAGGGGCCTACATCTTTCTATGGGTGTGCATATGATGTGTCCCCCCAAAAGTACACACTCATGCGTGCACTGAGTGGCATGCACAACATGGTGCATACCACACTGCACAGACTTGCTGGAGGCGCTGTCACTGCAGGAGGGTGCTTTTTAGGCTCTCTTATGAGCCAAACATTCCAGCCGCCGTGACGCTGCCTCACCGGCTGCCCTGGATTACTGTTGTAATCCGGTGGGTGGAAGAGCAAACGTCTTGGCCATCTTTCTCAGACTGCGACAGCGGTAGCCCAGCGGGAAGACCACAAACATCTAAATCAGGCCCTTAATATCTTGCTTTCAGTGTTTCTCCTAAGGCTTGCTAACACCATCCTAGGACAAAACGGGAACTCCCGGAACAAATATGGCCTGCAGTTGAAATCCCTGTATTGAGAAACATTTTGGAATTCATCAATGTGTGGAGCAGCACCCAAGGCCTTAAGCAGGCCCATTCTTACGCTACGTTCAAAAGAGGGTTGAAAAACCTCCTGTGTCACTGCCAAGATATCCTTGTTACTCCAACACTCTCAGAAAATACCTGCTCCCTGAGTGTTTATTGCTTAGTGCTTCATTCTCAGTTACATTTAGTCACCTGTTTGAGAACCTGGTATCCACTTTTGAACATGGACGCATATGATTTTTGCTTCACTACCATTCAAGCATTTGTTTGGGATAAGTAATATTTGCACATTTATTTTCAAAATCCACACCACAGTGTGACTGTTTTTAGAAACCTGTATTCTATCTTACATTGCCTTTCTCCCAATAAGTACTCCATTGTAAAGTGCTCTGACATTGATGAAATTGGTCCACTCTACAGAAAATCTCAAATCAATAAATACTGTCCTCACTGCACATTAACTCAGTCTACCCTTTTAGCCACAGACTCGCGTTTTACATCTCCTTCCATATTCCTATACTCTTACCCAAGTCTCAGTAATTGGCCCAATTCACATTGGTCGTTTTCCCCTCCATAACTTGAGCCGAGCTTGTCGCCATACTTAAATCTGCGACCCAATAGAGTGCTGCCTCTGACATCTTCACCTTCAAATTGGTCCTGCACCGGTATCAGACCATGCCTCATCCACTCTTTTTCCTTGCAACCTACCCACAACGTATCATATCAACGGCTGTCATTCCCCTCCTTTTAGGACAGAAGTCCTCCTTATGGCTTGAGAAATTTGTGCTACCCTTCCTTTTCAAATTTTACCTGACCTTATTTATTTTTCTGTTAGAGACTTCTAGCTACAGATTCCTCACCTTTTGAATATTCCCTAGGCATCCGACTGATTCAGGAAACTTTTCAGCAATACCTCTGCGCATCGGTAGGTGGCGCCGTGTGGGTCTGCACTGCTGCTATTCTTTTCTAGAAATGATGTGCGAACCCTATACATGTGCCACTTCCACATGCTGACATCAGTTCCTTTCTTTCAATGCCACCAGATGCAGATCAGGAGCTACCTCCTGTCTTTTTGAGACCTTTTCCTCAATCGCAAAATTGTTTTACAGTGTGCAAAGGACATGTCAGGTCCCAAAACAACAGGTTTAAAGCCCTGTAAGGACTGCCGCAGACAAATGTCTGTGACAGATCCTCCCAAAATGTGCCTGTGGTGGCTTAGTTAGAGCCACAACTTTAAGGCCTGCTGTTACTATGCGCCAGTTACCCCAAAGTCCATACGAGATCGCAAGATGATACTCTATATCGCCAAGCACTGGAGGAGACTGCAATGAGATTGGTCCAAGTCGAAAGTGTGGTCCCATTCGACATCTAGAGGTCACCAGAGTAGTTTCAGGGGTCAGTCCTTCTCTCTGTCCAAATCTTCAGGTAAGACCTGGAAGGAAGACAAGTCATCTAAGTGGGACTTGGCTACTTCCTGCCACTAACACACCCCTGAGAAGGCATAGGGGAGGCACTATACCTCTTGATCTTGTTCCCAGAATTGTTCAACTTCTGTGCCGATCAGGCAACTTGTTCAGACACAACCCGTGTTTCCAAGGCTAGCAGATGGAAGAATTCCACGAGATCATGCTCCAACTCTTTGGCTCCTTACCTACTGCCTCTGGCGCGCCAGCGGTCCCTATAAAGTCAAGAAGTTCTCAACCTGGGTTACCTCCGGCACGTACACCCTCGACACCAACTGAACCATCCAAGCCCATACCAGGGTCGCCTCCATTTCCGCTCTCGACTCCACTTCCAGCGCCATGGTCCACGGCAGAGCCTGGCACATCGACAGCAATGCTGGATTTATCAACGCTGTAAGAAAAGGCCCTAATTGTCCTTTCTGACATCTAGTCGGCGCCAGTTTGACCTCAATCGAAGTTTCTTCCACCTGTGGTTGAGGCTCCCATTCCTCCATTTGCTCTGCCTCCACAGTCAAAAATGCACACCCTGCATTCCTTGTTCAGCACTATTTCGGATAACGATTACAATATGGGTGATTAGATTGGCCACCCTTATCACTAAGAAAATTGGTATGATGTCCTGCAGGAGACTAGCGGTCTAAATGCTTCCCGAGTCCAGTCTTGTCTCTCCTCCTGGGTCTGCCGCTGAGGAAAGTGCTTCCTATGCCATAGTTATGCATAGGGCAGCCAAAGTCCTTGACCTCTAGCTCCCCACCTTAGAGGTTAAGATCAATGTACTTACAGAGATCCTTTAACTGGGGCAGACATTTACTGAGCCCTTCTTACAATTCAATGAGGCCTTTACGGACACTTTGTTGGGGTCATGGGCCAAACCTGGCTGAGGTCCACTAGTTTTTCAGGTGATGTCCATCTCTCTCGCTTGTGGACATGCTGCTTGATGGGACTCGCCTGTTTAGGAACCTTTGCTTTAATTTTTTCACCGCTGCACCTTCCACTGTCCACCCAATGACTGACGGAGGACCACCTTTCTGTTTAACAGCAGGAAGCGCAAGCCCTGTTGGCCAAAAAAGCTATTGAGAGGGTGCCTGTGCTAGAAGTAGTGCATGGTTGTTACTCCCACCAATTCCTGGTGCTAAAAAGTACAGAGGCCTTTGCCTATTTTAGACCTGTGCCCTCAACTCTTTCTTCCAGAAGGACACATTCAAGGTGCTCACCCAGGGCCTGGTCTTGTCTGTCCTTGACCCTGGAGACTGGATGGTGGTGTTGGATCTACGGAATGCCTGTTTCTATATACTCGTCCTGCAGGCCCATTGGTGCTACTTGCAGTTTGTGGCAGGACAGGAGCATTTTCATTCACTGTGCCCTCCCCCCCCCCATTTGCTCTGACCAGTGCCCCTTGCGTGTTGGTGGTGGTGGCAGCACACCTTCAGCGGTCATGAGTCCCCGTCCTCTACCTCAGCGACCAGCTGTTGAAAGTGGGCTTGTCCCAGGCAGTCATCAACCACCTTCAGACTATGGCGAACCACTGGTCATCTTTGGGGTTCACTGTCAACATACTGAAGTCACACCTCACTGCTTCTCAGACGCTCCACTTTATTGGAGCTATTTTGGCCACAATTTGGTTTTGTGTCTTTCCCCGAGAAAGGAGAGTCCATGATATTAAAGCTGTGATCCAGATCTTTCAGCCTCTACTGATTTTCAGTGAGGTCGACTCTGAGCCTGCTGGGACTAATGGCCTCCTGCCTTCTGCTGGTCAAACACGCCAGGTGGCATATGCGGGCTCTGCAGTGGAATCTGAATTCTCAGAGGGCTGAACATCGAGGGGACCTCTTCAACCACATCCAAAGGAGACTGCAACAGAGCTGTAATGGTGGTTGCTGGACCCCTCGCTGTACCCTACCCAGAGCTGATAGTGGTGACCAATGCGTCCACTTCTGATCTGGGGCGGCCACCTGGGAGAGAAAGAGATCTGACGTCTCTGATGGATTACTGGCTCTTTATAAACCTTCTGAAGTTGTGGGCCATCCACTTGGCATTGAAAACCTTCCTTAAACCTAATAAGGAGAGGCGGGCACAGGTGCTCACAGACAACACCACCACCATGTGGTATTGCAACTAACCGGTTGGAGTGGAGTCCTGGGCCCTCTACCAAGAGGCACTAGGCCTCTGGAAATTGCTGAACCATCATGGAATTTTCCTGGTGGTGAGACACCATGCAGAATCTTTAAATGCCAGGACAGAGGAACTCAGACATCGAAGTCTGGTGGATCATGAATGGCAATTTCACAAAGAAATGGCGCGGATTGTTTTGGCACATGGGGAGGACCTTGGCTTGATCTATTCACCACCATTGAGAATGTGCAAAGTCAGCGGTTCTGTGCCCTGGAGTTTCCAAAGCATCTCTTGTTTGGAGACGTGTTCTGCATAGGTTGGAACTCTGGACTCCTGTTTGCTTTTCTGCCAATACCTCTTCTATTCCAAGTTCTAAAGAAGATCAGGACCAACCAGGGCCAAGTCATCCTCATGGCCCCAGATTAGGCTCAGAAAATATGGTATCCAGAACCACTGGGTGTGAGTATCTGTCCTCCGATCAGGCTGCCGTTCCAGAGAACCTTCTGTTAAGCAAAGGGGCAGGCCTGGTTTCTGCAGCTGGGCCTTCGCGCTCTCCACCTTCATGCTTGGATACTGAATGGTGACAGCTGACCACCTTTAACCTTCCTTAGGAGGTGGTTGATGTCTTCTTCTAAGTCAGGCGTGCCTCACAAAAACTGTGTACACCCATCGTTGGGACAGTTTGTGGATTGATGCAGTGCATGGCAGTTTGACCACCTGCAGGCTAAATTAACTGGACGTGATGTTGTTTGTTTTGTACCTCGCCCAGCAAGGCGTTGTTATGAGTACAGTTAAAGGGGTACCTTTGTAGTGTAGTTCCTATCTTCCCAATAGGCTCTGCGCATTGGAATAGTACCTACAGCAGTAAAGGCCTAGGCCAGATGTTAACTAGGTCTACTACTGTCGATACTAGACTTAATTTTTGGGTTTGCCAGCTAAGCTCAGAGTTCGCTAGAAACTTTCTCGAATGTTCAAGGAAGGATTAACTCCCCTGATTAGACAAGAAGGGATTTAGTTTCTGACAACCATAGAACATGACAACTTTGCTCTCCCCTAATCAAGAGTCAATCTCAAGAGTCGTGTGAGCACAAGGCAATTATTTTACTCAGTCAGTACGTGCATTCTTAGTCTCATCAGAATGTAGAGAAAAGGAAGAGACGGGCGTGTTCAATAAAAGATGTTATTTATTGATCAGTCTCTTTTCTCGTACAAGAGAAATGGATCGATATTATTGCAATACTTATAGTTAAGTAAAGTGCATACATTAGAAGCAATAGTATAAAATAATACTGTAAAAACATTGATATGGTTTCTGAGCCATATGATGTTTAAAATGATTAAAATATATTTACATACACATATACATTTGACTAAACGTACTCAACTGGTGTTTCTAAATACGCCTACCCCGTGTACCTGACCTAAGTCTAATGCGTGGGCGGGAAATAGAAAGTTACAGTTTAAGTTAAGTTTGTTTTTGCCAAGTGAATAACTAAAGAATTCTCTGTGAGGGGTTATTCAGTTCTGTACCTGGAATTTAGGATGAATGAGGAATGGTATCTCTTTCTCTGCTCTCGATATTCCAGGCTGCCTGCGAGGGCTACCCGGAAGCGCCGGTGCTGGGTCTCTCGGCTTGAGATAGCAGCGCGTCTCTCAGCGCGTCAGGAGGGCGGGGCTGTTGCCTGCGGGGTCTGCTTCTGCTCTCGGCTTCGGCAAGTATGGCTGCTCCGTCTTGTCACCACGCGTGTGTTTGCATAGGGCAAGGTCGGCAATATTTATACCTTAAAGGTGCCGGGATTGACGTAAGGATGGACATAGGTACGTCAATAAAGATGTCATACGACTTGCTCGTTAGCACATTCTTTACTAAAGTTCTCTGTGAAATCAAAACAATGGCCGCACGGATTATCCAGGTTGTCATAGGTTTGATTTGTTATGAGAACGTCGTATGCCTTATCAGGGGCTGGAGGAATGTCGCTTGTCTAATTAGATCTCAAGCGTTATGACCTAATCAGATAACACGTTCCTGTGCCGTAGTGTGACTGCGTCAGATAACGGTATCTGCATCATGGGGGTTTTCTTGCCTCATGGGCTGACTGTTAGTTAACTAGCTAGGTAGTTTAACCAGAATAGGGTCAGGAATAGGGGGATCGATTCAGAACCTATAGAAATACACGACACCCACTCCACGCTAACTATGGTCATATCTACTAATCTATGCATAGTATAACATAGTACAACATACTATAGAGTATAGTGTATACCTTACCACCCCAAAATACATAAATGCATTTTGAAATTTTCAAATATACTGAAAAATTGCAGTCATATATATTGTATGCACTTAAGCTATGAATTAAATGCAAAGGTAAGCACGCATTTTATGCATTATTGCTTGTTGGTATATGAGAAATACACATGAAATGGCTCTTAATATGGCTATACAGAAAGAAAGGTCGAAACCATTTCATCACATAATATATTTTGTGAACATACCAGCGGGCAGCTAAAGTCTATATAAAGTCTATAAAGTATCTAAAAATAGAAATCTTAGTTCTCTAGGAATAGTTTTCTTACTTTAAGCAGAAGATCAGTGTCCCGGGGAAAAAATATATAGAAAAATATTTTAAGGGCTTGCTGAAAAAAGTTGCTGTCCGTGAACTGGATTGTAATTGTTCACGTGACTTTATTTTTAAAGTTGAAGGCCGAATTCAGGGAACGCCGTGTGCGAGTTTACTCAAAAGTCTCTATTTCTGTTCCGGAGAGAACATCATATCATTCAGGCTTTCGAAAAAACTGTCAACAGCTTCATGGGAAAGTTCCTCTAAGTCGGAAATAGGGGTAACCATGCATTCGTGTGCATGATTGTCTCCATTGACATTCTGATTTGCATTGCTGACAGAAGGTCGTACCTGTTCGATGCTGCTTTCATCTTGAACTTCACTACTCTTCAATCGTAGTGGTGAAGATTCCAGGAATGCCGTCATCAGAATTGGCAGCCTTTGAGGGCAGCACAGTGCGTGAACCTTGGTAGGAACCAACAGTGTATCTGCATCCACCGGCGCATCCGATTGTAGCGTCAGACAGGTGTCTAACACGCATTCTTCTCCGCATAGCAGACACCTTAGTACAGGTAAAACACACCTTTGCCACATTGGTCGAAATGATAGAAACCAAGTCATGTTTAGGTCTCTAAGCCGGGAGAGTCCCAGGATTTTTGATATCCGGTCCCGGTATCCAATGGCTAGGATCGTATCTTCCATTGTCGCGAGAGTTTGATCTGTGACATGGGTTGCCATAACGAAAAATAAGGACTAGGAATAGGATTCCTGCAATTAGTCCCAGGATCAGGGGAAGTCCGCCAAAAATCGAATGGACGAAATCTGGAAAAATACCCAGTATGGCTTTGAATGGTGTTAATGCCATCGAAAATACTGTCTTAAATACCTTTGAGACCCCAGTGGTATCAGAAATATTTAAGATTTCGCTCAGGATTTCCGCGAAATGTACGGGGGAATTAGTTGATAATAATGTATGTATCTCTGCAGTCGTCCTTGCGACTTGTAGATCATACGTTTCTTTAGATGACGTGAGCCTTGTAGGCGTCTGAAGAAGCACTGTTTTCATTCTGCTTAAAGTATCTATTCGAATAGAAGTAATTTTCAAACCGGGCCATGCCCTTGCCTCCCTGTCTGGAAAGGAGCTGGGGAATAAAGAACGTCCACAGCACTTGACCTTCGCCGTCGTAGTGACGAGATAAGGAGTCCCGGGCATAAGACTACACCATCTGCGGTCTACAATAAGAATGTAACTCCCATTATAGAGTCTTTGAAAGAATGGTTCTATTTCAGTTGCAGGTGCGCCTTGCTGGTGACATGAAAGGTTGTATGAATTCCCTTCACAGGCTCCGTGCAAACTAATACCGTTACACAGAAGCGTGCCGCTTAGTGACATAGCACAATTGTTGCCACTAAGAAACACTTTCTGTCCTTTGTTACTGACACATGCATGTGAATAGGGCAGGTTCCAAGTTGTTTTAAGGTACCCCTTTCCCAATTTCTCGTACATGCCAGCCTGTATATATTTTTGGCAGTATTGAAACCTGAAGGTTGAGATTGGAATATTTATGATTCCGTGGATTATCCATTCACTGACAGGTCGTTCTGACATTGTCATTGGTAATCTTTCTAGTTTTTCAATGCTCAAGATTGTATAATCAGCACCCTTCTGCGCCATACCGATTTGTCTATCAGTAAGGTTAAAGATTTGGAATAGTGACGTTGTGTTGATTAAACGCCAAGGCACGTAGCCTGAACGCAGATTTTGTAACGTCCAGCCAAGCTGTACAATAGAACGCAATTGTGACTGTCCATGTTGTAATAACAGTAAGTCTTGCGATAATATATCGATTGCTGAAGACACAATGCTGTCCAATGAAAAAATTCTGGAGGACAGAGTCATTAACCCATTGTCCACTACAGAAAGTGATTTTACCAAATTAATACGATCAATTTCACGTATTCTCTCTGCTGTCTCAATTTGAGTAACCTTCCAGGCCTCATTGTATGCTGCATATACAGAGGCTGCTATGAAACGCTTATGACGCTGTTTGCGTGGTCCCAGTATGAAATCACGCAAGTCAGCACCATCAGTAAGTAAAGTTAGGTGTTGCTTAATTTCAGGCAGTGTGGAAGTTTGTAGCCATTGAAGGCATAATTTGCCCACACTGTAGGTTGTTATTATCCCTGGGTGATGTCTTTGGGGATATCTAGGGTCTGGCCTGGTCATTTTGAAACCCTGTGTTTTATTCAGGAATCTATCTTGACAGTTATTTGTATCTGTGGGCCAGATCAACCATTGTTTCCAATCAGGATGTGTTCTGTTTTGGTTAAGTATATGGTTTATGTCTATTTCTTCATCTGTTTCAGAGCTATTGCTAAACATTGTCGGCTTTGGAATAGACAGGTTATTTAAATCTTTGATTTTGGCTAAGCCAAGACAGGTGGTTTGTTGAACAGTGTCATTTAAAAATATCATTTGTTCTGGGATCATGCAGGCTCTAAACAAAGCTTCTAAACCCTGTACTTGCCATTCTTTTGTACCCCAAACACTTTTCAAATCAACATTTTTGTCCCAATAATCAAATCCAAAAGTATTCATTTTTTCAAAGAACGAATCAGAATAAATCAATTTTGTGTTGGTTATCATGGTTTTCATCCCTGTCTTGTTTGACAATTTGTAATAAAATGTTTCAGCATTAGTTATGTTAAAACCTGAAAAATATGAATATTTGTCATAAACGGTTCTAGAGCTCCCTTTTGGAGGTGTAGCACAATGTTCCCATTGATTATAATTTAAAACATTTCTAGGTTGTGCAGATTTATGCAAGAAATGGTTACCATAATGGTTATAGCAATACATACTATCATAATTTGTAGAAGCCTGCAAATAATCATGTTTTGTAAATTTAGCAGACATTACTAAGTCAGACATCATATTATTTATACTTTCAAAGTCCCAATCATCAGCAAATGAGTTTGGTTTTGCAAAATCACTCAAGGAGATCTTGATTTGGTGTGGATATTTCAGGATCTCGACCGGACCATAAATTTCATAGTCAGTGTTGTCCCAGGCTACCCCACCAGGTATTGGAATTGCTGTGAAGTTGGCTGAAGAAAGTTCTGAAGAAAGTTCTCGTTTCTTGACGTGTGAAGATGTGTGTGGTTTGAGGACCAAGTTGATGTTCTGACTTGCTGTGTCCATTTTAGCATATTTTCCCTCAATGAAGCGTCCCAAAGTAAATACCATGATGAGCCAAAGTATGAGGATAAATGCACCAAAACCCACCCAAAATTCAATCCATGGAGAAACCAGATATGTTTCTTTCAGTTGTTTCAAAAGTTCCTTAGCTTTGTCTTTAAAGGATTTTGATGATGGCTGTGTCTTTTGTTCACTGAAGCCGTCAGAGGAATCATCGAAGTTGATGAAGTAACCAGATGCAGTTCTGTCAATTGTTCCAATTGGTTCAGGATTTTTGTTTTTTGCATTTTCACTTGGTACTTCAGTATAGATTGGTGTCTCTCTGCTAAATGTCTTTATTTGGGTTTTCAGAGGTCTTAGTTCTATTGCATTGTTGCATAGTCCTTGTTGTTCTTCTGTAGGCGTTTCGAATGTGATGAGCCTCTTTGATAGGACCTCTGTACTGGTAGCAAACCTTGGTGTTCTGCTACTTATTGGGAGTCCACTTGGCCTACTGTTTGTTATCGGCCACATGTTGTGGTTTTACCAGGTCGATGGATACAACTCGGTTCTCCTTTTTTCCAGCAAGTGGCGGTAGTAGAACTGATCTTGTCCCGTTGACAGACAAGACAGGAACTGCTTTTCTGTAAGAAGGCCCAAATTCCTTCTTTACCGCGATCTTCTCCCTGACTAGATCCCCGACTTTTGGAATCCAGACAGGTCTTGCTGGGACAGGTGGTGAATCTTCAGTGGTCGTTGGCTGTTGTTTCAACTGTATGTTGCTCAGGTCTTTTCTTGTTTTGTTTAAGTCCTGCAAAATAGCCAAACGGTCTTTGACATCAAAGGTTTTTTCTATTACCACTGAAGTCTGACTATCAAGGTCAGAGATCAACATCCTAGTTCCGAATAATAATTCGTACGGACTGAATCCCTTCAGAGAATTTCTTGGCAAGTTATTTAGACTACGTTGGACACTTATTAGATGTTTGACCCACCCAGCTCCCGAACCTAATATCCTTTCTATTATAGATTGCTTTCTGCCTTGGTTTTTTCTTTACACCGTCCCATACCCTCAGGAAGGAAGTGAGAAGATTCCCGCTGGGCTGTGCTCATTTGGCCATGTTTCCCCCCCAGGCTGGTTTGCTTGAGTGAAAGAAATGGTCGAACGTAGCATGCTCTTAGCGTATATGCCATTTAGACTCGCAAATCTTGTATAATAGTCCGGACGTCAGCCAAGTGCTGGTGATCTACATTATAAGTGGAAACTAGCCTGTATATGTTAATCGCAAGCCATTCTTTTTGCTGGTAATATTATCTGCCTTGATACGACGAGGTATTAAACTGCTTCTCTCCCCACTGCGATCTCTGTTGCAGTTTGGGCAGTTTTTTACAAACATGGTGTAGTGCAGGCTCATGCCTGGCCACCAGTACCGTGATTGTAATTCTTCCAGAGAATCTTTTAATTTAAGGTGTCTGTGACCCTCGCCCATGTGTGCGTCTGCGATTAACAAGTTTCTCCTGTCCATGTTTGGAATCACTCTATCCCCCACTCCAGGGATTCGAGCAAAAGGGACGGAGTTTGCATCGATTATGTATGTATAATTGAGTGGATAATTGATCGGTAACGCTGAGCAGTCGCCTTTTGATGACGTTTTCACCGCCAGCAATGTTTCGCCGTCAATGTATTTTAATGTACGCTTTTTTCGATCTACGGGAGCCGGTTTACTGGCTGCCGCTGCGGCTGTTTCAGCCAATGAATTCCCTACAACGTGAACGCCATCACGCTGGTGACTCAGTGAGTGTGTCACGTGAGTCTTTGGTAGTTCTTTTTTCAAAAGAGCTACTTGTTCCCAGAGCAGTCTCTGCTTTATTGGTGCATCTGTGTCATCTTTGTAACCGTTCTGAATCCATGTCTGCAAATCCTTGTTATATGCTTTGACGCAGTAATATGAATCTGACACTATAAGTGTCGGGAATTCGCGATCCGCATTATCTAGCGCCATTTTCAAAGCTAATATTTCAGTTTGTTGTTCTGAATTGATTTCTACTGAGTGTGTCTTTGTTAATAGAGGTTTTAGTTTACCTCCGCGCCACACTTCTTTTGTAATCTCACATGTGGGATTGTATGCATGTTCTCCCCAAACGGAGGGTTGAGCATGTCCGTCTGTATAGATTACACAGGCGTAATGTCGTAGAGGCAGAATGTCGATTGGCAGAGGATACGTCTTTTCATATTTTAGATTTTTCAATTCTTCTAATTCTGGATCAAAGTAGTAGTATACTTTGTCCGTTGTGATTGAATTCACCCATTGTATCCATTCCGGATTCAATGTTGTTGTTGGTAAATTACACGGTGTTGTTAGTGCCTCGAAGGCTGATTCAGCTGTTCTGACTGTGATATGTCTACCATCAGCTATGTCTTTTTCTCTAGCTATTGCGGTTTGAACTGCTTGAACCATTTTTCCTTTGTTGCTGAATCTCTGTTCAGCTTTTGTGTACAAATGTGATTTGAATGCAATTGGTACCTTATCTCCCTCATTAGAGGTTAGGTATGTGAATCCGCATCTCCCTGGGATGACTCGGATCACAAGGTTGCGTGTATTATCACGGGTTTCTTATTTTGTTTTAATTAGCATGTCTGTTTGTAAGGATCTCAAAATTTCTGTGTGTGCTTGAGTCCAACTGGATCTTTTAAAGTCTGGTTTAATTAGATCATAAAGGGGTTTGACCCTTTCTGCGTAATTTGCAATATATGTTCTTCCGAAATTTAGGAAGCCTAGAATTGACTGTAGGTTTTTTAGTGTTTTAGGAGCTTGGATTACGGCACATTTCTCTAGGAAATTGTCTGCCAGGCTTTTACCTTCACTTGATAACTCATATCCTAAGAATAGGACCGTCAGATGGGCAATTCTGGACTTTTTAAAGTTGAATTTGTAACCCTCTGCAGCGAAACCAAGTATTATGGTGTTCACTCTTTTCAAGTGAGTTTCCAAGTCATCATCTGTTAAGTAAATGTCATCGACATAAGATAATGCTTCATCATCATATTGTTGTAGTAATTCTGTTACTCTCGCTGAGAATACCCCCGGGCTGTTCTTGTACCCCTGGGCTAACCGACAGAATTGTTTTTGAGTGCCATTTACTGAGAAAGCTGTTAAATATCTGCTCTCTGGTGCTATGTTTTGACAAAAGAATCCATTGGAGATGTCCAAGGTTGTTTTGTATTTTTTGCGCACTATGTTATTCATTAGTGCAGCACTGTGTGAGTTTTGCACTGCAAAAGTTTTGCAACATGTGTTAAGGTGTCGGTAATCCAAAACTAGGCGATATGAATTGTCTGGTTTGGAGACCGGAAACAAAGGATTGTTCATTTGTGAGGTGCAAGTTTCAATCACCCCCTGGTATTCTAGCTGATCTAGTATTTCATTTACTTGTTTTTAGGGCTCGCCTGCTGATGCGCTTCAGCGCATAGCTGGCGAAGCTCTATAGGGGCTTATCCAGTGTTTATCCACTGGCGATTCCACTGGCGATTCCTTCAAGTGCATGTGCTTTTTAGGTCATTGCGCTTGCGCAAGCCCTAAAAAGCGCGTGCACAATGCCACCAGCCGCCTGCCTGCCTGCCTCGCATTACCACATCAAAGGCAGCCCTCCGAGCGCATTTCTCACCCCCTAATTATTCACGGCCGGCCGGCAGGCACATCAAAGGCTGCTGCTGCCGTGACTCGCATTTCTCCTCCCTCCTCCCCTATCACTGCCCAGGCCGGCCGTACTTTCTCTTTACAAGGGCGCCCATTCCTGAATCACTTGAAATCTCTCCACATTATTTGCATTTTGTTAATTAAAAAAATTAACTTCAACACAGCGTTGCACATTTTTCTCGACTTCGGAAGGATGAGTCCCAATCTCATTTGTACAAAGTGTTGTAATGGGATTATTGGAGAGTTAGAGAAACGTGCTCACAAGTTACATTTTTATGCAAATCATCTGAGTAAATAAACAATAGCATGGTGCCGTTTGCGTCCTTGACTTGATCTGGTTTTTATTTTTATTTTGCTATTATTCTCACAAAGGCTAAGAAGGTCTGCCTACTTTAGTATTAAGTGCTATACGTCGCATAAGCAACAGCTAACCATTCACTCACCCACGCAACGCCACTCACCCATGCAACGCCACTCACCCACGCAACGCCACTCACCCACGCAACGCCACTCACCCACGCAACACCACTCACACACGCAACGCCACTCACACACGCAACGCCACTCACACACGCAACGCCACTCACACACGCAACGCCACTCACACACGCAACGCCACACACGCAACGCCACACACACACGCAACGCCACACACACATGCAACGCCACACACACATGCAACGCCACTCACACATGCAACGCCACTCACACATGCAACGCCACTCACACATGCAACGTCACTCAACCACGCAACGCCACTCACACACGCAACGCCACTCAACCACGCAACGCCACTCACCCACGCAACGCCACTCAGCCACGCAACGCCACTCAGCCACGCAACGCCACTCAGCCACGCAACGCCACTCAGCCACGCAACGCCACTCACACACGCAACGCCACTCACACACGCAACGCCACTCACACACGCAACGCCACTCACACACGCAACGCCACTCACACACGCAACGCCACACACACACGCAACGCCACTCACACACGCAACGCCACACACACGCAACGCCACACACACATGCAACGCCACACACACATGCAACGCCACTCACACATGCAACGCCACTCACACATGCAACGCCACTCACACATGCAACGCCACTCACACACGCAACGCCACTCAACCACGCAACGCCACTCACCCACGCAACGCCACTCACCCACGCAACGCCACTCACCCACGCAACGCCACTCACCCACGCAACGCCACTCACCCACGCAACGCCACTCACCCACGCAACGCCACTCAGCCACGCAACGCCACTCAGCCACGCAACGCCACTCACCCACGCAACGCCACACACACACGCAACGCCACACACACACGCAACGCCACACACACACGCAACGCCACACACACACGCAACGCCACACACACACGCAACGCCACACACACATGCAACGCCACTCACACACGCAACGCCACTCACACACGCAACAAGTTACATTTTTATGCAAATCATCTGAGTAAATAAACAATAGCATGGTGCCGTTTGCGTCCTTGACTTGATCTGGTTTTTATTTTTATTTTGCTATTATTCTCACAAAGGCTAAGAAGGTCTGCCTACTTTAGTATTAAGTGCTATACGTCGCATAAGCAACAGCTAACCATTCACTCACCCACGCAACGCCACTCACCCATGCAACGCCACTCACCCACGCAACGCCACTCACCCACGCAACGCCACTCACCCACGCAACGCCACTCACCCACGCAACGCCACTCACCCACGCAACGCCACTCACACACGCAACGCCACTCACACACGCAACGCCACTCACACACGCAACGCCACTCACACACGCAACGCCACACACGCAACGCCACACACACACGCAACGCCACACACACATGCAACGCCACACACACATGCAACGCCACTCACACATGCAACGCCACTCACACATGCAACGCCACTCACACATGCAACGCCACTCAACCACGCAACGCCACTCACACACGCAACGCCACTCAACCACGCAACGCCACTCACCCACGCAACGCCACTCAGCCACGCAACGCCACTCAGCCACGCAACGCCACTCAGCCACGCAACGCCACTCACACACGCAACGCCACTCACACACGCAACGCCACTCACACACGCAACGCCACTCACACACGCAACGCCACACACACACGCAACGCCACACACACACGCAACGCCACTCACACACGCAACGCCACACACACACGCAACGCCACACACACACGCAACGCCACTCACACATGCAACGCCACTCACACATGCAACGCCACTCACACATGCAACGCCACTCACACACGCAACGCCACTCACACACGCAACGCCACTCAACCACGCAACGCCACTCACCCACGCAACGCCACTCACCCACGCAACGCCACTCACCCACGCAACGCCACTCACCCACGCAACGCCACTCACCCACGCAACGCCACTCACCCACGCAACGCCACTCACCCACGCAACGCCACTCAGCCACGCAACGCCACTCACCCACGCAACGCCACACACACACGCAACGCCACACACACACGCAACGCCACACACACACGCAACGCCACACACACACGCAACGCCACTCACACACGCAACGCCACTCACACACGCAACGCCACTCACACACGCAACGCCACTCACACACGCAACGCCACTCACACACGCAACGCCACTCACACACGCAACGCCACTCACACACGCAACGCCACTCACCCACGCAACGCCACTCACCCACGCAACGCCACTCACCCACGCAACGCCACTCACCCACGCAACGCCACTCACCCACGCAACGCCACTCACCCACGCAACGCCACTCACCCACGCAACGCCACTCACCCACGCAACGCCACTCACCCACGCAACGCCACACACCCACGCAACGCCACACACCCACGCAACGCCACTCACCCACGCAACGCCACTCACCCACGCAACGCCACTCACCCACGCAACGCCACTCACCCACGCAACGCCACTCACCCACGCAACGCCGCTCACCCACGCAACGCCGCTCAGCCACGCAACGCCGCTCACCCACGCAACGCCGCTCACCCACGCAACGCCGCTCACCCACGCAACGCCACTCACCCACGCAACGCCACTCACCCACGCAACGCCACTCATCCACGCAACGCCACTCATCCACGCAACGCCACTCATCCACGCAACGCCACTCATCCATATGCAAAACGAAAAATGTCAAACTCTTCTATTGCGAGACCTATTGCATTTTCAATGCTTGTTTAGCTTCTTGCTTGATTGGGTACTGCCTTTGTGCAGTTGGTTGTGATTTTAACTGGACTTTGTGAGGAGGAGAATCCTCATCCCATCCTACATGATTTTTATATAAAGCAGGTGCTAAGGCCACTGCCCACTTTCTAGCAAGTGTATATTTTTTATGAATCGGTATTTGATTCGAGAAGGCAGGCATAATTACTTCTTCGCCATGAGGGCACTCCCTGACAAACTCTGGTGGCCAGTCTTTTTCAGCTAGAAGGATGTCATCGCCTTTGGAGAGGTTATCCCAAAATAGTCCCCTAATTTTCCTAGTCTTATCTCCCTCAATACGTAATGTTATCTCGTATATTTTGTGGGGCTTGCTAACTCTGGTATCTGCAGTTTCCACTTGAAGGTATTCATTCGTGTCCACTGTCTCCAGATGATTCATAAGGACTTTGCGAGCTATGCTCACCTCTGCTGCGCTGTCTAGCATTGTCTGAGCCCACTCTCTGTTTTTCAGTTGTGTCCTCAGTATTCTCGGCATTGTTAACTACCTTGATACTGGCTACCTTCTTTTTTGGAAATTGTGGTTTCTTTTTCAGTTGAGCAGGTTCCTTGTCTTTGGACTTGGCGTGCTCTTCTGATCGTCCTCTTCTTTCCGATTTCTGCGAGGAATTCTGAAAAGATTGAGAGGGACGTGTATCAATGTCTTGATATCTATCAGGTTTTTTAATATTATCCCTATTTCTAAGGTTATATCTATTCCCAGAGGGGTCACTCTGGGGTGACCTTTGTCTCGGGTTTGGAGATTTCTCTCTTCGCCTAGGAGACCTTCCTCTGGACTGGAATTTCTTTTCTTTAGGATTGGATTGTTTATTTCCATCCCAGTTCTTTTTTGGTGAATTATTATTATTATTAAAAAACATTTTTTCTGGACTTGTAGTCAGTTGCGGTTTTACTGGTATTCCACCTAGACTATCTCTGCCTAGTTCTTCATAGGATTTTTCTATGATTCTGGCAATTTCAGCTGGTTGGTCTGCTATATCTGTCTCTTTTAACCTCTGGCGGATCGCCACGTTCGCTGCTTCACCTTTTATGTTGGCTAATAATATAGCCGAGACCTGCTTGAAGTCTTTCAGTAGTTTCATACCAAGAGTTAAAGCAGGTTCTGGACCGTATTCATCTTGAATTTGTTTTAGCACATCTGGTATTACCGAAATGGATGGAACACCGTGCGTTTTTGTATAGATGGAAGCAAAGACTGTACCCCAAGTGTCACAGTCCTCAATGTGTGGTGCGATTCCCATTGGGAGACATATAGTCAGAATCCTGTGTTTTTCCAGCGGGGTGGTGTCAGGAAACACCGCCTCTATTTGGGTAATTTTCTGTGCCAACCAGAATGGTATCTGTTCCCGTTTAGCTGGAACTTTACCTAGGCAGGATTGGATGTTCTGTGGTGTAATTTTATTTGTGTTCCCCTGGTGAGGGGTCAGCTGTGGAAGTTTAATCGCTGGCTGAATTGTTGAAGTCCGCATTACATACTGAACTAATTGTCTGTGAATTTTTAGTAGTTGTTTTAGCTGTATTAACAGCTCTGCTGCAGGCATTCTTTCGATGTCTGGATGTGGTGTGTATCCGGCTAAGACCGGCCACGTTGCTCCTGGTCTTCCTAAAGGACCGAGCCTTGTAATGTGATTGTTATGTATTAGGGCGCCATCAAATAAGAGCAAATGCTCTTGGAATTTGAGTGGTACTTCCACCTCCTCGAAAGGAGTGTAAATGTCGGGTGGAACCTCTATTTTGTAATAGTGGAAGTACTTTGTTACAGCATTTGCTGCTGGAAAATGTATCCATGTATAGTATACCTCTGTCTGCCGATATTCGTGTGCCTCAATTACGAATATGACTGTGCCACCTCTAGGTGTCAGTCCATTTTCTATAAGTTTTAGAGTTATAGATCTCCTTTTGGCGACCTGGATGAGTATTATATCCGGGTCTGCTGTTTGCATGGTAGCATCAGCATCTGCTATTTCAGTAGCTAATCTAATTGCCTCTCTTTCATCATCACTCTCTGCCATTTTACAGACAGGATGGTATTATTTTTATTTGCAGATCAGGTTTCTTTATGGAAACAGAGATTAGATGCACAATATTCTGGAACTGTTTTATCCTTCAACGTTGACTAGACCAAGAACCATACATAGGAGTTCCTTCCTGCGAGGTTTTGGAGGATATAATAACCTTTCACCCACTCCAGACGTCTTTGGAGTATTTGGGAAAAGGGGTCTGAGTGAGAAAGCACGACTGAGTTACTCTAAATGTCTTACGTTAGTTTTATCGCCCTTTCCAAACGCGTTGGGCGCCATGTAGTGTAGTTCCTATCTTCCCAATAGGCTCTGCGCATTGGAATAGTACCTACAACAGTAAAGGCCTAGGCCAGACGTTAACTAGGTCTACTACTGTCGATACTAGACTTAATTTTTGGGTTTGCCAGCTAAGCTCAGAGTTCGCTAGAAACTTTCTCGAATGTTCAAGGAAGGATTAACTCCCCTGATTAGACAAGAAGGGATTTAGTTTCTGACAACCATAGAACATGACAACTTTGCTCTCCCCTAATCAAGAGTCAATCTCAAGAGTCGTGTGAGCACAAGGCAATTATTTTACTCAGTCAGTACGTGCATTCTTAGTCTCATCAGAATGTAGAGAAAAGGAAGAGACGGGCGTGTTCAATAAAAGATGTTATTTATTGATCAGTCTCTTTTCTCGTACAAGAGAAATGGATCGATATTATTGCAATACTTATAGTTAAGTAAAGTGCATACATTAGAAGCAATAGTATAAAATAATACTGTAAAAACATTGATATGGTTTCTGAGCCATATGATGTTTAAAATGATTAAAATATATTTACATACACATATACATTTGACTAAACGTACTCAACTGGTGTTTCTAAATACGCCTACCCCGTGTACCTGACCTAAGTCTAATGCGTGGGCGGGAAATAGAAAGTTACAGTTTAAGTTAAGTTTGTTTTTGCCAAGTGAATAACTAAAGAATTCTCTGTGAGGGGTTATTCAGTTCTGTACCTGGAATTTAGGATGAATGAGGAATGGTATCTCTTTCTCTGCTCTCGATATTCCAGGCTGCCTGCGAGGGCTACCCGGAAGCGCCGGTGCTGGGTCTCTCGGCTTGAGATAGCAGCGCGTCTCTCAGCGCGTCAGGAGGGCGGGGCTGTTGCCTGCGGGGTCTGCTTCTGCTCTCGGCTTCGGCAAGTATGGCTGCTCCGTCTTGTCACCACGCGTGTGTTTGCATAGGGCAAGGTCGGCAATATTTATACCTTAAAGGTGCCGGGATTGACGTAAGGATGGACATAGGTACGTCAATAAAGATGTCATACGACTTGCTCGTTAGCACATTCTTTACTAAAGTTCTCTGTGAAATCAAAACAATGGCCGCACGGATTATCCAGGTTGTCATAGGTTTGATTTGTTATGAGAACGTCGTATGCCTTATCAGGGGCTGGAGGAATGTCGCTTGTCTAATTAGATCTCAAGCGTTATGACCTAATCAGATAACACGTTCCTGTGCCGTAGTGTGACTGCGTCAGATAACGGTATCTGCATCATGGGGGTTTTCTTGCCTCATGGGCTGACTGTTAGTTAACTAGCTAGGTAGTTTAACCAGAATAGGGTCAGGAATAGGGGGATCGATTCAGAACCTATAGAAATACACGACACCTTTTGCCTCTTTCAGCATTTTTATAGTTGCAGGACCAGCCCTCATTATTTAAATCGCCAGTTGTGATACGTTTTTTAAAGGTCTGCAACACCTGTTTTCTCCCTCTCCTTTTGTCATGTACCCAGTGGGACCTTAACATGGTCCTTTCACATTTGATGTGCACCCCTTTGAGCTGCTTTACAGCTCTCCTTTGTGGCCTCACATCCTCAAGACGGTGTTTCTCATCACCATCACACGGGTGCAGCGTGTGAGTAATATTTAGGCTCTGTGTTTTTTTTGTTTTTCTATTCTTTTTATTAACCATACACAACATGCTTCCATAGAGATCGCACAATATACTCAGCAGTGGAGCAGCACATACAGAATACATCATTATTCACAACGTATTGTAACCCAAAATCTTGACTGTTGCCAACGTGACCATGGATGACCTAAGACCATTTGAACCCTGATGAAAGGCTCCCTTCAAGCACCTGAAAAATCTCCCCTGTAGGCCACCCAAGCTCCCCAGATCTTTTCCCATTTTCGTGGGCGCCCTCTACTTTGGTACATAGTTTGTTCTAGGCTCTGTGTTAATCTGCTGTACAACACCTTCTTCCCAGACAAGCTGGTTCTACGGATTGCTGTATCCTTCATGCCGGATGTTGTGACACCATTCCATGCCGTCAAACAATCACCCTCCTTCCATTCCATGCTCCTATGCGATTGACAGACTCCATCACTTGGACCACAAAAGAGTCCTGATATGTTACATTGATCCTACCAGAGAACACCAGGCGAACAATCTGCTTTTTAAGGAGTGCGCTGAGTGAAAAAAGGCTAAAACATATAGGAATGCACCATCTACTGCTATATCGTGCTCTGTATCAAAATCTGCAACGCATTGGCTAAAAAGCAGCCTTCAGAAGGACTGCAAGCTAATTCAACCAGGGCCACAGCTGCCACCACTGCATTGGCATGTAGAGTTTCTGTCTTGGACATCAACCAGGCAGCAATGTGGGCATCAGTCCATATGTTGACAAAGCACTACCATCTGGACAGCCAGGTGCTCTGAGATGGGCATTTCGTCCATTCAACCCCGCAGGACTTTTCATTTTGAACCCATCACAGACCCACCTCCTAATAGTTCTGCTCTGGTATCTGTTCTAAAGGTGAGGAATCTGCAGTTCCAAGTTTCTATCAGAAGAACAAGTTACTTGGGTAACGCTCTTTCTGATAGAGACTCTATCTTACAACAGATTCGTCATTAGTCCTCCCATCATCCGCATTCTGTAAACTGGACTCTTTCACTAATAAGGTCCCCAGCTCTAGGACTCTGCACACTGGTCAAAGGCAATTTGTTATGCACAGACAGACTCAAAAGCAATTGATGTCAGCGTGCAGGTGTGGCGCCAACATGGGGCATGCATACTATTTCTGGAGCTGAATGGCATCAGTGTGGAACTGCATGGTCCACCGTCTGGCACGCAGAGGCGCTACTGCTCCAAAATGTACCGATCCAGTCTGACGCTTGGGGAATATTCAAAGGGTGAGGAATCTGCGATTAGATAGTCTCTATGAGAGGTAAGTTACTTGTTTTTTACTGCCATCAACAGGTTCTGTTGACATGAAAAGCCATGAAACTGAAGACTGAGCGATATCTAGATGTCAACAGAACCCCAAGATGGCATTATCTGTGCATATTACCTATTACCTGTGTTTTGAGAACGACTGGAATTGAAATACTGGATTGGACGGTTTGGTTGTAGAGAAGAGAAAATATTTAATTATGTACTTTCCAAGGAACAGTTTTTAGCTAACATGTTTTGTTCTGTTAAAAACTCATTCTGTCTGTAGAAGACAACATTTTAAATGGATTCCTGCAAGGTTGATCTGATTGCAGTTAGAATGCTCAGGTTTTGTTCAGTATTTGTGAAGATGGTTCTGAATAAAGAAATAGCAGTTGTCAGTCTTTGGCGAATAGTTATCTAAAGCATGGGAGTTTTCTAAATACACTGCCATGTTTGGTGACTAGTTACCTAGGAACAAAGAAATCAGATTTAGAGATTAGAACTCCCATTGAATGCATTTCTCATACATAATTAAAAAATAATAATAAATAGAACTCATTCAGCTGTTTGCTATTGGTCATTTCTTTGTTCTCTGTCACACCACAAGTAGGTTAGCAGATGTTGTGACAGCACTCACTCATTCCACATTGACATACCTGTGCAGCTTTTAAGTGTGCACCTGCTAGTCAGTGGTTTAAACAATAAAGTAGTCAGTTAGAGGGATTTTAGGCCCAGGAGAACAAGAGGTTGACACCCAGGCAGTGTCTCCGCTTAGGTCTTAAGCAGCAACCTTGCCCTGAGCGATAATATATCTTTCGTTCCCACTATCTCAAAAGAGAAATAGGAGGGGTCAGACTCCATTGTCTTTGGGATTCTGACTTTATGGAGTGTAGAGGTGTCCCCGTTCAAGGAGCAGTGCTTCTAAGGATGCTGAAGGGGATAGCTTGGATTGGCATGGGTTATCCTTCCATGATGTAGGTCCTCAGTCTAGGGTTCCTCCTTTAGTAGAGCCCCTGGGATCTTGGCTTGATGGGGACTGTATTAGATGAAGTCATTGATTTGGATTCTGGGGTGCGTCTAGAACGCCTAGGAGTATGGGGTGCTGACGCATACCTGTTTTTTTGTAGGATTTGAGCTGTTTACGCTCCTAGGGGAGAGTGAATGAGTGTTGTGTGTGTGAAACTAACAGGGATCCCCATAATAGGTAGCATAGGGGCACCTTCAAGAGTGACTGGAAGGTTACGCAGTGGCTTGAATGAGTAGATGATAGAGTTCAGTGTGATTGTGGTGGTAGAAGGGAGAATTAAAGTAGGCAAGAGTGCTTGTAGGAGGGAGCAAAGGAGCATTTCAAGTTCACCCCTGCATTGTCCCCCAACTAACTGAATCTGAAGACCGGTGTGCTGTCCTGTGTGTGCCTCTTTGAAGCCTGAAGTCTTCAAAGAGGCACACATGGCCTAAATCAGCAGTGTTGGCAAGTATGCGTTAGTGAAAAGATTCCCATTACAAGATGGCCACCATATCAAGATGGCCACCACATTCTTGGACCCAGAAGGCGCTTGATCTTGATTGTCCTCTTCTATTCGTATGTCAAAAAGCAATTCACACTGTTTCACTTCCAGCCTTTCATAGAACTATTCATTACGAGGACTGTTCCCCATTGTAGCAGGTAACATTTTTGTTGACCATCTGCACATCTTCAAACAAAAGTCACTTCTGTTCATAGATCCTTTTCTGGTGGAGCCTTGTGAGAATTTTTGCAACAATGTAGGCGCTTGAGTGCAACATTTCAGTAATATTGTCTGAGTGCCACTGTAGATAAGCAGAAACTGTTAGTTCTCTCTAGCTGATGCATACTTTGAGGGTTGTGGCAATTTCAGCTCTGACCTTTTGCCATGCTCTGTTGCCAGCCTGCCAGCGGACGCCTTGCTCTCATTGGCTCACGGACTGGAACGCTGCTTCTGGTTGCTCACACCGGCCCAGCGATGCCCTCTGATTCGCTCAGCCTACCTCTGCGTCATCTCGCTGCTCGGGAGCATCTTCTCACCAGCTTTCAGAGAGAGGGTCGAAGAGTCTCTCAGCGCTGAGCTGAGCCGCTGTCCCTTGGAGCTCCAGGTGAGGTGTATCACTACCATGCTGCTCTTTCAACTTTAGTTATGTTGTATGTCCTTCATAGACTGCACACATCACATATCAAAACCCTCTTGCTGCTAGTTGTAGCGAACAGCTCCACACAACAGGATTTTGATTTAGAGACTCATCTCTCACTTGAACCCAGTGAACCCACTTGGACAGTGCAAAAACCATGTTTGAGGACCCCCCTGAATTGCCTGGATTCAGCATTAAACAGGAACACAGTCATAGGGCTGTCTGCACTAGTGCAGGTAAAGCTAGACAGCCGCTTACAATGTTGAGACCATGTCGCCATGGATGTCAATTCACGGAAAATACCTGGGATGGCGCAAGTGACATCACACACCCTTTGACCTCCACTTTCACTCACACACACAAACACTTACGCACCAATTCACACACATAAACACACTCTCAACCACAAGCACGCACACAACATCCTTTTAAAAGTATTTATTACTAACCTCACCTGCCATAAAAGGGCATATTCCAGCTTATTGTACTCCATTCACTATTAGTGAATAATATATTTTATTTATTCACAAATGGTGTAATCTTTCTTTTTTTAATAAAATAAAGAGAGTGGAGCCCCAGCTGCCCCTTTTTTCCTGGCACTGAATTTGCCACCTCCGAGGCCAGGGGGTGCAAAGGCAGTACCAGGGGTGGCAAGGGCAAACCAGGGCTTGCAACTGCGACCCCTTGCAACACCTAAATGACATACATGCATGTCACATTGTTAGAGATGCTAAAAAAGTGTCTCTCCTCCCTCAATGTACACCTTTGCAAAGAGGAGTGTGCAAACTCCTCCGGAGGTGGTTTGGTGCACGCCTTCCTCTTCTGAACACCTCCCCCACCCTTCTAGCCATGATGTTAAAATCTGGCATGATATAAGAATAATTGGCTGTGCGCCACTGCACTGAATTCTGCTTTTGTCGATTAACTGGGTCGCGCCTTAAGACCCTCACGGGTGAGTAGCGCGCTTTATAAACCCCTGAGTGATTGTTTGACGTAAGACATTGCAGTCGAAGTTTCTGGCCCAGCCTGACATTTCATTGGCTTTTCACCAGTCCTTGCTATGCGCCAGAACCATTTGCTTGTCTGTAAATGCCATTATATATTGACAGACCAGTTTCTGTTCCTCCAATACCCATATGATGCTTGACTTTGTAGCTTTCAGTAATGAACAAATCCCACACAACTTCCACCTCATACATTTCACCAGCGCTCTTTTCTTTCCTGTTGTTCTGCTGTCCAGGTGGGACTGAGCGCTTTCCGCCAGGTGTGTGCCCGCTACCTCTGCACGGCAGCAGCAGCCTCTGGTGACACCGCGAGACATGACCTGGTGTGCCGGCTGATACGAGAGAGCGAGCCAGATGTGCAGGTATCTGTCCTGACCTGGGTGACCGAGCAACAGGACAGGAGCATGGATGCGGCCCTGGTGGGGACTCTGAGCAGGACACTGCAGGTGAGGCAAGATTGCATCGTTTGAGGTGGGAAGGTTGTCACAGTAGTACTTACCTCTGCATGGAGTCCGCCTTCCGTGAGTATGTGTTAACCCCTTTGGAGTGAATGCGCCTTCTAACACTCAGCTGTCCCGGTGTAGCCCAACTCCACAATGTGGCAGGAGTGTCCATCTTGCATCTTTTGAGGTGGGAAGGTTGTCATAGTAGTGCTTACCTCTGCATGGAGTCCGCCTTCCGTGAGTATGTGTTAACCCCTTTGGAGTGAATGCGCCTTCTAACACTCAGCTGTCCCGCTGTAGCCCAACTCCACAATGTGGCAGGAGTGTCCATCTTGCATCGTTTGAGGTGGGAAGGTTGTCATAGTAGTGCTTACCTCTGCATGGAGTCCGCCTTCCGTGAGTATGTGTTAACCCCTTTGGAGTGAATGCGCCTTCTAACACTCAGCTGTCCCGCTGTAGCCCAACTCCACAATGTGGCAGGAGTGTCCATCTTGCATCTTTTGAGGTGGGAAGGTTGTCATAGTAGTGCTTACCTCTGCATGGAGTCCGCCTTCCGTGAGTATGTGTTAACCCCTTTGGAGTGAATGCGCCTTCTAACACTCAGCTGTCCCGGTGTAGCCCAACTCCACAATGTGGCAGGAGTGGGGTGGGAACTGCAGTCAGTCTGCAGTGGTGGTTGGAAATGAATCCCTTACAAGGAGAGAACAGTGCCACTCTTTTGGATATTGGGGTATTTGAGCTACAGGGTGCAGGACACTGATCTCACAAGGAAATAGCTATGCACGATTAATCTGAATAAGAAGCGTAGCATGCCTCTTCTGTAGCCATGCGTCTGAGGCAGATGCCTACTGGTACATTCACTTTCAGCAGGCAAAACATAAAAGTATAAATAGGGGAGAAAAAGAGAAATTAAAAAGGAAAGAATTGTATATGCGCATTGTTACACAAAGATGAATAAGCATTGGCAGTCCCAATCGGTTTAACTTTTAAATGAAAGTGTCTTTTCAGTAATTCATGGGTTTAGGCACTCAATAGGCGATCATACATGCACTCTGTCGCTCGTCATGTACCCATTCATGAGTCTGCGGACGATTTCTTGAATTCAACCATTTACAACCATAATAAAGCATGCACATAAACGAAAATACATATGTGACATAAACTAAAAGCATTTAAGTAGAAGAAAGAAAATATGCTTCCATTTTAACTTGGCGGGCATGTGCTTGACTATAACTAGTACGTACATACTTAAATAAAATTAAACATAGCAGTGGATGCCAATCTCACAATGGTATTGTACAAAGTGTATCTTTGTTTTAAAGTTCCACAATGGCTGCCACAATTGGAACCAACGTGTCGGCCATCTTGAAATACTGTATGAATGATCCAGTACCGACAATACCTTTTAATGATTGTCATCTGCTTTAGAGGCAGTCTCCACATGGGATGCAACTAACTGCAGATGAAAAGGGTGACAAGCAGGAGGTTCATTGCCACTATCTGAGAAGTTGTAGTATATTGCTAAAATTGAAAATAAAACAAGGGCAGGGAAAGAAAAGAAGGGGACTTATAAAAGGACAAAATCGAAACCATAACAATCCGTCCCACCAGCCAAGCTCTAAAGTGCACTCTTTTTCTGCGGATGTGTGCATGTGATCAGAAAACTGGCGTCAGTAACAGAGCAAAAGAGCCACTGGCTGAAATGTACTCACCCATTGTCCCGTGCTGTGGAAACAGATTGTAAATGCTACTTATACAAACCAATGCAAGCAGAGGGCTGACCCAAAGCCCCTCTACATACAGACATACATGCATATATATGTGTGTGTGTGTTTGATTTTATATATATATATATATATATATATATATGTATATATATGTGTGTGTGTGTATATATATATATATATATATGTGTGTGTGCTTTTTTAATTAATTTAATTACAGGACCCTTGCAAACAACTAAGCCTGTCAACCCTTCTGAAAAGATGTTTGCGCGACACTAACAATTCACCCTTAAAAGGATAATTACCTTTTATACCTGCTTTTCACAACAAGTATGTCAAACCTACTGGTTTTGTCATAACTTTTCATAATAACAAGATAAAACCTACAAAATCTGACATAATCATTTCTGTGGGCTGGGAAAACCGCGCAAATCTCTTACAAATATTGATGCTACCAAGGCATATTACTGGGCAGCCCACCTACGATACGTTTGAGTGGACCGCCCGGGAAAGCTAAAAACACTGGCTACACATAGACCGGGCTGTTGGATGGTGCTCGATATCTGGGACCAAGTAGAAGTCATACAGGGACTTACGACCTTGCCTTCCCCCCAACATGCCTACTGCCAAGAACCCTGACTTCCTCCCAGCCCTGCACCCTGCTACTATCACAGAGTGGGAGATGGGAGAAAACTGATTCACAAGTTAACTTTTCAGTAGCAAATTAGTGAAATAATTTGAGCACTGCAAGCAGGAATATCATATCCTGGAGGTGTTGTGTCTCTAGTACTAGCAGCTCCTTCACGGGGTCCTCCACCGGCTAAGCTTGATGGCGACCAATAGGCAACGGACTCCCTTCGAGACACTGGTACAAGCAGTCTCAAGCACTAAAGGGCTAGCATACAAAGCCTTCTGCTCCTTCAAGTCTCTAAACCTGTACCCTACAAACTATCAGATTAGATGGGCAATGGGCCTGGGGAAGGCCATATCCACTAAAGACTAGGAACACATGTGGGCGACCATACCAGTGACCTCCAAAGGAAGTCGGCATATAAGGTGACCACCTGATAGCACCTCACCTCCACCAGACTCCAAGGCATGTATCCCACAGCCTCCAACCTCTGCTGGCGATGTAACAAAAAGATTGGCACTTTCAATCACAGGTTGTCGGAGAGCGCGCTCATCCAAACGTTCTGGAAAGAAGTCGTAGGCCATATCAAAGCTACCTTTGGATATCCTATGTCAGCTGTCCCTGCCTCAGTACTACTGGGGATTCGCCCGACCGAGATGACTGGGATCACAGGGTCGGACTGGACTTCTTACCATAACCAACATATGCCTACTAAACTGTGCATGAATTTGCAACCATCAGGTGCACAGTTATAAAATTACAAATATGTACCGTATTTTCTGGCGTATAAAACGACTTTTTAACCCATGAAAATCTGCTCAAAAGTCAGGGGTCGTCTTATATTTTGGGTGCTACTTTATGTTCTTAGTTAAGCACTCTACGAGAGTACAATTTCCAGCTGTCTCCCGTATGTGCTTCTCTGTCCTCCATCTCAATGTTGGTCTATCTCACTGTGTGCTTCTCTGCCCCCCCAACCCCTTGTCTCCCACTTTCCTCTCAATATGAAATACCTCCAGATTTCACAAATGCAATCTGAAATTTGTTATTTTAGGTCTGACTTTACAGCACAGTTGTATCCAGGCCTTATACGATCAACAGAAAAAGAGTTTCCGAAGTATCGCTTAGGCGCCAGCTCAGATGTTCTTTAGTACAGCGGTTGATTAGCCAGACGTTGTGTGCTTCCACTGAAAAAGAGTGCTTGTACTGCCTTGTGGGAAGGTCAGGGGTCGTCTTATATGCCGGGGGTCATCTTACATCAAGGCAAGTATAGCCCAAACCCTATATTTTAACAGAAAAAGTAGGGGGTCGTCTTATACGCCCAGTCGTCTTATACGCGGGAAATTACGGTACCAAATAATAGTTGGTCAAACAATATACAACTCTGCCGAAAAGGGGCCAACAGGGGTTATGACAGTGAAAATCTTCTATCACCAAGTTTTCACCATGAGGGTGCCAACACCAAAAACCCTGCCTACTATCTTTTCTGTGAGATTTCATGTAACAAAATACCTGTGTACAGCCGGTGGCACAGTGTAGTAACAACCCACTGTTAAAGGCCTTGGCTTTAACAAATGCTTTGACAGTAAGTAGCCGGGCCTGCTGTTTTTGTAATAACTTGTCATATTAAACAGTTTAGAGCTGTGGCATCTAACATAACTTCTAAAAGTGTATCAATCAAGCCTATAGCTGCCTACTGTATTCAAGCGTTCCCACAAGGTAACCATTAGGTATACAATTACAACATTACAAATGTACACGGTATTACAGCTGGCAATACAAAACACTATCTCTGCTAAGGGAGTTTAAGGATTACCACAGTGCAAATCTTCATCCCCACAGTTCGGGGAAGTAAAGCTACCCAAGACATCAAATAAGAGGCATGCAGATGAGTGACAATGAGGCCACCTGTGGGAAACAGTAGTCAGGTTCTGAGTCCTCTGTAAGCGAACAAAGTGTCTTGGGCCGTCTTAGGGAAGACCTGAAAAGTGTCATAGTGGGAATGAAAGAGAATATTATTAAAGATGTTCTGCCTTGAGTTCCTCTTTAAGATAGACAATGATGAGTGATGATGATACACCTGTGAACACTACTGCCAACCTGCAGCTCAACCTCCATTTTTTCCTTTCATCTTACGCACAGAAAGATCTAGCCCATGTGTTGCTTCAAGAAAGAGACTCTGAGTTCTTGAAGTGCTTTCTCCAGGCCTTCATATACCTGCATCAGCAGTCGTGTCCTCAGGAGCGAGGCTCCAGCCGTGAACCCCACCAAGAAGCCCTTGAGTGTGCAAACCTCCTTTTGTCAATGGTGGAAGAGGGAGATGCCGGGCCAGAACTCTTGGGTCATGAGCTGTGCGTGGTCAGCCTTCTGCTTGTTCAGGGGTAAGTATGGGGAAGACCACCATAATATACACCCTGCATTGTCGGACTCTTTTGTTTGCTTCATCTCACTTGCACTCCTTCTCAGTCTCATTGACTCACTCTATTGATCTCTAGGTTTTTGTCACTCATTCTCCTTCGCTGTTTTGTTCACTCGCTCAAATCTTAATCTCTTTCTTGCCCACTTTCACTCTGTCTCTCCTTCTTCATCCTCTCCTACCTTCCCTTGCTTCCTTTTTTTTTCCTTCTTGCTCCATTCCGTTGTCTTGCTGAGGTTCGTGGATAGCCCTTAACATTTGCACACTTTGGTCTAGAATCATGCATACACTACAAATAAAAATCATTATTATGCAAAAGTTCTCCATGTTTAAAATAGGTATTCTCTTTTGGTATGAAAGTATTGGAGCAGAATACAAACTCTTTGACCAGTGGCTTCTGCAACAATTGTAACGTAAAATGATTTACCCACCAGCAGATGTCTGCTCTTACAGTCACAGAAAATGTATGTTCGAGGCATGTTGGCTATAGATACACATGCTTTGCATACTCCTGCTATCTAGTGTTGGGTCTGGAGGTGTAAAAGTTGTTTTGCTTCGAAGAAGTCTTTCAAGTCACCAGGTAAAGACTCCTCCGGTTGGTGATAATACGGATGGGCGCCGACTCCATTGTTAGATTGTTTTCTTTCTGCCGTTAAGTTTGGATGTGTATTATTGTGCTCCGGTTTGAGACCGTTTCAGGCTACTTTCAGTTCATAATTCATCCATATCATCGTCGGTATTGTTATGGAATGCATTTCCCATTCTTGTGTGTCGTGATCTGGAAAACTATCACCCGTCAGATCAATGAGTTCCTACCTCGACCTTCATGCCTCACTCTTCAGGGCCTAATTTATATCTATTTGGCTTCCTCGCAGAATGCCCTACTAACGGAATGCGCACCATTCCATTTCTGCCCAAGATGCCACGCTAAGTTCCGGCAGACCGACCTTCATCAGGTCTGTAACCTTTGCTTGTCTTGCGATCACAGGGAAGAACACAGTGAGGCCTGCCGATTAAAGAAAATCTTACGGGCCAAAGGGCACGTTACCGCGTGATGCAGCATCCAGAGGTTGCCAAAACACCCAACATCTTCGTTCGAAAGGATGTCCAAGAAGAAGAACTCTATGAGGCTTCATACGGCCGAGGAAGAGACGTTTTCCATAGAAGGCTCCGGCTCTGACGTAGAGACCGTCCTCCACTTGCAGGAGGAACTTCTATCGGGTCAACTTACCGTGTTGACTAATGTGCCCATCCTGCCACCCAAAAATAGTTGATTGCGGCCGAACATAAGGCTCCCAGGCCACCACTGCCAGCAGGCCTAGGTCGGCACCGAACTCCTGCTCGGTATGCCCAGCCCTCAGGCTCGACACCGAAAGCACGACCAAGGCCATCCGCTTTCACACCGAGCTGACCCTCTTCATCTTCAGATCCGACCACTTTGGCACCAAGCACTTCGGTACTGAAACCATTTTCGGCACTTAAAACTTTGAAACCAGCATCAATTTCAGTGCCTGGTACTCCGGTGGAACCAATTCTCCAGACGATGCAGGAAAGTCTCGATCCATGCCAGAAACAATTGCATCTACAGCCTCTTACTGGCCGTATTTTAACCAACACTGTGGCGTCTGCGCCACCTCATCAAAGTGCTAGCTTTTCCCTGGAGAAGCCATAGACTTACCAGTACCCAATAAAAATAAAAAGAGGAAAACGGGCAAGGCTACTAGAGTCTTGCACCCTCCTCCATCAACTTCACCCCCACCACTACCTCCTTCTCCTCCCTTCATTCCACCACCTACACCCTCTCCGCCTCATTCTCAGGGCAGTTCCCTAGATATTACTCCACAGGGGTCCCCACATTGCTTTACAGATGAGATTTGAGGGGTGATGATTTGTATGATTCACCACAATCCTAGGATCTTGGCCAGACTATGACATTGACCCTTAAGGGGACACAGATATCTATCTGTATCCTGCCAAATCTTCGCCTTCTAATAACACCACCTCATATCAGGAGCTCATCAGCAGAGCTGCGGTGTACCACCAGGGTCCCCTCCATAAAGAGCCTACAGAGGAGGATTCCCTCTTTGAAATACTATCCAGTACACATAGGGCTACGCAATACCTCCCAATGTTAAAAGGGATGATGCGTCACACTGATGACATCTTCAAAGACCTGCGACAGCTTGCATTATTACTCCTAGGGTCGACAAAAAATACAAGGCTGCACCCTCAGATGCTATTTACATCCGAGGGCAACTTCTCCTTGATTTTCTGGTTGTGCCAATGCTCTTAAACGAGCTAATTCACAAACAATAGCCGACACTCCGCCTCCTGATAAGAAGCCTAAGCTCGTTTATGCTTCCAGGAAGCGAGTAGTAGCACAATCCGTCAATCACTGGTGGCTTGCAAATACACAAGGCTTTTTAGCCAGGTGTGATCAAGCCCACTGGAACTCCTCTAGTACTTCCCGGAAGAGCTTAGGAAAAAGGCACGGGGACTTGTAGCCGAGGGCAAACTAATTTCCAATAGTTCCATTAGGTGTGCCCTAGACTCCGCAGCTACAGCTGCCAGGGGTATTAATACCAGTGTATTGCTACGTTGACCTGCTTAGCGGCGTATCATTGGTTTCAAAGCAAACACTCTTAAATGTCCCCTTGGATAAGGAACACCAGTATTGGCCACAAGTGGACCCAGCATTAGGAAAGATGGAGGATACGGAGGTTGGTAAGTCGTTGAGTGCACGCCAAACACCCACTCCCTGGTATTCCTTTTGCCACTCCTCGTACAGGGCAGGTTCCAAAGCAGCATCTTGTAAGGCATCTTATTCCTCATTTTGTCCACAAAGTCACAGCTCCCCTTCACGAGGCAATTACATGGGCACTTACAGGGGTAACAACTCCAAAGGACGTGGTCGAGGCGCCCCCTCAAGTGGTGCCTCACCAACCACAAACCAGTGACTCTCTTCTCCTTCCCCCCGATCATTTAACACCTGTCTGGGTCGATTACAACCTTTTCTCCCCACCTGGTGATCCATAGCATCGGATCAGTGGGTGTTGAACATTGTTCACTATGATTATTGTCTGGAGCTCATTACCACACCACCAACAATTCCACCTTGCACTCACAATCATTCTCTAGAAAATCAAACACTGCTCAAAGTTCAAGCTCTCTTGTTCAAAGTAGCTATAGAACCCATCCCATCCTGTCAGAGCATTTGCATATGGTCCCCCTCCAAGATGTGATCCCGCTTCTCCAGCAAGGCGACTTTATGTAGGCACTAGACTTAAAGGACGCCTACTTTCACATCCCAATCCATCCAGCACACTACAAATACCTCAGGTTCGTCATAGCTGGCAAACATTATCGGTTCCTAGTCCTCCCCTTCAGGGTGACTACTGCACCTTGCGTGTTCACTAAATGCTTAGCAGCGGTAGCAGCACATCTACGCAGGCACAACAGCCATGTTCCCAATATCTGGTCAACTGGCTTATCAAAGCTAGACCCTTCCTCTATGCCACCAACACACTCGGGTCACCAACAACCTGCCCCATCAACTAGGGTTCCCCCTCAGCGTACAAGAATCCCATCTTCAACCTTTACAGCTTCAGCCATATCGGGGGCTATTCTCAAAACACAGATGGAATTAGCCTATCCCAATGCAGCAAGGATTCACCCTGCTACCACAATTTCAAACCAATCAACAACTAACAGTCAGAACATTTATGTATCTGTTTGGCATGATGGCCTCATAGATTGCCTTACTGCCACATGCACGACTACACATGTGTCTGCTGCAAGAACGTCTAGCACAACAGTGACAGGGTCAGTTGGAAATCTAGTGTTGAAAGACAGACGCATTGTTCACTCTCTGCGGTGGTGGAACACACAAAACCTGTTAAAAGGGTGGCCATTTTTATTCCCTGTTCCACAAATAATTCCGACATTTAACACATCACTTACAGGTTTTGGTGCTCCCTACAGGATCGCATAATTCAGGTTCTCTGTCACACCAAATATCAGGGTCTCCACATCAGTTACTCTGAGCTGCCAGCTGTTCATCCTAGCATTGGAAGCATTCTACCTCACTTGGGGCCCGATGTAGGTAGGCATTTACCGGTCGGTAATGGCCGAATTCGGCCGTTACCGACCGGTAAATGCCTTTTCCAATGTAGGGGGCATGTATTTACAGATTCGGTATTTTTACCGAATCTGTATTTACCGAATCGGTAAAATTACCGAATTGGCAAATACAGACTCGGTAAAAATACCGAATCTGTAAATGCAGATGTAGGTGGCGCTTTCAACAGTGCTTATGCGTAAATAGTAACTTGAGTAAGACAGCTAGCCAAGAAAAGTCATAAATTAATAGAAATACTAACAAGTTTGATCAGATAAAAAACGTCTATTTCGTTTAATAAGCATTTGATTTAAAAAAGGGGAAACATACACATTTCACAAAAATGTATAACTTCACAATAAATGAATTAAGAAACACAAGTCCTAAGCAATTATCCTAAAGATAATAACACAAATGATATACTGTATTTACATAAATACACAATAAATGGCAAACAATATTGCCTCTACTTAAAAATTTAAATAAACCATTTCACAGTGGGTGGCAAACAATAATCTTTCGACGCGCGTTTCGGCGTTTCAGCAAACGCCTTCTTCAGGAGCCACAAATTTTCATCGATAGAAAACTTGATCTTCGTTTGGTCTAATTACTTCATGTTTGTTTATTAGATACTCTGTTTATGATCAGGGAGATACGTCAAAAAGTCTCCAGTTAAAACTTCACAGGAATCGTTAGCTTCTCGTAGATATTTTCTTCATTCAGAAATGCCCGCTAAGTGTTATATTTATTTTTATAACGCATTACTTCTTAATCGATCGAGGTAATAGGTTCCTTTGCCAGCAGATAGTATATTCCCAGATATGGAAACGATAAATCTTGGAGTGGGCTCTCCTAACCGGTAAGTCCTTTGATTTAGACTTTAACCAGTATTTCCTTTAATACGGAAATGAAAAGTCGATGGACGTGGGGCCGCGGAGGAGCAAGTTTGATCTGCTGGCGTCTCCCGACCGTTACAAATGATTTCCACAGTGCCACAGGCCCCTGAGAATTCGTTATTTACCATGTAATACTATTGCATGGTAAATAACGAATTCAGGTGTACATGCACATCTGTGCATATACACCTATGCCATGTGACACACAGACATGCCCTTAGGGCATGCAAGCCTGACATTGGGGTGCTACAGGGTGTCAAAGTGACGTTCCCCCTGCCAGGATTCGGTATTTACCGATTCTGTAAATACCGATTCGGTATTTCCCATTGATTCCTATGGGCTTCAAGGCCCATAGGAATCAATGGGAAATACCGAATCGTACAGAATCGGTCATTTTAAAAGAAAAATTACCTACATCTGCCTACTTCCAATTTACCGACTCTTAAATACCGAATCGGTATGATTCGGTATTTAAGAGTCGGTAAATCGGAATTACCTACATCGGGCCCTATATAGGCAAGGTGGTCCTAATCCGCACTGAGAATATGACCGCCTTGTACTATGTACAAAAACAGGGCGGACACACTCTTTATAGTTATCGAACCTATCGCAGACCGTTTGGCGTTGGGCAATACGTCACAACATACATCTGTTAGTGGAACACCCGCTAAGAATGGACAACGACTTTGCTGACCTCCTCAGCAGGATGTGGCAACAAGCCCACGAGTGGGACTCCACCTCGGGTCCTCCTCCCTTATTTCCACAAGTGAAGGTTTCCACACAAAGACCTGTTCGCAACTGCAGACAACGTATGCTTTTTTGCCTCTCCTCCTTCTTCCATTTGTGGTTCGAAGGCTCAAGCAAACCTCTCTCACCCTCATTCTAGTAGCCCCCACTTGGGCTTGTCAACCCTGGTTCACAACACTACTCAAACTCGCTGTAGTTCCCCAAGAGAACCTTTGCCTTAACTGAGACCTTTCATTCAGAACCATGGAGAAATAAGGCATCCAAATCCAAAAAACTCAAACTTGCGATTTGGCTTCTAATGTAATAGAATTTGATTAATTAAATCTACTACCTAAATGAATGACCATTCTCAAAGAAGCTCGTAAGCCTGCAACTAGAGCATGTTATGCAGCTAAGTGGAAAAGATTTGTCTTTTACTGCCATAATAAGCACATTGACCCATGTAATGCAACTGTGCAAAATATTGTTTGCTATCTTCTTCATTTACAGCTCTCTGTCCTCACCTACACTTCTATACGGTTATATTTAGCTGCAGTGGCTGCCTTTCTACAAAATAGGCAACACAAATCTCTGTTCAAAGTGCCAGTCATTGAGGCCTTTATGTAAGGGCTTAAAAGAGTGATTCCACCAAGAATTCTGCCTGCACCCACATGCACCAGACTTATTTATTTATTTAGGTCATTTGTAGCGCGCACAAATCATCCCCAAGGGTATCTCTCGGCGCATGAGAAAGACAGGCAGTCTATGAGGAGCAAATTAAAACAGCCAGGTTTTGAGCAATTTTTTTAATTGGGACATATTCGGGCATTCCCGAATTTGTTCAGGGAAGGTTGTTCCAGAGTTTAGGTGCCAGATAGTAAAAGGCACGACCTCCCATTTCTACCTTCCTGATTCTATGGCAGCACAACAGCTTACGATTACTGGATCTGAGGTGACGTGCAGGGTGATGCCATTTAAGTTTATTTGTCAAATAGGCCGGTCCCCATCCGTGCAAGGACCTAAAGACCAGGCACAGCATCTTAAAGGTGGCCCGTTTCTTGACTTGAAGGCAATGCAATTGGCGTAGGAGAGGCAAAGGAGGAGTTCGGACTGGTTTATCAAGGGCAAGACGGGCAGCTGTATTTTGCACGACCTGGAGTTTGCATAATAGGTCCTCCCTAATTCCTACCAGCAAGGAATTACAGTAGTCAAGGTGACTAATTAATAGCGCCTGAATAAGAGTCTTCCTGGTGCTGAGCGGGATCCATGGGAAGATCTTTCTCAACATCAGCATGGTCCCGAAGCTGGAGCCTGCAAGCGTCTTCACCTGCTCCTCCATTGAAAGCTGATTATCAATCTTTATCCCAAAACTTATGGGTCCACCTTTTGAACCCTTACATAATTGTCATCTCCAATTTCTATCTTGGAAGGTCGCCTTTTTAATTGCCATTACTTCACTTAGACATGTCAGTGAGCTCAAGGCTCTAACCTTAGAAGAACCTTTCTTCAAACTAAACAGGGATTGAGTGGTCCTTCGCACCAACCCAGAATTACCCCCAAAGGTGGTTTGTCCTTTACACCTTAACCAATCAGTTGAGTTACCTGTTTTCTTTCCTCAACCAGACACATTTGCGGAAAGGGCTCTTCATACACTGGATGGTAAAAGAGCTCTAATGTATTACATTGACAGAACTAAAGATTTCAGTAAAACTAAACAATCTTTTGTTGCTTTTTCACTCCCTCACCAAGGAAAGCTGATATCTAACTCATGCCTTTCTAGATGGATAATTAAATGTATTCAAACATGTTACCTTAAGGCTAAAAGGACTTTACTTACACCTCCTAGAGCACACTGTACTTGTAAAATAGGGGTATCCATGGCTTTCCTAGGAAATATTCCAATAGCTGACATTCGTAAGGCAGCTACATGGTCTACACCAGAAACCTTCACAAAACACTATTGTGTGGATGTTCTAGCACGCCAACAAGCTAATGTAGTGCAGTGCTGCGTCACTTTTCCAAACAACTGCTACACTCACAAGCTAGACAGACCTTTTGGAGGGTGCTGCTCTACAATATATGCAAACCATGTGTATCTACAGCCACACACGCCTCTAACAGATTATGTTACTTACCCTGTTAGCATCTGTTCTTGCCATGCAGGGTCAGATGTACAAAGCTATTTAGCATTTCTTAACTGACCAAATCTCTATTTTGGCCGTTAAGAAATGCTAAATGGGCTTTTTATATGCACAAAGTCCTTTAAGCGGTCGCAAATTGTGATTTCTAAACAGTAGAAATCGCAATTTGTGATCTCCTTAATAAGAAATCGCCAATAGAGATTACCTATTTGCAATCTCGATGCACATGTACACAGCATTTCCTAAATACGAATTGGGCTTTTAAGAAATGCAATTACAATTGACTCCAAGTCGATGATAATCCTGTGCAATAAAAAAAAAAGGCACCCAAAGATGCTTGTTTTGAAATGCGATAGAGTGCACACATGCCCCTAAGCATATGTGTGCTCTACATGTGCACCACCATCCTTGGTTTAGCATTTCCAAAATAGCGATTTCCTAATAGGAAATAGCTATTTTGAAAATGCTAAACGGGCCCCTTGGAGCAAATGGCATGGGATTCACTATTTGCTATTTCCAATCGCTATTAGGAAATCAGATGTTTCATACGTATCATTTTGTATTTCCTAAATAGCAATTTCTAAGGAGTCGGTATTTAGGAAATGCAAAATTGCATTTTCATACATCTGGCCTGTAGTGCTGTAATATTACATGCATCCACTCTTCTCCCCGGACACCTGTGGCCGTTGCAGTTAATTTTAAACTTTTTCTTTTGCATGGATATCTCTTTACTGATACCTTCTAATACTCCATTATCACCCACCTGCGGGAAACCAATCTAACGATGTAGTTGATGCCCATGTGCATTATCATCACGAGGAGGAGTCACTTTACTGCGTGACTCGAAAGACTTCTTTGAAGAAAATCAATTTGCACACATCCAGACCCAACACACGATGGCAGGAGCATGCAAAGCATATGAATCTACAGCACTACATGCCAAGAAAAGATGGTTACCGGGTAAGTAACATAATCCTTCTATCTTCAAAAACACCCAAGACATGAATACATTTGTGGCACAGTATTGTTACGTGCATCGCTACTAAGCCTCTTCCAGAGCATGTTTTGTGCCTGCGAGGACATGATTGCCGAAATCTAACTTCACCTCGAATTTTGTAATATTTGCATGATACCACCTTCCTACCACCCTTTGCCCACATTATCAGCAAAGTTATGACTTTGGCAGATTGTGTATAGATCAGGCTCCCTTATAATTTGGCTTATTTCCCTCTGGAGCGATACCTCTAGGTGAAATAACCAAAGTCGCCACTGCAATTGTGTCCAGGCCCTGAAATATTGAAGACTCCAGACCCGATAACTCTGGCCCCACCGCACCGTCCTGGGTCTATTGCTGTGGGCAGCAGCATTGGCCGGCCCCTGTCTGCCCTCTGCAGCGTTCTGGTAGTAGACAGTGCCCACCCCGGAGAGAGACAAGCATGCAAAGGACACCTGATATTGCACCAGGTGCGCAACACCCATTGGGCTCACCGGGCTTCAACCCCCTTGTCGTGTGTATCAGGCTGGGCTGAGACAGCTTCGCGGGCTGGCGACCGTCTAATTGCAGCCGCACCCGAGTACTAGACAAGTCTTTAAAAGAGCATTTACTCGTTAATGGGGCTTTTGTTTTGTTTTGTTTTCACCCCTTCTTAGAGTCACTCTGCCTATGGCTGGAAGAATTAGCCTCCACCCCCGAAATTTGGCACTAGTTGCCCGCCTGCATAACATCCATACCCTTTAAGCCCACCACCAGCTCTTCCATGGACCCTTTCTGACAGCTGAGTGAAGACAGTACATGTCAATATTTTTTCCACCAAAATGACGAAAAACTGCCTAGTAAAGCACGAGGTAACTCTGGGTCCGAGCAGTAATTCCCCATTCCAGGGGGCTGGGTGTGCGGGAACTTGTAATAGCCAGAGATACCGGCGGTAATTTTACTTCCAGCCCCATGAGATCCCTGCACTAGAGTCCAGCCAATTTACAAGGAGTACCAAAGAGGGGAGCAGGAGCTCCAGAGCTTCTCCTGATCGTAGAAAGAGGGCACGTTGGCATGATTAAAAGAGAAGACTGTAGTCACGCGCAATAAGGAAATGAAAAGGAGAGCCTGAGCAACTAAGTTTAAGTATTTTTTTTAATTCTTTTTATTCGTTATTTTCATAACGAGCCCGCTGACATGGTTATACAAGACAACGAAGCTCAACTACACATTTGCAATACAACCAATAACACCGAACGCAAGCAATGTTGTTACAGTTGCTCAGTGTGCACCTCATCCCCAGTTCCATTGGAGCCATAGGGAGTCAAACGTTCCTCTCCCATCCATCAGTATCACCCCCTTCCCCGGCAAGTGTTTCACCATTTGCATCATTAGTGCACAGCCTGGTATACAAGAGCTCCCCAGCTTATTCAACTTATAGCCCCTTCACCCCCTCTCTCATCACCCATCTGCACCCCACTGGTCCCTCAGGAGTGAGCCACTCCCCCTTACTGTCCTCTGTCTGTTGCCTCTGTGTCCGAATGTTCAGTACCCTGTGGATGCGACCCCCGCTCACTACCCCCTTCAATGCCCATCCACCTATCCTCCAACAATGTGGCCCAACTTTCCAAATCATCCTGCAGTTTATCATCCCTTCGATTGGTTTTCATGCGTCCCTCCTCTGGTGGTGCCCACTCAACTACGTCTTCAGCCACAACACGAAGGAGTTTAAAATGTACCACCTTAGCTTAAAAGTTGCAATTGAAGGAATTCCTAGCCAAAGTCTTGTCTTGAGTACGATCATCAAAAGTAGTAACTAAGTGGGACATACACGAGATGCTATGAGGGAGAGGATGCAGAAGTCATGCATGTCCCATTGCAGAGAAAAGGAGGTGTGTAGGGAGGGGAACTGGAAGCTGCCATCAGAGTCAGCCTGTTGGAGTCAGTGCCTGGGCCTTCAGTGTTGCAGGTCACCTCATTAAGAATCCTTAGCCAAATAGGCTACTGTTTTGATATATAGGTATCACTTCATTTTATTTGTCTTATTTTGTTAACTATGCATTTCCCTTAGCCCCTGTTTGTGTACCCCAACCCCTCCCTGCTCCTCATGGGATGATAGAGGTGTATGAATCTTATGATGACAGGTGACCAGGAGGGAGAGTGAGCTTAGAGGTCGATGTTGTATTTGTTCCTGAAAAAACTCCTCCTTTCTACCTTCTTGTGATTGGATTAATCCTTACAACAACTAATTAGGGGCCTGAGGAGCCAGGACGTTGGATTAAATACGTTGGGTTTCTGGAGCACCAAAACCCTCCTGACTTTTATGCTTCTCCTATATCTCATAGGGTTCACTCCTGAGACTACAGGAAAGGATCCAGTCACTCACTGTACCAGCCTCCCTGGCTTATCACGCACAATGTATTTATTTTTAGAGGTTTCTATTGCGTAAAGCTGACCGGGGGTATCTGAGGGCTTTACAATGGTTGAACACACATCACTTTACAAGGTATACACAGGAATAGTAGTAGGCATACAGGGTAGTAGTAAACAATAAAAGGTTGAATAAATGTTCAATGAAGAAGTTACTTTGACTATCCTCATATAGGAGCTTGCAGGTTGAAGTTTTCTCATCTAGAGATTGGTTTGTCTAGATAAACGTTTTAAATTTCCTTCCAAAGCCAACACGTGGTTTTCGTACATCGTGGACACGTCATCCTACCTGAGACGAGTACCAGTACGTGCAGTATCATTGGTGTTTGTCCCTTTCCCAAGTCTTTCTCCCCACTAATTGTGCCAACCCTAGGGCTTTGCTTCTTTATGTCAGAACCCGGAACTTAACTTCTTTTGTTCCCTCTGGAGTCTTTTTTGTAGAGAACCTGTTCTGCCTTCAGCTTCTGCTCCTTTACTGCTAAGATCATCCAGCTGATAATTCCAGACCATCTGAAAAGTTCAGTGCCTGTGTTGCAAGTCTCCCTCGCATTCTCCTTTTTCCTGATGTGGGACTTACTGTTCTAGTTTTAGCAGTCCTGTAGTGTCATTTTAGAAGGCTTGGCAGGGATGGCGTAATACATGCTGCAGCCCCTGGTAGGCCTCTGGGGTACCTATGCCCTCGGTACCTATGGTACCATACACTAGGGACTCATAAGGGTACCCCAGTAACCAAACTGGAGTGTACCTAAAGGACCAGGAATCAATTTAGAGAGGAAGCAGCTAGGCTGAGGTCCTGGATAGCAAGGCCCCAGCCAGACTAAAATCGAAAAACAGTGAAACATCAGCAAAAAGTGGGGGAACCATAAGAACAGATCCTACTCTCCTACATTCAGTGCCTGTGTTGCAAGTCTACCTTGCATTCTCCTTTTTCCTGATGTGGGACTTACTGGTCTAGTTTTAGGATTTGCTTCAATAGAACTCTTCGAGGTCTATGGCCCTGTCAAATGCAGTCAATATACCTATCTCATTGCAACACATCCTTCCTGCTCTTGGGCCATCTCAGCCATAAAACAACACTTTTCACTCCATCTGCCAAATACCTGGACCTCCAGGATACTCTGTCCAGGAGTCCTCTCTGGGAAGGGTAACATTACTCTCCCCTTTGTTTGGCCTGCTTGTGTTACTCACACACATCTTTGGATCTGATGCATTCCAGAAGGGAGCACCCCCAGGTTTGTCCAAGCACCCTTTACAAATGTTTGCCTGGGCCCTTGGTCCTGGGCTTCCTATTCTTTGAATATTGTGGTCTGATCCTTCTAGCAGTTCTACTGGATTGTCTTTTGTCTCCACCACAATTCTTTCTGAAACCCAAGGTCTTCATGACCAGCTCGCTCAGCTCTGGAAGGTTTCAGTCCAGCCAGCACTGGCGCAGGACCACCGCTCAGTTGTCAAGAAATGTTCTGTGGCCACTAGATTCAGCTAGCTGCTCTCCCCTTAAACCCACTCATTCTCCTGTCTCAAGACCCCCAATGAATATCTTTTATGTTCACACACACCCTAAGTTCATCCTAATGTTTGGCATCTTAGGGTCTTGGCAGATGTCCTCAGACCAGCCTCCTTCTTGTGAGTGGGCCCTGATGGGATTTGAACCTGTGGCCTGCAGTGTCCTTGCATATGTCTGGGTTATCTCTCTGACAGCGGTTCAGATTCATCAAACTGTAAGGGCTATGGCAGAGAACAGATGTGGCTTCTGGTGGTTGAATCATGGTACCCAATGCTCTTTTCTCTTTCCCTGTTGCAGGTCGAACCTGGAAGATCCCGCACTCCTGGATCGCTGGTGTAGGGCACTCACTGCATGTTCTGATCCGATGACCTCTGAGGTGCTGCGACTTGCTGCAGCGAAGGCACTCGGGTTGGTTGGCGCAAATGTGGTTCATAGAGCGCTGACCACAGCACATCCTTCCCTCCAATCGCTGGCTGTAAAGTAAGTGCTGCGCTTCAATATGATGCAGGCCCAAAAGCTAGTCTCCAGTGTTGTTTGTAAATACTGAACTCATGCATTGGTCTATGTGTAATTGCTGTTTTGTACCGTGGGTGTGCATGCTGCAATGGTTAGTGCTGTGGTGTAATGAGTGTGTGAGTGGTGGGTTGCTGTGAAGTAATGGGGATGTATGTTTTGGTGTTATAAGTAGTGTGCATGTCACAGTTTGCAATGATACAATCCAGGTGCAGGTTCTGCACTGTGAAGTCATAGCCTCGGCCAGTACTTTGGGACTGAGTCTTTGCCTCTAACTATTTTACAACATCAACCAGTGGTCGCCGGATCTTGGTAAATGCTGTGATCTGAGTTACTACCTACTGATGATCGGAGCCATTCTGTCTTTCACGTTCGGGGGCCGAGTCTGCAGCAGCTGGATAACCACTCCCAGCTGATGGCGATGAGTCACTGCCTCTCCACATGTACAGGGTCAGGGTGATAGTCTTTGCGAGGATCATGGTCCGATTGTCTGTCCTCGGTAGTGTTGTGGTCTCTGCCTGTGGCAGGGGTTATGGGCTGTCTCCTGTATCCAAGTCATTTGTCACTGCAAAGGTATTAGTTTCTTCACTGAGGGCCTGATATAGATCTTGGCGGACGGGTTACTCCATCACAATGGTAACAGATATCCCGTCCACCAAAATATATATTTTTAAAATTTATTTTAGTAGTTTTATGTAGCGCTAGCCTGACCCGAGGGTATCGGAGCGCTTTACAGAGTAAACAAACTAGACAAGAGAAAGAGATAAAAATAATGCATGGCGATGTTGAGAGGTCAGCTTCTTAATCGAGGGAACATCTGTTTCATAGTCTCGCTGACATGATGATGGAGCGGTAGTCTGTTACCCCACTCTGAGTGCTCCTATCGACTCCCTGGGGCACGATTACAATTATATCCTATGGGATTTATATTTCTGCGGACAGGATATCCGTCACTGTTGTGTCAGAGTAACCCATCCACCAAGATCTTAATCAGGCCCTTTGTTTGGGTGACAGTTGTAGCCGCTAATTGGGGTGGCTGTCTCTTGGTCTAGCTTCATCCCTGGTCACTGGGACAGTCTGTCACATTAGCTGGTGTACCAGTCCTATGGTGCTTGTGGTTGGGTCATGCCTTTGGGAGGTCTCCCGGTCCCTGTGTGCAGTTGAAGTCCCGGTCCCTGAGTGCAGTAGAGTTCCCTGTCCCTGACTGTGGTTTGGGTGCCCATCCTCTACTTAAATAAATACCAGCATTTGTGAAGCGCACAGCTAGCTCCGGAGAGGTGTCCCGGCGCTGGGGGCCGTCGGGAAGATTAAGCGAGCTATTGCCCGGAGTCACATGGTGCTGGACTAACTTGCTGCCGGTGCCAGGGATCGAACCGTGAACCCCGTGGTCCGGAGTCAGGCACCCTAACCGCTGCGCCACACCTCTTCCTCTTACAGTCGGGGTCCTGGTTTCCGCCTGCCCTTGATGAGGGTGCGTGTCCCTGCTTGTGTTTGTGGTCCTTTCCCTGCCTAATAATAAGATCATGGCCTGTGCCAGATGCTGGAGTCTAGAGGCACCTTTCTGATTGTTGATGCTGCTGTTTCTTGAAGCTAGAATATCTCTTAGTGTGCTTTCATGATGCTGGGATGCCAGCCCTTGAAAGTGCAATGGATGGCTGAGTGTGAGGACACCATCACTGCAGATGGTAGGACTTAAAAAGAGCTTCATATCTAGAAGAGCACCTACTAGGTGAGGACTTTGCATGTGTGTGCATCTGATTCCTTGATTGGAAGCAACAACAGAATCTTGGGATTTTGACTTAACCACCCTCCATTGTCTTTATATCTTCTTATTTTGACAGAGTGATTGGCGTGGGCCTCCAGCTCTTGCAAGATGAGGACCAGGCGGTGCGCCAGGAGGCGGAAGGCTTTGCCAGCCTTGTCTGGAGCTCTGTGCAAGCTCAGACACTGGTCATCAGGGGGCATAGCAACAAGGGGCTGCTGGGTCTGTTGCAGCTGCTCCTGGACCACTTCTGGAGCTGTGACGAGACCTTAAATACGTTATTGCTGCACCTCCCTTCAGCAGAGCTGGAAGATACCTTACAGGAGCTGCAGACCAACAGGTGAGTCATGGTGGGGTGGAGGATGAGATCAGTGCTCTTGTTTGAGACTGAAGCACAGGTCAGGGGGCAGCCTCATCTATGCAGGTAGAAATCACTGGACGTGTGTGCAGGCACCAGCCTTAAAGCAGAAGGGCCCATCCAAGTGCGTGATGCTCAATGGTGCATCCAAGTGCGCGATGTTCTTTGGTGCATCCAAGTGTGCGATGCTCCATTGCTCCCTCGGTAGTGAGGGCCTAACTCTTCTGACCCTAACTGACTTAAGAGACTGTAGATGAAGTGTACGTAGCTGCTGGGCAAAGTGAGAGGTAGTAACCTATATGAGGAGCTATCAATTTCTGACTTAATAGCACAGGCCAGTACCTTTCTGACCCTCAGCATCCATCTACACATGAGGTACATGCTCCAGCGCTCTTAAGTGCACCTAGGCCTACTTAACTACCTTCACCCCTCGCATTTAGTACATAGGGCATATGATTCCTCACCCGCTAAAGGCTGTAATCAATCAGGATTTATGAATCACAGCTAATCACCCGATAAAGTATCCGGGCGTTTGCAGGCCCCGCAGGCTTATTCGAACTGCCAGGTCTTAAGGGCCATTCTGAATTCCGGAAGTGAGGTGATGATCTGGAGGAGCGGGAAGAGTTTTTTGCTGCACTGTAATTAAGGTGCACAGAGCCCCACTCACTGGAAGACCCACTGAAGTCCCTTAACTTCATCGCATGATATCCTGCCTTAAACCAGGGCTTTTTGAAGGAGGCCTGGATGCCTCTTGAGGTTTGACTGCAAACCCTTTCTCTGTAAACTCCGGCATGGTAGAGAGGGTCTCTTGGAAACCTTTTAACTTTTCTGACCCCCAACTGCCAGGTGGCAGGAGATGGCAAAGCATTCAAGTCTGTGACAGACATATAGTCATATACAGGCCAAATAGCATATTCTTTTCTGCTCCAACACCTGTGAGTGAGAAACCAGAGCTGAAATCTTGGGTACAAAAAATATCACCTCCGCCAATGAGACTCCTACCGCACTGCTTCTTTCAGATGTGGTATCGTTACCTGGTTTTGGTACCATTTAAGGAACGTGGCGGTGTGATACAAAGCGGAGTACATTCGATGCCTTGAAATAGTGCAGGAGAACATCCATCACAGTAGCAACTGCATTTTCTTTCCTGGGTTGATGTTGCGATATGAATTTACAGCTACTTATTCATGACTCTACAAAAGTAAGGTGTTCAGTGGCCTGTGTTCAACGTGAAATGCTTGCTGCTTGGGGTGAAGGTCCCTCTGTATCCTTTCTGTTGCTGTCCCCTCTTTGTCCCTGGTGCAAGGGTGCTCTACATCCGCACACTGGAGCAGATAGCTGGACATGCCTTCTTTTCCCTCTTGCTGCCTGCCATGTCTTAGTAATCACCTCTCTTGACCAGGTTAAAAGAAGCAGTTGAAGGTCCTGGGAGTCCTGTAAATCCTGCAGGGCCTGCCACTTTCATGTGGCACATAGAGTTTCCCATGGGCACTTCACTTGTATAACCTCGCCCGTCTTCCTATTTCCTGGTCTGGAATACATATTTGTCAGACGGTAAAACTCTGGTTTCTAGGCAGCTTAGAGCCTTGATACTTTAATGTATTTCTATATCGGCCTAGAAAGTCACATACAGAGGTTTGGTTGAGGCATAGACAAACTGCAAGGCCGTACACACTTCAGAAACATAAATGTTAAACCTGCAACTCATATAGCGTGAGACTCAAGAATATAGAGGATATATTGCAATTTGTGCCAGGTTACGATTGGTGCAGCTAAAAATTTTACACCGGGTGTATTACCCCCAAACTCATCTATATGCCTGGGGAAGAAGCTAATCGGCCCTCTGTGCGAAGGGATGTAGAGGAGAAGGTACATTCTTCCATATCCTGTGGGAATGCCCAGAGATAGTACGCTTCTGGGCTAAAGTTGTGGACACAATGGCAGCGCTAGTGGGTTCTCCAGTCCCACTAGAGCCTAGGTGGCTATTGTTGATGATCAAAGGGGCCACGGACTGGTCCAGATACAATAAGATCTGGCTGGCAATGGCAGCAGGGGTGGCCAAAAGAAATACAGCCAGTGGCTGGGGGGGGCGCAGGCGCCACCACAGTGGGACCAGTGGGTGCGGAATCTAGATTGGAGCCAGAGAGCTGAAGAAACTATTTATAAGTCCAGGGGTTGCAGAAAGAAATGGAAAAAAGTCTGGGAGCCTTGGAAGGAATATAGGGCATTGAGGGGCGGATCAGGGCTAGATCTATAAGTATTGACGATCCTACCTGTGTCTACGTCAGCCTTCCATTGTATTGTGAAATGTCATTACACAATGTGCTATATGAATATTGTCCTGACTTGTATGATATTGTGAGCAATGTTAATACACATATTTCTAAAAAAAAGAATATAGAATATATATGGAGCTGTGCAGTGTTATATGCTATTCTGATTGATACTTCTACCTGAAAATGTGTCACCTGTTGAATATCCCCAGGCACCAGACGGGATTTGGAAATTCTCCCAACCTCCTCAACACCGATAGGGGTGCTCGCTCCAGCTGATGTGGGAAGCGGCGTCACAGCGACATCACTGGAGCCAGAAGGAGCTCGCCTGGCACGCCAATGCCAGTTTCTGTTTTTCTGTGCCTTTCAAAGCAAATCTGAAGCTCCCCTGTTTTCAGAGGTTTCTTCTGAGTTTCTTCTCACAGAAATGTTACTAAAAACTCAGTGCTGTGTTAGGAAATATGCCCCCTTTTAAGAGGTCAGGTTTGGAACTTTGTTGCAACAGCGACAATCAAAACGTAGAACTGATCGCCGCAAGGACTGTATCTGGTGCCTTGGCTCCAGGCATGGTTCCCACTCATGCTTACAGGGCCACAGTTTGCTGCCCAAGACCATAAAAGAATGAGGAGCCAAGCTGTTTAAGGCCAAGGCCAAGGCGGACTGACAAGCTCATCAGTAATCTTGGTCCAGTACTATGTCCTGCTCCAGGTCTCGAGCTTCACTCTCTTCCTTGCAATGGTAGGCGAAGAGACGACCACAGAAGAAAAAGCGCTTAAGGACCCCAATACTTCTTTATCCCGAGGTAAGCCACTTCCTCCACTTGAGCCCTACTCATTGAACCACGAAATGATGGTGGCCTCTTCTCCACAGGATTCCCCACCAGCGCGGTTCGTAGCTCCACAGCTCCCAGAGCTGCTGATTCCACAGCCGTTGCTTGTCACCCCGCCACCAGCTTACCCCAAGTTTGTGACACTGGGTGTAGGTCCAACTTCTTTCCTGCTGGGTGTTTGGCACATGTTTCAACAGGCATTAGGCACCTCTGGTGTGCCTTTTGACCCCGATGGACCATGTTCGGTTCTGTTTGGGCTACCACCTGCGGGTCTTTCCTTGGTGCCAAGCGTCCCTCTCATGCAGCCATTGCCTCGCCCAGTGCTAACCGGCGTCATCCCAGTTCCAGGACCCTTACAGATGATTTCATGGTCTGTGCCTATACTGATGCAGAAACAGACTCTGCCAGCTCCAGTGGTATTGGCCTCTCCCCTCCTGATGTACCTGATACACCACCTGTCCCAGTGGAAACTCACCGCTCCAGGTGGGACGTTCACAGGCTCATTGAAGAAGAGAGTGTTAAAGTTAACTCCGAATTGCAACAGGCCTATATCCTGAGGATGAGGAATGTCTGATTCGATTACTGTTCAAATGAGAGAAGACTGCCCTACAGACACCGACGATTGAGACGCTGTCCTGCCTCTTGTCCCCACCACCTCCATTCTGTGGACACAGCAGATCGCTTAACATTACAGAACACTAGTAGACTGGACACGTCCCCGGATGTGAACGTAAAACCTCCGCCAGAAGAAATAGCATCTTTTCAGACCATCATCAAAAAGGCTGTCAACCTTCTTGAGTTCATCAAACACACAATAGGTGATGGGAGGATGCTTGCAATAAGTCTAACCACTGACAATTGCTTAGGATAGTATTCCAACCCGTCGTTCTTTTGCCTAACATGACACAGCTATATGCAAATCGGTCTTGACTCTGCTCCAATAGGAACAGTCCACCCTGAACTGCCAAACCAGGATCTCCCCTAACTGGAACACAAGTAACCCAAGATTGGTTTTGCCTAACTGGGGCTCGTCAGTCAGGTGTAGCTTGGTTGCAGTGGCACAGTTAGCGAGGGACCCATGTCTTGGCATACCTTCGGACACTTAGGGCAGTACATCAAACACACAAACGCGGATGGGAGGATGCTTGCAATAAGTCTAACCACTGGCAATCATTCTGAATACCATTCCAACCCATCGTTCTTTTGCCCACCATGCCACCTCAGATTAGACAGAGCCATATTCAAATCTGTATTGACCCTGCTCCAATAGGAACAGTCAAGCCCGAACTGCTTCTGAGGAAGATTTGCCAAGACCGCGCACAAGTCATTCTCATTGCCCCGACTGGCTGAAAAGGGTGTGGTACACAGACCTCCAGCACCTCTCCTATTGTCCTCCATTTCATCTTCCTCTCAGTGCAGACTTTCTGTCCCAAGTGTAGGGTCAAGGGTTGCACCACAACTCCAGAGCCTCCTCCTTGAAGCCTGGAGATTGAGGGGCACATTTGAGTGCTCTTCACCTGTGACTGGAAGTGGTCAACGTGACCCTTTCTGCTAGCCATCCTTTCACAAAGTTGAACTACTCTGTGAGGTGCAATAGGTGTGTTGCATGGTGTATGGAGCAAAATGTTAACCCTTGAAAATACTGTCTTTCTGGCATCCTTTGATGCGCGCTCTCGCTGGCCCACCGGGACTGTGCAGTGGGCACTATAATGGGTTACACATGGCAGCTTTGTCATCTTTCCTCTGCTTCCTCGTGCCTAGGTGGTGTCTAAGCTGTTGACCTTTTGTGATGGGGTCTCCTTTCAAGCCTCTTCATAATTGCCAGTTATGCCTTTTAACCTTCAAGATTGTCTTTCTGATTACCTTTATTCAGTAAGACTCTCAGTTGCAAGCACTGAGCATCTACCCACCATTCACGTGCTTCTAAACAGACAAGCTGGTTCTCTGTACGAGAGCTTCCTTACTTTGCAAGTGGTAGTCCCCTTTTCATCTGACACAAGCCACATCTCTTTCTACCTTCTACCCTCAACCTCATCCCACCAAAGAGGATTAAAGACTGCGTCAGCACCAAACTAGCTGTGAGGTTCTGCAGTGGTCACACCAACGACTTCAGAGTAGATGATCAGCTCTTCATGAGCTGAACTGGTTGTAAAAGAATGCAAAGTTGTGCAGAAGAGGATGATATAATCTGCTGTACCCTTGCAAAGAAATAATCACCAGAAGGTCTGCGAGCCAAGTGCACCAGGGTGAAGGGTTCTATATCTGGCCTGGCCGAGGTCCCTGTTGCTGACATTGGTCGACCTACAAAGGCTTCTCTTAACACCCTCGCCAAACATTATTATCGGGGTTCTCAGGCGAATGCGGTGGTCATTTTACACGTTCGGTTCTGTAAGATTTCCAGGTTTGACCAGTGCTTTAGACCCTCAGCCTTGGGGAGGAACTGCTTTTAAATCTGCAGGGAGAAATGTCCATCAGAAGAAAAAGTGACTTGCATTCAGTAGCCACCTTTCTGGTGGATACTCTAATAATCAATTGTAAAGTTAGATATCTCTGCACAGTGTTTAATTGATGTCACTCTCGTCTCAGCCTCAAATGCACAGAAAAAAGGAGACAAGAAGTGATGTTAGTGCACCAAGGTGGACACTTTCTGGCTCCAGTGACGTTGCTGTGATGCGTTGTCTGGTATCTAGATTGAGCCAATGCCCCTTACCTGTGCCGAAGAGCTAAGCAAAGTTTCCAGATCCATTCTGGGGCCTGAGGATATTCAACAGGTGATGATCTACAGGTAGACAGAGAATCCACCAGAAAGATTATTACTGAAGGTAGGTAACTTTTTATTGATTAGCAGTGGGTGTGGGGAGGGGCAGTGACCCACAAGAGGTGGATCCTCGAGTGAGTCTTGATGTATATCCCCACCAAAAATAGCATATCATCCACTGCACCTGCATGCGTGGCTTATGCCATGCTGTTTACTCATATACAGGAGTTTTAAACAAAGAGGTTTACCATAGTAAGTAATTGCAGCTCAGTTAACTGAAAGGCATTCCTTTTAAGGAGACTTTCTAAACGTTGAAAAATGAACTAAAAAAAAATAAAATAAAATAAAAGGGAACAAAAGGACCTTGGCTGGGAGAAGTTATGACCTCCTCCTGACAGGATGGCTTAGAGGATGTGGCCACCAACTGTACAAGCTTCAAAGGGGCAGTTCTTGTCACAGGCACATGTAATTCACACCAACGTCTGCCATGGTCGAAGTAGCCAGAGTGGCACTACAGCCAGTGGGGAAAACCCTGTTCCAGAACTAGTTTTGTAGTGGAATGTTCTCATTTCCCTAGACACACCTCTGGGAAGTGCTCATAATTCTGACCCAGAGAAGGAAGATTCTGACATCTTTGATTTGAGCAGAGAGATGCACTGTGGGATTGTTTAGTGCCAAATTCCCAGGAACTGATGTATGAGTGAGTAGAGATGCCTGTAGGAAGTTTATTCCTAATGGCCAGGGAGTCTTCCCCCACCCAAAGCTAGTGGTAGGCATAAAAGTGGAACAGCTGACTATCTCCTTCTTCTGCTGGACCTATGGAACAACAGAACACCCGCTGAACCAAAGCACTGGGGTCAGACGTTCCTGCTGTTATAACTCTGGAGTGAATCGCCAATAGCTGGATCTACCACTACTTGAACCCAGGACTGAAGAGTGGAATCCAAGGGCTAGTTGGCTCCAGCAACACAAAGGCTGCAAGAAGCTTGTTGCAAAGAGCCCAGCTGACCAGTTCCAACTGGATTTGCCCAGGTCCCTCCTGGATGATTCTGAGAGATTGGGTCCTAACTCACAAGATGGTGCCCAAAAGGTCCTGGACTCTTGGCTGTTGTTAGAGGTAGGGGCATAACAAAGGCCCCTGCAGCCCCGAAATGTTGGGGGTGAGGGGAAGGCCTGTGCTCCAGGGGGCCCCCTCAGCACAGTACCATGGCCTGAGATCTCCGGAGTTAAGTCCGAAGGGGGAGCCCCCATGCACTTTGCAGGATGGGCCCCTCAAGTTTCGTAAGGCACTGGTTAGAGAGTACTCTCTCCTCCTCAGGATTGCAGAAGTGGACACTTAGAAACATCTTCAGAACCTTTTCCTAAACGAAAGAGAGGCTTCCATGAGACTGCCTCTGAGGGAGAGGTACATTAAAAATAAACGTATGTACTAAACTGTCGCAACATCCGGGGTATTCACACTGAGGGCCAACTTGTGGAGAACATTGGGACATCAGGGTATTTCACGAGAGGCGACCTCTGTGAGTGCTGCAGAGTGATCCCTGAGCATTCCAGCTGTGCAGGAAGGGTGATCTAAAAAGCAGCTTTATCCCCTCGTCCAGTTACCTCTCCAGAGACCCTGCTAGTGCTAAGACACCTGCCCCGCCCGCTTAGGCCGTTCCCAAACGCGATGGTTGTTGTGAAAAGTTTTCCTGCCAAGCAACCTGCATTTGTAACATTGATCACTAGATGGCAGTACATTCCAACGAATGATGTCCATGTGTTCACGCTAGTACCCACTTACCAGGCTTGTGAGTTTGGCTGGCTCTGCAGTGCACACCTGGTGGCACGAGAAAGTACAATTGGGGATGCAAACGTTTTCCCTCCTCACCTTTGGCAATTTTTTTTAAACGTTGCAATGTTTGCGATCGTCCATGAAGATTGCAGACTTCTGCTAAAAGTTGGCTTGCAGGCGAAAAGAGGGAGCCGAAGTGCGTAAATGTTTTTGCAGTTTCTCGATTAACTCGACACAAAGATATCAGCGCGCTTAACATGAGCACCAGTTGCATTAGACGGGGACGCGTTAATTTTTTCTAGACACGGGGAGATTAAGGGCCCGATGTAGGTGGCTCATTACCGGTCGGTAAACCCGAAATTCGGTAAATTTCAGGCTTACCGACCGGTATTGAGCCATTTGCTATGTAGGTGATGATTCGGTATTTACCGATTCTGTATTTACCGAATCATTATTTACCAAATCGGTAAATGGCATGTAGGAAGCACATTTAGGAGTGCTTATCTGCTAGATTCATCAAAGACCCGTTTTGCGAGTCTTTAATAGCGATTCATAAGGAATCGCTATTAAGGACTTGCAAATCGGGATTCATGTAGGAATTGCAATAAATATTGTGATTCCTACATCTTCCTTATTTGCGATAAGCAAATTGCTAATCGCAAATAAGGAATAACTCCCCATTCATTATGAATGGGGAGTTATTCCTTATTTGCGATTAGCAATGTGCTAATCGCAAATAAGGATGTGATTTCAAGGGTGCCAGGGGTGTTCAAAGGACACCCTGTAGCACCCCTGAAATGCAACATTACACAGGTGTTGCGCACACACATGTCCAAAGGACATGTGTGTGTGTAACATGCAACAGAGAATAATGCACTAAAGTGCTATTTTCTATTTTTTTCCGCTATTTACCACGAAGTCTGACTTCGTGGTAAATAGCGGCCAAATATTGCGAATTCGCAATATAAAATTGGTTAATGAATTGCATTTAAGGAATCTCAAATATTGATTCCTTAAATGCAATTCCTCGCTAAAATGCGAATTCTGTAATAGCGATTTTTGCATTTGGGATGAGGAATCCCAAATGCAAAAATTGCGCTCGCAAAGGGCCAGATTCTGAGAATCTGGCCCTTTGCGAGCCGATTTTCGTTTCATGGATCTGGCCGTATGTGCTTTAAGGATTTGTTATTTACCATCAACTATAAGTTGGTGGTGAATACCGAATGCCTTTGAAAATGCAAATCTGTGCATTTTCAACTGTGCCATGTGTGCCACATGTGCACACAAGCACGATTATGGGGTGCAACAGGGTGTCAAAGTGACACCCTGCCACCCTTCAATGTGTTCCCCTTTTACCGAATCAGTATTTACCGATTCGGTAATTCACATTCATTCCTATTGGCCTCCAGGCTGATTCGGTAATTACCGAATCTTACCGATTCGGTAATACTTACCGAATAAATATCTACATCCCATTTACCGATTCTAAAATACCGAATCGGTAAAATTCGGGATTTTAGAATCGGTAAATCTTCATTACCTACATCTGGCCCTAAATGATTTGCCCAGGGGCAATCGCTTAATCTCCCCTCTGCCTAAAAATGCAAAACAATGCGTCCTTGCGTAGTGTAATTGGTCCTCCTCATGTGAAGCGCTCCAAAACCTTCGGGTCGAGGGTGCTAAATAAAAATGGATATATGAAATATTTTAGCGAGAGAATAGTCTATGAAAAATGCTTTAATAATGCATTCTCGTGCTTGTTTTGGGGGGTGCTCAAGGGCCATTCTTCTGAAGCTGGGTTACTCTGCAAATTGCAGAGTTTCTTTACAGCTGAGTCCAAATTCGAGAGTGAAACTTGAAACTAGTTCCAAACATCATAGATCCTGATATTAATATGTTTGGAAAACCAGTTCTTCTGAAGTGGGGGGGAGGGTTAGGTCTTCGCACCCATTCAATTGGTGGCATTTCTGTGTGATAGGAGACAGCCTTTTACAGAGGATGGGAAAACATTCCTTTTCTGGCTGGCACCAGAGTCCACTGGCACAGGAGCTAGTCGGTGACAGTTGTAAGACTGGTCATTGGTAGTAACCCACCTCATTTCAGTACAGCACCTTTCGTGGTGCCCTCAACGCTGGTCCCGGGAGTGGGTTTGTCTCTTGTGCCCATGTTGGGCACTGGCACAGGTGCCTTTTCCCTCCCCCCGATCTAGACATGCCTAGTGGTAGGGCTTGGCTTAGCTGACTGCCTGACTTACACCGGCCTCTCGCTCACCCTAAGCTCATCTTCATTCATTCTAGGGCGGCCAGCCTCTACGAGCAGGACGAACCCAACGTGTACTCGGAGCCAGCAGTCTTGTCCCATCTGCTGCTCCCCTACCTCCTGCAGCTGATGGGGAAGATGGCGGTGTCCCCCCTCCACTGCTGCCGCGTTGCATGCTGGGTGAGGGAGTCCGAGAGCCAGATTCTCAGTGGCTTGGAGCTTTGCCAGCAATGGTGGAGCCGAGGTAAGGAGTCTATTCGTTGGCTGTGCATGTTCATTGTTGTTTTTTGTTTGATGGAAACAGAAAGCTCCTGTAGTGTGTAGTTGAACGCGAAGAATAGAATTTAGTGGTTGAGAAATAAAAGGTGGAATGAGAGGTGTCAGAGTGAGGGGATAGTGGCACGGGGGGATAAGAGTCACTGGCGGGGTGATGAGAAGTGAAAGTGTGAAAAGAGAGCACGGGGTGTTAGCAGTGAAGATTGAAGCGTGGGTTCAGTGTCGGCAGTGGGGACAGAACCGTGTAATGTCATGATTAGGACTGGGTGGAGGTTGCAGAGTTTTACTCCGCGGAACTCCGCGAAGTGCGAGAAAACTCCACTGCGCTCCAGGGATTTCCGCCAGCGGCAGCGTCTGTTAAGTCACACTGATTTTTTAGCAACCAGGAGTTTGGCCTGCACTATAAAAGCAGTACAATCTGCACTATGTGTCGCGCCATAGGGTGCTGCTGCTTTCTGCCGCTCGAGTTGACATTCTACTCAAGCACGGGCTTTCTCAACACAAGCAGCAGATTTCTCAGTACAAGCGGTCGTGACCTGCCGGAACCACCCGCAATGAGAACTCTCACCGAGAGGAGGTCCAGCATGAAGTTTTCACTTGCGAGCTTTTCGGAACTCCACGCTCCGTACTCCGCGAACTCCACCGGTGGAGCAGAATTCTTCGCCCACCCCTTGTCATGATGCAGTATTTTTTTTTATTTGGCAGATAGAAGTGTAGGGTGAGATGGGTCACTGCTTGGAGTTGGAAACCCCTTGCAATTCACACATGGAAGAGTAGAAGTGCGGAGAAGGGTCACTGTTGGGTATAGAACTGTTGCTTGGAACTGTCACTTTTGAGGGTTGGAGGATATAAGTGTATTTATTTATTTAAAATAATTTATAAAGCACATGTTCGCATCAAGGGTATCTTGGCGCTAGTTATGTTTGGGTTGAGAATCCCACCGGGTGATCGATACTGACCACCGTTACAGCAAACTGCCAAGTTCCCAAAGATATCCTGAACTTTAGCAGATCAGCTTCCTTCCTAAGCGTTGGAAGTCATTTCCAAGGTGTGGCTACCAGGACCGAGAAGGCTCTGTCCCAGACTGGACAGCGTTAGAATGAGGGAGTGTCCAGTAGGCATGTCCACTAGATCCCAGAACTCTCCTCGGTTCATAGAATGAGAAGCATCCATCCAGAGGACTCGCCTTGTCTCCTTAGACTGGTCTGTGAACGCGACACAGCAGTCTAAATGTTACTGTCTGGGCGACAGTTAAGCAGTGTCGCTCAGCCAGGCCTGCGGATAGATCCATTCTTCCTGATGATACAGTTCAGCCTGACTGCAGCATTCTGAACTATTTGCAGTATATTCATAGGTTTTTACAGCAGACAAGACTAGACTGCGGTGCAGTAGTCCAGGTTTATTATTATTATTTTTTTAATTATTTTATAGAGTTTTATATTGCGCAAACTTGACCCAAATCGGGTATCAGAGCGCTTTACGTAGCACCAGTTGCATTACAAGAGGACACATTCTTTTTTGTTATGCACGGGAAGATTAAGTGATTTGCCCAGAATCACAGGCTGTTGCGCGTCCATGCCGAGACTAGAACCCGGTTTCACAGACTTGAGGTCAACCGCCCTAGCCGTTAGGGCAACTAAGGTTGGCAGAGATACAACCATTCAGTATTTTAATTTGTGATTTTTTTAGAATAGATAAATAATTGTCTTCAGGACCTTCAAGTGGAAGACGCATTTTTTTACCCCTGCCTTAATAGCGTCTTCCATCTGGAGATTTTGAGTCTAACACGCGAGTTGGCACGGGGACAGGGTGCAAACCTCTGGGGTGGAAGTGTTTGGATGGGAGGGAGTTGGAAATCCCAGTGGGATGAGAGGAGCCAGTGCCCTGAGGATACAATGTGTGGATGTTGAAGGAAAGACATAGGAGATGTTATCATTTCGGGGCTGGAGGACACAATTGTACATCTAGAGGGACCAATGATGCGCAGCGAAGTGGGAGCCAATGCTGGGTAGTGTTGGATGGATGAGAGGGGATCAGTGTGGGGAAGGGTTGAGAACCAGGATGGCTAGATGAGAAGAACTTGTGTAGGAGGTTAGAGAATACAATGTGGGATGAGGGAGTCGTTTTGGGGGGATGGCATTTAGACATGTGGTACAAGAGGGAAGGTGAGGTACAGAAGTGCATAAAAAGTGGGGTCAGTCTTCAGGGAGTGGGGGAGGGAGTCAGAGAGCCAGATTCTCAGTGACTTGGAGTTTTGGCAGCAATGGTGGAGCCTAGGTAAGGAGTCTGTAGGTCTATTCATTGCCTGTGCTGGTTCATTATCAGTTTTTGTTTGAGAAAGGGGCAGGTCATGTAGCTGGGCGAGAAGAATAGAATTTGGTGGTTGAGAAATAAAATGCGGAATAAGAGGTCTCTGTGCTATTGGATAGGGGCCCAAGGAAATAAGGACCACTGTTGGGGTAATAAGAAGTAAAAGTGTGAGGTGCTGGCAGACTGAATTGTAGGATGAGAGTGTTACATTTTAGGGGATATAAATGTGGGATAGTAGGGCCAATGTTGCATGACTAGAGGGGCCAGCGTTGAATGTTTGGGGGTGATAATGTTAAAAGTGATGGTTTTTGGGCCAGGGGATTGAATCGTCAGACGATCGCCTCAGTAGTTGCAATGCTGAAAAGAGACAGAAATATATGTTATGAGGAAGCAGATGACAGGATGGGAAGCAGGGTTGGTACAGTTAGTTGTATAATAGGATGGGAAGTGTTGGATGTGCACTGGATTCTGTCAGGGTGAGAGGAAGGGTGGCTGTTCGCTTTGGTGAGTGATTTGTGGCAGCAGAGGTCAGTACCATGCTGTGGAGCACAGTAGAGCAGAGAGCAAGGCTTAATGGATGGCTTTGGGAGATAATAGTTTGGAAAGAATGGCCGATAGCATCTCACACCCAACACAGCTTGGAAGGAAAGACATTGGCAGCGTGGAAGGAATAGTGGTGCATGCTCCCCAGGATGAGGCACCGGTTGGTGGTTTGATGTGTGCGTTGGGAGGCATGATAGTACAGCTGGAAGCTGATATTACAAACTCTTATGTTGTTTCACAGGGTAGTAGCCACAGTGACCTGACACCATCCTTTATTTTATTTCCACAGATGCTGCTGTTGGTCCATGCTTTATTAAGGTGCTGGGCTGCCCAAAGGTGCACACTGCCCTGGCGGTGCTGCTGACGAAGGCTGAGCTCCTGGTACATGCACTGGCATCACTTAACGATGCCAAGGCCGTGAGCAGTGCCTACACCTCCCAGGAGATGGCACAGAAGCTGGACACGGTGCAGGAGCTCCTGATGCAGAACGGAATGACTTCACGTCACACGGTTAATGTAAAGGAGAGACCTGCTCATCTGCCGGGCAGGGCGCCCAGTGATGTATGATTCCCAAACAAGAGATGTTCACATAGTAACCAAGCTTCAAGTTCAAGTTTCTTCAACTTTTGGTGAAACAGATAGGAAGGAAATGTTGGGGTCTCAGCTCAGTTACATTGAAGGGAGCTTCAGGACCATAGAGAGGCAGCACCAAGGGAAATGTTGGGACCCTGGATCTTCAAGATAAGAAGAAAGCACCAACATGGGAACTTTGGAGGCAGGTCCAAGTGCCCTGGAATGGACCAGCAAGAACATAGAAAAGAGCGAACAGGGAACATTTGAGCCTCGGTCAAATGCCACCAAAGGGAACTTTAGGACCATAGAAAACACGAGCGAAGGGCACACTGGACCATGGCTACATGCCATCAGGGGAGGTTGGAGAGAAAGACCATTGACTAGAAAGAAAGCATTTCTGGCATAGCTATTATGGGAACTTTTTGATTGTTTCCTGGAGCCATGGAGATGGACTTTTGGGCCTTGTCCAGGCACCACTGAAAGGCATATAGACCTGCACCATGGGAACATAGAGAAGCTCCAATGAAAAGTACATTTGGAGCCACAGGCATTGAATGAACCTGAAGATCATGAAATAGGCCCAAGGAAGTGCACATTTGAGCTTTATCCGAGCACCATTGAATGCAGCAGGAACTCAGAAAAATAGACGATGAAGGGACTGTGCGCTGTCTGTGCAATGCATGTATAGATTTGTTATAGCAGTAAAATCACAGGGACAGAATCACTGCATCAAATACAGTATGCGGAAGGGATTCACATTGAATGTTTTAACTCAAAATCTTCTATTTTTGCAACATTGAACGTGGGCAGTGTGACCCGTAGCGTTGTTTGCTAGAGGACGTATGGGTATTGCCAGTAGCATTGAGGCTGTGGCTGAGCTGTGGCAATTGCAGCAGAGTTGGGTTACGTCATTGGCTGTTTTTTGTGTCTCTCTTGGTGAATCATGTCTGTGACCAAATGCCATTGAGTTCTAGAACTGGGTCAAGCACCATTGAAGAGAATGCTGGAGCCAAGTGTCATTGAGCGGAAGGCAAGGGCAATATGCCCAAATTCTTTGAATGTGCCTACAGGCCTGTGTGCGGCGTGATGCAATCGTGTTGTATAGATCGAACCCCTTCTGCTCAGGTTTTACTGTTTAGTGGCCATGCAGCACCACTGTAAGTGGTGCTAAAATGCACCAGCATAAGGCCCATTACTAAGTATCATCAAAGTGGACTTCAAAGCCTAGACCAACCATCATTATAGTCAACAGAAGGGCCACCAAAGAAAACACGGCAAGCCAAGCTTTAACAAAAAGACAATGCCTATGGTCAAGCATAATCTAATGGGATAGTGGGCTTAGACAAAGATTAATCGACGGGAACATCATGGTCACAACCTAGCATCGTCAGGGGGTGGGGGGGGGGGGGAGCATCACACCTTGGCCAGGTATCATCGAATAGGAACGGCTAGCGATACTACCTTTTCAGTACAGCGCTGCATGACTGGTTCCAAGCACTGCATAAAAAAGAGTTATCAGCACGGTGGTAAGGGATCCAGTCATATTTACCAGATGAAAAGTCAGCCTTCAAAGCCATCGCTCTTTAACTAGTATGTTTTTTATTACGATAGCGTCTACATTTGTTACCAACTTACAGGTCACAGCAGTCACTTTCGATAAATGAGAGAAGGAACTACAAAGAACTCTAATATAGCAATCATAAATCTCCATCAACCTAAAAAACCCATAATTGTTTCAAGATGACAACATTTGTTTAAACTTTTGTTTCTCTAATACATATGAGACTGTTTTAGATTTGTCTGACAATCTGTATAACATTGTCATCCTCTGAAGACTCCGCTTCCTCTTGTAACCAGATCCTTTTATCCGTGATGTCGGCACCAGTGGGTGAAGCTGTGTCAAGTTGCCAGTGTGTTGGTGATGGCTAGTGGTCTGCTAGCCCCTCTCGCCTGTCCTCCCTCGGGCGGGTTAATCCCAGGAATCGCTGCTGTCATACCAGATCAGGCGCCCAGCCAACAACAAGCAGGTCTTCCCTTTGTAAGCCTGTGCCAAGCCTAAGCTGGGTTCAAGGGGGGCAGCTGACACAATCCTTTTTTCCCATGCGGCTTTTCACGGTCAACAAAGTTTTGCGCTGACACAAGGAATACCACAGAGGTTGGCGCGATCAGGGATGAATGGTGCTCGCCGGAGTAGGGTTCCTCGATGACGCTGTGTCACAGGGACTGGAAGAACTTTTCCAGTCTTTGCTTTCCTCTCACAAATTGCTTTCAGGCCTGTTAGTCACATCCATTCAAATGCAACAAATGAAACCCGCAGCTCCCAGAATGCACTGATTTGTAAGATGAGCATGCAGGATGGGGAAGACGAGGTTTGCCCGATGACAGGGAGCCATCTACTCACCCTTCTCTGGAGTGGTACAGGTTGGAATGTGACCTGAGGCCGAGAGCACCATGCTACTGTAGGGCGTCTGATGGATGTAGTGAACAGGTTTTGGTGATGGAAACACCTCTCAACCCCCATCAAATGTAACTGTGTGAGTTAGAAGTATAGAACACCTTCTACATGTCTAGCCTATAGTTTCTTTTAAGCCAAACACTGGTGTTAATGTTTGCATTTACTCACCTATTTGGATTTTATTTTGTTATTTTATTGGCTTGCCCTTTTAGGTCCTGTGATCTGTATTTATCCATTTTTGGTAGAGTATTATTTGGAGCAGTGTCCAGAGTATGACCTGCAGGGCCAGTACCATGCCATACTCTAAGGATCTCCACATAAGATACATTTGCATACAATGTGCCACACTATAAGGATCTTCACATAAGATACGTTTGCATACAATATACCACATTATAAGGATATCGACATAAGATGCGTTTGTATACAATGTGCCATACATAGGAATATCCATATGATATGTTTACATACAATGTGCCATACTCTAAATATATTCACATAAGATACGTTTGCATATAATGTGCCATACTCTATGCGTTTGCATACAATGTGCCACACTTTAAGAATATCCACATAAGATGCATTTGCATACAATGTGCCATACTCTAAGAATATCCACATAAGATACATTTGCATTCAATGTGCCATACTCTAAGAATATCCATATAAGATACATTTGCATTCAATGTGCCATACTCTAAGAATATCCATATAAGATACATTTGCATTCAATGTGCCATACTCTAAGAATATCCATATAAGATACATTTGCATTCAATGTGCCATACTCTAAGAATATCCACATATGATGCGTTTGCATATAATGTAGAGATATCAATATAGGACTAGCTATGTTGTGTTAGAGGAGACTCAGAAGGTATATCTGTAGGCAAACCCTTAGGTTTGGACATGAAGCCCTCACACACCAACCTAGTTGGTGTCATGCTTCATCATCGGGCCCACCACAGTGACACCGAATGTGTCCCGGGTGTGCTGCGACTCCAGATTACTGAGGAGCAGGTATTCTTACTGAGTGTGCAGTGCTGGTGAGAATGGAGGTGAAAGGTTTAAAAGCTATCCAGGAGGTCCCAGTTCCCGAGGGTAAAGGTAAATTTAATACCTGGGCCCCTGTTAGCAAGATAAAAAGGCTGTGGACGTTGTGGAGTATATTAGGGGCTCCTACGTCCTTGTGGTCTACATGTTTCAGCCAGGCCTTTTGATTAAAACTGGCTTTCCTCAGGACCAAATGAGTATGTGTGAGTGAAAATAAACTATATTAAGTGAAAGTGTATGGTAAAAAAGTGTTGCACTCGCTAAGGTGCCGTACGTGTAAGAGGGGGATTCCCTCTGCTTTACTGTACATAAAACACAAAACAGTACAGACATACAAAGAGAGTCATTGAGAATGGTATTAACCAAAACACAACAATTGCCGGCTTCTGGTGTGCGTGAGCGACCTAGAGCGGCAAAGAACTTAGCCATGAGTGTGCCATGGCTATAGTGAACTATGGCGGTAAATTATTAAACGCAGTGGCAGTGGTGGGCTACACAGCGAAACAGGCATAGCGTGAGGTACAGGTAAGTGTAGTACATAATTCCTCACACTTGCTACTTGCTGTTAAAGCCTCATGGGTCACTTGGCAGGGAGGAAAAGGAGACCCTAAACATTTGTAGAGGATTACAGTTAGGATATCACCTGTGGAGAGAAATTGTTGCTTACCCAGAGCGTTGTGCAGAGATCAAGCTTACTCACGGTATTTCCGATCAGCGGTTCCTGCGACCTATCGTCCTGCTCCAGTGTCCCGAGTGAGCTTTGCCAGAGTCAGGTAAGGGCTTAAATAGCCGGTTTGATTGTTATCACCTGGAGAGGGGAGAGGGCGCGGTCGCGTTTTCTGTTTAGGGCGCAGGCGCTGGGAGCTAGCGGTTTTCACCTAGCGCATGCGCAATGTGAGGTTTCCAGCGCATGCGCGGTAGAGGTGAATGCGAGCGCTATGCAGTCGCGCATGCGCCATGGTACTGGGTTGGCAATGGTAGTGGCAAGTGCGCGCGGGTCCGTGCGCAACTGAAGGAAAAAGAAAGGAATAAAGTAAAAGGCCCAAGTGGGTCCCTTATTATTTAAAAAGCAACAACAGGGATTACAAGGTATATATAGGTCAAGGAGGCAATTACAGAATAGGGACAGACCACGAGTCTGAGCGCAGACAGGGATACTGACCAATATCTTACATATGTGTTTTTTATCTCGCCAGAGCATTCCACGGGATGGAATCATTGAGCCCCTCTATATGGGTAGAAAGGCGATAAATCCAGCGTTGCTCTTTGGTGAGCAGGGTCTTCTCATCACAACTTGAAAGTGCGAATTGTTCGATCACCGTCCAGGTGAAATCATTCGGGGTGTGATTTTGCACGATGAAATGCTGGGTCAGTTTGCTGATGTTTTTACCACAGCGCATGGTGCTTCTGTGTTCAGTCATCCTAGTTCTGACCTTCCTAGTCGTCATGCCTACGTATCTCAAGCCACAGCGACAGGTGATTAGGTATACTAGGTTAGATGAATTACAGTTTGTGAATTGTCGTTGTGTCCAGGTTTTCCCAACTTCCAACGACAATGTCTTTGAAGGGGTAGTCAGGTGGCAGACGCTACAGTTGTAACACGGTTGGTGGCCTATTAGTTCTGGTAGGCCCCAGGTGTTTAAAATTGTCTGGCTGGTTTGGTGTGTTTTTCTGGGTCTCGTAGTGACCAGCTGATCCTTCAAATTTTGTGCCCTTTTGTATGCGAAGCGTGGGAGGTCCCAGTTCCTCGTGCCTGAATTGATGATTTTCCAATTTTTGCGAATTATACTGGAGACCTGATTGGAGGCGGTGTTATAGGTGGTCACACACGTCATGGTTGGTGTTTCTGGTGGTCTGACCACGGCCTCCAGAAGGGCCTCCCTATTCTGATTGCGTGCTCGTTTACAGGATTTTGTGATGATTCTGGACGGGTAGCCACGATCTTCCAACTTGTGGACCAAGGCTTTGGACTGGTGTTTGAAGTCATGGAGGTTGCTGCAGTTCCGGCGAATACGGACAGATTGTTATATTTGCTGAGTAGGGGTTCAGCAAATATAACAATCTGGCGTCGATACATTGACGATATCCTCATTGTCTGGGAAGGCAATGAGGAGACACTGAGAGATTTTCTCACCTGGATCAATAGCCTTGATCCCTTTCTGAAGTTCACCTGCACTAGCAGTTCTACTGAACTGGCGTTCCTGGACCTCAACATAAAAGCTGATCAGGGGGGTCTGACCACAACGACTCATTACAAACCAACTTCCAGGAACTCGTTGTTGCGTTTTGACAGTTTCCACCCCAGACCTTTGAGGGAGAATCTGCCATTTGGCCAGTTCCTCCGTATTCGCCGGAACTGCAGCAACCTCCATGACTTCAAACACCAGTCCAAAGCCTTGGTCCACAAGTTGGAAGATCGTGGCTACCCGTCCAGAATCATCACAAAATCCTGTAAACGAGCACGCAATCAGAATAGGGAGGCCCTTCTGGAGGCCGTGGTCAGACCACCAGAAACACCAACCATGACGTGTGTGACCACCTATAACACCGCCTCCAATCAGGTCTCCAGTATAATTCGCAAAAATTGGAAAATCATCAATTCAGGCACGAGGAACTGGGACCTCCCACGCTTCGCATACAAAAGGGCACAAAATTTGAAGGATCAGCTGGTCACTACGAGACCCAGAAAAACACACCAAACCAGCCAGACAATTTTAAACACCTGGGGCCTACCAGAACTAATAGGCCACCAACCGTGTTACAACTGTAGCGTCTGCCACCTGACTACCCCTTCAAAGACATTGTCGTTGGAAGTTGGGAAAACCTGGACACAACGACAATTCACAAACTGTAATTCATCTAACCTAGTATACCTAATCACCTGTCGCTGTGGCTTGAGATACGTAGGCATGACGACTAGGAAGGTCAGAACTAGGATGACTGAACACAGAAGCACCATGCGCTGTGGTAAAAACATCAGCAAACTGACCCAGCATTTCATCGTGCAAAATCACACCCCGAATGATTTCACCTGGACGGTGATCGAACAATTCGCACTTTCAAGTTGTGATGAGAAGACCCTGCTCACCAAAGAGCAACGCTGGATTTATCGCCTTTCTACCCATATAGAGGGGCTCAATGATTCCATCCCGTGGAATGCTCTGGCGAGATAAAAAACACATATGTAAGATATTGGTCAGTATCCCTGTCTGCGCTCAGACTCGTGGTCTGTCCCTATTCTGTAATTGCCTCCTTGACCTATATATACCTTGTAATCCCTGTTGTTGCTTTTTAAATAATAAGGGACCCACTTGGGCCTTTTACTTTATTCCTTTCTTTTTCCTTCAGTTGCGCACGGACCCGCGCGCACTTGCCACTACCATTGCCAACCCAGTACCATGGCGCATGCGCGACTGCATAGCGCTCGCATTCACCTCTACCGCGCATGCGCTGGAAACCTCACATTGCGCATGCGCTAGGTGAAAACCGCTAGCTCCCAGCGCCTGCGCCCTAAACAGAAAACGCGACCGCGCCCTCTCCCCTCTCCAGGTGATAACAATCAAACCGGCTATTTAAGCCCTTACCTGACTCTGGCAAAGCTCACTCGGGACACTGGAGCAGGACGATAGGTCGCAGGAACCGCTGATCGGAAATACCGTGAGTAAGCTTGATCTCTGCACAACGCTCTGGGTAAGCAACAATTTCTCTCCACAGGTGATATCCTAACTGTAATCCTCTACAAATGTTTAGGGTCTCCTTTTCCTCCCTGCCAAGTGACCCATGAGGCTTTAACAGCAAGTAGCAAGTGTGAGGAATTATGTACTACACTTACCTGTACCTCACGCTATGCCTGTTTCGCTGTGTAGCCCACCACTGCCACTGCGTTTAATAATTTACCGCCATAGTTCACTATAGCCATGGCACACTCATGGCTAAGTTCTTTGCCGCTCTAGGTCGCTCACGCACACCAGAAGCCGGCAATTGTTGTGTTTTGGTTAATACCATTCTCAATGACTCTCTTTGTATGTCTGTACTGTTTTGTGTTTTATGTACAGTAAAGCAGAGGGAATCCCCCTCTTACACGTACGGCACCTTAGCGAGTGCAACACTTTTTTACCATACACTTTCACTTAATATAGTTTATTTTCACTCACACATACTCATTTGGTCCTGAGGAAAGCCAGTTTTAATCAAAAGGCCTGGCTGAAACATGTAGACCACAAGGACGTAGGAGCCCCTAATATACTCCACAACGTCCACAGCCTTTTTATCTTGCTAACAGGGGCCCAGGTATTAAATTTACCTTTACCCTCGGGAACTGGGACCTCCTGGATAGCTTTTAAACCTTTCACCTCCATTCTCACCAGCACTGCACACTCAGTAAGAATACCTGCTCCTCAGTAATCTGGAGTCGCAGCACACCCGGGACACATTCGGTGTCACTGTGGTGGGCCCGATGATGAAGCATGACACCAACTAGGTTGGTGTGTGAGGGCTTCATGTCCAAACCTAAGGGTTTGCCTACAGATATACCTTCTGAGTCTCCTCTAACACAACATAGCTAGTCCTATATTGATATCTCTACATATAACCAGGGGACCCGGACTGGCTTACCTAGTCCTCTCTCTCCTTTTTGATTTGCTGTTTGCATATAATGTGCCATACTCTAAGAATATCCACGTAAGATACATTTGCATTCAATGTACCATACTCTAAGAATATCCACATAAGATGCGTTTGCATATAATGTGCCATACTCTAAGAATAAATAAACAATAGAAGAGTGTCAAATGCTATAGGTTCAAGCACGACCACAAAAGGGGAGCAAAAACAACGGCTTCAATTTAAGACGTTTCAGTGGTTATTAGAAAGCCCTCACTCACCACCTAGTGATGACATGCTTTATCATTGGGCCCACCAAAGAGACCGAGTGTCTCTTCGGTGTGCTGCGACGCCAGATCTACTGCGGAGCGGGTTTAGTGAGTTCAGGCAGTGTTGTGCGAAAGTAAAAGTAACTAGTGAGTGTTGAATGATAAAAACAGTCCGTAGTGTATCAAAAATAATAACTTTATTAGGATGATCACTAGGGAAAGACTTAAAATTATGTGTCTGGAAATTGCGTCCACAATTAATAGACGCGCTAAGGCCCACCCCAACCTAGGGACGTGAAAGTGAAAGATCTTCGGGGTCCGGTAGAGGGAAGACATAGGTGCCGAGCGGGTGCCGAACGTCGAGGGCGGTGTGCCAATTACGTTCCCACCCCCCTCCTGAGACCCATGGTGAGAATTTCGAACACCAGAAAAGTGCAGAAACGCTCAAGTCGGAAGCCTCCTAAACCAGGAGTTATTAGGTGGAATAAATACTTCTTCCTAATTATTTTTGCACTTTTTTCACCATTTTTGTTAATTTTCACTTTCACGTCCCTAGGTTGGGGTGAGCCTTAGCGCGTCCATTTCCACCAGGGTTTATTTCACTATAGTTCTGATGAATGCCAGGTAAAATCACACCGTTTCATGGCTGAAACATGTCGACTGATACCTAAGAAATTCCCACTCTATTAATTGTGGACGCAATTTCCAGACACATAATTTTAAGTCTTTCCCTAGTGATCATCCTAATAAAGTTATTATTTTTGATACACTACGGACTGTTTTTATCATTCAACACTCACTAGTTACTTTTACTTTCGCACAACACTGCCTGAACTCACTAAACCCGCTCCGCAGTAGAGCTGGCGTCGCAGCACACCGAAGAGACACTCGGTCTCTTTGTTGGGCCCAATGATGAAGCATGTCATCACTAGGTGGTGAGTGAGGGCTTTCTAATAACCACTGAAACGTCTTAAATTGAAGCCGTTGTTTTTGCTCCCCTTTTGTGGTCGTGCTTGAACCTATAGCATTTGACACTCTTCTATTGTTTATTTGTTATTACTGGGGTCTAAGAGTGTCACTCTACGCTCCCCACCTCTCTTTTTGTTTAACTATACTCTAAGAATATCCACGTAAGATGTGTTTGCATACAATGTGCCACACTCTACGAATATCCACTTAAGATACGTTTGCATACAATGTGCCACACTCTAAGAATATCCACATACGATGCGTTTGCATACAATGTGCATACTGTAAGGACATCCACATAAGATACATTTGCATACAATGTGCCATACTCCAAGAATATCCAATTAAGATACGTTTGCATACAATGTGCCATACTCCACGAATATCCACATAAGATGCGTTTGCATACAATGTGCCACACTCTACGAATATCCACATAAGATGCGTTTGAATACAATGTGCCACACTCTAAGAATATCCACATAAGATGCGTTTGCATACAATGTGCCCCACTCTATGAATATCCACATAAGATGCGTTTGCATACAATGTGCCACACTCTACGAATATCCACATAAGATGCGTTTGCATACAATGTGCCACACTCTACGAATATCCACATAAGATGCGTTTGAATACAATGTGCCACACTCTACAAATATCCACATAAGATGCGTTTGCATACGATGTGCCATATCCACATAAGATGCGTTTAATGTGCCAAACTGTAAGGGCATTCACATAAGATACATTTACATACAATGGATATAATGGATCTTGTTTACATGATCAGTTTTTATCTTGAAAACCTGCTGTGGATCCTGCCCTCCCTGACCAAGGTTCGACATCCGTGCTTTACAACAAATAATAAACTGCTGGATAAAGCGTTATGTGCTAATTAGCTTGGCTCAGATTTGATAAACCATCCCTAATGCTGAGAGGTACCTGTCCACAGATGCTCCTGATCCCCAATTGTGTATGGAGATCTGTACAGTGGTCTAGAGCGCCAGTCCTGAGCTGCAGAGTTCAGGTAGTGGTGAAATGCAATTTCCTCGCTTACTCCTGCTTTTGCTGTAGTGTGCTGCCTTCTGTGGGCTGGACGAATGCAAAGCTCTTTACTGTTTGTCTCTGGTACCACTGAGCATCAGCTCCTCAATCAGTTATCCTCATGATCCTATCAAGCCAGTCTGTGTCTGAGCTCGAGCGCCTTAGAACTGAGGATCTCACTGGCTATAAGGGTGGGATTCAGTAATGGTGGGGGAGGATCCAAAGGCCATCAAAAATCTTCCTTACAAGTGTGAAATTCCAGGGTTCAAGCAGGGGGGGGAAATTGTATGTCTTCCCTTGTCACTAATCTAATTGTGGCCAAATTGAGAATGATGGAAGCCTTACTACAATATGGTGTCTCGTCTCAGTTGAGTACAAAGCCCTACAGAACGCTGCAGCTCCCATCTTTCTTGAACGGAGTACAATGAACACGTCACCTCTGTTTCTCCTCCTTCCAGCATGCTTACCCTCTCTGAGATACTGGGAAAAGGAATAGTATCCACAACCACACACTCCCGTCCGACCCTTCGAAGTCAATCCACAATCTCACCGCATTACTCGACTTACTGTATTACTGCCACTGGCACCAACCATTCTGTGGCTTCCCTGGGTTCTACCATTCCTTCATTACACAGTTTCTACAATTCCTTTTAACTTCATGTCTAGCAATTCAGTTGGTCCCAAAACACATTTTACCCATATAATTTCTCATAGTAAAATTTAAATATGTATATATTACCTACTGGCGGTCTACAGTAGGTAGTTATAGTTAGGACCTTGTTTCTATTCAAAAAGCATTTTTTTTCTTTTCCCAATGACTTTGGCGCCGGTTGACAAATCTTTGCGAAATTTTCAAAACGTATGGCCCGCTCCGGTCAGCTCCTATCTTTTAAGCTTCAGGGTGAATTGGCAAGCGGGGGCTGAGAAAAAAGGGGGGTCCCAAAACGTTTTTTCTCCATGTTAATTCCCATTTGAAACTTTAGACATGGCTACAGCCCGAACTGCTGAACGGAATTACACTAAATCTGGCAAAAAGGTAGCCCTTGTTTCAGAAAGAGCCCTTTTTGTTAAATGGTGCAAATCCGTTCAGTAGTTTTTGAGAAATTCAAAAAATAGAGGTCGAAAAATGCAATTCCCATAGGAAAGTTTAGACACAGCTACAGCTCGAACTGCTGAACGGAATTACACCAAATTTGGCAAAAAGGTAGTGCTTGCTTCAGAAAGCATCCTCTTATTTAAATGGTGTAAATCCATTCAGTATTTGCTGAGAAAAGCAAAAATAAAACTTTCGATATTTAGAGGCACAGAGAATCCGCGTACTCTCCCGATGACGAGCTTTATGCTAATTCACTGTCAACACTCCAAACCAGGAAGTGTTGGCAGCCATCTTGTGCCTCGGTAACCGAGGCACAAGACAACAGAAAAACAAACGCGAAAAACAAGAAAAGGGGGTAGGGTAGAAACACCCTAACCCCCTAGGCCTGCTCAAGGGGTCCCACATGAAAGCAGTTTAAAAAAAAAAAAATCTGCTGAATTCGCGCTGGGAGCGAGAATCCGGCCGAAAAAAAAAAAAAAATCAAGCGCAGGCCTGCGCTTCGTTTAATTAAGCCCCCCGGGTGGGCCAGGCCCCGGGGGCGTGCAGAAATAAAAATGCGGGAGCCTAGGGGGACCTCCGCAGCCCCGGGAACCGCCACCCCCGGGGGCTTGTTTTTTAAAGGTTTGGGCGGCCTCCAAGCCCCGGGGACCGGCACCCCCCGGGCTCTCATTAATTATGATCTCCGGAGACGCACACTGCCCCCCCCCGCAGCCCCGGAGACCGCCACCCCAGGGGCTTCTTTTAAAAAATATATATATACCTGTGTGGGGAGGCTTGAGCCCCCCCATACGACCTGAGGACCTCCACCGCCCCGGGGCTGTTCAGATGTTGGGGCCCCTCCTGGAGCCTATGATGACCCTAGGGACCGCCACCCTCCCCCAGGACTGGCTCCTGCAGTGTCCTCCCCCAGGCCACTGCTGTTTGCTATGGCAGGGCGGGAGCCTCGCGGCTCCTACCCTGTCATAACAAACTGTGGTTTGGATTTGGAAGAGAGAGCAGGAAACCTGCTCTCTCTTCCAAAATTCAAACCAGATTGCTTTTCCACACGGGAAGCTGCATCTTAGCAGTTCCCTTGTAAAAAAGCAATGCCGGCTCCCGCAGGAGGTGGGGAGCCGGCTGGGACCATGGGGGCATTGGGGCTCCCCCCACTGTCCCCAACGAGAGGCCAGGCCCTGGGGGATGGAGTCACCGGGGCCAGAAATGTCCTGAGGAGGGGGGCCCGCAGCCCCCCTGCATAATAATAAAAAAAAAAGTTGGGCCAGGCCCCGGGGGATGGGGTTCCGGGGCCCGGAATTGGCCAAGGGAGGGGGTCCCACGCGGCCCCATTCCCGCTAATATATATATATATTTTTTTTTTAAGGGGGGTCAAGCCCTGGGGGATAGAGTCCCCAGGGCCCAAAAACAGGAAAAAGAAGGGGGACCACACAGCCCCCCTTCCCAAAAAAATCTTAATGAAACAACTCTCAATCGTGCCCGAAGCCCCGCTCCCTCCCAGAAACCCTCTGCAAACGCGCCCTGTGGCGCGTTTTAAGTTGGGGAATTAATTCCCCTTCAATACTGGGGGTCAACTAGCCCCCCGGGACCCCCACACTCAGGCACCCATACAGCTACTCAGACAACCAATCAGTAACCCATATAGACACTCATGTAGCTATTCCCAAACCCATGTAGCCGCTTACGCACCAACAGACAGACTGATTCAGACATTCACTCAGTTTAGTCACTAACCCATGCATTCAGTAAGATACATTTAGACACTTATACAGCCACTTATTCTTCAATAGGCCTTTTCCTATATATATATTAAACATATTTAAACTTTACAGAAACACAGTCACTGAATGATGTCATCAGTGATGTCACTGACCATGTCATGAGTGATGTAATATGTGACGTCATCAGCAGTGCATTGCGGGTGTGCGAGTTATATTTAGCTGAACTAACTATAACGGGGGAATTGCTCTGGTTTTGAACGAGTGAAATGTCCAACTAACTATGACTTTCCCTAAAACCTATGGTTTTTTCAGTGAATATATATATATATATATATATATATATATATATCAAAACAAAACCCTTTCAGGCATAGAGTGGCGCATAAATTATGCAAAAAAGAAGGAGAGAACTCTGGGGAGTTCTCAAGTTTAGGTGGAAAGCACCCCCTGTTAGAGCACTCTCAACACCAGCGACACTCTAGATCTGCTCACCTCAAATGTCTGTTTTTCTATCAAAGTTTTTAAGCATAGGATTAGCACAGTGCTATCCACGCCGAGATAGAAAATGACAAAGTCTTTCGCCATTTAAACAGCAAAGTCTTTAAGCATAGGACTAGCACAGTGCAGTCCTTGCCGAGCTGTCAAATAACAAAAGCCATTTATCACTCCAGGCACAATATTACAGCTTTGAATTGGTAAAATACCAACTCAAGCCAACCTGAAATGAGTAAAAACAACCCCTGACACAGTGTTTCGCTCTAATTAGAGCTCTTCAGAGAGGTATAGCTTTGTCCAGACACAAGGGAGCACCCAGTATTAAGTCAAAACAAAACCCTTTCAGGCATAGAGTGACGCATAAATTATGCAAAAAAGAAAGAGAGAACTCTGCGTAGTTCTCAAGTTTAGGTGGAAAGCAGCCCATGTTAGAGCACTCTCAACACCAGCGACACTCTAGATCTGCTCACCTCAAATGTCTGCTTTTCTATCAAAGTTTTTAAGCATATATATATATTCAAACAAAGTTGCCACCAAAAATGAAGAGCCACTCAGGTAAGTTTGTTTCAACCTCACTTTACTTGGAGCCACAGTACGACGATGCAGTAGCCAATCACCAGAGTTCATGCCAAACGCATTTCGGGTAGGTTTTCCCTTTGTCAATGGCATATTTTTCCTGCAAGACTCAGTTCGTTATTTCACCACCTTTGTAGTGGCCGTGGCCAACAAGGCCTTCTGGTAGATGTAGCCCATCATCAAATAAACTCATAGTGAGGAGGTCTCTGCTTACTGTTGTTTGTCGCAAGTATAACACCGCAGTGGAACGGGTTTGGGTCCTGCACCCTTCGGACCGTGTTGCTTCTGCTGCAAGTACGGCTTACCTCCCGCATAAGAGAGACTTCGGTTCCTGTCTCAGCGGGACTGCTGTTTTGCGGCGGGGCTACTCCGCGGCTATATATATTATATATGTCAGGCTGTGGTAGTACTGCAGGATAGGCAGATCAACAGATAAGATCTGATTTGCTACCTCACATCAACAAAGATGTTTGGCAGCTATTTAAGGACTCGGGGACTAAGTCCCCGTGGCCTGAATAAAATAGAATAAAAATAACTGATGGGGAGGCATGTTAGGGATACCCTCACCCCCTACACCTTGTGTAGGATCCCTCTGGGCCAAAATCTAAAAATATATTTGCAGTACATGTGATCCTCCCTCCCCAAGCCATTTAATGCAAAGTAGGAATCAACAAACTCTGTGTAGTTCCCAAGCTTAGGCGGATAGAAGCTCCTGTAAAGAGCACCCTGCAACACCATAGACACTCTGAATCTGATCGTCTCAAACGCCTGTTTTTCTAGCAGAGTTTTTAGGCACAGGGTGAGCACAGTGCCATCCATGCTGAGTTAGAAAGGGACAAATCCATTTGCACACTCAATGCACAATAATACAGCTTTGGATTGGTCAATACCATCCAAGCCAACCTGGAATGAATAAAAGCAATTCCTGACACGTGTTTCGCTCTAGTTAGAACTCATCATAGAGGTACCTTTCTGCAGACACAACGGGGCATCTAGAATAAGTCAAGCCAAAACCCTTTCAGGCTTAGAGTGCAGCATATTGTCTTGACTTGTACTGGGTGCTCCCTTATGTATTTTACTAATTCAAAGCTGTAATATTGATTCTGGAGTGGTTAAAAGTATTTGTCATTTTACAGCTTTGCATGGATGACACTGTGCTAATCCTATGCTTAAAGACTTTGGTGTAAGAATGACAAATGGCTTCGTCACTTTCTGTGCTAAACCTGAGTTTAAAAATGCTAGAAAAACAGGCATTTAAGGTAAGGCGATTCAGTGTGTCTATGGTGTTGTAGGGTGCTCCTTATAAAGGAGCTGCTCTCTGCCTAAATTGGAGAACCACACAGACTTGTGTGCATCCTATTTTGAATCATTTTTGCATCACTCTAAGCCTTAAATGATATTGTTTTGAAGTGTGAGTACGTGTATATATATATATATATATATATATATATATATGTGTGTGTGTGTATATATATATATATATATCACTGTATTTTAGGGGGTGTTGGGTAAACCTTCCCTTGCAAATGTAAGGGTGTTCATGGCCCTCCCTCCAAACTTTGGGTCAAGAACTCTCGATTGCCCCATCACTGCCTGAGATCACCCACCACCTGCCTCCATTGGTAGAGGGGCCTTGTTTGACTGTCCGTTTGTCTGGATGCCCTGTGTCCATGGAGAGCATTTCTGATTACGCTGATCATGACCAACTACAAGACAATGCTGGTCAGCCCTGGTATATTTACCTTTCTGATTTTTAGACCTCCGAAATAATGGTAATGCGAATTGCCGGTTCTGAAATAACGGTAGGGTGAAATTGTAGATACAAAATTGTGGGAGTGTACTGATTTGATGCTTATAAATCTTTGGGCAAACCAGAGGTAACTGGAGGAAATATTGCAAGGGTTAAAGCTTCTGGACGACATATATTGGGATCTAACAGCCTGATTCATGAAGCAAAATTGCGCTCGCAAAAGCTGCGAAAATGCTATTGCGGGCTCAATTTCCCCAATCGACATTCACCACGAAAATAGCGAAGTCGCAAACACATAATAGCGAATTCGCAAATAGATTCGCAGAATCCCGGCAGGAGAGCATTAGCGAATCGGAAAATGCGACAAACCACGGATACTGCGAAAAAAATTGCGATTTCGCTATACAATCGTAATCGGTAATCATGAAAAATCGCAAATAGCGGAAAAAAACAAAATCGTTGTTTGCGAGGCGCAAATTAAGGACAACCCAAAGCAGGTGGTAACCATAAAAGCCATTGAAAAAAATGTTTGAAAAACCGTTGGCCAATCAGTAACAGGTGCAGGCCTGACCAAACACACATAAGGAGAATCAGCAGCAGCATTTGGAGTCTCACAATGCCAGGAATGTACATGGTGGTCAGGCGGCGAAGGCTACAGCGAGCAGCACGGAGGAGACGCAGAATCCAGGACAGGATATTCCGCCAGCGGGTCACCCTGCTGGGCCAAACCAGAGAGCAAATATATGCAAAGTACCGCCTGAATGGGGAAATGATATTCCAGCTAATACAGGACCGTGACCCCCTGATGCAGCACCCAACAAGGCGGACCAATGCCGTGCCTACACATGTCCAGGTATTGTGTAGCCTGCACCTCCTGGCCTCTGGGAGCTTCCAGGGGATAGTAGCGGTTGCTGGGGTGATATCCCAGCCCACCATGTCCCGCTGCCTAAGGAGTTTCCTTGACGCAATGCTGACCCAGCTACACCAACACATCAAATTTCCCACCAGCCAACAGGATTTGGATTCGACCAAGCTACAATTCTACAATGTTGCCCATTTCCCACATGTGATAGGATGCATTGACTGTACCCACATCGCCATCTGCCCACCAGCTGCAACGGAGTACATGTACCGCAATCGCAAGTCCTACCACTCCCTCAACATCCAGATGGTCTGCAATGCTAAGACATACATCACGGACATAGTGGCACAGTACCCAAGGGAGTACCCATGACTCATTCATATTCTGGCACAGCGGCCTCCACACACGACTGGCCAGGGGAGACTTTGGGGAAGGACACCTACTTGGTAAGTACACTTTGTCCACAATGTCACATTGCGATGAAGTAGCTGCGCTGCACAGGCACTCACCCTCTGCTCCTCTCATTCAGGTGACAGTGGCTAAGCCCTCCGTGAATACCTCCTCACGCCATACCTCAACCCTGCTACACCACAGCAACGGCGTTACAATGTTGCACACATACGGACAAGGAATTGCATTGAAAGGACTTTTGGGCTACTGAAGAGCAGATTCCGCATACTGCACAAGACAGGTGGGGCCATGTATTACAGTCCTGATGTGTGCTGCCGCATTGTGGCTGTCTGTGCAATACTACACAACATTGCTACCAAGCGCAGGATGCCTGTAGACATCTCTGGCAGTGAGTCGGAAGGGGACGACCGGCCACCTGCACATGGGCGTCATGCACGCGGGGATAACCCAGCTGAAGGCCACAGACGCCGCAACCACATCACAATGAACAGTTTCTAGTGCGCCCACTCCCCTCACCCAACAAATCACAATTGCATGCAAATGGAAATAATGACAGGACGCCAATGTATGATGCAAGAATAAATATTATTGTTTGATTCACAATAATAGTGCAAGTTGCCATCCTTCCTATGCAATCAGTATTGCCCCATACTGCTGCGTCCAAAACACAGGGCAGGCTTATAGTGTCAGCCTGTGCCTGTAAAAGTACATGTTAGTCAGGTGCGCCTCCGGCGCGAATCACACAAGCGCCTCTCCGGCTCCTCCTCTGCCACCGCACGTGACCCTGCAGTGGGCCTGGTGCTACGTCGTAACACCGCTACCTGTGAGGCAGACTGGCTGCTCACACTTGAGGTGCCCTCGCTGGCATCATTCCCCCCGACATTGCCAGGTACAGGGGGGTGGAGTGCCATAACGGCAGTGGTGAGGTGCTCTAATACTCTGGCCACATCCTCGCAGCATTGGATTAGCTGCTGCTGCTGCGCCAGGGACCGACGCGATAGCTGGGATGTCGCATTGCCGATCACGTAGTTTGACCTGGTGTATGCCGACAGCCGCGACAGTAGCTGCCGGTGGTGGCGGCGGGCGGTGTTGCGCTGTGATATTAGCGCAGCAGTGTTGGCCTCCATGGCTGCCGTCATGCGGTCCATCCTCTCCCCCACACCTGCCATGGCTGCCGTCATGCGGTCCATCCTCTCCCCCACACCTGCCACATTGCGGCCAATATTATACAGCTGCATCTGTATGGCCCCTTGCCAGCGTGCCTGCAGCTGGTGAATGTGTAGCATTCTACGCTCTATGCTCATGCTCGGCAATCGCACTTCCATCCCCCTCCTGCCGCTGCGTGCATTGTTCTGCAGGCGAGCCCTGCCATGCCTGCTCTGCTGGCTGCCCACAATGGGTGGGCGCTGTGTCACCGCTGTCGCTGGAGCAGATGTGGAGGCTCCAGCTGCTGCGGGCCTGGCTGCAGGGGTTGGTGGTGCGCCTGATGGTGCTGGCGCTGATGCTGTGGGCCTGGCTGCAGGGGTTGGTGGTGCGCCTGTTGGTGCTGGCGCTGATGCTGTGGGCCTGGCTGCAGGGGTTGGTGGTGCGCCTGTTGGTGCTGGCGCTGATGCTGTGGGCCTGGCTGCAGGGGTTGGTGCAGCGCCTGTTGGTGCTGGCGCTGATGCTGTGGGCCTGGCTGCAGGGGTTGGTGCAGCGCCTGTTGGTGCTGGCGCTGATGCTGTGGGCCTGGCTGCAGGGGTAGGTGCAGCGCCTGTTGGTGCTGGATGTGTTTGTGACGGCATCTCCTCCGCATCCTGTGGTTGCTCATCGATGAGCAGCCTGTCACTGTCGCTGCTGTCTGCGCCACCTGTGAGGGGAAGTGGACGTCCATTAGTTGCATGTATCTGTCACACGTGCAGTTGCTACATGCATGCTGGATGACATTCCATGACTGGCTGTGGCATTGCGTACTTTGGAACCTGTCTGGCTGCATTGGGGTACTTGTACATTGTGGCCACACTACATGTCCCACAATGATTTAGGGCATTACCTAATGTGCACCGATGGCATGACTTTGGAACATTATGGGAGGCTATAGGGTAATGGCCATTCATAGGGGACAGGGTCGCAGTCGCATGCCACTTACCTTGGCTCTCTTGGGTGGGGCGGGATGAGTCCAATCTGATGACTCCAATGCACGCCCCGGACTCCAACGTGTCCTCGACGCGGTCCTCCATGGTGGTGTTTGGAGGGACTGTAGGTCCTCCCCCTCCAGTGGCCAGGGACTCTCCCATCCTCTCGGCAACCCTCTCCTTGGCACGATCTCGGAGGTCGTACCACCTCTTCTTTAGTTCTTCAAGTGACCTGTCTGCCACGCCCACGGAGTTCACTGTGGCCGCTATCCCGACCCAGATTCTCCGCTTCTCCTGCTCAGGCACCCTCCTTGACTCTTTCCCAAACAGTTTAGAGTGGTTCTCTACCACCCCTTCGATGAGGTGCTCCAACTCCTGTTTGGAGAACTTCAGTTTTCTCTTGCGCCCGGTGTTGCTGGGCCCTGGCACAGCCTCCTCTGCCATTGCTGCAGTGAGATTGGGTGTGGTATTCCAAGTTTGCAGGTGTCCTTGCAGGAGCTGACTCAGTTACTGCCTTGAGGTCTGCCTCACTGTGGTGAATGGGGGTGGGAACTGGCTGCTTCCTGGTTGTGATGTCATCACTGTGCTCGAAATGCGACTTCCCGTTTTCCCGATCCCGCGGATTTGCGATCTCGCAATTAGCGATATCGCTATTGGCGATATCGCAAATCCTACACGGATGTTGCCGAAAATAGCGATTATTCTGCGATTTTCGAAAATCGTAAACGCTTTTTGCGGCCGCGTGCGAATCGCATTTTTTTATCTAAAAAATTCATGAATACCGATCTGCGATTTCTAAATTGCGATTCGCAGTTAATCGCAATTGGAATATCGCAGATTCCGTTTTTCATGAATCAGGCTGTAAGTTCACTCATTATATCTGTGTGGAGCAAACTCTTCAGGAATGTATTCCAACTTGATTGATGGGTTTGGAGTTTGAATATCTCTGTACAAGGATCTTGTGACCAATGTACAAAGAGAAATGTCATGACATTATTAAGGGTGATGTAAAACAAGGGCCTCTTCTTATTAATGCAAGAATCCAACGTATAATAGCACTGGAAAAGGGTCCCCCCCCCAGGGTGTGCAAACGTCTGCCTTACTTTAAGGAATTTGCTATAATGTTAGCCTGTAACTTGGTGACTTTATTTTCACTTACTTTTATTTCTTCATCGCTGCTGATGTGTGTTTTGGGGATTCTTCCACCGAATGCGTATTCGGTCTCTTATGGGAGAACTGGAGATTACTTCATTTGATAAGAGTTCAGCTGTGTGTGAAATGTGGTGGGTTGACCAGGACTGAGCCCATGGACCTGCTGGTAGTTGGGGTGTTCATTTTGGAGCTGATCTAAATAGATATTAATCAGCTTTTCTACTCACCATGGATCCTCTGTTTACTTCTTAAATGATCAAAATCCCTCTTCACATCTGTGTTCTCTGGCTCTTGCTCTTCTCACGTGAAAATGGGTGTTTTGTGAACAGGAAATATTTCATCCATCCATGGCTGAAAGGCCTTTCCTGAGTTCATCTCATTCTTTAGAGACTTCAAGGTGTGAAAATGAAGGACTGTCAGTTGCACATGTGGGACAGCTGTGTTCGTTTCCTCCCCAGGCCAATTATCTCACTCCATCAAGAAACATTCTGTACATAGACTAGATTGAAACAAATCATTTCTGGCATCGGCAGCAAATGATATCATTTCAGGCTCCTATTCCACTGTTTCATCACTTCCGGTTTCAACCCACTTCCAGCTGTGATCTGTACATGTGACAGTGAGACTTGGTTTGCTATCAGCAGATGTCCTCTGTGCATGAAGACACATGTGCTGTTGCAGTACACAGTGATGTCTAGGTTGACTGGGCCTCTTACAGAACAGCTGCTATGGCATGGCTTTCTGTATGTCCAGCCTCAGGGATGGATTCATAACGCCTTTTGTGAGCAGTAACTCACTCGATAACATATATTCACTCACGCATGTCCTTCTACCTCCCTCACCAGTTCCTTTTTCATCTATTTGTGTGGCACAGATGTCATACCTTCTCTTCTTAGTCTCGTCTTGATCTTGTGTACCTCTGCTGCAATGCTGTGGGTTTATGTCTGACGGGTGCCTCCATCAGTCGTTTGTTGCAGCTCACCTGCATTCCCTCTGTGTTAACCATCTGGTGCATATTTGTGCTGTGTGTGATGGTTGCAGCGGGATCCTTCACCCCCTGGGTGGGCATACAGAGTACTATTAGGCCATAACACAAAAATGTTGGTTGAGATTCTTGTGAAGAGGAGTCAAGTTTTAAATACAAGGGGTAGGACACAGAGCCCCTTTTCCTTCTGTAGAAAGCCTGGTGCTCAGAGGTTGCACTTACAGGATAAGTGCAGCGAGTGCCAGTATTCATGAGACGGTGAAAACACCAATCGCATCATCTTCCCTTGCTGAGTAACTGCCTCCTCTGAGTGGATCCGATTGCCTTTCTGGATTAAATCTCCTGTTGATCCAGGTAAAATGTTGCACCATCTTGGTAAGTACTTCTCACCGAGGTCTGGTGGTCCAACGTAGCTGTTTTGTCAAGGTGGCAATGGTGCGTCCCTTAGAGAATAAAGTTCTCTCTTCTGTGGGACGGTGCCCTGATTTAGGGTTTGGCAGGTGGAGTAAAGGCAGACAAGATGGCAGCGGATTTATGTGCACCACCCTCCTTTTAAACCCCCCCTCCCAAACTCAGAGACTATTCTAGCATGTGTGCTGAGGATACGCCCTGTCCAGGGTGAATGTGAGGTCCAGAATCCGCGATCTAGAGTGGTGCACCAAACGTGTCCGATTTTGCTAACATGGGACTACAGTCTATGTTTTAGGTTGTTGACATGAAGCGCTGGTGGCAGAACACAGATTATTGTGGATTAGTGTATCTGAGCAGACCTCCATTTTCCAGGGATATGTGGCCTTCCAGCCACACCGTAAAAGCTCCATTTAGGTGTAACATCCAGACCCTTGCACTGACATTTTGTGGCTGGGGAGATGCTGATTGCTTGTTTGTCTGCTGTAGATGATAGCTAGAGACAGATTATTGGGACCTGCGGGATCGATTTTGGATGTCTCATGGCAGATGGGAATGGAATATAGCTCTCCAGACAATGGAAGTGTTTTGCCTGCATTCCTGAAGCAGTAGGGTTGAGACCCAGGGGGGGCGTGGCTTGGCGCCCAGGGTTAATGGCGGCGTCCGAGTGAGGCTCTGTCGCGGCTCCGGGGATCTTCATGCTTACAGCTCCTGGTTTCCCCTTTGGAGACGATGTCTGCATGTTGGAACTCCTCAGGAATGCTTTCTTACCCCTGAGACGTTCCTATTTTCATCGGAGGCGGCGAATTTCACCGAAGTAAGTCGGAGGACTTTCTCCGTAGTTGCGGCCGCCATTTTAGATGACCCGATGTGCTGCGCTCTCGTCATGTGAAAGTACACGTCTTTTATACAATATGCCTTAGACGATGGATGCTGGTATCGGCCCGCTTTTACTGCTGGGGTGCTGCTGAAGCCCTTTTGCTTATCCTTGCATGGCGCATTTTCAAGTGAATGTGGATGCCTTGATTTCAACCACAGCTGCCATTTTGTGACACCTGGCGCATCGTGTTCTCCGCACCTCACAGCGAATGTGACTTTGTACTTATTTGACTTTGGCGTTTTATCCAAACTACCTCATATTCTGCTTCTTCTAACTGCCATAGCATGTTCTTAGCACCATTTTGGCATCGTGTTTGTGCGGCACGTTAGCTTAACGGTTGTCTCAAGTACTACGTGAGTCTCTCTACCTTGGTTACTTAGACAGCTTTCAAATGGATGGACATTACATTTATTAACAGTTATTGCCTGCCTTATAATCCATGGCTTGCCGTTTTCATACTTCTATTTGGGTTATTCTTTGGCGATGTCCTTGGACTTGAGTCGCCCTCTTATGCGCACTTACAACTCCTTCATTTTCGTAATCCTGGCCTGGAGGTCTTTCAGTTTTCAGTAGCTGAGCTTTCTTAGATTTCTCTGGTCATGTCTGCGGCTACAGTCCTGCCTTCAATTGAACTTTACTTGGCCAGTTGCTGGTTTTAATCTCCGTCAGCTTGAAGGCTCTACTTCTAGAGGGTCGTGCCTGATGCCTCCACCGTTACTGGCTCACATTCATATAGCCTCTGTATAATATCTCTGTCTTTATATCAATTGACTTATTTCATCGTCATCAGGATCTTCTTCTCTCTTCGGAGACGGCCTTCGTTGTTCTTGAACTCCTTGGTGCCATTTTCTGTTTCATTGCATTGACTGAGTACGTTGCGCAGTTGTTTCTCTCCAGTTGCTCTTTATGGGACGTCTTAAGTCTATGTCGCGCCTATCCTCCACAACGACAACGAAGGTGGCCTTTGTGAAGAACTCCAAGCTATTTTCTGCATTTTCTAAGCTGGAGGATTCTCTCGTCTCGTCTGGCTCAGAAGCAGCCATGGAATCTTCTCAGCCAGCGCCGGGGAAAACTACAGTTAAGCGACTGAAAAAGGACCCCCCTTCGCCACCTAAGCAATCCGCACCTGTCTCTATGGAACTTTTGCTGGAAGAGATAAGATCCTTTCGCCATTTCCTAGAGGAAATCAGGACATTGCGTCCTTTTATGGAAGAAACTAACGCCAAACTTCAGATTCCTACGGACAACTGGTCACATATTGAAACAAGAGTTTCTTCAGTTGAACAGTCCCTTGCATCTTTTCAGGAAACTCGCACCACAGTTTCTCACCTTTCCTCGCAGGTGGGCATCTTACAGAAGCAGGTGGAGGAATTGGAAAACAGAAGCAGGCGGAACAATCTTCACATTTACGGCCTGGCAGAAGGTCTTCAGGGTTCGGACCCGCTTGCCTTCTTCAAATCTTTCCTCCCCAAATTGCTTCATTTACCAGAAGGCACAGTGCTTAACATCCAGCGTGCTCATCGTCTTGGCCGTCTACCTACTTCTGCGTCCATGTCACAGCGACCAAAAGGCATCATTCTCTACTTTCTGGAGTATACCAACCTTTTGAAAGTTTTAGCAGCTGCTAAAGCCATTCCCAAATTAGCATGGTCCGGTTCCTCTTTGTTCTTCGCCCAGGACTATGCCAAGGCAACTGCGAATCGTTGGAAGGCGTTTTTGGGCATGAGAGATGTTCTTCGCTCCATGGGTGCTCGCTATGGCTTGTATCACCCCTGCCTGTTTAAAGTCACCTACAACAACAGAACGACCACCTATGAGGATCCATTGCAGCTGCAGAGCTGCATTAATTCACATAAGACTTCCACCATGGACGCTTCTGGCTCTTCCTCATCTTGTCCTGGCTGAGATGGAGTTCGTCTGTCTTTTCAATGTCCTTGTTTTTGGTTATAGTTTCTAGTTCATAATGTTTCACTTGTTTGATTGTTACCTCCCCTACGTTACATTGTTAGTGTTCGCTTTATAGTCTTCGTTGCAACAATGATTGTAACTTGTTCTTGTTTTTCCCTCTTGGTCTCCATAGGAATCCTTCCTTGTCTGGTGATGTCTCCCTGGATCCCCGCCCAGCTTTGCTTGGTTGCGTTGCCTTACCCACGTGGTCCCTCCCCCCCTCGTATCCTTCTCATCTTCTCTCCTTGTAGGTATGTTTCCTCTTTGTTTTTTGCTCCTTTCTTGTTTTTTGTTTTTTACCTTTCCCCCCTTGTCCCGGTTTCCTTGTTTACATTGTAATGATACCTTCTTTTTTTCAGGTTGTAATCATTTTCATGACTTCTCATTTCTCCATTTTATCTCTTTGCAATTACTTTTATTTGTTACCTTCTTCTTCTCTCTACCTGCATTCTCTCTTATTCCTATAGCTCTCCTATTTCTTTTTCCTTTCCTCACCTCTATTTTAGATTTATCCTCTCTTCTATATTTATCTCTTTTTTTGTTTTTTCTCATTCCTCGTATGCTTAAATTTACTTGGTTGTGCAGAAATCATAACATTTTTATTTTAAGTTGTACTTATATCTATCTTTACTTCCTCTTACTTTTCTATATGACCCTCCTATATTTATCTCTCCTCTCTCCTTTATTTCTCATTTCTGCACATTATCTCATTCTCGTTCGTTACTTCCTTTTTTCTCTTTTTCTACTCTTCATCTCATATTTCTCTTCTCTTTATTTCTTCTTATTCATGGGTCGATATTTTTGCTCTACTCATTTTGTAATTATTGAATTATTGTACCTGTTATGTCCTTGAATATAATTTCGTGGAATGTCAAGGGTATAAATTCCCCAATTAAGCGTCAACGCATTTTATCACACCTTGCCAAATTGAATGTTGATATTGCGTTTCTCCAGGAAACTCATCTTTCTGACGTTGAGTCTGCTAAGCTTAGTAGAGGTTGGGTGGGTGAGTTATTTTATTCGCAAGGTGATGGTAAACGTAATGGGGTTGAAATCCTATGTCGCAGATCACTCCCTTTCACAGTCATTTCTCAAGACTCTGATGCTAATGGTAGATGGACACATGTCAGACTTTCACTTAGAGGTGTTCCAATCTCTCTTCTTAATGTCTATGGTCCCACCAATGGTGAACCCCTTTTTTGAGCTGAATTTTCCTCACGTATCACCCAATTCATGGATGATAATTTTATCCTTGCTGGGGACTGTAACCAACCCCTGGATCCGTTTATAGATAGGAATTCTGAGGTAATTTATGTCCCTTCTAAACCACACAAACTTTTTTCTCAAGCCATTTCTCAACATAAGCTTGTTGATTCTTGGCGCCTTTGTAATCCGACCTTGCGGGAGTTTACCTTTTACTCTCCGTTTAATAGATCTCAATCACGAATTGACTATACTCTTGTCTCCCATAATCTCGCTCAAACACTTACTGCGGCTGAAATCGGTCCGATTTTACTCTCGGATCATGCCCCGGTTGTAGTTAGCCTTGATGTGATTCCTAAGATTGATGGACCCAAGAGATGGCGTTTTAATAACGCTCTCCTTTTGTATCCCAAGCTCTCCACTTCCTTCACTGCCTTTTTTGATGCATTTTTTTTGTTAAATGATGTTCCGCCCATTTCCAAACACTCTGTTTGGGACGCTTTCAAAGCAGCTGCACGTGATTTCATTATGGATATGTCGCAAAGAAACGCAGGGCTGCTCGCCACTTCGCTGAAAACTTACTCCATGACATTAAGCGATTGGAACACGCCTATTTTACTTCTCATTCCCAAGATAGTCTGACTGCCCTGGTCGCTGCTAAGATTAAATTTAATGAAAAGTCTACTGAGGATGCTTCCTTATATTTGCTAAAGTCAAGCGCTAAGTTTTATGGGGGTAGGAATAAAGCTGGTAAAATCCTTGCCAATTATTTAAAGGTCAAGCATAACAAGATGAATATTGAATCTGTTTTTGATACCACTGCCCACTTACAGCACAAAGACGCTGATATGCTTGCCACTTTTTCCCGCTTTTATGAGACTCTTTACACCTCTGACACTCAACCCTCTCTTTCCTCTCTTACACATTTCTTCTTGACCATCCAAAAACCTGCACATTTCCCTCTTGATCTCTCCTCTTTGGAAATTGATATCTCACAGAAAGAATTGCTCACTGCGCTCCAGCATCTCCAATTTAATAAAGCTCCTGGACCAGTCTGTTTCACCGTTGAGTTCTATCTTCATTTTTCCAAGCTCTTGATTCCCAAATTGCATTCCCTTCTTAATACTTTTGTTGCATTAGGTGCCTCCTCGGGGACCTTTTCCGACGCCCACATTTGTTTAATACCCAAGCCCGGCAAAGATGTGCAGTATTGCAAGAATTACCGGCCCATTTCCCTTGTCAATATTGACTATAAGCTTTTCGCTAAGTCATTGGCAATCAGGTTAGATCATTTACTCCCTGATCTCTTAGGTGAAGAGCAATCTGGTTTTGTCAAAGGTCGTTACATCACCGACAACACCAGACTTCTATTTAATATATTGTCGAAATCATCCCATCTCCAATATTCCCTTGCAGCAACAGCCCTGGATGCCGAGAAGGCGTTTGATAGGGTAGAGTGGCCCTATCTCTTTCACACTCTTGGTTAGTTTGGCTTTGGCCCTAAATTCACTTCCCTAGTTTCATTGTTGTACTCTCATCCACGGGCCACAGTTTATGCAAATGGTCAACTTTCCTCCTATTTCGACCTTGGTAGAGGAGTCCGTCAAGGCTGCCCCCTTTCGCCTTTCCTTTTCAATCTTGCTTTAGAACCTTTCCTTTCCAAGCTCCGCCAGAACCCTAATATTCATGGCTTTCAAACTGCGGAGTTTTCCATTAAACTTGCTGCTTACGCCGATGATATTTTATTCTTCATCTCGAATCCCACTACCTCCATTCCTGCTTTCTTAGAGGAGGTGCGGAACTATTCCTCCATCTCTGGTTATCGGCTCAATAATGATAAGTGTGAGATTGTACCCCTAACAAAGTTTACCTTTAAGCCTGATTTCACTGCCTCCAACTTTGCTTGGAGTCCCTCCAATATTAAATATTTAGGATTGCACATCACCCCTTCTATATCAGACACCGTCTCCCTTTGCATGACTAAATGCACTCAGAAAATAACTGATCTTACAGCTAGGTGGCACCCTCTCTACTTGTCTTGGTGGGGTCGGTTGGACACTATTAAGATGATGCTGTCCCCCATTATTTTATATACAATCTCTAATCTCCCTGTTCCTATCCCAGCTAAATTTTTTAAGAAAATCAAATCGATCTTATCCTCCTTCCTATGGCATAATAAAAAACCCAGAATGTCCCTGGCCAGGCTCATTCGCCCTGCTTCTGAAGGCTGAGTTAATTTTCCGGACTTCCCAGCCTACCAGAAGGCCTTTTTATTACGTCAGGCCTCACTTTGGTTGCAGGACCCTGTTTCCCCATGTCCTCTGTGGACTAAGGTTGAACACCTGTTTCTCTCCCCTTTCTCCTTCGCTGAGTACATCTCTTTTTCACGCAAACCCTCCTCAATCCGCACTCCCATTCATAAATTCACTGTCAAACTCCTTTTGTCCTCTACTCCTCCCCATCCTGCGTCTATTGCTGATTTTCTCTCATCCACTATTTGGCATAACAAATACCTCTTAATCCATCGTAAACCCTTTTATTGGAGATCTTGGAGGTCCAAGGGACTACTCTGGGTTTCACAACTTTTTTCACAGTCCACTTTTCTGCCTTTTCACACCCTATGTTCTACTTTTGATTTGCCATCATCCTTTGCTCCCAAGTACCTCCTACTTAAAGCAGCGGTAATGGAGGTCTACACAAAACTCTTGCAGACATCATCATCCCCTCCTACCTCTCCTGACCTTACCCACCCACTTCACTCTACCCTACGAACTATTCCTAAAGCTTCTATTCTCTACAAGCACCTTCATGCTCATACCCTTACCAGGCCTAAGTCTAAGGTGGAGGAGCAGTGGGAACATGACCTTTCCACATCATGGTCAGTTTCCTTCTGGGACAAGATCTGGACAAAGATCCGCAAAACATCAAGAGCGGCTTCATTAACGCAATCTATGTTCTTCATTTGCAATCGACTGCTCCACACTCCTTTTGCCCTTAACAAACGATTCCCTACCACTCCGGATATTTGTTGGTCTTGCTCCTCACCTAATGCTACTTTGTTTCATATGTTATTTCTATGCAAGCATGTACACAATTTTTGGTTACAGGTCTGGGCTCAAATTAATGTTATTTTTCATACCCGAATTCCTTTGTCTCCCACTCATCTTTTTTTAGGTAGCCTTTCCCCTTGTTGGGATGGGACTGATCTTCATGTTCGTATTGTTGATTTACTACTGGCTGTTGCGTTCCAACAGATTACTATTAATTGGAAAACTTCTTCTGCTATTTCTTTTAAATCATGGTGGTATAATGTATGTCATAATCATAGGCTTGATACTGCCTTTGTTTTCCCTGCCCAATTGGCAGCCAAACGTTCAGATCTCTGGCTTCCTGTTACGATGTATTTAGATAATTGTAAGATTTGTTCATTTTGTCCACAACCTGCTCAGCAGGAAGTCTCCAAACCCCCCTGACGCCCTTGTCATCTCCTTTCTTCTTCAACATTATTACATGCATATTCTCTTTTGTATTTGCTTTATTGTTTTAACCATTCTGTTCTTCACTTTTCCTCATTCATGCCCGTAAGTTTGTTACTATTTCCTGCATTATAAAGTTTATTCTGCTCCCCTTCCCTCCCCCTTTTCCCATATAATTCTTTTTACTGTATTATGTATGCTATGGGGACGCTGTATGGGGACGCTGAAACGGACAGGCAGAGGCTTACTTCATTTCTCAAGGAATCCAAGGGCAGTTCCGCCCTCACGGCTTGCCGCTCCCGCTTCGCGGGAGCCGCTGCGCACAGGAGTGCGTTTCTAATCTACAGCACCTGGTCACTGGAGGCGGAGGCAGGGGCGCGAGGTAAGGCGTGGGCTGCGAGTGTGCAGGGACTCCAACATCCAGGAATCCCTGCGAAGACCACGGACTGACCATCCGGTCCGCTCTCCCCGCCGGCCCGCCCCCCGCCCACCTGTGAGTGTAAAAGGCGCTTTCCCCTGCTATTCCCTGGGACGCTGAAACGGACAGGCAGAGGCTTACTTCATTTCTCAAGGAATCCAAGGGCAGTTCCGCCCTCACGGCTTGCCGCTCCCGCTTCGCGGGAGCCGCTGCGCACAGGAGTGCGTTTCTAATCTACAGCACCTGGTCACTGGAGGCGGAGGCAGGGGCGCGAGGTAAGGCGTGGGCTGCGAGTGTGCAGGGACTCCAACATCCAGGAGTCCCTGCGAAGACCACGGACTGACCATCCGGTCCGCTCTCCCCGCCGGCCCGCCCCCGCCCACCTGTGAGTGTAAAAGGCGCTTTCCCCTGCTATTCCCTGGGACGCTGAAACGGACAGGCAGAGGCTTACTTCATTTCTCAAGGAATCCAAGGGCAGTTCCGCCCTCACGGCTTGCCGCTCCCGCTTCGCGGGAGCCGCTGCGCACAGGAGTGCGTTTCTAATCTACAGCACCTGGTCACTGGAGGCGGAGGCAGGGGCGCGAGGTAAGGCGTGGGCTGCGAGTGTGCAGGGACTCCAACATCCAGGAGTCCCTGCGAAGACCACGGACTGACCATCCGGTCCGCTCTCCCCGCCGGCCCGCCCCCGCCTATCACGCCCATTATATCTTGGCCCAACACTCCCGCAGCGCGGGACGCAGCGCCGGGGCGAAGACAGGGCAAAGACTGGGCCGTTTGAGGCCGTTCGAGGACTAAGAGGGCTGGGCTGGGCCACCCCCCTTTTTTGATCCTAGTCTTATTGTCACATCTTACAGTTTTATTGTTGTGTGCATATTTATTTATTGACTTGTACTCTGTAATATGTGTTCACGGGGTAGCCGGAGCAAAACCCTCATGGCGGCTAGCAACTCTAATAGATCCATAGATGATTTCCTGGTCAAAACCAATTTGGCGATTGACCAGGAAATCAGCAAAATGCAGCACAAGGTCTCTTTAGAACTTGACGCTGCACGTAGGCTGTCGGCGCATATTGCTAGCTCCAAAAAATCTTCCTTGGGGAACATTGCATCTGCCCGTACCCCTGATCGTTCTGCTGCCCCACGGCCTCTGATAACAACGGCAGTTATGCATCCTGCTCCCTCTACTATTCCTGTACATTCCCCTCCAATTTCCCAACCTGATCCAGTGCTACAGAGTACTGGCCCTGCCCCTCTATTTAGTATCACGGGTTCCTTTCCCCCTCCCAAAATAAGTCAAGCTGCCAGCCATTGTAGTGCTAAGAAAGCCGCAGCATATAAAAAGAAATGTCTGGCGAGAACTATATACGCTAGGAAAAAAGCCAGAATAGCAAGGTTAAAGTTTTTTAATAATAGAAGGGCCATGGGTTCCCCTCGGATGAAAGATGTTAACCCCAAACCGACTCACAGTGTTCTTAATGGGGAAGTTATTCCGGAAATACCTAGCCTGGTCGAAGATGATATTCTTAGCATCCCTCCTAGTCAGAACAGTATAAACATTTTGGATGGTCGGGTGAGCGGACCCGTGCATGACAGGGAGGGTGATAGCGAATTCCTCCAACTAGTCTGGGGTACGTTAAAGCAGCTACTTTCCCCCCTGGAATTGAGGCTTTCTCGCATAGAGAATAACCTCCTTGAAATGGATAGGACCATAGTCACTCTAGCCAGCTTGAGTCTTAAGGAAATGGATGCTAAGCTCACACGTGTAACTGAACCCACTCCCCAGCCCAAAGAAACAGAATCCGTTCAATCTCTTTCACAATCAGTCCAAAGTATCCCTGTGACCCTACCCAAACCTATTCCAAAACCCCGCACCACTATTGTAAATACTACTGTACCTACCCCGAGCCCAGCAGTACTCAAACCCTTCTACCCGCAGAAACCAGCACATAGGTCGAACACAGTCTCCAGGGCACCAGTCAACCACCCCCCTAGGCCACCCTTGGTGTATAACCCAACACGTCAGGCTAGTCGTCACAACTTCCGCGGAGGGTTTATTGACCTCCCGCCAGAAGCAGGGTCGTATGTCATTATTCTAGCCGGTGTTCCAGAGCTGGATCAACAATCACAGGAGAATGATTTCTCTCTAAAAAATAAAGTCATCCACTGGCTTAATTCCAATAAACAACTCCCCGACCATCAAAGAAGTAATATACTTATGGTTCGGAGAGTTCCCTGGATTGGTCGTACGCACAAGTCCATAGCCGGCGACTGTGTGGTGGTATCATTTTCTGATCCCCACACAGCCCAGTGTCTATGTGCAGGGCCATCTTTTGAGGCCAATTCCACAATAGTGGTGAGGCCTCTCACCTTTTTCTATCCTCCTAGACAACAACTAGTGAGTGAGGGGTCATGGTCCACTGTCAGAAACCCTAGTCGATTGACACATAGTTTTGTTGGACAAAATCAACTTAATTGGTGGCAAGGGGTCCCCACTTCCAACAGGTTCGGCTGCCTGGAGGAGGTGGATTGACTCGGGAGGTCTGGAGACTTATCTCCCCTCAAGATTATTCCCCACCAACGGAGCCCTTCACCCCTAAATTCATTTCATAGGATGAAGGATACATTGACAACAAGCTTAGACGAACCGATCCAGACGCCAGCCATGACAAATCCTTCCCCACCAATTGTTACCAGCCCATCGGGCTCCACATATCCCTCTCCAACTTATACGGCCCATCAGGAACCCAATGATATGGCTCCGAGCCCGTCTCGCGCTCAAGTACCACATATAACTGTAATTTCATGGAATGTGGCTGGGCTCTCCAGTAAATTAGACTGCCCAGAGTGGGGCTTTTATGTTAGTTCCAAAAACATAATACTCTTACAGGAAACCTGGGCGCGAGAAGCAGTAGACCTACCTGGCTTTGCTTCTTTCACCAAAATAGCCAAGTGGGAGGGAAAGGGGAGACCTTCTGGGGGATTAATGATAGGGATAGCAACGGATCTAGGCTGCCAAGCCTCCGCTTTGGAGACCGCTTCCGACGATCTGTTGGCCGTCCTACTAGAGTGGCCTGACGCATTGAAGCTTCTAGTTATTAATATCTACTCTAGGCCGACCAAAATGCATAACGAGTCGCCCACTATAGATGAGTTAGCTAGGTTTCTAGAGGGCATCCCGTGTGATCTCCCCTGTCTAGTTGGGGGCGATTTTAACTCCCACTATGAACCTCTGCCCGGACTACGCGATGGTCCGTCCCTAGATGAAGACTCCAGCTGGCTGATACCTGAGTCGGCGGCACCACCTCCAAAGGCTTGGACTCCCCTGGCCCTACAAATAAATGCCCTTACTCTTAATCTTGCTCTCAGGGCATGTAATGGGCGCTGTAATTCGGACATACCAAGTAATCCGACTTACAACAAACCCGGTAGTGAATCCCGACTAGATTACATTATGGTCAAAACCTTCATGTGGCCAGAAATAATTGACTTTAAAGTATGCCCAAGAACGGACAGTGACCATAATTCACTGGAATTGACTTATTCCCTCCCTAGGAACCAGGACCTATTACAGGGATCTGGTAGTGACAAGTCTGGCCTCCTACTTGAAAATAATCGTAGGAAAGTCAAGTGGGAGAAGCTGGCTAGTAGTATAGACAAAATACCCTGCCTCTATGAAAGGCTAATTCCATTTCTAGAGTGTGCCTTCGACCTAGGTACCAAAGACCTAGATGAAGTAACTAGAGGAGAACTAGCAATAATACATAAAAACATTACAGACTCCCTTGAACAAGACTTGTTCACATCCTCTACGAAAAGGAAGGGTTATAAGCCAAAGACCTCGTGGTATAATGCCACGTGTAGGAAGGCTAAGGCCCATTTGATATCTGCCATTAAGGGACGCCTTAGCAGGGAAGAAATTTGGGATAGGAGAAATAAGTACAAGTCCCTTCTAGTGAACGCCAAGGCGGAATGGGACCACGATTATTGGGAGAACCTAACGAAAGCACTATCAACCAGAGATTCACGCAAATTCTGGCGGGTAGTAGCGAATGGCACGACGGAGTTATCTCCAGCATTAGAGCCCAATATAGCCCCCTCAGTATGGCAGGCCCACTTTGAAGCGCTGTATGCAGAGGGTGGTGGGGATCCTAGTAGCGAGAGATTCTTGATTAGACCTACCCCTTCGGGGGCCTCATTCACTGAAAAAGAAGTGAGGGAGGCCATCAAAGGCCTACCTGCTGGAAAAGCACCGGGATTGGACGGGGTCCCGGGGGACCTGTTTAAACAGGAACCAGGGATTTGGGCACCGTACCTCACACTTATATTTAATGCTATCCAGGGGGGAATGACTGTGCCCGATACTTGGATGGGAGCAGAGGTAGTCCCAATTTATAAAAAGGGATCCCCTCTGCTCCCATCCAACTATCGTCCTATCAGTCTGATAGATATATCCCAAAAACTCTTTGGCAGACTGATCTTAAATCGTTTGCAGGTGTGGATTCATGAAACGGATATCCTGTCCCCATACCAGGCAGGATTTCGGGAGGGTGTATCTACTACAGACCAAATATTCAGGCTACAACTACTCTATTGGAGAACAGCGGTAATCGAGGGCGGCAGTCTATATACCATCTTTGTAGACCTACGTGCCGCCTTCGATTTGGTTCCTAGAGCAAGGCTGTGGAGCGTCATGAAAGAGCTGAAAGTCCCAGAGGACATTTTGGCAATCCTGATGAGACTCCATTCCAACAATTATGCCCGCGTTAGGTGTGGCAAAGGTGGCAAACTAACCGAAAGGTTCCCCGTTCGCAGAGGTGTAAGACAGGGTTGTGTGCTCGCACCTACCCTGTTTTGTATCTTTGTGAACGGGGTAGTTGCCCACCTCAACAGGATTGCTAACTCTGATGCCCCAAAGTTGACTGGCAACAGGGTGCCTGCAATTATGTTTGCGGACGACACCCTGTTGCTGTCTAAATCCCCGATGGGGATCCAACGCATTCTGGATGGCTTCCTAGACTTCTGCTCTGAGCGGGGATTGGAAGTTAATCCCCAAAAAACTAAATTCATGATTTTAAATCCTAACGCCCGAAATAGAGCCCCTCCAAAGCTAGGAATGGTCCAACTAGAACGGGTCCACAATATTGAATACTTGGGTATTACTATAAATGAATATTTAACTTGGTCATCCCACCAGGCCAAAGTGACCATCAAACTGGCACAGTTGGCGGGTGGCACTTTGCGCCTGGCAAACAAATCAAGCTATCGACCACTTACCCCAATTATTCACATATACAAAACACAAGCGAGGGCAGGGGTTACTTACGGGGGTGAGCTGTGGGGCTACATTCAACATCCGAAGTTACAGGCCACGGAGAACAAATTTTTGAGACAGGTAGCTGCCCTTCCCCAGAGTACCCCACTACTTCCACTCAGATTAGATCTGGGTATTAAACCCATAACAGAGGAGTTGGGACTCAAACCCCTAAAATTTTGGAGGCGTTTGTGGTCCAGCCCAGATCTTGTAACTTATAGAGAGGAACTACAGGAATTCCTGGAACTAGGGAACATAAAGAAGATTCCTTGGCTGACCTATGTCAAGGGAAGGTTCGAGGAAATTGGGTTCCCAGAACTATGGACAGATCCTATTAATTCATGTACGAAGATATCAAAGAAGGTACTTGCGAGTGCGTACAACGACATGATGCTCACCAGAGCCTCCAACAACTCCCGTGAGGGGTCCCTGACAAAATCATTCCTGAAAATAAAAGACACCTACTCTCTCGAAAAAACACTGGACAATATTTCCCCTGCATTAACAAGGAAATTGTTCTTACAATGGCGCTACGGATGTCTTCCTCTAGCCTCGTTTACAGCGTCTTGGACAGCGTGCTTCACCGCGCCATCTTGCCCAATGTGTGCCCACCCGAAGGAGGACGACATGCACGTGGTCTTCTTCTGCAAGGGTTATGAGCGAAGCAGAAAATATTGGCTAGTTCCGATGCTCAGGAACCTGGGATTTAGATCTTTCCAAACTGCTTATAGAGTTCTAAAATCTGACCTCTCCCCTTATGTAGTTTTTGCACTTTCAAAATTTTTAACTGCATTGTGGGTTACCCGAACTCGAATGATGAAAAGATTGGTATAATGGACTCCTCCAGCGGTTTTTCTCACTGTTTTATCCAACATTTAAACGAATTTTATCATACTGGATCACACTATGTTTAATAAGTTTTTAATTGTATGTTCTTGTTGCATCTTTTATGATCTGTGATCGAAATAAAGATTTTTTGAAATTGAATTGTATGCTACCTTATTTATTATGATTAATAAACTTCTTTTGAACTAAAAAAAAAAAAAGGGTTGAGACCCACACACTGAACCGAAAGAGGATGGAGACAGGGCTACCCTTAGAACTTCTTGAAGGACGTTTTTAACACGAGATTACTGATAAGTCTTTTCCGAGCGTGGTCATGGGGTGGATAGTGTGGGTGAAGGGGGTAGTCCATAGTTTCTGTTGTTAAGGGTGAGGAGGATTCTATGTAGGGCCTGCCCTTTTGGTCATTCCCTGATTACTTCTCCCAGAAGGCGGATGACCATGAGGAGCAAAGTTTTCACCCTTCATTGTTCCAGTGTTTTGACATACTCCTCCTTGGAGCCAGAATCATCACTGCCTACTGTGAAAACCTTCACCTTGCACAAAGGCAGTGTCTGCACTGGGGGCAGAAAATTACATTTGAAAAGGAACCACCTCAAATCCATTGTAGAGCATTAGTCAGTGGGTCAACATCCCCTCTCTGAAAATGAGTATAAAAGTAGGACCTATACGATTCCACATCACTCTAGTTCCAAGTTCTTCTTGATCAAGGAAAAGAATGCTCTGTGGAGTACTTAAAGAACTGCTGATGGGGACACGGCTGGCGCTAGTATGACAGCAGTCTCCTAGAGAGGAGAGGACAACAACAGTTGTATGAGCAACTTGTTTGCGAAGCTGTGGGTCTGCCTTGAGTCTACATGCCTGTCTGTTTGCTCAGAGGTGGAAAGAGAGACCGTCCAGCAGAAGAAGACACCTGTGTTCCTGGTTTCTAGACCGCGCAGAGAGCTGCCTCATGCTAGCCAAGCAGCTGACTCTGACCCACGGTTTGCGTGGTCACTTGCTGAAGTAACTGTAAGTCCAAAATACAGTGTGCCGCTCAGCACTCTGCACGTGCCAATGGAGGGATTCGTTCTGGTGCCACCTAGAGATGTGGGACACCATTACCTGGAACCACATCGACACCCTAGAGGTGGACCTTTGGCTACAGTCAGTAGAGCGACTCATACTGTACCTTAATGTGTGTCGCTGCACTACCAGGCTCAATGTCTTTGCTATAGAAGAGGACCATTCCAACTGCCCACAGTCACACCTGGCGAAGACGAACTCTCCAATCTGGCCTGCTGCTCTTTTGGGTTCCCTCCATTGTTTGAATTTATTTGCAGTTTTGTTTACAGCTACTAACCACCTTTGTGACTTCAGAGCTTTGAGGAAGGTGACAGTGGGTGGGCATTTGAAAGAAAACCTGCAGTCTAATGACCTCATGATGCAATGTTTTTATTTATTTAAATCTCTTTATTGGTGTTCATACAACCGGGTGGGAAGCTGCTACCCGTCCGCAATCAGTTAAATATGAGGCTTGTTGAGAACAATACATTAGAAACTGTACACCGAGGCACAGGCCTGTGCCCTACAGGGCCACAATGTAAAAGCATAATATATATATAGCCCTACCGTGACATTCTCTGTTCCAGTTTAGTTCCCTCAGGTCTTGTACCCATCTGGGTCTCCTGCTCAAGCTTCCCCACCCCCCATGAAGCATCTTCCTCAGGATGCTGCCAGGGGACCCATATTTTGTCAAATTTATTGGGGCACACTTGTATCCGATACACCATTTTTTAGAATCCCATTCACCATCTCTCCTCGCCCTCACATTCTGACCACATCGCGTTTCGAAACAAGGAGGGAGTATCGGTCTAGAGACTGCTGTCCCAAATACCCAGGGCATTTAGTTTAGGGGGAGGGGATTCAGCTCCAGTGTGCAGTCTAAGAATGCTGAGAGCCGTCTCCCTATTTCCCCCCTGGCATGTCTGAATCTTGGATCCACCCCAGAGGGTGTGTATTAGTGTGTCTTTCTGCCTGCATCCCCTCAAACACCCGTCTGTATCTGCCCTTCCCATATGGAACATTCCAGTTCTTGTGCAGTCGGCCCAATGGAAGATTTTCAGTTGGATTAGTTGGAAACCGACCTGTGTGGCTGCCTCCCAGGGGTACCCGTAGGCCGCCCCCCAATCGTCGTTCTCTAGTCTACTCAGGTCCCCGTCCCATTTCTTTCAGAGACGTTCCAGTGGGGGAGGTTATTGTGTAGGAGAGTCAAATACAGTTGGGATAAGGCATGGCTGATAAGGGAAGCCCAAGGACTCTATATTCCAGGGGTGATTCATCCAGGGCCTCCCTCATGGCTTCCATGTGCGGCACAGGAGGTATCGTAAGTATTGGATGTGCAAATATTGGCCCCGGACAGTTCGTATTGTTCTTGTAATTCAGGAAACTGTATTATCTTGTTTTCCCTCCAGATGTACCCACCTTGGATATTCCCAGTAGGCGCCATAGCCCCCTCAACATTTCTGAGGGCCATAGCGGGGTTTCTAGCGTCAGTTTACTTTTCCTCCCCAGGGCCTTGGTGGCTTTGTGCTAAGTCTCAACCACCACTGCGGTGGGTGTCGGCAACAGAACTATCCCTTTTCTCCCATACAGTTGTCAGATGTAGCCTTCCGGTCCCTTTGGGACCTCGAATGGAATGTTCTGAATGCCGTAGAGACATTTTGGGAGGTAAATCATTTTATAAGGGGCTGTTTGCCCAACGTGGACCGTGGCAACTTTTTCCACCATTCCATCTGTTTTTTGTATGAATCCAGGATTTTCCCCAGACGTGTCTCATAAAGACCACACCACGCGCGCATATAGGTGTGACGCCATATGGATGGTAAAATGTGCCTTGTTGTGTACATACTTACACGCTCTGGTCGGTATGTCTCTCCTTTTTGTTTCCTTTTTTCTCTACAGAGTCACTTGCAGTGGTACTACACCAGGTGGGGAGCTCTTAGCTCACAGCCCCCTCCATTTTAGAGGAAGGTCCTCCCCTTTTTCACACTAGGGGTGAGAAGGTGAGCCCTTGGGAAGTAACCTCCCCTTAGGTCATGAAGAATGCAACGTAACCTTCGGGGACGTAAATGCAGAAACGTGTCGACCACACTTAAAACTGTGACTTCTTTTAATTACTGTACATTTGTTCCCCGAATAAACTTAGTCTATGGACAAATGTAATGGTTTTTAAGTCACTTATCACTTCCCCACTGCCATCACTTAGCTTTAGAAGTGCATCCCTGTCTCCAGGTGTATGCCCGCCCTCTATCAAACCACGTTTTTAGAGGGCGAGGACAGCCGATGATGAAGCATGACACCGTGTGGTGTGTGAGGCCAGTCCGTCACTTTTTATGAGATGCTCCCACTGGTAATGCATCTCTTTCTAACTCTGTAGGCAATTGTAGGAACGCACTCTAGGGGCAGCCTAATTTTGTGTTTATCCTACTATGTTCTGCTCAGTCTGCGCCTGGATTCTGGTCGGGGCAGCCTAGGATTGCGACGTTTGAATTATGACGCTGTGACTCTGCGCGTCGTTTTGATTTCAAGTTTTTCGAGATTTATCATGATCTTCCGTGGCTATTGACATAAGGACCCACAGTACAGATCCATATATTGTGTGTTTGGCTGTAACACAATCATCTGTTTATGAAATACGATACCGCATCTAAACCATCGCAAGTGACCCCCAGCACCGGGTAGAAGTTGTACTACCTACTACGGGACTTCTGGATTTTAGCTTTACTTTACAAACTTTCAGTGGATTTGCTGCATTTGCCGACGTTACGATGGTGTGACCGGGGCAGATATATCTTCTTTTTTTGTCTAACTACGCCTGTGTACAGTTTCACGAAAAGATATATCATGGTATTGTTTCTTGACAAATAAGAAGGAATAAGAAATAGAAAGAATTGGGACTATTACGTCCAAGGCCAGTACTTTGGTCTACTCTACAAATCAACCCTTACACTTTTCTTTGCCCTGAGGAAGTTCCTTTCACAGGAATGAAACACGTTGGCTGTTGTCGAGTGTTTTTATGAAGATAAATAAAGAACATGTTTGAAATAAAGTGACTAGTCTGTGACTTCATCTCTGGTGCTGCCTCCACTCTTGCATTGATCTGGTCGGGGTAGTTGTTGGACCTCCACTGTTGCCGCTACTCACGCTCCCGGGACTGTTCACCGGAGTCCGGGAACTGGTAACCCTTCGATTTGATCCATTCCCATTCAGCATTGGCTGTGTAGAAGTGTGCCTCTCCACAGACGCACAGCTTTGCTGGGAAAAACAGGGCGTATTTTAGGTACAATGACCGAAGGTGCCGTTTCATTTGCTGAAATGTTTCTCGCTGCCTCTGGACAGCGGTGGAATAGTCTGGATAAATGTTCACCAAGGCCCCTCTTGTCCCCCAGGTTTTGGGGCCTGCGCCACCTGTAGGATGTGATCTAGGTCATGAAAATTAAGCAGCTGTGCTCCAATATGCCTGGGAGCTGCACCGGCACCTACTCAGCACTTTATGTGCCCTCTCAACTGTGAACATCTTTGACACCTTGCCCCCAGCACCTTCGTGAGGAGCCAGTCCTCCACGAACAGTTCCATACTCTGGCCTTCTTATCTCTCCGGAAACCCCACCAGCCTGACATTGTTCTGACGGAAGCATCCATCTTGTCCCTCCAGTGAGTGACAGTTTGTTGTAGGGAGTGGATTGTCGCATTGCCCTTTGAGATCCTGGGTTCCATGCTAGGTAGAACGCGCTCTGTTTTGCCAACCCTCTCTACCAGTTTTCTTTGGTTTGCCACAGGAGTCCTAGGTCCAGGCCCACTGCGTTGATTTTGTTCTGCAGGGCGGTTTTCGTGTCCCAAATGGCCGCTACTTTGGTGTCCGTGTGGCACTCCTAACTGATCTATTCCCAGGGAACCTTGTTCGCAGGCATCATTCACTTGTCTTGGTTGGTGGTCCCATCTTCTGCACCTTTGGACGGACCATCCCTACGCTGGAGCCTCGGGCTCTGTCCCAGGTCTATCCCCGCAGCGTTACCAGAAGGGGTCTTTGAATCCTTGCGGCAAGGGTGCCAAATGGCAGTGTTTCATTCTTTCACTGCTTGGTGAAATGGCTGGCTCATAAGAATCTTGGCCAAAAACTACTATCACATTAATCCACAGAATGGGTTAAACTCTATGCATGTTTGCCCTTTTTTCCTAAAAGGTCAGTATTGAGCAGGTGAGCTGCCAAACACACCAAGCTTTAAACATTCAGTGCAAGGTATAGTGACCAGTATCTGAAAAGAGTACACATGGGATAGAGGTGAAAACAAGACACAACACTGTACACATACCAACAAAATACATAGCTGCAAGGTGCCCTGTTTTTATGTTTGATACACTTTGCTAATCCTGGCTTTTTACTCAACTGGACTTTACTGCTGGGGTTTTTGAGCCCATATTAACAGTGTTAATAGTAAATTGTCAGGCCCCAGCATACAATGCAATGTCTTGTAAAAGGCCAGGACTGACACAGTGGGACATTTGGCATGCGGACACTTAGCAGCTATGAATGTTCACCCTATAGCAGCACACCCTTAATGAGGTGAGGCAAAGAGTGCAGGGCAGCAGTGGTGAGCATGATTGAAGCATCAGGCATCTTAGAAAGAATGGATACAAATGAATCTAGTGTAATTCGACATTTTAAAGGTTTCACAAGGTCCTATGCTGTCGGCAGAGGTGACCACCCCAACAAGTCAATATTCCATAAGGCGTAGGTGAATGACCTACCTGCGCGCAAGAGGTTATTAAAAATTTAAATATATCACTCTTATTTTATTTAATCCATTATTAGTCCTGTAAACCAGACAGTCCTGACCGATTAAGTGTGAGAGGTAATGAAATGTACAGAGGGTAGTAAGAAGTGATTGTGAATAAGAGTGCAATACACAGACTCTCTGGGCTTATAACAGTCTAACATAGTTTATAGGACACACTGACAATGGGAAGACACTACATACCCTGCATTACTATTTCTTTAAATTATGTGCTTAGTAACAACATATTTGTAAACACTGTTTTTACCTATTATGTGGGGGTTAGGCAGTTGCAGAAAGAAGGATAAGCACTGATTTCAAAACGTTAAGAAAATACTGAAATCCAAACACAAAATAAACACTGACAACAGGACAGCCCAGACATATGTATTCATTATGGTGTGTTTATGATTTGTCCTTTGAGTAGTCAATAAAACAACTGAATTTTGGTTTGCATACTCACCTGGTATCTTTCAGCTACAAATCTTTACCTACGCTCAATCTTCAAGGAATAATAAATTTTTTGAAATAAGATGTTATGCCCCACAAACGAAGATTCTCTAACTTTTGAACCCCACATTTGTAAATTACTACCTTTCAAACATGTGACAGTATGAACCTTGATTTTATTAATTTTGCATCATTTTTAAAAAAGTAAATAATATATAATTGTGTGAAAAGTGGTTTTGCTGGTGTTATTCCTTTATAGAAGGAAAGTGAAAACGAAATCTTATGCTTTTGCAACCCAAAATCGCCCAGTTCCTTGCTTTCAAACAAGGCCACCATTATTCCACTTTGATTTTACCCATTAAAAAAACATTACATTCGATTGCATGATAGTGGTTTTAGCTACAATTCTGCTGCAGGAAACGCACAAACAGAAAGAGCTACAGGACCAAGTTGTGCTCATGTGAGAGACAGAAGGATGAATGTTAAAAAATAAAAAAGACACCGACCCTCCCTTGTGCTTTGGTGCAATGCAGAGTTCTGATAAATAATACGTCATCCATGGTGTCCAAGGAGAAAGCGCCACGAGGGACGGCACAGTGGGTGGGGGTTCTTCCACTCTCTTTCAGCCCTCTTTCCCATTGGGCCCAGGTAGTCTTGGCTTATGGTCCCCCAATATTTGCTGTCAGACCGTGCCATCACACAAAGAGGTAGGAGTACTGGGGGCACGTGCAGTCCTCCTGGAGAGATTCTCGAACCCACGAGCCTTGGCACCCAGGAACTGAAGCGGAAGTCCAGAATGTTCTAGAAAAGAAAAGGAGGAAGGTGGGTCAAGAATTGACAAAAAGGCGATATTTGTTATGTTGCGCAAGTCCGAAGTGTCACGGGACCCCCCCCTTCTTGTTCACACTTCTAAGTTTCCCTTATTGCCTCTCCTCAGCGAGGAGTAACTTCAGACCCCTGCATCGAACTCTACATGTCCATTGGAATGTCCACAGAGAAGTCTTGATGAGCCCAGGTGAGTGCATCTGCTTGTAGCTCGCTCCATCACAAAAGAGCTTAAACATGTCCGCCAAGTTGGATAGGATTGGGAACATAAAGACTCAAAAGAGAAGGTCAAGGCAACAAAATCCAGCACCAGTTACAATGACGTATAGTGGCTGCAATATTATAGTATAACCTAGGTGCAAAGAACCCAAGACGTGACCTTCATACGACCTGTGAAAGGTGGGTACAATCCATCCAACATACATTTTTAGCAAAGTGGTCTTGCACTCTAGAAACAACGAATGAATAGATGGTAACAGCTATTAGTTTCAAAAAACGTTTTTTGAACCGGATGTTACTTACAGACACTAGGGAGATACCGACCCCCATCTACTTGAATTGGTTACACTTTAAAGAATATTGGCCATATGTGTTTTACTTATCAAGCCCTGAAGAAGTCCCAAGGGGGACGAAACGCGTCAGCAGTCTTGTCCATAGCGTGAAGTGTTTTTATTAAATTTTTCAAGGAATAAAAGGAATTATTGCCTACAATCAAATTGCAACGACTACTGATTTGTTGTCTGGGAAGATCGAACTCTATATTTGTGTTTGACACTAATAGCCGTTACCATCTATTCATTAGTTGTTTCTAGAGTGCAAGACCACTTTGTTAAAGATTGGAAACATATTATACTTATGTATTAAAAACAGGGATTCTCACCCTTAGCCAGTGTTTCCTCTTATGCCAACAGCTGGACTGAACGTTGATCTGATTCACAAGGTTCAACTTACTTACGCGCCCAAATGGCATGACATACCAGTGTAAATAAAATAAATTAAAAAAAAGTTATAGTTGTGAAATTGATTTACACAGATGTAATATCACCTAAGTATGTCAAACTTGTAAGTGAGAGTAAATCTGCTCTGAGGGGAATTGGGTATTGCAGAGCAGGATTGCATTCCAGAGTCATTGGCATCCCTTAAATTGTGGCCATTCACAGATGTTTTAAAAACCTGTGCCCACCCTGGATACGGTCGAGGATTTACTTCTGTCAAGGCCAGGAGTAAATTCCTATCCAGGATGGTGATGGTTTGGGTGTGAGAAAAGTGCTCTCTCCCCTTGCTAGGAAACTAACATGTGCAAATGCCATTTTGCTAACCATGTATGAATGCGCAGGAAAATCTGCGACGCCGTATCCCGGAATAATTCTGTCCGGAAGAAGCTATCCTCATATCATGAAACAATTGAACCTTTTTGGAGACCTGTACCGAGTCTGAGCTTCTGCCATAGCCCCTCTATAAATCTCCACGCGTGGCTCTCTTGGCTGCCCTCCGCGGCTATCTATTGGACTGGAAGCCTGACTAGGACCTACTCGGACAACGCTTGATCAAACCGGAGTATAGTCATCCACCCTTGAGTTTAACAGTATCTGTGGGAATTGTTTTTTCGCCGTTGACGTACAGGTGTGTTTGTCCCACACCACTTGTCCATCCTCGCCCTGATGAAGGTGTTGCCCCGTCTGTGGCTAGTCACCGAAACGCGCGTTGGCGTTTAAACTGTTTTTGGAAGCTGGATTGTTCCTACCCCTACCCTTAGGATGATATATGAGAACCTGTCATCCAACCATCATGTGGCAGTTTTACCATCTTGATGTACCTGTTGATGTGTTGATATTGTTTCGTGCTGTATAGTATGAATGTTTGTGTTATCTGGAATGCAAGCTAGTTTGACTGTGTATTCTGAGTGAGGTGTGTGGGACATGGTATATTTATAAATCTGTTGTTGAGCATTACTTTGTTATGTATTTATTCTGCAAAAGCTTTATAAAGTGGTTTTGATAACATGGAAATAAAAATGAAAAACTATTCCGATAAAATAATGTGATTGTTGGATCATTTGATATCTGCATCTGTCTGCGCCAGTGTTTTTTGTTTTTGTGTTAATATTGGGACCCTGCCTCTAGGGCCTTTTGAAGTATCTAGGCAGGCAACTTTCTGATATTGGTTACCATGCTCACTGTATCACAGGATCCAAGCTGCACCTCACCGACGAGGCCCAACAAGAATGAATCTGGCCTGGGTAGCATGTTCGCTGTGCCACAAGACCAAACCAGCACCTCACTGACAAAGCCCAACAAGAATGAAACTGGCCTGGGTAGCATGTTCCCAGTGCCACAGGACCAAACCAGCACCTCACTGACAAAGCCCAACAAGAATAAAACAGGTCTGAGTACAGTGTTTGCTATGCAATAGGGTCCAAGCTGCGCCACGCTGAGGATCAAAGGTGAAACTCTTCTGGGGTGTCTTATGTTTCTATGCAGAGGAGACACGTCCTGGCTGTTGGCTGGACAGTTCCTATTGGAGGAGAACCAAGACTGATCTGCATGAGGGTGCTCCCATCTGGTGTGGTCCAGTGGGCAAAAAAGCAATGGAATGGAATACAGCCCAGAGAGACTACCTGTGACGGAGATTGTTATGAGGGTTTACAACCATTACAACGCAACTTTTACCACGCAGTGCTGTTACAACGCAGGTTTTACTACGCATACCATTACAACACATTACACTGGGGGGCGCTCTAGGATAGGGAATAGTTTTAATTTACTATCCAACACCTTCCCTAGTGTCCACGGGGACTGGAGTTGGAATAGTAAATTAAACTATTCACTATCCAGCACCCCCAAGTGTAATGCGTTGTAATGGTATGCGTAGTAAAACCTGCGTTGTAACAGCATGCGTGGTAAAAGCATGCGTTGTAACGTCATACATTCGTTATGAGCATTCTACCCATCAACTTCTGTTGTTTTAATGGCCTTGTAAGTCCAACGGATGTGCCCTGAAGTGAGTTACTCACTGCGCTTTACGAGCCAAGCTGCACTGCCCTACAGAGGCCCAAGGCTGGAAGCGCCCTGTGATTACTTGTGTTCCCACTTAGAGGGGCTTTGCCCTAGCAGTGGAACTAGACTGATTTGCATATGGCTGCTCCCAGTCTGGAGTGGCACAGAGGGCAAAAACAAATGAGAGGAATGCAGCCACGATGGGTTGCCAGTAGGAGGTTTGCAAGCATTACACACATCACCTTTTGTTCTACTAAATTCCGAAATGTGAAAGGGATAACATGTCTTTCTGACGTGCACACCAGGAAGCAGGTGTGCATTACAATTCATACCACTGAGGAAATGGCAATCCCATTGATGTGCTGGGAGGGGTGTTCAACCGGGGATTGCAGCATGAAAAAAAGCCAGAGGAAATATGCACTAGATTTCTGTGCTGGGAAACGCTTGCTGCATATTTAAAAGCGAGTTATTTAAATTTTCCTATTTGGGGGTTCTTTCAGCTACTCTTGTCCACATATGGATACCTCCAGGAAATCAATGGGATTCGGTGCATCATAAGGGAAGACCTTAGAGACATTTATTTAGTCAAGAGCATTAGTTTGATGATTACAAAACCCCAGGGCGCTATGAAAACTCCCTTACCACTCCCACCGTCTGCACAGTGCAAGGCTGGGGTTCGTGTTCCCCTTAGGAAGGTCTGCGGTAAGTGGTGTGTGAAACCAGGAGCCATATTAAAGATAGTGTCAAAGAGGCACAAAGGGCATTTGCACTTGCTTTTTGCCCCCACAGAGCTCAAAAGTATTACAGAAGGGGGCTCGGGTGCTTGCAAACAAGGTCGGACTGGCCATACAGGGCATCAAGCGTTTCCCAGGGAGGCTGAAAGGGTGTGGGGGGGGGGGGGGGGGGGGGGGGGGGCTTTTTTTCTGGGTCCCAGTTTGGAGCAGTGCAACAGTTTTGAAAGCATTACAGAGTTCCTTGAATATCCAAGGGGCATATTAGCAAGAACCTTGGTAAAATTATCGCCGTTTTAGCTGCAGTTTCCTGCCGCTAAAACGGCGACAATTTCAACGAGGTTTTTGCTAATATGCTCCCAAATGTTTTCAGGCAACAATAAAAGTGCCAAGATAACTCTAGTGATTAATGTACCTGCTCATCTGAGTTTTGTCTAGTGGCAGTTTTGACTCATCTACGGTAACGTAGACGTTTAATATGCCTGCCGCAAAGAATGTGCACTTTGAAGATCACAGAACAGTATTTTATGTGCACAGCTCAGTGGGTTACTGCTTTTGCCACAGAGATCCTTTTGTAGCTGTGTAGTTACAATTGTAATGTAGGTTTCCCCAGTCTTTCAATATCCTAAGATTGCTAAAAAGGGTTTGTTTGGGTAGAAAAAAATTATTATTTGTAAAGTTAACCCTTACCACTGTATTGCATTCTGAATCCTGAGTTTGCGCCTCTCCAGACCAAGCACTCTTAAAAATGCCTCCCGGATTGATGATGCAACTCCTACACCTTGTAGTCCCCTTTGTCTTATGTAACATTTTCCATACACTGATTTACACATATATGATTCATTATCTCTGTATGTGATGTAAAATGCTCTGACACCGTACACAGTCAGTGCTTAATTTGAGCCGTTGGTTTCCGGTGCTCAGCACCAGCACTTAATCATGAACACCAGCGCTTTTCATGAATCCCAATTAAGAGCACATTAATTTATGTGGAGATTAAGTGATTTGTCTAGAATCACAGGATGTCGAGCCCATGCGGAGACTAGAAACTGGTTCTCCAGCTCTCAAGTCGGCAGCTCTGGCCATTATGTCACATCCTTTCCCCACATAAACATTGCGGTATCCTAGTGCACTGTAGGGTCATCTTTACATCATTTAAAAACAAATACAATTGAATATATAATGAAAAATGTTTTGTAGAATGTGCAATTTTTGCTATTTTTCCAACATTTTCTTGGAGGAGGAAACTCCCCAATCCCCTTGTAGTGGTCAGGCTCGCTGCGGTCGCTCGCTATGCCCCATGTGGGGAGCTGGTCTGACAAAATTTGCCATGGCTGCTTTACTTGCCCAGTCCGGCCATGCTTGTAAAGCTCCTTCTGTAATATGGTTCATGTCGGCGCTAAATGTGAACTGGCGCAGGCCTGAGGCAGTGTGCACTTATTTGGGGGGCGTGGCCAATGCAAATGAGCTAACGCTTGTGCCTCACCCTAAACTATAGGGCCGAGCCTGCACTAGGAGCCATGCATATATTGTAAATAGTGAGCACTGCACGGGCCCGCGTCATGCACACCCAGTTAAAGGTGCGCTGCGGTGCAGAATGCACTTACCTGGAGCCTTCCAGCCCATCTCCCTCGCAGCGCCCCCTGCTGCCCATGGCGTGGGACTGGCACTCCACGCAGACCTGCCTCTCTCTCACCAGCTGGCTGGTCCAGGAGTGCAGACGGCAGGCCGACCCCACCTGCTTGAGGCGGAAGTGCACACAGTACCTATAGAAGAGGATAAAGTAAACCTGGATGAATCATCGCGCGGACATTAATATACCCACACCCCATAATGGTTGAGTTCGGTGAGTTAATCGCCGGCTGCAGACCTATGTGTGTGTAACCTGTGGGTGACATGTTCGCTCTGAGGCATGGCCAACCCAGCCTCTCATCCTCCAGAGGTCGATAAAACCCAGCTGGCTTGTAATAGGCCGAGAATTATTAAGAGTGCTCCTAGGTTATATATCATCAACCGTTCAATGAGACAGCGTGTGAAAGTGAAACCATGAGAAACCCAGATAAATACAGGGGAGAGACAGAAGAGGGCTCCTGTTACCTCCAGTAAGTCCCACACAGCAGGAGTGCTGGGAAGTTGTCAGAAGCCGTACCCCCTTTCACCACTACTTTAAAAACGTGCCTCCCACTGTTCTACTAGTTGGGGGATAATGTTCCCTTGGCTCCAGAGGGACCTTGGGGGTCAAGAAGCCCTCCTGGTACCTCCTGTAAGTCCTACACAGCGGAATTCCTCAGAGCTGGTCGAAGGTCCAGCACCCTTTCACCACCACTCTGCAAACATGACTGCTAGTTTGCAGGGGCGTTATAGTTAGCAAATAGAATTAAAAAACCCTTCGAAATTCACAAAAAAAAACAAAGGCTACAGGGAACGTTATAGTTGGGGTTGGATTTTACTCATACAAAACCAGAGAAATTCAGCCGTTCCAGTTACCTGAGTTAACTATAAATCATGCCCCCGCAATGCAGTGCTTATGACCTCACATATTACACCACTCATGACATGGTATTATTATTTTTTAATTTTTTAATTAGAAGTTTTCTATAGCGCTAACACGACCCGAGGGTAGCAGAGCGCTTTACAGTAAAAGGAATAAAAAGGTGAACAACAAGCCACGTAACAAATAAAGGCGATCAACGAAAGACAATTTGGGAGGAGGAAAAGTTCGTACAGTAGGACTTCTTGGTAGTAGGATACAGAGATAACACATAGTTCTGGGGATGGTGAGTTGGCTCTTGAATTCCGCATAGGACGGTATGGTTCTGATGTGCGGGGGGATAGAGTTCCATATTTTGGGGGCATTTCCTGTGAAGGAGCAGTCCGCAGTTTTCTTCTTTCTGGTTTTTGGTAGGATGAGCAGCAGGGAGTTAGAGCTTCTCAAATTTCTAGTTTGGCCAGCTTTTGTGAGCTTGTTTGCCAAGTATTCTGGTTTTCCGGTATGGAGGGCCTTGTGGGTTAGGCAGGCCGTTCTGAAGGTACTACGCATTTCCACCTGGAGCCATTCGAGTTCTTTGAGTGCTGGGGAGATGTGGTCAGATTTTTTGCATCCTGTGATCATTCTTGCTGCCGCATGCAATGTTGTTTTTAATGGAGCCAGGTGCGATTTGGGGATGGCTGGTTTAAGGTCCTTGTTGGGAATGAAAGGTTTGATTTTGTTCAGAAGTCTGAGGTTAAAGAATGCACTTTTTGCCGAGTTCTTAATGTGGTTTGTCAAGGTTAGTTTGGGGTCTAGGGTGAAACCCAGAGATTTTACGGAATCAGCTAGCGTGAGAGTACCTTTAGGAGCATCGATCGACTTCAGCCACTCGATGATTTGAGGGTTGTCTTCTTTGTTTGAGATGAGAAGAGTTTCGGTCTTGTCGGGATTGAGTTTCAGGTGATTCTTTGTCAGCCAATCTTGAACATCATTTAAGACAGCATTTAGTCTGTGGATGTCATTAAGAGAAGAGGTTTCCAGGTAGATCTGCGTGTCATCCGCGTAGAGGTGGAAGTGGATGTTGGCATTCCTGAGTAGTTTGGCGAGCGGTTCCATATAGATGTTGAAGAGCTGAGGAGAAAGTACTGATCCTTGGGGGACACCCTTGTTGACTTGCTGGGTTTCGGAGGTGAAGTTCTTCATTTTTATTATTTGCAAGCGGTTATGTAGAAAGGAGGAAAACCACTCGAGAACTACCTCGCCGAGGCTCGCTCTTTGCAGAGCCTTTATGAGGAGCTTATGGTCCACCGTGTCGAAAGCTGCGGATAGATCAAGGAGTATGAGGAGGCAGCACTTGTCAGCGTCAAGAGAACCGTGAATGTCGTCTCTGATGTTCAGCATCGCGGTTTCTGTGCTGCGGCCTTGTCTGAAGCCGGATTGGAGGGGGTCCAGGAGATTGATGTTGTCCAGATGATGTGTCAATTGCAGGAGTACGCAGCGTTCCAGTGTTTTAGCGAGCAGAGGGAGGTTAGATATCGGTCTGAAACTGTTCAAGTCAGTAGAGTCAAGACCGGGTTTTTTCAGCAAAGGGGTGACTTGTCCCATTTTTAGACAGTCGGGGACCACTCCGCTTTGTAGGGAGCTGTTTATGATTTTGCCCCAGATAGGTGCTAAGGTGAGCTTCATTTTTTTGATTAGTGAGGGAGGAATGGGGTCTGAGATGTGTGCTGATGGTTTGGAGGTCGAGATCAACGAGATTATCTCAGTTTCCTGCACGTGGCGAAAGCTTAGCCAAAGGAGGGGAGAGGGGCCGGATGGGAGGGCCTGTGGGATAGCCGCGTTGCTCTTCGGGAGGTGTAAGTTGTTGATGTCTAGAGATAATTTGATTTTTAAGACCTTATCGTTGAAGAAGCTGGCGAAGTTATCGCATAGTTCTTTGGACGTCTGCAGGGGTGTGGGCAGAGGCTTGGATGTTTGCTGTCTGATTATGTTGTAGAGCTCCTTAGGTCTGTTTTTGGAATTGGCTAGTGCCTCTCGGAAGAAGCTGGATTTCTTGTTTTTGATATGGTTGTTATACTTCCTGCGGGCTGATTTTAGTTGTAAGCGAAGGATGGCTGTTGGGTTGTTTCTCCACTTTCTTTCTTTGGCTCTCAGGGATCTTCTTTCTGCGTTGAGGTCCGCATTGAACCAGGTTCTAGATGGGGTGGCACGGCTTCTTTTGAGCTTTAGAGGAGCTAGATTATCGAGAATGGAGACTAGCTCGGAGTTGTAGTGGTCGATGAGATCATTGGTCGAAAGGTGCAGAGAGTTGTCTGGAAGAAGTGAACTTAGCTGACCTTCTAGGATGTCTTGGGGTACTTGGGAGAGGTTTCTCGACCATTTGGGGGGTCTTGGGGAGGTTTAAGCGGGATGATGGGGTGATTGATGTGAAATAAGATCATATGATGATCTGACCTGTCAACGGGAAGTATGTGGTTGACCGTGATTGAATTCTTTTGTGCAATGATGGCGTCCAGTATGGCTCCTTTGTAATGAGTCTCCTCGGTGCAGTGTTGAGTAAGGTTGTTGTCAGCGAGGAGGCTGGATAGCGATCTGATTAGAGGGTTATGAGTTTCGTTCCAACGGAGATTCAGGTCACCAAGAATTAGGTTTTTGGAATCGCCGAGAGCATCTTGTGCAATCAGGTTAGATAGTTGTTCTCCAAACTCGTTGTTTCTGGTTGGTGACCTCACTCATGACATCACTGATGACATCTCAAATTACATCACTGATGTCATCGGTGATAAAATCATCCAATGACTGTTTTTTAAAAGTGTATGAGTGTTCAATATATATATATATATATATATATATATATATATATATATATATATATATATATATATATGTGCACGAAAAACTCCAAACACCACCTCAAATCCCAGCTCGGATCGGCGAAGCAAGCAGGAGACGGATCACCAAGATAAATTACAGGTTTCTTTATTGCATTTTCAGCTGGATAGAAGGGCAAGACGCGTTTCGGGCTGGAACAGCCCTTGTTCACATGCAAAATATATATATATATATACACACTAAGTTGTATTTGTGAATCAGTGGGTGTGTGAGTGTCTTTATGGATGACTCTGGGTGCATGACTGACTGTATAAGTAAGTGATTAGATGTCTCAATAAATGCATAGGTGAGTGACTGGTTGTGTAAATTAGTGTAGCTGTCTGTCAGTTGATGTCTAAGTGGGTGTATGAGTGTGTTAGTGGGTATATGAATAGCTATATGGGTGATTGATTGGTTGTCTGACTACCTTTATGGTTGTCTGGGTGTCTGTGTGTGTGGGTGAGGAGGTGTGTGACTGCCTATATGGATAAGTGAGTGGGTGAGTCAGTGGCTGCATGGGGTACTGTGTGCGTGTCTGAGGAGCTGTACGGGTGAGTGCGTGTCTGTATGGCTGTGTCAGTGATTGAGTGCATGTGTCAGTATGGGTGAGTAACTCGGTATGTGAAAGGCAGTATAGATGAGTGACGGGGTACATGAGTGACTGTATGCGTGAGTGAGTGAATATGAGAGTGGCTCTATAGATGAATGCGTGCTTCTGTCGCAAACCGTATAGGTGAGTGAGTATGTCTTACTATTTGTATGAGTAAGAGGGTGTGTGTATAATTGTTTGGGTGAGTAAGTGGCTGTGTGATTGATTGTATAGGTGAGTGTCTAGGTGTGGGAGTAGTTCTATGGCTGACTCACTCAGTGTTTGAGTGCCTGTATGGGTGTATGAGTGGATATGTCAATGGCTGTATTAGTGAGTGAGTGGGTGTATAAGTGGCAGTATGGGTGAGCAAGTGGATGTGTGTGTAGATCTATGAATCAGTGAGTGGGTGTGTAAGTACCTGTATGGCTCTCTGAATGGGTTTGTGAATGGTTGTGTGGGAGTGGGTGTATAAAATATTCTATAGGGGTGTGAGTGAATGCATCAGAGATGCTGTGGATGATGCCATCACTGATGTCATTTCAGATGTCATCAGCGATGTCACTGACCATGTCATGTGTGATGTAATATGTGAGGTCATAAGCAGTGCATAGCGGGGGCGCGAGATATAGTTAATTCAGGTAACTATAACAGCTGAATTTCTCTGGTTTTGTATGAGTAAAATCTGACCCTAACTTTAACGTCCCTGTAACCTTTGTTTTTTGTGTGAATTTCTAAGTTTTTTTAATTCTATTTACTAACTAAAACATTGTTGTTACCTTTTTTTTCTTTTCAGTGAATATATAGTTGGGGCTTAAAAAAAGGGGGTTCTCAAAAAGCTTTATCCCCATTCATTTTCCATAGGCTTTTGTCAAATGTGTTTTCGCAAAAACTGCTGAATGGAATAACGCCAAATTTGTCAGGAAGCTAGATCTTGGTCTTGTGCATTTTGTGATGTGGTGTAAATCCTTTCAGTAGTTTTTGAGAAATTAAGGTTTAAAAATAATTGTATATCTGGACGGTTGGATCTGAAGGACTCTCAAGAGAGTCTCTCGAATACAATTTTTTAAAAATTGAGCGTTCTGATTGGCCCGAAGAGTTTTTTTCCTCTTAGGCCAATTCGCTTCGCGAGAGTGAGACTCTCTCGGGAGCGAGAGCTCTGATTGGTTGCCAGCTACAGGAGAAAAATGTTGCTGACAGCCAAAACAGGACTCGAGGACTTAGTCCCCTGTCCTGAACTTTAAAATATATATATATATAAATAATGGGGCAGGGTAGGTATACCATGCCCCCTAGGCACTGTAGGGGGAACCCAGAGAGACCACCCCCTGGTAGAAAATTGAAAAATAAATTGCCAATTTTTGCCTGCAATACTGCTGGACTCCCATGGTCCATCTTTAAAAAGACATGGAGAGGGGGCATCGGGGGCCCCCTCCCCAAGCCCAATTTTGTCCCCAGGGACCTCGTTCCCCGGTCTGATTAATTAAGGGGAGGGGTCACATGGCCCCCCTCCCCGTGCCATGATAGGCCTGGAGAAGCCCATCCTTCTGGGGCCACATTCTTTAAGTAAGGGGAGGGGGTGCAAATGCCCCCCGCCCGAGCCATTACAGGCCCCGGTGAGCCCATCCCTGGTGCCAAAATGTATAATAAAGGGGAGGGGGGCTACGAGGCCCCACCCCAGAGTCTTCAACTGCCCCAGGGATGACTACTTAAGAAAGTAGGAGGCGGCCACGCAGCTGTCCCTCCCCGAGTCATGAATGGCCCCTGGAACCCCTTTTTACAGGGCCGGCTCAGTGACTGTGTCCCAGTAGCCGACTCCCTGACACAGTAGTTTCCCAGTACGCACTACCGCTGGAGGGGAAACATATGTTTTCTCCGGTCTGGCAGGAGCATTTTAACATCTCGTACCAAACGGGAGTAAACAGACAAGTCTGCTTCCAGCTTACGGGAGATTTCAAAATGCTCCCTCTGTCTGGGAGCAGACTTATGTTGTGTATCCCTACCCGCACTCCTGCAGGCTGGAAAACAAAACACATATTGCTCCTGCCTGGAGGGAGCATGCAAACAACAGCTGCTCCCTCTAGGCGGGAGCAATTCTGGCTCGGTAACATGCGAGGAGCCGGCTGAGGCCATGGGGACTATATGGCCCCACCAGTGGCCCCCATTGTGTGGTTATTGGGTGCCTTGGGTGGGCATCGACCTATAATCAATTGAGGCCCTGTGGGATGGGGTCCCTGGGCCCAAATAGGCAGTGCAGCCCGTTCATTTTTTATTTTTTTTTTATAAATCTTTTTATTGTTTTAAAGCGAAATTAAACAGTCATATCTGGTGTCATACATACATAACCTATTGTAAGGGTGGATTGGTACAAGAACAGGATAGACATAGAGCAACTAGTATACTTGCGAGGCTCGCACAATTACGCACAACACAAAAAATGCATCAATATAATCGGTCAACTATTGTGGTGCGGGTCCTCAGTACCTTTCCATCCATGAAATCGAAACATCAGGAGAGTCATGACAACCAGATACAAGAAATTAAAAATCAAAGCCAGGATAGTACGATCATATTACGAATAGTGGAAAAGAAGAAAAAAAGAGAAAAAGAAAAAAGAGAAGAAACCATATGGACGATAACAAAAAGAAAACAAAAAACCCATCCCCCCACCCTGCACCCCTGCAAACGGCTATCGCCTAACCCCCAGTAGCAGTGTGCCTGTCGCCCCAACTAACTAGTTTCTAAAAGAAGAAGAATCTACCAAGGTAGAAAAGAGAAGTGGAGGAGGGCATATTCGTACAGGCTCCCGGTCGCCTCTCCCCCCGCCCACACCATGGATCCCCAAAGCGGAATCAAAGAATCTATCACATGGCAAATATGCATCTCAACAAGGGGATCATAAAACACCGCCCAGCCTTACTATATCCTAAGTTTAACGAATCCCGTGCCCGTCAATACCTGAGTCAAGCTCAGTCCCTCGATCTCACCCCTGCCCCTCCCGATCAGACACATGTGTCCCCTCCGGATAAACCACCTCTTCCACCGGACAGTCAGCATATAATAAGACTGCAATAGGACTTAACACAAAACAAAATGTCAACACAGTAGTGCCGTAGACATTGTCAGATCCTGAGACTCCCTTCCCCATCATCAACTCCCAGCGTTGAATCGTCCGCCATCTTAGCTGTGCCAATGTACAGGGAAGTGGCGCAGTTTCATTCCAAGAACGGTGTTCGTAAAAAGTTTCTGGGGTGGGTACATCGATTAGTCCTTCCATAGTCGGCAGCAATCGTGAGTTAAACAGTCTCCTGGTGGCATCAAGCTTATGCACATTGTCCAAAACACTGAGCAAAGGCTCCGGATCCGCACACAATAGGAGGTCTATGTTCTTCATCAGAGTGGCCATATTGGGTGTCTCGGTTGTCTCTGTTTTTCGTAGTGGTGTAGGGTCCGGGCCAATCCGTTCCATCTCATCCAAGCGCGCCATCATCTTCTGAATGCGGTACTCAACGTACACATGCATAGACTCAATGGCTGCCAACACGATGCGTAGCGACGGGTGACTCTCATTCCGTTCAACGTTCCTACGCTCAGTTTCGATCATGATCGCTTCCCCGGGCAAGCCCGATGTCCCAGGGGGGGGGATGTGCGAGTAGGGAGGGAGAATCAACGATTGTTTCGGTGATATCCTAGGGCCGCCAACGCTGGCGGAGATCCAAACCCAGCGAACACCAGCGGGCCCGTTACCGGGTCACAGGGCAGGGTCCCCGTGCACAGCTGCAGACGTTGAATTGTCACCCCTCCACGACTTTCAGCAAGTCAGCAAACACCATTCACATCAGTCCGAAAGGCGAGGTTAAATTTCCCCCCTCCACTCCGGTAGACCGGACCCAATCGCACCACCACAGCCGATGTTGAACTGAAACCCGGATGGGCCAGTACCCGAGACCCCGGCTTCTGTGCAGATCTAGGCCGCAAACTTCCACTCGACGTATCTTCGTCCGCGTAGCAGGTAGAGATCTCAGGAAAGCACCATTATCCTTACGGCAGGTTCATACACACCGTGGCTGGGCGCAAGAACAGGATAGATATCAGGATATTCCGGCGGGAGTAAAAGGTCGGCAGAGCCGGGAGCCTACGCGGCCATCTTGGTTGCTAGCGTAGCTCCCCCCCACCCCCGCTCCCTTTTTTATTATAATATGCTGCCCCGTGGATGGGATCCCCGGGGTCTATTAAGGCTTGGGTAGGGGGGGTCGCACCACCGTTCCTTCAGAAATTGGCCCTGGGGGTGGAGTCCCCAGGCCCCAAGAAGGCTCAGGGAGGGGTACTGCATATCCCACTCCCCTGTGTAATTGTATGTGGCCCTGGGGGATCAGGTCCTGGGGCCTTTTAAGGCTCGGGAGGGTGGCCTCCTCATAATATTTATGTTATGGCTACAGAGGGATAGCGCCCAAGGCCCAAAGTCCCACCCTATGCTGTTCATGTCAAAGACTGCACAACATGACGTTGGCAGCATGCTTGGGAGACCCACGGCCTAGCGGCAGGACAAGCCCTGTGGCTAACCCCCCCCTGCGCATGGCCAAAGGCTGTGCACAGTGTGGGGTTGTCTGCCTGTGGGGAGTTGGATGCAAGGCCATGCTGAAAGCCATGACCCGTGGCCAACCCCATGCATGACCAAAGGCCCACGCGAAAAGTCATGCACAGTATGGGGTTAGCAGCCTGTGGCCAACCTCGCAGCGTGTGGTTAGCTGCCTGTGGAGAGGTTTGAAGCAGGGCCTGGCCACCGGTAAGGGGTTGGCTCTACTTTTGGTAACAAGATATTACTTTATGTTTATTAAAAAAATAGAAATTCACTGAAAAAGCAAAGGTTAAAGTGATGTTATAGTTAGGTGAAATGTTCAATACGAACGTGACATATTAAATTAAAAAAAACATAGAAATTCACCAACTAAAACTATTGTTATCTCAAGTATCTATAACTCGAAACCTAAGGTAATTATAACTCGAGCTCGCACCAGACACAGCTAATTACCCTACATGTTACATCACTCAAGACATCTTCTATGACATCATTGATAGTATCACTGCAACATTTGCAATTAAATTATTGATGAGAAAACTGTGCATGGCCGGCGCAAGTTATAGTCACCTTAGGGCATGAGTTATAGTTAATTAAGATAACTAGAACTGGTACATTTCAGTTTTTTTTTGGTTTAAAACATTACATTGTTGCTGAACATTTCACCTAACAATAACGTTACTTTAACCCCTTCCTTGCGGGGCTAATTCCCCTGCTGTGCTGGGGGGAGGGCAGGCGCGTGCAGCGTCCCGGTGCTCATGACAAGCTCAGCTTGTCATGAGCCACGGTGGCCGTGTGCTCATGACGAGCTCAGCTCGTCATGACCACGCCTGTTCCAATGGAACGGCAAGCACAGCAGGGGAATTATTCGCGCGTGGGCGCTGCGCAGCGGTCATGACGAGCTGAGCTCGTCATGAGCATGGGAGGGGTTAACCTCTGTTTTTTTCAGTGGAAAAAAATATATATATGTACATATCCATATCCTTTCCCTTTTAAATTGCTTACAATGAAGGGAACACCTTCCTGATTGCTGGGTTCTTCGCAAGAGGTTTGAAGTGATGTGTTAGAAGTGGTGTCATGGTTGTAGTAATGGCAAAGAAGTTATATGCCTTATTAAACTTGCCAAAGTTGATGTTACTATGTACATAGATATGACTCAATGAGCAGGTTATTGAGGATTAAGAGCATAGATAGTCAGTCACACACAGAACAGGATGGAAAAAGATTGCAGCAGAGGGTCAGGCAGTAAAGAAAATCTCTGTGGATCTGGCCTGATCTCCAAAAATAGCCTATTACAAATTAAAAACAAGGCACAATCTGTTCCCTGCTCTTTTCATTTTCTTTTTTTCGCTGTGTTGCCAAAGTTTGAAGTTGATAGATAGATAGATAGATAGATAGATAGATAGATAGATAGATAGATAGATAGATAGATAGATAGATAGATAGATAGAAAGATAGATAGATAGATAGATGTGTGTATGTGTGTTTACACATATATGCATTTTTATTATGATTTATCTGGGTGGAAAAACACAAGTTGGCGAGCTGTCTCTATTCAGACCTAAAAATGGTATTCTTCATACAAAGCAATGTAGATTTGAAGAATAATTTTGAGGACTTTGTGGGCGAATCAGAGGATTAAAATGTACTTGTCTGTGCTCTGCATCTCCTTCCACTGGAAGGGTTCCTCTTCTACTCCACATCCGACAGGTGATGCTCTGGTTCACCCAAAAACTCCTAGCATTTCTTTATCCCTGTATTGCTGCAAGGTGACCACCTCCCTCCTGGTCATAAGGACACTTTTCCGACCTTGACTTTAGTTTGATAACTCCTTTCTGATGTAGTCTTAATTTGCTTCCATTGAACTAACTGGACTAACACGCCTGAAAACAATGATTTAAAGGAAAATATCAGACTGAAGACAATATTTGTAATGACCTGAAGTGAGGCAGCCACTTTATACTGCTGTGTGAAGAGGTGCTTTAGTAGTGACTGGTTGTCTCACACAGACATCGGTGTGCTTGCGTTCAGAGTTCCTGAGCAACCAAAGTTTCTCAGTGAGTTAAATGCTCAGCTTTGCCATCTACTGTGACCAATAGATCATGAATTTGGCAAGGCCGAGTTGGTCTCTCATCCTTCAGACACAGATACATTGAATACCAATACACTGAATATTAGCACCTGTTGCTAACGGAGCTGGGAGGTGTTAGAAGCCTTTCGATGAGGGGCTAAATAATAGACTGTATTAGAGATTATGTCAGTGTGAAGAGTGGCAATTATATAATAATGCTCGGGGTGGAAAGGTCGTTAATAAGTAGGGAGCTGCATACTGGACAGGTTATAGCCCATATATTTATAGTATGTACACAGTCAATGAAGCCACCAACAAAAGCAGAACACTGTTCAAGACAACGAAGCACTGCATCAACCCCCTGCCGGACGCACCTATTCCTCGCTCCACAGAAAAGCACAATGCCCCCACCTCTTCTTCATTGAAAGAATACAGATCTGATAGCACATCGACGACACCAAGCCTGTTTTATCTCTTACACCTACTCTTTCCTGTAGAATCCTGTAATGGTCAGCCTTACAGCTCTATCTCTCCTGATGTCGCTAACACACTCAACTCCCTCAAAGCCACTTCCTGTGAAGATGATGTCTTACCATCGTCCTTCTTCAAAGCTCTCTCTGGGGATGCTCTCTTACCCGTACCTGAAATTAAGAATGCCTTCCTCACTCAACACATCTTCCCAGAAGCTCTCAAGAAGGGTCAGATCCTTCCACTCCTAAAGAAACCTGCACTAGACACCGATGACCTCGCCAACTACTGGCCCATCACTCACCTACCATTTACCGGCAAAAAACTCCAAGATCACTTCAATGCTAACCATCTCCAGCACGACGATCAGTCTGGCTTCAGATCACGCTACCGCATGCAGACACCTACCTTAACCCCTTCCATGCTCATGACGAGCTCAGCTCGTCATGCAGTACACTGCTCGTGTGCTCATGACGAGCTGAGCTCGTCATGAACAATGGGATTCAAGAGACACTAGCACCAGGGGAGAATTGCCTTAGCATTGAAGGTGTTAAGCATCATAGGCGATGCCCTATTGACCACCGATGAAAATGGATGGCCTTTGCCTCCTAATATTGCTGGACCTCTTAGTTGCCGTTTACACAGTCGACCATCCCACCCTCATGTGCATCATGGGGTCTCGAATGGGATTCACTGGTGATGTCCTTCACTGGTTCCCCTCCTACCTTTCCAGTTTGTTCACATTGGGATCTCTAGGTAACACAAGATCCCTGACCCCTGGGGAGTCCCCCGGGGTTCCATTCTGTCTTCTGTCATCTTCATCCTTTAAATAGAGCTGCCTTGTTGCTCTACTCACAGATAGCATCATCAAGAGTCATCAATATACTGATGATTTACAACTCTACTTGAAAGTCTCCTCTGCTTCAGACATCCAATGTCTCAAACATGGCTGGCACTGCAGCCAGACATAGATATCCAGCTCCGACCTGAAGCTCAACCCAGACAAGACAGAATTCCTGTTATTTGCCAAGAACAACAAAAAAGAGACCGTACAAACCAGGTTCAATGACATGCACCATGCAGACATGAACCCCAACTTTCACCGAATACTAAGTAACTTAGGTTCACCTTAGACACCAACCTCACCCTTTTGGAAAACATTGCCAAAAGGAATGAAGATGTCCTGGTATCAGTTCTCTCTTCCAAGGAAAGTCAAACCCTTTCTTCCAGAAAGCAACTTCAGAACTGCTGCTCGAGCCTTCATAGTCTCACCTCTCACTGGTGGTAATGCCCTACTCCATGGCCTTCCGGACTCCACACTACCTCTCCTTAGGGGGTAGCACAACTCATTCAGGGCCCTGAAGAAATATGAGTACATCACCCCCATCCTGATGGAACTCCATTGGTTCCCCTTGCTGGCCCGCACCATCTTCAAAACCAGCTGCATCATTTGCAAAGTCATCGCAACCAGTACCCTGCTTATCTTGCGAACAAGCTCACCATCTCTTGCAGTTCTTAGAATCCCCGCAGCCGGGACACCATCGGATAGTAAACTAACTGTAAAAAAAAAAATAATGACAGAAGACCATTTCTCTCTCGGCACCCAGAATCTACAACAGCATCCTGTATGCATCAGGAGAGCCCCTGAGCTGCTCCAATCTAGAAAAAAGAGTTGAAGACTAACCTGTTTTAAGAACATTACATTCACCATCCACAACCCAGCGTTATCTATTACTTGTTGACTTTATGCTTGTCTTTGACCATGTACAGCACTGAGCTGTCTTTTGGCTACGTTTGCGCTATAATATGCATATATACATGCATTCATAGTCAATTTCCAGTCCAATCAGACCCTATTCGGACTTTTCATTTGGTGTTTCTTCGATCAATCACCGCAATGGTTACCAGATAATTCTTTATCACCCGGACACCACTTGGCAAGTGCTGGATTTTTATTTGACAAACCAGTGCATTCTGGGGGATATAGTCTTGTAGTGCAGTGTTTCTATTTGCCATGCTTTAACCCCTTCACTGCGGCGGCTATTCCACCGCAGTGCTAAGGGGGAGGGGGGCCGCGCGGCGCTCCCGTGCTCGTGACGGAACCGCTCCGTCACGAGCCTCGGGTGAGCTGTGCTTGTGACGGAACGGTTCCGTCACGGCCCCGCCCGTCCAATAGAACGCTCAGCGCAGGCGCGGAATTTGCGCTGCGCAGGCGCGGCGAGCGGGCCATGACGGAACCGTTCCGTCACAAGCGCAGCTCACCCGAGGCTTGTGGCGGAACGGTTCCGTCACAAGCATGCAAGGGGTTTATTGATTAACAAAAATTATCTACATATAAACAAGTGCTGTTAATACTGGTAGTTTGTAGGGCATGTTAGTAAAGCATTGTTTAGTGTAATTAATGAGAGAGACAGGGTTAAAGGGAATGACTCAAAGAAAGTGTGATATAGGGAAAAAGCGAGGACAAACAGTCACACACAAAATTGGAAGATAAAAGCTGTTGGCAGAGGGTCAGGGAGTAATGAAAATCTCTAGGGATCTGGCCTGCTTTCTAAAAATAGCCTGTTATAAATTGAAAACAAGACACAATCTGTTCCTTGCTCTTTTTATTTTCTGTTTTTTTTGCTGTGGATTGCAGATGCCAGACATGAGCTCAGCTGGGGCCAGCTGTGTGTGTGTGGGTGGCGGCCTGACTATGAAGCTCACAAGTGTTTGTTTATCTTTCTTTTTGTGAAGGCCTTGGTGACTTCTGCCACCCCCACACCCCTCTCCGGCCCCCATTGTGGTACTGGTGCATGGCTGAAAGTGGTCTGCAAAGCCCTTAATGTATGAGTCCTTTGTCTCAAGGCCTCTGAGGTAGGTACTACAGCAGCTGCAGAACTAGCCACAGGAGTGGAGCAGGGGCCGCCCTCGAACACAATGTTCTACTAGAAATGTGTGTTGTGCTCTGGCATCCTTTCCCTGTTCTGCTGGTTTATACCTTGGAGTGCATCACTCCCTATGGACAGCTGAGAAACAGCTTGAGGAGGATCCAGTAACTATGATACCAAGATTGCCTGCAACTGCTTTATCACCATATGTTGGAAATCTGCAATTCCTGCAAAGACACCCCAACTTTTGCGGAACCTTATTTTTCCCAGCTATAGGACTCTGAGCACTTAACCCATGCTGACCAGAGGTAACGTGCTTGTGCTCCTTTTGATATGGTAGAATATGTATACTCCTGATTGGTATATTTAAATTATCTATAAGTCCCTGGTCTATTGTATAAGCAATCGCAATGGAGCGCACACCGCTAGCCCCTCCTCCGGATCGCCCCTCGGGAATCTGGTACATGGAGTTCTTGAGTGGTTCACCCCAGTGGGTGCAAGTAAGTACTTGTAGAACTGATGATCTCTAGACCCGATACATGTCCCGGGTTTTTGGATATCGCCCGAGACATGGCTCGGGTTTCGAGGATAACTTCCCTCATCAGTAGAGAAAATAGTTAGGGGTGGAAGAGAAGGCCGCCAAACAACCGTCAAAGGCCTCGATGCCAGAACCGGCACGCAGGTGCGTCGTCCAGGAGCCCGTCGGCTCCAAGCTCAAGGGAGCCAATTTGTATAAGCAATCGCAATGGAGCGCACACCGCTAGCCCCTCCTCCGGATCGCCCCTCGGGAATCTGGTACATGGAGTTCTTGAGTGGTTCACCCCAGTGGGTGCAAGTAAGTACTTGTAGAACTGATGATCTCTAGACCCGATACATGTCCCGGGTTTTTGGATATCGCCCGAGATATGGCTTGGGTTTCGGGATAACTTCCCTCATCAGTAGAGAAAATAGTTAGGGGTGGAAGAGAAGGCCGCCAAACAACCGTCAAAGGCCTCGATGCCAGAACCGGCACGCAGGTGCGTCGTCCAGGAGCCCGTCGGCTCAAAGCTCAAGGGAGCCAATTTGTATAAGCAATCGCAATGGAGCGCACACCGCTAGCCCCTCCTCCGGATCGCCCCTCGGGATTCTGGTACATGGAGTTCTTGAGTGGTTCACCCCAGTGGGTGCAAGTAAGTACTTGTAGAACTGATGATCTCTAGACCCGATACATGTCCCGGGTTTTTGGATATCGCCCGAGACATGGCTCGGGTTTCGGGATAACTTCCCTCATCAGTAGAGAAAATAGTTAGGGGTGGAAGAGAAGGCCGCCAAACAACCATCAAAGGCCTCGATGCCAGAACCGGCACGCAGGTGCGTCGTCCAGGAGCCCGTCGGCTCAAAGCTCAAGGGAGCCAATTTGTATAAGCAATCGCAATGGAGCACACACCGCTAGCCCCTCCTCCGGATCGCCCCTCGGGAATCTGGTACATGGAGTTCTTGAGTGGTTCACCCCAGTGGGTGCAAGTAAGTACTTGTAGAACTGATGATCTCTAGACCCGATACATGTCCCGGGTTTTTGGATATCGCCCGAGACATGGCTCGGGTTTCGGGATAACTTCCCTCATCAGTAGAGAAAATAGTTAGGGATGGAAGAGAAGGCCGCCAAACAACCGTTAAAGGCCTCAATGCCAGAACCGGCACGCAGGTGCGTCGTCCAGGAGCCGTCGGCTCAAAGCTCAAGGGAGCCAATTTGTATAAGCAATCGCAATGGAGCGCACATCCCTGGTCTATTGTATCTACAGTGCAGCCAAGACCTCTAAATTAAGGGGCAGATTTATGTCGGACTTGCGCCACATTTACGCCACCGTTGCGTCACGCAACGGTGGCATAAATGTGGCGCATCCCTGCGACCCATTTACAACGTGACGCATCTAGGCAGATGCGTCACGTTGTAAAGCCCTGCGCCACATGTGGGCGTTCCGGCGCAGAGTGGGCTTTCCGGGTCAGGTGCGCCTCGCAAAAGTGCCTGCGTGAAATCTACAAGATTTTACGCAGGCACTTTTAGGCCAATGCTGCGTCAAAACCCTGCGCCTGCTTGAAGCAGGCGTAAGGCTTGACGCAGCATTGGACAGATGGGGCCCCCCAGAGCATTGCTGGAGCTGCGTCGTGCTGGCGACGCAACTCCAGCAATGCGCCGCCTTTACGGCACAGATGCGTCACACATCTGTGCCTTTTTTGCCCCAGGGCGCGCCGTATTGTAAATGCGGCGCACCATGGGTGGCGGAGCTGTGGCGCACAATAACTGCCGCATCCCTGGGGATGCGCCAGTTATTGTAAATCTGCCCCTAAATGTCACCAGTGAGCTGCAGAACTCATTGTGCAAACACTACTGCAACAGAGTAAACCATGACTGCAGGCTTGCCACCACTAGTCTGGTTGTGTACGTTTTAACTGCAAATTCGACCTGTCCCAATAATCCCATTTGACAGGCCTAAACAGTCCCTTTAAATATGAATAAGTCACCTCTAAGTAGGCTTTATTGTCCATAGGGCAGGGTATATGGTATTGAAAAGTAGGACAAATGTATAATGTTAAACATGTCCTTGAAGTAAAAATACGCTCAAATCTATTTTCACTGTAGCAGGTTTGGCTGTTCCATAGGAAAACATTGGGATGTAATATTAAATACTAATCCTGTATCCCGGGAATGTGAATTCCTAGAAAAATAATGAAACAACTATTTTTAATAGTTGTTATACAGCCAATGTAATGGTGATGTCGATTTTGTTCTAAATGCTGCAGAAATGTATTTTTAAAAGTTATCCTTGTCCTGCCTAAAGCTTCTATGGCCTTTCAGTGCCTTCCAACATATACCTGGCAGCTGATGGCGTCCATGTGGTGAGGTGTGAACGGCTCCCAGGAGCAAACAATAGGCTGACTTGGATGGGCAGAGATGACGTATCTGAACCTGATAGAATGTGCAGGAGAGGCAGCAGGATCCTTGTTGATATTAAAGTGTCAAGTCTTCCTTGAATGCCATATCCTGACTGACAGGTCTGCTGGGTTTTTATTCGATACTTGGGGCACACTTCAGAGAGGCCTCCCATGTCACAAGCAGATGTTAGCTGACACTTGGGCAGGGCACTTCTATTGTCCTGCCAGCCAGTAAGGCACAATCACAGTGGGACTCTCTTTGACATTACAGTGTCACAGCCTGTTTTTACAGGTTTGCTGGGTTTACATATAAGATTTGGGGCTCCCTTCAAAGGAGGGAAACAGAATGTCAAAACACTATTGGGGGGTATTTTTCAAGCCCCTTGCGCCGCCGGTGCATCAACTTTTTGTGATGCTCTGGTGGCGCATTTTGCTGCCCCCTATTTACAAGGACACAAAAAGCCTCCCTGCGTGGCTTTTCCTGTCCTTGTAAATATGACTCCTTTACACTCAGCACTTTGTGTGAAATGGGCATTCCATGGATGTTGCTGTTGGTGTTTCTACGCAAACCCATAGATTCTGACCCATTCCCAGATTTACGAGACATCGTAAACCTGGGAATGCATCAGAATGCTACGCTTCCCCGGGGGAGGCGTAGGGAGGTGCAATGAGAAGAAATGTTTTGATTTCTCCTCATTTTTTTCCTCTTTCTATGAATGCTACATTTTGCAGCACACATAGACAGAGGAAATCACCTCTCTTGATTGTTTTTGTGCAGGAAGGTATACTTTCCTGCACAAAAACAATCTACCCGCAACGCAGGCACCCTTGTATTTCTTTCTCTGAGTTTGCTGTGGCTATGGGGAGTGCATCAAACTGGATTTTAGAGTTAGATGTGGGGAGACACTGGGATTACTATAGTACACTCCACCCCCTCTTCACCCAGAGCCCTTAGAGCCCAAATGTAGTGTGGTAGAACACTTCGACTATCTTCAAAATTCCCAACGTGGATAAAGTTATCCCTGGGAACCTCTACCCAATTAGTTATGGCATCCGCAGGGGGTCATTCCTCCCTTCCAACTGGTGCCAGGCATAAACGTGTCATCTCCAGGCACCAACTTCAGAGCACTTCTCAGCCTGCTTAGGAACAGAAGAGGACTGAATCTGCTGTCTGTGATCTGAGAAGAGCCCTGAAGACTAGACCTGCTCTCCATCTTGCACTCAGGACAAAGAAGTAGACTCCAAGGGTCATAAGGCTGACCTTGAGCTCGAGCTACAGGGACACAACAAGACCTTTCCCTACAGCTGCCCAGCTGATCAGTTACAATTGGACCTGCACTGGATCCTGCTGTGGCCTCTGCCTGACACCCTGTGAGCATAGGCGCTGGACGTTAGGGTGTGGGGGTGCTGCAGGACCACCAAAAATAAACAAGGTGGGGATCAGAAGTTGAATAAACAATTGTGTTTGTCTTTTCACATTTGCTGTGTATTCAAAGACAGCGATCAAATTTCATGTTCTGTCATCTGACAAATTGCTGCTTATTTGGAAACTGATGTTTACTTTTATTTCTCTGACTGCAAAAGTAGGGGATTTTGTTAAAGTGAACTAGGTAACAATCTTACTTGGATAAAGGAAGTAAAAGGAAAGGCTGTAGGTTGTTAGTTTCGTTTTTTTGCAAAACACAACAACATAAATACCTTTAAATGAACTATAGACATATTCCAAACTATATCAGCAATTAGGTAAGAACAAATTAAGTAAATTGTTTGTAATTCTGAAGAGTGATAAAAACAAAGATTTTAATAGGATCAAAACAAATCAACACACTTGACTTAGTGGTGTGCAAATGATAAACATTAGCCTCAACCGGATATGCAAACATTATCGTTTGTGCGATATTGTGTATATAGTTATACCACTAAACTGCAGGTCTATTCATATTTAGTGAGAATTTTAATGGCAATGTGCTGTTTGTAAATGACAGTGCTGCTACCATACCAGCAAGCCAAAATGCACCACCTGCTGTATACTATGGGACAGATTTACAAGAAACTAACGGAGCGCGGTGCTGCAAGTCATTTTGCTGCGCAGCAATGTGTTAGTTTAGAAGGACAGAGAAGATTGTTTTTGTGCAGGAAGGGGCACGTCCACAGCAACACCCATGTCACGCCCCTAACATGCAAAGTGTTGCGTGAAAAGGGGTGATATTTACAAGCACACGCCCGGTGGCTTTATTTGTGCTTGTAAATATCACTCAGCAGGTTGGGCTGCCGGTGCATCACGCAACGTGACGCACCAGTGGCGCAAGGGGCTTGTAAATATGCCCCTACTTCTTTACAGCTCTCTTTCTGAATGGGTGTGGAAAATTTGCTACACTTTTTGTTTGATGCTTGGATTTTTCACAATCCATATGACTGTGGCTGAAAAATGTTCCAGCAGCTCTGCATGTTAGTCTCTAAGTTAGTCTCTAAGTGCCTCCCCTGAGGTTCTGGGGGTCTTAGAAGTGTACTCCTGTGATGGATTGAGACTTGAAATATTAAAGTCAGAAGGTAAAATCTTTTCCCCAAGACAAACCTGGTTGGCATATCTGACCCACGCTCCGTCGTGGTCAGCATCAAATTGCGCCTAGGTCCTGTTCTACCACAACCATTGACTATGATTATCACTTTGTGCTTATTAGCATGATTTTTAATTTTAAACATTTTAAATTCATATCTCTGGTTCCTCTGATTGGATTTTTGTCCTTTCGGTGTCATTTTGTTCATTAAAATTTACTCTATTCGTCTAATTCATTTTAACTTTATTGTTTTTGTGCTACATAAACACTTTACACAGTGCCACTAAGTTTAACCTGCCTGCTCTGTGCCACAGCTACCAGAGGGTTGAGCTAAGGTTAGTTTTGTGACTTTGAGGGTTCACCCAGTCAAAGACTGTGGTTATTACCTGAGGTGGGCAGATACCCTTCTTAATTAATACCCCAGTTTCTTACACCATGTTTTCCAAATTTTTAACTGGAAAGTGATAGAAGAAATGTGGTGAAAATCAAGTGTTCTTCTGTGACTAACAATGACTTTTTAGGTTTGGCAAATGGAATGTCCCTTATGGTATTCAATCGTGCACTTTTTTTTACCTTCAGGAATACATCATTAGGATATGCTGTGTTTCATTGCAGGATTTGCTATTGGCTGACCATGAGAGATACACAAACATCGGCTTTGCTATTGGTTGACCATGAGAGATACACAAACATCGGCTTTGCTATTGGCTGACCATGAGAGATACGCAAACATCGGCTTTGCTATTGGTTGACCATGAGAGATACGCAAGCATCATCCTTAAGGAGTGGAGTTTAGCTCTTGCACCTCAGTAAGGCAAAAATAATAGGGCTATCGTATATTCTTTCTGGAACACTTCTAATTGTGAAATAGCAAACACAATGGTTTCACCGGTTATTTATAGAACACAATTACTTTCAAATAGAGTAAAACAAGAATTTACAATGCAATAGGTCTCACAACTGTGAATTTTGGAGCTATTGGCATTGTAAATGGCAATGCCTTTAAAAAAAATTAAAAGCTATTGTTATTTACAATACCAAAAGCAACCCCTATGGCATTGAATAGCGCGGTGTCAGTAAAAACGGCGCGCGCTCATTAAAGTGAAAAAAAAGGAAAAAGAAAAAAAAGAGAGAGGGGTGTTAACAAAACACTCACTCCACACATACACTGAAAGCTAACACTACATTCTGGGCATATACATAATAGGTTGTATGACATTACAACCATGCTAATACATCGCATGCCATTACATCGCGGTTTTTACAACACAAGTCGTTACAACGACTTGCGTTGGAGGGCGCTGGACTTAGGAGTAGTATAATTTACTATTCCAACTCCAGTCTACATACAGTAGGGAAGGTGTTGGATAGTAAATTATACTATTCCTTGTCCTAGAGCGCCATCCAGCTCAAGTCGTTGTAACGACTTGCGTTCTAAAAACCGCGATGTAATGGCATCGCAATGTAACGACCGCGTTGTAAATGACGTTTCCCACATAATAGCAGAATAAATTGGCGTTTATGCGAGTAGTTATGGGGTGCAAACCTCGTTTAGCGCCAAAGCAAATGGAACTAAACAAGTATGCATGGCAGGGAGTTTGTGGCACTCTCTCGAGGCCCACATTCATTCATGTAGGAGCCACAGGCCGGCTCAGCTCGTTATGGGAGTGAGGTTCCAACAGGGCTTCGAGCTGAACCGGAGCCAGGCCTCATGAAATCAGATGTGATAGTGTCCATTCTACCCTTGAGAGAGGTGTGGGCCTGGTCCAAAGCTGTGCCTATCTTCTCTACTGCAGCCAGCACCGAGTCCAGTTTAGTTGGGAGGTCCCCCAGCCGGGCACTGTTGGGGGTCATCCCGATGGTTGGTGTAGCGGAGACGACCCATGACCAGCTGCTCCACTCTAGGCATAAGGAGCAGATAGCGCGACAATCCTATCCATCACACCGCAGGCAGGGAGTAGGGCACAGCCGTCCCACACCGGTCCTGAAATTGGAAAGGAGGCGCCATGAGTGCCCGAGCTCCAGGCCCAAGTGGGATTCTCTTACGACTAATATCCACGGGTCGTCGGATGGCGAGTGGGCCGTAGCAGAGTCATGGACACCGGACCTTCAATGTACCTGCTGGAACATGGGCATGTGATTGAGGACTGCATGGGTCCTGAGTACTGAGTATTGTCGCTGCTCAGCACAGTTCACAGGACGCTCCTTCGCTTCCTCCGAGTAGGAAAGGGGAATCCCAGCATGTCAACAGGAGGAGACTACAGTTTCCGCCCCAGGAGTTGACTCTCCACCACCCCCCCGCCAACCGGGCCAGCACAGCGGGGAGCGCCAAGCTAGCGAGGAGGCAATCAGGCTGGAACCAAAATCGCGGCCCGTGTAGGCTGTGTAAGTGCAGGGAGGAAGTATGCGGCGCGGGCACGGTGCAACACAGTCCCCAATGCACACCCACTCTTTACAGGGCCACTGTGCCACTCAGCGCCCGGGGTCACCAGGGAACTGCAGGCTCGGTCGGGCCACGGCCCTTCCCAGTGTTGTGTGTCCAGGGGTTAGCGCAAGCAGAAGGGAAGAATAGCCTAGGTCCAATACGACCATTGTGCTGTCAGCGGGTTATACATTTAATCACACGTCTTGCCAGTCCGACCTCCGTGCTTCCTCCTCCCATGGCGGGCATAGCAAACACACTGTGCTTGCCTACCTTCACTCTCGTGGCTCGGGCAGCTGCCCTGCACCGAGGTCTGCAGTACTGCAGGACAAGTCCGATTTATGGCGCCAATTTCTAAATTCAGCACCTGGTCCGCACTATGACATAATTTGTCTGCAGGTTCATACTTAGTGTCTTCAGGGGCTGCTCCAACCTGAGAGCGTCCTGCACCAGACAGTGAGGCCACTAGGAATACAATACGACTCTGGATTATGCCTCTGCCATCAGGGGAGGCTGACAGGCTGTGACCCTCCCCACTGTCTCCCCCCACCTTCACCTGGGCAGCACTGTGGCTAGCCCTCTCTGAAGGCTTCGCGTAGCCCCGCGCCATCGAAGGGGATTTCTGAGTGTGACTAATCGCGCCTGTGTGTTTTTAGCTTTCACTGCAGTCATCAGCTGCCTCCACTCATGGCGAGAGCCGAGGGTGGAGGGGAGGGGTAGAGGAGGAGAAACCGACGTAAGAGCGAGAGCACATGGAGGTTGAGGAGCAGAACCAGCAGAGGGAAAAGCAAAGGGAGAAGAAGGGGAGGGCGTTGATGTTTAGGGAGGGCAGACAAGTGACGGAGGAGAGGGAAAAGACAGGAGGAGGGTGATTCGAGAGGTGACAGAGAGGGGCGAGATGGGAAAGACCTGAGGAGTGAGAAATGAGAAGAGATACGGCGGACAGGGAAGGCAGAGAGGAGATGAAGACGAGCAGTGATGACCAGACCATTCAAACACGCACTTATCAATAGGCTAATTGGGGTAGCTTCTAAAAGTTAGTTCTGTCAGTGCTTCTTTGTTACAGCCCTGTCTCCTTTTGGGTCGGCCCATCTGGACTGGATCCTTTGATTCACGGCTTGTTTATATAACACGCCTCCTTTAGATACAAAATTGCTTCACAACAGCCGTGAAGCAAACAATCCATTCCAGATGGGCTGTCCCAAAAAGAGAAAGGGCAGTAACAAAGAAGCCTCATTTTCATTCGGAGGCCACAGTTTACCATAAACGATGACGCCATCCAATGAAAATGAGGGGCGGGGCTTCAATCCCCCTGCTGAAATCTCCTCTCTAACAATATATCTCGCAGAGCGAGCAGCACATGCGTGCTGCACTGCTAGGCGAGACTTGAAAAACTGTGGTGAAACAGGAAGGTGAGACATCTGTTTTATAGGAATCACACCATAAACAGGACAGATCAGCAACAGCGTACGTAATCGGTAAATTTAAGCTCTAAAACTCAAGTGCAAAGGGTTTGTGACAGACCACAGATGCCTTCGGTGCTGTGATCAATGCAATTGTGGGAAAACGTTTGACAAGTGAAAATAATACTAATCCATGACATTTGGACTAAGGGTAGGCAACTGGCACAAAAAAATATGTGGTGGGCCATTTCAAAAGCTGATTTGCCATGATACAAACAGATCATTTATCAGATCCTACAGTTTTTTTATTAGCTCATAATCAATGTTTTGATCGTACTGAGGTACTTGTTGTGTCTGCATCAGGGCAGGAAAGAACATGACCGTCTGGGAATGGTAGTGGTAGCGCAGAAAAAAGCACTAGTGTCCCTAATTAGCCAACACGATCAGCCACAACCCAAAAATTGATTTCTTTTAGATACAGGACAATGGCAGCACCCACATTTTCAAGAAGAATTCCACATACAGGCACCTAAATGTTCAAAATGTGATTTGTTGCGAGCCTGCAGGAACAACAAGCATTTGCATTGCAATAAGTCTCGCATTTGTGAGAGTTTAAGTTATAGGCATTGTAAATGAAAATGCCTTTTAGGTATGTGTTTTTAAAAGCAACACGTATATAAAAGGCATTGTCATTTCTAATGCTAATAGCTCAAACTCTCGCACATGCGAGACAACTTAAATGTTGGCCGCGCCCCATTTTTTAGACACTGCTCACCATATTCAGGTTACAGTGAGCAGGGTCTAAAGAAAGGGGCGCGGCCAACATTAAAGTGAAAGTGTGGTATGGGGCGCTATCACCCAAAAGGAAAAAATAAATATTTAAAGAAAGTAGTGTAGCGTGGCCGCTAAAGTGAATTAAATAAATATATAAGCGCGGGTGCTATAGTTAAAGGGGACTACGCTGTAAATAAATACATTACAAATAACAATATAAAAAGGGCTGGCGTGCTGCAACGTTGTGTGTGGAGAAGGGGAAGCTCATTAAAGAAAATAGTGCTCACCGACTACATACAGCTGACAGTGTAACAGCACAAGTAAAAAGTCCAGTCCTTATGGGAGGTTACAAATGCAGACAAGGCGGTACCAAGGAGGGACTACTAAGCCTGTTCATGAATGAAAAGCAAAGATTTTGAAAGAACAGTTACAGGAGCCAATTGAAAAGATTGGTGGGAAATAGGCAGAGCTTCTATTCCATACCTCAATACAGCATGCCTCGTAAAGCATGCGCTCCCCAGGCTCGACCTAAAAATAACTGTGCACTGTATCTGTGAGATATGGCACACATTCCTATCCGCAATGTGCCCAGAAATATGCTGCTTTTATTGGTGGTGGAGTGGAGTTAAAATCCAGGTTTATCTTTACAGTAACCCTTTTGAGGGCATACTTTTATTGTAATATTTTTTTAAACACACTGCTGTTCTCCCTGATTGTAGCAAGTAATCGGCATCAAAGTGACTGAGCATCATACATCCCTCTTTTTCTACTTTATAGGTGCACAGGTTAATGAAAATGTTTCATAGCGCTGCAGAGTTAACAAAATCCAAAAGAATACTGATAATATATATGATGTCATCAATGATCTCATTTGAGATTTCATCAATGTTGTTATAAATGATGTCATAGAACATGTCATTAGTGGTGTAATACTCGAGGTCATAAGCACAGCATGGCAGGGGACCAAGTTATAGTTAGCTTTGCTAACTATAACTTCTGAATTTCTGTGTTTCTTTAGTTCAAAACTTTATTGTTGTCAATGACATATTCACCTAACTATAAATTATAACATTAGGTTTTTCCAGTGAATTTCAAACGATTAAAAAAAACTGATCTGTTTATCACACCTCACTGCAATGATATTTAAACCTTTGTTCTTATCAGTGAATTTCTAGGGTATTTTTTATGTAAAGTAATATTTTATTACCATACGTAAAGCCCAATCCCCACAATGCGCGGGGGTTGGCCACAGGACCTTATGTTTTTTAAAGGAGAGCAGTCCACTTGCCCCCCTCTATGAGTCGTATTTGCCCTGGAGCTCCAACCCAGAGGTCCCTTTTTATTTTTAAAGGGGAGGGGGGCCAAGTGGCCGCCCACCTCGAGCTCTATTAGGCCCTGAGGGTCCATCCTCCATGGCCGTTTCTTTTATGAAAGCAGAGGGGGGCTGCATGCCCCCCTTTCGCGAGCCGTATTAGGTAATGGGGACCACATCCGCCAGGGCCTTTTTTGTAATTAAAGAGAGAGGGCTGCATAGCCTGCCTACCCAGCATTATAGGCCCTGTGGACCCCAGCACTGTTTTGTATTTTTTAATTAAAGGGGAGAGTCCGCGTGGGCCCTTTTCCAAGCCTTATTAGGCATTGGGGACCACATCCACCAGGGCCACTACTTAAATAAAAGGGGAGGGGTCCTAGTGGCCCCCCTCCTAGAGCCCTGTTAGGACCTGGGGACCCCATCCCCCAGAACCCTTCTTTAAAAATTAAAGAGGAGAGGGACACGTGGTTCCCCCTCCCGAGCCTTATTAGGCCCTGGGGACCTCATCTCCCAGGGCTTTTGTTTTACGCAAGGGGCATGTAGGCCCCTTCCCAAGCCTTGTTAGCCCCTGCGGACTCCATCCTTCAGGGCCACTACTTAAATAAAAGGGAAGGATGTCCAAAGGGAAGGGTGTCCACGTGGCCCCCCTCACTGAGCTTGTTAGGACCTAGAGAGCACATCCCAGAGGGCCCTTATTTAAAAATTAAAGGGGAGGGGGCAGCAAACACCCCCGGGCCTTGTTTGACCCTGGGAAACCCATCCTGCAGGACCTTTTAAAAAACATTTAAGCGGGGGCACATGGCCCTCCTTACTGAGTCTTGTTAGGCCGTGGGGATCTTATCCCTCAAGGCCATTTATTTTATCTAAATGGGGGGAACGTGTGGCCCCCGAACATTGTTAAGCCTTCGGGACCCTATGCCCAAGGTCCCTTTTAAAAAAATTAAACGGGTGGTGGGCTGTGTGCCCCCCCCCCCCGAACCTTGTTAGGCTCCGGGGACCCCATACCCCAGCTCAGTTTTTTAATTAAAGGGGAGGGATACCCCATGGGCCCCCCCTTTCTGAGCAATTTAAAGCCTGGGGACACTATCCCCCAAGGCCAATATTTGAATTAAAGGGGAGGGGCCCGCATGGCCTCTCCCTGAGCCTTTTCAGGTCCCGGAGACCCCTGTTCCCAAGGCCCACACTGTCAAAGGTGGGTTAACTGGTCCCTGCCTAGCGTACCCACCACATACTTGTTGGGGGCCACAGAGGAGCCCGAAGGCCCCGTGGCCACATCCAGATCCCAGCATGCAGCAGGAGCAAACATTGCCCCCTCCCAGAATGAGCAGCTACTAACACTGTTTCCTCTGAATGCGAGCAATATTTTGATCTATTTCCCTGTCCGCATCAATGTGGGCAGAGAAACAGATCAAATGTCTGCTTCCAGCAGGCGGGGGCATTTTCTTTGTGTTTGCTCCTGCTTGGAGGGAGACTCAGAAATGCTCCCGCCAAGCGGGAGCAAGCACGGTTTCCCTTTCCACGCAGGTGCGGGCAGGGAAACTGCAACATCCTGGGTGGTGAGCTCCCTGGAACCATGTGAGCTGGCCCCGGGGAATGGGCTACCTTGGGCCGTTAATGACGCGGGGAGGAGACCATGCAGCCCCACTCCATATTTTAAGTAATTTCGCACCCGTGGGTGGGCTCTGCCGAGACCTTCAGAGGCTCAGGCCGGTGGGCCGCGTGTCTTTCCCTCCTCATTTTGAAAAATGTTGATCCCGGAAGTGGGCTCCTACGGGCCTTTAGCAGCTCTGGGAGGGGGGCACACTGCCCCCCTACCCATATAAACTTATTCTGGCCCCACGGGTAGGCTTCCTGGTCCTCTGCAGGCTTGGGGAGGAGGGCCATGCGCAGGGAGTAGGAGCTGCATAGCCCCACTCCCTTTGCATGCAAATTTCAGCCTGAGGAGGGCTTTCCAAGCCTTTAAGCGATCGGAGAGGGGGGCTGGGCAGCCCCCTCCTCTTTTTACGTGTGTTCGGCTCTGAGGGTGGGCTCCCTGGGGCTTTCAATAGCTCGAGGAGGGGAGGTCATGCAGCTGCCCTCCCCTGATTGAATCCTGCCCCATTGGTGGGCTCTCCTGGGTATCAACATAATAAATGCGGCCTGGCAATTTTGTTTTGTTTTCTTTCGATACTGCTGGAGGCCCGCAGGAGTCCTGTGGGATCGCTGCAATTATTGCTGATTTATTTTGTTTTTTGGTCTCTGGGTCCCCTCAATGGGGCCTAGGGGGCAGGGTATCCCTACCCTGTCCCCTTATATTGCTTTTAATTTTTCACTTCTGGACAGGGGATTAAGTCTCCGAGTCCTGTACTGTCTGCCAGTAGCATTTTCCTGATGTTGATGGTAACCAATCAGAATGCTTGCTCCCGCGGGATTCGGACTCCTGTGGGAGTGAGATGGGCCAATCAGAATGCTCTATTTTTAAATTGGTGATCCCTGGATTTCCAGCGATATTCACGCATTTCGCCACTATCGCCGGATATTTTATCACGTTGGAGATAAACATTGCTAATAGCACGTTATCTCTGCGATAATATCCGGCAATGCGCGGCGATAAAAAAAATATCGCTAAGCTCATTTAGCGATAAATATCGCTAGTTGTTGGTAATATGCCCCTTAGTGTTTTGGGAACCCCCTTTCTTGGCCCCTGCTTGACAGAGCACCACAAAACTTTCCATGAGCAAACTAGTCAAAAAGTAGCACCTTTTTGGAAAGTTTCATGTACCAAAATGCATGTAATTCTTTTGGAAGCAAACTTATAAAATCATAAACCACATGAATATTTTGTATAGAATATTAATCCTTGTAAACTTAATGACTGCACACAGCAGTGCAAATAAGGTTGCTTAAGTACTCTTTGTACCCCGGGCACCCTTCTTTTGGGCCTGGAAGTTGTGATTTTGATGTTCACAAAACCAATGCTGTAAATACTCCCGAAATGTTTCACATCACATCATCTATATATATAAAAACGAATGTATGTCTGTCTTTCTGTTTGTCCTTTATGCATTACTACACTATTCATCCGATCGCCATGAAACTTTGGGAAGTTGTTGAGTACACTCCCGCGAAGGTTTCTGTCAAAAAATGTTTTTACAAATCGCCCCACAGGGCCCTCATAATCTTTCGAATACTGAAATAGACAGCGAATTTGTGAGCATCGTCGACAGTTATGACCCCCAAACGGAAATCAAGTGGTCAATCTACATCAGAAGCACGAAAGAAAAAGGCATTACGAGCTTCAGAAACAGACGAGCAACGGGAAGCAAGATTAGAAGCTGTTCGAATACAAACTGCTCAAGCCCGTAATTCTCAAAAGAACGAGCAACGAGAATCAAGATTGGAAGCCGATCGAGTACGCACTGCTCAAGCCTGTTCTTCTCAAACGAACAAGCAACGAGAATCAAGATTGGAAACAGACCGACTACGCACTGCTTAAGCCAGCTCGAATGAAACAGGAGAGCAACCAGAATCAAGATTGGAAAACGATCAATTACGCACTGCTCAAGCCCGCTCGAATGAAACAGGAGAGCAACCAGAATCAAGATTGGAAGCCAATCGAGGATGCACTGCTCAAGCCACACTTAGAAATGTTTTAAAAAATAAAATGAATACGTTTAAATAACAATGACACAATGTAAATTGAATGTTATCATAACGAGTTTCCTTGAATTTCCTTTCTTCTGAGATCGCAGCACGGCGCGACGGGTAAGCTAGAAACATATATAAAAGTACTTTGTCAACTCTTTTAGCATAAAAGACTATTCACGCAAGCACATTCTCAGTTTCACCGGGTCACAGATATTATCTTCTACACCCTTTTAAATCTCATGCTGTGGAAACAATGCCAACCGTTGGCATCTATACAGTTCAGCGATATCTGGCCACAGTTGATAACTGATACCTTTTTATGGACAAGCCACTCACGTTGTGATGGAGTTATTAATGTGGATGACAATCTATCCCTCAAAAAATGATTTCTTGCAGGTGCATAAAGCTTTTCTTAAAATATTTTATTACAAAAGGATGAACCTGCTCTCCATTTCCAGTACAGCTTTGTTGTGTAGGTGGTCAGCTAGATGAGTTCAACGTGCGACAGTAATTTCACAAGCGGCTTCTGCCAAAGCCCATAAGCAGGTTGCCAGAGAAGCCCTTCTATGGCAGAAACTTTGGGACTAATTTACTGTTTTTCATGCAATACAGCGCAGCAACCAAGGTTTTGACCGATGTGGCGCCGTTACTCTCTTCCCAAGTGCTTGCACATTTTCTGGCTGTCACACATTTACACCTTAGTGCAAAGGTGTATGCGTGAGTACAGCATAGGTTTTGTACAGGAATGGCTCTCCTCCAGTACAAAATAATATATTGTAGACCTACTTTTACATTGTTCCCACTTTGCATGTGGGCTGTACAGTACGGTTAGAAAACGTTTGCAAAAAGAGAACCTTTTTACTTCTTTGTGCCTTCCTTTAGCAGTGACGTAAAGTAAAATGATGGGGCCATCTTGCGGAAATGTGGTGAGGTACTCCTGAATTGCCCCTATCTCACAAATATTCAGTAGCCTTGGGCCGATTGCCCCCCCCCCCACTGAATATTAGGGGGCTGTGAAGTATTGGGGCCCCTTCCCGTGTCATATGGGCTGCAGGTACCTGTGTTACACACCCTGCTCTTGAGAAGCACTCCTTTTTTGGCACAAAGCAATATCTACAAATGTTAGTATATAGGGCTTTGTGTAAAAAAACATGAGTGCTTGCCTGCAAACCCCTATGTACCAACCATAGGACACCCCCCTTGACACACAGTAATGCGAAGCAATGGAAAACACTGCTTTGCGTTTCAGGCAACTTTACAGTAAAATATCACCACTTTGTGATGGTATACATTGCTTTTGGTGATTTTTCAGTCGTGCAAAGAGTTAATTGATCTGGCCCTTCAATTTTTGCTTATTATGAGGGAGACGTTACATAAAAGCGATGGATGGAAGGCTTTAATTAATCTCAGCCTGGTAATTACTCGGGCTGCATCCCAGTTCATCGCTATTTAGCACCCACAGCATGCCACCTCAGTTTGGATCCAGCTATATGCAAATTAGTCTTAACCCTGCTCCAATGGGAACAGAACAGCCCGAACAGCCAGCCCAGGTCCTCCATGAACCGGAAGACAAGCGGAGTGCATGTCTTTTCCAGCCGACTCCCTCACTTCCCCCTCTGTTGTGCTCGTATTGCCCTTTCTCTTCCCCTTGTGCTTCTCCACACCCTCTGTCATATGCACGCGCCTGTGTGCTTGTGCGCTTCTCACACCCACCTTACTTTCTCAGCCATGTGCTTCTCCCTGCCCAGCTCCAAGCTGCACTCTCTGCCATCATTTTGCTTTCACCAGTTCCACACTGGGGATGCTGACCAGCATGGCTAAAACCATCAACAAGGCTAACAGGAAACAAACATGCATTAACAGCAACTTTAATGTCTAAACAAATGCACCCAGCTTATTTTGTTTACTCGCTAAAAGCAGCTTAAAACTTATTTTTGAAATTCCACTTCTGTTCAAGATTAGTCTGCTATTTCCACGCTCAATTACAAATTGATGTGTGAAAATAATACATATTGGGTATAAAAAGTAAAATAAAAAACGTTGCTTTTCTCATTCCTGATTATGTTAATGTATTGCTGTTATATGAAAATATGAAAGCCCTTCTTGTGATGTCACATCCAGTGACGTTAATGTGAATTGGGTACGATAATCCCCCCACACTATTTTCCTTAGGACTTGTGTCCTTTGTAATGGCACAAGAAATGTGGTGCAACAAGGCTGAGGGCTGACACCCCACATGTCATCTGCCTGTAGTAGCATGGCAGATCACAAGGAGTAAACAGAGTAGCATGGCAACAAGAATCATGTACTGCCAGGAGAAGATTTATTAACAAGGTGCGTCATCCTTGCACCACGCAAGGGGGCGCTAGGGCGACACAACTACAAAGTCAGATTTATCAAGCCACGTAAGGCCTGTTGAACTGAATTTTCGTAGTGCCTACACGACTCCATTTTGTGTTGCCATGCTCTCGGCAACTTGGTGAAGAATTGCTTTTCATGTCCCTGCTGAAGCTTGCTCAACCCTCCTTCCTCCTTGTGGTCGAGCCAATTCTGAGAAGCTGCCTGTGTGCCTCACCCCCCAGTTGTGACAGAGACTCAGCCACATCCTGTCCATTGTTGGTAACTCAACCTGTCACGACCAGCTGCCCTGTGACCACATCAACTGATAGAGGAAGCATGAGGCTGTGCCCTGTGACCACACCAACAGATAGAGGAAGCACGAGGCTGTGCACTTTGACCACACCAACTAATAGAGGAAGCACAAGGCTGTGCCCCATGACCACACCAGTTGGGCAAGGAAGCACGGGCTGTGGACATTGTGCAATCAGAGAACAGATGTCCCTGACCACGATTACACCACAAGACTGACGAAGAACTTGTCAGAATGAGGAACTTATCAAAATATTGAACTGTGTATTGTACAAATGGGCGTGGCTAGCGCTATAAATATGTGTAAACTGTGGAGTAAAACAGCAGTCTCCGTAGAATTGTCTTTGTACCATTCTTAGAAGCTAATAAATTACTTGCTTCCCTCCACGGCTGGTTGTCCTGGTCTCTTTGGTAATGTATGATTGATGCAAGAACGACCCGTAGATTCAAGGCGTTTCCATGCGCCACTGGCTTTGACTCCCCTAGTGGGTGGGGGTCTCCAAAAAGCCGGTTCTACAATTTGGCACCCAACATGGGGCGTCTTCGGTGGTCGTCATCGCGCCTGGTGGTCGTGAGGAGTCCGTGATCGAACGCTAAGGGAGGCGCGCCACTGCATTGGCTGAAAATTGTCATTGTGGGCCCAAGGTCTCCAATTGCGTGACTACTCCCTCCAGTGGGCTACCCGACTGCGGCCCCGACTGACGCCCCAGTTCTGGTTCCTAGTCTTTGGAGATCGAGATCCTTGTGACACCTGCCGTGCGACGAAAGATTGATGGTCAGGTAAGAGTGGGAGTGGCCCACTTCTTTGGTGAATTGGTATCTTTGTTTTTGGTATTTTGATTCGACTTTTGCAAAAGCCGAAGCCGAAGGGTAAGTACAGTTCTAGGCTGTAACAATTAGATTTCGCCCTTTGACGGTTGAAACCAGGATACACGTCTAGAGATACCTGGGTTTAGTAAGTTCCGGAAATTGTGTTGTTGTTATTGTTCGTAGGACTCCGCATTGGAGGAATCTTGTCCGATTTCCCCTTTGGGGACCCCTAATCATGAAGTTTATGCTAAACATGGTGTAGGCCCGATTATGTTTTGCTCACTTTGGCATAAGTACACGAAAGGTAATGCCGAGTTACAATGGCCCATATACGATAGTTTTGAAACTTCCTTGCTAGATAATTTAGAAGAAAAATTGTTTCAGAGAAAAGCTAGACCTGCAATGTTTGATTCTTTTCAGGTTTGGCGGAAGGAGTCCAAGCAGAAAGAAATCAAACTCAAAAAGAAAGAAGCTAAAATAACGCATATGAATGTGATCCAGAAAGCCCAGACTCATGATAATCAGAAAATAGAAGAAGATATAGTAATACGTGACAGATTGCACCGAATGCAGATAGATGGATGTTATTTTACAAAGAAAGTTCCCGAAAAGGCCCGGGACAAGGAAGATGACCCTCTTATGTCTTCTATGTTGAGCACCCCTCCGCCCTATACCCCCGCCATATACCCGGCCATTGACCCTGGACAATTGCCTCTTGCCACTGCTCCAGTTATTGCCCCTGCCCATGCCCTGGTTTGCCCGAATCCCCAGCCATCTGTTCCCGACGCCCGACTATTCAGGACACTGTATCCATGCAAGTACACCCTTCCTTTCTCCCTGTCGCACCTTCCACCAATTCCGTGTCTGCCCCTTCAACTCCTGCCACGACTAACCCTCTCCCTGTTGGCAATCATCTGACACCTTCCCCTAGTGCAGGAATGATAGCAAATGCATGGTCAGTAGTCTGCGATTATATCCCTTATGTAACTCCACCTAGGCCACCCACTCCCAGACGACGCACTTTGCGCAGCCTGGTAGGGGATACTCAAGAACAACTAGCTATGAGCCAACAGGCCCATAGGTGGATGGAGAATAACGCTATATACACTGCCCAGGATATATGGATGACGATGGATCAGTGGACAGATTGATAACTTTTGTGAAATGTGCGACATACTAATCCAAATGTGGGAAGATTTTGTAGAGTCAGGTCCACCCCCGGGTCTGTCTGAGCTTCGCCAGAGGGTTAAAAAGGGGGACATACAGGGCCCAGCACTATTATGTGACCTAATCACACTAGTGGCCTACAGAGACTCCTTGTCTGGTGTTGCGCTAAATAAAGGTTTTCCCATGAAGGAGGTACAGCCCGTTTGGAGGGACCGTGTTATTGGCACGGATTGCCAACCTGAAATACCGGCAGGTTTTAGTCAAATGTGGGTTCATGTCCCTTGGAAAAGGTCTGACTTACTCCAACTTAAAAGCCAATTGCCTGACCCGCGTAAAAATCCTGCAGGTTACTACAAAGGATTAACTCAGACACTCCAATCTTGCGTAATGACCTTAGCAGACATAGACATGTTAATGGGACAAGTAGTACCGCCTGAGGTATGGTCAAAAATACGCCATACTGATCAGGCAGAATTTGGCCATAAATGGAAAGATCTTGAGGAAGCTGACAGAGCTCCAACTGGTGGGGGGAAGCCTGACCCCATGATTCTAGCCCTTCCAGTCCAGATACTTACTGCCATGAAGAAGATATTGACACCTCGCCGTATTAATTGGGACCGATTAGCAGCTTGCAAACAAAAGAAAGACGAAAGTGTATCTGACTTTTTCACACGATTTGAGAGCACCTTCACAGACTATAGTGGACAGGACATGACTTCGGAGGGGGGACAGCGACTGTTTGTAGATAAATGTGTGTCCAATCTGTTACCGGAACTTGGGACTAAACTAAAAATGTCAGAAAGTGCATGGTCCATCTCCACCCCGTCCGGCATTTTGACAATGACTCAGTACTATGAGAATAGGGAAAATGAAGAGCAAGACAGAACAGACAACAAGCACTGGCGTTGCTAATAGGTCTCGCAGTAGGAAAGTTGGAGCTATTGGTTTTGTAAATAACAAAGCCCTTTATGTTTTTACAATGAAAAGAAAAATAAAAGGCATTGTTATTTGCAATTGTAATAGCTCCAACTTTCCTACTGCGAGACCTATTGGCAACGCCAGTGCTTGTTCTTTCTTAAAGTGAGGTTGCGGCCTGCCACACCGTCCGCTGTGTCAAATTGTGCAGGCTGACGTCACTCCCTCCCCCCTCGAGTATACAGACCCCTCCCCATGGAGATTGGTTAGAAATACAATACTTTTAGCTGGAAAACAAAAGTGCGTTTCTCAGAAGTTTTAGGAAGCGAAATTGCCACAGCCCATTACAAAACTGTCACCTTTGTGAATTCTAAAGCTGAACAAGATGATGAAACAACTTGCTATAAAAAGTAACTTTAAAAACGTGGTTGAAAACAATTAGAATTAAAAAAAATAGAAGGGAAAAATGTATGTAAAAGAACATATTTCACGGGCAGGGCTGGCGCAGAGGCTGCGAGTTTGGATCTGCTATCTGGAGTCTGGGTGGGTTGTGTTATGCGGCATTGGAGTGGGTGTGTTATTATGCAGAGTCTGGCTTCGATGTGTTATCTGGGGTCTGGGTGGCAAATGATATGTGACATTGGAGTGGGTGTGTTGTTATGCAGAGTCTGGTTTGGATGTGTTGTGTGGCATCTCTGCAGAATTCGAATGGGGGAAACAGAGACGTCGGAGAGTGACTAAGAAAGAGGCAGAGGAAGTGAGACAGGATGGAGATTCGAAGGGGGGAAACGGAGACGTCGGAGAGTGACTAAGAAAGAGGCAGAGGAAGTGAGACAGGATGGAGAGAGGGTCAAGGCCGAGGAATAGGAAAGATAGGCACATGACGAAAGAGAAATTAGGATAGACTGAAAGGAAAGAGGGGGGAGAAGGTCACAAAAGAAAGACTCGCAGTGAAACAGAGGCGGAGGAAACTGAGGAGGCAGAGTGCGAACACAGAGTAGAAAGGCTTGTGGTAAAAGGCAGATTGCGATAAAGCAGAGACGTATAGACAGACGGACGGAGGTGCGGAAATGAAAGACTGGCAGTGAAACAGAGGCGGAGGAAACTGAGGAGGCAGAGTGCGAACACAGAGTAGAAAGGCTTGTGGGAAAAGGCAGATTGCGATAAAGCAGAGACGTATAGACAGACGGACGGAGGTGCGGAAATGTTAACAATGGGATAAGACGGGTAGGAGATGAAAGGCAAGAACAAAAAAATGTGAACAAATGCGTGCGCCGGGAAACTGAGCCATGAATAATTAGGGGAGGAGAAGCCGAGAAGCCGCAGAGCGCACGCTGGGCGAAGCCCTTTGATGTGCTGTGCGGCCGTTAAAAAAAATGCAATTAGGAGGGAGGGAGGCTGATGCGCGTGCTTGTTTGGTCACGTGATTCACGTGAACTTAAAGAAAACCGCAGCAAGAAGCCCTTGGTTTGACGAGGATTTTGAGGACATGAATTCTCGTTCCGCTCAATGCACTTGCGCGCATTGATAGGTCGCGAGACCTAAAAAGGATAAAGACTTAAAACGAAGGTTTTGCTACAACAAGCATACCCGACCCCGATCCAAAACAGAGATAACCCCAAGTTTCAGCAAATAGTTCAGAGACCTGCCAATGTGACCCCTCACCCGCCGCTGGAACCTAACCAGTGTGCTTATTGTCGCCAGGAGGATCATTGGCGCGATGAGTGTCCCTCGTTGGCCCGAAACAACTCTGCCTCTACAGACCGTTTCACAGGCCAACGTCCCCAGAGAGGACAAGGGCGAGACGGACTTAGGCCACTGATGCAAGACAGGCGAACACTTATGCGAGAGAATAGATTTGATACCGCTAACAATGGAAGCCGTAATGACTTTACTGAGGATTACGAGCCTGAAGAGGGAACGGGATTTCTGTCCCGCTAGGATTGCGAAAGACAAGAGACGGGACCCGTGCCTATTCCTGTTGACCAGAAGGGACCGTATGTCCATGTTAAAACATTGGGCTCCACGGAGAAATTTTTGGTCGACACTGGTGCAACAAAAAGTTCTATTGCTAGGTCTAAAGTCCCTGGAGCCCCCTTGTCTGGCACAAATAACATTTCTGTGGGATTCTCTGGTACCCCAGTATTCAACCCCGTTTCACAGCCACTGGAACTAAAGATAGGACCCTACACAGTTGACTCCCCTTTAGTCTTGACTTCCACATGTGGTGAAAACTTGCTGGGTTTAGATCTACTAAAAAGATTGCATGCGACCATATACTGTTCTCCCGATGGGGTTTACATCACTATGGGTCCCCCTACCACTAATCCAGTATACCTAGCCGCCCCAAATCAAATACCCCGAAAGCTCCAGAATGTCCCTCCCAGCCTTTGGGCCCAAGATGATACTGATGTTGGCCTTTTGTCAATACCCCCATTTTCAGTTACCCTGAAAGAAAATGCTTGTCCTCCCCGACTCCCACAGTACAAAATACCCAAAGACGGAGAAAGGGCATTGCTCCAGATCATTTCCGAGCTTGTCAGTAAGATAGTGGTCGAGAAAACAAGAGGAAATGTGTGCAATAGCCCACTTCTGCCTGTCCTGTAACGCTCCGACCCTTCCAAGCCCCTTGTTTATCACTTCGTCATCGACTTACGGGAGATAAACAAAATAGTAGTTCCCCAGTTCCCTGTGGTCCCAGATATCACCACCCTACTTACTATGGTTCCCCCATCTGCATGTTTCTTCTCTGTCATAGACCTAAAGAACGCCTTTTTCAGCATACCAGTCAATGAACAGAGTAGAGATCTTTTTGGATTCTCATTGGCAGGACGAAGTTTTCGGTTCTGCAGAGCTCCTCAAGGATATACAGAGAGCCCCTCGATTTACAGTCAGGCCCTCAAGGGCCAACTTGATTCCCTGACCCTACCCCAAGGCACCGCATTACTTCAGTATGTTGATGATTTGCTGATAGCGGCAGACACAGAGGCATTATGTAAAGAAGCTACAATGAAGTTGCTCCTACACCTGGCACAGTTCAATCACAAGGTTTCCCTCTCAAAACTACAATATTGTCGACATGAGGAGACCTACATAGGTCATCTCTTGTCAAAGGAGGGACGCAGCCTCACCCCCGAACGAATACAAACAATCAGCAAAATGCCCACACCAAAAACACAGAAAGAGGTACGTGCCTTTATTGGTATCACCTCCTACTGCCGCCAGTGGATACCCAATTTTTCTTTACTCATTAAACCTTTATTGAGCCTCACACTTAAAGACGTTCCACACCCACTCCCATGGACAGACGAGTGCCATTATGCATTTGAAGAACTGAAAACAGCCTTGTGTTCGGCCCCAGTGCTAGGCACCCCTAGTTATCAGAAACCCTTCACTCTTTTTGTATACGAGCACAACGGTTGCGCATTGTCAGTATTAACACAGTATTTTGGTGACAAACAACGCCCCTGTGCATATTTTTCTGCAGTACTAGATCCCGTGGCCCGCGCACTTCCCAGTTGCTTGAGAGCAGCAGCTGCAGCTGCCATATCCATTCGCCAATCTGCTGGCCTGGTCTTAGATACTGCACTTACAGTCATGGTTCCTCACGCAGTTGACACTTTGTTAAACAGAACGAAAACCCAACATCTCACGAGTGCACGTTTGTCCGGATATGAACTAACTCTCTTAGCCAGCCATATCACCATCCGCCGCTGCATCACACTGAATCCAGCCACATTGATACCTTTTGTTGATAGTGACACTAATTCAGATCCACATGATTGCGCCCTCTGGACGGAGGAAGAAACAAAAGGTCGTGTGGATTTAACTGACATACCCCTCATTGACCCTGATGGTACCCTGTATGTGGATGGTTCTTGTTTTAAACTCCCTGATGGTAGCACGACTGCCGCCTACGCTATCACCACTTTACAGACAGTAGTGGAGAGTGAGAGAATACCTTACCAATCAGCACAAGCCGCTGAGTTGGTGGCACTAATAAGGGCGTGTGAACTTAGTGCAGAAATGGCCGTCAACATCTACATGGACAGCTAGTACGCTGTTGGCGTGGCACATAACTTTGGGCGCCTTTGGGCGGAAAGGGGATTTTTCACTTCCCACGGTACTAAAATACAGCATGGTCATCTGGTCACCAGATTGTTAGAAGCATTGACTCTCCCTTCAAAGGTAGCAGTGATCAAATGTAGTGTCCACAAGAAAGTGACCGATGACATAGGAAGGGGTAATGCATTCGCCGACCAGACTGCGAAAGAGACAGCCAAAGATGTCTCAACCCGCATGTATGTAGCGGGCCCCTCAAACTGGGTGCCAGAGAAGGGAATGCATGAGGACACCATTGAAAATGTGAAAGAAATACAGGCAGAGGCAACCAGAGAGGAAAAAGCCCTCTGGGAAGAACAAACAGGCCTGTTGAATGAGGACGGCTGTTGGACGGACCTATCTGAACAACAGCGATGGTTATTACCAGATGCCTATGTTTTGCCAGTAGTTACTATGGCCCAAGGCCCGGCCCACATTAGCGCAAAAGGTATCTGCAAATTACTAGCTTCAGTATGGCAAAACAAACACATCCCAAAATACGCTGAAAGATTAGTCAGAAATTGCATGATTTGTCTGATGCACAACCGAGGAAAAGGCACACCAACACCCGCGGTAAATTTTGCACCTCCATCTCATCCTTTCGAAGAACTCCAGATAGACTATATACAGATGGAGAGGTGCAATAGTCTCCGATTTGTCCTGGTGGTTGTGTGTGCCTTCAGCAAGTGGATTGAGGCCTACCCCCTGAAAGACAACACTGCCATAAGTACCGCAAAGACACTGTTGAAGGAGTTCTTTCCAAGATTTGGAATGCCCAGAATTATCTGGAGCGACAACTGAAGTCACTTCACAGGGGAGGTAATGAAAAAAGTCTGTGTAGGGCTGGGGATCAGACAAAAGTTCCACGCCGCCAATCACCCCCAGTCAGCAGGTTTAGTTGAACGCCACAATGGTACTTTAAAATTGAAAATGGCACAAATACAGGCTGACACCGGACTACCCTGGCCGAATGCCCTGCCCCTCGCTCTCCTATCAACCAGAGCCACAGCACATTCTCGTACAGGACTATCTCCGTACGAAATAGTGTTTGGTTGGCCAGCAAACGTTTGGGGAGTGCCACGCCCGAACAAATACTCTGACATTGAATACCCGATGTTGATTGATTACTTGCATGAATTGACCACTAATTTACGTCTCATTCATCGTCAGGTGCAAGATATCCTGCCACCCAGACCTGAGGGACCTGGTCACACCATCCTACCAGGTGACTGGGTATGTGTCCGCAACTTCCAAAGAACTAAGAACTTAGAGCCGAGGTGGAAACCGCCCCAGCAAGTGTTGCTAGCAACGAGGTCTGCAGTGAAGGTGGCAGGAAGAAAAAACTGGGTCCACGGCGTGCACTGCAAGACAGTGCCTCTACCACTACCATACGACCTGTGGGCCAAGAAAGGTCTGGGTGACAACGAATGCGAAAAAATCCCACGTTTTGCACCCTTCAGTGACATCAACGTTTCCTGGGCTTCATCCGAACAAGAGGACGACGACATCCTGCAATCTGCCGTCCCTACGCACCTGAGGTTACGAGACACTGAACACACAGAACATTTGCTTACTGACCAAACGACACCTGGGTTCACCCGATACAACCTCCGACCCAGAAAAAAGGACTGAAGAGACAAGGGTCTCTGCCCTCTGCTTGACATGGTTGGACAATTCGCTGCAGGGCTGTGATACACCGGCGCAACTTTCTAGGCCGGAGCTGATACAGCGGACCGGAGCGTGTCAATAGGACTGACGGAATCACTGATCGGCGAAGCAACCACCAATCACAGGCAGCCCCTAGGGAAGACCACGTGAAGCAGACGATGAACAAAATGAACACTGAAAGCTTAAAAAGCAAAGAAGCAAGAAAACGAAAATGCATAAAGACAATATGTGGCCTGTATCCCTTCTGTCTAATGGTACTACTAACTATATCACTGATATTGGCCTGCATCGGGTGGGTGATACATGCTAAAGCACCTGAGTCTCCTACTTCCACAGAGACACCTCACCAGCATGTGCCACCACCCACCCATGAGACAAACAGAAGGACAGGGTTCTTCAACAACACCTTCATCCAGATGCTACACCAGCACCAGCTTGTGATGAACAAAACAAACTGTTGAGTATGTGGTCTGCTGCCACATACTGCAAGCACCAGGATGGCCCTGATTCCTGCTCCATTCTCTCGAACTGGCTCTACCTACAGCTGGTACACTGTGTTCTTTATTTTGGAGTTTTTTAAAGCGCTTAGTTACGCTCTCCGGCGTGTCCCTGCGCTGAGAGTGAGCATGTGGGAGGGTGGAAAGTTCAGGCAGTGCTAGGCGAAACAGGTGTGTTATGAGGGCTCTGCGGAATTTGGCCTCAGAGGATTCAAGGCGTAGTTCAGTCGGTAGCAAGTTCCAATTCTTGGCTGCAAGAAGTCTGAACGATCTGCCCCCCATACGGGCTCTACGGATTTTGGGGACGGCGGCCAGACCAGTGCCAGAAGGTCTAAGCATCCGCTCTGATCTGTAGGGGGTAATAAGACAGTTTAGGGGGGCAGGTGCTCTACCTCCCAAGATGCGATGGCACATGCAAAGGGCTTTGAATTTTATCCTTTCACGGATCGGCAGCCAATGAAGGGACTTTAGAGCAGCTTTAGAAGAAGTTCGCCTAGGGAGCCTTAGCACCAGCCAGGCTGTCGCATTCTGCAATACTTGGAGACGGTTGAGACTGCTGGCCGTACTGCCCAGGTAAAGGAGATTAGCATAATCGAGTCTCGATGTTACCAGGGCGTGCACAAGGGTCTGTCTGTCTCCAACAGGGAGCAAGTCAAGGACCTTACGCAAGGTCTTGAGTATCCCAAAGCACATTCCCACTACCCGATTAATCTGGGGTGCAAACGACAGTTCGGAGTCAAATAGTACCCCGAGGTTTTTGGCCTGTTGACATGGCACAGGAGTAGGGCCCAGACAGTCCGGCCACCATGCTGAGGCCCACACAGACGGGCCCCCCCCACCATGAGCACTTCAGTCTTGGAGCCATTCAACTTCAGGCAGTTGTTAGACATCCAGGAGGCTAGCTCCTGCATGCAAGCACTGAAGTTGGCGGCCGCAGTTCCGGGTGCCCGTGATAGGGAGATGGCCAGCTGCGTGTCGTCCGCATAAGATACAAGTTGGATATCATATCTTTCCACAATAGTGGCTACAGGGGAGGCGTAAAGGTTGAACAGGGTGGGGCTAAGGGCAGATCCCTGGGGAACCCCTTGATCGAGATTGAACATCCTAGAATAGTGTTCACCCTGTCTAACCTGAAAGCCGCTCTCCGACAGAAAGGACTGTATCCACTTGAGTGCTCTCCCATAGATTCCACCCTTGTTAAGACACTGTAGCAAGATGGAATGTGCTACAGTGTCAAAGGCGGCACTTAGGTCGAGCAAGATGAGTGCCATAGTTTGTCCCTCATCTACTCCTTGCCTGATGGTCTCAGTGGCCAGGAGCAGCGCCGACTCCGTAGAGTGGCGTGGGCGAAGTCCAAACTGAGTGGGATGAAGAAGATTGGATTCATCCACAAAGGTCATAAGTTGAAGATTGACCACCTTTTCTGCCACCTTGGCCATGTAGGGGAGAAGGGAAATAGGTCTCAAGTTGTCCATCCTGTCCCAGCTGAGGTTCGATTTTTTTTTGAAGCGGGAGCACAATTGCTTGCTTCCACTTTTTAGGTACATTGCAGGTCTTAAAAGAGATATCGAGAACATCTCTAATGTATGGTTCTAGGGTTTCAATACTTCCTACAAGAAGTTTTGGCGATGCCGGATCACCGGGGGACCCAGATTTAATAGAGCGGCAAATCCGCTGTAGCTCATTAGAGGATGGGGTAATAAAATTGCCTAACCTATTTGTACCTTCGTCTAACTTAAGGTGTTCCCTGAACTCTGTTGCCTTTTCCTTACCCCCTGTAAAAGCGGAGTAGATATTAGCCACTTTATCAGAGAAGTAGGTGGCAATGCGGTTACAGGACTCAACTGAGATCGAGGAAGGGTCAACAGAGGAACTACAAATGGAGATTTCTTTATAGATTTTAAATAGCTCCTTGGTGGAGTTATGAGCTTCTCCAATCCTACCAGAAAAATAGTTGGTTTTAGCACGCCTAATTAGGTTGTGATATTCCCTGCGGCTGCCTATATATTTCAGTTTAGCTTGATCTAGGTACGCCACCCTCCATTGTCTTTCTAGTTTCTTGCATTCCGCTTTGACTAGGCGAAGTTCATCGCTAAACCAAGGGGCCGATTTATGGGGCCTGCTATAGGGGTTTTTTTGGCATAGGGGAGCTGTATCGTCCAGGGCCGCGGTAATGCGCTCATCAAGTCTGTCGGAAGCTGTGACAGCGTCTTCCCCACCTGGTCTACCACCTTTGGTGAGGGCAGAATCGAATTTGGCTTTAGAAAATGTAGTCCATTTCCGACTCAGGTATTTGGCGTTATAGGGCTTTTGGGCATTAGTTGCAGGGACAGTTAATATGAAAGGAACTACAAAGTGGTCGGACCACGGAACAGGGATAGGAGACTGGACTTTTACACCATCCCAGTTGGAAAATATAGGATCCAACAAATGGCGCTTTAGGTGGGTGGGGGCTTTAGATTCAGTGGATAGTTGAAGGGATCGAAGTTGCTGGTAGAAGTCAGTAACTGCTTTATCCGCTAGGTTATCCAAGTGGATGTTAAGATCGCCTAGAAGCAGAAACTTATCCCTACGGAGAGCAGTCTCCGTGATGCCATCGGTTAAGCAGGCAATGAACTGGGTAGAGGGGCCCGGAGGGCGATAGATCAATAGGCCATTCACCATATTCCCCGTGTTAACCTTGATGGAAAAGGCTCCTATCTCGCCTTCGGCGAAGGGAAAGGGTTCAAGTTGGCAAGTCAATGGCTGTTTTTTTTATTTTTTTATTTTTTTATTGCAAGGTCATATAGATATCTTCAACAACAATACATATCTGTGCCTACAACCCTGAGGCCGGCATATAATGCGTCATATGGATGGTCCAATTACGTACGTTCATGCCTTCCCCGGGCGTTGTCGCACTATCGGTCAATTATGTTATTTGATCAGCAAAAATGGATTCAATACAAACATAAATTCAACCTGCATTTTGTGTAACTAAGAAACTCTACACATGACTCGGTATAAATACACTTTATGTATACTTTGCTAACCGGTATCGACGCTACCCTGTTTGAGGTCATTCCTGCAAGCCGCACAGAGTTACACCCATCCTTTTAACCCCGCCATCACTAAGCCCCATTGTACTGAACTAATCTCGTACCCCTCGCGTATGCCTCCCTCCGTAACCCCTAGCCGCTACTCAATGTCCTCTTCGTCCTCAGAGCTGTCAAGATCCTCCTCCGGCAATGGTTCACAAATGTCCCCTCTGTACTTGTTCCAGGGTTGCCAGACACCATTCCATTTACGCGGATTAGCTCTCAGTTTGTACACCGCCCTCTCTGTTAACATGAGCAGATCCATGTTTCTGCTCCATTGTGCCAAGGTGGGGAGCTCTGCCGCCCCCCATTTTTGTGCAATGTCTCGTTTGGCCGTCATGAGGCCTATCGTTGTCCAAACCCTCCCATAAAACGTTAGATCTGTAGGTCCCCACACGTTCAACAGGCATACACGTGGGTCCAGTGTCAGTGAGGTGTTAAGTGTTTGAGCGATAGTGCGGAGTACTCGCTGCCAGTAACTCACAACGCCCGTGCAGCTCCAAAGTGTGTGCATGAAAGTGCCTTCCTCACCGCAGCCCCTGAGACAATAGGGATGATCTGCCCTCTGCAATTTGTGTAGAGTAGGTCTCGTATAGTATATCCTATGTAGGATTTTTAATTGTACCAGGCGGAATTTAGCTGAGATGCCAGCCTCACGCGGGGATGCAATGGCAGCGTTCCATTCGGAGTCGTCAAAATCTCTGACGTCTTCCACCCATTTGCCCTTCAATTTCTCCAGGGGGTCAGGTAGATTATTAAGCAACTTACGATATGTTAAGGAAGTTGCACCTTCCTGCATATAGTCTGTAAGCAGGCGGTCTTCCAGCGGGGAGGACTCGGGGGGTATCGTATTCGGTGGGATCGCCGCCTGGAGGGCATGCCTAATTTGTATAAACCTATACATCTCAGTGTTCCCCATTTCATACTGTTCCTGAAGGGACGCAAACGGGACCACTCCCTCTTTAGTCCGCATGTCCCCCACTGTTGATATCCCAATGTTGTCCCACTGGGTGAAACCCTTAGTACGCCGCAAGTGGCCCAGTGCCTTAGTGTCCCACAGTGGTGTGAGTTTCGTGATGGTCCCTTCCCAGTGTAGTTTCGTTTGCGCCCTGTACCAAAGCTGCACGGTATGTTTGGTGGGTCCTATGAGTTTCGCCGCCGTACCCTTGTGATACAGAGGCGCCAGTAAACTTTTGGCGCCCAGTTGTGCCCTGTCTGACTTGAATGCTGGGTCGTCCTGCGGGGCGTGGATCCACTGGTTGAGGATCTTGAGTTGGGCCGCCCAGTAGTACAGCTGCATATTAGGCAGTGCAATCCCGCCATCATACCAGCTCCTGTTAAGTTTCGTGTGGGCTATTCGGGCTGGTCGAGTCCCCCATAGTAAACTCGATATCAGTGCAGTCACCTACTGGAAGTAGCTGGTGGGTACCAATGTTGGAGTATTTTCAAGTATGTACAAAAAGCACGGTAGCGCCATCATTTTAAATAATGCTGCTCTGCCCAGCAATGTTAACGGAAGTTCCTTCCAGTGCTGCACGTCATTACGTAGCCGAGTTAGAGGGGGTTGCAGATTGAGTGCAGTGAATTCTGTGGCATCTCGGGTGACATATATTCCTAGGTATTTAAAGGAGGCATGGGCCACCTCCAGAGGGCAAGACTCCGGAAGGGGCGGGATCGGCCCTTTAAGCTCGTAGATTATTGATTTAGACCAATTAATAGTGTAGCCGGACACTCGCCCATGTGAGTTGCATAGTGCTAGGAGGTTCGGAAGGCTGTTCTCCAAGTCTGTGAGGTAAATCAACATATCGTCCGCGTATAAGGACACTCTATCTTCCCAGTGTTGATCCCATCTAATCCCCCTCAGAAGCGGCGTAGTTCGAATGGTAACTGCAAGTGGTTCTAGGACCAATGCGAAGAGGAGGGGTGAGAGTGGGCATCCCTGCCGAGTTCTCCGTCCCAGACGTATTTCACGCGATATATGACCATTTGCCACTACTCTTGCCACTGGGTCCTTGTAGAGTAACCTGATCCAGAAGATAAAGGTGGGTCCAAACCCCATGTGGGTGAGCACCGAGAAGAGATAGCTCCATTCCACCATGTCAAACGCCATTTTAGCATCCAATGACAATATCGCTGCTGGTTCCTTCAACAGTGGGGTTCTCGCCAACACTCCGTGCACCCTACGAAGATTCAAGGCCGTACTTCTGTGTGGCATAAAGCCAGACTGGTCCGGGTGGATCAGCTGGCCTAAGTACGGCATGAGTCTGTTCGCCAGCACTTTCGCTATTATTTTGGCCTCCGGGTTCAGGAGCGAGATAGGCCTATAGGACTTACAGTCATTAGGCGGTTTACCTGGCTTTGGGATGGCAACTATGGTCGCCATCCGTTGATCTGGGGGCAGTGTACCCTTTGTCCTACTTTCCTCATACATCTGGAGAAGGGGTTCACCCAGGGACTCCGACATTGCTTTAAACCATTCAATAGGCACTCCGTTAGGGCCCAAAGCCTTGCCCGAATGGAGGGAGTTGATTGCCAACTGAATTTCATCAGTTGTCAAGGTGGCATCAAGGTCCTTCGCCGCCTCCTCTGTCAGCGTTGGCATAGACACGTGACCGAGGGCGGCTCGGGCTTCTCCCTCCATCACGTCTACCGTCGGGGTACATACTTCGCTAAAGTGATCTGCCAATGTGTCTACTATTTCTTCCGGCTGTGTATGCACTATCCCATGAGTGTCAGTGATTTGCAGTATACTCCTGCCTCCCCCCTGCTTCCTGTCCAGCCACACTAGGAGCTTACTGGCTTTGTCCCCAATGTCGTAGACTCTGTGTTTAGTGGCGGCGATGTCCGCCAAGGTAACTCGCCTCAGATGGTCATTCAGGCGGCGTTGGTGTAGCTGCAAGGAGTGTAGTGTGTCGTCTGATGGGTCAGCCATATGGGCAGTGTTAGCCCTCTCTAGGCCCAATTCCAGCTCCAAAGCTTCCCTCCCTAGCGTTCTCTTGTGGTTTGTTATCACCGCAATTGCTTGCCGCCTGAACACTGTTTTATACGCTTCCCATAATACTGAAGGGGAGTCTACCGAGGATTGATTCTCCTCGAAATATTGTTGGGTTGCTTTCTTCAGATCTTTACTAATAGATGGAATTTTAAGATACCCTGGAAATATCGGATAGATCCTCTTGCGTTTGGTGCCTGCACTAGACATGGTTAAAGTGATCGGTGAATGATCCGAAATACCCCTCGGTTGTATCTTCGCTTCGTCAATGGTGAGGAGACCGTTCCCTGGTGTGAGAAAGTAATCTATCCTTGAGAGGCTATTGTGCGTCGCCGAGTAGTACGTGTATTGCTGTTGCTCCGGGTGCAGCAGACGCCACACATCCACTAACCCTTGCGCTTCCAGAAAAGTCTGGAGCTTGCTAGGACCATCTGTGTGTGTTCGTACTGGGAACCGATCATGGATGTTATGTAGTGTTGTGTTAAAGTCTCCGCCTATGAGTAGTTCTCCTTCAGGGAGTCCTAAGAGGAACTTGCCAAGGTCTGGCAGCGCCACAGCCTGTAGCGCCGGCGGATTTAGACAGAGACCACGTTCAGTGGCCTTCCCTCCCACTGGCCATGCACCGCCGCGAAGCGGCCCTGGTCGTCTGTCTTCGTGGATTTCACTATGTATTGGGAGGATTTTCGCAGCAGTATGCCAGTACCGCGAGACCCTGAGGTGAATTCTGCGTGCGCAATCATGCGGTATCCCCGCCTATCCAGTGCCTGTGTGGCCGCCCCCACTAGGTGTGTTTCTTGCAAAAGAACCAGGGCGGGTCTCTGCCTCCTAATTCCCTGTAGCACCAGGCCTCTCTTGATCTTATCGCCCAGGCCCCTGATGTTCCAGGACATAATTTGCAGCGGGGCTGGCGGGGTGAGATTATCTACCCTGGCCATGGCAACCGTTGGTAACGGGGCCTGAGAAGTGCCGCAGGGTTTGGCCCATCCCGTGTCCCATGGAAGGATCTCATCCGGCAGCGGGCCCAACTCCCTGTGTTTGGGCAGTGTTTTTGGGCAGGAACAAAGCAGGTGCAACGCCAGGATGCCTATTGTCATGTGACCCCCCCTGTGTCATGTGGTGCTGTGCAGAGGCAGTGTCATACCAATCAGCATGTGCATGTGTCAAACCTTTAACTTTTAGGACCAACTGGTCCCGAACAATAACCATCCCCCTTCCCCTACTCACCCCCCTGCTATACGGACTCAAAACTGCCCACCCCCCCAACTGAGCAGAGTGCATGTCCCAACCCCAAAACAGTGTACTTGCGCGTCGGGGTAAGGGACTCTCCGCAGTCAGCGGCCCCTCAGTCTCTTCCCCGGAGGTCCATCACCCAGTGTCCAGTGGCGGGCTGTAGGCTTGCAGCACAATTAGTCTAGCAAAATGTATCACCTGGAGGTCATTGATCTTCGTTGTCCTCCTCCCCAACGTCGTCTCTTAGGGGCGAGCCGCTTTCCGGGCCCCCTCCTGATGCTTGGGATTCCGGATGACGCCCGGCGTTACGGCCCTTTGGATGCCGGTTGGTTCGCCGAGGGCGTGGGCCCGGCCTCCATCCTTCCAGCCAGCCGTGCACGGATTCTGGTGTATCAAAGAACCATGTTTTGTTTTCCGCTATAACCCGGAGCCTGGCCGGGAAGAGCATGGAGTATGGGACCTCACGTGTTCTGAGTTCTTTCTTCACCTCGAAGAAGGATCTTCTCCTTCGTGCGACATCCGCCGTATAGTCAGGGAAGAAAGCCACAGTGGAGTTCTGGAGCCTGACGGGGGGGACGTCCGGGCCGCCTGTAAGATGGCGTCCCGGTCCCGGAAATTGAACAGTCGGGCAACAATAGGTCGTGGGGACGCCCCAGGTTTCGGCTGGCCACCCGGCACACGGTGTGCCCTCTCCACGGAAAAGAAGGCGGACAGTCCTTTTGGTTTAAGTTCATTCGTGATCAGGCTTTCCACATATAAGTCCATGGCTCTCGTGCCTTCCGACTCTGGCACACCAATTATGCGGACGTTGTTCCGCCTGGAGCGCCCTTCCTGCTCATCGAGCTTCTCACGTAGTACCTTGTTATCTGTCGCCAACTTCTCCACTGCCTGCTGAAGTTCAGAGACATCCTCTACAAGTGATTTTGTGACCACTTCCATGGCGTTGACTTTCTCCGTCATTTTGTGGAGGTCGGCTCTGAGCAACGTTACATCCGTTGAGATCGAGCCCACTGTCGACTGTAGTTGAGCCAAAGCCTGCATCACGTCGTCCAATGTCGCCTTCTTTACCCCTGGGGCATCCGCGGATTTGCCGCCCGTCTCTCTTCCTGTTGTGGGGGAGGTGGCTGGCTTGTCGCAGGCATAGCGGTCTATGCGGGTCTGCGTGGTGTTACACTTCGGTCCTTTTCCCGCCATGCATGCGGTCTTCGAGGCTTTCAGGCCTTTCCGTTCCAGCGTGTCCGGTCCACCCCACCCACGATGGGTGCAGTGCGTTGATGTCTTTGCCCACGTTCGTGGGTGACCAGGGAGTTCCTTTACTGTCCACGGGCGCCAGTGAGCCAGGTACTGCCAAGTTCTGTAGGCCCGTTCTGCCCTTATCCACCAGGTGCGCTCTACAGGGTGTGATCCGACCCACCAGCTGGTCACAGGCAAGCCACTCCGTCTCTGCGTCCCTCAGGGCGGGTTGCGCTCCCACTGGAGTGCCTATCTTCCGGGCGGGGTACCCAGTTGCGCTGCGGCGTTAGTGGCTCCTCTGTGTCGCCGTGGGAGAATTGCGCTGGGTGGCGTGTCATAGGCCCCGGTGTGCACTGTATATTGGGCGGCCGGCCCAGGTGTCCACAAATCAATCGCACTAAAGGGGGGGGGGTGTACCTTATCCCCCCGCACCACGCATACCGCGCCGACAGTCCCACCGGCGCGGCGGACGACAGGGTGCAGGCGGCCGCCGAGGTCGTGCAGTGTCTCCGTCGGCGCGCAGTGCGCGGCGAGACCCCCACCCGCCCGCAGCGCACACAGACCCCCGGCTGACTTCAGCGGTGATCACCGCCCGGGCTCCTAGCGCCGTCTGTCATCTGTAGCGGGGCAAGCACCCCTTCGCGGTCTGTCGGTGCGCACTAACCTCCGCCGTCTATAAAATGGTGGCTGTCTGTTACATTCCGCAGTTCCCCTCCGTGTGCGGCAGCCAGCTGTGCACTATGCGGATCTGGAGGTGGCGGTTAAGGTGGGCAGACGTCGCCACTGTACCTCCGACTGCAGGCAGTATCCAGTCGATCGGTGCGCATACCGGGTCCCGCCCGCCATTTACGATGTGCGGGCACTTCCGGCGCGGATCCCCCGGAGCGGCCTCACTTCCTGCCGGACAAGTTGATCAGGGGAGATCCTGGCTCGAACAGTCTGTGCGGGCCAGTCCGCTGCTCCGATAGAGTTTGGTCTCCAGACGTCGGATTGGGACGCCGCTTGTCGCCACTTGCACCGCCCGGTCCTGGGCTCTGGTCTCCTCCGTCAGGGATCAAAAAAGGTGTCGGATTATTAGTCAGATCGTCGGAGAGGCCGCCTCAACTGCAGAGCCTGTCCCCTATGCTGCCGCCATCATCGGCTGCTAGCCACGCCCCCAAGTCAATGGCTGTTTGGAAATTATTGCTATCCCCCAACCCCTGCCTCCAACCCTATCCAAATGAACCATAGTATATTCCGCAGGAAGAGAAGCAACTATGTCAGGCCCAGAATTGGGATCCAGCCAGGTTTCTGTGAGAAACAATAGATCGAGTTTCAAGTCTGATAGTAGATCATAAATATCAAGACTATGTTTCCTCATGGATCTGGTGTTAAGTAACCCGCACATAATCCTGGTGTGCTCCACTCTGGGAGGGGGTCTGATCAGCCACGTATATTGACAGACTTTGCAGCTATTGGTATCCTCTGCATTAAGTCTTTAGCAAGGTCGGGACAGAGGTCCCGAAGTTGTTGTGCATTCCAACATATCCTGGACCCATTTTGTCCAGGGGTCCTGGCCCCTGTCCCCGGACGTCCGCGGACGGGCGCAGACGGACTTGACTTTGGCGCGCCTTCGGCGCCCCCGCTGCACCCGTCCGCTGCGCTTCCTGTATGAGGGTGCCATTTTATCCACTCGAGGGCGGGAGGGCGGGCGGGGCTTAGCGCTAGAATGCTAGCCCACCAACCTTCTTCTCACCCAAAATGGCGGCCCCGAGTAGCCCTTACTTTTATGCATTCTCTTCAGGTGACACAATCACAAGATCTGTGGGGAAGATAAGCAGCAGACAAGCATTTCGCGACATCATGGCTGCAGAATGGCCAGGCATGGACAAAGACTCAGCAGAGAAAAATGAGTATAAAAACCATCCTGGGTCCTTTTTCCCATCAAACATATACAATGGTGGGGGAAAGAAAAGACTGCCACCCATCAGAGATCTGCCTGTCTACCCACAACCCGGAAAGTACTGTGTAAAGGGCAATGGAACAGTGTGGGTAGAGCGAAGTGACTGCGCCTACACACTACAGCTGAATGGTTCAACTTCCCCAGCTCTGGTGTCCTCGCTGAACACGTACTTTGTGTGTGGGAACAAGGCCTACACCAGGCTGCCAAAATCCTGGGCCGGCACCCGTTACATTGCATTGCTACTCCCTCCCACCTACACAGCTGATGCAACACACCACATCCAGAAGAGAGGTGTGGTTGACGTAGATGACACAGCTGGCCAAGAGTTTGGGGACTTTGCTAAAGGGTTCCTCCCCTTTTGGGGCCCTATGATCAACAGCCGCAATCTGCGACACCTCACGAGAGTGGTAGAGGCCACCATAAATGCAACTGCCGGTGCCCTCAGCAACATCACGGCAGAACTTCAAGCAGACCGCCTCATGACTTTGCAGAATCGAATGGCGCTTGACATTGTACTGGCAGACCGTGGGGGGGTTTGTACATTGATCAAGACAAGTTGCTGCATTTTTATCCCGGATAAGGCACCAACGGTCTATCAAGCGATACAAAAACTGCAAAAGATAGCTTCTGATATCCATCAAGACGAAGGGTTGTGGTCTCTGACAAGCTGGTTCTGGAGCTTGGTATCCCAGTGGGGATGGCAAATAATGATCGTTGTCGCTATCATTGCAGCTGCATTATTCTCTTGCTGCCTCTGTGTGCTGTGCATGCCCGCACTCTGTGGGCTCTGTGCGACCTCCCTGACATCCAGACCAATGAAACAAAACAATCGCACTGCCATGATGATGATGGAAAGAGAGGTCCAGGAAATGATGGACATTGACGTAAATGATGAGTAATTGTTGCCTTTGCATGGCAAAAGGAGGGAACTGTTAAACTGAATTTTCGTAGTGCCTACAAGACTCCATTTTGTGTTGCCATGCTTTCGGCAACTTGTTGAAGAATTGCTTTTTATGTCCCTGCTGAAGCTTGCTCAAACCTCCTTCCTCCTTGTGGTCGAGCCAATTCCGAGAAGCTGCCTGTGTGCCTCACCCCCCAGTTGTGCCAGAGACTCAGCCACATCCTGTCCATTGTTGGTAACTCAACCTGTCACGACCAGCTGCCCTGTGACCACGTCAACTGATAGAGGAAGCACGAGGCTGTGCCCTGTGACCACACCAACTGATAGAGGAAGCACGAGGCTGTGCACTGTGACCACACCAACTAATAGAGGAAGCACAAGGCTGTGCCCCATGACCACACCAGTTGGGCAAGGAAGCACGGGCTGTGGACATTGTGCAATCAGAGAACAGATGTCCCCTGACCACGATTACACCACAAGACTGACGAAGAACTTGTCAGAATGAGGAACTTATCAAAATATTGAACTGTGTATTGTACAAATGGGCGTGGCTAGCGCTATAAATATGTGTACGCTATGGAGTAAAACAGCAGTCTCCGTAGAATTGTCTTTGTACCCTTCTGGGACCTCTGCCCTTAGCTCAAGCTAATACATTACTTGCTTCCCTCCACGGCTGGTTGTCCTGATCTCTTTGGTAATGTATGATTGATGCAAGAAGGACCCGTAGATTCAAGGCATTTCCCTGCGCCACTGGCTTTGACTCCCCTAGTGGGGGGGTGGGTCTCTAAAAAGCCGGTTCTACAGGCCACTTTGGGCAGTCCTGAGTGGCTTCATAAATCTAGAGTAACGCACTGCAGCGTAAATCAGTGCATCAAGTTACTCTGCCCCTGGGGGTTGTCCCATGGGTGCAGCGTGGGTGTTCCCACACATCCACCTACGAATTTTGTTGCATTCCCTGATTTGCCACTACTGGTAGACCTGGAAATGAATCAAATTGCTACTCCTCGCCAGTTGGGGGGTAACGATGAAAAATATTTTTATTTCTCCACGTTTATTCCTCTTTCTACGTGTGCTGCATTCTGTGATACACACAGAAAGAGGAAAATGCCTCAGGGCATTGATTTTATGCAGGAAAGTGCCCCTGCCTGCACAAAAACAGTCATTGCTGTAACGCAGGCACCCTTGCACCACGGTGCAGAGTGCCTGCAATGGCGCTAGGCTGTCAAAAGGGCAGCAGTGCCGGGAAAAGACAGGAATACGCGTATAATGTTAAATACGGCGCACTCCTGCCCTTTCACGCAGCGCAGCTCAGCAAGGTGGCTCGCTGCGCTGTTCGAAAAGAATGAATCTGCCCCTAGTCTCCATACCTTTATGGGCTTCAAGGCCTTCCATGGTTTATTTTCTCCTTTTATGCAGACAGCAGTCACATTAATCTGATGATCGTGTGGCTTCAGCGGAAACAATACATTTCAGGACGGGATTGTACCATCTGTACGGAACTCTATTAAAGTTCTATCATCTGCTGACTTATAATTTCAAAAATGACATTTTTGGACATCATTCTGAATGTATGACGTTACAACGCATACATTTACAACGCATGACTTTACAACGCAGTTTTTACATCACAACGTCCTTTACAACGCATTCCATCACATTGCATTTTTAGAAACTACCTTTACAACGCATTCCATTACATCACATACTACCTTTACAATGCATACTATTACAACGCATACCATTACATTGCTTTTAAGGTAAGTATTGGATACTATAGGGGTTAAAATTACTATTCTAAATCCAGGGGGTGCATCAGTAGGGTAAGTGTTGGATAGTGTAGTGGCACTGTGTGCTGTAATGGTATGGGTTATAATGGTGTGCGTTGTAAAACCTGCGTTGTAGTGACTTGCGATGTAGTGTCATGAGTTGTAATGGTAAGCACTGTAATGCCTGCGTTGTAGTGACATGCATTGTAAAAGATGTTGTGATGTAATGACTGCGTTGTAAGTGTAGTGCAATGTAATGGTTGAGTTGTAAAGGTTGTTTCCCTGTCATTCTTCTCTGCAGAGCACCTCAGTCTGATAATACCTCGGGTATCAGATTTAAAAATGACATGGCTCTGGTTTATGATGGGGCACGTTTGCAAAGAAGCTGGCATTAGCCTCTGATAAACGGAGCTGTGATTGAGTCTGGTTAATGGGTATGCCTAAACCCCACATTGGTGAGAGGTGCCCAGCTAAGAGGGATAATAGAGCCTACATTTACTTAGTGGTCCAGCAGCAGAAGCGGGCCTGTATGTGTACATATGGAATTCACTTGTAGAACTGATATGTTCTCCATTGACCATGGTGAAGCCTCGCTGAAGTAAAATCGTATTATTTTTGCTGAGCTGTGTTTAAAGGGTCACTGTTCCTGACGGGGAAGGGACCCATGCATTACCAAGTGTGATATTAGTCAGTTTACCTACCTCAGAAGGATAGAAGGCTGAGGTGGCCTTGCAAGGTTTACAAATCTGCACCTGCAGGTCACAGCAGATGTCAGCAGGGATCGTTTAACTCAATGAGCTGGTCTTGTCAGCATTTTAGGAGAGTGCCAGTGTGAAGTTGAGGGTTCAGGGGTCTTGATTCGCTCCCAGGAGATGCTGAACTCTGACCCCACAGAGTGAGCCCGGATCGGTCCCTCCGCCCCTTCCATTCTGCTGCTGAGCAGAGAGCTGCAACTGCATGCCTTAACAGGGGGCATTTGTTGAAAAAACATAACGTATTCTATAAAGCAATAGCAACTTTGTGGGTCTGACAAAAGGTTCTATGGGGCTTATTATCAAGAACGGCGTTAAAATTATCGCCACTTTAGCGTCCGGAAACTGCCGCTAAAGCGGTGATAATGGGCTTGATAATATGCCCTAGAGAATTCCCATAGAAGCCCATGTTCACACTAGAACATGGGCTTCTATGGGAATTCACAGGGGAATATTATCAAGCCCATTATTGCCGCTGTAGCGGCAGTTTCCTGCCGCTTAAGTGGCGATAATTTTAACGCCTTTTCTTGATAATATGCCCCATTAACCTCACAGGTTACAGCCAAGCAGACAAGGCTAGGAAGTTGTTTGACCAAGGGCTCACAGTAAGGGTCTTATCACAAGTACTCGCGACGGAGTTCCGACCGCCACAAACCTGGCGGTCCGACCATTGTAATATGAGTGTGGAGGTGGGACTGCCACAGCCTCCGCTGGTATCAAGGATCCCGCTGCAGCGGCAGTCTGCTAACGCCCTAAATATCCTTGTGGCGCCGATGCTGACACCGCCGAGCATGTTATGACCTGTATATCCACCGGCCTTTTCAAGGCGGGACCCTGCCAGGAAAAGGGTGGTGGACATGCAAGTAAGGGGGCCCTAACAGGGCCCGGCCAATTTTAGGCCTTGGGGTGTATGCAAGGCAGGCACATGATGTGCTCCGCTGGTATTGCTCTCTCGTTCCTGCACCCTGTGGCACGCACAATATGGTGCGTGCCGCACCATGTAGGAACGTGCGCAATGCACTCTCACGTCTTACTCTCTCCTATGAGACTAACACAACCGCCACCATGAGACTGCCACAGCACTGCCAGCTCACCCTGGATTAAAGTCATAATCTGGCAGGTGGATGGGCGGGTTCACCACAGGCTTGGCGGTCTTCCTGGGAACGCCGCAGTGGTGGTCTCATTGGAAGGACGCCAAACTCATAATAAGGCCCTAAACCATTAGCTTGAGTTTGGATTTGATCACTGAGGGCTGATCCTCAAAGCCACTTGTGCTTGGCCGAGCAAGTTACAAATCTACAGGCCCGATTCACAGAACTAACTTAAGACAAAATACTAAACTTACTACTTTTGGTATTCACAGAAGTTAGGATTCTGTCTTAAGACAGACTTAAGTTAGGATTCTGTCTTAAGTCTGTTTTAAGACAAACTTAAGACAAAATCCTAACTTCTGTGAATACCAAAAGTAGTAGGTTTAGGATTTTGTCTTAAATTAGTTCTGTGAATCGGGCCCTACAAGTTTTGACTTGCTGAAGGACATTAGAAAAGGTGCGCTTTTTTCACCAAAGTCATCATCTAATTCGCAGTATAATTTACACAGGAGTGTAATTTGCGCAGGAGTAAATCCTACTCCATGGGAGAGGAGAGCGCGTCCTGGTCATAAACTTTTTTCCAGCTAATTTCAACCCTGGAAATGGATTGCCATTTATGCTTGTCAAAGGTAGGAGTAAGTCTGTTTCCATAGTGCAAAGGTACAGGGGAACACCCCCAAAACTGGTGTAGGTGTAGATGAAGGGGTGACCAAACGGAGAGAATATTATTCCTGTGTAGATTTTTAAAAAATGCATTCACACTCATGGTAAGGCTGTGGACTTGCCCACTTTTATATAGTAGCGCTCCATACCCAGTTGTGGGGCTTCTAAGCACATTATCGGGCACAATGCACGCTATATTGTGGGGCAGTGCCTGGCTAGCAGAGTGCTGTACTTGTGATCGTTTCCATGTGGCGTGTGAGTGGCCAGAGGCCAGAGGGGTGCTCTTATCTTCTCTTGGGGTGCAGAGCCCAATAGTGTGATTGGGAAGGAGGCGTGAGACAGAAAAGTGCAAATTATCCTTTTAGTTAACTAGTTATAAATGACTCTTCATTCACCCTCTAGAGACGTACTACTAGTCGATAACTCAAACACTCAGGGCAGTGTATCTCAAACCCACAATGACACAGCGGACGTCCCATGTGCACAAACCCCAGGGCCAGAAACCCCTGAATCTAATGACACGACCCATCGGAAAACAAGGAAGCGTATGGGGAGGAACAAGGGTTGTCAGAGACAGAGGAGAGCATTTCTAAGAAGCAATTCCCCATTATGCATTCAAGATTATAAAGCTGTACAAAATAATTCCGAGGTAGAATCCATACCCCCAGGGTGGATCGAGTCAGTAGTTACAGATATCAAAAAACAGCTAGAATCCTTCTTAGCGGCACAACTAAAGCCTATCGTAAGCAAGGTGGATAAAACAATGTGTGAGCTCTCTAAACAATCCAAGGCACTAGAGCACACACTCGCAAAAACTCCCGCTGACCCAGCCCAACTAACGGAGGTAGCCATAAATGACAAGGCAAATACAATGAGAGCACTAAACAATAACTGTGTCAGCCACTTGCAACAGGCTATAGTCCAGATTCACGAGGCCCCTAAAACTGCCCAAAACCCCAAAGGGGGAGCTAATGACAACTCCAGAGGGAGACACAATCAAGGTGAGAACAACTCTCAGAGGGAGAAACCTCCCTTGCAACCACTAATGCAATGGAGACAAGATGATCGCAGCCAGAGGGAAGGGAATTATAATCACTGTTATACAGACCCTGATCCCTTTTATAATATCAATACTCAGGCTCCACACATAGACTTACCCCCAGAGGCGAGCCCTTTTGTAATAATATTTGCAGGGGTACCAGAAAATAGGCCCAACGAGAGAGAAACACACCACCAATTGATCTCCAAAATCTCGAAGTGGCTGAATATCCACAGACCCTTAAATAACGGGGAACGAGGAGAGATAGCAAGCGTTAGAAGGGCAAACTGGGTCGGGGGGAGAAACAAAGATATTAGAGGAGACTGTATAGTCGCAAACTTTACGGACACTAGTCTGGTAGAGTACATCTTGAAGAGTGCAAACAGGAATCAAACCAGCACGATTTGTGCACTCCCACTTGGGTATTTTTACCCAAGGACCCGGAATAACAAGCATGTGGGTGATGAGGGAGGGTGGACGATGGGTAGACCACAGCGCCCATATAGACCCAGACTAGCAAGCCACCCTGAACAGCCGTATTTTCAGCGGGATTCCTCTCAATGGAGAAATAGATTTGCCCCACTCCAATCACTAGAGGATATCGATTGACTTACACCCACAGAAAATAATATCGCAGGAAGTTGGACCACTAGTAGTCATCCAGGCCCTGAAATAGGGGGAAAACGGGGGAGCGAGGAGAGTATACTAACCGGGAAACTAGACTCACCCCGGGGCCAGGGGGAAAAGGAAATAACCAAAACAGACTCATTAACAGATGGGGAGAATAGAGTAACTGAAACCCACATGACAAGAGGCAAAGAGAAGCGGGAGGGTCTGACCATCTTATCTTGGAATATCGCAGGGCTGGAAGCCAAATTAAAAAGTAAGGAATGGGTAGAATTCATAAAGCGATTTCATCTGATAGCGCTCCAAGAAACTTGGGCGAGGGATTCGGGCCCATGTCAACTGGAGGGTTATAAGTGTTTCTTTAAACCCGCACAAGGCACAAATTCGGGTAGAGCAAAAGGAGGTCTAGCACTATATGTGGATTTAGATCTGAAAGGCTCCTGGTCACACACTGATTGTCCATCAGATAATATACAAGCAGCTAGACTTTCACACTTGGGGGAGAGTCTACTGTTTGTGAATTTCTATATCTCCGGGCCGGTGGAGGGGAAATTCCCAATTTTAGCGCAGCTGGAAAACTGTTTAAATGAGGAATTAGAGAAAAGGACGAAGGGGCCAGAACCTACTGTCCTGTTAATGGGGGATTTTAATTGCCACCTATGCCCCAAACTACTTCCTCTAACCCCCGATTGGTCAGCTTGTCCTCTAGAAAAGGGCCCCCATTTTTCACACACTAAAGAGGGTACTATTTTGATGAAATTATTAGACAACTTTGCCCTCTCTCAGGTCATGGATCTAACCGCACTTAAGACAGGCGAATCCCCAATACCGACATTCAAGGGCAAAGGTGGGGGGTCCATAATAGATTACGTCATGATATCCGCTTGTGCCAGGGAAAAGATCCTAAATACCAGTACCGAGTGGAGTCCCTTCAGTGACCACAATCCCATTCTAATAGAAATTAAAGGGAATGATTTCATCAGAAAAGACCTAGGGGTGATCCATCAAACAGAAATCCTACCAACAGACCAAGGGAGACGCCTAAGGTGGTCAGTGATTAACCCCCGAGAATTTTATGTCAAATTAGTGGATGAAGGGAAAGCCCACATAGAGACCTGTCTAGATCATACAATAGAGGACAGAGGAGTTGTAGAGGCGTTCGAATCTTTAACTAAAATTGTAGAGAAACTCCTGATAACCAAGAAGCCCGCAAAACAGCTATCCACGCCAAGATGGTTTGATTCTAACTGTTCTAAAGCGCTAAGAGACCTAAAACAGAGTTTAAAAAAGACTCCAAGGAACAAGGTCGAAATCACTCGTTGTAGACAGATCTATAAAACCCAGGTCAAGATCAGGAAAAGTACCCTCCAAAAAGAAGTCTGGGCAGATTTAAGAGAGGCTGGTGAAAATAAGGACTATGCCCAGTTCTGGAAAATTATAAACAGACCAAGTTTTCACGATCAAAGTTCCCCAGTCATCAGCTCAAATATTCTGCCGGAACAATGGATTGCCCATTTTAAATCCTTGTATAATCAACAGGAGGTAGACATTGGGGATGGAAAATGGAGGGGGCCAAGGGCGGAAAAATTTGAATTATCCCTGGATGAAGTTCTCAAGGCAATCCTAGGGCTAACACGAAATAAAGCCCCGGGCCCGGACGGGACCCCTCCCGACCTATTTCTTAGCAATACGGAGCTATGGGCCCCAATGGTAACGAGAGTACTGAATGCTGCTATTAAAACAGGTCTGCCGAGGTCATGGTCCACCGCGGTGATTGTCCCGATTTACAAGAAAGGCTGTAGGGACAGCCCGCAGTGCTACAGCCCTATCTCGCTTATTGACGTTTCTGCCAAGGTGCTTGGGAGGGCACTTCTCAACCGCCTATTAGAATGGACTGATACCCACAACATCTTGGTGGACACCCAGTATGGGTTCAGAACTGGCAGGTCAACTAGCGACCAGTGCCTCAACCTATACCTCCTTACTGCCAAGTACATCATGGCGTCTGATGGCACCATCTACATGGGGTTCATGGACTTAGCAGCGGCATTTGACAATGTCAACAGAGCCAAACTATGGTCGCTCATGTTCAACTTGGGAGTTGATCCGGACCTTATTAACATCTTGAGGGAGCTTCACTGGAACACCACTGCCAAGGTCCGCTACAGTGCGGGGGGGGTGAGCACTGATCCCTTCCTGTGCTCGGGCGGGGTGAGGCAGGGGTGTATCCTGGCGCCATTCCTGTTCTCCCTCTATATAAATGGCCTGGAGAATGATCTGACAGCATTGGGAACTGACTGCCCAAAGGTGGGCAAGCGTCACCTGCCAGTACTTTTGTACGCCGATGACGCGGTCCTCCTAGCGCGAACGGCTGTTGGCCTGCAGCTCTTAATCAAGGGTTTCGCGGATTTCATGAGGAAACTGGATCTCTCCGTCAACATGACAAAATCCTTCGTCATGATAGTAGGGAAGAAACCGCAGAAGAAATTTGTATTTAAACTGGGGGATCATGTCTTGGACAGTGTTAAAACATTTCCATATCTAGGTCTTTTACTCGACGAGAAGCTAAAGTTCTCCCCTCTGATAGAGGAGAGGGCGAGGAGACTTGTCTCAGCCAATGGATCTATACTAAATTTTGCCCGTCGAATGGGACGTTGGTCCCCAGAGCAGGTGTTGACTTTGTATAGATCAGTCAGTATTTCAAAGACCATCTACGGAGCTGAAGTTTGGGGCTTCAGAGATGCTCAGCTTATTCAAAGTGAGGAAGACAAATTTCTGAAAAAACTGTTAAAACTTCCGCCGAGCATCCCCGCAGCAATAATACACAAAGAGCTGGGAATTACTTATATAGCTGATCTGATTAGACTGAGACCTATACTGGCCTGGATCAAAATTTGGACAAACCCCAATGCGGAACTTTCCAGACAGATCATCCAGGATTGCCTGACGAAGGAGAAATGTCTTCAAATCCCCTGGCTGAAATATGTTAAAGATACTTTGGGGGAAATAGATGAACAAAGGCTATTCTTGGACCCCTCCACGGTGGATATATATTCTAGAAACTCAGTACAAGGGCAACTGTTGGATAAATATAATGGCAGGAGGAGGGAGCTTGACTCTATTAAATCCTCTCGACAGTTGCTCATTTGCTAGTATCTAATCAAGCAGGCATGGAACCGTACCTCTTTTTAATGTATAGTCAGCATGAGAGGTTTTTAATGACTCGTTTTAGGCTCAATTTGTTGCACCATATTTTAGCCTACCCATCAGGGTTTACTCCAACAATTGAGCAGAAGGGTGTCTGCGGCTGCGACAATAGGTCTCCGCAGGACACCCTTCATTTTGTATTATTGTGCCCTTTTTATAAAACACCGCGTCAAAGATTTTTAGTAGGTGTTTTGAAAGACTCAAATATAATCCATGCCAAATCTGCTTTACTGTTTCTGCAAAGAGCCACTGAAATGCGAACTCTATGTGCCATTACAAGTTTTCTTAAAATTGCTTTTAAATTGAGAAATACAAGGGGCTGATGAAATTGGTGGGCCGGGGAGGTATCTAATTGGTTATATGGGGTTTTGAATCACATTGGCACTTGGGTCCTACTACTCACAAAAATCCCTTTTTTTAAATGTGATGTCTTTTTAAACAATGTCATGTCGTTCAGAAAGTTTTGTATTCGAGATTATGTATCGTATTGTTGTTATTGTGTATTTTCATGATGGTTTTTAACCTTCGAAACAAATAAATGAACTGAACTGAACTGACTCTTCATGTCCTGGGCTGTGTTTCATGGTTTGTATTTCAGGGTTCCCAAGTGTTTTCCAGGATTATGCCTGGAAACTTTCATCTTTCACAGACTTCTAAGTGTACTTTCAGGAAACGGTCTGGATTTCTTACATGTCGAAACCTTCACGCATGCGCGCTCGTAAACCTATAGGTGCCAGTATTTATTCTGCATCCGGCCGGAGATATATTACATGCCCCTCTCCACATTAGCTCCTGCCACTGGCGAGCATTTGCTAAACTCCTTTTAAATGTTATTTTAAGCGACCTGACCATGGGGATATAGCAATGGTGTGTAACAAAAATCCGCGCATGGGAGAAAGAGCCGGGTTACACCTCACCCTATTCCCAAACATTAGTCATGGACTACTGAGCACCTCAAAACATTACCAGTGGACAACCGTGCGCCCGAGAGGTGGCTGCACGCAGCTCTTGCCTTCACTGGGCGGTGGCGGCCGTCAAACTGAATGGGGGAGAGGCCCTGTCAGGTGTCCGGGCGGGAGGTGTTTGTGAGGCGGCCCAGACCTTTCCGAGCCGGCCTCGGCCCCTGGCGGGATGCCGCCTATGACGAGATGGAGCTGGGACGCTCTCTTCAGCCAACACCGGCAGGTGACGCGCACTCCCCCTCTGGGGCCCGCCCGGCCATCTGCAGGGTCCTGGGGCTGCCAGCAGAGCCGGGTCCCCGTCACAGCCGCGTTCTCTCCACTCCCTCAGACATGGGCACCTTAGTGCGCCCTTAGTAACAGGCCTCAGACATGGCTGCCTCGGCCTCGTGCGTCCATTGTCACAAGCCTCAGGCATGGCCGCCTTGACCTTGGTTGCCCTTTGTCGCAAGCAGAGGCTCGAGATGAGAAAGGGTTGGTGATGTCAGCCAGTCTCGAGCTTAAGCAGGAAGTCTCGACATTGTCCATGTAGAGGTGGCAGAGCAGAGGATTGCTGGGAGGAGCACAGCCAGTGCCACAGCCTGATTCAAGATTGCTTCCCGGGTTTATTTGGGGGGTATTTTGATAATCTCCAGAAGTGATATTGGTTGTAAATGATGTCTTTCTCTTTTCAAAGATGCAGACGCTTTATGGCATTTCTACACACCTTCAATAAAATATCGATAACATAGCTGAGTGGTAAAAACTTGTCTATTGCCATAAAGCAAGGTGGCGTAAATCCTATTTCTTTCCTTATGCAAGCCAGGGTGGAGTTCACGGTAGTGGAACTCTGCAAAGTGAAAAAAAAATCCCCTATGCTAGGCGGTGTTCCGCGAGGAGTGTAGTGGGTTACCTTGCGACGTTCGCACTGATTTTTAGTGCCAGGTGTTTGTGCTGAGGTGTAAAATCAGCAAGAAATGCATCTTGCACAGCGCAAGAGGGCACTGCTTCTTTCTGCCGCTCGAGTAGAAGTTCTACTCGAGCGACAACTTCCTCAACGCAAACGGAAGGTTTCTCAACGTGAGCGGTAGCGACAAGTTGCGACCGCCCGCGTTGATAAATCTTGCAGGGAAGTGGTCTAGCATTGGATTTTCCACGTTCACACCTGCCAACTTACTGTTGGAGAGCCCCAGTGAGGAAAAAACTCTGCCAGCTATGAGGAGTGGAGTTGTTCGGAACTTTTTCGGAACTCCACGAGCTACGTGGAGTGCAGAGTGCAAAAAACTCCACACACTCTGTGATTGGAGCAGAGTTCACCTCTGAACCTTACTTTTATGTAGCACAACGTTTCCCAAGATGTTAGAGCGCATTACAATGGTACTGTAGGTTTACATAAAACAAGCTGATTACATAGTCAAGAATAGTGAGTAGCTGAAAGAGCAGCGTTGCCAGGCTGGAAAGATGCCCAAAACCGCTGAGATATACCGGAAGGTCCCAGGGCACAGAGGAACTTCGGTAATCCCCAGGTCAGTGCTTTATTTGTAAAATAATAAGTTCCAGGGCCCTCGTCAGGAGGCCACCACAACCGGCACCTCCCATTGCCAATGCCAGCATCGCCAATCACAATACCAAAACAACTACTAACCATCACACTACTGCAAGTATGACAAATTAGACATTTGAGGCCCTTAAAGCTATAAGAATAACTTGAGCGGCAGGTATTGGGTGTTTTTAACGCATATTAAATAATAAACAATTGTTGTTCTGCTCATCTCTAAATTACAGAAACAGCGCCACCATGTGGCAGATGTCATAAGTGCGGGTGTTGAAAACTAAGTGCCGGTGCTAAGCACTGGAAACCACCGGCTCAAATTAAGCACTGTCCCAGGGGTTCGAGGGCTTTCTGTTACACGGAGAGTATTACATCTTGCACATAGATTGCACAGTCATAATTGCTGAGTGTCACAATGACAGTTTGGGCAGTGCTAGGAGGGAGCCAAATCATATCAATATAGAAAGTTGATTCTCCGGGTATGTGTCATTGTGGAGCATTGCGCACTAGATGAGGAGGGAAGAATAGAAATTAAATAACATTAATTCAAAATCTAAGGGGCTTCTTTTCCAGTTTAAAGATTGCCAGTGAGGTGGGAATTGCAGATCTGTCAAGGTGCTGCAAGCCGCGCGTCACACTCTGATGGACATCGGCCCACAGTTAGAGTGTCAGCAGAATAAGATACATTTGTCATCATTAGATTACTACACAGTATGGTAAAACATGCTCTATCCACCACCAGCTTTTTGCTTTTTACTGGTGCTAATACAAGCCATATAAATATGTAAAACTATATTTCAGGGAATTATTTCAAGGGAGGAAGCTGCTGCCTCTATAGTAATAGTGGATGTTCAAGGTGCACTAACTGGGTGGAATTTGCATAATCGCGTTACGCAAATCTCCGTGAAACGGTAAAAATCTCCACGAACGCGCAGAAATTCTGAAAACACGCGAAATTGCTTGTTCGGGATGCATTTTTACTGTTTGCAATTGCTGTTTGCGTGCGCAGGGGAAATATCTCACGAACACGCATTTTGAGAGCGCCAACAGGCATAAAATTTCACGGAATCGCGGAACGCAGAGTTTTGGGCGATTTCGCGTTGTCCGCGGAATGCAAATTTACCCAAATTCTGCACATTTTGGCGAGCGGAACGGAATTTACTGCCCAGGCCTAGTCTTTTGCTTAATTTAATAATGCAATATCCGGAGTTTAGATTCAATAGATGCATGTCTAAAATGTAAATATTTTATTTGGCATTTTCTTAAAATCTCAAACCAGGCTGACGTGTTTCGCGACTTATGAAATTATACATCGCTTCTTTATTAAGAGTTTTTAGAGCAATGGAAATATATGTTTCGGATCCAATAAACTTGTTAGAGAAATCCACCCTCCCAATTCTAAAGCTGGTGTGATCGTCTTCTGTAGTTGACCAGGTGAGATATTATATATGAAATATTAATGCTGTGTACCAAGAACTTCGAAGAACTGCGGCTAGGTGTCGCGTATTAAACTTGGTTTTACATGTATCTGACTCTCCCTCTGCTGCCCATGAACTCCCCAAATTGCTTAAAATAGAATCTGGGATAGCTTTTGTAGATATGGTGAACTCGCTCCTCCCATCAGAATTGTACATTTGAATATTTAATAACCATGAAGCTGTTTGTCAAAAATGTACAAACCTAATGTATTCACTTTGACTCAATGCTGGGGAATTAATAAAGATTCTGAATAGGGGGGGGGATAAAAGTGCTAAAGCCTATGTTAATGCACCAAAAGCAAACAATACTCAATGGGTGTTGACCTAACTTGGGTACGCTGAAGGCGCATGGTCGGTCCAACTCGTTATTTTGGGGGGGGAGGGGGGGGGGTTGGTGGGAATCAGCAGTTTTTCCAACAAAGGTCTACAGCACTAGGGTTCAAATAAGGTAAACAATGACAATTTGACAAAGGAAGCTGCTGTCTTGGATTTGCAAAACATGAAGTTTGAAAAATAATTCCATATGGACAGGGCCTTTTTAGGCCAACGCCAACCAGACAGCACAGCTGTTTGGTTGCAAAGACACATCGGGGACAGGATGAAAGCCTGCCTAGGAATGCCTTCCGCCCATTGCTTCCCATTGACCTTTTGTTTTGTTACTCAGGGTTGCTCTCTTTCTGTTCACTGGCTCCATTTGTTTCAGGCCCTCCAGCATCCCTTTATCCTTCCAGAGGAGCACAGCCTGTTTACCATCTCTCTGGCTGGCTCCTTGTATTGTTCCACAAGTGCTCGCTTTCCAGGAGCTCTTTTTTTTCTTTTTCGTGGCTCAACTCATGAGAGTGCATGTGTTTTCAGCTGTCTCCCTTATATCCTAGTTCACAAAGCAACTGCTGCAGCTCGGTGGGATGTAATAACATTATCTAGTTCTCTGAAAATGTTTTCCTGCCTCCTAAGGGCTTTGCCATACTTTTGGTGACAAGGATGATTTAATATCCAGCCCACCATTCTTCATAGGGCACTTCAAGTTTCAGTTCCATATCCACATCCCCCCTAGTGATAGGGCACTGGAAGTAGGAGTGAGGGGGTACTGCAGCACCCCCATAATAAACCTTAGAAGGTGAGTGAGCAATAAATAGGCCTTTACATTTAGGGGCATATTACCAATATGAGCTGAAGGCCCTTCTGCTGTTGCCACAAAGTTTAGAGATGGGATGACTGCAGTTGCTCAGTGGATGGCTGACAACTGTTTACAATTGAATGCCACTAAAACGGAAGTGATGCTGGTAGGGAAAAACATCTCCCTCTGGAACGAGCATTGGTGGCCGGCTTCCTTAGGCACTATGCCTGCAGCCAAGCCAGTGGTTAAGAACTTGGGAGTTTGGCTGGACGCGGATCTTAATTTTGAGTGCCACACGAAGAAGGTGGCAGCGACGTGTGTGGGCCTGTTGAGAGGCCTCCGCCCTATCCTGAGGTTCTTTAATGCGCCTGTCCGGCAGCTCATTATCCAGGCTACAATTCTATCGCGCTTGGACTATGCCAGCGCTCTACTTTTAGGCGCAAATAAAGCTGAGATTTTACGACTCCAGCGAGTTCAGAACTCGGCAGCCCGTGCTCTTGTGGGACTCCCACATAGATGTTCTGCCAGAGCCACTATTAAAGCTTTATGCTGGCTACCGATCCAAGCAAGAATTCAGTTAAAGACGCTTTGTTTGGCGTTTAAAATCCTTAATGGTACTAGTCCTGAGCTACTTTGTCCTCTTTTAACTCCTTATATTCCCCAACGTAACCTGCGCTCCTTGGGTCAACATCTGGTGGCTATACCCAAGTTCAGACTTTGTCGTGTTGGAGGCCGTTCTTTTCGGCTACTTGCGGCCAAACTGTGGAACTCCTTGCCTGTATCTATTCGTTGCATTGATGAATTACTGTTATTCCGGAAAGCCATTAAGACCTTTCTCTTTCCTCTGATCTAGGGTTCCCATCTTCTCAGCCTATATTGTTTTCTGTACAATTAGATGGTCAGCGCCGGGACGCCCCTTAACTGGGGCAGCTGTGCGCTTCAACAAAATTTTAACATAACATAACATAACAACTAGCGATATTTATCGCTAAATGGGCTAAGTGAGTTTTTTTTATCACCAAGCATCGCCGGATATTATCGCAGAGATAACGTGCTATTAGCAACGTTTATCTCTTAAGCGATAAAATATCCTGTGATAGCGGCGAAATGCGTGAATATCGCGGAGAATACAGCGAATTCATGCATTAACGCCAATAGGGTCTTAGCCATAATATCCACCTCCCATTGGATATAATGGCTAAGAACTGGTCTGAGCAGGCGTTAGCCTTTGGAGATATTCGCGCTTAGCTTGAATATTTCCATCGCTATGCCTGCGTTGATAATAGACAATAGCGATGTTAGCGACTGTTTTTAGTCGCTAACAGGTTGGGTACGCCCACTTTGCATGTCATTAGCGATAAATATCGCTGACATGCAAAGCGGGCCTCAAACCGCTCGCTATCGCCTACAAGCTGTCGCTAACTGCTGTTAGCGACAGCTTGCTAATAGGGTGATAGAATTATCGCCGCTTAGCGGCTGAAAACGGCCGCTAAAGCGGCGATAATCTGTTATCACCCTCCTTGATGATATGCCCCTTAGTTTTTATCTTGTCACATTTGCCATGAGTTCAAAGACAGAGGCCAAATGTCAGGCTATGTCCTCTGACAAATTGCTGCTTGTCCTTGTAAAATGGAGGTTGGGGTTTACTTTTCTTTCTCTGACTGCAAAATGAGAGGATTTTTAAAGGGAACTATGCACACATCATGCTGGGTGCAGGGAGTGTGAAAGGAAAGGCTGATACCTGTAAATAAACTGGGAAACTATTTCAGAATAACTCGGCATGCAAGAAGGCCAGGCCATGGCGGGACAATCTGTCATACATACTGGACACAGAGGACCAAGTTATGTACAATTCAAATACCAAACACTCCAAAGTTCCTGCTCATCAAACAAAAGTAAATAACACAGTCGGGGTGGAAAAAGCCTGTGCACTGACCAGTGCTTAATTTGAGCCGGTGGTATCTGGTGCTCGTCACTGGCACTTAATTGTCAAAACCAACACTTAAGACAGTCACCCACATGGTGGCGCTGTTTACATAATTTAGAAATAAGCACAACAGTTGTTGTTTAGTAATTCACTATACTTGAAAAATGCCTACTACCTGCCGCCCGAGCCATTCCTGTAGCTTTGGGGTCTTGGAATAGTCTGAATTGTCACACTTGTAGGAGTGTGATGGTTAGTAGTTGTATTGGTACTGTCATTGCCAGGGCTGGCAGGGTTAATGGGTGGTACAACCTGCAGTGGCCTCCGGACGATGGCTCTGGCAACAGTGACGTAGCAAGGTCAGGTGGTACCCGGTGCGGAAAATGTCTTGTCACCCCCAGCTTGACAAAATGGCAAAAATATGTTTAAAACACATATTTTTGCCATTTTGTCACCCCCTATCCAATCCAATCCAATCAGAAATTTGTATAGCGTGCTATTCACCCAGAGGGTCTCAAGGCGCTTAAGGGGGAGGGGTTCGCTATTGATCGAACAGCCAGATTTTGAGTTGTTTTCTAAAGGAGAGGTGGTCCTGGGTAAGACGGAGGTGGGTGGGGAGGGAGTTCCAGGTCTTCGCCGCCAGGTAGGAGAAGGATCTTCCTCCCATGGTGGCTCTTCGGATGCGTGGAATCGTGGCGAGAGCTTGATTGGATGATCGCAGTTGGCGGGTGGAGTGTAAAAGGTTAGGCGATTGTTGAGGTATTTGGGTCCTAGGTCGTGGAGGGCCTTGTGTGCGTGGGTGAGGAGACGGAACGTGATTCTCTTGCTGACGGGGAGCCAGTGAAGGTCTCTTAGGTGTTCGGTGTTCGGATATGTGGCTTTGTCGAGGTCAGGATGAGTCGAGCGGAGGCGTTCTGGATGCGTTGAAGTCTTTTCTGCAGTTTGGCTGTGGTTCCGGTGTAGAGGGTGTTACCGTAGTCCAGTCGGCTGGTGACAAGTGCTTGGGTGACCGTCTTCCTTGTTTCGATGGGGATCCATCTGAAGATCTTTCGGGGCATGCGTAGGATGTTAAAACATGATGATGAGACGGCGTTGACTTGTCTGGTCATCGAGAGGGAGGAGTCTAGGATGAAGCCCAGGTTGCGAGCATGGTCCGTTGGTTTGGGTGCGCTGCCAAGGGCCGGGGGCCACCAGGAGTCGTCCCAGGCAGAGGAGGATGATCCTAGGATGAGGACTTCTGTCTTGTCTGAGTTCAGTTTTAGGCGGCTGTTCTTCATCCACTCGGCTACTTCTTTCATCCCTTCGTGTAGGTTGGTTCTGGTGGTGGTTGGGTCTTTGGTGAGGGAGAGGATTAGCTGAGTGTCGTCCGCGTAGGAGATGATGTTTAGGTTGTGTTGGTGTGCGATGGATGCAAGGGGGCTCATGTAGACGTTGAAGAGGGTGGGGCTGAGTGATGATCTTTGTGGTACGCCGGAAATGACTTCGGTGGCCTCTGATCTGAAAGGGGGAGGCGGACTCTCTGGGTTCTTCCGGCGAGGAATGAGATGATCCAATCCAATGCCTTATCTTGTATCCCGACGTTTCTGAGGCGTTGTACTAGGGTGCGGTGGCAAACCGTGTCGAACGCTGCGGAGAGGTCCAGGAGGATGAGGGCCGCTGTTTCCCCGTTGTCGAGTAGGGTTCGGATGTCGTCTGTGGCTGCGATGAGGGCGGTCTCGGTGCTGTGGTTGGCTCGGAAGCCGGACTGTGAAGGGTCGAGGGAACCGTTAGACTCAAGGAAGGCGGTGAGCTGCTTGTTGACGGTCTTCTCTATGACTTTGACGGGGAATGGGAGGAGCGAGATGGGGCGGTAGTTCTTAAGTTCGGTGGGGTCTGCTGAAGGTTTCTTCAGAAGGGCGCTGAGTTCGGCATGCTTCCAGCTCTCCGGGAAGGTAGCGGTGTTGAAGGAGCAGTTGATGATGTCCCGGAGTTGGGGTGCGATGGCGGAGTCGGCCTTGTTGAAGATGTGATGGGGGCATGGGTCGGTAGGTGATCCGGAGTGGATGGAGTTCATCATGCGGATGGTGTCTTCGGTGCTGATCGGGGTCCAGGCGCGGAGGGTGGCGGTGGGGGGTTTCGGTTCAGTGGTAGGGGCAGTGGTCTGGTCGCTGAAGCTGTTGTGTATGTCTGCGATCTTGCTGTGAAAGAACGAGGCGAGAGAGTCGCAGAGGTCTTGAGAGGGAGTGATGTCGTTGTTGCCGGCGCTGGGATTGGTGAGCTCTTTGACGATGCTGAAGAGTTCCTTGCTGTTGTGGGCGTTGTTGTCTAGTCGATCCTTAAATGCTGACTTCTTGGTGGTGCGGATCAGCTGTTGGTGTTTGCGGGTGGCGTTCTTGAGGGCGGTCATGCTGTCTGTGGTTGGGTTTCTTCGCCAGGCTTTCTCGAGGGTGCGGCAGTTCTTTTTGGAGTTCTTGAGGTCTTCGTTGAACCAGGAGGCTTTTTTGCTTCCTGGCTTGTTGGGATTGTTTTTCAGGGGTGCTAGGTCGTCAGCACAGTCGGTGATCCACTGTGCGAGATTGATGGCTGCTTCATTTGGGTCCGTTGATCTGGCGGGAGCGTTTTGATTCAGTGAAGTGGTTAGCTGGTCGGCGGTAATTTTGTTCCAGCTTCTGCGGGGGACCTGTTGCGGGAAGTGGTGAGTTGTGTTCTTTCTGAAGCTGAAGTGGACGCAGCTGTGGTCTGTCCAGTGGAGTCCGGTGGAGTGGCTGAAGGAGATGTGCTTGCTGGAGGAGAAGATTGGGTCGAGCGTGTGTCCGGCGTAGTGGGTGGGGGTGTTCACCAGTTGTTTGAGTCAGAGATTGGCGAGGTTGTCCAGCAGGGTGGTGGTGTTGTTGTCGTTGTAATTCTCCAGGTGGAAGTTGAGGTCCCCTAGGAGAATGTAGTCAACGGAGGGGAGGGTGTGTGGGCTGACAAAGTCAGTGATGTCTTCGCTGAATTGTGTGCGGGGTCCTGGGGGTCTGTAAATGAGGGTGCCTCTCAGTGTGGTCTTGGGGTCGGTGTGTATCTGGAAGTGAAGGAGTTCGGTGGCTGTGAGGGTGTCGCCGGAACTGGTCGAGATGCGGATGGTGTTCTTGTGGACGATTGCGATGTCTCCTCCTGTTTGGTTGATGCGGTCCCTTCAGATGATCTTGTATCCATCCGGGATGGCTATGGCGATGTCGGGCGCTGATGAGGCGTTCATCCAGGTTTCCGCGAGAAAGGCGACGTCCGGAGTTAAGGTGTCGAGTAGGTTACATAGTTCAATGGCGTATCTGTGGACCGAACGGGTGTTGAGCAGGATGCACTTCAGGTGGTTGTTGTTGGAGCTCTGTTTGGCGTGTGCGGTTGTAGTGTGGCTCCTGATGCAGCAGAACTTGCAGGCTTGGCAGTTGAAGGGTCCATGGGTGCGTCCTGGGGCGGCTCGTGGCAATCGGGGAGTTGGCCGGTGTTGAGTGCAGTGAGGGTTGCGGCGTCGTATGTTTTGCGGGAGGGATGGCCTCTGCGGGAGCCAGGGGGTCTAGCGCTGGGCGCGGTCCAGGCATGGACGGGCGCAGACGGGCTTAACTTTGGCACGCCTTCGGCGCGCATAGGGCGCGCCCGCTGCACGTTTGCCACTCTGTCATAAGTGGAGAGTGGAGGGGGCAGAGCGAGGGAGGAGCAGCTGTGAGGCGGGAGCGGGGTGGCGAGGTCCGGGGATGCTGGAGGGAACGGGGGTGGGGCCGCGGGGGAGCAGCGGCAGGGAGCGGGGAGGGTTAAGAAGCACAACAAATGGCACCAAAACAATGCAGGCGAGATCGGGGGCACAATCTGGCACAAATACAGGTTAATAAACAATATCGATACGATACCAGGCACAATTGCAGGCGAGATCGGGGGCACAAGTAAGGCACACCAAGGAGCGAGTGGAGCGACCGGTTCTGACCAGGTCAGGACGGTCACAGCTCTTCACCTCGCGGGACTTCCCTTATGTTTACCAGTGGGAGGGAGGAGCAGCTGGGAGGCGGGAGCGGGGTGGCGAGGTCCGGGGATGCTGGAGGGAACGGGGGTGGGGCCGCGGGGGAGCAGCGGCATGGAGCGGGGAGGGTTAAGAAGCACAACAAATGGCACGAAAACAATGCAGGCGAGATCGGGGGCACAATCTGGCACAAATACAGGTTAATAAACAATATCGATACAATACCAGGCACAATTGCAGGCGAGATCGGGGGCACAAGTAAGGCACACCAAGGAGCGAGTGGAGCGACCGGTTCTGACCGTGACTCAGTGATGATACCCACCTCACCCCCCTTCCTACGCCCCTGCCTAGCAAGTAGTGTTTTTTTACACATTAAGCACTGGTCCTGACAGGCCCAACTGTAACACATACAATGTACACATAGAGGAGAAAACGTACGATGAATTTCAGAATCAGATCACTTCAATATTTGGAAACATCAGACAAAATACATAAACCTGACTTGGGCAAAGTGCATGTTCTGGGAGCTTAAATGTCATACCTACTACATACACACGTAACACACAATTTCAAAATCAACCTTACTCCGCTGGTCGCCAACATTTAGAAAAAAACAATAAACTAACTATAAATAGTTTTAAACTTAAAGTAAAATACATTAGAAGTGTTCCCGAGTCTATGGGCATCTAAAACATGCCTACCTCAAGATGTTTGTTAACGATAAAGTTTTCTTAAAAAATAGCCAGATGTTGGTATGTGATATCTGTGAACACTGACATGAGCCAAAAAGAGAAAAAAACTGAAAATTGAGGGGCATATTATCAAAGAATAGCGATAAACATCGCTAAGTGCACTTAGCACGTTTCTGTATATCGCCGTCTATCGCCGGATTACATGGCCGTGAGGCGATGTAATTCCAGTGATAGAGGACGGAAATGAGAAATAACGTGTGAAATCCAGCTAAGATTTCACAGCGCTATGGGGCTGGTTGCTGATAGGGGAGTGTGGACCTAAACATACAATCCACCTCCCATTATTTGTATAGCTAAGTCAAATAAAAAGCAGACGTTAAATTCAAGCGATAAACACGGTTAGCGCATTTCTTTTATTGCTTCGCTGGTTTGCTGCAAGCTGTGTCAGCATGAAGCTGTGTCAGCATGAATTGACATGGAGTTAAGGACGGGAACGCCTACTTTGCATGTCATTAGCGATATTGATCGCTGACATGCAAAGTAGCAAGGAAACACGCGTTAACGCTTGTTAGCGTGTCTTTGTTGACAGTGATAAAAACAATTGCCGCTTTTTTGGCGCTATGTGCCGAAAAAGCAGCGATTACACCCTTGATAATATGCCCTGGAGTTTTTCTCACTCGTTATGAGCTGTACATCAACATAAACCAATGAAATGCACAGGAACAAACTAAAGTTAAATGGATGTTAAGGCTGACAGAGGTGTCACTAGCGGTCACTGATCAAACCCTCAAAAGACGTGACATTCACAATCTAAGGATTTACCTTATCCATAATCCCCCCATCCTGTCCACTGTACTGGTGAACAGGGAGCCCTGGCCCTCCATGGCTGCAGACAAGGAGGACCTCACAGGTGACAGCTGCCCTGGGGTCATCTTCATAACTGAGAAGATGGCCCTGGGGCAGCTGGCACAACATTTATTTGGACAATATCTCCACCCCCTTGTCCTTGGGGAAGGTGTCGGGAGTGGGTAGCAAGTTCTTACCTACCCTTGGGTAAGACTGTGGAGATGAAATACCTCCGATAGGGCAAGGAAAGGGGCATGAAATGGCCATCCTGCCCCTGGGGACGGTAGGGGAAGCAGAGGAGCAAAAACATAAAATAATAATAACCTTCTCAAGAATAAGGATGGGGCAGCAATCAATCACCTCCCGCCATTGGGCAAGGCAGAGTTGGCCAAACCATCCCAAGCTCCTAGACAAGGCCAGGAGAGTCTCATGACAAAGGTGGGGGGGGGGGGGGGGGGGGGGGGGGGGGGGAGGGGATTATCTGCCCCTCTGTGAAATTAATATTTAGCTTTCGCATTTGAACAAGACCAGGGCGATAGGGGCATTCTTAACCTCTACTCCACCATAAGGAAAGGCCGAGGAAGAAATAAAAAGCAACCACCTCCTTCCTTTCCCACATTCACCCAGACTTGCCTCTGCTTGTCTCTTGCTGCTTCATTTTGACTTAGAATCTCATTCGGAATGTTATGGTACTTGCCAAACTCCGGTAATTTTCCCCAGAAGCATCTTTCCGGAAAAACCTTTGCAAAAAATATCGTGATAAAAGTTAAAGCATCCATCCAGCATGTTATGCCTCATTCTTGCCCGTGGATCTTGCAGTAGATATGAATTTTTGCACATGCAGAATTAGTGATTTCCAGGTACAGTAAATACCACTCATTTTCTTTTTGTACTACTCGGAATAATGTCCTTTAGTGGCAAAAAGCTGTCTTGGCCCCTGTGAGGCAGACTGCTGAGAGAAAACCCCACACACAGAGAGTTCCACTTTTAAAGGGCCATTAAACGTGGGCCTAAGTGAACACTCCCTGGAAGGTTCACATGATGCTCACATAACGTATGTTATAGCATCCCTTGCACTGTAACATGTTCCTAGGTAAATAAGTCAGCTATCCAGCTAGATGACGCTGGGCCCGATTCACAGAACTAACTTAAGACAAAATCCTAAACGTACTACTTTTGGTATTCACAGAATTTAGGATTTTGTCTTAAGTTTGTCTTAAGACAGACTTAAGACAGACTTAAGTTAGGATTTTGTCTTAAGTCTGTCGTAGGTCTGTTTTAAGACAAAATCCTAACTTCTTTGAATACCAAAAGTAGTAAGTTTAGGATTTTGTCTTAAGTTAGTTCTGTGAATCAGCCCCGCTGTGTTTAACCAATAAACAAAAACAAAAAACTCTGAAGTTCACTGAACAAAATGATATTCTAATCTGTCACAAACTAAAAAGGCAGAACCATTCTCAAACTGAGATGAAAGTGGTTCAGGTGTGTCTTGACCGTCCTGTGACTAGAAATTCAACCACCCATTGCGAATCATTGATTTACTATTAGCAGTACCCTTTCAACAGATAACAAAGAATTGGAAAGACACCTTCAACCTGGCATAGCTCGCCTGGTGGTATGCTATTTGTCACAGTCACAGATTAGACACAACTCTTGTTTATCCAATCTCGCTCGCCACAAAGCGTCTACACCTATGGTCCCCGGTCACGCAATGTTCAGATGGTAGTGTGAAAAAATACTTTCTTCCCCAACCTTCACTACAAGAAGTTGCTAAGCGTACTTCACTTCCTTTATTTTATATTAACATTGCTTAATATCCTTCTTTAGTAATATGTACATGACAATATATTCAAATAATGTATTTTCCTTTTTTCTATGCTACATTTAACATGAACCAGATTTATTTTGCCTTTAGATATGCATATTTCTCAATATGCTTTTTTTTCACTTCCAACGTAACTATGTATCATCAATATCCTTTATTGATTTATTATTTTTTATTTCGTATTTTTCCCCTTCAATTGATTACCTGTACGAAATATTGTTGATTAACTGCTATTCCTAAATAAACTTACTTTTGAAACTTAAAAGAAATTCAACCACCCGCCAGCAGTCACCAAGAAAACTGGGGGCAGATTCAGAAGAAAAGTCGAGCTAGTAAGTCTGTTTATTCGGACATCAGCATGGGACAGCAGTTGTGTCCCTTGTTTTGCATTTTCATACACTTAAACTATCTTTCTATGCCTGGGCTTGAGTGACCTGAAAGCAGATGCAGGAACAGAAAATAAACAGGAGTCCAAGACCCTTATTCACCTTCTGTAGTTTCATTTCTGTGCTCTTTCAGGGCTTCTTGACCAAACAGGAGGCTGTTGACGCTTTGGTGTGTGTTTCTTTGTTATATAAAACATTGCCAGATGGCTGCCCATTTGTGTAAATGCATGCACATGCATCATTATGCACCAGCGCCTATTTCAGATTTTCAGGTCTCGCCTGCGAAAGCGCATGCACTGTATGTGTTCTCACTTGCAGGAGATATTGTATACAAGAGGCTTACAGCCCGCCCATTACTTGCCATTTGTTAGCTTCACTGTCACTCTTACTTGCTGCCTTCTAATTGGCCAGTGTGTGTTGGCTTCACTTCCTCTTCTTTAGGCTGGAGCATGGATTAAGTACTGATTGCTTCATCTTGAGTGCAGTCTTTTTGAAAATCGTGCTGTTAGTGTGGTACTATTGTTTTAAGCACCTTCACTTCGTGTTATTGAAAACAACTACCATTTAAACTGTTTGAAAACAGGGTCCCGATGGACAGTATCTCAACTGGTGCATGGGGATCATGTTTACAAACTTTCTGCATCCTCTAAAAGTGCAGGCGCACAGCTGCAGGCTTTCTTGCTTTGCACACTAAACAACTAAATAATGTTTGTGCTGCGATAGTGTGTTTGGCGGTTAGCAGCAGCGGCTCCTCCGCAATGGCGGACGAGCGTCGCCCCTCTGGCTCAGAGCCAGCAGCTGAAAAATATAAAAATATTTGACTATTGTTTTATTTTTCAGCTGCTGTCTGAGCCAGCGTGTGCAGGGAGAGATGAGAACGGGCCATAGGAGGGGCAGGAAGAGTTGTAGATGTGCACTTTTAAGTGCACATGTCAGTTTGACTGCCCGTCTTAGGCCTGCCAAACTGACCTGGGCACTTAGGTTTCTCCAACACAGCTGTATTGCACAGCCCCATGCTGCTCTCATGCTTGAGAGGAGCACAGGGATTGGATGGGGAGGCCGTGATGCCAGGAACTGGAAACAGAGGAGCACGAGGCAGCTGCCAGCACCAGTTAAGTGTTTTTTTAAAATTACTATTAACCCCCCCACTGCACACTCCCTCTGTGCGTCGCCCCTGTGCACTTCCCGCTGGCCCTCTCCCCTCCCCCGGTCCACCTCCACCTGCCTCGCTGGTATTTATTTGTGTCGGCCGCCAGTGGTGGTTAGATCAAGTACTCTACTCCCAGCTTCCCTGATCTCTTATTGACAGATCGGATAACCACTTCTCCTTTCCATGCGAGTGTCTTTGTGCTCATATGTTTCTGGTCGTGAGGTTTGACTAGCAAGGAGTATATAACAGAAAATGCTAAGGGCCTATTTATGAGGCCTTGGGTCACTTTTACGCCGCCGGTGCGTCACTTTTTGTGACGCACCAGTGGTGTAAGAAATGCGCCATGTTGTGTCATATTTACAAAGTGACGCATCTAGGCTGATGCGTCACTTTGTAAAGCCCTGCGCCACATTATACCTACATCAGGTATAATGTAAATAGGATGGGCGTTGCGACGCAAGAAAGGGTCGTAGAAGTGACGCATTGAAATCTATGGGATTTCACTGTGCCACTTCTAGGACGCAAATGCGTCAATATCTTACGACTGCCTCATGGCAAGCGTAGGACTGATGCAGGCACATTTACCATGGGATTTAACACACGTCTCAGGTCCCGGGCACCCAAACTAGTTACTACACCCAACTAAGGGGATAGGTGCAGTCGTCACTGACCCATACCCTATGTGTATATGTTAATTACATTTACCATGGGACTTGCCTATGTGTAAATGACCCATTGCTGGAGTTGCTTCACTTTTGTGACACACTCAAGCCATGCTTCATTTTTGCGCCTACAGATACGTCAGAAATACTGACGTATCTGTAACTCCTTGCGACATGATGCGTCATACTGTAAATATGACTCATTATTGGTATCGCAAGGAGGGCGCAATGAAAAGTGACGCATCGCTGTTTTCTCGCAGCAATGCATCACTTTTCCTAAATGAGGCCATAAAAGTATGGATGTATGACGTTACAACGCATGCTTTTACCACGCATGCCGTTACAACGCAGTTTTTACGACACATACCATTACAACGCATAGCGCTTTGGGGTGCTGGATAGTGAATAGTTTAATTTACTATTCCAACTCCAGTCCCCGTGGACACTAGGGAAGGTGTTGGATAGTAAATTAAATCTATTCCCTATCCTAGAGCGCCCCCCAGCGCAATGCGTTGTAATGGTTTGCGTTGTAATGGTTGCGTCGTAATGGTAGTGCGTTGTAAAAGTTTCGTTGTAAAGGCTGTTCACCTAAAAGTATTCTTCAAAGTTCACCAATCGCTATGCACTGATGGGGCAGTTTGTTAGTATTCACACAACAATATGGAACAGAGTGATGCACATGAGATATTATCAGCCTGAACTCTTCCCATGTCCAAGCCGGGAGAGCGCTCCTTTTTAAAATTGTTTACCTGTGTGATATTGTGCTTTTAAATCAAACTCTACTCACCCCAAGCCTCTGTTATTCAGAAGCGGACCCTCCGCTGACCAGAAACCGGCGCGCAAAACGCTTGCCAGCGCCTCGGCCGATTGATAGGCCACACCCCCTTTGGAGGCCACGCCCACCGCCCACAGCATAAAAGAGACGCTGAATACTAGCGTCTCCAGCTGATGACACGCTGCTCCTGAGGCGAAAAGCCGGGAGAGCGCTCCTTTTTGAAATTGTTTACCTGTGTGATATCGTGCTTTTAAATCAAACTCTACTCACCCCAAGCCTCTGTTATTCAGAAGCGGACCCTCCGCTGACCAGAAACCGGCGCGCAAAACGCTTGACAGCGCCTCGGCCGATTGATAGGCCACGCCCCCTTTGGAGGCCACGCCCACCACCCACAGCATAAAAGAGACGCTGAATACTAGCGTCTCCAGCTGATGACACGCTGCTCCTGAGGCGAAAAGCCGGGAGAGCGCTCCTTTTTGGGTTTCGCCTGCCGAAGGCTGCGCTTTGCGCAGCTCTTCAGCGCAGGTGAAATCCTATGTCGTCAATAAGGACTCCTGGAACGTCCCCCGGCTCTCATTGGTTAGCTCCATAAATGGAGGCTAGCCATTGGGTGCCGGATCTGTCCATCAAGGCTGGACCAGATTCGGGGGCGTTCCGGAGATTTTTTCCCAGGGCGGAGTTACGTTTTTTGCCGTTCCCTCCCCTTTCACTGAAAGTGAATTCAGATGCGCTGTCCATTCCCGCCCCCTCCGTGTGCCTTTCCGCCCCCTTGCTGTCCTGTGCACGTTTCCCGCCGTCCGTGTCCTCTCCCGCCCCCTCCCGCCGTCCGTGTCCACTCCCGCCCCCTCCCGCCCCCTCCCGCCGTCCGTGTCCACTCCCGCCCCCTCCCGCCCCCTCCCGCCGTCCGTGTCCACTCCCGCCCCCTCCCGCCGTCCACTCCCGCAGCCCGTGTCCTCTCCCGCCCCCCTCCCGTCGTCCGTGTCCCCTCCCGTCGTCCGTGTTCTCTCCCGCCCCCCTCCCGTCGTCCGTGTTCTCTCCCGCCCCCCTCCCGTTTGTGCAACTCGAGTCAGCTGTGCCCATCAGCGAAAACAGGCAAGAGAGAGACTCTGAAGTCGGCAGTCAGGTAAGTTTTTTTTTTTTTTTTTAACTTTTCTTTTTAATGCCCCCAGCCTCTCATTCCAGCGCTTCCCCACCAAATCCCCCCCAACCCCTCCGCAGCCATTGTGCTGGATGTTGGGTGCGGACACAAGCAGACGACTGGAACCCATCCACCCACTCCCACGGGACTCGCACAGAGCACGAGGAGAATCCATCCACCCACCCCCAGGGGACTCCCCCACGGCACCAGAACTCATCCTCCCACTCCTAATGGACTCACCCACAAATCCGATAAAACTCCATCACCCACTCAGCGTCAGGACTCACCTACCCACTCCAATGAAACTCACCCACAGCTCCGATAGAACCCATCCACCCACTCCCACGGGACTCACCCACAGCAACAGGAGTCTTCGTCCACCCTCTCCATTGGACTCCCCACGGCACCAGAACGTAGCGTCCCACTCGCAAGGGACTGGGACTTACCCCAAAGTACCAATTTAACCCATCCTCCCACTCCCAAACGCCTCACACACAGCACCGACAGAACTCAACCACCCATTCCCATAGGACGCAGCACAGCACCAGCACATACCCGCACCTCCCACGGGACTCACCCACAACAACTGGAGAACTCACCCATCCATGTCCATGACTCACCAACTGCACCGCCGACTCACCTGGAGAACTCACTCGCCCACAGCAAGAGAGGGCTGTGTCGTCGCCCACATACTGACCGATAGGATAATTCACCCACTGCCATTGCGCCCACCTACTGTTCACGCAGGACTGACGCCCCCGAAGGCTCACCCAACACCCCATCTCCACTCAGGGGAGGTCTCCCCACTCCCGCGTGCACTCACCTAGCGCCTTGAGTAGCTCATCGAAGTTCTCCGAGTGCTTCATCTTCCATTTCCCGTTGAAGTTTTCAGGATGGGTCCGGGGCTGTGCGAGGCCGAGGGCTGGTGGCAGGTGCGCCCGGGGAGGTGCCTCCTAGGGCTGGCTTCTCGTGCCCTGTGGCGGGGGTCTGTGGGCGCAGCACCCTGATATCCCTCTGTGGGCACCCTTTCAATCACCCGAGCACCAGCCCCTGTCTGCGGCAGGGCGAGGACCTGTGCCTCTGCAGTGCGGGCCGCTCCCCCGTCTGATCTCCGTGCTGCGGTGCTACAGTCACCGGTCTGTGCTGCCCGCAGCCGTGCCCGCTGGCTGCTTCCTGGGAGAAGGCGACTCGGCGTGGACGCTGTACCCTCTACCGCGCTCCAAGCGCCATGTGTCTTTTTATTCCTCGCCGAGCCCCGGCCTCCCAGCTCGAGTCCCTGCCCCCTCGGGGAGGAGCCCGCCAACAAAACCTTTCTCCATCCCACCTGTGGAGTTTGATTCTCCCCACCCCCTTGTTGTCCCCCTCTGCACCCTCTCCCCACCGAAAAGAAAATCTATCTATTTTAAGGTGACACTTAAGACTGCGGGTGGCTGCTGTGTCTGCAGATAGCCCTGCTTCCTGCAGCGCCTGGTCAATGAATGTCTTTTCTTCCTGGTGAATGCCTCGCCTGCCTCCCGGATTCCTTCTCCCCCCCGTCTCCTAATGGGGTTTATTCACTCCTGTCATTTCTGCAGTTAATCTGCCCTCGAGTCTTGGCCAGAGCTTACCCTGGGTGGCCGGTCTGGCTGGGGGCTAATGGCCGGCAGGAGCGCGGCTTGACGACTGACTCTGCCCCAACCCAACAGACTATGAGGTTATGGAGACACTGGCCAGAGAATGGCTCTGATCTAGCCCTGCAAGCACTTTTTATCACCATTAACTCGTAGTCACTACAGTCTTCAACAGCACAGTCAGTTAGCTCAGTACAGGGGGGTAGTAGCTCTGTTAGCGCCTAAAAGCAGCACTATTTAGCATTCGGCGCTAAAGACGTCTGACATCCACACATAGGTAAACACAATTATCTAGGCACGTGGCTTTTTACTCAAATGACTAAAAGATGTAATTCATTTGCACTCGAATAAATGAGTGACTGAAACCTTTATATCGAAGGCAGTGAAGCGATTCGCCTGTAGTCGTCCCTGCTAAAGAAGATAAGCCTTGGTGGTAAGAGGTTTTGCGGGCACACGCGAAGTGCGGAGTCAAGCCTCTGTAGTCTCAGCAAAGAGGCCAAAGACTGTACTTCTGACAATCTGCGCTGCTCCCGATGCTTCCTGGCTTATTTTTTTTGCAGTGAGCTCATGAAGCGGAGGCCAGAGGTGACTCGGATAAAAGCATGACCCAAAAGTGATCAATTTAACACGCGGCCTGGAGGCGGGAGACTCGACACCTAAACACGGAAGTGAATCGGCAACTCCAAACCCTGTGACTTGTGACACCTCAGTCTCCACTAGTGCCCAGAGTAGTGCTTAGATGTCATTCATTTGGCACTACGGTCCAGAAAAGACGGATTTGACCGAATTCGGGTCCCACTGCTGTATGGAAAGGGGCTGCACTAGAGGGATTACATAACACGACGTGTGGCGCTTTTGATCGGGCAGTGTGTGCTGCCCAAACACTGGGCTGTGTATTGTGTAGATAACTTTTATCTTCCCATCTGGTCGGTCTTTTTACTCTTCTGATATCGTTTTTGGGTTTCGCCTGCCGAAGGCTGCGCTCTGCGCAGCTCTTCAGCGCAGGTGAAATCCTATGTCGTCAATAAGGACTCCTGGAACGTCCCCCGGCTCTCATTGGTTAGCTCCATAAATGGAGGCTAGCCATTGGGTGCCGGATCTGTCCATCAAGGCTGGACCAGATTCGGGGGCGTTCCGGAGATTTTTTCCCAGGGCGGAGTTACGTTTTTTGCCGTTCCCTCCCCTTTCACTGAAAGTGAATTCAGATGCGCTGTCCATTCCCGCCCCCTTGCTGTCCTGTGCACGTTTCCCGCCGTCCGTGTCCTCTCCCGCCCCCTCCCGCCGTCCGTGTCCACTCCCGCCCCCTCCCGCCGTCCGTGTCCACTCCCGCCCCCTCCCGCCCCCTCCCGCCGTCCGTGTCCACTCCCGCCCCCTCCCGCCGTCCACTCTCGCCCCCTCCCGCCGTCCGTGTCCACTCCCGCCGAATATGCGAACTGCAGGTTTCACATTGAACTCCACGGAGGCACTCAACAAATGGACCTAGGCTGGAATAGGCAAGGGGTGTTGGTGCCCAAGCCACGGTCTGTATAAGAGGCAGCAGTTAGGACCCAGAAGAAAGCTTTCTGCCCTCTATCGGCTTCTCCCTTGGCATCATATTATCCAGGCAGATTCGCTCTGAAGCAAATGCATTGGTTTCGCGCGGCCAATCAGAATACTTCATGCTAAAAAAAAAAAAACACTCAGAATTATACGCCCCCTCCCGCCCCCTCCCGCCCCCTCCCGCCGTCCGTGTCCACTCCCGCCCCCTCCCGCCGTCCGTGTCCACTCCCGCCCCCTCCCGCGTCCACTCCCGCCCCCTCCCGCCGTCCGTGTCCACTCCCGCCGAATATGCGAACTGCAGGTTTCACATTGAACTCCACGGAGGCACTCAACAAATGGACCTAGGCTGGCAGTGTGAGAGACATTGTGTATGAGAGACAGCAGTGTCTGTAAGAAAGACAGCAGTGTGTGTGAGAGAGACAGCAGTGGGTGTGTTCAAGGCAGAGTCAGCAGTGTGAGAGACAGCAGTGTGAGACCTTTTATTTATGTTTTGGTTTTTGAAACATAAATAAAACGAATTATTTGCAATGTCAATAGCATAAACTTGCTTAAATACGTGACCTATTGCATTGAAAATGCAATACAAATCGCATTTGCGAGAGATTAAGCTATTGCCATTGTAAATGACAATGCCATTTATTTATCTGTTTTCAAAACCAACACATAAATAAAAAGTTTGTAATTCACAATGCCGATAGCTCAAACTTTTCCAAAGGCGAAACCGTTGCATTGTAAATGCTTGTTAAAATTGTTTACCTGTGTGATATTGTGCTTTTAAATCAAACTCTACTCACCCCAAGCCTCTGTTATTCAGAAGCGGACCCTCCGCTGACCAGAAACCGGCGCGCAAAACGCTTGCCAGCGCCTCGGCCGATTGATAGGCCACGCCCCCTTTGGAGGCCACGCCCACCGCCCATCTACGCACTATTCCATAAGTATGTGCCTCCCTAGGAAGCGCAGCGGACGAGCGCAGCGGGCGCGCCGTTTGCGCGCCAAAGGCGCGCCTAAGGAAAGCCCGTCTGCGCCCGTCCGCGACCGCCTGAGGCCAGAGGCCATACACCCTGCTCCTCGCATTCAATATTCCCACTCACAACTCACTGCCCATCAAGGCAAGTGGACTCTACCTGCCGCTATCTTAGCTCGCATTTCTGATCTTGGACTACTAACTTCACATGATTCAGTCCACACCAACATCTTGTCCACGCCCCTAAAAACCAGTTACTCTAATCCTCTCCCAGACGCCCTCCCCCCACAGCAATAACTGCTATGTACTTAAACACAAGATCGGCAGTAAAACACCAGCTCGATCTTTTCACCCTACTGGAATCCCATAAACCTGATTTATTATTTCTCACCGAGACCTGGTTCTCAGACAGTTCTCTTCCTTCCCTGCTGGCGATACTCCCCCCGACCTATTATGCCATTCGAGCCGACCGCCCTTCGGGCAGGCCTGGTGGAGGGGTAGCCCTGATCGCCCGTAAGGAATTCACTTTCCACCCTCTAGTCTCCCCCTCCATGGGAATCTCAGACTGTTTAGTGGTTCGATCCCTTTCCTTTACTCCACCTCTCACCTGTGTCCTTGTGTACCGACCCCCGTCCTCCCCTCAAACGTTCCTCCCCTGTTTTCAAGACCTAATGGCGACTTTGGTTGTTAACCATTCCTCCATCATTGTTCTGGGAGACTTTAACTTTTGGCCCTCCGACCCTGCGGAATGCGCCACGTCCAAGGAATTCTCAGACTCTCTTCAGTCGCTCAACTTTACGTCAGTCGTCAATGCTCCCACACACAGGTTGGGACATATTCTGGATCAAATCTGGCAACGCGATTGCCCGGTTAGTTCTATCTCCATCTCCCCATGTCCATGGTCGGATCACTCAATGATCACCTTATCCCTATCCCCCGTTCCACCATCTAAGCCCGCTCCCGTGAGGAATGTCTGGGCGCGCTCATGGAATCGTGTTGACATCGAAGCCCTATCGACCCTCCTCTCCTCTTCCAGCCCCGATCTGACCGCGCTGCCCTCCTCTGGTCAGGTAGATGCTATTACCAATTGGCTGCGAGCTGGGTGCGATACCATCGGCCCTCTAAAAGGCATCGCAACCAAACGCCCTAAAGATGCAAACCGCTGGTTCTCAGACGATCTAAAGACCCAAAAACTCACTCTCCGCCAAGCTGAACGACAATGGAGACGAAACTACTGCCCCTTGGCTAAAACCCGGTACACTGAACTTCTCACTCAGTATAAGAAAGCCATATTAGACACAAAGAAAAACTATTTCTCCTCTAAAATCCAACTCGCGGAGAACCGGCCAAGAGAAATCTTTTCTATCGTCCAAGACCTTGCCTTTTCCGATAGAGCTTCACTCAAACCATCACCCTCTCAATCACTATGCGACTCCCTTAATCACTATTTCCTAGACAAAATCAGCAAAATTAAAATTAAAATTCCTCCTCCATTCCCGACCTTCACCGACCCCCGACATCCTCCAGTCACTGCACATCTGGATTCAATTCCCCCCCTATCGACCGACTCATTTCTTTCCATTCTTCCGTTGGTCAAGTCCAGCTCCCCGCTGGACCCCTACCCTGCCTACATCCTAAAGCAGATCTATACCTTCTGCCCCTCACCACCTTTAGTGCTTCTCAATAGCTCACTGGCTCAGGGCATCATTACCCCTGCACTCAAATCGGCAGTGATCGTACCGATCTTAAAAAAACCTGGAGCGGATCCCTCCGACCCAGCCAACTTCCGCCCAATTTCCCTCTTGCCTTTCCTGGCAAAGGTATTGGAACGACACGTGGTAAAAACCCTGAGTGAGTTCGTGGAAAGTCATGGTGTTTTGGCTTCAAGACAGGCCGGCTTCCGCCCAGCCCACTCAACTGAGTCCGTTATAACATCGGTTCTGGATAACCTCCGACAAGGAATGGACACCAATCAACATCAGGCCCTGATCCTCTTAGATCTTTCCGCCGCATTCGACACAGTGGACCATACCATCTTACTCTCACGTGTCGAGGCGGCGGGAATCCGAGGAACAGCCCTACTATGGATATCCTCCTTCTTGAGCGGCCGGACTCAGGCGGTTCGTCTGGGAGAGTTCTCTGCGGAATTTTTACCCATCCAGTGTGGTGTCCCCCAGGGTTCCTCTTTATCCCCCCTTTTATTTAATCTTTACATCGCCCCCCTTATTTTTGCTTTACAGCAACTGGAGGTCTCTGTGTACAACTATGCAGATGATCTCCAGCTCATTTTCCACCTTTCCTCTGCCCCTGAGTCTATGTCGAAGGTTCAGTCCATCATGACCTTCATCCAGGACTGGATGAATTTCAACCACCTGAAACTCAACCCCGATAAAACGGAGTTGGTGTTGACAGGTGGTTGCTCCAGTCCCTGGTCCCCCTCCTTCTGGTCCCCCTCCTTAGGTCCCCCACCCACTTCTGTATCCTCTGTCAAAACACTTGGTTTCAAAATCAATAACCAACTTTCCCTACACTCTCAAGTCTCTGCTGTGGTTTCCTCAGCCTTTCTTTCACTCAGGACTATCCGCAGAGTCTCACGATTTTTTGACCCAGACGCGCTCAAACTAATTCTTCTGGCCATGGTGACTTCTCGCCTAGATTATGGCAATGTCCTCTACCATGGCATGCCCGACTACCTTATGAGGCGTCTCCAGCTGGTTCAAAATCAGGCCGCTCGGCTGGTTTTTAACCTTTCCAAATCACACCATGTAACTCCTCTCCTCTTTTCCCTGCACTGGCTCCCCGTTCCGCAGCGCGTCCTATTCAAGCTCGGCTGCACCATTTTTAAAGCCAGGACAGGTTCTGCCCCCTCCTTCATCAATTCGGCTATTCAAACCTACACTCCCTCACGAGACCTCCGATCCTCCTCTCACCACCTTCTCTTGGTTCCCCGCTTCAAACGGAAGAAGTGGGGTGGTTCCAAGTTTGCAACCACGGGCCCAGCTTTTTGGAACTCTCTCCCATTGTCCCTCAGAACTTGCACCCAGTACCCCCTCTTCCGCAGAGACCTCAAGACCTTCCTCTTCACCCAAGCCTTCCCATCCTGAATGTTCACCTTTCCCCCTTTTCCGACCCACCGAGTAGTGGTTGCCAGTTAGCGCCAAGAAACCGCCAGGTGTACGAGCGCTATACAAATCCCTTCAAATTCAAATTCAAATTCATGTTCAACCAGCAGTCATCTGAATGAATTGCTGGTTGAAGAAATGCAGGTTGACTCCCCGATAGAGCCTGTTTGTCTGAACATTCCTGCCTTTGATCAGCAAGTAAGGCAGTGTTTGAATGTAAATACAAACATTATATCTTCACGGTTCTAGAAGTCCTACTTGGTGTTGTGTGTTATGAGCAGAACCCCCGTCTCCAAGTGTTTCACACTGGCTTGCTGCTTTTGCATTCCTGGTAGCATCTCTGTGTTCACCTTTGTAACATACCTGGATGGTGGTGAAACCCTTTCCAAACCAACTAACATTTCTTATCACAACTAATAATGTTTTTAATGTTATTTTCTTCCCTACTCCCTTGTCTCAATCCCTTCTCCCCACCCACCCTCATACCCCAAGTGTCTCGTATCTGTTTTATTTTATGATATGGTAACTGATGTAACTCTGTTCAACTGTTCTAATGCAAAGCGCTCTGTTACCTCCGGGTCTAGCCAGCGCTATATAAAACTCTTCAAATAAACTAATACATAAATTTCTGAAATACTCTTCCGAGTTGGGTATTTTTACAGTGTTGTTCCCTATCATTTGTTCAGAGTTGTAATTAGGTTTTTGTTCTGTGTTTAAATTGTCATGTGGATGTAGAATTAATGAATTTCACTAAACATATTGCTCCTCATCTTGGCCTGTCAATATCTAACGTGTTTAAATGGGATATAGAATTTATATTTTAAGGATATATTCTTTGTTTAATGGAAAATAAATCTATCTTTGCACTCTTTGTAAAAATTGCACGTGTAATAGATAAATTATACTTAAAAATAAGTCGTTCCAAAAACTTACATTTTGGGTGAAAGCTGCTGAACTGTAAAACGTTTCCAAGATTAAAGTGTAATAATTTGTCTCATCGGAGTCAGATGAAGTTGTACCTAGCTAACATTTATGTTGGGAGGCCCCAAAACACAAACAAAGATAGTCACTGTCCTTATATGTTAAGCTTTGCAACTTCGTTCGAGGTTGCAAGGCAGCATGTGGCTCTTTTACAAAAGTCGTAAAATAAAAGAATAATGTTGTCTCTAATGCTTTTTAGGTTGAGCCTACCAGATTTCGAAAGACATATTGTGGGCTTACCAAGAACATTGCTTACCACTGGTTGGCTTTACTGTCACTCATTTGTCTGATTGTAACTCAATAGCTTGCCTTGTCCATCTTCTGTTTGTCCCTCCCATGGAGCATAGCCTCTTTGCCATCTCTTTAATGGTTTGGCTTCTGTACTTTCGCTGTTTACTTTTAGGGACCTACTTTTTCTTTTTTCTAAAGCATTCCACAGGAGTGCATGTGTTTTCCAGCTGTCTACCTAGTGTGCTTCTCTTCCTCTCTATGTTCTGCCCTTTCTTAACCCTGTGCTTCTCTTTCCCCTCTCTCCTTCATGTGTTTGCTGCTGTCTGCTTCTCTACAATGTTGCTTTTTCTCAGGTATGCTTCTACCCCCTTGCAGGTTCTGTTAATTTTTCTCTCTGCTTTCCTTTCCCTGCTCCCTCTGCATTCCTTCTCAATGATCTGCACCCTCAATGTTGTTTCCAGTCCCACATATTGCTTCTGTGCCCCCCATTGCTCCGCCAATGCCTTCAAATAAGTCACTTTCACACATTTTTTTTTATTTTGTCTACCAATCCAACTCAGATGAGGAGACATAAAGGGAAAAAAAGCCCCGTGTCATTTTGTAAATGTATGCATGCGGGTTGCACGTGCCTAAAAAATGACACGGATACGTCATGTTTTTTTTCCTTCTTAGCCATGGTGCACAACACTCTACAGCATTGCTAAAGACCATTTGCAAAGTATACAGTTGCCAAAGACGAGACCTATTGGCTTTGCCAAAGCCTTTTTTTCTAATTTGCTAGTGCCATAGCAAACAAGCACTGGAAAAGCCAGTAGATTGCCAGTTGCCTTTTTAAAGGCGAGTCCCACAGCCTTTGCTCTTATTTGTTTAATGTAGATCACGCTGTCTTATAGCTCTTTGAATAGTAGATGTTAGCATTACCCAATTAAATGTTACTAAATATACGGGGGCAGTTTTACAAGAAACTGATGCATCTATATAGATGCGTCACTTTCCTGCACCTGAGTGAAAAACCCTTGCGCCACCGTATATGGACAAGGATTGACAGATGCGTCAGAAATTCTGACGCATCTGTTGGTGGAAAAGTCACGCATTGCTGGAGTCGTGTCGCAAGCACGATTCAACTACAGCGATGCGTGTGGTGGCAGATTTCCAATACACTGCGTCACTCCTTATGCCTGCTCCAAGCAAGAGTAAGGTTTTAACGCAGTGGCGTCCTAAAAATCACGAAGTGAAATCTTGTAGATTTCAATGCGTCACTTCTACGACCCTTTCTTGCGTGGGAACGACTACCCTGCATACATTATACCTGACAGAGGTATAATGTCACCTAGGGCTTTACAACGTGACGCATCTCCTTAGATGCGTCAAGTTGTAAATTTGCTGCACTTTTTACGCCGCTGTTGCGTCACAAAAGTGACGCAACAGCAGTGTAAAAGTGACGCATGGGGCTTGTAAATCTATCCCATGGACGCAAAAGTATGAAGGGCTGAGTGGGCCCAGCGGGGTTTACATTTGTAACTTGCATAGCAGCTGCAAGTGCTTAACTCACCAATCCATCTCCCTAGGGCCCCAGACGTGTCTAGGTGGACACAGCAGATTACCCTGTAGGGTTGAGACAGAGGCTGATACTTGACTGATTCTACACCAGCCCCACCAGCCTATCAGAGCTGATGGCATGGCAGATCAATGTACCAAAGTTTGATCAGTTTATGGTCCTAGACCCAGATCCCCCCCTCCAGGCCTCCATCTTTCACTGGTCTCTCACGTACCTTGCTTCCATGTCCTGCAGCAGCATGTGGGGTCTTCTCCAGGGGTCCTTGAAGTCCCTTTTGAAAGTATCCGGCAGGATCTTGGCCACCTCTGTTAAGAAAGCAAAATATATTATACATCAGGGGAGTTAGTTTATATAGGCAGCTGCTGCCATAGACGCCAGCCTCCCAGTTTCTGTAAGGCCTCTTGCTTCAGGGCAGTTTTTTACTTTGCATCCTGGGACTTGTAGTTTTGTTTATACCTTAATAAAATCAGGACTACGAGTTCCAGAACTGTAAGAAAAAAGCGTGGACTGGAGCAACTAGTTATGCACGGACCCGGGAAACTTGGCAGCTACACTACGTGCGAGCACGTGTCCTCTTTTCCCAGGGGTAAGTGATGCTACTTGTCAGTTGGACTGCTGTGTTGAATGAGGTAGTACTGGTCCTTACCATCAAATCCGCTATACCTGTTCTGGGACAGTACTGCCTCCTTCCAGCAGGTGTGCTGACGCGGAGTAGGACAGTGACAACGCCTCTCAGAAGAGCTGTTTGTTGGGACAGCGCAGGCACTTGTCAGCAGGCATGCTGTGTGTTTAATGGCATAGTACTGGCATAGTACTGTTTGTTAGAAGGGTTGCTGTACATTTCCTTGAACTGCACCAACCCTTCTCAGTGGGACAGCTGTGGGATAAAGGGCTCCTTCTCAGGACTTCTCAGCAGGACTGCAACAGTTTTAATGGGAGGTACAGTACTTTTGAGCAGGGGGGACATACTCTTAGTGTGACGATACAAGCACTTCTCAGCTGGGCTGTTGTACTTTTTTATAAACCATTTAATTAGAAATGTTATGATAGAACTGCAAGAGAAAACAGATGAAGGTATCATCATGCATTCTATACACATCTAGCAGAGGTTGTCATATGCAGAGTATTCATAATTATTTGAGTCCCAGAATGTCACTACACTCCTGTGAGGGACCCCAAAGTGACACCAGAGTGGGCCCAAATGCCGGGGCATAATACAGACCCCTGTGGTGCAGGGGGATGCCAACTCTCCTGGGGGTCCCAACCCTTCAAGTGGGCCCCCATTCAGCCCAAGGCCATCGAATATCTATGAGATATGGGAGGCTCCGGGCCCCCCATCATATTCTGGTTGGGGGGGGCATCATTTCACCTAACATCACTGCCCACAGGTACAGCCTGGGTAGCAGCAGGCACAGATGTCCTTACATAGATCCTGTGCAGCAGTGCAAGCTTCAGTCACACACAGAACACGAATGTCAGCAGTGCAAGCTTCAGTCACACACAGAACAAGAATGTCAGCAGTGCAAGCTTCAGTCACACACAGAACAAGAATGTCAGCAGTGCAAGCTTCAGTCACACACAGAACAAGAGCGGCGTGAATGTCAGCAGTGCAAGCTTCAGTCACACACAGAACAAGAGCGGCGTGAATGTCAGCAGTGCAAGCTTCAGTCACACACAGAACAAGAGCGGCGTGAATGTCAGCAGTGCAAGCTTCAGTCACACACAGAACAAGAAGGGCATGAATGTAAGCAGTGCAAGCTTCAGTCACACACAGAACAAGAAGGGCATGAATATCAGCAGTGCAAGCTTCAGTCACACAGAGAACAAGAGCGGCGTAAATGTCAGCAGTGCAAGCTTCAGTCACACACGGAACAAGAATGTCAGCAGTGCAAGCTTCAGTCACACACAGAACAAGAGCGGCGTGAATGTCAGCAGTGCAAGCTTCAGTCACACACAGAACAAGAAGGGCATGAATGTCAGCAGTGCAAGCTTCAGTCACACACAGAACAAGAGCGGCGTGAATGTCAGCAGTGCAAGCTTCAGTCACACACAGAACAAGAAGGGCATGAATGTCAGCAGTGCAAGCTTCAGTCACACACAGAACAAGAGCGGTGTGAATATCAGCAGTGCAAGCTTCAGTCACACACAGAACAAGAGCGGCGTGAATGTCAGCAGTGCAAGCTTCAGTCACACACAGAACAAGAAGGGCATGAATATCAGCAGTGCAAGCTTCAGTCACACACAGAACAAGAGCGGCGTGAATGTCAGCAGTGCAAGCTTCAGTCACACACAGAACAAGAAGGGCATGAATGTCAGCAGTGCAAGCTTCAGTCACACACAGAACAAGAGCGGCGTGAATGTCAGCAGTGCAAGCTTCAGTCACACACAGAACAAGAGCGTCATGAATGTCAGCAGTGCAAGCTTCGGTCACACACAGAACAAGAGCGGCGTGAATGTCAGCAGTGCAAGCTTCAGTCACACACAGAACAAGAATGTCAGCAGTGCAAGCTTCAGTCACACACAGAACAAGAAGGGCATGAATGTCAGCAGTGCAAGCTTCAGTCACACACAGAACAAGATCGGCGTGAATGTCAGCAGTGCAAGCTTCAGTCACACACAGAACAAGAGCAGCGTGAATATCATCAGTGCAAGCTTCAGTCACACACAGAACAAGAGCGGCATGAATGTCAGTAGTGCAAGCTTAGGTCACTCATAGAACAAGAACGGCGTGAATGTCCGCAGTGCGAGCTTCAGTCACACATAGAACAAGAACAGCGTGAATATCAGCAGTGCGAGCTTCAGTCACACATAGAACAAGCACGGCGTGAATATCAGCAGTGCAAGCTTCAGTCACACACAGCACAGGAAGGGCATGAATGTCAGCAGTGCAAGCTTCAGTCACACACAGAACAATAGCGGCGTGAATGTCAGCAGTGCAAGCTTTAGTCACACACAGAACAAGAGCGGCGTGAATGTCAGCAGTGCAAGCTTCAGTCACACACAGAACAAGAATGTCAGCAGTACAAGCTTCAGTCACACACAGAACAAGAAGGGCATGAATGTCAGCAGTGCAAGCTTCAGTCACACACAGAACAAGAGCGGCGTGAATGTCAGCAGTGCAAGCTTCAGTCACACACAGAACAAGAGCGGCGTGAATGTCAGCAGTGCAAGCTTCAGTCACACACAGAACAAGGAGGGCATGAATGTCAGCAGTGCAAGCTTCAGTCAGCACAAGAAGGGCATGAATGTCAGCAGTGCAAGCTTCAGTCACACACAGAACAAGAGCGGCGTGAATGTCAGCAGTGCAAGCTTCAGTCACACACAGAACAAGACGGCATGAATGTCAGCAGTGCAAGCTTCGGTCACTCATAGAACAAGAACGGCGCGAATGTCAGCAGTGCGAACTTCAGTCACACATAGAACAAGAACGGCGTGAATGTCAGCAGTGCGAGCTTCAGTTACACATAGAACAAGAACGGCGTGAATGTCAGCAATGCAAGCTTCATTTACTCATAGAACAAGAACGGCATGAATGTCAGCAGTGCAAGCTTCAGAACATCATAGGCAGCTACAATGCATGCGTCTCACATATACTCAAACTTACATTCCCGCAAAGATAAAGCATGGACACGAGCTTCCTTCACAAACCAGAACATGTACAGCATAGGCTGCAGCTATGTACGAATTTTTATTTTATTTTATTCATTTTTAGTGTTTTCTGTAGCGCAAACTTGACCAGATGGTATCAGAGCACTTTATAAGGGTTGAACAGACATCACTTTACAAGGTATACACAAGAATAGTAGTAGGCATACAGGGTGGTAATAAAAAAAAAAAGTGGAATAAATGTTCAATCATTTCCAGAGGTAAAGGTGCTCCGGTTTTTCGGTAGTGGGAGGGAACGCGAACAACAGCAAACCCATTATTTTAGGTGGGTGGATTTAGATGTTGAGAAGGAATAATATATGTTTTTTCCTGAAACATAGGAATGACTCATTGTCACATAGATCCTGGGGAACAGCATTCCAAATTCTAGGTGCATTACATAGTAGGAATGGGCAAAAGATTTTTCTTTCTTGAATTTAGCAGGAATCAAGAGTAAAGTGTTCGAATGGCTTTTGATAGTTTGTTTACGAGGGAGTTTGGTCTCTCTGTGTAAAGACCTTTGTTGGTTATGCAGGCCGTCTTGAATGTGCTTCTTGCTTCAATTGGAAGCCAGTTGAGTTTCTTAAGCATGGGAGAGATGTGATCATAACATCTCTCCTCTGAGAAAAGACTACTTAGTCCAGCATAGAGAGGACAAAAGAACACTGCAGTCTTTAGATCTTCTGGGGGAATGGAGGGTTTGATTTTTTTTTTAGGTATTTCAGAGTGTAGAAGGCACTTTTTGCTGCAGTATTGATATGATCCTCATGCTCAAGTTTTCTCAAGTTTAATCCCTAATGACTTTACAGAGCTGGAGACCGATAGTTTGTAGCTTAAAGCATCTAGGCTGCCAAGCCAGTTATAAATAGGATGTGTCTTTGCTTTTGGGTGAGTGACGAGACGTTTCGGTTGGCTGGCGTAAAGCTTTAAGTGGTTGTTGGACAGCGAGGATTGTACCATGGTGAGAGTGCTGTTCAGGAGCAAGATATTTTTAGATGACGATATTTTGATGTGGAGTTGGGTGTTGTCTGCATAGAGACGGTACACAATTCAGGCCTCTTTCAAGATGACTCCAGGGGATTCCATGTAGAGGTTGAGCAGGCCTCATCATCATGGGTTCTGTGGATGTGTTCAATTATGTCAAGGATTGCATTCTCCGTACTACACCCTTTTCTGAACCCAGATTGGAAGGTGTTGTGGAGACTGAATATTTCAATGTGGTTGTTAAGTTGTGATAGCACACACTTTTCAATAGTTTTGGCAAGGAGAGGGAGGTTGGTTATAGGTCTGAAATTATTTAAGTAATTTGTGTCGGCGTCTGGCTTTTTGATGAGGGCGTGACATGGCCGAGTTTAAGAGAGTCCGGCATTGAGTTGTTGGCCAAGGAGGAGTTCATGATTTTAGTCCATGTCGGGGATGATGTGGCTGAGATTTTCGACCAGAGAGGACGGAAGAGGATCAGAGAAGTGTGCTGTTGGTTTCATGCAACCATTTGGCAGAACTTCGACCCCATCTCTGAAGATGTCCTCCTCAAGTGCATCCTCGAAACAAAGCCCTCCAACCATTCTCTCGACCCTATCCCTAGTGCCATTGCCGTTGACTTCTATACCCAATTCTCTTCCCTATTGGACCACTCTGGTCAACCTCTCCCTCTGTCAAGGCTCCCTCCCTGTTCCCTTCAAAACTGGGCAGGTCACCCCTCTGCTTAAAAAATCCACTGCTGATGCGAATGACCTCAACAACTTCCGCCCCATCACTAACCTACCCTTTCTTGCGAAGATCGCAGAAAGATGTGTTGCGAAACAACTCTCTCGTCATATCAAGGACAATGATCTTCTCGACAATTTTCAGTCTCGCTTCATCCAAAACTGCAGCACTGAAACAGCCCTACTGCAAGTGGTTGATGACACGCTGAGGATACTCGATTCGGGGGGGTCTTGTCTTCTAATTCTCCTTGACCTTTCGGCAGCCTTTGACACTGTCAATCACAACACCCTCCTCAACACTCTTCAACAGAGAATGGGCATGGAGGGCACTGTGCTTAAATGGTTTGCTTCCTTCCTTTCTGATAGATCCCAAATGATCAAAATAGCGGACAGCCTTTCATCTCCTTTGGCGGTGGGTCAAGGTGTTCCTCAAGGCTCTATACTTGCACCCACATTGTTCAATCTCTATTTGGAACCTCTGGGAAATCTCCTAAGTAAATCTGGGGTCCACTATCATCTCTACGCAGACGACACTCAAATCTACTTCAAGGTTGCCTCCACTCACGATCTCTCCGTCCTAAGCTCTACTCTTGACTCCATTCAAAACTGGATGTCAACACATCAACTGATTCTGAATCCCTCCAAAACTGAATTCCTCCTCCTCTCCTCCTCACATTCTCCTCCCCCGGTTCAATCATGGATGCACCAGATGAATCTGCTGAACAATAAACCCATCATTGTTGACAGCACAAAAACCCTTGGTGTCATACTTGACACAAAACTCAATCTACTCCCCCACATTAATTCAATTGCAAAGTCTGCTCGATACCAACTGCGCCTTCTTTGGGGGATTCGTCGCTTCTTCCCAGAGCATGACCTTAAAACCCTGGTGCAATCGCTGGTCCTCTCCAGAATGGACTACTGCAATTCTCTTCTGACTGGCCTCCCCAAATCCCACCTGTCCCCCCTTAAGTCTGTTCTACATTCAGCAGCTCGTTTCATTTATGGGGCCAAAAGAAGCGACCACATCACACCCATGTTATCCACCCTCCGCTGGCTTCCCATCGAGGCAAGTTCCTACAAGACTGCCAGCATTACCCACAAAGCCTTGCACTCCTCCTTTCCGCACTACCTGGCGAATAAACTGAAACTCTCTGGAGGCTCTAGACCATCACGAAATGAGGAAAATCTACTGCTTGAACCTCCCACTTTCAAGAAAAAAAGATTGATGGCCCAATCCTTTTCAGGCAGCGCAGTGAGAATCTGGAACTCACTTCCGCCTCAACTCCGGGCCACCACCTCATCCCAGGCCTTCAAAACTGACCTCAAAGTTCTCCTCCTTCAAAGACACTTCCAAATGTAATTCATCCCCTCTCTATTATCTGAAGGCAGTCCTTCCATTTTAGAAAAATCTACTTTACATGACTATGGAAGTGCCTTCCAGTGTGTTCTGCCAGTTATTGCAGTATTATCCTTCTACCTGTGTTTGGTACTCGTTTGTAACATGCACACGTCACTTTTCTCTTGTAACACACTGTTTTCTACCTCTTACATTTTGTTTGTTTTTGCTACCTGCACAAGTACCACCAGTGCCTATGTAACGTTTGTTCTTGTGTTTGAGGGTCCTCCATATATTGCAGTATTATACCTCTATGTGTACTTTGTACGCTTTTGTAACCTGCACACGTCACTTTTTCCTCCTGTAATGCATCGTTTGCTACCTCATGTATTTTGTTGGTTCACGATTGTCACTTTTGCCTCATTTAATGTAACTTTTGCTTTTGTAATTTGCTCATTTGTAATGTTCTCATGTATCAGTTCTGTTCCTTTTGTGAAGCGCTCTGACACCTTCGGGTAAAGTCCGCGCTATATAAAAACGCATAAATAAATAAGTATCTTGATGACCTCTTCTTCCGAGATATTTTCAAACTTGGTCCAGGTTCCATTGTTTTTCAATTGTATGTGATTGTTGTTGGCATTCTGGCCATCTGAGAGGATGGGTTTTGGGAGACCATCTTTTGTCGGAGGTGAGGAAGGGGGGCGACCCATCTTTGATAGGAGGACCATCTTTGGAATGTGGTGGGGCACTGAGAACGAGGAGGTTTGTTGTTTAATGATGTCGAAGAGGTCTTTACGTCTATTTCTTGAGCGGTCAAGTTGTGCTTGAAAGAAAGTGAATTCCTATCTGTAGACATGTTTCTTGTATTTTAGGAGTTCAGCTAGGAGGACAGAAAGGTGTGTCAGCGAGGGGTATTGTCTCCAAGTTCTGTCTGTTAACCAAAGTTGAGTTCTCTCCATATTTAGGTTTTATTGAACCAGGATGTGGAGGGGCTGCTTCTCAACTTCTTGAGTTTTACTGGGGCGACAGTGTCAACAATTTCTGCCATTTTCATATTTTAGTGGCAGGTAAGATCATCGCCAGAAATAAGGTCAAGTGGAGGTAGAATTTGGGAACTGATTAGGAACACTGATTTGGAGGTTTGGTGAATATTCCTTGCATAGTGCTTGGGACGATTAGTTTCAATCGGGTGCTTTAGGTGGTTGCCATTGAGTTCAACTAGAATTAGGTGGAAATCTACCAGTCAATGGTTAGGATAGGTTTGAGGGATGCTGTATTATGGTTGGCAATGATTGCGTTGAGGGTAGAGCCCTTAATGTGACTTTGCTCTTTGCCTGTTTTGAGACCCTTCGTTTCAAGGAGGATGTTTAGAGCTTGTATCATTGTATCTTCAGCATCGTTCAAGTGCAGGTTTAGGTTTCTCAGCATAATGTCTGTGGTGTCCTTCAGGGAGCTTTGCATTATTAGGTCTGTTAAATCGTCAAAGAATTGTTGTTTTTCACCTGGGGGTGGCAAACGGTGTGGAATTTGATAGGATTGGAGCCTTTGGAGGAGAGTTCGACTCCTAGGGATTCAAAGGTAGAGTATTCAATAGAACGGAAGGGTTTTAGGCATAAGGTAATTGTTGTGTATGATAACTATTCCACCACCAGTACGACCCTTGCAGTCGCGACGAATGATTGGGAAGCCCGGTGGAGTGAGGAGATCTATAATGGCGGATGAGTGGTCATTTAACAAGGATTCAGTCGGAAAACCGATGCCAATTTCATGTAATAGGATAGCTTCCGCTATTTCAGTGGCACGCTTGACTGCCGACCTACAGTTTAAGAGCATGCAATAGGTTTTGGGTAATGTTCTCGGTTGAGATTGTTCTGGTTGGGTGGTAGTGAGCTAGGCGTGTGGCCTGGGGGGGGGGGGGATGGAATTAGTTGGAGGGGTCCAACTTGTGCCTAGAATTACAGGAATCCTAGAATTGCAGGGTTGACTTTGAGCATTGTTGTATGTCTTACCCAACGCTTCCGCTTCCAGCTGCGACGATCCATTAATGCTGAGTCTAGGCTTGAGGTGTCGCTGACTAGAGGGGGTAGTCGGCAAGAAGGTACAGCGTAAGGGGTCAGGGTGCATGTTTGTGACAGGAGCAGTGTTTGCCACAATTGTGTGATTAGGAAGCAAGTTGGATCATATCTTGGTGTCCTTTCCTAATGTGGTGATATCCCCTAATATTGTATTGATTTTAAGTTCAAATCGAGTGAGTACGCTTAGTTGAGAAACACAGGACAGTTTCTTCCAATAAACCAGCAGTGCAAACTTCACTCAAGAACCCGGACAGTTATAGTAATGCAATTAGTAATGCATTGTATGGTACAAAGGCAAGGACGCTTTCCTTGTCTAAAATGTTTTCTAACAATGAATCTGTCTGTGGGAATGATACCTTGGTATTAGCTCTTCCAGCTCAATTGAAAGGATTCCTCTCAAGCTGGCATTAACTGGTATAATCCTTCGAGCATGCTAGTAGGTCATGGATTATTTTTTCAACTGTTTAGAAGTCCACAGAAACACTGAAAAAATTATTTGGTGGGAACATTGCAGGGATAGTAAAGGGATCAATAGTCATAGTTTACTTGAGAGAATAATGACGAGGTGCTAACTTGCCGGACTAGTGGTGCTTTAAAGTGGTGCTTTAAAAAGATTGCTCAAATTAGAAGCTTTTATCAAGCCTTGCAACATTGTTCGCTGATAAAAAAATACCTCATCTGAGCTGTTTGTTCCCTCGATGTGGTGAGATGCAATTCTATTTAAAGGCAGCAGCGCTCCCTGCGTCTTCCAGACCATTGATGGTTTGCATGGAAGTCTACACTGTGCATCTGTTTGTCCTTCCCTCTGCATTTGATTTACGGGTGCTCGCTGGATTAGAGCGGGGGCCAGCAACTCTCACACCACTTCTTCTGCACCACTGATGAGCTGTACTCACCCTCCCTTGTTCCCGCCAAAACTATCAGCCTCATATAATGTACTGTTTTCAAATACCATGGCTGCTCCTGGGTGGTCCCCACAGACCCCTACTCTGGGATGTTTAGTTGCTTCCCCTCGGTTGCACCATCACTCCCAGCAGGATAGCAAACCCACCGTACAATGATTCCTGAAATACTGCACGAGGCACTCTCCATTCCTCACACCACTCTATATACATGTTATGTTATGTTATGTTATGTTATCAGAAGCTTATAAAGCGCACGGTCACCAAAGGTTTATGGCGCTAATACATTACAACTATATACCAATTGCATCACGTTCGCTCAACCGCACTCGACACTTCCCGCATAGGCCATGCAACGGCCACACAACTCTCCAAGCAAGCACACGTCCACCTGTCACAGCTGGAGAAATTTGCTTGCCACACTAGTGCAGTGGTGCTCTGCACAACATCTAAATAATATAAGACAACAAATAGCCCCTACTGACAGCTTCAGACGTCAGAGAAACCTTCTCTCTTTAGGACAGAGGAAGATCAGTGCAGCCTTCACTTAAAGACAATCAAAGGACAAGCAATGGAAGCTCAAGTAACACTGAGAAAGGATGCAGTGCAGGTAGAGTCTGTGCAAGCGGCCGGCAAATGATGAACAGTAGGGTCAGCACCAGTGCAGGCCGCCTTCCCTAGGTAGGGAACAGCTGTGGCAGCAACCGTACAAGATTCAGTCAACTACAGAATGAGCAGCCCCTTTCTGATGAGGCATGATTAGGCCGAAAAATGTCTGCCACTGATCAGGCGTTCCCCTCACCTAGAGGAAGGGCACCCTTAGTCGCGCCAGGAAACCAAGCTACGTGAGGGGATGGTTGAGACCACCGACCTTTTCCCCACTGATGTAGGACCCACGTTTGGAAACCGAAACTTAACAGTAATCGGTTATATAAGGCGGCGTCCCTGGGGTCTCCTCCTCTTTGTCTCCTGGGACCCCGGGAAAGCCGCAAGAACGTTTGAAGCCACCCTCCCACCCTGCAGAAGAGCTCGGCGGAGCGCTGACAGCTAACACAAAGGGGGCATACACAGCAACGGTGTCCCATAAACTTCTTCTTGACAGACTGAGGGATATAGGTGTGGAGGGAACGGCCTTGTCCTGGTTGGAGAGCTTTCTCTCGGGACGTACACAAGGTGTTAAATTGGGCTCCCATTCTTCGACCTCAAGGGAGCTCACTAAGGGAGTGCCACAGGGCTCATGCCTAAGCCCCACGCTCTTTAACGTGTACGTGGCCCCCTTAGCTAACATCATAAGATCTTATGGATTCACCCCGGTGTCATATGCTGATGACACCCAACTTTTGTTTCCTTTCCAAACCCTCACACCCACAGTACAAACAACTTTTGCGGACGGGATGAGAGCAGTGGCACGATGGATGGCACAGAACTATCTCCAATGTAATGTGACCAAAACCGAGGTAATGCTGTTTGGGGGGGCGACTCTTTTATGGTCACCAGACTGGTGGCCCCTGGAGTTGGGTCCGGCCCCTAACCCTAAACTAACAGTAAAAAACCTTGGTATTAAACTAGACCAGGCACTCCTACTTAAGGAACACACTACCCAAGTGACAGGTGCATGTTTCCATGTGGTGGGGTTGCTTCGGCGTGTTTTCCCTTTTCTGCCAGACAACCACAGGAAAACACTCATTCAAACTCTTATAATAGGCAGAATGGACTACTGTAATGGCCTATACATATCGGCAAATGAGGAACAACTGGAGAAATTACAAGTAGTCCAAAACACGGCAGCAAGATTAGCTCTAAATGCTCCCCCTAGAACCCCCTCTCGTCCCCTATTGCACCAACTCCATTGGCTGCCGGTGAAGCACCGTGTCAAGTTCAAAATATGCTGCATGATACATAGATGTTTGTTCGGTGCAGGTCCCAAATATCTTAAAAAAATATTTGTACCATACATCCCCGGACGCACACTACGCTCCAGCAACCATCTATTGCTACAGGTTCCAAAAGTGAGAAGAGCCAGACAAGGTGGACGAGCTCTATCGTATAAAGGACCAATACTCTGGAATTCCTTACCAATTGCACTGAAACTGATCCCTAGCCTTGAATCCTTTAGGAAAAAACTTAAAACATACCTTTTCACACTGCCCTAATACAATTCCTTTTCCTATTCTATTCACAACTGAAAGCTAACAGCGACTAAACAGCAGAAGCAAAAAAAAGCGCAGAGATATCCCTTCGGGAATTGAATCAGGCGCTCAATAAGCAAATAAATAAATAAATGGAGGTTCAGCGACTGGAGGGACCCCAAGAGGGTGTACAATGGAGCTGTACATTGGATAGGCGGGGAGGGGACTGACCTGCTGGTGGTCCTGGACTCTACTGCCGTTGATCGGCACAGGGATAGGACTGACCTGCCGGTGGTCCTGCTTCTACTGCCTTATCCCGCAACATATGGACTGTGTGGACTATTTGGGAGGAGGTCTGTGGTCAGGTACCTCAATGGGCCGGTGAGCTATGCGGTGCCCTGAATTCAAGTAATCAATGTGAGCTGTAGCAAATTGGGGCCTGCCGGCACAAGGTGCGCAGCTGAGTGGATTGGCCGAGTCAGCCAACAAATTTAAGTACATGTGCATGGCTAAGCTGAAATCAATTACAATGATGTATCTAATTTCCTTACTGCATTTGACATATGGAGATTGCAAAGTCTGTGGCTGCAAATTTGATATTTATCCAAATAATGCTTTACTCATTTTCTCCCGTAGTGGTTGTGTAGATTTATATGGTTGATGTGAATAAAAGTCTACGCCTTTGACAACATAACCGATTCTGGATATTCTTTGCCTCAGCGGGCGCTGGGACGTGTAAGAAGGGTGAGAGAACGAGTGTTTCCTTGTGCGCGTACTATGCTTGAGTTACCTTTCAGGCGGGACCTGGTCTAACAGTTCAGGCAGGACCAGAGCGTGTTAGGATGCATCGTCTCATTTTCAATAATGGCACAGAGAAAGTGAAAAATAATGGAATGGAATGCACTAAAAGTAACTGCCAGTGGTACAGACGGATTCATGCGTTTCTAACTTACGTAGGGCAGGTGCGCCCAGCCGAGTGTTCCAAAGCTCACTGTATCAAAGGGACTGGAGTGGCACCTCCCTGCAGTGTCGCCCTTACTTCCCCAGCTTAACCTGGGATTCCATCAGTTCGTGGGGCTCTGCAGGCTATTGTTACCCCATGCCACTACCCCTCTGCCTGAAGGTGAGGGGAACAATGGGAGTTGGGTGGGCATGAGGAAATAAAGAGAAAACGACTAATCAGACCTCCCATTTTTCTGCATTGATTCAAAATGTTTACAGTATAAAAATTTACATTTTGCGGCACACAATTGCATTTATTGTGGCATTTATGTGGCAAATACAGTGATTAAAATGTATTTTTTATTGCTGCTCTCTGTTGCCAGAATCCTTTCTATATTTTGTGTAGAAAGTAAAAAATTACACAGCAAGCATTAAAAGGTTGATCCGAATATAGGTTTATGATAAACAGTAATAAAAATGTGCGAAACAATTTTCATTGCATGACATAATTTAATTGAAGTGTGTTATAAGGCTCTGTAAAAAAACAAATTGTCACTAAAGTGGGGTTTAAGAAAGATATTTACTTGTTTTGGAATATATACTTTTGTCGTATATATGATAAGCACACACATTAAAATCTTTACACACGGGAATAAACAAGAAATGGACAAAAAAATCAAACCATTGCAGTTGTCAAACTATTTTTTTAAGTAACACGTGAAGTTTCATGACTTCTTTCAAGTTTTTTTTAATCAAGAATCATAAGATTAGACAAAACAGACCATGTGCTGACAGTTTTATAGCACATTTCATTGAATGTTGCCACTGTGAGCTTTCTCTGCTTTTATTGCAAATTAAAGGAAAACCAGCAAATGACAGGAAAATTTAGATTTTTCACAGCCTCATGGGCAGAAAATCTGGATTTTATTAAAGACACAGAGTCTAAGATTATGCAAATCTCCTTTATTGCTAGCTCACAGCAACAGCAATTGAAGTTATAGAACTTTAGAAACATTCTAATAGGTTATAAGGTCACCCCACAAGCAGTATTCTCCCTTCTTTGGTGTTGTAAACAAGATAATTCCAATGTCGTTAACTTCCAGGCGAAAAAAAATTCTGCGGTGAGAGAGAAGTCTCTTACTCTGAAAGAGAAAGAAATCAGTATATTCAGTAACGTTATTCCACTAGGGAGGGTAATTATGTGGAGGGATAATCTTACCCTCGGTGTCTTTAATAAAATCCAGATTTTCTGCCCATCAGACTGTGAAAAATCCAAATTTTATGGCATGACACAGAGGCTAATATTATGCAAGTTTAAAGAGCATTTAGTACACTGTTGATTGCACTTGCAACAGCTCTAAAGGAGCAAGATTTAAACAAGCGATCATTGGACCAGTCCGCGGCCCTAAGGATATCCTGCAAACCTCCTCCCAGGAAAAGGCTTTGGAGGCTGAAGCAGCCCTAAGGGAATGTACGCCAAACATATAAATGTCTCGTTGTGCTTCTTTCATTACTTCTTTTGCCCATCGTACTAAGGTAGGGGGAGACACTGCTTTATGAGGTGTTCTATGAGATATTAGCACTTGCTCCGTATTTCCTCTCAGATTCACAGCACTCCTCTCATACTCCATCCAGCACTTCACCACACAAAGTCTTCCATTCTGTGTAAAGAAAGGGGTAGAAAACAGAAGTTGACATGGTCTTTGTGTGTCTTTTTAAATAGAAGCAAACCCCCTTCAGGTTGATAGGCCCTGTTGGTGATGTCTAGGGCTCTCACGTCTGAGGCCCGCCTAAACGATACTAGACAGAGTAAGACAGTTACATTTTAGAGATAAGTCAGAATTCTCTCCCCAAATTACTAAGACCTGTAGAACGTCTCTAACATCCCATAAGGCAGTGTATTTTGCAAAAGGTGGGTTTGGTACCTGCATACTTCGCATGATTTTTTTAGTAAATAGATTTTGTCCTCTGGAAATTCCGTTGACAAGGTTGTGACCAGCTGCAATAGCCAATCTGTAAACATTAACTATAAGAGAGTACTGATGTGAACAGTTCGGATAAGTAATTAATTGCATGTACTAGATCAGTTGAAACAGGGTTGTAATTCCGTCGAAGACACCAGCGAGCCCATTTCTCCCCGGCCAGTCTATATGGTTTCCTTGTGCCAGGTGCCCATGACTCCGATATGAGCCTAAAAGCATCTGCCGAAAGGCCTGAGTTTTGCAACTCTCTCCTGAAATCCTCCAGGCCATTAGCGTTAGACGTCCCTGCTCTATAAGAGGGTGTGGTCTCCTTCTGGGCCTGTAATTATCTCGGTGAAAGTTGGGATTAGGATTGGTAAATCTATGCTCATTTCCAATAGGAATGGGAACCAGGCCTATGACCTCCAGAGAAGAGTTATCACCACTATGTTCTCCTTGCTCCTGCGTGTGTGTAGCAGAAGCATTAGCAGCATGGCAAATGGAGAGAAAGCATAGGATGCTAAGCCCTTCCAGTTCTGAAGTAAGGCATAAATCCCTTAGGCTTGAGTATCCGGCCTCCAGCTGAAGAAATTTGGAAGTTGGGTTGTTCAGTCTGTCTGCAAAGAGGTCCACCCCCGAAAGGTCCCCATCTCATCTGGATATTGAAGAAGAATCCCTTGTTCAGCCTCCAATTGCTGGTGTCCCTGAAGTTTCAGTAGAACCAGTCAGCAACACCCTTGTTTAACCCCGGCATATATTCCACCACTACTAAAATCCCCTTGCTTCAGCAGTGCCCCCAGAAGGTCGTGGCCATGTCGACTAGTACATTGTAGTGAGGGCCTCCCATCTTGCTGACATAGGTGACAGCAGAAACGTTGTCCACGCGTAACATCACACAGCATTTCATTAGGTCTTTGGTGAAGCAACAAAGTTGCAAAAGAACCTGCTAGTAATTCTAAGCAGTTGATGTGCAATTCTTTCTCCTGATCTGTCCAGCGCCCTCCTGTTGATGAGTCGCCACATTTCACACCCTCCCCTTTAAACTCGCATCCAATTCTATCACTGTCTCTGGTTCTTCTCCAAAAATGGCTCTGCCATTTCATGCTTCTGCATTCTTCAGCCACCATTCTAGTTCCTTCTTGGAGTCCAGGTCTAGACACAATGTTTGAGAATAAGATTGTCTTGTTCTCAATGCTTTTGCTTTGAGTCTTTAGAGTGCCCAGTAGTATAAGGGAGTATAAGGGGCCTGGATAGATCGCTTGTATTGTTGAAGACAGGAGACCTAGGATCCTGGCTAGAGCTCTCAGGGAAACTTCCTTTCTCGCTAGGACCTTTCTCAACTCTTAGCGAAGTTTTGGTAATTTCAATTCTGTTCATGTAGTGTGTATGACAAAACCAAAGAATTGCATTTCCTGACATGGTATTATGCAAGATTTTTTCTTGTTTATTACAAAACCCTGGTTTTCTAAGAGGTTTGTGGTAAGCTCTGAGGTGAGTTGAGACCATCTCCCTGGATTGGGCCATTATTAGAACATCGTCTGGATAGGGTCTTCAAGAGCTTTGGCAACAGATGAGGAACCAACCCCGAGTGCTCCCAGCCCTTCAAAAACTCTATCTGTAAGACTTTCTTAAAGTCTTTCTGGGACTTTTGGATCCAGCTGAATGCTCCCATGTACTTGGCCATATCCCTAATGAAGTCGTCTCCAAAGAGTAGGCCCTGACGTGTAGCTCCTCCTTCTTTAGTGACCAGTTACACCAATTTGGGGTCTGTTTTGAGTAGTATGCTCTTTCTTCTCTCGTTGGACAGTGCAGTATTCTCATTACCCAGAAGGCAGATGGCTCTTTGTGCCCATTGGCGCAATTCTGTTGGATCGATGAGTGTTTCTTCTAGGTAGACTACCTCAGCCATTTCGAACATGTTTGTCAATGGGCCTGTAATGTCATGTAGACGGTCTTGGCAGGACTTTAATCCTTTATCCAGACCTTTTCTAGGGTCTTTCCCTACTTTGGCAATAAATGCCACTACCTTTACATCTAGGTCTGGCGTTGATGCAACATTATCTGGGAGGAAGGGGGAAGGGGCGTGGGCATTCAGATCTCAGGTGAGCCCTGACTTCTTTCGGGATCTCTTTCCTGAGCCAAAAGGATAGGTACTCCGCAATATGCTGTGATGGGCTCCATTCTGTTTAATAAGGAGTGGGTCAAACATGCTTTCACCGAATGCGTCCACAATTGCCATTTTTGCCCTGGAGGCCTTCGTAGCCTCATCAATTGTACCCATATTTCTCACCTCTATCTGTTCGACATCCGTGTCAATTTCAGAGGAATAGGAGAGGCTAATTTCGTCCTCTAACCCCTCGTCGCTCTCAATGGGGAACGGGTATTTCTGGGTCTTCTTCCTGCCCACCTGAAGTGCCCAAGGCACCATCCATGTCACCGCCAAAGCGTGATGTCATCTGGTTTGACCCTTTTGATTTTTTAGCCCCTTTAAGATCGTTTTCTCCTCCAGTAATTTTCCTCTGGGCTTTAACTGCCCCTTCAGTGTGTCTAGTGCCAGGGACTGGCCAATCTTTCATGGCGAGCATCTCCAATTTTGCATTAATTGTATCGTCCAGGGACCCATTACCATATCTAGGGCATTATTTATGAGGCCTTCCAGTTTGTCTTCCATACTTTTCTCTGTGGGATCAAGGAACATGGTAGGAGGTGGGTATTTGTCAAAGTTCCTGGGGTTCTTCGCAAATAAAAAGCTGTTCTTGCAGTTGGATGGAGAATTCAATCATATTGCCAAACCACTTAAAAGGGCCTCCCTGCTCAGAGAATTACTCTTTACCAAACTATTAAGATGGCCAGCGGCCAGAACAGAGTATGTTTGCCCATTTCTTAAGGGTATTTCCTTTAATTCAGAAGACCTTTGTTTATTTCATTGCCCCCGTCTCTGCCCTTTTTAATTTTTTATATTTTTTTACTTTAATCAGCGATGCAGTCATGCACGTCGCATTGCTCCTTTTTAGGTCTCGCCTGTCAATGCGCATGCGCATTGAGCAGAGCGAGACTATAGCGGCTTAAACAGAGCTTACCTAGACTGGCGATTTGATGAAGTGCATGTGCACTTTTAACTCAATGCGCAAGCGCAATTAGTTAAAATGCGCGTGCACAGCATCAAATCGTCAGCTTGGTGCCGCCAGCAGCCCTTCCCGCTCCGCCCCCTGCTGCATCAAAGGCTTTGCGCTCTGCCTAAGCCCAGCCATTCTCCTCCCCTAATTACCCCCTGCTGCATCAAAGGCTTTTTCACGGCCGGCCGGCCGTGCTTTCAGTTTAACGGCCGGCCGGCCGTGTCTCCTTTTCTTTTTTCATTAATTGAACGCGCTCATAGCTGCAAAGGTCTGCGCCCTCCGTCACTGGTAATCTCCCCATCTCTTGCCCACAACGAATGGATAACCAACATGTATAAAACCTCCTCATGAGTTCTGCAAACCCCACGGCCCCCCTCCCCTCCGACAAACTTTAAGAAATCCAGGAATGCTGCTGATTTCATCTGTCGTTAAGAGCCCGCAGCATCTCAGAACCAGCTTGCTTTTTTTTTAGTCATGCCATAAGTATGCGCTATATCCACATCCACATCCACATCCACCACCACTTCCACCACCACATCCACCGCATCCACCAACACCACCACCACCACATCCACCACACCCACCACCACTACATCCACCACCCCATCCACCACCACCACCGCATCCACCATCACTGCATCCACCGCATCCACCACCACCACATCCACCGCATCCACCACCACATCCACCATCACCAGCACATCCACCACCACATCCACCATCACCTCCACATCCACCATGACATCCACAGCCACATCCACCACCACCACATCCACCACATGCACCACCACCGCATCCACCACATGCACCACCACCGCATCCACCACATGCACCACCACCGCATCCACCACCGCATCCACCACCACATCCACCACCGCATCCACCACCACCACATCCACCACATCCACCACCACATCCACCACATCCACCACCACATCCACCACCACATCCAACACATCCACCACCGCTTCCACCACCACCACCGCATCCACCACCACATCCACCACATCCACCACCACATCCACCACCACATCCACCACCACATCCACCACCACATCCACCATCACCTCCACATCCACCATGACATCCACCGCCACATCCACCACCACATCCACCACCACCACATCCACCACATGCACCACCACCGCATCCACCACCACATCCACCACACCCACCACCACCACATCCACCACCACATCCAACGCATCCACCACCACCGCCACCACATCCACCACAGCCACCGCCACTACATCCACCACCCCATCCACCACCGCATCCACCACCACCACCGCATCCACCATCACCGCATCCACCACCACCACATCCACTGCATCCACCACCACATCCACCATCACCAGCACATCCACCACCACATCCACGGACACATCCACCATCACATCCACCATGACATCCACCGCCACATCCACCACCACCACATCCACCACAAGCACCACCACCGCATCCACCACATGCACCACCAATGCATCCACCACATGCACCACCACCGCATCCACCACCGCATCCACCACCACATCCACCACCACCACATCCACCACCACATCCACCACATCCACCACCACATCCAACACATCCACCTCCGCTTCCTCCACCACCACCGCATCCAGCACCACCACATCCACCGTATCCACCGCATCCACCACCACATCCACCACCACATCCACCACCACATCCACCACCACATCCACCATCACCTCCACATCCACCATGACATCCACTGCCACATCCACCACCACATCCACCACCACCACATCCACCACATGCACCACCACCGCATCCACCACCACATCCACCACACCCACCACCACAACATCCAACGCATCCCCCACCACCACATCCACCACATCCACCACCACATCCACCACATCCACCACCACATCCACATCCACCACCACTTCCACCACCACATCCACCACCACCACATCCACCACATCCACCACCACATCCACCACCACATCCACCATCACCTCCACATCCACCATGACATCCACCACCACATCCACCACCACATCCACCACCACCTCATCCACCACCGCCACATCCATCACATGCACCACCACCGCATCCACCAACACATCCACCACCACATCCACCACACCCACCACCACCACATCCACCACCACATCCACCGCATCCACCACCACCACATCCACCACCACATCCACCACATCCACCACCACATCCAACACATCCACCACCACATCCACCAAATCCACCGCATCCACCACCACCACCGCATCCCCCACCACATCCACCATGACATCCACCACCACATCCACCACATCCACCACCATCACATCCACCACCACATCCACCACCACCACCACATCCACCACATGCACCACCACATCCACATCCACCACCACTTCCACCACCACATCCACCACCACCACATCCACCGCTTCCACCACCACCACATCCACCATCACATCCACCACCACATCCACCACCACATCCACCACCGCATCCACCACCACCACATCCACCACATCCACCACCACATCCACCACCACATCCACCACCACTTCCACCACCACACCCACCACCACCACATCCACCACACCCACCACCACTACATCAACCACCACCACCACATCCACCACCACCACCACCGCATCCACCACCACCACCACCGCATCCACCACCACCACCGCATCCACCACCACCGCATCCACCACCACCACCACCACATCCACCATCACCACCACATCCACCACCACATCCACCACCACATCCACCATCACCTCCACATCAACCATGACATCCACCGCCACATCCACCACCACATCCACCACCACCACATCCACCACATGCACCACCGCATCCACCACCGCATCCACCACCACATCCACCACCACATCCACCACATCCACCGCCACATCCACCACCACATCCATCACATCCACTGCCACATCCACCGCCACATCCACTGCCATATCCACCACACCCACCACCACCACACCCACCACCACTACATCCACCACCCCATCCACCACCACCACCACCCCATCCACCACCACCACCGCATCCACCAACACCACATCCACCACCACCACATTCACCGCATCCACCACCACATCCACCACCACATCCACCATCACCACCACATCCACCACCACATCCACCATCACCTCCACATCCACCATGACATCCACCACCACCACATCCACCACCACCACATCCACCGCCACATCCACCACACCCACCACCACCACACCCACCACCACTACATCCACCACCCCATCCACCACCACCGCATCCACCACTACCACATCCACCGCATCCACCCCCACCACATCCACCGCATCCACCACCACATCCACCACCACATCCACCATCACCACCACATCCACCACCACATCCACCATCACCTCCACATCCACCATGACATCCACTGCCGCCACATCCACCACCACCACATCCACCACATGCACCACCACCGCATCTACCACATGCACCACCACCGCATCCTCCACGACATCCACCACCACATCCACCGCATCCGCCACCACCACATCCACCACATCCACCACCACATCCAACACATCCACCACCACTTCCACCACCACCGCATCCACCACCACCGCATCCATCACCACCACATCCACCGCATCCACCACCACCACATCCACCGCATCCACCACCACATCCACCACCACATCCACCATCACCTCCACATCCACCATGACATCCACCGCCACATCCACCACCACATCCACCACTTCAACCACCACCGCATCCACCACATCCACCGGATCCACCACCACATCCACCACCACATCCACCACCACCTCCACATCCACCACCACATCCACCACCACATCCACCACCATCGCATCCACCACCACATCCACCACCACATCCACCACTACATCCACGATCACCTCCACATCCACCATGACATCCACCGCCACATCCACCACCACATCCACCACCACATCCACCACATGCACCACCGCATCCACCACCGCATCCACCACCACATCCACCACACCCACCACCACCACATCCACCACCGCATCCATCACCACCACATCCACCACCACATCCACCACCACATCCACCACCGCATCCACCACCACATCCACCGCCACATCCACCACCACATCCACCGCCACATCCACCACCACATCCACCACCACATCCACCACACCCACCACCACTATATCCACCACCCCATCCACCACCACCCCATCCACCACCACCACCGCATCCACCACCACCACATCCACCGCATCCACCACCACATCCACCGCATCCACCACCGCATCCACCACCGCATCCACCACCACATCCACCACCACATCCACCACCACATCCACCACCACCACCGCATCCACCACCACCACATCCACCGCATCCACCACCACTGCATCCACCACCACCACATCCACCACCGCATCCACCACCGCATCCACCACCACATCCACCATCACCACCACATCCACCACCACATCCACCACCACATCCACCACCACATCCACCATCACCTCCACATCAACCTCCATCACCACATCCACCACCACGACATCCACCACATGCACCACCACCGCATGCACCACCACATCCACCACCACATCCAACACATCCGCCACCACTTCCACTGCATCCACCACATCCACCGCATCCACCACCACCACATCCACCGCATCCACCACCACATCCACCACCACATCCACCATCACCTCCACATCCACCATGACATCCACTGCCACATCCACCACCACATCCACCACCACCACATCCACCACCACATCCACCACCACATCCACCACCACATCCACCACATCCACCACACCCACCACCACAACATCCACCACCACATCCACCGCATCCACCACCACCACATCCACCACCACATCCACCACCACATCCACCACCACATCCAACACATACACCACCACTACCGCATCCACCACATCCACCGCATCCACCACCACCACATCCACCGCCACATCCACCACCACATCCACCACCACATCCACCATCACCTCCACATCCACCATGACATCCACCGCCACATCCACCACCACATCCACCACATCCACCACCGCATCCACCACCACATCCACCACCACATCCACCACACCCACCACCACCATATCCACCACCGCATCCACCACCACCACATCCACCGCATCCACCACCACCACATGCACCACCACATCCACCACCACTTCCACCACCACATCCACCACCACCACATCCGCCGCATCCACTACCACCACATCCACCGCATCCACCACCACATCCACCATCACCTCCACCTCCACATCCACCATCACCTCCACCTCCACATCCACCGTCACATCCACCACCACATCCACCGCCACATCCACCACCACATCCACCACCACATCCACCACACCCACCACCACACCCACCACCACACCCACCACCACTACATCCACCACCACCACCCCATCCACCACCACCACTGCATCCACCATCACCACATCCACCTCATCCACCACCACATCCACCATCACCACCATCACCACCACATCCCCCTCCACATCCACCTCCACATCTACCACATCCACCACCACCACATCCACCACACCCACCACCACTACATCCACCACCACCACCCCATCCACCACCACCACCCCATCCACCACCGCATCCACCATCACCACCGCATCCACCATCACCACATCGACCGCATCCACCACCACCACATCCACCACTACATCCATCATCACCACCACATCCACCACCACATCCACCATCACCTCCACATCCACCATGACATCCACCGCCACATCCACCACCACATCCACCACCACCACATCCACCACATGCACCACCGCATCCACCACCGCATCCACCACCACATCCACCACACCCACCACCACCACATCCACCACCGCATCCATCACCACCACATCCACCACCACATCCACCACCACATCCACCGCATCCACCAACACATCCACCACCACCTCCACATCCACCACCACATCCACCACCACATCCACCACCATCGCATCCACCACCACATCCACCACCACATCCACCACCACATCCACGATCACCTCCACATCCACCATGACATCCACCGCCACATCCACCACCACATCCACCACCACATGCACCACATGCACCACCGCATCCACCACCGCATCCACCACCACATCCACCACACCCACCACCACCACATCCACCACCGCATCCATCACCACCACATCCACCACCACATCCACCACCGCATCCACCACCACATCCACCGCCACATCCACCACCACATCCACCGCCACATCCACCACCACATCCACCACCACATCTACCACACCCACCACCACTATATCCACCACCCCATCCACCACCACCCCATGCACCACCACCACCGCATCCACCACCACCACATCCACCGCATCCACCACCAAATCCACCGCATCCACCACCGCATCCACCACCGCATCCACCACCACATCCACCACCACATCCACCACCACATCCACCACCACATCCACCACCACCACCGCATCCACCACCACCACATCCACCGCATCCACCACCACTGCATCCACCACCACCGCATCCACCACTGCATCCACCACCGCATCCACCACCACATCCACCATCACCACCACATCCACCACCACATCCACCACTACATCCACCACTACATCCACCACCACATCCACCATCACCTCCACATCAACCTCCACCACCACATCCACCACCACCACCACATCCACCACCACGACATCCACCACATGCACCACCACCGCATGCACCACCACATCCACCACCACATCCACCACCACATCCAACACATCCACCACCACTTCCACTGCATCCACCACATCCACCGCATCCACCACCACCACATCCACCGCATCCACCACCTCATCCACCACCACATCCACCATCATCTCCACATCCACCATGACATCCACTGCCACATCCAGCACCACATCCACGACCACCACATCCACCACCACATCCACCACCACATCCACCACCACATCCACCACATCCACCACACCCACCACCACAACATCCACCACCACATCCACCGCATCCACCACCACCACATCCACCACCACATCCAACACATACACCACCACTTCCACCACCACCGCATTCACCACATCCACCGCATCCACCACCACCACATCCACCGCCACATCCACCACCACATCCACCACCACATCCACAATCACCCCCACATCCACCATGACATCCACCGCCACATCCACCACCACATCCACCGCATCCACCACCGCATCCACCACCACATCCACCACCACATCCACCACACCCACCACCACCATATCCACCACCGCATCCACCACCACCACATCCACCGCATCCACCACCACCAAATGCACCACCACATCCACCACCACTTCCACCACCACATCCAACACCACCACATCTGCCGCATCCACTACCACCACATCCACCGCATCCACCACCACATCCACCATCACCTCCACCTCCACATCCACCATCACCTCCACCTCCACATCCACAGTCACATCCACCGCCACAACCACCGCCACATCCACCGCCACATCCACCACCACATCCACCACCACATCCACCACACCCACCACCACACCCACCACCACACTCACCACCACTACATCCACCACCACCACCCCATCCACCACCACCACTGCATCCACCATCACCACATCCACCGCATCCACCACCACATCCACCATCACCACCACATCCACCTCCACATCCACCTCCACATCTACCATCCCCTCCACATCCACCATGACATCCACCTCCACATCTACCATCCCCTCCACATCCACCACACCCACCACCACTACATCCACCACCACCACCACCCCATCCACCACCACCACCCCATCCACCACCACCACCGCATCCACCATCACCACCGCATCCACCATCACCACATCGACCGCATCCACCACCACCACATCCACCACCACATCCATCATCACCACCACATCCACCACCACATCCACCATCACCTCCACATCCACCATGACATCCACCGCCACATCCACCACCACATCCACCACCACCACATCCACCACATGCACCACCGCATCCACCACCGCATCCACCACCACATCCACCACACCCACCACCACCACATCCACCACCGCATCCATCACCACCACATCCACCACCACATCCACCACCACATCCACCACCACATCCATCACATCCACCACACCCACCACCACCACATCCACCACACCCACCACCACTACATCCACCTCCCCATCCACCACCACCCCATCCACCACCACCACCGCATCCACCACAACCACTGCATCCACCACCACCACATCCACAGCATCCACCACCACCACCGCATCCACCACCACATCCACCATCACCTCCACATCCACCATGACATCCACCACCACATCCACTACTTCAACCACCACCGCATCCACCACATCCACTGCATCCACCACCACAACATCCACCGAATCCACCACCACATCCACCACCACATCCACCACCACCTCCAAATCCACCGCCACATCCACCACCACATCCACCACATCCACCACGATCGCATCCACCACCACATCCACCACCACATCCACCACCACATCCACCACCACATCCACCACCACATCCACCACACCCACCACCACCATATCCACCACACTCACCACCACTACATCCACCACCACCACTCCATCCACCACCGCATCCACCACCACCACCGCATCCACCATCACCACATCTACCACATCCACCACCACATCCACCACCACATCCACCATCACCACCACATCCACCACCACATCCACAATCACCTCCACATCCACCATGACATCCACCACCACATCCACCACCACATCCACCATCCCCACATCCACCACACCCAACACCACTACATCCACCACCACCCCATTTCCCACCACATCCACCACCACCACCGCATCCACCATAACCACCGCATCCACCATCACCACATCCACCGCATCCACTACCTCCACATCCACCACCACATCCACCACCACATCCACCATCACCACCACATCCACCACCACATCCACCATCACCTCCACATCCACCGCCACATCCACCACCACATCCACCACCACCACATCCACCACATCCACCACATGCACCACCGCATCCACCACCGCATCCACCACCACATCCACCACCACATCCACCACACCCACCACCACCACATCCACTGCATCCACCACCACCACATCCACCACCACATCCACCACCACATCCACCACCACATCCATCACATCCACCGCCACATCCACTGCCACATCCACCGCCACATCCACCACACCCACCACCACTACATCCACCACCCCATCCACCACCACCACCACCCCATCCACCACCACCACCGCATCCACCACCACCACATCCACCGCATCCACCACCACCACATCCACCGCATCCACCACCACATCCACCAACGCATCCACCACCACCACATGCACCACCACATCCACCACCACTTCCACCACCACATCCACCACCACCACATCCACCGCAACCACTACCACCACATCCACCGCATCCACCACCACATCCACCATCACCTCCACATCCACCATCACCTCCACCTCCACATCCACCGCCACATCCACCGCCACAACCACCGCCACATCCACCGCCACATCCACCACCACATCCACCACCACATCCACCACACCCACCACCACACCCACCACCACTACATCCACCACCACCACCCCATCCACCACCACCACTGCATCCACCATCACCACATCCACCGCATCCACCACCACATCCACCATCACCACCACATCCACCTCCACATCCACCTCCACATCCACCATCCCCTCCACATCCACCATGACATCCACCGCCACTTCCACCACATCCACCACCACCACATCCACCACACCCACCACCACTACATCCACCACCACCACCACCCCATCCACCACCACCACCCCATCCACCACCACCACCGCATCCACCATCACCACCGCATCCACCATCACCACATCGACTGCATCCACCACCACCACATCCACCACCACATCCACCATCACCACCACATCCACCACCACATCCACCATCACCTCCACATCCACCATGACATCCACCGCCACATCCACCACCACATCCACCACCACATCCATCACATGCACCACATGCACCACCGCATCCACCACCGCATCCACCACCACATCCACCACACCCACCACCACCACATCCACCACCGCATCCATCACCACCACATCCACCACCACATCCACCACCACATCCGCCACCACATCCATCACATCCACCACACCCACCACCACCACATTCACCACACCCACCACCACTACATCCACCACCCTATCCACCACCACCCCATCCACCACCACCACCGCATCCACCACCACCACATCCACTGCATCCACCACCACATCCACCGCATCCACCACCGCATCCACCACTGCATCCACCACCACATCCACCACCACATCCACCACCACATCCACCACCACATCCACCACCACATCCACCACCGCCACCGCATCCACCACATCCACCGCATGCATCCACCACCACCGCATCCACCACCGCATCCACCACCACATCCACCACCACATCCACCACCACATCCACCATCACCTCCACATCCACCTCCACCACCACATCCACCACCACCACCACACCCACCACCACCACATACACCACATTCACCACCACCGCATGCACCACCACATCCACCACCGCATCCACCACCACCACATCCACCACCACATCCACCACCACATCCACCCCCACATCCACCACCACATCCAACACATCCACCACCCCTTCCACCGCATCCACCACATCCACCGCATCCACCACCACCACATCCACATCCACCGCATCCACCACCACATCCACCACCACATCCACCATCACCTCCACATCCACCATGACATCCACCGCCACATCCACCACCACATCCACCACATCCACCACATCCACCACCACATCCACCACCACATCCACCACATCCACCACCTCCACCACCACCACGTCCACCACCACATCCACCGCATCCACCACCACCACACCCACCACCGCATCCACCACCACATCCACCACCACATCCACCACCACATCCACCATCACCTCCACATCCACCATGATATCCACCGCCACATCCACCACCACATCCACCATCACCTCCACCTCCACATCCACCATCACCTCCACCACCACATCCACCGCCACATCCACCGCCACAACCGCCGCCACATCCACCGCCACATCCACCACCACATCCACCACCACATCCACCACACCCACCACCACACCCACGACCACTACATCCACCACCACCACCCCATCCACCACCACCACTGCATCCACCATCACCACATCCACCGCATCCAACACCACATCCACCATCACCACCACATCCACCTCCACATCCACCTCCACTATCCCCTCCACATCCACCATGACATCCACCGCCACATCCACCACATCCACCACCACCACATCCACCACACCCACCACCACTACATCCACCACCACCCAATCCACCACCACCACCCCATCCACCACCACCACCGCATCCACCATCACCACCGCATCCACCATCACCACATCGACCGCATCCACCACCACCACATCCACCACCACATCCACCACCACCACCACCACATCCACCATCACCTCCACATCCACCATGACATCCACCGCCACATCCACCACCACATCCACCACCACATGCACCACATGCACCACATGCACCACCGCATCCACCACCGCATCCACCACCACATCCACCACACCCACCACCACCACATCCACCACCGCATCCATCTTCACCACATATACCACCACATCCACCACCACATCATCACATCCACCACACCCACCAGCACCACATCCACCACACCCACCACCACTACATCCACCACCCCATCCACCACCACCCCATCCACCACCACCACCACCGCATCCACCACCACCACATCCACCGCATCCACCCCCACATCCACCGCATCCACCACCGCATCCACCACCGCATCCACCACCACATCCACCACCACATCCACCACCACATCCACCACCACATCCACCACCACCACCGCATCCACCACCACCACATCCACCGCATCCACCACCACCGCATCCACCACCACCGCATCCACCACCACCGCATCCACCACCGCATCCACCACCGCATCCACCACCACATCCACCATCACCACCACATCCACCACCACATCCACCACCACATCCACCACCACATCCACCATCACCTACACATCCACCTCCACCACCACATCCACCACCACCACCACATCCACCACCACCACATGCACCACCACCGCATGCACCACCACATCCACCACCGCATCCACCACCACCACATCCACCACCACATCCACCACCACATCCACCCCCACATCCACCACCACATCCAACACATCCACCACCCCTTCCACCGCATCCACCACATCCACCGCATCCACCACCACCACATCCACCGCATCCACCAACACATCCACCACCACATCCACCATCACCTCCACATCCACCATGACATCCACCGCCACATCCACCACCACATCCACCACCACCACATCCACCACCACATCCACCACCACATCCACCATCACCTCCACATCCACCTCCACCACCACATCCACCACCACCACCACACCCACCACCACCACATACACCACATGCACCACCACCGCATGCACCACCACATCCACCACCGCATCCACCACCACCACATCCACCACCACATCCACCACCACATCCACCACCACATCCACCCCCACATCCACCACCACATCCAACACATCCACCACCCCTTCCACCGCATCCACCACATCCACCGCATCCACCACCACCACATCCACCGCATCCACCACCACATCCACCACCACATCCACCATCACCTCCACATCCACCATGACATCCACCGCCACATCCACCACCACATCCACCACATCCACCACATCCACCACCACATCCACCACCACATCCACCACCTCCACCACCACCATGTCCACCACCACATCCACCGCATCCACCACCACCACATCCACCACCGCATCCACCACCACATCCACCACCACATCCACCACCACATCCACCATCACCTCCACATCCACCATGACATCCACCACCACATCCACCACCACCACATCCACCACATCCACTACCACCACATCCACCGCATCCACCACCACATCCACCATCACCTCCACCTCCACATCCACCATCACCTCCACCACCACATCCACCGCCACATCCACCGCCACAACCGCCGCCACATCCTCCGCCACATCCACCACCACATCCACCACACCCACCACCACACCCACCACCACTACATCCACCACCACCACCCCATCCACCACCACCACTGCATCCACCATCACCACATCCACCGCATCCAACACCACATCCACCATCACCACCACATCCACCTCCACATCCACCTCCACCATCCCCTCCACATCCACCATGACATCCACCGCCACATCCACCACATCCACCACCACCACATCCACCACACCCACCACCACTACATCCACCACCACCACCACCCCATCCACCACCACCACCCCATCCACCACCACCACCGCATCCACCATCACCACCGCATCCACCATCACCACATCGACCGCATCCACCACCACCACATCCACCACCACATCCACCACCACCACCACATCCACCACCACATCCACCATCACCTCCACATCCACCATGACATCCACCGCCACATCCACCACCACATCCACCACCACATCCACCACATGCACCACATGCACCACCGCATCCACCACCGCATCCACCACCACATCCACCACACCCACCACCACCACATCCACCACCGCATCCATCACCACCACATATACCACCACATCCACCACCACATCCATCACATCCACCACACCCACCAGCACCACATCCACCACACCCACCACCACTACATCCACCACCCCATCCACCACCACCCCATCCACCACCACCACCGCATCCACCACCACCACATCCACCGCATCCACCCCCACATCCACCGCATCCACCACCGCATCCACCACCGCATCCACCACCACATCCACCACCACATCCACCACCACATCCACCACCACATCCACCACCACATCCACCACCACCACCGCATCCACCACCACCACATCCACCGCATCCACCACCACCGCATCCACCACCACCGCATCCACCACCACCGCATCCACCACCGCATCCACCACCGCATCCACCACCGCATCCACCACCACATCCACCATCACCACCACATCCACCACCACATCCACCACCACATCCACCACCACATCCACCATCACCTCCACATCCACCTCCACCACCACATCCACCACCACCACCACATCCACCACCACCACATACACCACATGCACCACCACCGCATGCACCACCACATCCACCACCGCATCCACCACCACATCCACCACCACATCCACCACCACATCCACCCCCACATCCACCACCACATCCAACACATCCACCACCCCTTCCACCGCATCCACCACATCCACCGCATCCACCACCACCACATCCACCGCATCCACTAACACATCCACCACCACATCCACCATCACCTCCACATCCACCATGACATCCACCGCCACATCCACCACCACATCCACCACATCCACCACCACCACATCCACCACCACATCCACCACCACATCCACCACATCCACCACCTCCACCACCACCACATCCACCACCACATCCACCGCATCCACCACCACCACATCCACCACCACATCCACCACCACATCCACCACCACATCCAACACATACACCACCACTTCCACCACCACCGCATCCACCACATCCACCGCATCCACCACCACCACATCCACCACATCCACCACCACATCCAGCATCACCTCCACATCCACCATGACATCCACCGCCACATCCACCACCACATCCACCGCATCCACCACCGCATCCACCACCACATCCACCACCACACCCACCACACCCACCACCACATCCACCACCGCATCCACCACCACCACATCCACCGCATCCACCACCACCACATCCACCACATCCACCACCACATCCACCACCACTTCCACCACCACATCCACCACCACCACATCCACCACATCCACTACCACCACATCCACCGCATCCACCACCTCATCCACCATCACCTCCACCTCCACCATCACCTCCACCACCACATCCACCGCCACATCCACCGCCACAACCACCGCCACATCGACCGCCACATCCACCGCCACATCCACCACCACATCCACCACCACATCCACCACACCCACCACCACACCCACCACCACTACATCCACCACCCCATCCACCACCACCACTGCATCCACCATCACCACATCCACCGCATCCACCACCACCACATCCACCGCATCCACCACCACATCCACCATCACCACCACATCCACCTCCACATCCACCTCCAAATCCACCATCACCTCCACATCCACCATGACATCCACCGCCACATCCACCACCACATCCACCACCACCACATCCACCACCACATCCACCACCACATCCACCACCACATCCACCACCACATCCACCACACCCACCACCACCACATCCACCACCACATCCACCACATCCACCACCACATCCAACACATCCACCACCACTTCCACCACCACCACCGCATCCACCACCACCACATCCACCGCATCCACCGCATCCACCACCACATCCACGCCACATCCACCACCATATGCACCACCACTGCATCCACCACCACATCCACCACACCCACCACATCCACCACATCCACCACCACACCCATCACATCCACCACCACATCCACCGCATCCACCACCACATCCACCGCATCCACCACCACATCCACCACATCCACCACCACATCCACCACCACATCCACCACCACATCCACCACATCCACCACCACATCCAACACATACACCACCACTTCCACCACATCCACCACCACATCCACCACATCCACCACATCCACCACCACATCCACCACCACATCCACCACCACATCCAACACATCCACCACCACCGCATCCACCACCACCACCGCATCCACCACCACCGCATCCACCACCACCACATCCACCACCACCACCGCATCCACCACCACCCCATCCACCACATCCACCACCTCATCCACCACCGCATCCACCACCACCACATCCACCACACCCACCACCATCACTTCCACCACCACATCCACCACCACATCCACCACCACATCCACCACCACCACCACCACATCCACCACCACCACATCCACCACCACTACATCCACCACCTCCACCACATTCACCACCACATCCACCACCACCACATCCACCACCACCACCACATCCACCACCACATTCACCCCCACATCCACCACCATCACCACCACATCCACCATCACCACCACCACCACATCCACCACCACCATATCCCCCAGATCCACCACCACCACATCTATATGTGTGTGTGTGTGTGGCTCTGTGTGTGTGTAGGTGCAAATGCAATGTTCTTGGATTTTTGTCACAATAAAATACACTGAACATAATCTTCACAAAAGTTATTTACAAACGTTTAAGCTATTGCCATTATAAATTACAATAAATTTTATTTAAGTAATAATTATTTACAAAATTAAAAGCCATTGTTCTTTGTAATATCAATACATCTAAGTCACGTAAATGCAACACACATTGCATTACAAATGCTATAGGTGTCACATTTGCGAAAGTTAAAACTATTGACATTGTAACTGACAAAGCTATTAATTTTGCTATTTTCAAAACCAACACATAAATAAAAAAAGTGTCATTTACAATACCAATTGCTCAAACTTTCCTAATGCGAGACCTATTGCATTTCCAATGCTTGTTATTCATTGTACGCTGTGGCAGCCACTGTCAGGGAGGAGGGCTGCTGGAGTCTCCAATGTTATTTTTAATATCCTCCAAGGCCGTGAAGGCTGTGTCGGAGAGGTGGGTCACCACATGTTCGTCATAGGCCTCTGGAGGAGGTGGGTGCTTGTGAGTCGCTTATGATAAAAGGTGTGTTACACGGCCTTAAAGACCCGTGGGGGAAAGGGATTATGTTGGGCACAGGTTTGGAGAAACCTCCGGCTCGACGACAATAAGAGATAATTCTATGGCGATGGCCACTCTCTTTCCCAGACCTAATAAGGAGACCGTGGGAAAGTTATAGTACTAACCTAAGAGGTCTCCTAAAAGTATGAGGGCTAGAGGAAATCATATTGTCTATAGGATATGGTGGGATTGTTGAAGGGCAGGAATAACCCAGGTTAAGAAATAGGAAATGAAAAGCTGTACTTATCTTGCGAGCAGCAGCAACAAAGTAGGGAGAATACTGTGTGTGGGGGGACCTTATAGCCTATTAGAATGTTTCAAAATTTCTATATTCTTCAATTGTTGCTGCTGTGAGCTGGTAATAAAGGAGATTTGCATAATGTTAGCCTCTGTGTCATGCCATAAAATCCCCGAGATTGGGCTTCAGAGTGAATCACAAAATCGAGAAAAAGCTGTTGGGTCTGACTAATGCATGCATTTATTGGAGAGGGAGAGCAACCGTCTGAAGGCTCTCTTTTGTGGAAGGACACAATGGAGTGGCGCTACTTGACTGCTCGCCTTTAACACTCTGTCAGAATCTAGAGCAACATTAGCCTCTTCCTGGAGCTGGTCTGTCTTCAGCCAGACCTAAAAGTGACTGCCTGGGGTCGCACAGTAGCACTTCAAGCATTTAACAAGCATTTGCAATGCAATAGGTCTTGCAATTATGAATATTTGAGCTATTGGCATTGTAAATGATAATGCCTTTTATTTATGTGTTGTTTTTAAAACAGATAAATAAAAGGCATTGTCATTTTAAATGTAAAGAGCTCAAACTCTTGCAAATGCAAGACCTATTGCATTGTTGCAAATGCGTTTGGAGATTTTATTAAAAGAATTAGGAGAGTGTGTCCTTCCTGCAACAGCAGTCAGGACAAAGCTATTTGAGAAAATAGTGCTCTGAGTCTGTAATTAAAGCCTACTGAGTAACAACACACGTAACAGGGGGGTCCTCATGGGAGGTTACAAAATAAGACAAGGCAATACTAAGGTGGGACTACTAAGTCTATTGACCAATGAAAAGCCATGGTTTACAGGGGACAATGACACAAGCCAATAAAAAGTATGGGCAGAGAGTGGGCGGAGCTTCAAGTCCATACCTGAATACGGCATGCCTCGCAGAGCAGCGCATGCACGTCCCAGGCTCGACCTAAAAAGATGTCAATTATTCTATCAGGGACTCGCTCACTTACCTTTAGCCGTCTGGCATATCGGGTTGTCTCCATGGCAACCCCTCCGCTGCTTGAGGTCCGGGCAGGGGGCCCCTCCGTTCCGCGGTGGCACCCTCACCTGGCGGGCCCTTTCACGACTGCCGACCCCGCACAGGGAGCTGCACTCGCTCCACGGGCCCCAGGGCCCCACCACACAGTGAACGGCTGCTGGGATGAGAGCAGGGTGGGGAGGAGGGGAGGGGGAGGGAGGGCAGGAGGAATTGAAGGGGCAGGAGGAGAGAAGAGAACGGCAGGAAGAGGGGGACAGGGAGAGGTTGGGGAGAGTGGGCAGGAGGAATGGAAGGGACATGATGAGAGAAGATATGGGGGGGGGGACAAAGGGGAGAGCGGGAGAAACAGAGAGGGCCCAGGGAATGGAATGGACAGGATGAGAGAATTGAAGGACAGGAAGAAGAGAGGACCATAGAGGGGGTGGTGAGAGAGGGCAGGTATACGAGGAGAAGAGAAAGACAGAGAACAGGAAGCAGGGAGAGATGCATGAGAGAAAAGAGGCAATGAGACGAGTAAGGAGAGAGGAGAAGTGAGAGGATAGAGAAAGACAGTGAGAGAGGGAAGTGACAGAAGAGACCAGGAGAGAACGTGAAAAACAGGGAAGAGAGCGGGACGGGGAGAGGACAGATGAAAGGGAGAAAGGACAGAGAAAGGTACAGCGGGTGAGGAAGACGAAAGTGTAGACAGAGTAACAGGGATAAGTGAGAGGATAGAGAGAGGCAGTGAGAGATGGAAGTGAAAGAAGAGACAAACAGTGAGAGAAGAGAGAGGAAAGAGAGTGGGACATGGACAGAAGAGAGACACAGGGCGAGGAAAGGTGAGACCGAAGGACAGGGAAAGGAGCAGGGATGAAGCATGAGAGGAGTACCATGCGAGTGGGGAGGAGAGAGGATAAAATCAGGACACCGGAGAGCAGCGGCCGAGGAGAGAGCGAATGGTGACAGCAGAGGGAGCGCGAAGGAAGGTTGGAGGGAGAGGTGGCGGGACACACAGCCGGAGTAGAGAGAACCGGGGCAGAGAGGGGACAGAGAGATGGAGAGATGCCGAAAGGAGAAGGCAGTGATAGTTACAAAGAGGCATGTTTGGATGTGGATGAGGGAGAACCCAAGGAAAGGGGAGAATACGAGAAAGACGGAGAGAAATGGAAGTGAAGGGAAATAAAAGGGAAGGAAGAGAGAAAGAAGTCGGAAACGTCGAGGAATATCAAAGGAGATGGGAAGGTATTGAGAGGTGTGGGAGTGGGGCAGAGAGAGGAGGGGATGAAAGATACAGTTAAGATATTTATTAAGGGTGTAAACATTAAGCAGTTGATAATAAATACAATCTCATAATCTGTATGTTGCATTCAACGTTCCAAACACAACAGACCCATTAAATACATTTGTTTCACGGTGATATATAATAAGCTTCATGTAAACCTGGACTTCAATTCATCACACAACCAGGCTTGGCGTGACGTCATGCAGTTGTTGATCCTCCGTGTAACCACAAGGAAAATGTTATGCTCCACCCTTAACCCCTCACCTGATGCCTCTTTGCCGCTCAGAGAATGACAAATGGGAACTACCTGCAGAGCAGGGGCCAGAGGTCTTTGGGCCCTGGTTACAGCTCTGTCTGCTGGTGCCTTCATGATCACAGGGACTAGGGGTACTGAGGGGGGGGCCAGGGGGTCCCCAGGTAGAGCAAGGGCGAACAAAGGGCAAGCCAAGGACATGAATGGCAGAGCTAGGACTACCAAAGGGCAGAGCCGCATGGTCAAATGGCAGATCTAGGGGACCAAAGGGCAGAACTAGGGGACCAAAGGGCATGCCAGGGCTATCAAAGCCCAGAGCCAGGGGTACCGAAGGACAAACCCAGGGGTACCAAAGGGCACAGCCGTGTGGCCAAAGGGGAAGCCAGGGGTATCAAAGCTCAGACCCAGGGGTACCGAAGGGCAAACTCAGGGGTACCAAAGGGCACAGCCGTGTGGCCAAAGGGGAAGCCAGGGGTATCAAAGCTCAGACCCAGGGGTATCGAAAGGCAGAGCCAGAAGGACTAAAGAGCAAAGCAAGGAATACTAAAGGTCAGAGCACAGGGTACTAAGGGGCAAGTCAGGGGTATAACGCTTAGAGTCAGGGGTACCAAATAGCAGAACAAGGGGCACCAAATAGCAGAACAAGGGATACCAACGAGTACAGAAAGGGGCATCAAAGGGGAGAGCTAGGGGTAACAAATGGCTAAGGAAAGGGTACCAAAGGGCACAGCAGGGGGGCATCAAAGGTCCGAGCAAGGGATGCCAAAGGGCAAGTTAGGAGTATCGAATGGGGGAGCCAGGGGTACCAAATGGCAGAGCAAGGGGTAACAAAGGGTACAGCAAGGGACATCAAAGGCCAGAGCAAGGGATATCAAAGTGCAAGTCAGTGGTATGAAAGTTCAGAGCACGTGGTATCAAAGCTCAGAACAAGGTACATTAAAGGGCAAGCCAAGGGTATCACAGTTCAGAGCCAGGGGTATCAAAGCTCAGAACAAGGGATACCAAAGGGCAAGCCAAAGGTAGCAAAGCTCAGAGCCAGGGGTAACAACCGTCAGAGCCAGGGGTAGTAAAGGGCAAACCAGGAGGACAAAAGGGCAGAGCGAGAGGGAACAAAGGGCAAGCTAGGTGTATCAAAGTGGAGAGCAAGTTGTAACAAACAGCAGAGCAAGGGGTGACAAAGGGCACAACAAGGGGCATCAAGGGACAGGGCAAGGGATACCAAAGGGCAAGCCAGGGGTATCAAAGCTTAGAACCAGGGGTAACAAACAGCAGAACAAGAGTTAACAAAGTGCAAGCCAGGGGTCTCAAAGAGCAGAGCCAGGGGTAGCAAATGTCAGAGCAAGGGATACCAAAGAGCAAACCAAGGGTATCGAAGGGGAGATCCAGGGGTGTCAAATAGCACAGAAAGGGGTAACAAAGGCCAGAGCGAGGGGTAACAAATGTCAAAGCAAGGTGTTCTAAAGGGCACACCAGGAGGACAAAAGGACAGAGCCAGAGGGGACAAATGGCAGAGCAGGGGGCATCAAAGGTCATCTCCACCCCCTGATGTGGAGTCTCCCTAAGTTAAAGCATAACAAATATATACATTTATTTCTAAAATAAACATTGCAAATATGTTATTTTAAATGTTAACATTAATGGAAATTCATTTTATATATTTATTTACAATTATTTTTCTGAAGCTTACATTTAAAATAACAATCCTATCTAAAGAAAACGTATATTTTTCAGCATGTATTAATAATTACTAAATGTGATGTATAGAACTAATTAAACTTATGCAATTTAATTCAACATTATTTCCTATGAGGGTTTTATTTTAATTTCGTACCTCCATTATATTCAACGGGAGGGTGTTGCCGGACCAATGATCGGCCATGTGTGGTCCTGGACTTACAACTTTTTTTTAGTAGCTACTTATGCTTTGATTTTGTGAATACCCACAAGTTGGTAACTTACTCAAAACTGTAAATTACTCAAAAAATATTCGCTGAATTTGTGATTCAGGCCCAATGACATTGACCTTGAAATGAATAAAAAGGTGACAGACTAAAATGTAGGATTGAGCTGCCAACCAGCTTCAAGTCTTTAGTATATCTCAGGTTAGAATTACTAATTGTGTGGCTGTTAACATGGTGCAGCGTAATGCACAATATGATGCCTATTTATTGTACATTATAAAGGCCCACGAACATAGCACAAAATTGCATAGATCTAGCATGCACTCACACAAATATTAATACATACACCCACAAGTTTATAATCCAATGCTTTTTTGCTGCCATCAGTTGTGTGAACGCCCAGTTGGTCCAATGGACTCAAGCCATGATTACACATCCCATAACACATAAAGCTATCCAATGGCAGCCAAGGATGAAGAACATGCTACCCGTATGTTATGGAGTAAGGTGGCAAACACAATGAGGATACGATGGTTGAACCCCCCAATCTGATCCAGCTAAAGGGCCACACGCTGAGTAGGCTTCAAATTACTCTTGATGTAACTGATATACATTCAACTAACTCATGTCCAGAGGCGAGTGGGAGGGTAGCCAGAAACCAAGTCACACTTCCACCTCTGACCATGAGAACCCTCCTGGGAGGGTGGCACATCCCTGCATGCACCGCGGCAGTCCTGCCAAGAGGGGTCCTTTGGAAACAGGAAGTGCGCATCAGTGCGCGCGCATGGCTGTGGGAAGGGGGAGGGGTGTCTACTGCACTAGGTCGCCCCCACACGACCTCCCAGGGCTGGCGTTGGAAGGCTCTATTTTCAAAAGCGGAGACTTTAGACTAAAACAGCCAAACTAAGCTCCAGTTATTCAAGGTATGCTGATGCCATGTACTTTGAGTTTTTTCCAGATGAAGTGCTCACTATTTTGTTCATTTGTGCATTCATTCATATATTCATTTGTTATATTTGTATATTTCTTATATACATGTATAACAAATAGTTCATATATTACATATTGTGGTTTGATTTAGATGTATATTAAGTTTAAGTAAGCGTGCAAAAGAATGCATATGCTAATTCCAGCATTTTACACCAGAAATCACGAGGGCTGACTCTTTCCAAAGTAATGTGCAAAGTGTATTTAAGGTGGATGCACAAGCGTCCTAGCGAAGTGGACTTCCGGTCCGAGAGAGGGTCATGACGCAGACATCTCGACTCCGGCGATTATAGACTTGGAGTTTGAGTCTAATGGACTCTTGAACGATGAAGTTCCATAGAGAGCCAGAAGGGGGCCTTGTCTCTGAAGCTGTCCACAACAAACAGACAGAGTGACATTTAGGGCCCGATTCACAGAACTAACTTAAGACAAAATCCTAACCTTACTACTTTTGGTATTCACAGAAGGCATTTCGTAGTAGTAAAGTTAGGATTTTGACTTAAGTTTGACTTAAGTGTGACTTGAGACAGACTTAAGATAGACTTAAGACAGTCTTAAGACAGTCTTAAGACAAACTTAAGACAAAACTTAGGACAAAACTTAGGACAGACTTAAGACAGACTTAAGACACACTTAAGACAAACTTAAGACAAACTTAGGACAGACTTAATAATACAGAGTTTGTAGAGCGCGTGCAGTTACCTCGGCGGAGGTGTCCCGGCGCTAGGTGTGCAGTACAGGCAGACGCCTGATGCGGAGAAGGAAAGAGCTTTCATTACTCAAAGAGCCACGTTTTCAGTAGCTTCCTGAATATGGCTTCAGATGGGGCCAGCTGAATAGCCGATGGTAAGGTGTTCCATAGCTGCGTCACACTGGCGGCAAAGGTCCTGCCCCCTAACCGAGCCCGCCTGACTCGAGGTACACAAAGTTGGAGCAAGGAGCTAGAGCGGAGACAGACTTAAGACAGACTTAAGACAAAATCCTAACTTTACTACTACTAAATGCCTTCTGTGAATACCAAAAGTAGTAAATTTTGGATTTTGTCTTAAATTAGTTCCGTGCATCGGCCCCTTGTAAGGGACGCGTTTCAGGCCTTCCGAGTAACTCATGTAGGCACCTTTGGTGGTGAAAAGGTATATCGCAGCGTAATCCAAAGAAAGGGGGGTCATTCATAAAATGATTTCATTGAAAATCATCAAATATGTTGTCTGTTTTTTAAGTTTTTGTTTCATTGCGTATATTATCTTAGTTGTTCTGTTAATATTAATTACAACTTGTATTTATAATATCTGCACTAGGATGGGGCATTAATTTTCATTAAAGCCTCTTAAAATATATGGTGTGGATTTCTTATGTGTATTCATCCATGCGGGGAAAGGGCCGTGGGTTCTGGGTGTGGGTCAAAGTTCAGCTGGCCACCAGTTGGATTCCCATGTGGTCAATGGTAAAAACCACTAGTGACAACCGGTCAATTGCAGGTCGAGGTGCGGTGCACCCATGGAGAGTAAAGGTGATGCAGGTCCCAGGACCAAGGCATGATAGTCAGTTCAATTTTACCTGGCTCGAGAAGTCTGGGTGCAGAGTTGTCCTGGCTGTCCTTGGTGACGCGGGAGAGCTGGTTTTACAGCTTAGATGGTGCTGGTGGGGAACAGGGTGCAAAATGTCGACAACGGTGCCACCGCTGATGTCCGATAAACGTTTTGCAGTTCCGTTGAGGTGCAGCGTCAAGTAATGGTGGTCCAGGGATGTTGTTGATTAAGAGACAAAAGAGTCTGATTGGTAAATTGGGAAAGGACGGTAGTGCCCTTCATCATGGTGTATTGATATTATGGGTGCTTGCACAAAATACGGGAGCAAAAACATGGTGAGGACAAAATATTGTGTCAAGAATATCAAGGACAAAAATGCTGTGGAGTTAGTTTTTATGGGTAAGTAAATCTTTAACTATACTTAACTCCACATATATGTATCTTGACAGTATATATATATCTATATATCTCATCAAGGGACAGAGGTGTGGATTTAAGAATATGGAATCTAAATCTATACTTACCTTGTTGCACTTACCTTTTCGATATTTTGGTCCTTGATATTTTTCACACGTTATTATGTCTATGTGATATTTATTTCCTCGATATGCCATCAGACAACCAAAATTATGTACAGGTTGTATGCATACTTTTGTATGAAGGTGGGCAAGAGTATCCTGTTGCAGAAGATTATACTAACACCGTGCCACAAGTTGTTGGTACTCTTCAAATGGTCACGGTTAATGAGCCGATATCACACAGTGAGCACCGGATGAGCTGGGACACCATCACAGAGTAAGATTCCATCTTAAGTGTGGCGGTCCTCAATCAACAAATAAATCAAACAGCATTTGTAGAGCACGGCACTGTCCCCCCTCGGGTATCTGAGTGCTGTGTCTCTTTCGAAGAGTGAGGCCTGGAGTCTCTTTCTGAAGTCTTCCCGCGAGGGGGCTATACAGAGCCGGAGGTCGTTCCAGGTCTTGGCAGCGATGTAGGAGAAGGAGCGGCCACCGCTGCTGCTGCGACGGATGTAGGGTGTGTGCGAGGGCGAGTGAAGAGGAGCGCAGAAATCAATCTGGCATTGTGCATCCCCACGGGTGTAAACACGGGGACATGGGAAGCTGCAGCCTTTATTGGAGAGGGTTTGGAACGGCTCCTTAGGCCTCCGAGGTCCCTGCCCCTCCAAAGTTCCTCCATCTTTACGGTCGTTTCCAGCCCCCACTCCCACTTCAAGTCCCACTCACGCGGTGCTAAAAAAGTTTTAAGTTCATAGGTAGGGAGAAGGCAGGGTGCTTCATCTTGTGTTATACACTGCCTGGGCCGCCTCTGTACAGTATGAATGGGCTTTGTACAGCTCAAAATCCTGCAATTTAGAGCTTTACAAAATCCCTTACAGCAACTAGTCCTTAATGCCTTAACATACTTTTTTTATCAGGCACTCACTCTGATGGGTTTAGTGTCCCTTAATGTGGGATCACAGCTGGCCTGGAGTCTGCCTGGGTGCGCATGCGCAGCATCCCAAAACAACAAAGGACAGCCACAAATATTGTGGTTTCCATAGATCCGGGGACAAGGGTGGCTGGTGCCAGATATCTGTAATAATATCCCGCGTGCCAACATACCCATCTGGTTCTCAGAGCCTCGGGTCCCCTGCTAAGCCCCCGCCCAACCCACACACACTGTTACAAGAGAAACAGACCTCACATTTCCAAAAGCGTTCACTTCTGATCGCCAAAGCCTCTCGTTCCAACTGTACTTCGGGACTCAGGGCCCGATTCACAGAACAAACTTAAGACAAAATCCTAAACTTACTACCATTTTGGTATTCACAGAAGGCACTTACTCATTTTGGTATTCACAGAAGGCACTTACTCATTTTGGTATTCACAGAAGGCACTTACTCATTTTGGTATTCACAGAAGGCACTTACTAATTTGGATATTCATAGAAGTTAGGAGTCCTAACTTTACTACTCCTAAACTGAGAAATATCCTAACTTTAAGACTTTCGGTATTCACAGAAGGCATTTAGGAGTCCTTAAGATAGGACTCCTAACTTCTATGAATGCCGAAATGAGTAAGTACCTTCTGTGAATACCAAAATGAGTAGCTGCCTTCTGTGAATACCAAAATGAGTAAGTACCTTCTGTGAATACCAAAATGAGTAGCTGCCTTCTGTGAATACCAAAATGGTAGTAAGTTTAGGATTTTGTCTTAAGTTAGTTCTGTGAATCGGGCCCTCAGCTTTCTGGCTCCTGATTTTAGCAGTTGTGTTTGGGTTGACCTGTTCACGTCACAGAAAACACCCGTGGCTGTCGCTGCTTGTATGCATGCCAGGGTTAGCACCAACCAGGTGACTTGCACCAGGGGAGGGCAGAAACCTAGCCCAGGAACAAGTCACTAAAACAGTCACAACCTAAGAATGGATGTATCACTGCCTCCCCTTGGGGCTCTGAGTCCAAGAACTGCAACCGGGCACATGATCAAGGACTCTGGCACGAAGAGGGGGGGCTACGCCCTGTCTATACGGTTTAGGACCCCTTGGTACAGAAGGGTCCAGGATGGGCCATCTTGCTGCCTATAACAAAAGGGCACCAACAACATTCCACAATCAGACCACATCATACACCCTTCTCGCTGACATTCCAGAGTGACCCCCAATTCTCTGCATTCAGGGGGGCTATTTACAAAGGATTTGTTCTGGCGCTCGTGCGACTCATCGCACTACGTCGATTTACTTACCAATATAAGACCCTGAATACACCGAAAAAACAGCTTAGCGCCCCATGAGCGCCCACCCACCCCCTGGGGATATTTTCAACTCTATGGCACCCTCACCTTCTTTGGGACTGACTGGGCACTCCTACGTTCATGAAGGATGTCCAGGGAGTTCACTCACTATTGCTAGAAAGCCACTTGGGTGTGAAGGAGGGTCTCTGGGCCTTGTTTTTTTTCTCCACATTTGACAGCTCTAAGGGGGTAAAACCACGACCCCAACTACAGTCAGGAAGAAAACCAAGTCATCCCTTCCATGCTACTGAGGACCCCTTAACGAGACCCTACAATTCAGAGCCGTCACTGACCCCACAGATAAGGGTCGAGGGGAAGGACGAAGTCAGAGAACTGTGACCTTTAAGACGAAAGTCTGTGCTCCCTGACTCCCAACAACGTAAACGAATTGAGGAAGAGTTCCCTGTATAAATGAAAACTCCCCTGACAAAATAATATTGTATTGAAGAAAATAACATTATATTGAAACTTCAGTGTAGTCCATGCTGAGACAGCTGCGTAAGCTTGCCCCTCTACTCACCTTCAATACACTCACAGTGTCTGCTTTGAAACTATCACGCCTCGACTATGGTAACTCCCTGTATATCGTCCTCCCAGGTAACCTTCTGGCCAGATTGCAGGTTATCATGAACGACGCTGATAGACTAATCTTTAGAGTGCCCAGGTGAGCCCATGCGGCACCTCTCCTAAAACTGTTGCATTGCGTCCCGGTTGGACAGAGAACAAAGTTCAAAGGCCTCTGTATCGCACATAAGGCCATCTATGGCCAAGCCCCTAGCTACATTAAAGACCGCCTAGCCAAATATAGTCCCAGCAGGGGTGCCGCTCGTGTGAGGAGACTCTCTGGCAGAACTTGGTCCGCGCTACAGGAGTAGTCTGCAATTGTTCCAGCCCGTTTTTGCCATCGTGAGGAGTGCTAGAGGCGAGGCCGCAGAAGAGGTGAGAGGCGCGGCCCCGGGACTGCGAGGACCAGCCTTCAACAACCACAGCTGTGTCCTCTTCCCGGGTGAGCCGCGCCCCCTCCCAGTGCCACGCCCCCTTAGCAGCCTTGCCTACATCAGTACGCTCATTGCCGCGTACCGCGGGACGCGCGCGGGACGCAGCCCGGGGCTAAGCCCGGGCAAAGGGCGGGCCCTCTGTGGCCCTCCGGGGTCCGAGGGTGCCGGGCCGGGGCCATAGCCCTTGCCATGTTTGTCTCCCGCTAACGCCAGCATCTTGATACATGAGTCAGAAACTGCTGTTTATAAACTATTCACGCTCCCCCTTTTAAGCTCTGAATTATATCCCATTATGCCCTCTAAATTGGTAACTATGGACAATTTCTTAATTAAAAAGGTGGCGCAAATTAATAGCAACAGAAGGGCGTCTCTGGGATTGGAGCTCCCTTCTACATCTACTCTGGAGCCACCACTCATTGCTATAGAGACACCCCTGATAGAGGAGCCCCCTGCCCCTGTACGCAAGATAATTACTGCAGTTGCTATGATCCATGCGGGCCAGAATGATCAGGATTCTAATGGCCCAGTCTTTCTGGGGACAGGTATAGGCTCTTCCGGAATACACGAGCCCGCAGCAAAGGAATCACCACGCAGATTTAAGAAAGCCCGAGTGAGACGCAGGGGGAAGCAAGGGAAAAATAGTTATAAAAATCCAGAAGGAGGGGGGGGGTGAGTTCGCATCTTCATCAGTATTTATAGGAAACAGATCAGCCGTATTTGGAGAAACAGGAGATACTACTGTGCCTAAACGACCTGGTGATTCTTGTCTTCTGATCGATTTCTCACACACAGGGGTCGCTGTCAATAGCGAAAGTGCTGCCGATGACCCCACTATCACCAATAACCAGCCACTGTCCAGTACACCTACTAGTGTATCTGTATTAGACCTACTTACCGGGAATGATAGTGTCAGGCTATCAGGTTCTCCGAAACTCTCCATCGAGCCATCCCTCATGTCCCCTACATCCCCCCTCATCATGACAAGCAATAAAAAAAGGGGGGGAAAGCCATTGGGAAATCAAGCTCATAAAATAAGGAAAGAAGTTGATATTGTATCCCAATTAGAATCTGGCGAAACCCTAGGATGTGAGGCAGCTATGATGGCCAAGATCGTAGAACTTATCAGGGGTGTGATGCAACCTCTTCTAGATAAGACTTCTATGATGTGTGCACATCTAGACCAAATAGAGAAGAAGGTTGAACAGAATTCCCTTCTCTTATCTGACCTGGTAAAGGGGATAGGAAAACCTAAGGCACACTCGCTATTAAAACCCAACCCACCTGTAAAACCCCCAGTAATAGGTCCCCCTCCACTGCAAGTAATGACAACACCTGCACTAATAACACCGGTATCCAAGCAAAAACAGAAACCAGTGAAAGAGGGAGTAAGTTCGGCCAGTCCGGCGATTACATCAATAACCCCTACCCCACAGATGGCCACACCCCAACTGGCTGCTCCTGTAACTAAGGAGCAACAATCTAAGGCAGGGGGAGGTCAAAATAAAGATGGTAGTAAGGACTTGGCAACGACTAAGTCAAATAAAGGTAACATTAACTCCACTGCCCCCGAAAAAACTAAAACTAATCATATTATAGACCTAACCCCTGAGTCAGCCCCTTATGTTATTGTAATGGCAGGGGTACCGGAACTGCCTGCAGGTAAATGGGAAGATCAAGGAGCGTTACGGAACAAGGTTGTGTTCTGGCTCCGTGATAATAGACCGTTACCTGCTTCAATAAATGGTGAAATTTTAAGCCTAAGGCGTGCCAACTGGGTAGGAGCTAGGCCAAAGGACAAAAATGGTGATGTTATAATCATCAATTTCAAGGATCATAGGGCTGTGAGGCATATTGGGGACTGGTTTGATGTTAGTAGTAGTGATTCAATCTCCACTCATCTCCTTTCCTATTTCTATCCCTATGCACCCCCAAAAAGTTTTAATAACTGGGGCAGGGATAGACAGCTAATTAGGAAGCCAGTCCAACAACGACGGAGGTTTGGAAATATAAGATTATGGGACATGACTGAGTTGGAGGGCGCACCGCCTCCGAGGGGTAGCTTTGGTTATGCAAATGGTCAAGGTTCCTCTTTTTACACCCAGAGGCCGGAGGATTACTATCCTAGAAATGAGTACCAACCCTATCAACACCCTCTTCCCAGTAATCATTATCTACCACACCTGGAACCCAACCCTTTCCAATGTAGATCAAGGAACAATAGAGATTTACTACCAAATATGTATAATTTACCGATCCAAAACCGATACCAGATCTTTTCTGGTCTGGATGGGGTAGATTGACAACAAGCCCAGACCCCTATAGAATTTCTGGATGGGAATAAGCCCCCCTCCCCAGCCTCCCAAGGGTGTACTAAGGGTGGGGTTTCTTCTTCTTCTAATATCAATTCTAATCTTACAGAGGCCCCTAGTGAGCCATCACAAGAACCTCCCATATTAAATAAGACCTCCGCCTCCGATGGGCCGACACCCTGTGACAGTGTTTCTCTAGATCAGGTGCATTCCTTCGTAGGTGATAATAATGGGAGTAGGGGAAAGATAGATAATGGTTCAATGCAGGCGAAGAGCGCTTTTTGTGAACTGCTCTTCTGGAATGTAGCTGGGCTGAAGCAAAAAATCATCAACCCAGCTTGGGAGTCTGTAATAGGAGGCAAGGATATAGTGGCCTTACAAGAAACATGGACCCAGGTCCCAATCCATATAAATGGCTTTAGAACCTTCTTTACCCCCGCAGTTGGAGGCCGTTTTGGTAGGGCAAAAGGTGGTTTGACCACGTTTGTCTCTAATCACCTTAAAACAAAACAGGTCCAATGTCACTTAAATTCCAAATACTTCCAGCTAATAATTCTAAGAGATCTTAAAGGAGCAAAGGTGATTATCATCAATTTTTATAATAATGTCCCGAGGGATGAAATTGTGGTTGCGATTAAGCAGCTCAAGGAGGAAGCTCAGTTAGAGGTAGACAAAAATGACAGAGAATTAGTAATTTTATGGGGGGGGGATTTTAACTGCACGCTTTGTACCAAAGGGAGTCAGGGCCTATGTGGCCTAATGACAGAGAGAGATGTGAATCTGACCCACTTCGATCATACTTTAATGGGGGACTTGCTGAAAGAATTATTGTTTATGTTTGACTTAGGGTTTGCCAATGAATTAGCGTTAAAACCCACACCCTTTGTCCCGACCTTTGTTGGAAGAGGCTTATCAACCATTGACTTTATCATCGCCTCCAGTAACCTTAGTCATAGAGTTGCGACGCTTACAAACATTCCACTGCCCATAAGTGATCATCTTCCCCAATGCCTTAAGATTGCAGATCTATTCCAAGACCCATCTACGGCCGCGCCACTTGTTGAGGCAGCGGTTGATGTGGCTGCCTTCCTCATCTTCAGAGATGAGCTCCGCCCACCTGCAGTCAACAAGAGGGGGGCAGACGAGGACCACCCCAAGCCTGACTTCATTGTTCACCACATGTGAGGACCCGGTGACGGAGCCCCCACTTGCTGTCTCTTACTCACACACGTGTCTTCAGGCTGGGTACACTACATAACATGAGTAACATGTCTCTAGTGTCATAATGGTTCTGTTTAAAAACATATTAACATACCTAGAAACTATGGGAGAAATATTTGGGAAGTGATGCACACATGCACAAAAATTAACACAGACCTGCCTTAATAACCCTAACAAAATAATTTGTTAGCAAGCTTCCACAACTACAAGCACCATGCTGAAGGTGGTGGAGGCAGCTCAAGATACTTTTGCCTCCCTTGGTACACATCGCAGTGTATGGGGATGGTGGAGGAGAAAGGTGAAAAACGTTTCCAGCTCCCCCTTGGTATCCACTGTCGTGTATAGGATGATGGTGGAGAATGGTCAAAATACTTTCCATCTTAGTACACAATATGGTGACTGGGGATGAAGGGAGGCAGGTAGAAACACTTTCAGGGTTCCCGTTGGTACCCCGTGTAGAGTATAGAGATAGTGGGGTTGATAGATCTCCAAGCTTTCAACCTCTCCCTTGGCACCCACTGAGGTGTAGAGGGATAGTAGAGGGAGGCAGCTCTAGACACCTTCAGGGTCTCACTTGAAGAGGCAAAAAACAACAAGTGATGGACTGAATGTAGAGCAATGTCACACACTCCCCCAGTCAAAAGATCTGGGCCCAAATCCATCGTTTTTTTGCACTCCACACCACCCTGGGTCAGATAATGGCTTTATGCAAATCAGCTCTGACCCTGTTGCCCCATGGGAACAGTCCAGTCCGAACTACAACAGCCATATCTTTCCCAGACCGGAATCAAGCATCCGAGGACCGGACCGGTTTCGAGGTAACACCTCTCTTCAGCCCGGCTAGCTTGACTCCAAGTGGTGTGGAGTGCCTGGGACCCACGTCTGGGCATCCCCAGCGCACTTAGGGCGGCAATTGCAAAAAACAACAAGTGATGGACTGAATGTGGATCAATGTCACACACTCCCCCAGTCAAAAGATCTGGGCCCAAATCCATCGTTTTTTTGCACTCCACACCACCCTGGGTCAGATAATGGCTTTATGCAAATCAGCTCTGACCCTGTTGCCCCATGGGAACAGTCCAGTCCGAACTACAACAGCCATATCTTTCCCAGACCGGAATCAAGCATCCGAGGACCGGACCGGTTTCGAGGTAACACCTCTCTTCAGCCCGGCTAGCTTGACTCCAAGTGGTGTGGAGTGCCTGGGACCCACGTCTGGGCATCCCCAGCGCACTTAGGGCGGCAATTGCAAAAAACAACAAGTGATGGACTGAATGTGGATCAATGTCACACACTCCCCCAGTCAAAAGATCTGGGCCCAAATCCATCGTTTTTTTGCACTCCACACCACCCTGGGTCAGATAATGGCTTTATGCAAATCAGCTCTGACCCTGTTGCCCCATGGGAACAGTCCAGTCCGAACTACAACAGCCATATCTTTCCCAGACCGGAATCAAGCATCCGAGGACCGGACCGGTTTCGAGGTAACACCTCTCTTCAGCCAGGCTAGCTTGACTCCAAGTGGTGTGGAGTGCCTGGGACCCATGTCTGGGCATCCCCAGCGCACTTAGGGCGGCAATTGCAAAAAACAACAAGTGATGGACTGAATGTGGATCAATGTCACACACTCCCCCAGTCAAAAGATCTGGGCCCAAATCCATCGTTTTTTTGCACTCCACACCACCCTGGGTCAGATAATGGCTTTATGCAAATCAGCTCTGACCCTGTTGCCCCATGGGAACAGTCCAGTCCGAACTACAACAGCCATATCTTTCCCAGACCGGAATCAAGCATCCGAGGACCGGACCGGTTTCGAGGTAACACCTCTCTTCAGCCCGGCTAGCTTGACTCCAAGTGGTGTGGAGTGCCTGGGACCCACGTCTGGGCATCCCCAGCGCACTTAGGGCGGCAATTGCAAAAAACAACAAGTGATGGACTGAATGTGGATCAATGTCACACACTCCCCCAGTCAAAAGATCTGGGCCCAAATCCATCGTTTTTTTGCACTCCACACCACCCTGGGTCAGATAATGGCTTTATGCAAATCAGCTCTGACCCTGTTGCCCCATGGGAACAGTCCAGTCCGAACTACAACAGCCATATCTTTCCCAGACCGGAATCAAGCATCCGAGGACCGGACCGGTTTCGAGGTAACACCTCTCTTCAGCCCGGCTAGCTTGACTCCAAGTGGTGTGGAGTGCCTGGGACCCACGTCTGGGCATCCCCAGCGCACTTAGGGCGGCAATTGCAAAAAAACAACAAGTGATGGACTGAATGTGGATCAATGTCACACACTCCCCCAGTCAAAAGATCTGGGCCCAAATCCATCGTTTTTTTGCACTCCACACCACCCTGGGTCAGATAATGGCTTTATGCAAATCAGCTCTGACCCTGTTGCCCCATGGGAACAGTCCAGTCCGAACTACAACAGCCATATCTTTCCCAGACCGGAATCAAGCATCCGAGGACCGGACCGGTTTCGAGGTAACACCTCTCTTCAGCCCGGCTAGCTTGACTCCAAGTGGTGTGGAGTGCCTGGGACCCACGTCTGGGCATCCCCAGCGCACTTAGGGCGGCAATTGCAAAAAACAACAAGTGATGGACTGAATGTGGATCAATGTCACACACTCCCCCAGTCAAAAGATCTGGGCCCAAATCCATCGTTTTTTTGCACTCCACACCACCCTGGGTCAGATAATGGCTTTATGCAAATCAGCTCTGACCCTGTTGCCCCATGGGAACAGTCCAGTCCGAACCACAACAGCCATATCTTTCCCAGACCGGAATCAAGCATCCGAGGACCGGACCGGTTTCGAGGTAACACCTCTCTTCAGCCCGGCTAGCTTGACTCCAAGTGGTGTGGAGTGCCTGGGACCCACGTCTGGGCATCCCCAGCGCACTTAGGGCGGCAATTGCAAAAAACAACAAGTGATGGACTGAATGTGGATCAATGTCACACACTCCCCCAGTCAAAAGATCTGGGCCCAAATCCATCATTTTTTTGCACTCCACACCACCCTGGGTCAGATAATGGCTTTATGCAAATCAGCTCTGACCCTGTTGCCCCATGGGAACAGTCCAGTCCGAACTACAACAGCCATATCTTTCCCAGGCCGGAATCAAGCATCCGAGGACCGGACCGGTTTCGAGGTAACACCTCTCTTCAGCCCGGCTAGCTTGACTCCAAGTGGTGTGGAGTGCCTGGGACCCACGTCTGGGCATCCCCAGCGCACTTAGGGCGGCAATTGCAAAAAACAACAAGTGATGGACTGAATGTGGATCAATGTCACACACTCCCCCAGTCAAAAGATCTGGGCCCACTTGAAGAGGAGCATTTCAAAGTAAACTGAGATACAAGGGACGTGTGTAAGGCAATTGAGGAACTGAAGAGAGGAACATCGGCTGTCAAAAGACTCTTCAAAACATCTGTAACCTGAATGATATTTTTGATGCTAATTTGTCAATGTTTCTACAGGGAAATAACATCATTTATAGCGCTTCCTACCACTTATGCATTCATTCAACCAAGCCTTCCACTGTTGCTTCAGCCTCAAAAGACTGCTCTGATGCTTGCCGTTATCATCATCATCAAACAGGATTTATAGAGCGCTGCTAATCACCCACAAGGGTATCAAGGCGCTGAGAGCCATCTGCTCAGGTGGAATCAGTTGAACAACCAGGTCTTGAGTCCCTTTCTGAATTCCTGAAGAAAGGGTGAGGTCCGAAGGTCCAGGACTTTGCTGCAAGGTTGGAGAAGGAGCGCCCTCCACTGTTGCTTCGGCGGATGCAGGAGTGTGAGCAAGTGAGAGGGAGGCAGATCGCTGGTGTCTTGAGGGTCGGTGGATGCTCAGGTGGTGGTTGATGCATGACGGCTCTTGGTAGTGCATTGCTTTGTAGGCGTGGGTCAGCATCTTGAATTCGCATCTTTTGTGGACGCGGAACCAATGGGGTTTCTTGAGGTGAGGGGTGATGTGGGTTTGCTTTCAGGAGGTCAAGGGTGAGTCTGGCCGCCGAGTTCTGTATGGTCTGCAGTCTTTGTAGGAGGTGAGTTGTAATTCCTGCGTAGAGTGTGTTGCCGTAGTCCAGGCGGCTAGTGACGAGGACTTGAGTGATGATACGTCTGGTGCTGGCTGGGAGCCATTTGAAGATCTTTCAGAGCATGCAAAGGATGAGGAAACAGGCGGCAGAGACTTTGTTGATCTGGTTTTTCATGGTGAGTTTGCTGTCCAGGATGACACAAAGGTTCCTGGCGTGTTCTGTACGAGTGGGTGAGAATCCGAGTTGAGCAGGCCACCAGGACTTATTCCACGGGGAGTGGTTGTTCCCGAAGATCAGTACTTTTCTTCTGTCTGCATTGAGCGTGAGGCAGTTGTTTTGCATCCAGCCAGTGACACTGATCATGCACAGGAGGAAGATAGTCTTCGTTGTGATCCAAACAATTGCCTACTGCAATGGAATATATGATGGCCACCCAGCCAAGACCGCATCAAAAGTCCCAGGCGTACAAGCTATGTTTTGCCTCAACCTTGCAATGAAGTGTGCTGAACACATCTCTCCTGATTTATTGAGTCCCAATCAAATACCAGATACTGTTCAGGGCCCATGTGGGTCATGTGTCATCCTTCCTCCCAAAGAGACTCCTATAAGGGACTGAGCAAAACCACCTAGGGGCCGATTCACAGAACTAACCGAAGACAACATCCTAAACGTACTACTTTTGGTATTCACAGAAGTTAGGATTTTGTCTTAAGTTTGTCTTAAGTCTGTCTTAGGTCTATCTTAAGACAAACTGAAGACAAAATCCTAACTTCTGTGAATACCAAAAGTAGTAAGTTTAGGATTTTGTCTTAAGTTAGTTCTGTGAATCGGGCCCCTAGTTACATCCAGTCATGTACACATGCTTTGGTGTCAAATCATTCCAGCCTCAAAGCTCTCCCCTCTGAAACTTTCTTAATCCACCCCAGTGAAAAGGAACACAATGGGCTCCTCGTCTAAGGCTTGCAGATTCAAAGCGCTGTAAATATGAGGAATTACTATAACACCCTTCACTGCTGGTTACACCCATACTTCTGCATCAGATTTATCACTTCAGTGAACTACCTCCCTCAATGGCTGTCTAAGTGTTTATACATTTCACTTTATATTTAGATGTGCGGGTAGATCTCTATAAATGTATGTACTAATGTTTAGATACTGGGGATAAAAGTGTTTTCCCTTCAACTTCTGTCGGTGCAACACTCAATGCATCCCTCCACTGTGTGCCTCATCCCAAACCTTTCAGACTAATATACACACCCAAACATCCTTTCAAAACTCTCCCCTCCTTTACGCACCTCATCTAACTAACAGGGGTACATGTCCACCACTCCCAATAACATTCCACATCTTCCCTTTACTTATCCACTTCAATGAATCTACCCCTTTGAAAACAGTACAGTACATGCATGAGATCTGAAGAGCACAAACCTAAAAAAAAACGTGCACAACTAATCCACAGGGAAAAAAGAAGCACACATTATTAATGCTACTCCCTATTTAACTTTAATCTTGGGGTCTGGAATAGCGTGCTACTCACCCCCAAAGCGCTTCAACATTTCATCAGGGGTACTAACTGCTATATAAATACAATTTACAACTATAACTACCATTACATCAGTGTACTCATGACGAAATCCGACACTACTCACAATTCGTATCACGGAGCCTTGCTTGATGTTGTGCGTCTCACAGGGCTCTGCAGAGCCCACAGGGTGCAAGAAAGGCCTCACAATAACGCCAAAGAGGACATGAATATATCAAGAGGATTATAAAAGCCCCTTCCTGCCAGGAGAGGTTTTCTGGTTCATGGATTCCATCCCAGCGCTTGAGAACAAGGCTGAACCCCCCCCCCCCCCCCCGTGCCTCTGGCCTCTTGGAGCACCATTCACCTCACTTCTACTGGAAACAAAGATGATGCTTGTGCATGTCATCTTGTCTAGGTGTGATTGACAGGTCGTGCATGGGGTCCTCTGCATGCACCCCTCTGAAAGCCCCTCCTGTCAAATGAGGAACGTGCTTAGAAGCGGCTATAGCAACAGCAGATCTGTGACTGCAGCCCCTGACACCAGGGGTTTCAGGACAGGGCGAGGGTCCCTGCTCAGCAATCACTGAGTACACATCAACCCTCCCCTGCATACCAGAGCATGCTGTGTGTGGGTAGGTATCTATGTATGTGCGTACTTTATGTATGCATGTATGCATGTATGGATGTATTTGGAGTCCACGTAAAGCGCTTTGATGCCTTCGGGTCCAGTTAGCGCTACATAAAAGTCAAAATAAATGAATAACATAAATAAATGCATGCATGTATACGGTATTCCTATACCACAACCCTAGCCAAGGGCAGTGGAGGGCTGGAGGTGCATTCCACGCATTCCAGCAGAGGCAGAGGATCAGGGGCAGAGAAGCAGAAGGCAAGTGCATTACCAGGGTCGGGTGAGGGTGGGAACCGGTGGCAGGAGGGCCAGAGAGGAGCAGGAGAGACAGCAATGACCAGTGTTGGCATTGAGGCATGGGGGAGGGGTATCAGTGCTGCCACAGAGGCAGGCGGCCAGGGACACTTGAGGGTTGAGGGTGGGAACTGGTACAGAGGCCTGAGCCTGAGGGCTAGGAGGCAGGGGGCAGGGCTAGAGAGACAAGGCCGTGTGAGATGGGAGGTAGTGTGTTTCAGTGTGGGTGGGAACTGTTGGTGGGAGGACCCGGTTCATCACAGTGGCAGGAAGCCCAAATCAGCGTCAGGTCGGGTGATAACTGTTGGCAGGGCACCCGAGGGGTATAATATGCAGGGAGGTGAATCTTAAGTTTTGGATGGACACTCGATGTGGGCTCCGGGACAGACAGGTAGACTGCACGTCTTTTGCATCATCGGCCACTATGGATATCCCTGCATTACATGAAGCTTGGGCCATTGGCCACTATGGATATCCCTGCATTACATGAAGATTGGACCACTGGCCACTATGGATATCCCTGCATTACATGAGGATTGGGCCATTGGCCACTATGGATATTCATGCATTACTTGAAGATTGCATGATTGGCCACTATGGATATCCCTGCATTACATGAGGATTGGGCCATTGGCCACTATGGATATACATGCATTACTTGAAGATTGCATGATTGGCCACTATGGATATCCCAGCATTACTTGAAGATTGCATGATTGGCCACTATGGATATCCCTGCATTACATGAAGATTGGACCACTGGCCACTATGGATATCCCTGCACTACATGAAGATTGGACCACTGGCCACTATGGATATCCCTGCATTATATGAGGATTGGACCATTGGCCACTATGGATATACATGCATTACTTGAAGATTGCATGATTGGCCACTATGGATATCCCTGCATTACATGACGATTGCATCATTGGCCACTATGGATATCCCTGCATTGCATGAAGATTGGACCTCTGGCCACTATGGATATCCCTGCATTACATGAGGATTAGGCCATTGGCCACTATGGATATACATGCATTACTTGAAGATTGCATGATTGGCCACTATGGATATCCCTGCATTACATGAGGATTAGGCCATTGGCCACTATGTTATGTTATGTTATGTTAATAACTTTTATTAGGCGCACAGCTGCCCCAGCGAAGGGGCGTCCTGGCGCCTGATCAGATACCACAACACAACAGATCAGAGCTGAAAAGAAGAGAAATCAATTAACCGAAGCGAACAGGTGAGTTTTAATGGCGCGTCTGAAAAGAGTAAGGCTATCCAGGGCACGAATGTGTACCGGGAGGGAGTTCCATAAATCAGCCGCCAGGACACGAAAAGAGCGCCCTCCCATCCTACTCAGTCTGAACCTAGGCTTGATCGCCAGATGGAGAGATTCAGACCTGAGGGACCGTGTAGGGAGATACGGAGAAATGAGGCCCGCAAGAGCAGGAGGGGAGGAACGCTTCAGAATCTTAAATGTCAGACAGAGAGCCTTAAATTTGATTCTCTGTCTGACCGGAAGCCAGTGAAGGGAGGTCAGGACCGAGGAGACAGAACATCGTCTCGGGAGGCCCACGATGGCACGTGCCGCAGCGTTCTGCACAATCTGCAGCCTTGAAGCCTCAGCCTGGTTCACTCCAAGTAGCAGAGCACTCCCATAGTCCAATCGCGACAAAATGGAGGCCTGAACCACCAGTTGCCGCGTGGGGGGGTCGAAGAACTTAAGGACAGGTCGCAGTCCTCGCAGGATACCAAAGCAGGTAGCTGCTGTCTTCTTTGTATGACTGGCAAAAGAAAGATGGGAATCCAGCCAGACCCCCAAATTTTTAACTTCGGCCACTGGAGTAGGAGAAGCGCCCAATTCGGGAGGCCACCACTGGTCTCCCCAAAGTTCCGTCTGCTTCCCTAAGATCAGGACCTCGGTTTTTTTAGCGTTAAGCTGTAAGCAGTTGCTACGCATCCACTTAGCCACAGCTATAAGTCCTGCCCGGAATCTGGGAGCATTCACCTCAGGGTCCCCACTGAGTGTCACCGCCAGCTGCGTGTCGTCGGCGTACGATGTCATGGTAAGGCCACATTCCCTGACGACAGCAGCCAGCGGTTTCACATACAGATTGATGTATATGGATATACATGCATTACTTGAAGATTGCATGATTGGCCACTATGGATATCCCTGCATTACATGAGGATTAGGCCATTGGCCACTATGGATATACATGCATTACTTGAAGATTGCATGATTGGCCACTATGGATATCCCTGCATTACATGAAGATTGGACCACTGGCCACTATGGATATCCCTGCATTACATGAAGATTGTACCACTGGCCACTATGGATATCCCTGCATTACTTGAAGATTGCATGATTGGCCACTATGGATATCCCTGCATTACATGAAGATTGGACTACTGGCCACTATGGATATCCCTGCATTACATGAAGATTGGACCACTGGCCACTATGGATATCCCTGCATTACATGAGGATTGGACCATTGGCCACTATGGATATCCCTGCATTACTTGAAGATTGCATGATTGGCCACTATGGATATCCCTGCATTACTTGAAGATTGCATGATTGGCCACTATGGATATCCCTGCATTACATGAAGATTGGACCACTGGCCACTATGGATATCCCTGCATTACATGAGGATTGGACCATTGGCCACTATGGATATACATGCATTATGTGAAGATTGGACCATTGGCCACTATGGATATCCCTTCGTTATATGAAGACTGCATCATTTGCTGCTATGGATATTCTTGCATTACATGATTGTAATCATAGGTCTATATGATGGTCACTATAGATATAGTTGAATTATATCTGCATTACATGAAGATTGCACTACTAGTCACAATATATATCCCTGCGTGACATAAAGAGTACACCATTAGTTACTGCAAGCAGCGTTGTAGTAGCTGAACGCTGCATAGCAGAAACACCAGAAACAAAGACATAGTATTATAAAGTCCAGAACTTCACGAACAAAAATCTTTTCATCAATCCTTTGGAGCAACGCATACGGGCTCAAACTCCTCCCTTGTCTCAGGAATGTCTCCTCATACCCGGCATTTAATGGGTACGGAAGTTTGTAAAAATATAACATCTCCTCTAGAAACTCAAAAACTCTCTTTAAAAATGATATGCCACTCATAGCCTGATAAAATCACAGGCTCCGTCAATCTAGAAATAATCCCTTACGCCACTACCTTGGTAAAGCGTCTTGAAGATCAAGAAAATATGTGGCCAATATCAACTCACAACAGAGCACGATGTCGATGGGGATATTTGAAATCAACAGGGAAAATCACCTAGGCACAGCACTTGACCATGACGGAGTGACTTGTCGATGTACCCTAGACCTGCAGAACCTCTTCTTCGAAAACATGGTTACACTCTCAGGATGATCTACATCATAAAGTTGTAAATAATGCAGCATCGAGTTGTAAATATATTTTGCATCTCTACTGTTCTCTTTGCTACAATGTCTGCCTATTTCTCACTACTGATACTATGTTGTACTGTTCTAGCTCACATCAGCTCCAAACTTCTTCAAAGTGTAAGACAATGGTAACAGTGCAGGTCAGGGAACATAAGATTTACGGGCCATATTATCAAGAAAGGGCGATACAATTTTGCTGCTTTTATCGGCAGGAAACTGCAGCTAAAGCGGCAATAATGGGCTTGATAATAAGCCCTTGTAAATTCCCATAGAAGCCTAGGTTCTGGTGTGAACATGGGCTGCTATGGGAATTTACAAGGGCATATTATCAAGCCCATTATCGTCGCTTTAGCGGCAGTTTCCTGCCGATAAAAGCGGCGATAATGTATCGCCCTTTCTTGATAATATGGCCCTTCATCTTTCCCGAGTAACATTTGTGATGCTGAGCTCTCAAGAACACAATGTTCTTGAGTATGGATCCTCTCAAGTGTTCACTATGGGATTAAATGTTCTTGAAGGGAAACATCCTTTACAACAAAACTTTTACAACGCAGGATCCATTACAACGCATGCCATTACAACGCATGTCATTACAACGCAGCTGCTATTACAACGCATGCCATTACAACGTAAGTATGGGTAAGTATTTAATTTAATTTTAACCCCTACACCATCCAACACTTACCCTACTATTCCGCCCCCCTGGAGTTAGAATAGTAATTTTAACCCCTACACTATCCAACACTTACACTATAAATTACTTACCCATACTTACGTTGTAATGGCATGCGTTGTAATAGCAGCTACGTTGTAATGGCATGCGTTGTAATGGCATGCGTTGTAATGGATCCCGTGTTGTAAAAGTTTCGTTGTAATGGTATGCGTTGTGAATATATGCGTTGTAACATCATACATTCGTTCTTGAAGGCGGATGATGAAGTTGTGGAACGGAAGGTCTGTTAACAAGTTTGCTCAGTGAGGATTGGGGACACTGGTCAGGATTGTGTTCTCTCTCTCTTGCTGTTCGAGGTAGGCTTCTCTCCTCATTACCCTGTCTTTCACCAACCAATACCCCTCTTGGCCCTTTCTCCAGTATCTCTCCTATGACTGCCCACATTGCTGTTGTCCCTTCTTTCTATCAATGCCCCTCTATCCTCTTCAGGTAACTTCCTGTCTCTCTGTCCACCTCTTGTTTCACTGTCCACCTCTCCAGTGAGTGACCAATTCTAGCACCTCCACCTCTACCGCATTTCACATCATGCACCCCTCTCTTCCGTCAACTTTTCAAGTCATTATCCTTCTTGTGTCGGTCTACCTCTCTCCAGACACTGTCCCGCTCTCCCGTCAATGGCATTGTCATGTGACTAAGCAAACACAACTGAAATGGGGTGGCGAAGTGAGCTAAAGAACGATGATGGGTTCAACCCAGATCTGTGACTGGGGGTGAGTGTCTGAAAAGTTTCAGCGCAACGTCCATCATCTCCTTGTGTTTGCTTTGCCATGTGACTGACTCCCCTTTCATCACTGCCCACTCATCTGTCACTCCCACCTCTGCCATCACAGCAGCGCCTACTGTTACTGTCCATCGGTCACATCATTGCTCGACTCGCCCTTCACTCTCCACCTCCCATGAGTGATCACCTCGCCTGCGGGTATCCGAATCTTGTGCTAGTGTCTACCTCACCCCAATCAGTGCCCCTCTTTCCAGTTAGTGCCACTTTCTCCAGTCACTGCCCTTCCCTCCTTTCACTACCCCCTATTCCAGTCAGCACTTCTTCAAACAGTCATCACAGTATTAAAGCTGGAGCATAGGTGGTGAATGCATCCAAAAAAGAAGTGCACTAGATACTCAAACAAAGTGGCCATCTTGAATGTATAAACAACTAGACCGAATCCATGTACAAAAGCAGGGAGTGATTAGAACAGCGGGGGCCATCTTACAAGCATAACAAAGATGACTATGCATGAGCACATTCACCAAATTTTGACTCCTCCTCAAATAGATACTTATTGTAGGTATGCATGCCCTAAACTACACCAACTTGAAAATACCTTCTCAAATGTGTCTAGCATACGAGATAGTTGAAAACAATTCCTAACCTCAAGCACATTATTTACTTTTCCTCAATGAAAATATACACATAATACAACTTGAAAATACCAAGCAAAATAACATGGATCTATTCTAGAGCGTTATCAGATATAAACCATAATAACCATTACAGGTAGCTCAATAGTGCCTCGAGGGGTTGGGGTTCTGTCTTTTCTGGCTGGATCCATACACCATTTACTGGTGTCTTCAGAACGCCTCAAGGAGTTGGGCTTTTCCCAACTGGACCCATTCTATCAATCAATAGGTATGTTTGTAAAGCGCTACTTGTCACCCCTGAGGCTATCGAGGCGCTGGATCCATTCCCTACTTACTAGTGGCTTCACAGTGCCTGCAGGGGGTGGGATTAGTGGCTTGTAGGTGAACCCTCACACCATTTGCACACCATTCAGTGGATGGACGTGTAGATGGAGTCATAAAGTGCCTACTGGCAGCTAACCGGTGCCTCCAGGCGCTGTGCTTCTGTCACAGTGCTCCAAGTGGTGATCGCAGCAGTGATTATTCGGCTTACGTGTGAATGTTTATGGGCCCAGGCCAACCTGCAGACCCCTTGCTGGTCCATTACTGTCTACATGCAAGCCGAAGGCATGTTCCATAGGAGAAGAAGGACCAACAGCATTCAGTTGGAATTCAGAGAAGCAATAAAGGCCTAGCAGTTCCCAAAGTGAAGTCTCAGGTGAGCCTCAGACTACAAGTTACACTGGTTGTACACACCATCCACAAAACTACCCCTCACACTCCCAGTCTGGAGCACATCACACACAACTCATAGATGACACAGGTCCCAACAACCTTCTCTGACCACGCACAACAAATGGAGTAGTTACTTAACCAATCAGAAAGGGCGTTGAGGCCCACATCAATTAAAGAAATACTACAATAGACCACAATGTAGGTGTCCATGCTCCTATGAATGGCAATGTCTTAATGGACTTCTGGTGTACGGGTTTCTATGGGTGACCACTACTGGTTGAACTTAAGGCCTGTATGTTCTTTTATGTTTCTGTATTGACTGCACAATTGGCCATAGGTTCCTAGAAACGTGTATGTGTTATTGAAGCTCTTGACTATGGGTTCGTATGGTGACTCCTATGTTATCGGTGTATCGGCCCATAGGTTTCCATGAATGCCTCTGTTTGGATGAACATTTGCCCCATAGGTTTGTATTCAAGTACACTCACCACTGGAGCATAGGCCCATAGGTTTCTATAGATGGCAGTTATATAAAGAGCACCGACTCTTGGGTGCCTATGGATGACCTGTATGTAAGGAGCGCTGGCTCATAGGGTTGTTAACGCGCCCCTGTAATAGTAGGGACCCGCCCCATTCGTGACTGTACTAGAGAACAACACCTCACAGGTTCCCACAGGAGTCTGTGTTCATGGAGCACTGGTCCACAGGGTGCTCCAGATGAGCCTTGTTTACTGGAACACTGGTCTGTAGGTTCCCACAGGAGCCTGTGCTCATGGAACACTGGTCTGTAGGTTTCTACAGGAGCCTGTGTTCATGGAGCACTGGTCTGTAGGTTCCTACAGGAGCCTGTGTTCATGGAGCACTGGTCTGGAGGTTCCCACAGGAGCCTGTGCTCATGGAGTATTGGTCTGTAGGTTCCCACAGGAGCCTGTGTTCATGGAGCACTGGTCTGTAGGTTCCTACAGGAGCCTGTGTCACTGTAGCACTGGTCCACAGGACGCTCCAGATGAGCCTGGTTTACTGGAGCACTGGTCTGGAGGTTGCTACAGGAGCCTGGTGTACTGGAGCACTGGTCTGTAGGCTCCCACAGGAGCCTGTGTTCATGGAGCACTGGTCTGTAGGTTCCCACAGAAGCCTGTGTTAATTGAGCACTGGTGTTCATGGAGCACTGGTCCATGGTGTGCTTCAGATGAGACTGGTTTACTGGAGCACTGGTCTGTAGGTTCCCACAGGAGCCTAGTTTACAGGAGCACTGGTCTGTAGGCTCCCACAGGAGCCTGTGTTCAGGGAGCACTGGTCCACAGGGTGCTCTGGATGAGCCTGGTTTACTGGAGCACTGGTCTGTAGGTTCCCACAGGAGCCTGGTTTACTTGAGCACTGGTCTGTAGGTTCCCACATGAGCCTGTGTCACTGTAGCACTGGTCTGTAGGTTCCCACAGGAGCCTGTGTCACTGTAGCACTGGTCTGTAGGTTCCTACGGGACCCTGGTTTACTGTAGCACTGGTCTGTAGGTTCCCACCGGAGCCTGTGGCACTGTAGCACTGGTCTGTAGGTTCCCACAGGAGCCTGTGGCACTGTAGCACTGGTCTGTAGGTTCCCACAGGAGCCTGTGTTCATGGAGCACTGGTCTGCAGGTTCCCACAGGAGCCTGTGTTAATGGAGCACTGGTCTGTAGGCTCCCACAGGAGCCTGTGTTCATGGAGCACTGGTCTGTAGGTTCCCACAGGAGCCTGTGTCACTGTAGCACTGGTCTGCAGGTTCCTACAGGCGCCTGTGTTCATGGAGCACTGGTCTGCAGGTTCCCACAGGAGCCTGTGTTCATGGAGCACTGGTCTGCAGGTTCCCACAGGAGCCTGTGTTAATGGAGCACTGGTCTGCAGGTTCCCACAGGAGCCTGTGTTCATGGAGCACTGGTCTGTAGGCTCCCACAGGAGTCTGTGTTCATGGAGCACTGGTCTGTAGGCTCCCACAGGAGTCTGTGTTCATGGAGCACTGGTCTGTAGGCTCCCACAGGAGTCTGTGTTCATGGAGCACTGGTCTGCAGGTTCCCACAGGAGTCTGTGTTCATGGAGCACTGGTCTGTAGGTTCCCACAGGAGCGTGTCACTGTAGCACTGGTCTGCAGGTTCCCACAGGAGCCTGTGTTAATGGAGCACTGGTCTGCAGGTTCCCACAGGAGCCTGTGTTCACGGAGCACTGGTCTGTAGGTTCCCACAGGAGCCTGTGGCACTGTAGCACTGGTCTGTACGTTCCCACAGGAGCCTGTGGCACTGTAGCACTGGTCTGTAGGCTCCCACAGGAGCCTGTGTTCATGGAGCACTGGTCTGTAGGTTCCCACAGGAGCCTGTGTTCATGGAGCACTGGTCTGTAGGTTCCCACAGGAGCCTGTGGCACTGTAGCACTGGTCTGTAGGTTCCCACAGGAGCCTGTGGCACTGTAGCACTGGTCTGTAGGCTCCCACAGGAGCCTGTGTTCATGGAGCACTGGTCTGTAGGTTCCCACAGGAGCCTGTGTTCATGGAGCACTGGTCTGCAGGTTCCCACAGGAGCCTGTGTTCATGGAGCACTGGTCTGCAGGTTCCCACAGGAGCCTGTGTTAATGGAGCACTGGTCTGTAGGCTCCCACAGGAGCCTGTGTTCATGGAGCACTGGTCTGTAGGTTCCCACAGGAGCCTGTGTCACTGTAGCACTGGTCTGCAGGTTCCCACAGGAGCCTGTGTTCATGGAGCACTGGTCTGCAGGTTCCCACAGGAGCCTGTGTTAATGGAGCACTGGTCTGCAGGTTCCCACAGGAGCCTGTGTTCATGGAGCACTGGTCTGTAGGTCCCCACAGGAGCCTGTGTTCATGGAGCACTGGTCTGCAGGTTCCCACAGGAGCCTGTGTTCATGGAGCACTGGTCTGTAGGTTCCCACAGGAGCGTGTCACTGTAGCACTGGTCTGTAGGTTCCCACAGGAGCCTGTGTTCATGGAGCACTGGTCTGTAGGTTCCCACAGGAGTCTGTGTTCATGGAGCACTGGTCTGTAGGTCCCCACAGGAGCCTGTGTTCATGGAGCACTGGTCTGTAGGTTCCCACAGGAGCCTGTGTTCATGGAGCACTGGTCTGCAGGTTCCCACAGGAGCCTGTGTTCATGGAGCACTGGTCTGTAGGCTCCCACAGGCGTCTGTGTTCATGGAGCACTGGTCTGCAGGTTCCCACAGGAGCCTGTGTTAATGGAGCACTGGTCTGTAGGTTCCCACAGGAGCCTGTGTTAATGGAGCACTGGTCTGTAGGCTCCCACAGGAGCCTGTGGCACTGTAGCACTGGTCTGCAGGTTCCCACAGGAGCCTGTGTTCATGTAGCACTGGTCTGTAGGCTCCCACAGGAGCCTGTGTTCATGGAGCACTGGTCTGTAGGTTCCCACAGGAGCCTGTGTTCATGGAGCACTGGTCTGCAGGTTCCCACAGGAGCCTGTGTTAATGGAGCACTGGTCTGTAGGCTCCCACAGGAGCCTGTGTTCATGGAGCACAGGTCTGTAGGTTCCCACAGGAGCCTGTGTTCATGGAGCACTGGTCTGCAGGTTCCCACAGGAGCCTGTGTTCATGGAGCACTGGTCTGCAGGTTCCCACAGGAGCCTGTGTTAATGGAGCACTGGTCTGTAGGCTCCCACAGGAGCCTGTGTTCATGGAGCACTGGTCTGTAGGTTCCCACAGGAGCCTGTGTCACTGTAGCACTGGTCTGCAGGTTCCCACAGGAGCCTGTGTTCATGGAGCACTGGTCTGCAGGTTCCCACAGGAGCCTGTGTTAATGGAGCACTGGTCTGCAGGTTCCCACAGGAGCCTGTGTTCATGGAGCACTGGTCTGTAGGTCCCCACAGGAGCCTGTGTTCATGGAGCACTGGTCTGCAGGTTCCCACAGGAGCCTGTGTTCATGGAGCACTGGTCTGTAGGTTCCCACAGGAGCGTGTCACTGTAGCACTGGTCTGCAGGTTCCCACAGGAGCCTGTGTTCATGGAGCACTGGTCTGCAGGTTCCCACAGGAGTCTGTGTTCATGGAGCACTGGTCTGTAGGTCCCCACAGGAGCCTGTGTTCATGGAGCACTGGTCTGTAGGTTCCCACAGGAGCCTGTGTTCATGGAGCACTGGTCTGCAGGTTCCCACAGGAGCCTGTGTTCATGGAGCACTGGTCTGTAGGCTCCCACAGGAGTCTGTGTTCATGGAGCACTGGTCTGCAGGCTCCCACAGGAGTCTGTGTTCATGGAGCACTGGTCTGTAGGCTCCCACAGGAGTCTGTGTTCATGGAGCACTGGTCTGTAGGCTCCCACAGGAGTCTGTGTTCATGGAGCACTGGTCTGCAGGTCCCCACAGGAGCCTGTGTTCATGGAGCACTGGTCTGCAGGTTCCCACAGGAGCCTGTGTTCATGGAGCACTGGTCTGTAGGCTCCCACAGGAGTCTGTGTTCATGGAGCACTGGTCTGTAGGCTCCCACAGGAGTCTGTGTTCATGGAGCACTGGTCTGTAGGCTCCCACAGGAGCCTGTGTCACTGTAGCACTGGTCTGCAGGTTCCTACAGGCGCCTGTGTTCATGGAGCACTGGTCTGTAGGCTCCCACAGGAGTCTGTGTTCATGGAACACTGGTCTGTAGGTTCCCACAGGAGCCTGTGTTAATGGAGCACTGGTCTGCAGGTTCCCACAGGAGCCTGTGTTAATGGAGCACTGGTCTGTAGGCTCCCACAGGAGCCTCTGTTCATGGAGCACTGGTCTGTAGGTTCCCACAGGAGCCTGTGTCACTGTAGCACTGGTCTGCAGGTTCCCACAGGAGCCTGTGTTCATGGAGCACTGGTCTGCAGGTTCCCACAGGAGCCTGTGTTCATGGAGCACTGGTCTGTAGGTTCCCACAGGAGCCTGTGTTCATGGAGCACTGGTCTGTAGGTTCCCACAGGAGCGTGTCACTGTAGCACTGGTCTGCAGGTTCCCACAGGAGCCTGTGTTCATGGAGCACTGGTCTGCAGGTTCCCACAGGAGCCTGTGTTCATGGAGCACTGGTCTGCAGGTTCCCACAGGAGCCTGTGTTCATGGAGCACTGGTCTGTAGGTTCCCACAGGAGCGTGTCCCTGTAGCACTGGTCTGCAGGTTCCCACAGGAGCCTGTGTTCATGGAGCACTGGTCTGCAGGTTCCCACAGGAGTCTGTGTTCATGGAGCACTGGTCTGTAGGTTCCCACAGGAGCGTGTCACTGTAGCACTGGTCTGCAGGTTCCCACAGGAGCCTGTGTTCATGGAGCACTGGTCTGCAGGTTCCCACAGGAGCCTGTGTTCATGGAGCACTGGTCTGTAGGTTCCCACAGGAGCCTGTGTTCATGGAGCACTGGTCTGCAGGTTCCCACAGGAGTCTGTGTTCATGGAGCACTGGTCTGTAGGTTCCCACAGGAGCGTGTCACTGTAGTTCTGGTCTGCAGGTTCCCACAGGAGCCTGTGTTCATGGAGCACTGGTCTGCAGGTTCCCACAGGAGCCTGTGTTCATGGAGCACTGGTCTGCAGGTTCCCACAGGAGCCTGTGTTCATGGAGCACTGGTCTGCAGGTTCCCACAGGAGCCTGTGTTAATGGAGCACTGGTCTGTAGGCTCCCACAGGAGCCTGTGTTCATGGAGCACTGGTCTGTAGGTTCCCACAGGAGCCTGTGTCACTGTAGCACTGGTCTGCAGGTTCCCACAGGAGTCTGTGTTCATGGAGCACTGGTCTGTAGGTCCCCACAGGAGCCTGTGTTCATGGAGCACTGGTCTGTAGGTTCCCACAGGAGCCTGTGTTCATGGAGCACTGGTCTGCAGGTTCCCACAGGAGCCTGTGTTCATGGAGCACTGGTCTGCAGGCTCCCACAGGAGTCTGTGTTCATGGAGCACTGGTCTGTAGGCTCCCACAGGAGTCTGTGTTCATGGAGCACTGGTCTGTAGGCTCCCACAGGAGTCTGTGTTCATGGAGCACTGGTCTGTAGGCTCCCACAGGAGTCTGTGTTCATGGAGCACTGGTCTGTAGGCTCCCACAGGAGTCTGTGTTCATGGAGCACTGGTCTGTAGGCTCCCACAGGAGTCTGTGTTCATGGAGCACTGGTCTGTAGGTCCCCACAGGAGCCTGTGTTCATGGAGCACTGGTCTGCAGGTTCCCACAGGAGCCTGTGTTCATGGAGCACTGGTCTGCAGGCTCCCACAGGAGTCTGTGTTCATGGAGCACTGGTCTGTAGGCTCCCACAGGAGTCTGTGTTCATGGAGCACTGGTCTGTAGGCTCCCACAGGAGTCTGTGTTCATGGAGCACTGGTCTGTAGGTCCCCACAGGAGCCTGTGTTCATGGAACACTGGTCTGTAGGTTCCCACAGGAGCCTGTGTTAATGGAGCACTGGTCTGTAGGTTCCCACAGGAGCCTGTGTTAATGGAGCACCGGCTGTAGGTTCCCACAGGAGCCCGTGTTAATGGAGCACTGGTCTGTAGGTTCCCACAGGAGCCTGTGTTAATGGAGCACTGGTCTGTAGGTTCCCAAAGGAGCCTGTGATAATAGAGCACTGGTCTGTAGGTTCCCACAGGAGCCTGTGATAATGGAGCACTGGTTTGTAGGTTCCTACAGGAGCATGTGTCACTGTAGCACTGGTCCGTAGGTTCCTACAGGAGCATGTGTCACTGTAGCACTGGTCTGTAGGTTCCTACAGGCGCCTGTGTTCATGGAGCACTGGTCTGTAGGTTCCCACAGAAGCCTGTGTTAATTGAGCACTGGTCTGTAGGTTCCCACAGGAGCCTGTGATAATGGAGCACCGGTCTGTAGGTTCCTACAGGAGCCTGTGTTCACGGAGCACTAGTCTGTAGGTCCTCACAGGAGCCTGTGTTAATGGAGCACCGGTCTGTAGGTTCCTACAGGTGACCCTGCACTAAATGAGAACTGGCCCACGGGTTGCTATGGATGTCACAGAATTAACTTGGCATTAGTCCAAAACTTTCCATTACCAACTGTTTTAAGGACCCAAGTTTTGAACTCAGATTTCATGTCCTCATTTCCCACCAGGCCTCCTCCTGTGAAAGGCCAGTGGGGCTGGCACAGGGTCCGTTGCATGTCAGGAAAAGCCAGGGAGAGTGGACATACCGGTAAAACTCACTGGCAGAATAATTTTGCCTTTGAGGACAATCCTCAAACCCATTCCCCAGAAGCCAGAGCGCCCTTCAGGTGTCGGGGCTGAGGTGCTTTGTGGGAGCAGAGTGCGGCGAATCTATGACAAAATATCAAATACAAAAATATCTACCTACAAAAATATCGCAACAAAAATATCGATTACAATAATATCGACATCCTATCTCTAACAAGGCAAGTACAAAAATATCGAGAAAAAAAATATAGATGTCAAAAATATCGTTTTTTAAAAAATATCGTTTTTTTATATTTAAAAAAAAAGTACTATTAACAAAATAATACTTATAAATGGAATAAACATAGTTAAAAATATATTATAATATTTAAAATTAATAAATAATGTAATAAAACAAATAATAAAAAAGATATAATACATAGTATATACTTCATTAATAATAACTCTAAAAATTATATTATTAACTTATAAATAAATGAAAATATAATAAATTACAAATAAATGTATATACATAAAATAATAATATAAATACCAATTATTAAAAATGTTAAACAAATTTAAACAAGCATTTGCAATGCAATAGGTCTCGCATTAGGAAAGTTTGAGCTATTGGTCTTGTAAATGACAATTTTTTTATTTATGTGTTGGTTTTGAAAATAGCTAAATTAATAGCTTTGTCATTTACAATGCCAATAGTTATAACTTTTGCAAATGTGACACCTATAGCATTTGTAATGCAACATGTTTTGTATTTACGTGACTTAGATGTATTGATATTACAAATAACATTGGCTTTTAATTTTTTTAAATAATTAATACTTAAATAAAAGTGATTGTAATTTATCATGGCAATAGCTTAAACTTTTGTAAATAACTTTTGTGAAGATTATGTTCAGTGTATTTTATTGTGACGAAAATCCAAGAACAGAAGTGAAATATTAACATCTTTTTGTGACATTTGTAATAAAGCTTGAAACATTGAGAGAACATATTAGAACCAGTTGTCGTTGAATGGTTGCACAGATTGATGCTGTGATGGCCCTGAGTGATGCTGTGGTGGCGCATAATGACGCTGTGGTGGCGCTGAGTGATGCTGGTGTGGCGCTGAGTGATGCTGGGGTGGCGCTGAGTGATGCTGGGGTGGCGCTGAGTGATGCTGGGGTGGCGCTGAGTGATGCTGGGGTCATGCTGAGTGGTGCTGTGGTGGTGCTGAGTGATGATGTGGTGGTGCTGAGTGGTGCTCTGGTGGTGCTCAGTGATGCTGGGGTAGCACTGAGGGATGCCGTGGTGGCGCTGAGTGATGCTGTGGTGGTTCTGAGTGATGCTGTGGTGGTGCTGAGTGGTGCTGTGGTCGTGCTGAGTGATGCTGTGGTGGTGCCGAGTGATGCTGTGGTGGTGCTGAGTGATACTGTGGTGGTGCTGAGTGGTGCTGTGGTGGTGCTGGGTGGTGCTGAGTGATGCTGCGGTGGTGCTGAGTGATGCTGCGGTGGTGCTGAGTGATGCTGTGGTGGTGCTGAGTGATGCTGTGGTGGTGCTGAGTGATGCTGTGGTAGTGCTGAGTGATGCTGGGGTGGCGCTGAGTGATGCTGTGGTGGTGCTGAGTGATGCTGGGGTGGTGCTGAGTGATGCTGGGGTGGCTCTGAGTGATGCTGTGGTGGTGCTGAGTGGTGCTGTGGTGGTGCTGAGTGGTGCTGTGGTGGTGCTGAGTGATGCTGTGGTGGTGCTGAGTGATGCTGTGGTGGTGCTGAGTGATGCTGTGGTGGTGCCGAGTGATGCTGTGGTGGTGAGGAGTGGTGCTGTGGTGGTGCTGAGTGGTGCTGTGGTGGTGCTGAGTGGTGCTGTGGTGGTGCTGAGTGGTGCTGTGGTGGTGCTGAGTGGTGCTGTGGTGGTGCTGAGTGGTGCTGTGGTGGTGCTGAGTGGTGCTGTGGTGGTGCTGAGTGGTGCTGTGGTGGTGCTGAGTGATAATGTGGTGGGGCTGAGTGATAATGTGTTGGTGCTGAGTGATAATGTGGTGGTGCTGAGTGATGCTGTGGTGGTGCTGAGTGATAATGTGATGGTGCTAAGATGATAATGTGGTGGTGCTGAGTGATACTGTGGTGGTGCTGGGTGATGATGTGGTGGTGCTGAGTGGTGCTGAGTGATAATGTGGTGGTGCTGAGTGGTGCTGTGGTGGTGCTGAGTGGTGCTGTGGTGGTGCTGAGTGGTGCTGTGGTGGTGCTGAGTGATAATGTGGTGGTGCTGAGTGATAATGTGGTGGTGCTGAGTGATAATGTGGTGGTGCTGAGTGATGCTGTGGTAGTGCTGAGTGGTGCTGTGGTGTGGTGGTGCTGAGTGATAATGTGGTGGTGCTGAGTGGTGCTGTGGTGGTGCTGAGTGATAATGTGGTGGTGCTGTGGTGGTGTGGTGTGGTGGTGCTGAGTGATAATGTGGTGGTGCTGAGTGGTGCTGTGGTGGTGCTGAGTGGTGCTGTGGTGGTGCTGAGTGATAATGTGGTGGTGCTGTGGTGGTGTTGAGTGATAATGTGGTGGTGCTGAGTGATAATGTGGTGGTGCTGAGTGGCGCTGTGGTGGTGCTGAGTGATAATGTGGTGGTGCTGGGTGGTGCTGATGGATGCTGTGGTGGTGCTGAGTGATGCTGTGGTTGTGCTGAGTGGTGCTGTGGTGGTGCTGAGTGGTGCTGTGGTGGCGCTGTGGTGGTGCTGGGTGGTGCTGATGGATGCTGTGGTGGTGCTGAGTGATGCTGTGGTGGTGCTGAGTGATGCTGTGGTGGTGCTGAGTGATGCTGTGGTGGTGCTGAGTGATGCTGGGGTGGCACTGTGTGATGCTGTGGTGATGCTGTGGTGGTGCTGAGTGGTGCTATGGTGGCGCTGAGTGATGCTGGGGTGGCGCTGAGTGATGCTGGGGTGGTGCTGAGTGATGCTGTGGTGGTGCCGAGTGATGCTGTGGTGGTGCTGAGTGATAATGTGGTGGTGCTGAGTGGTGCTGTGGTGGTGCTGAGTGATAATGTGGTGTTGCGGAGTAATGCTGTGGTGGTGCGGAGTGGTGCAGTGGTGGTGCTGAGTGATGCTGTGATGGTGGTGCTGAGTGGTGCTGTGGTGGTGCTGTGGTGGTGCTGAGTGATGCTGTGGTGGTGCTGAGACCTAGTTCCAGAAGTCCACTAAAACCGACAAAAGACGAGCAAAAAAGCCCTTCCAAAAACATATATAAAAGTTTAACAATTTCCAAAATGACTTGGTTCCTGAATAAAAGCATTCAATCAGCTTATCTACCACCTTTTACAAATGTGTATCCTAGGACTTTTGCACATTAGAAGATCCATTGTTTGTAAAAATTATTAGCCTTGGGTGGACTGTGTACAGGGACAGTTTGTGGTGTAAGTGATAGTGGAACAGATTGAGGTCTGTGACTGGAAGGTGGCTGTGGAATCAGGGACAGGGACATGTTTTTGCCATTTGGATTTCTGTGGATATGTTAGTTAGGTATGTCTTGATTAGAGACTTTTTACTAATCATGCATGCAAAAACTGTGTCTGTAAGCGTCCTGGGCCCATGCCTAAAAAAGAGATTTACATTGTGCAGAGGATAAGAAGTTGTATTTGAACTGAAATGTGGAGCTGGTGGAGTGTCTTAAACCAGATTTCATGATTGAGCCTTTTTACATTCAACCTTAACATGATCTATGTTTGTTCCTATTGCAGCTAGACATGTGTCTGTGGTTACAATAAAAACTCACCAGGATTCAAGAAAATCGATGGTGAATTGCACTTTTCATAACGTTTAAGAAACATCTAGGTCATGAATGTCCAAATTAGCTGCATGTCCATGCTCGTTTTTCACGACATCTGCATAAAATATGTTTACATACAATAAATTTCAATTGAATTTATTTGCAGATTACAGATTGTCCTAAGAATCTACTACAGATCTTCTTCGGTTGGCCCTACTTTGGACACACATTTCTGGGGCAGTGAGTAATATTCTTCCAGCCTCAAAAGGGTGGCCGCTGCACAGATATGCCAATGCTATGTATTTCTCTTGGGGCACCTTTCCGTCAGATGTGCCTTTTTTTAACCAGCAGCACTTTGCATTTTGGCACATTCACACATGCACAGGAAAAACAGGATTGTGAGGCTGCACCTTTCTTGTGTGTTTCCAGCTCAAGCAGATCAAAAGCAGCTACAATCGCTAGACGGGGGGTTGGACACCAGGCCAGATGCTTTGCATAAGCTCACAGGCCTGCTGTTGATTGCTCTAATGCGGAACTTGGAGATGTGACACTTTGCCGCGACGGTGTCAACATTCGAATTTAAAGGACTCTGTGAGGTGTTACGTTTTCGGGATAATTCAAATAAGGTGGAATGGCTGTTTCGCTCTTTGTCATGTTGTCTTTAGCGATGCATGAAAATACACGTTTGTGTCACAGAACACTACACTCGAAGTAGCAATTACTGCAAAGAAACTCAGACTTGAGAAGAAACTTGGACATTTCCGTCTCTTTTTTATAATAGTAAAGACTGTTAGTGAAAGGCGTGCATACTAAAAACAAGCAGATAAATGAACAAATAACGAGCAGAGTTTGGAGCATGAAACTTTCACATAACAAACATAAACACGGTGCTCCAAAGCCATTTGTGGTGGTTAATGATTAAGAAGGAAAAAGCAGAAAAAGAAATCCTGCACTACTAAACATGGAACAAAAGGAGCAGCGAACACGTCTGCCACACCGGGCATTGCTGTGGGGAGGGGGAGGAGAAATGCGACACGGCCTGGCGGCCGTGAAAAGTGCAAAATGAAAGCCTTTGATGCAGCAGGGCGGAGCGGATCCCTTTCAAGTGAAGCTGCTGGCGGCACCACGCTGGGGAAGCAACAGATGGTTGGCTTTCATGTGCACACGCTTTTTAGGTCAATGCGGTTGCGCATTGAGCTTGCTTTTCACGGGCACAGCATCAAATCGCCCGATGGTTAAGCTCTCGTTAAGCCCCTATATTTCTCGCAAGCTCAATGCGCAAGCGCGTTGACAGGCTCGACCTAAAAACGTCAGCTCAAGCATCAATGACTTAGTGCTAGGCACCACACACACATGCAATGCAGCTCTATTCACCAGGCGAACGCATGCCTGTCCCAGGCCAAACAAAGCTCCATACTGCTGTAGCACTCATGCAATTTACAAGGAAATATGGCTTAGAGGCGTTAAGACCCAGCACATTGTACGTCTAACCTATTAGCTTCTCTGTCAACAAATCAGATGGTAGCTTCATCCCATTGGTTCCTTGTTAAATCACATACACCAACTGTCTGAATCTGTGGTTCCTCAGACACTGAGTAGGACTACTACCGCAACAACACATCGTCAGCAGGGTAAAACTAACTTGTCTCACAGAGGTCTAATGTCTAATTGAAGGAGGTAACTCATGAACATATTCAACTTCCCGAAGATAAAAACTGGGTCACTCCTTCATCTCAAACTGAAGGCACAGAAAACGTTCTTCTTTACTTTCTCCTCCTATGCTCCCTAACGGTGCAAACTTTATAACAGTAGAAACCTTTCTTGACTAGGTAAATATACTTCAGAGCAAGCCACGGATGGTCAAAAGTGCATAGTCACTGGGCTTAATTCTAGATGAAAACCTAGACTTGCAAGCGCACATAAGTGCTTTAGTCAAAGGAGCTCAGCACTAAATCAGATCACCAAATCAGACACTTATATGGAATAAAATCCCCCATACCAGCATAAGACTTTAAATCAGTGGCTTAATCACTATTTCAAGGCTTGATTTCGGGAACTCCCTACTGATTCTGATTGGAATTTCCAGAAGCCAAGCTGTATCATTAGTATGTTATACCAGAATATTAGAACACATTGCCCAAGTCCTGGCCACTTTCAAATGGCTGCTCATGGAAGCCAGAATTGTATTCAGTCTGGTCCATAAAACTATAGCACTGTAACCTCCGGGGCGGCAAACTGCTTAGCTTCCAGACTGATAATTTCAGGAGGTTCTCTCTCTACTATATTACTCTAAAAAGGGGCCTCCTTTTGCAACATCACTTCCACCTGTGACCTGTAACAATGCTGATACCCTGGACCACGAGGCAAGATTGAACCAGAGAAAAATCATAAATTGTTCATTTTCAGATAGCTTAAAAGTCTTTTTCAATATGTGGGATCTGGACTTCCAATTATTCTCGCAGGCTAATTGTAACACTCAGTATTTCTTTATACACTCCATGTGTCCCACTATACCTTCATTAGGCAAACCGCTACCCATGTGGCTGGCTAGGCCTATATGTTATATTTAATAGTATATAATTTCTATTGGTATTGTACTTCACTTTGTTTACCTATGTAAAGCACTCTGCTGACTGGACAGGTCTCATCCATGCTTTATAAAAACTGCAAACAAAAATTACTCCAAAATATGGAGTGAAAAGAAAATGTCCATGAGCTTTTCCTCAGTATTTCTAAAAGCTAAAACAAATGCAGTAGTGCCAGAGAAACCCTAATTGTTAACCAATTATATATCATGAAAAGCATTAGAACAATGAAACAATCCACATTTACTTATAGTATTAATATGTACAATACAGGCATCTACCTGGGTAGCCCCTCATAAATTATAAGAAACCTGCAGACTGACCAGAGCGCCGCAGCCAGAGTGTTGACGGGACTGTCTAAAACTCAATCTGCACGAGCAGCCCTGGTGCAACGTCACTGGCTGCCAATGCAAGAGAGTAAAATGTAAGGCTCTCTGTATTGCTCCCAGGCTAAAGTATACTTGGGGACCACATATCCTCCAACATCTCATTACTCCCGACATTACTTCCAGATATTTTAGATCAAATAATCTCTCTCTGTTAGGAGAGCAAGAGGAGGGAGTCGGTCCTTCAGCCAGCCGCGGTCTGTGCAGGTAACAGTGGTGGGGCGGTGGGGCCGGGTAGGGAGGGATTTCGACAGATGTCAACAAGGGAAAATTAATTATTTATTTAATTTGTCGTCCGTTGAAAACCCCCCCAATCCGACCACACTACTCTTACCTGCACGGGCAGCGGCTGCCTTCAGCTACCTCCTCTTAAAACTCTGGCATACTCTCCACACCCATTTAAGGTCAGACAAAAATGTACACACTTTTAGGAAACAGTTGAAAACTCACCTTTTCACTCTAACAGAGTAAATCTTTCATGATCTCTCACTTGTTTGCCGCTAGCGCCGGGAAACCCGTATATTGGTAACTACAAATATTCTATAATAATAATAATGTACAAGAGGGAAAACACAAACCACAGACTGAAAGTTCCTTGTTAATACCATATTTAAAAGCCAACAATACTCATTTTAGAATCCTGATAAAGGTTCAAGCCAGCAGTCAGTGCCCTGCTGGAGGTCACGCACAGATCTCTGCGACAGGTGCAGTAGTACACTGAGCAGATCTCTGCGACAGGTGCAGCAGTACACCGAGCTATCCTGCTGGCATATAATCTAATAAACACATCAGGAGGGATACCTCTTGCTCCTTTTGCAACTAGTTCTTACCTTTCACAACCGAAGTTATGTGTGGCATGTGCAAAGCTTAATTCAAAAAGAAAGACTTCAAAAAAATAGCAGATTTGTGTGTCGTCAAATTAAAGGCAATCTCACTTTCAAACGAAGGTATATTGATTACACGTTTCACCCCAACACAAGCCAAAGTGCTTTAGAGTGAAACTTTCTGATGTTCCCGACAACATCATGTGGATGAAACAAAGCATTTGTACATAAGAGTTGGAAACCAGAGATGGGAGCAGAGTCCGTGAGAGCAGAACTCCTGAACCCTAGGCAAGAATGCCATCTTTGTGATGGGCAGGCCCAGGGGTGCGAGGGGCAGGAATCGGATGTCTGGGATCGGATCGCCCTGCACCCCGCAATGTTCCTGCAAGTGATTAGAACTGGCGCGCATCTGAGATGAAACTAGAGAGAGCGATCCGCCCAAAACAATATTAATTCAATTCCATCCCACCCAAAAGAACCTCGGTGCGCGGTCTGCTGCTGAACTCGCTCTGCTCACGAGCTTCACGTCACCAGGCGGCTTCGCGCTCGTGCAGATGGCACATCCAGGTCCCGCGAGAGTAAACACAGAGGGATCATTGTGGGCCAAGGCGGGGGGCCATGTTTAAATGGAAGGGGACATTATTCAAAAGTATATAGTCCGCTCTGTTCAGAATTGATGCCTTGTTCTCGTGCACCGCCCGGGGGCGTGATCGCTGTAGTTCACAGATAAATAGGTTCGGGGTGACTCTCCATCGTCGCCCCACCTCCCTTTTTTCACTGACCACGCGGCATCTAATTTCGCTAAACGCTTTAATTATACATTGGCAATTATTGCAGGCTCAGCGCAAATGTAGTGACTGTCTTCCGCTGTGGTTTAAGAGAAAACTAAAGCGCTGTGCATGCGCAGGTAAGTGGAGGGAAGGGTAAAATGTATTATAGTCTAGCTCCTAAAAGTACCACAGTTGGCCCTGTACAGATACCAAGAAAAGAGCCAGCGAGCAAAAGAGTACTAACTTCAATAAAACAAGTCCCCGCCGGGCCGCCTCGCTGCCTGCGACGACCCGGAAGCGGTTGGGCAGCCGGCGAATCCCATCGCGGCACCAACCGGAAGTCCCGCCCCATCGCGGAGAGAGCGAGAGAGAGCCACGAAGTCTCCGGATTCAGTCCCAGTCCCGAGATGGGGGACCGGGTGAAGAGCGGCCGGGCGCATGGGGAAGGCGGGGCTCTCATGTGGTGAGAGAGCCCCGCAAAGCGCTACCGCCGCCCGAGAGGCAGAACCGCCGCCGAGCACCGCCAGAACAGGTGAGTGTGTTGAGGGAGAGGAGGGGTGAGTGGGGGTGGGGTGTACGCGTGTGTGTCTGTTTGAGTGTGTCTGTGCGTGCGTCTGTCTGTCTGTGTGCGCGTGTGTCTGTTTAAGGGATGGTGCGTGTGTGTATGCAGTGTGTGTATGTGCGCATGCGTGAGTGTAGAGTGTTTGCGCAAGGGAATGAGGCAGGAGAGGGGCACGGCGCCGTGCGCGCTCACGAGGTCAAAACTGAGCAGATCTGCGCTCGTGCACCCTCTCCTGTCCACATTCCCAAAAACGGGTAGCAATAGTTGTCGAAGCCGACTGCAATCAATGCTTACGCATTGAAGCAGGTCGTGCTTCGACCTAAAAAGTAAGTAAATGTTGGATAGCGTACGGGTAAAAATTACTATTCCCACTCCAGAGAGTGCAACAGTAGGGAAAGTGTTGGATAGCATAGAGGTAAAAATTACTATTCCAACTCCAGAGAGTGCAACAGTAGGGAAAGTGTTGGATAGCGTACGGGTATAATTACTATTCCCACTCCAGAGAGTGCAAAAGTAGGGAAAGTGTTGGATAGCGTAGGTGTAAAAATTACTATTCCAACTCCAGAGAGTGCAACAGTAGGGAAAGTGTTGGATAGCGTAGGGGTAAAAATTACTATTCCAACTCCAGAGAGTGCAACAGTAGGGAAATTGTTGGGTAGCTTAGGGGTAAAAATAAACATACTTATACATATTTTTTTTTTACAATAATAAAAAACGTAACTATTAAATAAATATAAACCATATACAAATACCAATACATAATTATTAAAAACATAATTAGCAATAAATAATTAACTAAAAAAAAAAAAAATACCATTTAATAATATTTAATTAGCAATTAATAATTAATTGACAATTATATAATTAAAAAAACAATTAATTAAAAAACTTTATTACTTAATTAAATTTAAATTACTTCCCACCCTGTTCCCCTATAAACCCACAACCCGCTACAGAACATAATTATCAATTAATCAATTAATAAATATTAATTACCAATTAATTAAAATTAATAACCAATTAATTAAAATTAATTTATAATTCCTACTAATTAATAATTAATTTAGTATAATTAAATTACTTCCCACCCTATTCCCCTATAAATCCACAACCCGCTACAGAACATAATTATAAATTATTCAATTAATAAAAATTAATTACCAATTAATTAAAATTAATAACCAATTAATTAAAATTAATGTATTATTCCTACTAATTAATAATTAATTTAGTATAATTAAATTACTTCCCACCCTATTCCCCTATAAACCCACAACCCGCTACAGAACATAATTATCAATTATTCAATTAATAAAAATTAATTACCAATTAATTAAAAATAATTTATAATTCCTACTAATTAATAAATAATTTAGTATAATTAAATTACTTCCCACCCTATTCCCCTATAAACCCACAACCCGCTACAGTACTAAAATACAACATTTAATTAAAGTGCATACAAATAAATTAAAAAGATAATGAATACATAATAATATACCAAAAATTAATTTAAAAATCGATATTAGTAACATCTTTAAAACATCGATATTACTAATATCGATATTAAAATCTATCGATATTACTTACCTTCTGTATTATGTCCCTTCGATATTTAAACTTCGATATTATTGTATATCGATATTAAAATATCGATATTTTGTCTGCATACCGAGTGCGGCTTCTAGCCGCCTCATAGTAATGACCTCAACCAACCGATTGACTGCGTGAGTCAACAGAGGTCTCTGTCGTATCGTGGTTGGGCCTATAACTGGTAAGGACAGAGACCACACAGTGTGACAGTGGTGGACAGTACATAGCCTGCCACGCCCAGGGTCCTGGGCTTTTTATTTGCTCTCACACGTGCCCTCCGTCTCACGTCGGGCGGAACCACTTAACCTACGCTTGGGGGGGGACAACAATTGGGGCAGTATTGTTCATTGGCTGAAATGGATGTGTCCACTTAGCACAACACTACATTCCTCCTTTACCCTAAGGGAAAATACAACGAAACCAAACATGACATTATCTCATAACTTTCTTGCTCATAGTCTCTGAGGTTTTCAAAAATGCAAAAAGGAACAGTCTTACTTGTGCGACAGTTGCTGCGCAGCTCGAGCTCTCTCAGTGTCTGCAACAGGCTACGAAGTCCCGGTACCTCTGAGATGGCTTTGGGCAGGCACGCAGGTTGTATCTGCTCAGGCTGCGCTCGCCCGTTTGTGTGGGAGCCAGTTCTTCAGAGTCTTTGGCTGCAGCAGTTCCAGAGTGGTTTTGGGCAACAGGCGGCTCTTGTTCATTCTTGACTGGTGTGGTCGGATCCGCTTGCGGGGCTTCTTCTTCGCTGGGAGCGTCTTCCCCTTCCGTTTCTTGTGGATCTTGGGCCGGCCTTGGGTATTGTTCAACTGAGTCCGGGAATCCGTCGTCTTCTCCACTTGAAACTCGTTTGAAAAATGATACGTTTCTGGTGACTGTCTCTCTCCCTCTCGTTGCAGTGATCATGGTACCATTGACCTTCGTGACAGTCCACGGGTGCAATTCGAACGGGAGGCGGAATTTCCCTCCCGGGTGGCGATCTCTCACCAGCACCAGGTCGCTGACTTGAATGGGGCTGTCTGCAGCTCTCCTCCACCTTGACGCGTCTCTGTTGGACTTTGTTCGCTGTTCCATGGATCGGTTGTTCGGAGTTGGAGCTGAGGCCCACATGGGATGGTGCGGGAGAGTGTCTACCACTGCTCGGTTGAAACATAGGCGGCTTGGAGGGATCCCGGTGGTGCAGTGAGGTGTCAGTCTATATTCCCTCAGGAATTGGAAGAGGGCTAGTTCTAGGTTTTGTCCATCCGCCATGGCAATTTGGATAGTCTTATTTAGAGTTCTCATAAGTCGCTCGACTTCGCCATTGGCTTGGGGCCACCTGGGGGTTATCTTCCGGTGCTTGATGTGGTGTGATTGTAGATAGTCTGCCAGTTCACTGCCGTTGAAGGGGGGTCCGTTGTCAGTGCGTAGTTCCCCTATGAGGCCGTGAGTCGCTATAATTTTCTCTAGCTTTGGGACCACATCTGAGGCTGCGGTGGAGGGCAGGATTTCAATTTCGGGGTATCTGGAGAAGTCGTCTACCACAACAAACATGTATTTCCCTCCCGGGAGGCTGCCAAAGTCTGCGCTGGCTCGGGCCCATGGTGTGGTTGGCCCTTCCTCTGTAATCACGGGTGCTGGGGGGTTGGGCAGGCTGGTCGCTAGGCACACTGGACATCGTTGGATGACTTCTTCGACTTTCTTGTCGAGCCCTGGGAACCAGAGTTTGGTTCGGATGCGATTCTTCGATTTCACTATGCCCTGGTGGGCACCATGGGCTAGGAGGACCGCTTGCTGGGTGAGGCTGTCTGGCAGTACTAGGCGGGGACCTCTCAGGAGGCATCCTTCTGGCGAGATGGATAGCTCGCCTTGAACTTGGTAGAGTGCTCTTAGTGTGGCCTGGGCTTCTGGGGTGCGAAACGACGCCGGGCTCTGTAGTGGTTTCCAGTTTCCTGTCTGGATGGCCTGGATGGCAATTTGCAGGCAGTCATCGTCTTTGGTAGCTCGTGTCACGTCTTCAAGGGAGATTGGCAGCGGCCTCGACCGCTCTACAATCATTCTGACATACTCTTCAGTGGCGTCAGCTTCTGCTGCTTCTGCCTCAGTGACCGGGCGGGCATGGCGCGACAGGTAGTCGGCGGGATTTCTGGAGCCTGGCCGATACTCTACTGTGAACTGGTATTCTTGGAGCTGGAGTACCCACTTCTCGATGCGAGGGGGGGCCGTGAGGAGGACCCTTGGAACAGTGGAAGAAGTGGCTTGTGGTCCGTGATCACCACAAACGGTTGTCCGTACACATAAATATGGAAGTGACGGCACCCCCATAGGATGGCGATGGCCTCTCTTTCGATTTGTGAATACCTTTGTTCTGTCGCAGTGAGAGTCCTGCTTGCGTACGCGATGGGTGCCCACTCTCCGCATGGCTGTAGTTGGGTCAGGACTGCCCCGAGGCCGGTCGGACTGGCATCCACCACGAGTTGGGACTCATGTCGAGGGTTGAAGTAGGCCAGGGTCGTGTCTGCTGAGAGTGCCGTTTTCGTCCTTTGGAAGGCTTCTTGCTGTTCGTTTCCCCACTCCCAGGCGGATGTGGACCTTGTGAGGTCACAGAGAGGGCCGGTGAGGTCGGACAAGTCTTTAATGAAACGCCCACAGTATGTCACCATCCCGAGAAAACTGCGGACAGCGGTCACTGACGTCGGGGCGGGAGCATCATGGATGTCCTTGACTTTGTCTGGGTCCGGCCCAACGCCTTGGTCGGAGAACCTGTAGCCGAAGAAGCTGATGTCCTTTCGGAGGAATTCACACTTCTCCCTGTGAAGGGTCAGACCCCTCTCTTGCAGCCTGGTGAAGACGGCTTGTAGGCGTCGGATGTGTTCCTCTAGTGTCGCTGCGTGGACCAAAATGTCGTCGCTCACGTTTAGCACGCCGTCTAGCCCTTGCAGGACATTTTGAATGATGTTCTGAAATACTTCGGCTGCACTGGAGATCCCGAAGTTGAGTCTTGTGTACCTCCACAGGCCTGCGTGGGTGGAGAAGGTCGTTATCGGGCGGGAGTCCGGGTGCAGAGGGATCTGGTGGTATCCGGATCTCAGGTCCATTTTCGAAAACCATTTTGAACCTGACAGCTCACCGATGATGTCGTCTATGGTTGGTGTCAGGTGGCGTTCCCTTTTGATTGCGAGGTTTGGAATGCGCATGTCCACGCAGATCCGCACGGCGTCTGGTTGCTTCGGTTTCTTGGCTACTACGATGGGTGACACCCATGGAGTGGGCCCGCTGACTCTTTCTATTATTCCGGCTCTCTCGAGTACACGTAGTTCTGCTTCCACTTTGGGGCACAGGTGGAACGCTATGCGTCGATGTCTGAGGGCCACAGGGGCGACTGAGTGATCTATGTGCAGGCGAACGGCAGATCCTCTCAAACAGCCGATCCCGTCGAACAGTGAGGTGTGTTGCGTCACAAGATGGTCGAGGCTGTGGGCTTGGACGGTGAAGGCGAAGTGGATCAGCCCTAGGTCTTGGGCGGTCCGGCAGCCGAGCAAGAACCCGGATCCTTCTTGCGACACGTAGACTTTGGTGTGTACTTGATGGGGGTCGTGTGATACTGTTGTCCGGAATACTCCGCACAGGCGGAGGGGTCGACTGGTGCCGTAGGCGTACACCTGTACTCTCGTGGGATGGAGCGCTGGTGGTGTGTCTAAAGTCCGGTATATGCTGATGGCCATCAGATTGATCGTTGCCCCGGTGTCGATGAGGGCTGCCACTGTTTGACCTTGTATGTTCACTGTGCCATGGGTTCAGCGGATGGTGTGGCGGCTAGTGTGTTGAGCATCCGCACTACGTGGACGAACGCTGCGTCCGCTCCGTCATCGTCCATGTCGCTGTTGTCGGCGGTATCCGGCAGCGGTTCTATTTGTCTCACTCTTCGGGGCGGGCCGTTGGACTTTTTCCTCTGTGAAGATAAACACACACTCGCAAAGTGGTTGGCTTTTCCACAGGCGCTGCAGATTTTTCCTTGGGCAGGCTCCGTTGTGGGGGGTCGCTCCTCCGCACCACATGCAGGGGCGGTCGTGAGGTGGCTGAGCAGGGCTTGGCCGAGGTCTTCGGGGAGGCTTTGCGCGCGTGTCTGCGGCGTTCGTCTTGATGGCGCATACGGGTTCAACTGTGACGGTGACCGTTAGTTTAGGCTCCATATGTGCTGCTCGCGCTTTCGATAGTTCTTTAGATCGTCCGAGGGCTAAGATGTCGCGCATGGGCATGTTGTCTGTTTCTAGGACCCTTTCACGTAGTTTCGAGGAGGTGCAGCCTTGTATAAATTGAGCGCGAATTTCGTCGTCCGCATCCGGAAGGGTGCACGTGCTTGCTAGCTTTTTGAGTCTCGCGTAGAAGACGTCGACGGACTCCTCTGGGAGCTGGCGGGCCTGGCGAAGTAAGAACCTTTCGTAGTCCGCGCTGGCGAAGGGCTCGAAGTATGTGGTTATGGCGTCGCGTAGCGTGGCATAGTTCCGGGGCGGGCCTCCTTCCACTACGTCCTTCGAGATGTCGTGTATGGCCTCACCTCCCAGATGAAGAAGCATGGCTCGTCGCCGCTCTACAACAATGTCCGCAGCAACAAAGTAGTTTTCCAGGCGCTTTACCCATTTTTTCCAACGAGCAGCCTGGGAAGGCAGCATGCCCGTGACCGCAAAAGGTTCTAGCGGAGGTACAGTGGCCATGAGGGTGCCGGGAGATCAGGCAGCAGAAGGGGCGCCCTGACACAGGTGGGCCTAGAGGCTAGGAGCACGCCAGAAGCGCTTGCAGGCAGCGTGAGGCAGCAGCAGGCAGTCCGGTAACGTTGCACGCGAGATGCGTGACAGATGGCAGGTCTTCCTCACGCGAGATGCGTGGGAGATGGCAGGGTCGCCGCGGTGCACGCGCGATGCGTGGTGAATGGCACGCCGGCGTAGCGCGGTAGGCCTGCCGGGCTGGCGGGACGCCGGAGGCTGGGAGCAGGCGGGCGTGAGAGCGCGGCCGGGCGCCAGGGGGAAAACACGCACCTGGGACCACGGGGTCTCCTCCGCTGGGGACGCCTGCAGGCGACAGTCCGACGCCGTCAGAGGGCCGGGAGACTGCGGTGAGTCTGGCGGCAGAGCGGTGGGGCAGCGAGGCTCGGGCTGCCGGGCGGGCACGCTGCGGGGGCCGCAGGAGCAGGACCACTGGAGCAGGGGGCGGAGTGCGGCACGCGATGGGGTGGCGAGACCACCTCGTCGCCAGTGTAGTATCGTGGTTGGGCCTATAACTGGTAAGGACAGAGACCACACAGTGTGACAGTGGTGGACAGTACATAGCCTGCCACGCCCAGGGTCCCGGGCTTTTTATTTGCTCTCACACGTGCCCTCCGTCTCACGTCGGGCGGAACCACTTAACCTACGCTTGGGGGGGGGACAACAATTGGGGCAGTATTGTTCATGGGCTGAAATGGATACGTCCACTTAGCACAACACTACAGTCTCCTACGCTGTATAAGCCCTTTCTTTATCCTTGGTACCGTGCCATGGGTGAGTCGTTGGGGCTAGTAGCCGACTAAGTAATCTCCACCGAAACCCATCTAAGAAAGCCTGGCATCTCTCTGAGCAAAGCCTGGAGGCAGCAGGCGGCCTTCCCAGCCTCCCCCGCTTCCCATCTACCCATCCGGCGTGAGAATCCCCGCCATCATGGTGGCGCTGCGTGCGCATGCGCAGTGTGTCAGCAGCCCCATCAACTTTAGCAAAGCACAATCCCCTTCCCATATCGTGTTTTATATAAACAAATGTGTGTAGCGCTGTATTGCCATTACTATGGCCTCGCAGCACAAGTTGGTTTCGATAACTTCAGGTTCTGGTCTTAAGCATTCCACCACAGAAAAAAGTCTGTTTTAAATCATCAGGAAGTTTGGTGAAGTTAATGTTTTGTGTTTATTCAGTTGTAGTGTTGTATGGTAGTTGTGTAGCCACCAATTGGATGACAAGTTTGTGTATTGCTGGCTTGAGATATATATATACGGACGGTCACTAATACTTGTCTTGTTGGGGTCCTGGTAACTCTTTAAATCCGTCTACCATGGGTTATTGGGTGGGTGTTGCTGTAGAGTCTCTTGTGTTATCTTCACCCCGGGAACTTGTTTTACAGACAGTGAAGTGCCCTAGTGAGCTCAGTAGGGTCCAACTATATGGCGCCTCTGAGCCCTGTTGCACGTTTGTGCTTTGTTCCGAGTCATACAAGTCAGGGCTTGGGTCATTACTTTCAAGCATTCCTCCCATCATTTTTTTATTTTTCTCTGGTCTAGCTAGTGTTCGACCCATCACATTTTATGTTTTTTTGGTGCTTCTGAAGGCACCTGTACAAACATTAAAATCACCCAGAATACATAAATGGAAGCCTGAAGAACAAACGAATGAACTAAGGGGCATATTTACAACAGAATGGCAAGGCGAAGCATTAATCAGAAATTTCTAACGCCATGCTTCGTCATTCTAAAAAAGCAGGGATGCGCCATATTCCCAAGAATGTGGCTCACCCCTGCGTTTCCCCTCGTGATGGCGCTAAATTTAGCTGCCTAGCTCCAACGCAGACACCCTTGCCCAGTAGTGCAAAGGTGCCTGTGTTGGGGGAATGATTGTGTATGTGCAGGAAGGTGTCCTTTCCTGCACATAAACAATCCAGAATGCCGATTTGAAACTCCTATGTCAATGCAGCACGCATAGAAGATGCAAATCGTCCTTTCTAATATTTGATTATGTGCAGGAAAGGACACCTTCCAGCACATACACAACCATTCATGGCAATTTGCTGTTTCTATGTATGCTTTACAATGCAGCACACATAGAAATAGTAAAAAACGAGTTAATCATTTCTCCTCGTTTCACCGTGCTAAGACCAGGTTTTCGCTTGTATTAATTTTGCCGCTGCCTCCTGTTTACGCTGCCTTTGTAAAGAGGGGCCAGCATCAAAATCAATGGGTGTTGCGGTGGAACGCCCACCGCAGGACCCATCGCCCGCCCCTTTCACATTAAGTGTAGTTTGAAAGGGGGGCCTTATTTACAAGGCGGCGGTAAGCCACGTTAAGTAGTAACACACCCATGAGGTCTTATCCAAGCATAAATGAAAGGTACAGGAGGCAGAAGGCGTTGCCCGGAGGGAGGGAAATTCTACTTTGTCAAAAGATATCACAGGCCAGATATGAATCCCTCGAATGCAGGAAAAGCTGATTTTTCGATTCCGTCCTAATTAGGGGGCATATTACCAAGGCGGGTGATATGAGATTATCGCTGCTTTAGCGGCCGTTTTCTTAGCAAGCTGTCGCTAACAGCAGTTAGCGTCAGCTTGTAGGCGATAGCGAGCGGTTTGTGGCCCACTTTGCATGTCAGCGATATTTATCGCTAATGACATGCAAAGTGGGCGTACCCAACCTGTTAGCGACTGAAAGCAGTCGCTAACATCGCTATCGCCTATTATCAACGCAAGCGTAGCGATGGAAATATTCGCGCTAAGCGCGAATATCTCCAAATCCTAACGCCAGCTCTGACCAGTTCTCAGCCTGTATATCCAATGGGAGGTGGATATACAGGCCAAGTCCCTATTAGCAATAATGCCTGAATATCGCTGGATTTCCAGCGATATTCACGCATTTCGCCGCTATCGCCGGAAATGTTATCGCTTTAGAGATAAACGTTGCTAATAGCACGTTATCTCTGCGATAAAATCCGGCGATGCGCGGCGATAAAAAAATTTCGCTAAGCTTATTTAGTGATAAATATTGCTAGTTGTTGATAATATGCCCCTAGGTTTGGTGTTGTTTCATCACTGACTGCCGTTCACATTGGCAGGTGGGGCGGGTGTGAGAGGGCGGATGCGGGCACATTGTGGGTATGCGTCTGACCAAACTACCAGCGCAGCATGTGTACTTTTGGCCGTGACCTTTCACCTCTGGTGTGAAAGTGGGAAGTCATGCACGATAATGGAGCTGCCAGACCCCGGCTCTCATTCATAACTCTAAAAGGCCATTGGCGCAGCCCGGGCGCCCCGGGCTATAATGCAGACAGGGGACATACCACACGGTCTGCTGTGAGTGGGAAACCTCAGCCATAACTGGGGAGTGGCGAGCCCTTGGCACCCTGGGCCCGGTGCCACTGCACCTGCTCGCCACGCCCATAGGAAAGGCATGATGCATGCGCCTCTGCCCAGCCATGCCAAGTGCCTCTTAGAGGGCAGGATGAGGTGGAAGGCAGAGGAGCATTCAGCACGAGATGCAGGGAGCACAGCAGGCACATCTGGCCTAGAGGCACCGAGGGCCTCCGTGAATGTAGAGAGAGGATGAGGTGCCAGGGTAAGGATGGGCAGACACGAATGCAGTTCTATATGCAGGGAGCACAAAAGGCACATCTGACCAAGTGGCACCAGGGGCCTCTTTGAAAGCAGTGAGAGGATGAGGTGGCACGGTAAGGATGGGCAGAGGAGCAGGCAGCACAAGATGCAGGGAGAAGCCCAGGCACATCTGACTTAGTGGCACCGGGGGCCTCTTTGAAAGCAGTGAACGCATGAGGTGGCAGGGTAAGGATGGGCAGACAACAATCCAGCTGTAGATGCAGGGAGCAGCGCAGGCACATCTGGCCTACTGTTACCAGGGGCCTCTTTAAAAGCAGTGCGAGGATGAGGTGGCACGGTAAGGATGGGCAGCCAAGAATCCAGCTGTAGAGGCAGGGAGCAGCGCAGGCACATCTGGCCTAGTGGCATCAGGGGCCTCTTTGAAAGCAGTGCGAGGATTAGGTGGCAGGCTATGAATGGGCAGACAAGAATCCAGCTGTAGATGCAGGGAGCAGCGCAGGAACATCTGGCCTAGCGGCATCAGGGGCCACTTTGAAAGCAGTGCGAGGATGAGGTGGCAGGGTAAGGATGGGCAGACAAGAATCCAGCTGTAGATGCAGGGAGCAGCGCAGGCACATCTGGCCTAGTGTCACCAGGGGCCTCTTTGAAAGCAGTGAAAGGATTGAGCGGAATCCTTGTCTGAAGAACAGATCCCTGTTAGCAGCAGAAGGTGGTCCACGGCTCTTCCATAGAGATCCATTGTCTTAGGTCCAGGCTTATGCAGTTACCACTTTCCAATACACTTTACATATGTATTAAAGTCCAAGGAGTCACATAAGGCCCTCTGCTAAACATGTAGTAAAATGAAGCATGAACAAAACATGGGCTCTATAAACTATTCAACCTTCTCCCCATATGTGTGAACCCTTTGACTTTAGTACATCTCTAAAGCACATTGAAAACTCAGGGGCATATTTACAAGGGGATAGCGCCATCAGAACGTCAGTATTAGCGACGTTCTGGTGGCGCTATGCCCTTCTCCATATTTACAAAGCGGCGTTAGGCCACTTTTTGTGGCCTAATGCCACCTTGTAAATAAGGCCCCTTTACACGTATCACTTAGTGTGAAAGGGGTGGGCAATGGGTGTTGCTGTGGCGTTCCATAGCAACACCCATTGCTTTTGACGCTGCCCCAGATTTACAAGGGCAGCGCAAAAAACTAACGCCATGCAAGAGCCAGCGTTAGAATGGCGGAATGAGGAGAAATACTTTTATTTCTCCTCCTTTTTGCTTTTTCCATGTGTGCTGCGTACTGCAGCACACGTAGAAAGAGCAGCACGTCATTAATTACCTTTTACATGCAAGAAGGGGCACTTCCTGCACATAAACAATCATTAAATAATTACAATTTGCTACTTCTATGTGTGCTGCACTCTGCCATTAGTGATTGTTTATGAGCAGGAAGGGACACTCTCCTGCAAATATACAATTATTCCCTGCTACGCAGGCAACCTTGCACTATAGTGCCGGGTACCTGCGTTGGAGCTAGGCAGCTAAATTGAGAGCCAGCGCTTGGGAAAACACAGGGGCGCCCTGTATTCTTGTGAATACGGCACATCCCTGCATTTTGAAAATGTCAGAGGGCGGCGCTGACAAATTTGACGCAGCTCCGCGCTCCAACATTTTCTCGTAAATATGCCCCTCATTAAATACATAAGTCTGGATAGAATTCATCTGGTCTGGAGCAGAGTGTTCTATTGTTGGGGTGTCCTATTGAATATACCATAATTTAGCGCCGATGAAGAAAACAAGGGTCTGCAGTCCATCCCTCCGTGCACATCTGTCCACCCATCCTTCACTGGAGGGCATGAGCCTGGTATATTTATTTAATTTTATTTTTGCAACTTTAGACAGCACGGACATGGCTCGAAGGCATCAGAGCGCTTTTCAACAAGCCGGATATAAGGGTTACAGATAGTTACATTAGTTAGTAGTAATTAAACTCAAACGATCACTTCAGTGGATGTGTGCAGGAGTAACCACAAGAAACAGCTACAGCAATTGGGCAGAGGAAATATACGTTTACAGCACCGATTTAGATGGTGGGGTCAAATGACGAAGGCAGGTCATAACGACATGGAGAGAGTACATAAATCTGGCCAAAGGTGAATTAACCAAGATGTCTGCCAAAAAGGAGGAGCTTGAGGTCCATCTTGAAGGTTGCTAGGCAGGAGGTTAGACGGAGGCGCCCCCTACACTTCGTGGGTGGGGCCTGTTGCTGGCTGTGAAGTGGGGGCTTCTTACAGCTGATGTTTATTACTTTGATGTGAGGATGCTTGCAATGTCCTTGTGAATATCAGACTTCGCTATGACCAAAGTCACTATCCATTTGGAAAAAAATGTGTGAAATGCTTGACTTTTCCACTGTTCAGGCTGCAAAGTTTGTGCATCTCGTCGTAGAAGGACAAAGTCTGGCAACAAATAGGGGTTGCTGGGTGTCTCCAGCAGAAACAGTACTCAAAGCCCTTGCCGAGCACCTCACATGCGAGAGACCCTGACCCAGCCCTTCCACCTTTCAGACTGTTTGACCTGTGACTGACTGCCACAGCATTCTCTTAGGGCACATAAAGTGTTGTGACACTTCCTTATTTGCCCTGCAGGCCTGTCCTCCGCTTCTTTTACACACATTCTGCTCATGAGCCATAGAGCATGTGTGTCTTCTGGCTGAGAATAAAGTGCTGGTGGAATTACATCAAACATACAGATGACAAGCCAGAGGTGAGTCCATCATATGACTAACGAGCCGGAGGGGTTTCCACGGAAGGATAAAAAGGCAGAGGAGATTCCACGGGGAGGATAAAAAGGCAGAGGCTGTTCCACTGGAAAGATAATAAAGCAGAGGAGATTCCACCTGAAGGATAATAAGGCAGAGGAGATTCCACCGGAAGGATAATAAGGCAGAGGAGATTCCACTGGAAAGATAATAAGGCAGAGGAGATTCCACCGGAAGGATAATAAGGCAGAGGAGATTCCACCGGAAGGATAATAAGGCAGAGGAGATTCCACCGGAAAGATAATAAGGCAGAGGAGATTCCACCGGAAGGATAATAAGGCAGAGGAGATTCCACTGGGAAGATAATAAGGTAGAGGAGATTCCACTGGAAAGATAATAAGGCAGAGGAGATTCCACCGAAAGGATAATAAGGCTGAGGAGATTCCACCGGAAGGATAATAAGGCAGAGGAGATTCCACCGGAAAGATAATAAGGCAGAGGCGATTCCACCAGAAGGATAATAAGGCAGAGGAGATTCCACCGGAAGGATAATAAGGCAGAGGAGATTCCACCGGAAGGATAATAAGGCAGAGGAGATTCCACCGGAAGGATAATAAGGCAGAGGAAATTCCACCGGAAGGATAATAAGGCAGAGGAGATTCCAGCGGAAGGATAATAAGGCAGAGGAGATTCCACCGGAAGGATAATAAGACAGAGGAGATTCCATCGGAAAGATAATAAGGCAGAGGAGATTCCACCGGAAGGATAATAAGGCAGAGTTGATTCCACCATAAGGATAAAAATGCAGAGGAGATTCCACTGTAAGGATAACAAGCATTTGCAATGCAATAGGTCTCGCATTATTAAAGTTTGAGCTATTGACATTGCAGGGGACACTGCCTTTTATTTACGTTTTGGTTTTTAAAGGATAAATAAAAGGCATTGTCAATTTCAATGCCAATAGCTTAAACTCTCGCAAATGTGAGACCTACTGCATTGCAAAAATTGTTTTACGCAGATGGGGAAGTAATGGTGGCGGAAACAACACAGGGGCTTGGGTGGGGGTGCCAACAAGGGAGGAATTGGTTTGGGGAAGCAGTACAGAGGGCATGGTTTGGGGAAGGCAGAAGACAGAAACAGCACAGAGTGGGGAGCGAATGGGTGTAAGAGAGCAAAGTGGAGTATGTGGTAGGAAAGCAGACGGGAAGAAGGTAATCGGAGGGATGGGGAACTACACCCACGAGGGTGAGCGGGACAGAGAGAAGTACATGGGTGACAGACAGCAGGTAGAGAGAGGTACATTTACTGTCTGAAACAACTTGCCTAACCTTCCCAAGACCACAGATTGCAAGGAAGCATTTGTAACGTGATTCTGTCAGCATCACGGTCAGCACTTCAGTGAAGGCTGTGCACTTTTCGGCGAAGGACTGGGAGCTCTGTGAAGAGAGACTCTTGTGTTCGATGAGGACCGGTAAGCGCTGCAAAGAAGGCTGTGAGAGTTTGTAAAGGCCACAGTGGCAGCTGTGAGGACCATACAGGTGCCAAGGAGGATTGGGAACAAGGATGTTTCTGACGGACAGGCAGAATTATTTGCAGCTTTTGTTAAGTAGAAAGGGTATGAATGTCTCGTGGAAAGAGGAACAAGCACTGTAAAAACAAACAAGCACTGTTTGTTTATTGCTAAACTCCGGCAACAACATGGAAGGTTTGGAGTGCTTGACCGGGCAGTATGGAGAAGGCGGCTATTGTTAAAAGTGAAAGAGTGCTGCAACTAAAAACAAGAAATAAGTGTGAATTTTTTAGGACAAAAGTAAACATGACAGGATGCAGCAGTGGATCCAAACAACTCCGACTTTCATCCCTAAGTGGAGTTTGCCATTTCAGCCATGTTCTTGTGTTTGTGTGTGTTTGCTTGTATGCCTTTGCTGTCAGTGGATGTCAGTCTATGTTTGTGTCTACCTTTGTTTGCATTTGTGTTTTTCCTGAATGAATGGTCGAACTGCTCATTCTTCGACTCTTCCGTTTCCCCTGTAGGCTACAGGCTAGGACCCCCTTACAGAGGTGTGTGTGCTGCCGTCACTCAACCATGAAAGCCCCAAGACCCCATTCTAGTCACGTCTTCCAGAAGTGCCGCCTCGATCAAGCATTTTACAGTAAGGCTGGATATGATTTGCAGTGCCCGTATGCGTGGACAATTGTGTTCATGTTTCTGTTTACTTTTTTGTGCTTGTTCCCTGAAAATGTGTCTGTGTTTACATGTTTGTGTGTACGGAAGCGCCAGTGTGACTGCGCTTGTGGGCCTGTTGTCTGTGTTGTATGTTCGTGTTTCTGTCAGTACAAGTACATACACGAGCAGATGTGAGAGAGGAGTTAGGACAAGAAGTGGTAGGTAAGAAAGAAGATGTTTAAGACTTGGGGAGAAGGGACCAAGAGAGAGTGGTATACTGGGAGAAAAAAAGAAAAAGAAAAGATGCTTCGTCAACCACACAGACTTGGATATGCATTTGGGTGTACTTGCCGCTGCTTGTAAAATTGTCTCGCCGGGAGAGGAGCTGCAATTGTACACATATTTACAGTGACTCTGCCGACGGCCCTGACCTCTGGTCCAGATACATTGAGCCTCGACAGGAGAGTTCACTTGGCCCCCGGCTCGCGTGGCCGACATGCCACACTCAATGCACTCTCTTGTGTTCAACAAGCCGCCAGTGAAATCCAGTCGGAAAGCTTCCAAGACAAGGCACTGACCCCACTCCGGGCCTGTTCATGAAATATTCACAGCCGCCGAAGCGTTGAACCCGCGCAGATAATGAAGGTGAAACTGGTTTTCTCGCACATGCGGCGCAGCGGTGACAAGCGGCGTTATACCTTGGACGGCTCTGGTCCCACAGGCGAGGGACGCAGGAGCGAGTAAGTCCCTGTCAGGGCTCTGCACAGAGCAACCAGGCACCTCAAATCCGATACAGACAAGGCTTTTGAGCACATTCCTCTAGCGGTAATACTGTATCTTTCAATTCCAAGTCAGCGCTACAATATGAAAATGCTGAACTCTTCAGGCTCTTTGGAGAACTAAACAAGTAAAGCGATCGCGAAACTGAAATCAATCGCTTTTGGAAACCCAGAAAGCCGCGAGTGGTGCGCGCGCGCCACAGCGAGCCATATGGTTTCAATTATCGCGCCCGTGTATGGGCACGATAATTGAAACCATATGGCAGCAATGCGCGTAATAGACACCAATAGGCCATGGGCGGAGCAATGCGCCCACCTTTGGTCTATTGCATGCTATCTTAAAAACAAACACGCAGGCAAAAGCCAATAGCAGGACACAAAACTAAAAACACACGCACAAGCGTGTACAATTCCAGGCTCCGTTTCGGAACCCCGGACAAAAGGACTCTCGCTGCGTGACAGTGCTGCGCACTGCATCGCTAGGCGCGAGACCTAAAAAGGCAAATGAGATTCCACCCTAAGGATAAAAGGAAGAGATGATTCCACCGGAAGGATAACAAGCATTGGAAATGCAATAGGGCTCGCATTAGGAACGTTTGAGCTATTGGTCTTATAAATGATTTTTTTAAATTTATGTGTTATATTTTAAAATAGCTAAATTAATAGCTTTGTCATTTACAATGCCAATAGTTATAACTTTTGCAAATGTGACACCTATAGCATTTGTAATGCAACATGTATTGTATTTACGTGACTTAGATGTATTGATATTACAAATAACAATGGCTTTTAATTTTTTTAAATAATTAATACTTAAATAATTTATTTAATTTGTAATGGCAATAGCTTAAACTTTTGTAAATAACTTTAGTGAAGATTATGTTCAGTGTTTTTTATTGTGACGAACATCCAAGAACAGAAGTGAAATATTAACATCTTTTTGTGATTTGTAATAAAGCGTGAAAGCTTGAAAACAGCTTGAAACATTGAAAGAACATATTTGAACCAGTGATGCTGTGGTTGCGCTGAGTGATGCTGTGGCTGCGCTGAGTGATGCTGTGGTTGCGCTGAGTGATGCTGTGGTTGTGCTGAGTGATGCTGTGGTTGCGCTGAGTGGTGTGTGCATCAGTGGAGCTTAGTGGGTGCATTGGTGGAGCTGTTTGGTGTGTGCATTGGTGGAGCTTAGTTGGAGCATCGGTGGAGCTGTGTGGTGGGTGCATCGGTGGAGCTGTGTGGTGGGTGCATCGGTGGAGCTGTGTGGTGGGTGCATCGTTGGAGCTGTGTGGTGGGTGCATCGGTGGAGCTGTGTGGTGGGTGCATCGGTGGAGCTGTGTGGTGGGTGCATCGGTGGAGCTGTGTGGTGGGTGCCTCGGTGGAGCTTTGTGGTGGGGGCATCGGTGGAGCTGTGCGGTGGGTGCATCGGCGGAGCTGTGCGGTGGGGGCATCGGTGGAGCTGTGTGGTGGGGGCATCGGTGGAGCTGTGTGGTGGGGGCATCGGTGGAGCTGTGTGGTGGGTGCATCGGTGGAGCTGTGTGGTGGGTGCATCGGTGGAGCTGTGTGGTGGGTGCCTTGGTGGAGCTGTATGGTGGGTGCATCGGTGGAGCTGTGTCGGTTGAGCTGTGTGGTGGGGGCATCGGTGGAGCTGGGTGGTGGGTGCATCGGTGGAGCTGTGTGGTGGGGCATCAGTGGAGCTGGGTGGTGGGTGCATCGGTGGAGCTGTGTGGTGGGGCATCAGTGGAGCTGGGTGGTGGGTGCATCGGTGGAGCTGTGTTGGTGGAACTGTGTGGTGGGTGCATCGGTGGAGCTGTGTGGTGGGTGCATCGGTGGAGCTGTGTGGTGGGTGCATCGGTGGAGCTGTGTGGTGGGTGCCTCGGTGGAGCTTTGTGGTGGGTGCATCGGTGGAGCTGTGCGGTGGGTGCATCGGTGGAGCTGTGTGGTGGGTGCATCGATGGAGCTGTGTGGTGGGTGCATCGATGGAGCTGGGTGGTGGGGGCATCGGTAGAGCTGAGTGGTGGGTGCATCGGTGGAGCTGTGTGGTGGGTGCATCGGTGGAGCTGTGTGGTGGTTGCATCGGTGGAGCTGTGTGGTGGGTGCATCAGTGGAGCTGTGTGGTGGGTGCATCGGTGGAGCTGTATTGTGGGTGCCTCGTGGAGCTGTGTGGTGGGTGAATCGGTGGAGCTGTGTGGTGGTTGCATCAGTGGAGCTGTGTCAGTTGAGCTGTGTGGTAGGGGCATCGGTGGAGCTGGGTAGTGGGTGCATCGGTGGAGCTGTGTTGGTGGAGCTGTGTGGTGGGTGCATCGGTGGAGCTGTGTGGTGGGTGCATCGGTGGAACTGTGTGGTGGGTGCATCGGTGGAGCTGTGTGGTGGGTGCATCGGTGGAGCTGGGTGGTGGGTGCATCGGTGAAACTGGGAGTATCTGTGGAGCTGTGTGGTGGGTGCATCGGTGGAGCTGTGTGGTGGGTGCTTCGGTGGAGCTGTGTGGCGGGTGCATCTGTGGAGCTGTGTGGTGGGTGCATCGGTGGAGCTGTGTGGTGGGTGCCTCGGTGGAGCTGTGTGGTGGGTGCCTCGGTGGAGCTGTGTGGTGGGTGCCTCGGTGGAGCTGTGTGGTGGGTGCCTCGTTGGAGCTGTGTGGTGGGTGCCTCGGTGGAGCTGTGTGGTGGGTGCCTCGGTGGAGCTGTTTGGTGGGTGCATCGGTGGAGCTGTGTGGTGGGTGCATCGGTGGAGCTGTGTCGGTGGAGCTGGGTGGTGGTTGCATTGGTGGAGCTGGGTGGTGGGTGCATCGGTGGAGCTGTGTGGTGGGTGCATCGGTGGATCTGTGTCGGTGGAGCTGGGTGGTGGGTGCCTTGGTGGAGCTGTATGGTGGGTGCCTCGGTGGAGCTGTGTGGTGGGTGCATCGGTGCAGCTGTGTGGTGGGTGCATCGGTGGAGCTATGTCGGTGGAGCTGGATGGTGGTTGCATCGGTGGAGCTGGGTGGTGGGTGCATCGGTGGAGCTGTGTCGGTGGAGCTGTGTGGTGGCTGCATCGGTGGAGCTGTGTGGTGGGTGCCTCGGTGAAGCTGTGTGGTGGGTCGTTCGGCGAAGCTGTGTGGTGGGTACCTCGGTGGAGCTGCGTGGTGGGTGCATCGGTGGAGCTGTGTGGTGGGTGCATTGGTGGAGCTTAGTTGGAGCATCGGTGGAGCTGTGTGGTGGGTGCATCGGTGGAGCTGTGTGGTGGGTGCATCGGTGGAGCTGTGTCGTTGGAGCTGTGTGCTGGGTGCATCGGTGGAGCTGTGTGCTGGGTGCATCGGTGGAGCTGTGTGGTGGTTGCATCGGTGGAGCTGTGTGTTGGGTGCATCAGTGGAGCTGTGTGGTGGGTGCATCGGTGGAGCTGTGTCGTTGGAGCTGTGTGCTGGGTGCATCGGTGGAGCTGGGTGGTGGGTGCATCGGTGGAGCTGTGTAGATGGAGCTGTGTGGTGGGTGCATCTGTTGAGCTGTGTGGTGGGTGCATCTGTGGAACTGTGTGGTGGGTGCCTCGGTTATTTTCTTTCTATTTTGTAAAGGAGTCAGGTAAACGGAGCTACCGGGGAATATACAGCAACTACCTTTTTGCACTCTAGGATCAAAATGTGCTATAAGGTGTCTGAAAGATGGCATGTTGACGCTATACAAAGGACAGGACCTATACTAATATCCAGAGAATAAAACATTTTTTAAAAGTCTTTTTAGCTTAAAGGCTAGCTCAAGCCCGGCTCATTCCTCCTTCGGGGAGTCAAAAAGCTCTAAAATGTATAGACGCAATATGCAGGCACTACGCAAAATACCAATAAATAAACAAATAAATATATAAATGAAGAAATGTGTCTAGCTTGTAAACAATGCCGCGTGGCATATCTAGCTTTTCTTCAATCGCTGCAGGCTATGCAAGTGATCGGACGTGACTGGAGGGCTACATGTTGGTGCTATACAAAGCACTGATACCTACAATAGTAATATAATATAGTATACCAAAAAGTGAGTAATTGCTGCTCTGGAACGTCTAAGTGCTCTGAAGTTTTCGAACGGCAAATTGTTAGCCCTATACCAAATAGGAGCACACATTTGAAGAAAATACATTTTGATGTCTCCTCTGTGATAGTACAGCACTCTGCCTCTCTTACCCAACACTCACAGACCGCCACGTCAACACAGTCTGCGAGTTCCATTAGGGTTTGTGATAGAGGAAATATGTCGTTTTTATTTGTAACACATTTAGATATAAGCCTGTATTTATTTCTACGAAGCCCTGCTTCTGGCAATCGAACAGTGTACATTTCAAACCAGCAATCGAAGCCATTGTAGAAAAAAACAAGCAAAGTCTGCGCTGCACATTATCAGTCTGTCATATTTTGCTAAAGCACTGAAATTTATAAGCAGCAATGTGCAGGAGATGGTGTGGGGGTGGGGGAGGCAAACTGCAAGCCGCGAAGGTTGGCGAAGCCCTGAATTGCTTTGCAAACAAAGGGAGGGAGCGGAGACGACCACCTCTGTTTCTGAGCATCTGAATAATAAAGCACCGAGTCAGGGAAACCTTGGCACAGACTGTAAAACTGAAGCAGTGGAAGAGGACAAGTCCTGGTGGCGAAAGATGGGAGTCAACAATTGAGAAAACAAGTTAAACAAGTTTTAAAAGGAGACGAAACTGAAAGTGCGGCCGGCCGGCCGTGAATAATTAGGGGGTGAGAAATGCGCTGGGAGGGCTGCCTTTGATGTGGTAATGCGAGGCAGGCAGGCAGGCGGCTGGTGGCATTGTGCACGCGCTTTTTAGGGCTTGCGCTTGCGCAATGACCTAAAAAGCACATGCACTGCAAGGAATCGCCAGTGGTGGTTAAGCTCTGTTTAAGCCACAATAGAGCTTCGCCAGCTATGCGCAGAAGCGCATCAGCAGGCGAGCCCTAAAAAGGCAGAGGTGATTCCACCAGAAGTATAAAAAGGCAGAGGAGATTCCACCCGAAGGATAAAAAGGCAGAGGTGATTCCACCGAAAGGATAAAAACGCAGAGGAGATTCTACTGTAAGGGTAATAAGGTAGAGGTGATTCCACAGGGAGGATAAAAAGGCAGATGCCATTCCACCATAACGGTAACAAGGCAGAGGTGATTCTAACAAAAGGAAAAAACGCAGTGGAGATCCTACTGTGAGAGTACTAATATCCATGTGATTCCACTTCAAGGATAATAAGGCAGAGGCGATTCCGTCGTAAGGATAATAAGGTAGAGGCGATTCCGTCGTAAGGATAATAAGGTAGAGGCGATTCTGACGAAAGGATAAACAGGCAAAGGTGATTCCATGGTAAGGATAATAAGGCTGAGGCGATTCTGTCATGAGGCTAAATAGGTAGAGGAGATTCCAAAGGAAGGATAACGAGGCAGAGGTGATTGCACTGGAAAGATATTAAGGCAGATGTGATTCAATAGTAAGGATAATCAGGCAGAGGCGATTCCGCCATGAGGCTAATTAGGCAGAGGTGATTCCAACGGTAGGATAATAAGGCAAAGGTGATTCCACCGGAAGGATAAAAAGACTGAGGAGATTCCGTCGTAAGGATAATAAGGCAGAGGAGATTCTGCCATGAGACTAATTAGGCAGAGGAGATTCCACCCAAAGGATAATAAGGCAGAGGAGATTCCACCGTAAGGATAATAAGGCAGAGGAGATTCAGCTGTAAGGATAATAAGGCAGAGGAGATTCAGCTGTAAGGATAATAAGGCAGAGGAGATTCAGCTGTAAGGATAATAAGGCAGAGGAGATTCAGCTGTAAGGATAATAAGGCAGAGGAGATTCCACCGTAAGGATAATAAGGCAGAGGAGATTCCACCGTAAGGATAATAAGGCAGAGGAGATTCCACCGTAAGGATAATAAGGCAGAGGAGATTCAGCTGTAAGGATAATAAGGCAGAGGAGATTCCACCGTAAGGATAATAAGGCAGAGGAGATTCCACCCAAAGGATAATAAGGCAGAGGAGATTCAGCTGTAAGGATAATAAGGCAGAGGAGATTCCACCGTAAGGATAATAAGGCAGAGGAGATTCTTCCATAAGGATAATAAGGCAGAGGAGATTCCACCGTAAGGATAATAAGGCAGAGGAGATTCTTCCATAAGGATAATAAGGCAGAGGAGATTCCACCGTAAGGATAATAAGGCAGAGGAGATTCCACCCAAAGGATAATAAGGCAGAGGAGATTCAGCTGTAAGGATAATAAGGCAGAGGAGATTCTGCCATGAGACTAATTAGGCAGAGGAGATTCCACCCAAAGGATAATAAGGCAGAGGAGATTCAGCTGTAAGGATAATAAGGCAGAGGAGATTCCACCGTAAGGATAATAAGGCAGAGGAGATTCTTCCATAAGGATAATAAGGCAGAGGAGATTCCACCGTAAGGATAATAAGGCAGAGGAGATTCTTCCATAAGGATAATAAGGCAGAGGAGATTCCACCGTAAGGATAATAAGGCAGAGGAGATTCTTCCATAAGGATAATGAGCAGAGGAGATTCCGCCGTAAGGATTATGAGGCTGAGGGGATTCCGCCATGAGGCTAATAAGGCAGAGGCTATTCCACTGGAAGGATAAAAAGGCAGATGAGATTCCACCGGAAGAATAATGAGGTTGAGACAATTCCGTTGTAAGGTTAAAGACGGAGGCAATTTTGCCAGAGGAGAACCTTCCAACAGTGCATAGTCTGTTAGCACCAGGCACCTTTTATCTGCTTGTGGAAGCAGGAAGTTGGCTTAATAAAATGTCAGGTGTATTAGCAGTGTGCATTGGCGCTATTGACAGTTACACAACTCAATAACAGTCCTAACTGAGAGGGATGGAATGGTGAGTTGATGACCCAGGATTCGACCCTGTGACCATGAAGTCAAACAGATCCCAGCAGTGGTTGCATCACATCACCGAGCAACTATATAGGGCTGATTGTGTGAAATGGTACAAAGCTGGTTGGTGATGTCTGAAATCTGTGAACAGTAGCAATGCATTGTGGTTATCAGAGGAGAGGTTTGTGTTGTTTCCTCTGGGATTTGTTGTTAGCACAATCTTCTAGGGCCTCGATTGGGCGAGTTAAGGATGGTGATTGCATTAACGAGACAGAGTTCATTTAGTTGTGAAACATTATGGCAGGTTAATATTAAGGTGGGTGACCTATTGTCATCAAAGTGACTTTTTACACACAATAGGAGACACTGTTGTGGTTGCGTAGTGACTTTTTACATTCTATAAGAGACCCTGTCGCTAGAGTGCAGTGACTTTTTTCCAGTGGCGGCTCCTTTGCTAAGGCATAGGAGCGTCACCCCACTGCTGTGCAGCAGCAAATAAAGGAAAAATAAAAAGATAAAAACTGGAGGTTATCATCATTGTATTTTATCGTGCTGCCGCAGCTCTACAGGACGGGGCTGCTCTGACACAGGAGCAGGGGGAGTGGTGAGCACACTTAGCAAGTGCGCATTAATGTTTGGCTGGCCGTCTGGGGCTGGCCAAAGATTCATGCGCACTTACCATGTTCTCTACCCAGGCTTCATTACAGCCTGGGTGGATCACATGCCCAGGCTCCCATTCCCCGGCTGAGCGCTGAACCACGGCGCTCAGAGCAATCACGGGGGAGCATGGGTGCTTACTAATCACAACGCTACACTGCAGCGTTGTGATTGGCTTAGGGAGCCTGAGTGTGCTTCCTGGTCATTCCGGTGGCGCTGAGCGACAGAGTAGAGGTGCGGCTGTCCGGTAAGTTTTTTCTTTATTAGTCTTTTTAAAATAATTTTCCTTTTCCAAAAACACGGCCCCGGCCCCGGCCCCGCGATTGGTGCAGGCCGCGACTGCTTTTTACACACAGTAAGTGACCCTATCGCGGTTGCGCAGTGACTTTTTACAAACTGTCTGTAATAGACACTGTTGTGACTGCACAGTGACTGTAAGAAACCCTGACGCGGTTGTGCAGTGACTTTTCCCACACTCTAAAAGACCCTGTCGTGGTTGTACAGTTCTGATGCATTTTAGGTGTAAATGTTCCCATGTTCCTGATGCAGGAGTGCAGGACTGAGTTTACCTTGCTCAAATACTCACTCTGGTGATCTTGTACACACTATTTGTTACGGTGCCTCGGTTTCTCCAAGCACTCAGAAGCTGCTTACTAGGCACTACACAAGTATATTTGATAAACCACGATGTCGTTTCTCATTTAATAGTTGTTTTTATGTCTCGTCTCACAGTTAATGGCTGCAGTTTGATGTTTGTTCTCGTGATAAGTGATTGAAAGCCGCTCCGAACTATCTACAAATGCGTCTCCTTCATGTCAGGCCACATACTGTCCACATCTGTTTCTTGTGCTAGCACACTGACCTTCACACCCACGCGTGGGCCACCCCGGCCCTGGCGGGCAGAGTGCCGGGCAGAGCCTGGCTGTACAGGAGGCCGGAGGGGAAGGTGCTCCTGGGGCACCAAACATGGTCAAATGAGGCCGAGGAATTCCTCTGAGGGGGTTGGGCTAGAAGCCCAGGAAAGGGCGGGGACGGGCGGAAGGATACAGAACCCAGAAAGGGGCTAAAAGCCCAGGAAAGGACGGGGATGGGGCGGAAGAACACATAATCCTTCAAGGGACGGGAACGAGGCGGAAGGATGCAGAACCCTCCAAGGCCACTCACAAGAGGTGTGTGGAATACAGGAGCAGGGCAGACCCTTAGGCACAAACATAGACAAAGAGGAGTCAAAGTATAGCAGGAACCAGACAGAGCGACAAACAACGATAAGAGAGGGACTGAGGTGGACTGTCCGGTATGAACTATATCGACAGATGCCGATGACTGACACAGAGTAGGGTGACCAACTGTCATGGCTGCAAATTCAGGACGGTGAGTGTAAAAATTCAGGACAAAGGGTCAAAATTCAGGACAAAAATTCAGGACGGGGTCAAAATTCTGGACAAATCTTCGGGACAAAAGGTAGGTTTTACAGACACATCAAAGGAGGACGCGCAATAGCATATAAGTAATCCCATTTATATCCAAACATATTCATCCATTTGCAAACCTATCCATTGTGTATCCTTTCAGACATCATTTCATTCATCCATCCCTCCACCTTTTCACCCTATCCCATCCGTACACTAATCCATTCACTCTTCCATCCAGCCATTTACCCTTTCACCCATCCAGCTATCCTTTCACTTACTTATCCATCCATCCTTTGGCCCATTATCGATCTATTCACCTTTTCAATCATCCATTCACCAATCCATCCCTTCACTTACTCACTCTCCAACCGTTTCATAATAATTATGAGCTGAGCCTTCATCTGCAGAGTTCCAGACAGAAGAGGCCCATCCAAAATGTCACCCTTGCTGTAGTTCCTAAAGCAAGGGGTGGTGTGGCGGAGGGTTTACGATGCCCCTGCACATAGGCAATCTGAAAAAGTGGAAGGCATGAGTCATGCATGATGCAGTGCTAGGACTTGAGGGAACTGTGATATGGTGTTGTTTCCAGGGCTTTAAGCGGGATGAAAAAAAGGGGTGGGGGGGTCTCTCAAAAGGGGGTGTTTGATGTAATTAAGGGCGGGTGGCTTAAAACAACTAAGCTAAAAATCTGTGTTTAGCATAGTGTTTCACCGGACTGGTATTTTGCCTCTTCTGTCATTGTATCCAGATATATAACACAAGTAACGTTACACTTGCAACAAGCCACAAGTATTGGCTTTGTCAGTGGTTGTTAGATGCATAAAATAAAAATGCAGCAATCATGGCTTTGTTCAATATAATATTGAAACTGCACTTTGCTAAAATGATGAGACTGAAAGAACTCTAGCCCGGGCCCCTTCTTTTCAACTTTTTTCACCAGCTTCTTTGAATGAACTGTATTCTGCAGCAGCCTGTGCGTGTTTGCACATTCCTTCCATCTAACAAAATGCGCTGCCCTAGACCGAGGCAGGAGGCCCACCGCATGCGGTAACACTTCAGACGGCCCATTTTCATTCAGTATGTGGCAATCATCAGCCCCAAACAGAATGACAATGGGCGGGTGGGGTTGCTCTAGTGCTCCGAGGAGGAGTGCGAGGCGCCAGCATCAAGGGGCTCGAGGCTTCTCGCAGGGAGCAGTGCTGCTCCCTGTGATGGCCAAAATTGCGGACAAACGGCGTCCGTTAAAAAGATCCTCACGGACAACGGACGTGAAGTCCAATTTACGGACTGTCCGTGAAATTTACGGACGGTTGGTCACCCTAACACAGAGGCAAGCTAGAGACACACTGACCCGCAGGAAAAAAAACAGAGAACATCTGAACCACAGTGGTGCTAAAGTCTCAGCCATTGCCCACAATGCCACTTCCGACATAGAAAGAAACAGGGGTGGACAAACTGATAGACAAAATACAGAGGAAAGCTTAGGTTCACCCCATGGGCAAAATACAGAAAGAGACAGAGACAGAAGGGACTCACATACTGTAACGACAGGGTAATTTTATTCTATTTTTAGACTGGTGGTGACTATAATCCACTACCATCTCAGTCCTAGTTGCATTTGCATTCATTTGTAGGGCTTACCTATGTGCTTTGACAGGGTTTAGTGCCTTTTATCATTTCTGTGGGCCTACAGGCCCGAAAGCTAGAGAGAAGCCATTTTGTGCTTCTGCCTCGACTGTCCGAGGCGCTTGCAGGGTAAAGGTAATGTTTAGAGCTTAGCCTGTTTTCTGCTAGTAAGAAACCGGTCAAGACTGGCCCTTATCGAAGGAATGTATTTGTCTCCTCGGTTCTAGACGCAATACACAGGTGGCCACTGTGGAAGGCGGAGGGAGCCGGGGATGGGTACAGGAATTTGGTGGGAGTCGGCCTGATACCGGAATTTTCCATAGAGAAAGAGAGCTCTATATTATCAAAGAGCGAGTAGTGAGATGGGAGAAAGTAACGTGTGGAGTAGACAGGAGAAGTTGGTCTGAAGGCTGGTGCCGAGAGACTGATACCATCAGCTGAGTAAAATCCTGAGACAAGGAAGGAAGGTGGTCAAGGGTCCCGTGGTGATATCATACGGGAGTGGCAGAGACTGAGTCCAGAAAAGGGTTTGAGTATTTCGGAAACATGGCAGCGTAGACGACGCGTAGCGGTGAACGAGAGAGGGATCAGCTCCGCTGCTGAGATGGAAAGACGCACGTCTAAGGTGAGGCGTTCTGAGTTAGTGTAGAATACATCTAATCACTTATTTTGCCCCTTTTAGGTCATAGGTAGCGACTAAGCTAAATCATGTTTGTTTGCTTCATTCTGTCATGCTTAATTTTAGAATAAAGATTTAATGCTAAATATCTTTGAATGTTGTTTTTATGAATGAGATTAACCTTTCCTTTTAACCAGGTGCTGACAAACAGAAGGATGGGATATGCCCTTCTGAAAAGGTAACTGAGATGGGGGAGAGTGTGAACTTCATTTGGGAAATAACTTATAAAGATGAACCCCCATTAGTATAGATCGTCGGGTGACGTTAAAGATATCGTCGGGAGACGTTAAAGAGATCGTCGGGTGACGTTAAAGATATTGTCGGGTGACTTTAAAGATAAAAGGCGGGAGACTATAAAGAATCGTCGGGTGACGTTAAAGATATCGTCGGGAGACGTTAAAGAGATCGTCGGGTGACGTTAAAGATATCGTCGGGTGACGTTAAAGATAAAAGTCGGGATACTATAAAGAATCGTCGGGTGACGTTAAAGATATCGTCGGGTGACGTTAAAGATAAAAGTCGGGAGACTATAAAGAATCGTCGGGTGATGTTAAAGATATCGCCGGGAGACGTTAAAGAATATAAAATGAGGTAATTATAGGACAAGATATGGAATCAATTAGATGTTAGTGGTATGTTTGATTGTATAGGCTTGCAAATAGCTTCTTTTCACCTTCTCAGGATAGATATCTTGTAAATAGTGGCCTGAGAAGAGTGTGGTTACGTGACGACTGGGTTAGCTACAGTTGGTAGTCTGCTTGCTGTGAGGAAACAGTTGTTACACATACACAACACAGAGACAGTGGCAGAGTGACTCATATGCAAATACAGAAAGAGACAGCAGGGGATTGAGCGACTGGCAAAATTATAGGAAGAGACAAAGGCAGAATATCCAAAAGGCAAAATATGGATAGAGGCAAAGGAAAAATATGGGGTCAATTCTGGATGAACCCACAAGCAAAAGACAGATAGAGACAGAGGCTGACTGAAGCATAGGTAGAATATAAATAAAGCTAAGCTGGAGAGCTCCCTAGCTGAAATGTAGACAGAAGTTCAAGTGGGTTGAACTGTAGGCAAAATATACAATGTGACAGACGCAATCAAACGCATAAGGAAAAAATATAAAGAGACTGAGGTGAAATGGCGTGTGCACAAAATATAGGCAGGGCTGAGACGGATTGGCCATATGCACGATTGTAGTACTGAATATCAAAACCAACAATATTGTGGCATACTGATATCGACGATATAATACAGAGGGATACAATATTGAAAGGTATGTGCATATAGGGAAGAATAGATTTGCTATTCCTAACTCCACATCTACGAATCTTGAAGATATCTGTACCCCATAGGTACATCTATGGGAAGTTAGGTATACAAAATCTTACCAGTCGATATTTTATATTTTATATTCTGCCCTTGATAATCTATCCCATCAAAATTGTTGATTCCATATTCAGGGCTGACCCATAGGCATAAATACCTAAAGAGACCAAGGCGGACTAGCATGTAGTAAAAAACCTTTGTTGATGGTTCTGCTGCTGGCACTGAGAAAGAAAGAAGGTAGGAACGCATTGCTTCAGGTACTCTCTGCAGGTAGCGTACAGAGGTATTTCTATCACTAACAATCACACAGAAGAGGAAGCTCTCATCGCCAATTTTGTACCCCAGCTCAACCCAGACAATGACATCTTTCTATTCACATGGCCCACAAAGCACCAGGAGAGTACCAGGATGCTTTCCAATCCTGCATATAATCAATCAAGCTGGATTTATAAAGCACTGCTAATCACCCGCAAGGGTATCCAGGCAATGAGAGCCATGCTGCTCAGGTGGTATCAGTTGTGCCTACAGGAGTTGGTACACTGGTCATCTGAGCCTTGGCTTCCAGCCATGGAAGACGTGGTAGAGCAGCAGAGCGGACTCCTGTCAATGCAGCTCACGATGTGGCTGCTTTCAATTCAGGATCCATTGAGCAGGATGCTCCAGGACAAGCCAACAAAATACCAGATGGGGTAGAAGAATCCAGCCACCACAAAGGTCTTGCAGATAGGTGGGCCCCTGCAGGTGTGGCAGCTGTGGCATTCCTGCGTCCCCTCCGAACAAGTGCCAAGCCAAAGGGGAGAGGCGTTGAAAGTGCAGCAAGGTTAACCACTTTGCAAGAGCCTGCCAGACCAGAGAGAACACCAAAGCCTGCGCTCGGGGGGCATCAATTCACATGATGGAACCAGAGCAGGACATTAACAGGATTCATCTGCTGAGGAAGATACAGGTAATAGCAACCGTATGAAAGCTGAAAGACACCACACGGCTCACCCAAAATGCCAAGTGGTAATGCAGGGCTTGGCGATCACTGCCCTCAAAGACAAGGATGACCATGTCAACGTGTCGGCCCTCACTCAATCTCAGAAGCGCAAACTCAGCCCGGCGATAAATGGGACCAGACCCGACATATTTCAATACGGTGGAGTGGAAGTGGTCATGATGAGACCATGCCTCCAGGGCTCTATACAACAGTGCCCACTCCAGTTTCTGGGACACAACTCAACTACTCAATGGTGGAAGACTGTCTCTTGATCCTGTTTGACGCCTGACAGCTAATATACTCTGGAGCAACTACCTGACCAGTGAACATGGCTTAATTTTGAGCCCAAAGCCAAATACTGTGGTGATCTATCCAAAGTCTCACCACGATCACCGAGCCACTCAGATGCAAAATGGAACTGGGGCCGGAACAGTCACAAGCATTTGTGGAGACAAGTATTGCACTTGATTGCAATACTTGACCAAAAGGTATTTCAACCCCATCAGAACACTGAGTTAGTTGTGCAAGACAGCACACATGGAATAGGACTATACTCTTCCAGAAATTCAAGAGCCATAAAACCTATGCCAGCCAAGTGGTGTCTGGCACGCAAAATGATTATTCCCAGATGGAGAAGGAAGCCGTAGTTATCCAATGGGCGGCTGGCCCATCCACTTCTGTTTCACTCCTCATGGAAGACACCTCCTAGGGGGTGTGGATGAGGGACTGAAGTTCCCACATGCCTGATTTATGAACACCAATACTGTTGCTGGTACCACCCTCAAACTCAAGAGTTTGAGGGCGAGCCATGGTCTGCCTCAAGAACTCAAGTCTGAAACTGGACCCCTAAACCGAGGGGTAGAAATACAGTTATTTCTTTCTCTGTAGAGCTTTGGTCATGGGTGCAACATACCTTGATACTGCAAACCAGCGAAGAAGCAAAACAGTTCATGCACATCCTTGAGGAAATACTTTGGTTGCCCCAAAACAGCTGGGGGCCTTTAGTGGCTGTACTCCAGTGCTTTTCACAAGAAGCACACAGGCAGACCCAGATGCCACCATGATAGATCTTTGAGTGCAAGGCTCGATACCCATGCACCCATCCTTGATACGACCAACCCCAAGAATGCCATAACCGAGCCTGTGCTCACAGGAAGAGGAAGTGAGGTACTGGAAGGCCAGATCTCCAAGTGGGTGACAAAGTTCTGATAAAACATAGCTGTCCGCCAAGTACTTCAAGATGCTGGTTGCCACGCGCCCGATCATATAATATCAAAATATAACCGGTGCTTAATTTCAGTCGGTAGTTGTTGGAGGGGGAAATGGGCACTTATTTTTGGTGACCGGCACTTATTTCCCCAAATCAGATACCCGCTGAGCGCAAGAGAGGGAAAAACACACAGATAGGAAAGACGGAGTAAGAGAAAGGCGGCAAAACCTTGACAAAGGCAGAAAGCAGGGACCTTCCAAAAGTGAGGAAAAGGGGCAGGGAGTGTCTGGTAGTCGATTAAAGAGGCATGAGGTGGAATTAAAGACTATAATCTTTGGCAATCGGCTTGCCGATCATTAATTGCACCAGCCACCTTCTGAGCAGAGCTTCAGGCACCAGCACTCTTTCTTTCACAAATTAAGCACAGAACTTAGCAGCCATACATGCAAAGTGCACGTTCACCCCCTGGGGCTCCTGACACACAGCAGATGTTTATAGTTGCCCAACTCAATGGAACCAACTTTTTTGATCTCAGTAGGAAAACAGGCTGAGTGAACCGGTCGGTATTCAAACCAGTGAATTTGAGGATGAGTACAAATGCATGCAGTGGAAGTTCTGCTGAATTCCCAGGATGGAAATCCATCCTAAAACAGCCGTCACAGAGGGTGAGAGACTACATAAGAACCTCAAACATAGTCTAAAGCTTTTGGCATATGGTAAACAAAGGAGAAGCATAAAAAAATAATCTAGCACTTGTGCCACTGACAAGGTCCTGCATATTCCCTATTGTATATGTCCTAAAATAATCAGTCGTAAGGCAGCCTTAGAGGCATTCCCGTGGAAGTCACCTTTTTTAGATAGCTGAGTACACTAGACAAGGTTAAGATGGCCCTTGATAACTCCAAGGATGCTAATTTTTGAGATACACCTATTCTGATTGGGTGGATTTGACACCTCAGTCTCATACTTTTGTAATCCAAACAACTTCTCAGTGCTAAGAGGTTTCTTAACACCCTTGGTATCTGGAAGGAGTGTGGAAGGTACATATGGCTTGGACCCTGGGTGTTTAACAGGGTGGAATTTGGACATAGGGAAAAAATTGGACCAAAGAACCTGGGCATAACTTGTATGTGTCCAAGAGGGGCTAGTGATTTCTGAATAATTACGATATGGTTTCTATGATTACCACCTTTGTCTAGGAACGGATATTGCCAGACTATCCAGCTCAGTTAGGAACGTGTTCTAGGCAATTCTTCTCTGTTTTTAGAGGACAACGTGCTGAGAGTGTATTAATTTTTTGACAAAGTAATTTTTTCTGTCAACTATTATTGAACTGTATTATGTAGGTGATGATGTTGTATTGATTCTTGATTGCAAACTGTATTGTGTGAAAAAACTGAGTTTGTGCAGATGCTATTCTGCCATATTGCATATTCGCCCCATGTTGTAATACTACATATGCATTTTTATCTTACTTTTGTTGAAATGCTCAGTCGAACTGTTTGTTGCAGATATTGTAATAGCCCTGAGCTCCTAGTACGTAATTTGTAAGAGGGCACCATGTACAATTGCTCCTACGATTAGGAAAACAAAACTACAAAACATAATTTGAGTTGTATTTATCCAAATTACTAAAATTGCCATGGATTCCCCATTGAAGCATATGGAAACTAGGTTCCCCAAACAGAAAAAGAATTTAATACGTTTTGCCAAGGATGGCATTTATGTACAAAGGCACAAACATTTCCCTGACCTAAGGAGGGAACATTTGACACAAATGTAATTGAGCACACTAAAGCACATATAAGGGCTAAATATGCAGGACAAAAGAAAGACAAAAGAGAGTCAATGTTAGAATTATGGGCTATCTTTGAAGAAGCTATAACTGATAGCCCCACAATGCTCATAGCACAAGCAAGGCATCGGCACCTCCCCCACCATATGCAGGGATGAATGTGCTCACACCAGCTCTTCCTGTATTAGAATATTCAAATCCAACAATTATAGAAGCCAACCGAAAAAAAGACAGTCATGTCTAAGCCTGAGAAAACAAAAAGCAAGTGAACCCAGACGGCTCCAGTACATCCCTAGTCCCTGGGGAAGTTCGCAAAAGCTTTACTCCCCGCCCACAATGTTCAACACGTAACAACTCCAAGGCAAGTCAAACATACACTCCCATTAGTTCAGAGGAGTGTAAATGAGTGTCAGGAAAGTTTGCGGTGATTCTCAATAGTGACTCAGCGAGCTCGGGAGAGGATGGGATCTCCAGTCCCCCAAGAAACGATGACTAGGATAGGGCTAGAGGGACTGGCCCGGTAGCCTAGGAGTGAATTTGAAGGTGAATCCAGGCAATGAAAGCAGCGTGTAGCTCTGAGCAAAAGAGACAGGTCAGACAATACGAGGGAGAGAGGTGTGAGCTGATGCTCGTGTGAGAAAGGGCACACAGCCAGGCGTTAGAGCAAGGGTACTGGACAGCACACTCTTTTCATGAGGGAAGCAGGGCCAGTACAGGGCGCAGCACTGGGAAGAATTGGATGTAGATGAAAGGCTACTAGCAGGGCTCAGAGCCACACCATTGATTCGACAAAGGAGAGGGGCTGACCAAGGAATAAAGGAACGATGCAGCCTGGTACTTACCCACCCACGATGCAGGAAAAACAAAATAGCACCTATGAGTACCCACTAAGGAATCAGCAATGAGGGTACGCGCTGCTCTGCATAGGGCACGACAAAGATAAACTAACTCGAGGGAGATAATAGCCAAAAAAGAAGGCAAGACTTTTGCATTCCCGTTTTGCGACCTACTAGCAGATTGGACTGAGGGAAGATACCAATATGGCAGGTTTTGGCTGAGGGAAGGATCGTTTGTGCCAGAGGGTATGGTAGAGGACTGCATCAGGCATGACAGAGGAAACCCCAGTTGGAACTTACTCTACGTGTAGTAATGCCTAGCAAGAGTTAAAGAGAAATCCGTAGAATCACCTATAACGAGAATGTACACATTACTATAGAAGGGCGCTGCAGGGGTTATATATGTGCCATGGGCCCAGATGGACAAAGAGGGGTTGAGAACAAAGTTTCCGTCATTGCTGGGTGGGGCAGGGAAATGGATTACATGCTTTGTGAAGAACACTGCAGGTATCAACCTAGCAATAGGTGACATTAAGAGCCTGCTAAGCAGCCTAATTGGGGAGTAGACAATCAGGGTGTTCACCCAAGCTCACATTCCAGTAATCATACTAACAAATACCCAGCATGATGGGTCACATTTAATACGCACAAGCATCGGATATGGACCTCCCGGAGAGAAATATTCCCTGACCACCCAGATGTTAGAGGGCTAACGGCAGAGAGCATGATGCCACAGGAAAGCATAAACGACTTCCTAAATAGAATGAGGGAAAGACGGGGACAGGAACCCAGGCAGCCATGGGCCAACACAGTCCCACAAGTCACATTATTCTACAATATTTTGAAGAAAGGGTTACCCACCGGGATGCAGAGCGGGCTGGACAGTGTAGGTGGTTTAGATACCAAACCCTGGCATGAAATACAAGCTCATATTCTCCCTACCATAAGTAAAAGCTAGAAAAGAATAGATAAAAGCAGGAGCAGATCAAAAGAGACATAGCAAAATTAGTGCAGAGTAAGTTCAAAAAGACTACCCTCGAAGGAGCAGCGATGGCTGCAGCCGTGCAGATGGCACCAGCTGTGGCGGCTCCTCCGCAATGGCGGAGGAGCGTCGCCCCACTGCCTGGCGCAGAACCAGCAAACGAGCAATAACATGATGCTCTAGCCGCGTTTCATTTTTCATTTGCCAGCTTGTGCATGGAGGAGTGGGGCATGGGAGGGTGGAGGAGTAGTGGTTGTGCACTCCCTAAACACTCCCAAAACACACAAGCGCACATAGGTTTCTCAAGCCAGTTTACATTCAACAGCCAGGCTGGAGAATCCCCCACAGACTGCATGGTCTGAGAAGGGTGTCTCTGCAGCACAGGGATTGGCTGGGAGTTTGTCCCAGGAGCTGCTGGGACCCATGAAAATGAGGAGAAGTGGCGCAATGGTGGCAGTGGCCGGCAGCTGGTGGCTGAAGGTAAGTTTTTTAAATTATTATCAACCCGTCATCCCCTCTCCCACCACGCTCGTTTTCCCACCCCCACTCCGCGCTCACTCTCTCCCTGCGCTCCCCCTACTTGCCTCACCACCTTTTGTTAGTAGAGCCACCACTGGGTACCACCCACAATGGGTGTTTTGTTTTTTTGTTTTTTTTTGCAGAGTTTTATATAGTGCGAACTTGACCCGAACTGAATCAGGTATCAGAGAGCTTTACATAGCACCATTTACGTTACATGAGGACACACATTCATTTTTGTTAGGCACAGGGAGATTAAGTGATTTGCCCAGAATCACAGGATGTTTGGCGTCGTTACCAAGACTCGAACCCAGATCCCCAGGTCCAAGGTCGAGCGCCTTAGCCGTTTGACCTCAAAACATTAGAGGGTTCCAAACAAGTAGTCCTGCAACACAAACAGGTTATGGTAGTAGAGGCCAGGGATGCAGACATTGTATCAAATCAGAAAGAACTAACAGACAGCATTGGGGGGGTCCAAAATGTATACTTGCGTCTTGGAATTCAGGGCTACTGGGGGCTGTGTCGATCCTGCGTCCACACTAACAACATGGTCATCCAATGGGAGCGCAGTATATCCAGGTTGCTAAAGGCGTTACGAAAACCAAGGCCCCATTCTGCTGCTGATCCCCCAGGGGGTTCACTGGCCACACCCCAGGGGCAGGGCAATCTGATAAGGGGGGCAGGACAGCATCCAGAGAACTGTTTAAAAGGAGTCACCCGGGTCCCGCAGTCAAAGTCTAATAGGGGCCGAAAGGGCCCCATTTTAGGGCATCTTGTCCACGCTTAACATTTCCTTCACACTGTGTAGTCCCGATAGTGCCCCCAAATACTATAGAAGCCTCTGAATCAATAGAGGCCTTTCTTTCAGTTCTAACCAAAGCTATCCTTTTGACAGGAAAAACCACCACTGGGTCTTGGCTCCCAACAGCAAGGCTTAGCCACTAGCTAGTATTAAACAACAAGAATTGCCAGTACTGTACTATGATTCACCTTTGATCAACTCAAAACATACGAATTAAACAATATGCTTTGTTTTCATGTTTATGTGTGATTACATCTTTTTTTATTATTTTTGCAAAATTTCTTTACTTCATAACTTTGGTTATTTTTTCACCAATTTTCACAATTTACAAGACCTTCTGTACAAAACTAATACATTCTCATAAAAAATATACATTTCAAAACATTACCTTATATACATTTTCAATCATCACTCATTCAAACATACCCTCTCATGCAACCACAGACATCAAACATTCAGAGCCATATGTTTCAGTGACTTTATATAATGTTATGGCTCTGTCTGTTAGAGCCATAAAATTATATGAAGTCACTTCAAATTGCTCTAAATAATTATCTTGCCTAAAGAAAAGGATTTTTCTATGGCATTCTGTGAATATTGTAATTCTAGTGTAAATGTATGAATGTTTGATGTCTGTGGTTGCATGAGAGGGTATGTTTGAATGAGTGATGATTGAAAATGTATATAAGGTAATGTTTTGAAATGTATATTTTTTATGAGAATGTATTAGTTTTGTACAGAAGGTCTTGTAAATTCTGAAAATTGGTTAAAAAATAACCAAAGTTATGAAGTAAAGAAATTTTGCAAAAATAATAAAAAAAAGATTCAATCACACATAAACATGAAAACAAAGCATATTGTTTAATTCGTATGTTTTGAGTTGATCAAATGTGAATCATAGTACAGTACTGGCAATTCTTGTTGTTTAATATATATCCTTTTGACAGGAACAAGTTTCTTCTTGGTCAAGGAAGGATAAGACCCTAAAACTCCACAAACCCCACACACGAGAGTCAATAATCTAAGAGGCCTCAGTGTGATGATGAGTTTTTGAACTCCGGTTGAGGGTTCACTCAATCTTTCATCTATCCGGAAATTGACAAAATCGCACCATTTCCGTAATGGCAGTTTACAACTGTATCTAATCTGAGGAGCTCAAGAGACCTCAGACAAAAGCTAGGGACAGCGGGCTGCCTAGAAATGCTGATAGGGACGAAGGCTTCCAAGCCTCTACCCCTGCTCTAGATGGAACGCAGGGCACTGGGTGCACCCGTTCCAGCCTCACCTTCATTCCAGGCATAGGCCACTCATGTTGCTCTAACCTTGCAGGCACAATCCAGGAAAAAAGTAGGCCCTGACTTCTGACCCAACAAGGGCAGTATGAGGGGCGGGGGCCGCAGAGCAGCCTCTGACGCTCTCCCCATGGGGCAAGGGAAAACAATGAATTATGTGACTCAAGGAAATGCCCAAACTAAAAGAAAACATCCCTAACAGAATATTCCCGATAAAAAGGCGGGGCAGGGATTAGTCAAAGCCAGGTGTCTGATGTCACAAAGGAGGGCCACGTAAAACATCACGTGCCAGGAACAGGGAAATGTAAAACATAAAAATGTGTTCCCAGGACATGTTGCAAGGGCCAGTAACGGATGTATGACGTTACAACGCATACTTTTACAACGCCTACCTTTACAACGCATTTTTTACACCGCAACATCCATTACAATGCACACCATTACAACGCATGCCATTACAACAAATTCTTTGAAACTACCTTTACAACGCATTCCACTACAACGCATACTACATTTACAACGCATACCATTACAACGCATTACATTGCATTGCATGTAAGGTAAGTGTTGGATAGTGTAGGGGTTAAAATTACTATTCTAACTCCAGGGGGTGCAACAGTAGGGTAAGTGTTGGATAGTGTAGGGGTAAAAATTACTATTCTAACTCCAGGGGGTGCAACAGTAGGGTAAGTGTTGGAAGTGTAAGGGTACTATGTGTTGTAATGCTATGCGTTGTAATGGTATGCGTTGTAATGACTGCGTTGTAATGGCATACGTTGTAGTGGTGTGCGTTGTAGTGTCATGCGTTGTAATGACTGCGTTGTAAATGCATGCGTTGTAATGGATGTTGCGTTGTAAAAGTTTCGTTGTAAAAGTTGCGTTGTAAAGGTTGTATACCGCCAGTAACACCAAACGACAACATGTTCCCTCTGCCCACATTTCTGTATAATTTGTACAAGTAGTAAACATTCAAGGACTGAAAAACACAACTCACAGCAAGCGCAACTGGGGGTAATATCAAAACCGTTAGTCCCCAGCAGGAAAACAGTCTTGGGAAGGGGCCGCACAGCAACCGCACTCTTATGCATGCACGGGAGGAAGCATTTTGGGAAAAACTAGTGACATCCATAGAACCCCTGCTAAAGCCCCAATCCCTCCCTGAACTCATTGGACCACGTCACAACTTACCTAACACTGATCTGACCAACCCATGCCAAAATGTCAGTAAAGGTCAGAAAACACCATAGTAGGATAAAGGTGGGGGGGCTCAATGGCTTATATAAATGAGATCTTTCTCATTAATAATGGTTATAGTAATCACCCTCACTGCCCTAAAATCTGAAAGACGTATCCAACAGGGGTCACCTACCTCACCAGATCGCGACTGGTAGGTTGATGGAATCACACCCCGTGGTAAAATACAGGTTCCCCAAAACCATTGAGAACTGAGCATATGTAACTAATCTGAATTAACAGTCAACAAATTTCTTGTTCAAAAAAGGTAGCCGCAAGGGCAACGAAGTACCCCAATGCTGATTTGTCATCATCCCCCATGACCCAAGGAAAAAGAACAATACTGAAATGGTGAAAAGGGAAGGAGGAAAAAAAACACTAGCCCTCAGCGAGGGGTCTGCTTAACACCCACGAGGGGAAATGTGAGTGGGTGCGCTGTTCCAACGTGAGGATGAGCTCTTCCATGGCGATATCACCTTAGAACTAAAAACTGAGAACTTTAATGAACTGGTCAGAAGGAACGTAGCCACCGGAGGAGAGCAGAAAACTCCCAGGAGAACTGCAGTGTTGCAATAAAAGTTATGTATATTTACATGGTTACATTTACATCTGCCTACTATGAATAGCCCCACACTTGAGTACTACAGAGGAATTGCCGAGTCAAAAGAAGTTCACTAAAAGGGAACTACAGCAGCAAAGAGATGGCAAAACCCCCAACACAGTACACAAATATGTCTGCTCAAGTGTCCATCTGTGGACCGAGGGTGGCTCTTAGTGTAACCAGGTGGTCTTCTTAAATAAAAAATGGTCTCCCGACATGGAATTCTTATGTAGGGCCGTCCAGCCTGGGGATATAAAGGGGACTGGGTAGCATTGGGGAGGGTTGAATGAAAGTATAACCACTCCGTGTCAGGAAATGTGGGACACCAAGGTGGGTGAATACATTTGGTTAGAAGGGAAAGGATAACCCCTGATGGTACGGAAGCTAACACTGTATTCCTTATGTTTCAGAGGAAAAGCAACACTTCTGATGGGCATAAATGCTAACTGCGGAGTGGTATTATATATTAAGGATATGCAATAGGGCCCCTCCGTGCTGATGGACCATTACTGGCAGTGCGGCGAGCATGCCTACACTCAGCTTGTTCCCGGATGGAGGGGACTGTGTTCTCTGGTCACCATGCACACCCTGACCCTGGTCATTCCTGGAGAAAAGTTTTCAGACTTGTACCTGCACCCGCTAAGGAAAAAGACAAACTTGCTGCACCAAGCTTGTGAAAGGAGAGCTGTGAACTATTTTGGCTGGGCACAATTCAAGGAAATTCCAGAAGAATTTAGACTGCTTATGGAGGCACATCTGGGGACATGGAGGTTGATACCCTTCTTCACCCTGCACACAAAAGCGAATGCCCGCTGGTTACAAATAACCCAGTGGGAAATGCTCAAAATAATGAACAGCACAGAGCCTGGCCTCAATTCTATCAAAGAAGAAATACGAGCAATCTGCCTCATGGTGATGCTGCACCGTTATGTACTGGAATTAATAACCACAATGGAGGGAGGGGTCTGTGCCAAGATCGGAGTGGCTTGCTGTATGTTCATTCCAAGGAATGACATAGACAATGGGACACTGATGCTTGCCATTCAAGCACTGCACAATCTACAAAGAAACATGCCTGTTGAAGGAGGTGCCGCTAAGTAGGAGTGGTTTTCACATTGGTTCTTTTGGTTCCCACAGTGGACATCCAGGTTATGTAAATCACTATCGTATTGCCTGATGACCTGCGGATGTTGTGAATTGCTTGCTGTCGATGAACAGATTAAAGTATTTCATCCCAGCCAAGGAGTAGATTCACTTTTTTAGGTTCAGGATACATTCTCCCAAAGTTGGTTATACGTCTACAGACATAAGACACCGAAGTTGGACTCAACAAATGATGACATTTTTTTCAGTGCCTGCCGCTTTCACCTTGAGAATCTTGAATGCGTTTTTACATTCTGGAGCTGAATGATTTACCTTGTGTGAGCAGTAGCAGGCCATTTTTAGGAAGGACTATATATTATTGCCTTCAGAGGAAGTCATTTAGAGCCTTGATCTTGTCACGATCTGAGCTCATACATTTGTCTTAAAAAATGGGACCATAACATTTTAGACTGTCCTTGTGCAATTCAACTTTTTCTACATTCAGCATTCAATTCGTCTCTTCTATGCTATTGCACTTGAGTTTCACAGCCTTGTCATGGTCTTTGGGTGTGGCTCCAGGATGTTATCACTAGAGTTAAGAACACTCATAATTGGTTTTATATTCCCAATTGTCTCTTGATTGATAGCACCTGATGGGGAGACTATTGTAGTGGAAGAGACCCAAATGACTGTTGAGTGCCAGTCTGTAAAATGAGTTACCACGAGCTTCATGCTGCTGTTAGCCTTTGTTAAGTACCAGCTTCAAGAATATTTTGGAACCATTGAGGTAGGTTATCCTGTACCTCATTTGGGATCTAAAATTATGTTTCATTTGAGAAGCAGTGGTCAGCTGTCACATCAACACATCACCACACTTTGCCTTTATATGTAGCGCTTAGATACAACCGCTAGTGGTGACATCATGGAGTTGTTCCCTTAGATTCTTCAAAGATAACTACTGACAGCAGGTCTAATAACTCCACTTCTACTACTTTTAAAGATGAAAAGCCACTTTGTGATGATGTTGAGCCACTGGTTTCAATGTGTTATCGAAGTATAATCCGACTTAGAAATCTTTCATTTTGTCTTGACCTGTGACCAGCTTGACATGCTGTTTTAGAACAGAAGGACCGTTATATATCATGTAGAGGATCACAACTAATTTAAATTGTTAAATAGTGGGTGTTAGATTTGGGGGTCTCTAGTTGGCACAGGTAGGTACTTGTGATGAATAGGGACCCTCTCCTCTAGTCAGGATAAGGAGATTACACTCCTAAAATAACACCTGCTTACCCTCTAGGTAGCGCGGCGCGAGCAGTCTAGGCTTATTTCAGAGGCGTTGTAAGTTAAGCAGTTGTGACCACATACAGTAACCCAGTGACAACACTACAAATGCAAATACACACTATGATTACTTTAAGATGGTAGATTTAAGCTTAGTTCAGTTCAGTTCTTAGATGCGACACTCTGCGTCAATGTACCTTGCGCTGCGTTGCATTGCGCTTCCACGACAAGCAATGTCGCAGCGATGGGAAATGCGGCAAAGTTCAGATACAAAGAAATAAAGACGTGAAGATCTTCCAGAGTCGGCACGCTTCTCGGGGATGCGAGAAGTTCTCGGTTCGATGCGTGGACTGCAGCGGCGACCCCTTACGATGCGACGGCAACAGCTCCAGTGGCGACGCTCTTCTCCCACGATGCGTAAAGCTTCCGCTCAATGTGACAACTACAGAGGCAACATGCAAGCTGCGATAGCAGCAGCTCTGACGGCGGAGCGCTTCTCGAGCATGCGAGGTGCTCTTGGTCGATGCGGTGCAGTGCGACAGTTCCAGCGGCGACACCCTCCTTCGGAGTTGCGACGGCAGGCACAGCGACGGCGACATGTTCCGACCTCGTTGCGAGATTCTTCTCCTGATGTGTACAGTGCGACAACTACAGCGGCGACACCCTCCTTCGGAGTTGCGACGGCAGCAGCAGCGACGGCAACACACTTCCTCTTTGTTGCTGCACGCTTCTCTCCGATGTAGTGCAGTGCGACAGTTCCAGTGGCGACACCCTCCTTCGGAGTTACGACGGCAGGCACCACGGCGGCGACACGCTTCTTCTAGTTGAGTCGCGCTACCAGCTCCTTGTGAAACGCAGTTCCTTAGAAGGCCCAAAACAGCAGCAGGCACTTCCACAAGAACTCTGGGGAGCTGGGGGGTGAAGTCTGTTGTCCCTGAGACTTCAGCAGGAGGCAAGCTCTTTTCCAAGCCCTTGGAGATCCTTCACAAGTTGAAAGCAAGGTACACAAAGTTCCTTTCTCTTTCCTTTGGCAGTAAGGCAACCACTGCAGGCCAATTCCCCAAGCAGCACTTCAGCTTGGGAATAGTCTCTCCTCAGTTTCTTCAGGATCCTCTCCTCAATAAAGGTTTCTTCTTGTAGTCCAAAAGTGATCTAATATAATGGGATCAGGGTCCCAATATTTATACCCCAAAATCCTTTGTTCTCTGAGGGGAGAGGGGCCTTTGCCCAGTCCAAACCAGTTCTGAAGCACTCTGTTTACCAGACTTCTCCTTTCCTTTCACAGTGCAGGGCAGGCACATCAGACGCCCCCCAGGAGGTGGAGCCAGCATTGTGGAAGGCAGGCACAGCCCTATTCAAGGTTCAGGTGCAACTCCTCCCTCCCATCTAGATGCAGATCTCTCTATTCACCACTAGGTGACTCAGCCTGTCTCCTGGAATTCCCCAGCCCTGTCACTCACAAAACCAGACATAGGGATACACAACCTAGCAGAGGTAGGTTTGAATGGTTAGACAAGCAAATACCTACTTTCTAAAAGTGGTATTTGCAAACCCAGAATATTAAAATAAACTTCACTAAAAGATGTATTTTAATATTCTGAGTTCAGGCATACTAAACTTGAATTTCTCCCATGTTCTCTGAGACAGTTAGGATTATAAAATGTAATAACTCTAACAGCACATTCTGCCCTATAGAGAACAGGTAGCCTTGCAATAGTGAAAAACGAAAATGGCTGTAATTCACTATTAGGACATGCCACACACATCATGGCTTGTCCTACCTTATACTTACAATGCACCCTGCCCTTGGGCCTGCCATAGGGGTGACTGATATGAAGAAAAGGGAAGGTTTAGGGACTGAGAAGTGGGTGTACTTGCCCAGTCAGCATGACAGTACCAGACTGCACGCAGGCTCTGCAATGGCAGACCTTAAACACATTTTACAAGGCTGCTTCTGTGGGTGGCACAACCAGTGCTGCAAGCCCACCAGCAGCATTTTGATTTACACGCCCTGGGCACACTCAGGGCACTAGACTAGGGTCTGACAAGTAAACCAAATAGCCAAACATGGAACCACTGATTAACACATCAATTTACAATAGGGAGCACTTGCAATGTGGCACTGAATAGCAGTGGCACAGTGCCCAAAGCATCTAACGCCAGCAAAAATACATGAGGCAACAGCAAAAATGGAAGAAGACCCACGCCAATGGTGCCAGGTCTAAGAGTGGGAAACTGAAAAGACGGGCAGCCAGTATGGGACCATCAATGACATGAATACCTGATCTTTGTACCTGAGTGTTGCTTTGAAGCATCAGAGATATGTCAGGTGTTTCTCGGTCATCCAGCTGTTTACTCATGCAACAGCATGCTATAGCTACAGTGTCTACACCATCTTTTTTTTATTTTAAGAGGGTGCAGATTTCTTTTTTAGTTGTGTTGGTCTGACATCATGGACAAGTACTTATCAATGTCCCCAGACTAGTAAAGCCCTGGTGGGTGATCCACAGGAGTGACATCTCTTGCAGGATGTCACGTGGCAGCTTGAAGAGCTGCTGCTTTTGTTCCTTCCGTCCCCAGATGGTTCATTGCTGGTGCCTTTATACATTGTGTCGAATGCATACACCATTGTGGGGCTATTTATGTGCACATCAGTAGTTCTCTTTTTTCTCTTAGGTGAGACTCAAGTTTTTTTTCTCCCTTTCTTGTGATGTTCCTTCAACCTTGACCTCCTGTTGAAGCTCCTGTTTTGTTTTCTCGCTTACAATCTGAATGCTTGTTCTCTTTTTATTTTTCATCCTTGCTGGTCTCAATTTTCTCTCCTTGTGTTTCCGTCTGGTTGGCGATGCTAGATAGTTCAACTCTTTCCTCTATAGTGTAAAAACTCAGACTGATCTTCAGACCAATGGCCTATTCATCAGAATATTTGGTGAACTTGAAGTGCTGGAGTCTGTAGTTCTCCTAATTGATATTGGGGCGTGCTTCAGCCTACGTAGAGCAGTGCAACACTGGTTCGGACGAATACATATTTGCAGCCACAATCATTGCAAGTGGCCAGCGGCCTCCTGCAGACAGCGGGGCCAGCGTTCTTGCTCGACACTCGCAGCTGATGAGCCATTGGGTCGGTAGAATGAAGAATGAATGAATGAATTATGTCTTATACCGCACGACTTAGCCCAAGGGCATCAAGGTGCCTACAGATCGTGTAGCTTGTGTGTAATGGAGAGCCAATTACAGATAAGCCTCTACAAAGAGGTACGTTTTCAAAGCTTTACGAAAGGGAGTGATGGATGATTGTCCTGCTAGTTCGGGGGGGAGAGAATTCCAGAGCCTAGGAGCGAGGGAGGCAAAGGCTCTCCCTCCCCACCTTACTTTGAAGGACCGGGGGACTGAAAAGAGGTTTTTGTTGGAAGAGCGGAGGGCTCTGCAGGGAGAGTAGGGGTGGAGAAGGGCCCTAATACCCTCTGAGCCGGAGCCGTATAGAGCCCCATGGGCAAGGCAAAGGATCTTGAAGGAGATCCTGGACTGAATGGGCATCCAGTGAAGGTTTTTCCTGGCTATGGAAGCTGAGGAGAGTCTAGGGAGGTTAAGGACCAGCCTGGCTGCCGCGTTTTGCACTATCTGTAAGCGCTGAATAAGGTTCTTGTTGATACCTGAATAAAGCGCATTACAGTAGTCTAGCCTCGAGGAAACCAGGGCCACAGTAACCTGCTTCCGGCTTCGGGAGAGAGGAAGTGAGCAATCTTTCTCAGGAGCCTGATGATTCCACAGCAGGTTGAGACAGTCCTGCTGACCTGACGGTCAAAGGAGAGAGTGGAATGAATCAATACCCCCAAATTCCTGGCAAATTGAGACGGGAGAGGACACGCCCCAAGGGACGGGGTCCACCAGTCACTCGACCAGAAGTCCCGATTGGCTCCAAAAATTAGGACCTCTGTCTTCTCCCCGTTTAACTTCAGGAAGTTCTGAATCATCCATAGGGAGACTGCTTCCATACACTTCCTGAAGTTAGAGGGGGAGAGGCTGACCGATTGAGTGAGGGAGACCATGATCTGGGTGTCGTCAGCATATGACAACACCTCTAGGCCAAATGATCGTACTAACCTGGCTAGTGGGGCCACATAGATGTTAAAAAGTGTGGGACTCAGGGAAGAACACTGCACAGGTTTAGAAGGAGAGAGGAAGTTGCCCAGCTTTACCATTTGTTCTCTTTGACTAAGGAAAGAGGTCAGGAGGTTCAAGGCTGAGCCGCCAACACCAATCTCCTGAAGGCGGGCAATCAGAACGGAGGGGGACAAGGTGTCAACAGCCGACGTGAGGCCGAGCAGGACCAGCAGGGTGGTCTGGCCCGTATCGACCTTCACTCGGATGTTGTTAATAACCACCGTAAGAGCTGACTCCGTGCTGTGGGCTCTCCGAAAACCATGCTGGGAGGGGTCCAGCAGACTGGCGTCATCCAGAAAGGCGCTTAGATGATGGTTGAGGTGGGACTCAAGAATTTTAGCAGGGGCGGGTAAAAGAGAGATTGGGCGGAAGTTCTTCAACACCCCAGGATCCAGAGTGGCCTTTTTCAGGAGGGGCTTAACAACCGCCGTTTTCCACTAGAGTGGAAAATTTCCTTCCATAATCACTAGGTTCAGCACCTCTAAGAGGGGAGGGATGACCACCTCCCTGCACTCCTTGAGGGGATCACTGAAATAATATCGAGGGACAGAATATCGACCATCAAAAATATCGTTGAGAAAATATCGACAGTCAAAATATCGAGTTTCTATCTACAAACAGGTAAGTACAAAAATATCGAGTTAAAAATATCGTTTACAAAAATATAGTTGTAAAAAATATCGTATTTACTAAAAACAGTGTTAAATTAAATTAATATTAATAATTAATTACTAAAATATACTTTAAATTACTTAAATTAACTTATAATAATTAAATAATTAATGAAAGTTAAATAAATATTTTTTTATTTCATATTTATTAAAACATATATATATAGTAACAAAATATAATAAAATAATACCCAAAAACTGAAAACTGACCCTGAACCCTAAAAATACCCCTTTACCCAAAAACCCAAAACTGACCCTGAACCTTAAAAATACCCCTTTACCCAAAAACTGAAAACTGACCCTAAACCCTAAAAATACCCCTTTACCCAAAAACTGAAAACTGACCCTGAACCCTAAAAATACCCCTTTACCCAAAAACTGAAAACTGACCCTGAACCCTAAAAATAAAAACACATTTTTTTACTATCTATATTATATACTTACATATTTTCACTTTCTATATTATTTACAGTCGATATTACTTCACTTACCTTAAAAACGATATTTTGGCTGTCTATATTCTGTCCTGTCGATATTTTGTCCAAACGATATTTTGGAGTCGATATTATGTCCAAACGATATTTTGGAGTCGATATTATGTCTGTGCACCCCTTGAGGATCTCAAGGGGGACAAGGATCCAAAGGGGAACCAGATTTAGTTTTATCAAGGAGTAGAGTAAGCGATTCACGGGTAAGGAGGGGAAAATTAAGGAAACTAGGGCGATGTTCATTCGCCCGACATTCCGGGACGAAAGAGGTAGGAGGATAGGGGACACCAGAGTCCAGGTTGAGGGCTACAAGCGACCTATAAATATCAGCTATTTTGGTATGAAAAAATGAGGAGATCTTATCACACAATTCTTGGGACCCTACTATGGGATCCGGTGTCTGAGGGTTGGAGAGGGTGTCAATGATCTTGAACAGATCACGGGGGGAATTTAACGAGGACATTAGGCTAGCAAAGTGCGCCTTCTTTTCCTCAATTATTGCTAATTTATATTCTGCCAGGAGGCATTTGTGCACTTCTCTCTCCTTTGGGTCAAGGTGGGCCCGCCAACGTCTCTCCTGTTTACGGCAGCCCTGCCTTAACAGTCTGAGCGAATCAGAGAACCAGGGAGAAGAAGGTCTCTTTCCGGCTGAGTAATGATATTTAGTGGGAGCCAAAGTATCCACCGCTCTCAAGATGGAATTAGAGAGTTCGAGGGCCGCAGCATTAGTATCCCCCGAGGTGAGGGGCCTCAGGTTGGACAGAAAAGGGGCTAGAGTTGCATTAGTAACCACCCTGTAGTTCCTTCTTAGTTCCCACCTCCTGGGTTCGGAGGAGGAAGGGAGAGAGGAGAAGGATTTTAACTCTAGCGGGACCGCGAGATGGTCTGACCACGCCAGAGGGGTGGGTGGGCCTATTATTAATCTAGGATCATTCGAAAAAACACCATCCAACGTGTGGCCGGCCGAATGGGTGGGGCTATCCACAAGTTGCATCAGGCCACACGAGGCTAAGGATTTCACCAGAAAGGAAGTGTCTCCGGCGTTCGTATTTTCAAGGTGATAGTTAAAATCACCTAACAAGGTAATATTGGGTCTGTCAATAAACGATTCTAAGAGCTTTAAAAGATTATGGCTGAAGGCAGACCTACGGCCAGGGGGCCTGTAGAACAGAAGACCAGAAAAGGAGATAGAAGCAGAGGAATTAAGCAAGAAGTACAGAGCCTGAAAGAGATCAGTAGGAGTGGAAAGATGTTCAGTACGCAAATGATGGAGTTCTTATATAAAATCCCCAAACCACCTCCTCTTCTCCCAATTCTATCCATCCGAGCTAAAGCATAGCCCTCCGGGATAGCATCAACGAGCTCGGGGTCTGAGGATTCAGACGCCCAAGTTTCCGTGATAAAAACCCAGGACGGTCTCCTAGCGGAAACAAAGTCGTTGAAGGCGATGTTGTTTTTAATTAAAGATCTAACATTGATCAGAAAGCCCTCTTCAGTGACAGAAGAAGGAGATTTTCACGTCCCAACTGAGGGGTGCATCTGAGAAGGCAACAGCATTATAGGACAGCAATGGTTAGACACACAACTACAGCTAAAATCCCCTAGTAAATCCTTGGGTTTGGAGGAATAGTGACAGGGCAATCTAGGAGACTTCCATGCCAATAATTCCTGAATGGAATAGAGAGCACCTACTTGGGAATAGACAGAAGAGTGACCAGCATCCCTGGCGCGCACTCAGTGCGGACGGGCGCAGACGGGTTGGACTTTGGCGCGACTTTGGCGCACGACCGCTGGGTGTGGAAGGGAGCATGGAACCTAAATAAGGCGTCGCCTGTTTGGAGCGCAGCGCGTGATCCTCAGCAAGCCAATGAGGGCAGGGGCTGTAAATGTCTGCCGGCACCCTCCACAGCAAACGGGAAAACCCGAGATCGAGAAAATGCGAGAGCGGCGGGCCTCTGACAGGTCGGGCCGTCTGAAGGTGTGCAAAAGAGCAAGTGTGAGCGGAGATGAAATCGGGTGAGTAATTTCTAAATTAGCACCAACAGCGGTACATAATGGTCATGTGGTGCCGTTATGGAAGTGAGGCAGACAGATAAAATTTTACAAGATAGCAGAAACAGTCAAGTAATGTTTTAAAAATTAGCAGCAGCAAGATGACAACACAGCATATTAATCATGCGGCGAAGTAAAACAAAGTAAAACGACAGTTTCAGTGATGAGGCATAGCATTCATGCACTCACCAAACAACAAGCTAACAGGCCCGGACTGGCCGTTGCGGGCACCAGGCAATCCCCCGGTTGGCCGCAAGGTTGGGGGCCGTTTTAGGGCCCAAGGGGGCCGTTTTTGTTACAGGGACGTTTTTGCAGCATAGCTGCAAAATCGGCCCTGTAACAAATTCGGCGGAAAAGCGTCCCTGGTAAAGAGCTCGGTGGCATCCCCCCTCCGCCAGGGAGAGGAGGGGGGGCCGGCCGAGCACTTTGCCAGGGCCGGTTTTGGTTCCCAGTCCGGCCCTGCAAGCTAACCAGCCCTGATCACAGCGTGGAGCCTAAATAAGGCGTCGCCTTGTGGCCCTGCCCTCAGCAAGCCAATGAGGGCAGGGGCTGTAAATGTCTGCCGGCACCCTCCACAGCAAACGGGAAAACCCATGGTTCTTGCTCGACACTCGCAGCTGATGAGCCATTGGGTCGGTAGATCATTGTCACCAGTTATGAGGTCTCTGGTCTGGGTCAAAGGTTACCTTAACTGAATGACACTGATGACCATTAAGTTACAATGTCGTCTTTTGACCGTCGCTGACTCGGTGTTCCCGTGGGGGAGCTTGTCTGTTTGCATGCGATCCCTACACATACCTAAGTCCACGTGTCTCTTGTGCTCTCGCTCACTGTTTTTTCCCGCCGACAGGAAGCTGTATCCGGAGTCCCGGAAGTCAGGTGCGCAGTCCGCGGGGTCCTACTGCCTGTTGTCCTGAAGACATGACAGTGAGGGCAATGGGCGGGGGTTATCCCCATGCAAGAGGCAGGGCTCTGCAGCATATATGTAAATAAACTCTGCATCACGTGCCCTTCATGTGTACTGCAGAGGTGGGGGCAGCCTCGTGGCCCCCACCGGCACCAGGAGAGGGAAGGCTGCTCTTCCGTGGTCCAGTCTGGGCTCAAGCCACGGCCTCTCCTTCAAACACGGTTCCATGACACGGTGTGTACATCAGGAATGGGGTAACACTTTATCGTTTCAAATCTTCAAAGCGGACCTCAAATCTCTTCTATTCCAAAGATACTTTCAGAAATAATCCCCTCCTTCTCAGACCCCGCCAGGAAGTTCTTTAGTCATTGTAAATTTGTCATTTATATTTATATTTGTGTTTGTACATTCTGTGCTTGCTGTGTTTGATATGGTGTTCCTTTAGCCGTCGTTGTTTTGACTCAATGGCGGCTATTTTTCGCCAGGAAGTTCTTTAGTCATTGTAAATTTGTCATATATATTTATATTTGTGTTTGTACATTCTGTGCTTGCTGTGTTTGAGACTGTGTGTTCCTTCTGCCTGCCTTGTTTTGATTCTATGGCCGGCTATTTTTCTTTGTTCCGTTTTTGTATCAGTTCTCTCATGTAACGTAACTGGTTCTATTGTACAGTGCTCTGACACCTTCGGGTAAAGTCCGCGCTTTATAAAAATGCATTAAATAAATAAATAAATTACATCCATGTGATGATTGTAGGACATGTCGGGATGCTGGGGGGGGGGGGGGGGGGGGAGGAGGGGGGACTTGACCACAGCTCTGAAGACATCACAGCCTGGAGACATCCCGCCCAGGACTGAAAATGACAGAGGAGGCTGCGGAAAGGCGGCACTGCCGGCACATCCGTTTACATACGTCGAATCCATCTGGGGGGCGCGTGGCCCACGTGCCTACAATCACAGGCGGCGGGGTCCGGATGTGGGGGCCACCACCAGCCGCCAGCCCTTGCAAGGAGAACGACGTGCGGTTCACATAGCGCCTCGCAGCACATCCGTGTGCTATTACCACTGTAAACAAAGCTGTACTCTTCCCCGGTGCAATTGAAAGAAGAAGCCCAGGAAAGGCGATAAAATTGTAGTGCTAAGTGGGCAAAAAACCTAATCCATCAAAGGTTCTACAATAACACATACACAGTGAATTTCTGTTACTTGTCTAGTTTATTATATAGAAAAATATATTTTTGGCTTTTTGTTATCTTTCGTTAAAAAATACATGAAGTTTCCGTAGGATAACACGTGTTCATCAAAGATAAATGTCAAATGCTTCACAAATATTCATAAAAATATATCATACATTGTTGCTGATATTCTCAGTAATTCAGTGAGTACACATTTCAAATATGTATCCTGGATTATCGTCAGGTAATTGAATTATAGAAATGAAGACCTATCAGAAAGCTTCTAAATAATCTTTTCATTTGTCATATAGTTCAATATGTTTAAACATATTGTACTATTGTAAATAATATTGTAAACTAGACAAATGTTTACCATATGGCTCCCCATGCCTACCATAAATGAATGTGTCCTTTACTGGTGCTCATGAAAAGCGCTGGTGTTAATGATTCAGTGCCAGTGCTGAGCACCGGAAACCACTGGCACAAATTAAGCACTGCCTGTTTATATTTCACAATTTACTTATTCTTGCATTCCCGAAGAGTGTTAGCTATTTCCAGGATGTTGTGTTTCTGTATTGTTTGCGTGTAGCACATTACTCTTATATAGTGCATACTTTGAACTGAATCGCATCCAGGCGTAATAATGGCCACTATCGAGAGCTCTGGAGTTGAGGCTGAAGGCAGCGAGAGTTTCTCACAGTGCCTGTCAGTGGGTCAAAAAAGTGTCCAGAATAGATGGCCATCCAATCCTTGGCCTCTCTGCAGAGTGCACAGAGCAAAAAGTGACATATTTCAGGTGCAGTTGTGATTCTGTGCAGATGTATGTGGTGGAGGTACACAGGTGTAAAAATATTGACGAGGAGAAAGTAAAAGAAAGATTAGTGCTTACAGGTGAGTGGGTGGGTTGTGTGATTGGTGGTGGTGAAGTTAAGGCGATGCGAGGAAGTACAGTCAGGAGAGAGTAAAAAGAGGGTGCTGAAGAGGAAAGAAGTGAGGTGTGAGATATGCAGATGAGCGATTTGTGGAGAGAAAAGTGGTGCACGTGTAATACGAAGTGAACATAACAGGATTGATCGAGACACTATGAAGACCACTACCCCTTCCACAGGCCTCAGTAATGTTTAATTCACAGCCTCTCAATTTCAGAGCAGACGCATTTTCAGTAGTATTTACAACCAAATCATTGTTGTTGTTACTCATTTATCTTAACCCCTTGCCTGCGCTGAACGTTCCGCGCTAGTGTGGAACGTTCTATTGCGGAGGTGGGGCCGCGACGTTCAACAGACGTGCGCAGCACTACCGAGGTAGTTCACGCGACATCCGCCGAACGTCAACAGCAGCGGTGGGGTTAAACAACTAACGATCACTGACAAAGCCAGTACTCTTGTCTGGTTTTAGGTGTATGTCAGTTGTTGAGTTATATATCCAGATGTAATAACATGAAGCTCAGAGAGGCATCGAAATACCGGTGGCATGGCAGACTATGGGAATCACAGTAATTTATTCATGTGTTTAAGCCACACCCTTAATGATTTAGGCCACACCCCTTTTGGAGACTCCACCCCCCACACACACACACATTTTTTGCATCCCACTTGTTCCTTGACCACAAAGCTATCCCCCCAGTAAGGCAGAGGAGGTTTTAGAAGCATAGTATTAACCAAACATGCAGCCATATGCGCACGTGCTCGCAGTTTGGAGCCTGACAAAGTCGACTGGAAGGGAAGTGGCCACATAATTTTCTCACTTGCATAACACATTTGTGATAATTTATGGGAGTAGAGAGATTCTGAACTTGTCAGGTCATTATCGAAGATGGGACATGGTGATAGGTTGAGAAGGAACAGGTGTGGAGAGCTTTTCCCCAGAGCAATGTCCTGTAGCCAGGGAAGGGCTCACCCAGAACATGAGTGTAGCTGTGAATAGTGCAGCAAGTGCAGTGGCACCGGGGCCACCAGGTGTGAGCAGCTCTAAGCATCCTACTTACGCCCGTTTTTAATACCAAACTGGGGGCAGAAGGCCAGGAATCTACTAGAAAAAATCAAAAAAGAGATTTCTTCCTTCAAGGATAATACCATCAACCTTAAATTGAATAAATTTGAGGACAGAAAATAATCCTTCAACATGGAAACAGTAGACCCGTATTTAAAAGAGGACTATTACACCAAACCAGATTCCAGGAGATTTTTTTCAGAATACCAAGGTCGTTCCAAACAAAGATTTCTAACATTTTCTGAGAAGTTGTCTTCAGAATCAACTGGAGACTATGATCTAGGTGAGGGCCCATCCAATCAAAAACAACAAATAAACAGCCTGATTCATCAAGCCGAAATCGGCTCGCAAAGGGCCAGATTCTGAGAATCTGGCCCTTTGCGAGCGCTATTTTTGCATTTGGGATTCATCATCCCAAATGCAAAAATCGATAATAGCGATTTCGCTATTTTGCAAGGAATTACATTTAAGGAATCTCTATTTGAGATTCCTTAAATGCAATTCATCATCCATTTAAAAATTGCGAATTCGCAATTTCGGCCCGCTATTTACAGCGAGGTCAAACCTCGTGGTAAATAGCGAAAACTTAGAAAAATGCTTTTTAAAGCATTTTTCTAAGTTGCATGTTGCACACACACATGTCCTTTGGACATGTGTGTGCGCAACACCTGTTTCAATTTGCATTTAAGGGGTGCTACAGGGTGTCCTTTGGACACCCCTGGCACCCTTTAAATCGCTATCTTATTTGCAATTAGCTAATTGCTAATCGCAAATAAGGAATACTCCCCATTCATTCCTATGGGCCTTTTGGCCCATAGGAATGAATGGGGAGTTATTCCTTATTTGCGATTAGCAATTTGCTAATCGCAAATAAGGAATGTGTAGGAATCGCATTTCTTTATGCAATTCCTACATGAATCCCGTTTTGCAAGTCCTTAACAGCGATTCGTTATGAATCGCTATTAGGGGCTCGCAAAACGGGAGATTGATGAATCAGGCTGTACGTCTTCTTTTTTAGGAGTAGGCCAACAAAAGACCCGAGAACGATACAAACCACAACCGTGGGAAATGAGAATAAGAAGACAATACTACAAAACATAAACAAATCCTCCATCATCAATTTGTTGAACACTGCTCTCACAAAGGAACAGTCTGCAGTTTTAGAACTAGGATTAACATTTGTACCATGGGTAAATTCTGACTTTACAAATTGAAAATGGAAGCCATGGAACTTTTTCGAAAAATACGACTGCGAGCCTTCTTTAAAGATAAGGAAGGCGGTATACGAATTGAGGCTTCAGGTCTACGGAAGAAATCACATTTTTGTTCTCCCATTCACAGCATCCCTAAGGATGTGGTAGTGTTTGAACATGCTGTGCTATCATCCTTGAATGTACTGGAAAAGAAACAAGTTTTTGCAAAAAATAACATCTCATGGGAATACAGGCTGGTCAGAGCCATACAATCAATAAAGGAGCAAAAATGTACAGTCATCAAGCCAGCTGACAAAGGTGGAGCTATTGTTATGTTTACGTTTATGTGTTTTGTAGAGCGCATAGCTGCCCAAGGGCTTCCTAGCGCTACAAAGCAGGGGAGAGCGGGAAACGACGACTCAGCCTGGAAATAGCCATGTCTTCAATTTTTTCCTGAAGGTAGTCTCATCCGTGATAAATCTTAGTTCTGTAGGCATGCAGGTCCAGACTTTTGGAATCAAGTGCATGAATGATCTACCTACCCATCAGGATCGCCTGATCCATGTGGTTTTGGCCAGGCGATCTGACAAGGATCGCAGAGCTCTTTCCGGAACGTAAGATGTGATCAGAGCCCTTAGTCGAGTAGGCCCTTTACCATTCAAAGCTCAGTGTGCTAAGCACAGTGCTTTGAACTTGATCCTGGCCTGCGCCGGCAGCCAGTGAAGTATCTTCAGAGCCTCCTTCGCTGACTTATCCCTGGGTATGGTTCTGAGTACCCTGGCTGCTGCATTTTGTACCACCTGCTGTCTACCCTGGCTGCTGCATTTTGTACCATCTACAGTCTCTTCAGCACATATTTGGGTGGCCCCGGGAAGAGAGAGTTCCCGTAGTCTAAGCACGAGACCACCAAGGACTGTATCACTGTTCTCCGGGACTCCTCTGGAATGCCGTCTAGAGTTTTACGGAGCATCCGCAGAATTCCAAAACAGGTGGCCGCCATTTTTCTGGCTTGAGTTTCTATGGTGAGGTTGTGGTCTATCCACACTCCTACGTTATTTATGGAGTTTTTATGCACAGGTGGAAATCCCAGATGTTTTGGCCACTTAATGTGTTCCGTTTTGTCATCATTTAGTTTTAGCTTACAGCTAGTCATCCAGCTGGCTACCCTTTCCATGCAGGAGGATACTAGGTTGTGTTTCGAGTTGGGGTCCCCTGTCACAGAAACTACCAATTGGGTGTCATCCGTGTAAGGTACAATTGACAACTGAAATTCTTGGACGATCTCGGCCAGAGGTTGCATGTATAGATTGAACAGCGTGGGGCTGAGGGAGGAGCCTTGTGGCACACCGCATGTAACCTCTAGGATATCTGAGTAGCATCCGCATTCTGTGGTCCGAAAGGATCTATCCTTCAAAAATGACACTATCCACCTTAGCCCCGTCTTATATCTCAGCTCTCTATATAGAGTTTAAAAACAAAACAAAAAATGAGGGTTTTGTGATCCACCTTATCAAACGCTGCACTTAGGTCGAGCAGCAAAATGGCAGCAGTACCTCCTTGATTGAGGATTCCCTTTCGTTATTCTATGACCAGTAATAAGGAGAAGTGTGGCTCAATGGTTAGAGCGGCAGACCCTGATGCAGAGATCTGGCCCGGGACCAGGGTTCAATTCCCGCCTTGGCAGGTCTTGGGCTCAATTTCCTTGGACCTGATAATTCTCGCCTCGGTGCCTATTCCAATCATGGGTCCCACTCTGCAACGCTGGGCAATAGCTTGCTTAATCTCCACAATGGCCCCAACAGTGCTGGGATGCCTGGCTTCACCTTGGGGGTGCCCAGGAGTGGGCATTTCACAGGGAAAAGCCAGGAAGGGTTCCACAGTGGTATGCATACAGTGCCAAGACGCCCCAGGGTATAAGTGTGCTATACAAGTACGATTTCCTTTCAGATTCAATGCTGTGTGCTGGTCTAAAACCCCTTTAGGTGTGGTGGAGCAACTCATTCTCCTCTAAGTACTGGGACAGAGTTTGGTTGACATTTTTCAGCCAACGTTCCTAAAATGGGCAGGAGAGAAATGTGGTGGAAGTTACCCAGATCATTTGGGTTTAGATGTGGCTTTTTGAGCAAAGGTCGGACTATGGCGTGTTTCCAGGTTTTCGGCACTTTCCCTTGTGTGAAGGATAGAGTAAGTAACTCTGTGGCAATCGTCAGCATTGTGTATCCTCCCTGTAGCAAAATATGAGGGGTATCAGATCTTTAGGGGACCCTGATTTGATGACTTGTAGGATCTTAGTTGTGGTGTCTTTTGTTATCGCTGGAAATTCCTTTAATGTAGGTCTCCATGTGTGCCTTATGGAAGCCTCGGTGCCTTGAGGGTCTGGGTTATCACAACTCCCTGCCATGGAGTTGTAGATGTTTTCAACCTTATCTTAAAAAAGGCTGCCAATTCATTGCATTTCTCCTTAGAGGAAGATTTTGGAGAGGCATCTAGATCTATTGACGCGAGGGATTTAACTACCTTAAAAAACTCTCTGGAAGCTTCGGGATCAAGTTTGCGCTATATAAAACTTTATAAATAAATGGTTGGCCGAATTTATTTTTTCCTGAAAGTAGCTAGCTTGGGCTATCTTGATTTCCTTGTGGTTGTGACTAATCTCTCTCTTATATTGTGCCTTTGTGGTAAGGCCATATAATTTCCGCCAGGTTCTTTAGTTTTTTTTTGCAGGCTCTTTTTAGGAATGCGAGATGGCTGTTAAACCAAGTTGATTTCCTTTGTGGCTGGTTCGTTCCTGTTCTCTCGTTCTTACCACAGTGTTCTGCCGTATTCTTGAGCCATTTGTCAGTAGTATAGGGGAGAGCCGCCAGAATGCTGTCACAGCAGTCGAGTTTGTTAAGGGCAAACGATGTACATCAGTGTTAGGTTGAGTAAAATATACTTTGTTTTCGGATGTTTCTAATTCTTTTTAATTGAAATCTGTCTTCATTGGTTCTGCGAGGAAACTAAAGGGAGCTGCCTCGATGGAGGCCTTGTTGTCAGGGTGAAGAGAGCTCCCTGAGGGCAAATCTCATTGTGTCTAGTTTTGAAGATCGCTGCCCTGTAGCAGAAGAGAGTGCGTCTCTTTATACACAATGGGGGCATATTTACAATGTCTGGCGCATCTCTGCAAATCAGCAGGGATGCGCCAGAACAGATGCGACACGCAAGTCTCCCCTTGCGCCACCACGTATGCTTCGCATTTACAATGAGGCGCACCGTGGCGCAAGGATAGGCAGATGCGTGTCCCTTGGGCGGCGTATTGCTGGAGTCGTGTCGCAAGCGTGACGCAACTCCAGAAAATGCACACGGGCCGCCCATACCTAACGTGGTGCGCCACTCCTTACTCCTGCTTCAAGCAGGCGTAAGGTTTTGTCGCAGCGGCCTCGGAAAAGTGACTCCGTGAAATCTTGTGCATTTCACTGCATCACTTTTACGAGGTGATCCTGCGACGGAACGCCCACCCTGCAATGGAACGCCCACATGAACCCTAACGCAGGTTTCATGTAGCGCAGGGCTTTACAAAGTAACGCATCTCCCTAGATGCGTCATGTTGTAAATAAGGCTCAAATTGGCTTATGGTTAACACTGCCGCTGGGTCACAGAAGTGACGCAACAGCAGTGTAAATGTGTTGCAAGGGGTTTGTAAATCTGCTTCGAGGCGTCAGGCACTACAGGGCACACTGTGAATAGAGATCTCCGTCAGGAGGCGCCCCACAGATCCACTTACTGGGCACAGGAAGTCACAGGAAGTCACAGGATGCTGCGAGGGTCCCGCTAATCACAGGGCTTCAAACACTCCCTATACCGCACTCGGAAATGCCTGGAGAACAAAGTCCCACCGCGGGTCAGAGGTCAGGGTGCGACGGAAGATCCGAGCTGGGTTGATTTTGCGGTGTTGAAAACCCTCTCCATAAACGAGCCCTCCCCAGGGACTCTTAAGAGGAAACATCTGTCTGAGGGGCTGGCTCGGCCCCAACATCTGGGCCCTGTGGCTACACGTGCTGTTGTTTACACCGAGGTGAGCACGCCCTGGTGGAGGTGTTTCTGTATGAGGGGAGCGGCTGATAACGCAAATACTATAGCGCTCACGAAGGGTGGACGTGCCTCTTGACGCTATGGACAGGGAACTGGAGTGCACTGTGATGCATTTTATCGACCTTGAAAAGAATGAAAAGCTGCGCGCGCCCTTGCACCCACACCTGTGCGCATGGTGCCAAAGACAGCAGTGGGTGCATTAGTCCACTGAGCTAGAGACCAATCTGACGCTAGGGGGAAGGGGGGGGGGAGGGGTGTGCGGGGCCTCCCTTTTCCACAGCACTGTGGTTGTCGTGTATCTATAGTATGTGTTGTTGTGGTAGGGGGCACTTGGGTCCCATAACAAGGCACAAAGTAATTTCATTTTATTTTAAATGTTTGCATTTTAATTCGGAGGATGGGACAGGGGTAGGTGGGATCGGCCACGCATTGCCTCCTCCGCCCTCCTTATTTAAAAATAGTTATAATGCGGCCAACATTTTGGATTGTACTTATGGAACATTTTGTCCCCAAAGAATCCTGTGTAAATATCAGAAAACTGTGCGCATGGGATGCTGGTTTGGAAAATATTGCGTGTAATTGACAAAGGCCACATCCTTTTATCCCCGGGGGAGGCTGTTCTTGACTCTTCCACGGTCTCCATGACACATAGGGCTCCAGCGCTCGCTCACTCTATAAATAAACACTTCCCTTGGATCGGAGACCACTTTTAATTAGAACCCATTGAAAACCTCCACCCAGCCCTTAGCCAGAAGGAGGGGGGAAAGGTACACCCTTTATAAACTCAAGGCAAGTCAAAAGAACTTTTATTTCGGCAGCCACGGCCATAAAAGTATACACGAGGTACATTAAAATTCATTATAAATAACTAAAACAGAGAATATTCACATTAAGACATCATTTGCATATACATTCAGGGGCAGATCTACAAGAAAGTGCTGCAGCACGGCACCGACGCTGCGGCACTTTGAGAGCACAGGAATGCGACGTATCTACAATATGTCGCATTCCTGTGCTATCCCCTGCGCTAACACCTGCCATGCGCTGGCGCGGGCACCCTTGCACCATGGTGCAAGGATGCCTGCGCCATGGGGAGATTGCTTTTGTGAAGGAAGGGACCTCTTCCTGCACAAAAGCAATCACTGCAGGAATTTTCCTCTTTCAATACGTGCTGTAGAATGCAGCACGCATTGAAAGAAGTAAAAACGAGGAGAAATGAAAACATTTGTCCGCGTTCTGCTTGGCTACGCCACCCCTAGGGTGGTGTAGCAAACTGACGCATTTCCAGGTTTACGATTTCTCGTAAATCTGGAAATGCATCAGTGGACTTGGGTGTTGCGTGGGAACACCCACAGCAACACCCATGTCCCGCCCCTAACACGCAAAGTGCTGCGTGAACAGAGGCGATATTTACAAGCACAGGTTAAGTCACACAGGGTGACTTTACCTGTGCTTGTAAATATCCCTTGCAAAACCAACAGTTGATGGACAGAATGCAGAACAATGTCATACATTCACCCCAGTACAGAGATCTGGGCCTAAATCCATCGGCTGAAGACGGCTGATAGCCAGAAACCGGTCCTAGGATGCTTGATTCCGGTCCAGGAAAGACATGGGTTGGCAGTTCGGGCTGGACTGATCCCATGAGGCACAGGGTCAAGGCTGATTTGCATATGGCCATGTCTGAACTGGGGTGGTGTGGAGTGCAAAAAAACGATGGATTTAGGCCCAGATCTCTGTACTGGGGTGAATGTATGACATTGTTCTGCATTCTGTCCAGCACCTGTTGTTGTTGCATTTGTAAATATCCCTTAGCAGGTCTTGTAAATCTGCCCCACAATATTTTATAAAAGTAGCAATTGAAATAAAAATGTTCATAGGGTTGCGGAACGGCCAATTGATCACAAGCAGTAGCAGCAAGGTACAGTGAACAGTGCAATACATTGAATATAAAGGATCAAGCTTTCTTGAGTGAAGGGAAAGAGCCTTCCTTCGGAACAGCCACATTGCGCTCAGATATGTGGTGATGAAGCAAGGTGAAGAACAAGATTTTGTTCAAACTTGTGAAGTTAATCTCTCATAACTGGAATTAAATTAATAAGCTTGTGGTGAAATTACTAATTAACTTAGTTTAAGAATACATTCATCAATACACGCGGGATTAACTAATGTGCTTTATGTTGCAAACGCAAAGAAAAAGAATAATAAACTAACCTTGTCTATTGTCTTTGTCAGTATTAAATGCGGCTGTTTAACTAATGGCATGTGCTTATTTTGTGTGCTTATGTTATGTCCTTTCTGTGACAAAAGCTCAAGGAGTTCGCGCAGTTCCTAAAGGAGAAGTAAATATAATGCTGCTTGTTTGTGCTTCTGCTAGGTAACATAATTAACAGGATTAATTAGTAAAGGGGGTGGGTAACAGAATGGGTCTCAATTCTTTAATTAATTGATGTCTTGTGTTTGTTTAATAATAGTTTCCAAAGTGAGGCCTAAAGGTGGTTCAGAAAACATGGCTGACAGAACTGCAGACGCGAAAGCTTGTCCAGAGCGATGTCTTTACACATGCGTAGCTGTGAAGATTTTTACTGCATTGTCATCAATAATTTAAAAAGCAGTTCTTTGGCTGAGTTGAACGTGCTCATGAAGAAAAGGCTCAAGGACAGAAACTTAAAGTGTCTGCCAAGGCTAGGAAGTAAATGTTCGAAACTCGAGGAAAAGTAACTTTCTTGAGGAAGCTGAAAGATGTGGAAGTGAAAGACAATAGGGCTTATGTGAAGCCTGGACTTGGTCAAGAATCGGAGATGACCTAATGTTTTATCATGGACTGACACAGGACAGCCAATGAAAAGCTCGGATTTGTTTTAAAGAATGTAAAATGTAGAAAGTTTAGCTAGAAAGAAAGGTATAAAACCTGACATCAGGAGCAGGGAAAAAACTCTCTTCTTTCCGATTCCTGAATGACGTGACATGCTGTTGGACTTTTGGTGCACGTAAGGACAGCAGTCTTTAAATGATTTTTCCTTTCTAGGTGAATTGAGAAATAGATAGGGAAATAGATTTAGGGAATGGAAACCGTTATTCTGCTAATATTTCAGGTTTCTGAGTTTGCTTTGAAAAAGTCAGTTTATTAATTCATTTCCTTATTAAAATGCTGCTTTCTTAATTGCTTAAAAATAAAGATTTTAAACGTAAATTTTTCTTCTTATGAAAAATAAAGTTAATAAAATTAGATTTGAAATGACAAGCTGGTCTTGTTTATTCATGATCTAGTTACCATCAGTTGATTCAATCGCCTTGGTGGTCTGATTAATAATTAATAAATGTTTAAACCATGATAAAAATAGATAAACTGCAGTTGTATATAATTTTGTAAATAATATGTGAATAGTTTAGCTAATCATACCACCTGATTCAGTCGCTCAAAAATTGTCTCATTGGTAGTATGGGCCTTTATGTGTGTTTCATGATTAATGGTGAGTATTGAGGTGATAGGTAGCGTTATTGAGACAGTTTTCCAATAGGAGCGCTGGATAAATTTCTTGGTAGCAGAGTTACGGTTACTATGGTATCTAGTATGTTACATGGTGATACATAGGATTAATGTCTAAAACTTGTTACGTTTGTTCAGTTGTTATATGTAGTTGAAAGGTTTTTTCCAGCAGTGTGAAAATTCTTGGTTTGTGCCGGCATGAGAAGTGTGACAGGTGAAGTTACACAGTGCATTTGTTCTGTTTCAAAATATTGGTATCGCCATATATCACAAGTGTTGTGGACGTAAAGCACAAGTTTAGGGATTTTAGGTCTGCTAGGTAGAATGTATAGTGAGGATTGTCTATGAAATCGTAGCTTTCGAGTATAGGGACTGATGTCCTGATTTACAACTCACTGCGAAAAGAGTAGTAGAATTTATCTAAGCTTGAATGAAGGGTAAGGAAGCGTCATCTATCTTACTGGCGAGTGAGGATTTCTATTAGTGGGTTAAAGTCCTCCTAAAGATTTATGTATGTATGGTTAGGGATTTTTCTGTATGAATGTGCGTAAATGGATTTGTAATGTACAATCGAGTTAAACTCTGAATTGTCTCTAAGGAGGTGTAAAATATCTCTGTATGTGCATTTAGAGAGAAACGAGTTCGTTATTACCTGCTAGAAGGGTAAAGTAGCCTTACTTTATCGACGAATTTAAATATTCTGTGAAAATAGCGTCGTCTATTTCACGTGAAAAGAATACTTGAATGACTGGGAAAGCTATCACTTTAATTATCGAAACAGACAAACGGTTTGTTTTTTGTGGAGTTATTAACAGAATTCAATTGAAAGATTTGTAAATATGGCGCTTTGAAAAAGTTTGTAAAGGAGGTGTTAGTTTAAGGAGCGAGGGACAGAGTAGCTGCAGCGGCAGCATACGTCACAAGTGTCGCGCTGTGATTGGCTAACATAAGTCACAGTGTTCGCGCACAGATTGGAACACGTGACTAAGGCAAGTTTACAGCTGATTGGCTCTTCCTGAAAAACAGTAATTCTATTGGTTGAGCAAAATAGTGATGAAACATAACTTGATTGGTTTGTTGGTGAGTTTTGCGTACCGTTTGGTTGGTGCTGCGGAATAACAAGGACGTTGATACGATCTTTACCGAAGTAAGGGAAATTGTTTTAAAACATGGATTACTATTACATGAAGGAGAAAAAGAAGCTTACATGGTTTCAGAAATTGAAAAACAAACTTAAACCTGACAAGAAAATTGCAACGCGAGGTGGAAGATTAATTCATAAGTACAAAACACCTGCAGCGTATATGTTGGGTGAATATGGTTATCATACTTGTCTTTGGATTGAGAATTGGATGAAGTATACTGAAAATGATGGTGTATTAGCATGGCCAGAAGATGGATCTTTTAACATGGCAGTTTTAAAAAACTTAAGAGAAAAAATGATGAAACTCGTACCAAAGCCTAGGCCTACTCAATTTGAAGCTCTAGTTGAATGGGAAGACGAAATGTTTGAATTACAACGAGAGAGTAGAGGAATTTCAAGGAGAACAGGATTAGGTCTTAATAGAGAAACACATGAGGATAGAATGCGACGATGGAGAAGTGGAGACATCTGTGATGGCTTGTACCCAGTGAGACTAATTGATGAGGTAACTGGACAAAAGTGTGCCCAAAAGAAAAATAATATTAGTGAAGAAAGTGATTCAGAAGATGCGGTATTAGAAGAGATTTATACTAGAAAACCGCCACCTTATCAACCAGTTTGTTCTTGGACTTCTCCAAGTGCCCCTCCAAGAGAAATTATTGATGAGACATCTCCTAAAACAAATCAGAATTATAGAAAAACACCTGAAAGAGTAGAAACAAGATGTAATTCAAATATATCAGGTGAAAATAGAAATTGTATTGAAACCCCAGTCCAAAGTAATGAAACCCCAAGAAATGGAAAAAGAACAGAAAGGTATGAGGAATTACCAAATACCTCAGAAAATATTTGTTCTACGAATTAATTAATACAGCAGTTAACTAAAAGCATGGAAGCAGTAACAGTACCGGTAACAATTGGACCTGTTCTTCGAGTATTTGATCAAAAAGAAATTTAACTGTTCCATTAAATTCGGAAATACAGAAAGTGACTGAAAATTTTTATTCAGATTTGTCTGAAATACATCGAGAGAAAATAATGATGCCTGATTTAACTTTTAATCAAAGTTTGACGAGTAAAACTCCATCTAGTGCAGAATCTGACTCTGGAACTCCAGAAAAGAGCCTGAGTAAGATAGATTTAACACAAACCCCAGAATGTAAATTACTTGATGTTGCAAAATTGAAAGCAGATTTGGAGGAATTAATAATTGGAATGATAGGAACTGACAGTTTGAAGGCATATCAGGATGATTAATTAATATTTATTTGCAAAAGCATAACATGGAAAACGAAAAACAAATATGATCAATTAGAGGAAATGGCTTCTGAATTAGAAGTAGATTTAACCAAGTAGAAAATTTTGCAGAAAACTTATAGGGTGGATTTCTCTGAAAAAGATATTGAAAATATGAACACCACAGGAAGAATAATTCATATAAAAGACTTAATTGTGATTTTGAGAAAATGGGGTGAACTAGGTAAATGGAGAGTGAAATGGACAAAGAAAAGAGATGAAGACAGAACACGTTTAGTTTTTCCTATCAGAGAAAAGAAGGAAGAAGTAGTAAATTAATTTCCAATGAGAGAAATACCGGGAGGAGGGTATGTGCACGTCCCATGGACAAGACAGGACATTTTAATGTTTACAAATGATTTCCCTCGATTAAGAGAAAAACCTGTAGAATGGTATCGACAGGTAGACAGGTTTCTGAAAGTTTCAAAAGTTTTGTGGATTGATCTTGATGGATTCTTTGACATAGTTGTCCCATCAGATCTTTGGGCAGAATGTAAAATTACTATAAATTGGCCTAGAGAAGAATACCCTCGACATAAGGTAACAGGTGCTCCTTCACCAGAGGTCATGAGAAAGTACGAACAGGTAATTGTGTTTTTGAAAAACAAGATTCCCCCAAAAGAGATAGATTGGGTTAAAATAGATAGAACAACCCAAGAGCCAAAAGAATCAGTACATTCATTTTATGAAAGATTACTGCTGGTATTTAAACAATACAGTGGTTATGAAAGTTTAAGTGAAAAAGACATGAGCCATTTTATATACAGATTTGTATATGGCTTAAGACCTGAAATCAGTGAAATGCTAAGAACTGGAATAGTTGGTTGGCAATCACACATAGTAGATGATATCTTGAGAAAAGCAAAATACTGTAGTGATGAAATAGATGCTAAACAAAATAAGTTAAAAGAACAGGCTATGTGGGCACAGGTAAAAGTGGCTGAACAACAATTAGCAACTTGAGGAAATAAAAATATTGATCAGAATTAAGGGAAATTTAAAGGTAATTATAATAAACCAAAATTGATGGGGAATATAGACGAGTTGAAACAGAAACTCCCATGTTTTAATTGTGGTGAAATTGGACACTGGAAGCGTGAGTGTAAGAATCCGCCCAGAAATTATTTTACAAATGCATCATTAAATCCACAGATGCAGAATGAGATAAATCAGCAGCAACAGCTACAGCGACAGGTAGTGATTCAGCAAAGTCAGTTACCACAACCGCCACTTCCAAACTGTGTAAATGTGCAGAGATACAGTGCAGAAACAGGATTCAGCGGAGGTGAACAGGTAAACACATCACCAAGAGTGAATGTGTCGAATGTGTCTCAACAATATTGGTTGAAAGAAGATGGAGGGAGTGATTCTGAGGAATACTACTGATGGTGCCTGAGAGAGGAGGAAGAGTGTGTGCTTGGAGCCACTCTTGAGGTAGATCAATCTGGTCCATTTGTAAATGGTAAAGTGAATGATGTAGAAATTACTTTCCTAGTGGATACAGGTGCTACCCGTTCTACTGTTAGATCAGTGGAAATAGAAAACCTTCCTCTCTCTGGAGATAAAATCCAAGTAGTAGGTGTAGCTAATCAACAAATAAAAACTGATTTAACTGAACGAGTTGAAGTTGAAATAGGTAAATTTAAGGACATGCATAGATTTATAGTTTGTGATAGGAGTCCTGTAAATCTGTTAGGTAGGGATATCCTGTGCAAAATGAACTGTAAAATGTATTGCTCACCGGATGGTATTGAGCATCAAACTCCAGAAGAAGATGGGCTTTACAAATTAACAATGTCAATGGTCGAGGCAGAAGAAAGTAAATTATTTCCTGTATTTGATAAGAATAATCTACCTGAAGAATTAAAAGACACAGTGAATGTAAAAATGTGGGATTTCACTGGAGATGAATGGGTTTAATGAAAAATGTAGATCCAGTAAAAATATCAGTAAAGCAGGAAGCAGATTATCCAAACATTCCTCAGTATAAAATGAAAGCAGAAGTGATTGAAGGGGTAACTCCTGTAATAGACAAATTCATAAAACAAGGTGTTCTAAAAGAAATTGAGAGTAGCCCATCTACTTCACAGAATATGGGAATTAAAAAGCCAAACGGAACTTTCAGAATTGTTCAAGACCTGAGAAAGGTTAATAAAATTGTTGTTCCATGTTGCCCAGTTGTACCAAACCCAGCAGTAATTTTATATCAGATTCCGCATGATACAGAATGGTATACGGTTATTGATTTGTGTAATGTATTCTTTACTGTTCCATTGCATCCAGAAAGCCAACACATTTTTGAGAGCGTATTCTAGCATGGTGTCGAATCCCTCAAGGGTATACCGAAAATCCATCTATTTTTAATCAATTGCTAAAGAAATCATTGGAAAATCTAGATGTACCTGGAAAATCTACGTTAGTGCAGTATATTGATGATCTCCTTGTGGCTGCAAAAACAAGAGATAATTGTGTAACAGACACCATTACTCTTTTAAATCATCTGTCAGATGAGGGACATAAAGTATCTCCTGCAAATTTACAGTTTTGCAAACAAGAAGTAAAATATCTTGGTCACAGAATTGCAAAGGGAGTCAGACAAGTGACAACAGAAAAAATCAAAATGATTCAAGCAATGCAACCTCCAAAAACACTGAGACAAGTTAGAATGTTTCTAGGAATGGTATGTTATTGTCGCCAATGGATTAGTGGATTTTCAGTTATTGCAAAACCACTGCAGAGACTGACAAAAGCAGACATAAAAGACCCAATCAGCCTGACAGAAACTGAATTACAAGCTTTTGAACAGTTAAAGAAAAGTTTGTGTGAAGCTCCAGCATTAGGAATGCCTGATTATGAAAAAGAATTTGAGCTGTATTGCAGTGAAATAGAAGGATGTGCATTAACAGTTCTGATACAAAGACATGGAAAACTGAGAAAGCCAATAGCAGATTTCTCAGCTGTTATTGACCCTGTTGCAAAAGCATTACCAGGTTGCTTAAGCAGTAGCTGCAACCAGTGTAAGTTTGGAACAAAGTGAAGGAATAATAATGGGATTTCCTGTAAAAGTATATGTACCACATTCAGTTGATATTCTCCTCACAAGAAGCAGAGCACAACATTTGACAAATAATAGGCTAACAAAATATGAAAAGGTTATCCTTGGTTCGGACAATGTTTCAATTGCAAGATGTGTGAATTTAAATCCTTCCACATTATTACCTGACACTTCTGAAACAGAAATCAGGGATGAGGTGGATCATGAATGCCTGGATGTATTAGAATATTGCACTAAACCACGAAAAGACATAAAAGATGTCCCATTAGCTGAATCAGATTATGTTTTGTTTGTTGATGGTTCATGCTTAAGAACAGATGAAGGTGTTCTGAGTGCAGCATATTCGGTATGTACAGTTGCAGATGTGATTGAAGCTTCCTGTCTCAAAGGAATTCATTCAGCTCAAGTAGCAGAATTGATTGGTTTGATTCGTGCATGTGAATTGGGAAAAGAGTTAAAAATTACCATAGTGACTGATAGTCAATATGGTTATGGCGTAGTCCATGACTATGGCCAGCTCTGGTCTCAAAGAGGTTATTCAACTTCTGCGGGATCGCCAATAAGAAATGCACAGTTGATTAAAAGATTAATTGACGGAATTCAGCTACCAGAAAAAATTGCAGTAGTAAAGTGCACAGCACATAAAAAAGGTGAGGATTACATAACAAAAGGAAATTCATATGCTGACACAATAGCAACATTTTGTGCAAAAGAAAATGTGTCCGTGAATCGGGAAAAAGAAAGTGAACATGTTTTGAACTCACTTATGCTAACATCTGTAGTTGAAACTTGTCAGGGAGTAAAACAGTTACAAGATGAGGCAGATGATGAAGAGAAAAACACATGGTTAAAAGCAGGATGCAGACAGAGAGAAGAAGATGAGGTTTGGGTTTACAAAGATGACAGACCAGTAATGCCAGATAGTATGATTTCTGACATAGCACGCATGTACCATGGTCCAGGACATATTGGTAGAGATTCAATGATTAGAATATTTAGACAAACATGGTACAATCCAAAATTCAGAATATTTGCAGAGTCCCTTTGTCAGAGGTGTCTTATCTGTCAACAGATCAACCCAAACAGAAAAACTGTTGTGAGCATGGGAATCATAGGACGGGAGGGTGGTCCTTTTACCAGAATTCTGCTTGACTTCATTGACATGCCACCTCACAACAAACTCAGATACGTCTTGGTGATACTCTGTTTGTTTTCAAGATGGGTAGAAGCATTCCCAACACGCCGCAATGATTCAATTACTGTGGCAAAATTGCTCTTGAGAGAAATCATACCAAGGTATGTATTTCCAGTAACGGTCGAAACAGATCGTGGCACACATTTTGAAAACAGATTGCTAAAATTGATTTGTGAAGCACTGGATATAAAGCAAACATTACATTGTGCTTACAGACCAGAAGCATCAGGTGTTGTTGAGCAAGTGAATGGTACAATAAAAAACAGAATAGCAAAGATGTGCTTAGCAACAGGAATGAAGTGGACAGATGCTCTTCCACTTGTTTTGATGTCTTTGAGAAGCATTCCAGAAAGAAAAAAAAGTTTGAGTCCTCATGAAATTCTAATGGGCAGGGTCATGAGGCAAACATTTGTTCCAGTCGATAAACTGTTAAGCATTAATGATAGCATCATTATGGATTACTGCAAAAATCTATCTGATGTGGTGACTTCAGTGTCAGGTGGGAACTGAAGTAATTACAAAAGAGAAAGAACAAGCTCATGATCTGTTACCAGGAGACTGGGTAAGGACAAAAATACATCGAAGAAGAAATTGCCTAGTACCAAGGTGGCAGAAGGCAAGACAGGTGATATTAGTCACACCAAATGCAGTAAAGTGTAGGGGATTGAAGAGATGGATTCATGTTAGTCATACCATACGTGTGCCAGCACCTGAGAATCCTGACGAAGGTGAAACAACAGCTGATTCAGATTCAGAAGAAGAACCTGAAAGAAATCCAGATCCTGAAGATCGACAAGATAGTCGACATCTGGAAAATTCTAATGCGAATGAGGCATTGAATGAAGTAAATGAAGAAATTGTGATACAAGATTCTGAAGAAAATGAAAATGATGAAGATCTGCTAGATCAAGAAGCAGAAAAAGAAACTGATCAAGTAGTGATTCATGATCAAGATCAGGAGAGTATTGAAAAGCAGATTGGAAGCAGGAACGAAAATTCTGAAACTGGTGAATTGGAAGTAATTGAAGAAGAAGAAGAAGAAATTCCAAGTACCAGCTATAAGGATGTTGTTCCTAACAGAGTGAAGCTGCCGAGTAAAGAAGTACCTGAATCTAAAGAAGAATCTGATACAATAAAACAGATTATCAATGAATCAGCTGATAACACTGAAAGTGAAACAGATGAAAGTGGTGATGAATCAAAAGTGAAAAGATCAAGGAAAAGAGCTTGGAGAGTGGAGTATAATCTAGCGGAACAAAAAAGGAAATTATCAAGAAAAGGAGATAATTGGCCAAATGAAAACGAAGGCCTAAAATTTAAATTAGTGAATAAAGCAAAAGAGCAAGTGAATGAGATCACAAGTCAAAAGGAAGAAGACACAAATAAGAAAAAACAAGCAGGAAAGAAAATAGAAGTGATAAACAGCAGAGCAAAGAGAGTAATAAAGCCAAATCAGAAGTACAAATCGCCTGAGTGGACCTATATAATAATTCCACCAGTAGTAGAAGTAAATGGTAGTCAAAGAAATTTAGATGATGCAAGTGATAATGATTGATTTTGTTCATTAGGTGACACGAGGTTGAAGAAAGTGTGTTAGGTGACACCAGGTCGAAGAAATTGTGTTAGTTGGAAAATACATTGATGTATGACATAAGGTCGAAGAAAAGCTGCTAGATAATAAAGTTTTCTGTTAAAAAAAAAAAAAGTGGGGAGTATATATATTTAGTAATTTTTCATTTTTCATTTTTAAAAGGCTCTTGTTTGAAAGTAAAGATGCCTTATATTAATAATATTTCGAGATGCTCAATTTTTAAAGGATGTTGCAAATTGTCTTCAATATGTGTAATCTTGATAATTTTAGTTTGATTAATTTTAGCTGTCATTTTTCCTTTTGGAATAGATAAAGAGATGCATAAAACTAACATGACTAGTAAAGTTGTGGTTAATCATGATAAAGTTGATATTACTGATAAAATCATTGTACATAAACCAGAGATTCATCAAGATAGATCTGTTGGAGATTTTCCTAGTAATACCTTTTCAAGACTTTTATCTGAATATGTTAAGGTGATGGACGCAAAAGATTGCTACATTTGTGTGAAGTTACCTACTTCTGTGTCTGAAGGTGTTACGTATAATATGCTTCCTCTTACTTATGGCATAACATGTAGTGTAATAGCTAGTTTGTTTTATCAAACTGGACGTTTGGAATATAATTATTCAGATTTTGATGAGATTTTTGCAAATTTAAAAGTTGAAGATAGCTTGAATAAAGTGAAATATGCTAAACAGATGAGGGAATTTTTCGTAGTGACTAGTGAACTTACTTATGAGTATGCTTTTAGAAATAATTTAACATGTAAATTGAGAACAGAAGAGAAGACGGTCCTAAATATGGTGGAAGAGAGAAGAGCAATTTATAAACGAAATGAGATGATGAAACATACTAAGTCTAAATTTTGGCAGATGGAAGATGAATCCCAAATGCAAAAATTGCGCTTGCAAAGGGCCAGATTCTCAGAATCTGGCCCTTTGAAGAACTGGGTTTTCTTAGAACCCAGCGGCGCCAGGGACACGCCCAAAGTCTTCGGGTTCTCCTGTCTTGGCAAACAGAGACACGGAATACTTCTAGGTGGCATTAGATATCAAATTTATTAGCTGCAGCTAGTAACAGTAAACCAAGCAATACAACACGGTGAACAACTCAGGAAACTGCTCAATTTTCATAGAGCAAGACATCACTTTTTATACACCATATTCTCTTTATAAATGTACACCCTGAGGTTCCGTGGTTTTCTGGAGCGGACTCCATTTTGATTGCATTGTCCGAGACGCCATTTTGTTTTGCCCTCACGTAGGCCATAGAAGTAAACGAACGAACGAAGTTGCATGGGCCTCGTTGCTCATGTACATATTAATTTGCCCTTTTCGACTTGCGAGTGAACTGTAAGATGCTGACCCCGTCACCTGAAACTGACACTTCCACAAAGCCAATTTCTTAAATGATCGTTGTCCGAAATTCTAATCAATGTTCAGGATATCGCTAACCTTTAGTGTTCCTTGCACATATCTTATCCTACTCAACATCTGAATTGCTCTTTCCTTACGACTTTTCATTACATGGGTATTGCTTTCAATTATGGGTTTGTCCGGCTTGTGGAAATTGAATTTGGGACATTCCTAGTAATTAACTTGTGGGTTTGTACGATGTAAAGTGAGCTTTTTGGAATGTAATAATGTATGTAAAATGTATTTCATTGGTCAGAATTTGCCGCAGAGGGTGTGCATTCGTAATTAACTAAAAACCGCATAAAAGGTGTTGTCTTGCTCTATGAAAATTGAACAGTTTCTTGAGTTGTACACCGTGTTGTATTTCTGAGATTACTGTTACTAGCTGCACCTAATAAATTTGATCTCTGGCACCAACCAGAAGTATTCCGTGTTTCTATATACCAAGACAGGTGAATCCGAAGACTTCGGGTGTGTCCCTGGCACCGCTGGGTTCTAAGAAAACCCGGTTCTTCAGTTGGCGCCCAACGTGGGGCGACATCAAGCGGTACCGGTCCAAGCCTGAGGATCGTGAGGAGCCACGTGAGGAAATTCTGGAGGAAGGCCGCCACTTCATTGACCCCTGCATGTCGACGTGGACCGAAGGTCTTTTCTGTGAGGCTTCACGCTTTCCAACGGCTACGAAGACTGCTGCCCTGACTGTCACCCTGTCTTGGACCCTTGATTGATCCTTTGTAAAGCGAGACGATAGACGGTCTTCTGGTGGCATGACAGATATTTTGGTTAAGTATAAGTGGGTCGCTCTCACGACTTTGTTTTGGTTCTTGGTTTTGATTCGGATGTTGCAATAGCCGAAGCCGAGGGGTTCGTATATTTACGACTGTATCTTTTTTTGATACCCTTTGAAGTTTGAAACCAGACTACTGAGCAAGATGCCTGGTCTTGGTAAACTTGGTAAATGTTTTTTTGTGGTCTTAACAGGGATTCCCGATTGGAGGACTCGTGTCCGATACCTCCGGTTGGAACTCCGACTTATGAGCTCTATTCAAAATTGGGTCCTATCACTTATAATGAAGTATGGGTCCACTATACAAGGAAAGATGGTGTCTTACAATGGCCCCAACATGGTAGTTTTGAATTAAATATTTTAGATAGTTTGGAAGTTGCGCTATTTAAGAAGAAAGCCCGGCCGGCAATGTTTGACTCTTTCCGCCTTTGGCGAAAGGAAGCCAAACAGCGAGAAATTAAGCAGGCAAAAAGAGATAGGAAAGATAAGAATATGTCAGTACTACAAGGTGCTAGGCAGTTTAGGGAAGATGGAGAAGAGCGGGCGAGTGAAGTCTCAGATAGACAGCGTTGCATGGCCATAGATAAATGTTATCCGGCTTTGCCGCCCTCTCCTCCGAAAGTAATTGAAGATCTTGAAAAAGATCCTTTGATCTCTCATTTACTGAGATTGCCACCCCCTTATGTGCAGGGTGCTACTGCGCCTCCATTACACCCGGTTGTTCCACCCTTTGTTGTTCAACCTCCTGCTGTTGTTCAGCCACCCGGTGCTCCACAGATGGTTTTGCCTCCTCCTGCGCAACCCACTCTAGGGTCGCAAGCTTTGCTACCAGCTTTGCCTCAAACTCCTTTGCCTTCTCCTTTGCCTTCTACTTCTGTATCTCAGACTCTTACTGCTCTTATTCCTACTTTGCCTCAAGATATGCATTTTCCTGTTTTTACGTCTACTTCTTCTCCTTCTGCTCAAAAACGAATGACTGAGACAGTGGCTAATTTTTTGTCTCCACTTTTTGCGGCTTTGAATATGACCCCTGTTTCGGAACGTAAGCAGAGTGGTAGTCAGCTTCCCAGTTCCGAGGAACGGGCAGTGTTGGATCTATTGGCTCGTAGATGGATTTGAAATGCTTCGAGGTATACTTTGCCTGCGGTTATGGATGTTTTCTTTCAGTGGGAACCGCCTAAGCAAAGGTATGTTTTTGATGTAATGTGTATGTTTTTGCGTCAGGGATGGGAAGGTAATGATTTGGGTCTGATTCCGCAAGAAGTGCTCGATGTTCAGTCAGAGTTTGCTAAAGGGACGATAGTGGAGTCCGATGTTACAGATGCTGTAGAGACGATACTTGCCTTCAGGTCTAGGTTACCACCTCAGACATTGTACAAACCTGATTCCTCTGTTAGGAGGAAGGTGAAGCAGTATCCTATGAGAGAGGTTCCTCCAGTATGGAGAGACTCAGTTCAGGCTGATGCCGCTCATAACATCGATGCCGTACCGGCCCATTTTCAGCGAGTATGGGTACATGTTCCTTGGAAAAGAGCAGAGGTCTTGGCTCTTAATCAGACCTTACCTGACCCTCGTAAGAATCCTGCCGGTTATTATAGTTGTCCCAGATGGTTGAAGCATGTATTATGAATTTAGCTGACATCGATATGTTAATGGGTAATGTAGTTCCTCAACCTTTGTAGGCGAAGATTCGTCATGAGAATCATGCGGCAGAATTAGGAGATACGTGGGCTAATATTGTTGCTGCAGATGGTCTACAGGTGGGAGGTGCTAAACCTGAACCTTTAGTTGCAGAATTACCTGGTAGAATTATTAATTTGATGAAAACCATGATGCCCGCTTTACGAGTGAATTGGGATAAGTTAGCAGCTTGTAAGCAAAAGAAAGACGAGAGTGTGTCTGATTTCTTCACTAGGTTTGAAGAAACGTTTATCGATCATAGTGGTCAGGACATGAGTACGGAAGGTGGTCAAAGGTTGTTCGTGGACAAATTTGTCTTTAACTTGCTTCCCGAGCTTTCTAATAAGTTAAAGGACTCTGAGAGTTCATGGGCTGTTTCTTCGTCGGCCCAGATATTGGCTACTGCACAATATTATGAGAATAGGGATAAAGATGAGAAGGATAAAGCAGAGAAGAAAACTAAAGATCTAAAGACGAAAGTTCTTTTGCAGCAAGCTTATCCGCCTCGTCAGAATCAGCCTCAGTTTCAGCAACCTCCACAGTTTCAGGTTGTTACAGAAGCCTGAGCCTTATGTTCAGCGATTCTTTCCTGGTCCTAATCAGTGTGCTTATTGCAGAGAGGAAGGTCATTTCAAGAATAATTGCCCGGCTTTGTTACAGCGTGCGAATGATGTGTCTGGTCAGAGAGGTCGTGGTGGTTTCCAGCAAGCCCCTAGGGGTAGGGAACGTGGTGTGATCCCCCAGAATGCGCGTTCCTCTCCCCTACAGAATTCTGTGAATTATTTTGACAGACAGAATGTTCCGAGTGATCAGTCTGCTCAGTACTATGCTGAGAATTACTATGTCGAAGGTGAGAGTCCTGGTTATAATGATAACTAGGACAGCCAAGGGCAAAGTGAGGGAGTAGTGTCAGTTCCAGTAGATCAGAGTGGACCTTATGTTGAAGTGATTACATCAGGTGTGGCAGAACCTTTTCTTTTGGATATTGGTGCAACGAAGAGTTCTATTATGCACTCTAAACTTCCTGGCGCACCTTTGTCTGGCTTGCCCAATGTTTCAGTAGGATTTTAGGCGCCCCAGTTCGTAATCCGGTTTCTAGTCCTTTGTCCCTTTCTATTGGTCCTTGTGAATTGGAAGCTCAACTTATTCTAAAGACTGGTTGTGGTGAGAATCTGTTGGGTTTGGACTTGCTTAAAAGATTGTATGCGACATTGCATTGTTCTCCTTCGGGAGTACAACTTACTCTTGGTAAGAAAGTGATTTCTCCAATGTATTTGTCTAAAGATTGTCTGCCACTGGAATTGCGTTCGCTTCCTGATACGCTTTGGGCTGCAGGTCCAAATGATGTTGGTCTTTTGCAGATTCCACCGTATGTTGTTACCCTCAAATTGAATGCTAGACTGCCTCGTATTCCACAGTATAAGATATCGAGCGATGGCGAGAGAGCTCTAATAGCGATTGTCTATGATCTGGTTGAGAAGGGTGTAGTTGAGGAAACAAGAGGTAATGTGTGTAACAGTCCGGTTTTGCCTGTCCTTAAGCGTACTGATGCTTCTCAGCCACCTGTGTATCGGTTTGTGATCGATCTTCGAGAAGTGAATAAGATTGTCGTGCCACAGTTTCCTGTTGTCCCTGATATCACTGCTTTGTTGACTCTGATTCCTGCTTCGGCAGCCTGGTTTTCTGTCATCGACTTGAAGAATGCTTTCTTCAGTATTCCGATTGCTGAGGAGAGTAGAGATATTTTCGGCTTCTCATTAGGAGGACGAAGCTTCCGGTTTAAGAGAGCTCCCCAAGGTTATTGTGAAAGTCCCTCTATCTATAGTCAAGCGCTCAAAACTCAGCATGATAGTTTTGTGTTGCCTGTTGGTGCTACTCTTATTCAGTACGTTGATGATTTGTTGATTACTGCTGATGACAAAAAGATTTGTAAAGAGGCTACTCTTTCTCTGTTGCGGTATTTGTCTGACCTTCATCATAAAGTGTCACCTTCAAAGTTACAGTATTGCCGACAAGAAGTAACCTACTTAGGTCCTCTCTTGTCGAAGGAGGGAAGAAGGTTGACCCCAGAATGAATCCAAGCGATTGCGCAAATGAGTGTGCCATCCACACAGAGAGAAGTGCGTGCCTTTTTAGGAATCACATCGTATTGTAGACAGTGGATCCCCAATTTCTCATTGTTAGCGAAACCTCTGTTAGCATTGACTCTGAAAGATACTCCGCATCCTCTTCCCTGGTCTGACGAATGTCAGAAAAGTTTTTCTGAATTACGCGATGCATTGTGTTCTGCTCCTGTGTTGGGTACTCCGGATTACAGTAAGCCTTTCACGTTGTACGTGCACGAGAGAGAAGGTTGTGCGTGGTCAGTGTTGACACAACCATTTGGGTACAAGCAACGCCCATGTGCGTATTTTTCAGTGACGTTAGATGCGGTGGCTAAAGCGTTGCCGAGCTGTTTGAGAGCTACAGTGGCAGCGGCTGTTTCTATCCGACAGTCTGCTGGTTTGGTATTGGATAATACGTTGATTGTGATGGTCCCACATGCAGTGGATACCTTATTGAATAGGACTAAGACTCAGCACCTTACTAGTGCACGTCTTTCAGGATATGAGTTGACACTGTTGGCTAGCCATGTTCACATTAAAAGATGTAATGTGTTGAATCCAGCTACGTTGTTGCCGATCTCTACAGAGACAGATGCTCAAGAACAGCATGATTGTTTTCTTCGTACAGAGGAAGAAACGAAAGCTAGAGTTGACTTAAGGGATACTCCCCTTACGGATGTTGATGGTACCTTATGGGTAGATGGTTCGTGTTTTAAGCTTCCGAATGGTGAAACGACTGTGGCATATGCTGTCACAACTTTACATACAGTTGTTGAAACAGCACGCATAGCACAGAATTCTGCGCAAGCAGCAGAGTTGATTGCATTGACTAGAGCGTGTGTGTTGTCAGAGGGAAAGCGAGTGAATGTCTATACTGATAGCCAGTATGCGTTTGGTGTTGCCCATAGTTTTGGACGTTTGTGGAGAGAAAGAGGATTCCTTACTTCCCATGGCACAAAAATTCAGCATGGGCAGTTAGTGAATGAACTTTTGGAATCACTTACTCTCCCAAAACAGATTGCAATTGTGAAGTGTAGTGCACATAAGAAAGTTGTGGATGATGTAGGTCGAGGGAATGCGTTTGCGGATGAAGTTGCGAAGGAAACGGCGAAAGACATGATGAGCCGTATGTATGTTGCAGGCCCTGCTAATTGGGTTATGGCTGGTGGAATGTGTGAAGACACAATAGAAAGTGTGAAGTCAATTCAGGCTGAAGCTACGGAAAAGGAAGTGAGTACGTGGAGAGAAAGTACGGGTATGTTGGATTCGACGGGTTGTTGGGCTGAGTTGTCAGAACATCAGCGATGGTTGTTGCCTGATGCGTATGTGCTCCCAGTGGTTACTATGGCTCATGGAATGGCTCACATTAGCTCGAAAGGAATATGCAAGTTGTTGGCTCCGGTATGGCAGAATGCTAGAATTCCGAAATGTGCTGAGAATGTGGTGAAGCATTGTATGATTTGTTTGAAGTACAATCCTGGAAAGGGAACTCCAACTCCAGCTGGTCATTTTGCCCCTCCAACGTATCCGTTTGAAGTGATACAGCTAGATTACATTCACATGGAGAGATGCAACAATTTGAAGTATGTCCTTGTGGTTGTTTGTGCCTTTTCCAGATGGATAGAGGCCTACCCCCTAAAGGATAATACTGCCTTGTCTACAGCCAAGGTTTTGCTTAAAGAGTATTTCCCCAGATTTGGTTTGCCGAGAATTGTATGGTTGGACAATGGGAGTGAATTTGTGGGTCAAATCATGAAGAAAGTATGCGTTGGTTTGGGTATCAGGCAGAAGTTCCATGCAGCGAATCACCCCCAGTCTGCTGGACTTGTTGAATGTTACAATGGTACCTTGAAGCTGAAATTAGCTAAGGTACAAGCGAGCACTGGTCTTACATGGCCGGATGCCTTGCCGTTGGCTCTTTTGTCAACAAGGACGACAGCTGCATTCTCGTGTGGGACTTATCCCATACGAAATAGTTTTTGGTCGGCCAGCGAATGTTTGGGGTGTGCCTCGTCCAAAAGAATACAGCAGTATGGAGTACCCTATGTTGGTGGATTACTTACATGACTTGACTGCTAAATTACGTGTTCTCCACCAACAGGTCTATGACAGTTTGCCGACAGCTACTGCAGATCCAGGTCACAAGATTCGACCTGGTGACTTCATTTTGACGAACTTTCAGCGCACCAAAAATTTGGAACCGAGATGGACTGGTCCCTATTTAGTTCTGCTGGTAACTCGAACTGCTGTTAGAGTAGCTGGCAAAAAGAACTGGGTGCATGCTACCCACTGTAAAAAAGTTCATTTGCCCTTACCGTATGATTATTAGTTGAGGGATGGAATAGCTGACTTAGATTGTGAGAGAGTTCCTAGATTTGTGCCTTTTAGTGATGCTCATTTGACATGGACACGATCAGAGCGCGAGGATGATGATGTTCTGCAAGCTGCTGTGCCTCCTCATCTAAAGATCGACACCACCAATCCGGAACTTTTATTTAAGGATTCAACTGTACCTGGTAGAGAACGCTACGATTTGAGGCCAAGAAAGCCTATTGCTATGGACAAATAAAGATTGCAATTTTTTTTTTATGTAGTGAATTACACCTTGTCAGATCAAGAGACTTTTTTGCTTTTTTCTTTTTCGAGTCACCATCCGGACTCAGCTGCAGGGTCGCGGTACGATACAGAAAAGGGGGTGGTGATGAACAGAGTGTCTGAATTAAGCAGACCACTCTTACCCAGTCCAAAGATCAGGGCTTGATCCATCACCGTTATTTATCTCACTGCCCCATCCCAGCTCAGAACCTGGCTATATGCAAATTAGTCTGTCCCTGGCCCAGTGCATCATGGGAACAGGGCAGACCAAACTACCAAGCCAATTCTTCACCAGAAAGGAGACAAGCTACCGGGGACCGGTTTCTGGCATTTCAGCCTCTTCGGCCCGGCTTGCTTGAATCCTGATGGAGCAGTGAGAAAGGGACTCATGTCTGAGTATACCCTGCCACACCTATAGTGGCCAAAAATGATACAGAAAAGGGGGTGGTGATGAACAGAGTGTCTGAATTAAGCAGACCACTCTTACCCAGTCCAAAGATCAGGGCTTGATCCATCAGCAGGGTCGCGGTACAGCCTTAAGGGGTGAGCCGCGTATTGACATCCCTCACCCACTGATCATACAGTAAGGGCAAAGGAACTTTTTTACAGTGGGTGGCATGCACCCAGTTCTTTTTGCCAGCTACTCTAACAGCAGTTCTAGTGACCAGAAGAACTAAGTAGGGACCAGTCCATCTTGGTTCCAAATTCTTGGTGCGCTGAAAATTCTTGGTCAGAATATAGTTTCCAGGTTGAATCGTATGGCCTGGATCTGCAGTAGCTGTCGGCAAACTGTCATAGACCTGTTGGTGGAGAACACATAATTTAGCAGTCAAGTCATGTAAGTAATCCACCAACATAGGGTACTCAATACTGCTGTATTCTTTTGGATGAGGCACACCCCAAACATTCGCTGGACGACCAAAAACTATTTCGTATGGGCTAAGTCCCACACGAGAATGCACTGTCATCCTTGTTGACAAAAGAGCCAACGGCAAGGCATCCGGCCATGTAAGACCAGTGCTCGCTTGTACCTTAGCTAATTTCAGCGTCAAGGTACCATTGTAACATTCAACAAGTCCAGCAGACTGGGGGTGATTCGCTGCGTGGAACTTCTGCCTGATACCCAAACCAACGCATACTTTCTTCATGATTTGACCCACAAATTCACTCCCATTGTCCGACCATACAATTCTCGGCAAACCAAATCTGGGGAAATACTCTTTGAGCAAAACATTGGCTGTAGACAAGGCAGTATTATCCTTTAGGGGGTAGGCCTCTATCCATCTAGAAAAGGCACAAACAACGACAAGGACATACTTCAAATTGTTGCATCACTCCATGTGAATGTAATCTAGCTGTATCACTTCAAACGGATAAGTTGGGGGAGAAAAATGACCAGCTGGAGTTGGAGTTCCCTTTCCAGGATTGTACTTCAAACAAATCATGCAATGCTTCACCACGTTCTCAGCACATTTCGGAATTCCAGCATTCCGCCATACTGGAGCCAACAACTTGCATATACCTTTCGAGCTAATGTGAGCCATTCCATGAGCCATAGTAACCACTGGGAGCACATACGCATCAGGCAACAACCATCGCTGGTGCTCCGACAACTCAACCCAACAACCCGTCGAATCCAACATACCCGTACTTTCTCTCCACGTACTCACTTCCTTTTCCGTGGCTTCAGCCTGAATTGACTTCACACTTTCTATTGTGTCTTCACACATTCCACCAGCCATAACCCAATTAGCAGGGCCTGCAACATACATACGGCTCATCATGTCTTTCGCCGTTTCCTTCGCAACTTCATCCGCAAACGCATTCCCTCGACCTACATCGTCCACAACTTTCTTATGCGCACTACACTTCACAATTGCGATCTGCTCTGGGAGAGTAAGTGATTCCAAAAGTTCATTCACTAACTGCCCATGCTGAATTTTCACACCATGAGAAGTAAGGAATCCTCTTTCTCTCCACAAACGTCCAAAACTATGGGCAACACCAAACGCATACTAGCTATCAGTATAAACATTCACTCGCTTTACCTCTGACAATACACACGCTCTAGTCAATGCAATCAACTCTGCTGCTTGCGCAGAATTCTGTGCTATGCGTGCTGTTTCAACAACTGTATGTAAAGTTGTGACAGCATATGCCGCAGTCCTCTCACCATTCGGAAGCTTGAAACACGAACCATCTACCCATAAGGTACCATCAACATCTGTAAGGGGAGTATCCCTTAAGTCAACTCTAGCTTTCGTTTCTTCCTCTGTACGAAGAAAACAATCATGCTGTTCTTGAGCATCCGTCTCTGTAGAGATCGGCAACAACGTAGCTGGATTCAACACATTACATCTTTTAATGTGAACATGGATAGCCAACAGTGTCAACTCATAACCTGAAAGACATGCACTAGTAAGGTGCTGTGTCTTGGTCCTGTTTAATAAAGTATCCACTGCCTGTGGGACCATCACAATCAACGTATTATCCAATACCAAACCAGCAGACTGTCGGATAGAAACAGCCGCTGCCGCTGTAGCTCTCAAACAACTCGGTAACGCCTTAGCAACTGGGTCTAACGTAGCTGAAAAATATGCACATGGACGCTGCTTGTCCCCGAATGGTTGTGTCAACACTGACAACGCACAACCTTCTCTCTCGTGCACGTACAACGTGAAAGGCTTACTATAGTATACGTAACACAGGAGCCAAACACAATGCATCGCGTAATTCAGAAAAACTTTTCTGACATTCGTCAGACCAGGGAAGAGGATGCGGAGTATCTTTCAGAGTTAATGCTAACAGAGGTTTCGCTAACAATGAGAAATTCTGGATCCACTGTCTACAATACGATGTGATTCCTAAAAAGGCCCGCACTTCTCTCTGTGTGCATGGCACACTCATTTGCGCAATCGCTTGAATTCGTTCTGGGGTCAACCTCCTTGCCTCCTTCGACAAGAGATGACCTAAGTAGGTTACTTCTTGTCGGCAATACTGTAACTTTGAAGGTGACACTTTATGATGAAGGTCAGACAAATACCGTAACAAAGAAAGAGTAGCCTCTTTACAAATCTCTTCGTCATCAGCAGTAATCAACAAATCATCAACGTACTGAATAAGAGTAGCACCAACAGGCAACACAAAACCATCAAGATGAGTTTTCAACGCTTGACTTTAGATGGAGGGACTTTCACAATAACTTTGAGGAGCTCTCTTAAACCCGAAGCTTCGGCCTCCTAAATAGAAGCCAAAACTATCCCTACTTTCCTCGGCAATTGGAATACTGAAGAAAGCATTCTTCAAGTCGATGACAGAAAACCAGGCTGCCGAAGCAGGAATCAGAGTCAACAAAGCAGTGATATCAGGGACAACAGGAAACTGTGGCACAACAATCTTGTTGACCTCTCGAAGGTCGATCACAAACCGGTACACAGGTGGCTGAGAAGCATCAGTACGCTTAAGGACAGGCAAAACCGGACTATTACACACATTACCTCTCGTTTCCTCAACTACACCCTTCTCAACCAGATCATAGACAATCGCTAATAAAGCTCTCTCACCATCGCTCGAAATCTTGTATTGTGGAATACGAGGCAGTCTAGCATTCGACTTAAGGGTAACAACATAGGGTGGAATCTGCAAAAGACCAACATCATTTGGACCTGTAGCCCAAAGCGTATCAGGAAGCGAACGCAATTCCAGTGGCAGACAATCTTTGAAAAATACGTTGGAGAAATCACTTTCTTACCAAGGGTAAGTTGTATTCCCGAAGGAGAACAATACAATGTCGCATTCAATCTTTTCAGCAAGTCCAAATCCAACAGATTCTCACCACAACCAGTCGTTAGAATAAGTGGAGCTTCCAATTCACAAGGACCAATGGAAAGGGACAAAGGACTAGAAACCGGATTATGAACTGGGGCGCCTGAAAATCCTACTGAAACATTGGTCAAGCCAGACAAAGGTGCGCCAGGAAGTTTAGAGTGCATAATAGAACTCTTCGTCGCACCAGTATCCAAAAGAAAAGGTTCTACCACAACTGATGTAATCACTTCAACATAAGGTCCTCTCTGATCTATTGGAACTGACACTACTCCCTCACTTTGCCCTTGACTGTCCTAGTTATCATAATAACCAGAACTCTCACCTTCGACATAGTAATCCTCAGCATAGTACTGAGCAGACTGACCACTCGGAACATTCTGTCCGTCAAAATAATTCGCAGAACTCTGTAGGGGAGAGGAACGCTCATTCTGGGGGATCACACCACGTCCTCTACCCCTAGGGGCTTGCTGGAAACCACCACGACCTCTCTGACCAGACACATCATTCGCACGCTGTAACAAAGCCGGGCAACTATTCTTGTAATGACCTTCCTCTCTGCAATAAGCACACTGATTAGGGCCAGGAAAGAGTCGCTGAACATAAGGCTCAGGCTTCTGTAACAACATCTGAAATTGTGGAAGTTGCTGAAACTGAGGCTAATTCTGACGAGGCGGATAAGCTTGCTGCAGAAGAACTTTCGTCTTTAAATCTTTCGTTTTCTTCTCCGCTTTATCCTTCTCATCTTTATCCCTATTCTCGTAATATTGTGCAGGACCCAATATCTGGGCCGGCGAAGAAACAGCCCATGAACTCTCAGAGTCCTTTAACTTATTAGAAAGCTCGGGAAGCAAGTTAAAGACAAATTTGTCAATGAACAACCTTTGACCACCTTCCGTACTCATGTCCTGACCACTATGATCGATAAACGTCTCTTCAAACCTAGTGAAGAAATCAGACACACTCTCATCTTTCTTCTGCTTGCATGCTGCTAACTTATCCCAATTCACTCGTAAAGGAGGCATCATAGTTTTCATCAAAACAATAATTCTACCAGGTAATTCTGCAACTAAAGGCTCAGGTTTGGCACCACCTACTTGCCGACCGTCTGCAGCAACAATATTAGCCCACGTATCTCCTAATTCTTGCGCATGATTCTCATGACGAATCTTCGCCCACAAAGGTTGAGGAACTACATTACCTATTAACATATCTATGTCAGCTAAATTCATAATACATGCTTCAACTGTCTGGGACAACTCCTTGTAAAAACCAGCAGGATTCTTACAGGGGTCAGGTAAGGTCTGCTTAAGAGCCAAGACCTCTGCTCTCTTCCAAGGGACATGTACCCATACTCGCTGAAAATGAGCCGGTGCGGCCACAATACCCAAATTTACATTAGCCTGAACTGCGTCTCTCCATACGGGAGCAACTTCTCTCACAGGATACTGCTTCACTTTCCTCCTAACGAAGGAATCAGGTTCATACAATGTCTGAGGCGGTAGTTGAGATCTAAAACCAAGTATCGTCTCCACGGCGTCTGTAACATCAGATTATACTATCGTCCCTTTAGCAAATTCGGACTGAACATCAAGTAGTTCCTGCGGAATCAAACCTAACTCATTATTTTCCCATTCCTGACGCAGAAACACACACATTACATCAAAAACATACCTTTGCTTAGGCGGTTCCCATTGAAAGAAAACATCCATAATCGCTTGCAAATTATACCTAGAGGCATTTGAAATCCATCTACGAGCTAACAAATCCAACACTGCCCGTTCCTCGGGACCGGGAAGCTGACTACGACTCTGCTTACGTTCCGTAACAGGGGTCATATTCAATGACCCAAGCAATGGAGACAACACATTAGAGACAGTCTCTGTCATTCGTTTTCAAACAGAAGGAGAAGAAGCAGACATAAGAACAGGAGAATAAGTATTTTGGGGCAGAGAAGGTGTAGGGATAAGAACAGTAGGAGTCGAAGATGCAGAAGTAGAAGGCAAAGGAGTTTGAGGCAAGGCTGGTAGCAAAGATGGCGACCCTAGAGCGGGTTGCGCAGGAGGAGGCAAAACCATCTGTGGAGCACCGGGTGGTTGAACAACAACAGGAGGTTGAACAACAAAGGGTGGAACAACAGGAGGTAATGGAGGTGCAGTAGCACCCTGCACATAAGGAGGTGGCAATCTTAACAAATGAGAGATCAAAGGATCTTTTTCAAGATCTTCAATCACTTTCGGAGGAGAAAGCGGCAAGGCCGGATAACATTTATCTATGGCCATGCAACGCTGCCTATCTAAAACTTCACTCGCTCGCTCTTCTCCATCATCCCTATACTGCCTAGCAGCTTGTAGTACTGATATATTCTTATCTTTCCTATCTCTCTTTGCTTGTTTAATTTCTCTCTGTTTGGCTTCCTTTCGCCAAAGGCGGAAAGAGTCAAACATTGCCGGACGGGCTTTCTTCTTAAATAGTGCAACTTCCAGATTATCTAAAATATTTAATTCGTAACTACAATGTTGGGGCCATCGTAAAACACCATCTTTTTTAGTATAGCGGACCCATACTTCATTATAAGTAATAGGACCCACTCCGTGTTTTGAATAAAGCTCATAAGTCGGAGTTCCAACCGGAGGTATCGGACACGAGTCCTCCAATCGGGAATCCCTGTTACAACCACAACTAAACCATTTCCTAATTTTGCTAAGACCAGGCATCTTATAGCTCACTAATCTAGCTTCAAACTTCAAGGGGTTACCAACTATCGATACACTCGCAAATATACGAGCCCCTCGGCTTCGATTGCTGCAGCAGCCGAATCAGACAAAACCAAGAACCCAAAATAAAGTCGTGGGAGCGACCCACTTATACTGAACCAAAATATCTGTCACGCCACCAGAAGACCGTCTATCGTCTCGCTCTACAAAGCATCTATCGAGGGTCCAAGACAGGGCGACAGTCAGGGCAGCAGTCCTTCGTAGCCGTTGGAAAGCGGGAAGCCTTGCAGAAAAGACCTTCAGTCCACGTCGACATGCAGGGGTCAATGAAGTGGCGGCCTTCCTCCAGAATTTCCTCACATGGCTCCTCACGATCCTCAGGCTTGGACTGGTACCGCTGAAGTCGCCCCACGTTGGGTGCCAACTGAAGAACCGGGTTCTCTTAGAACCCAGCGGCGCCAGGGACACGCCCAAAGTCTTTGGGTTCTCCTGTCTTGGCAAACAGAGACACGGAATACTTCTAGGTGGCGTCAGAGATCAAATTTATTAGCTGCAGCTAGTAACAGTAAACCAAGCAATACAACAAGGTGTACAACTCAGGAAACTGCTCAATTTTCATAGAGCAAGACATCACTTTTTATACACCATATTCTCATTATAAATGTACACCCATTGCGCAAAATTCTGACCAATAGGACACATTTTCTAACTGAGTATCACATTAAAAAAAAATGTTTTACAGTAACCCAATCCAAAAGTTAATTATTAGGACTGTCCCAAATTCAACTTTTGCAAGCCGGACAAACCCATAATTGAAAGCACTACCCATGTAATGAAAAGTCGTAAGGAAAGAAACAATTCAGATGCTGATTAGGATAAGATATGTGCAAGGAAACTAAAAGTTAACGATATCCTGAACATTGATTGGCAATTTTAGACAAGAATCAAACTTAAGGGAAATTGGTTTTGCGAGGTCAGTTTCAGGTGAAGAGGTCAGTTTCTCTGCAATTCACTCACAAGTCAGAAAAGGGCCTGTTAATGCATACATGAACAATGAGGCCCATGCAACTTTGTTCGTTCAGTTACCTCCACGGCCTACGTGAGGGCAACACAAAAATGGCGTCACGAACAACTCAAACAAAATGGAGTCTGGTTCGAAATCACGGAACCTCACCTTTGCGAGCGCAATTTGCAATAATGAATCTGGCTGTTTATTTTTTATTATTTGCCACTCGCCTTGCCCGCTTGCATGCACCCACCTACCCACCTCTTAGCCCGCCTGCCTCACCTGTGCATATACGTGCCAGCCGCCCCTGAGTCTTTCTCCAGCTGGAGTTCCTTTCTTCTGAACTTGGGGTCAGACCGGAGGTCAGGCAAGGGGTCCAGAGTTTCAGCATGTTTTAGGGGAAGATGCCACAACTGTCCCTGCAGGGTTTCACACCTTGTGACAATGGTTTTGAAGCCAACGTCAGTAGGAGGCCTGCAGCGGTACCCGGGGAAGGAATACTTCAATGCAGCGGTACCCGGGGAAGGAATACTTCAATGCAGCGGCACCTGGGGAAGGAATACTTCAATGCAGCGGTACCTGGGGAAGGAATACTTCAATGCAGCAATAATGAATCTGGCTGTTTATTTTTTATTATTTGCCACTCGCCTTGCCCGCTTGCATGCACCCACCTACCCACCTCTTAGCCCGCCTGCCTCACCTGTGCATATACGTGCCAGCCGCCCCTGAGTCTTTCTCCAGCTGGAGTTCCTTTCTTCTGAACTTGGGGTCAGACCGGAGGTCAGGCAAGGGGTCCAGAGTTTCAGCATGTTTTAGGGGAAGATGCCACAACTGTCCCTGCAGGGTTTCACACCTTGTGACAATGGTTTTGAAGCCAACGTCAGTAGGAGGCCTGCAGCGGTACCCGGGGAAGTAATACTTCAATGCAGCGGTACCCGGGGAAGGAATACTTCAATGCAGCGGCACCTGGGGAAGGAATACTTCAATGCAGCGGTACCTGGGGAAGGAATACTTCAATGCAGCGGTACCTCTGTAAGGAATACTTCATGCAGCGATACCCGGGGAAGGAATACTTCAATGCAGCGGTACCTCTGGAAGGAATACTTCAATGCAGCGGTACCTCTGTAAGGAATACTTCATGCAGCGATACCCGGGGAAGGAATACTTCAATGCAGCGGTACCCGGGGAAGGAATACTTCAATGCAGCGGTACCCACGGGAAGGAATACTTCAATGCAGCGGTACCTGGAGAAGGAATACTTCAATGCAGCGGTACCTGGAGAAGGAATACTTCAATGCAGCGTTACTTCTGGAAGGAATACTTAAATGCAGCGGTACCTCTGTAAGGAATACATCATGCAGAGATACCCGGGGAAGGAATTCTTCAATGCAGCGGTACGTCTGGAAGAAATACTTCAATGCAGTGGTACCTGGAGAAGGAATACTTCAATGCAGCAGTACCTCTGGAAGAAATACTTCAATGCAGCGATACCCCTGGAAGGAATACTTCAATGCAGCGGTACCCGGAGAAGGAATACTTCAATGCAGCGGCACCTGGAGAAGGAATACTTCAATGCAGCGGTACCTCTGGAAGGAATACTTCAATGCAGCGGTACCTGGGAAGGAATACTTTAATGCAGCGGTACCTGGGGAAGGATACTTCAATGCTACGGTACCCGGGAAAGGAATACTTCAATGCAGCAGTACCTAGGGAAGGAATACTTCAATGCAGCGGTACCTCTGGAAGGAATACTTCAATGCAGCGGTACCCGGGGAAGGAATACTTCAATGCAGGGGTACCTCTGGAAGGAATACTTCAATGCAGCGGTACCCGGGGAAGGAATAATTCAATGCAGCGGTACCTCTGGAATGAATACTTCAATGCAGCAGGACCTCGGGAAGGAATACTTCAATGCAGCGGTACCTCTGGAAGGAATACTCCAATGCAGCGGTACCTGGCGAAGGAATACTTCAATGCCGCGGTACCTCTGGAAGGAATACTTCAATGCAGCGGTACCTCTGGAAGGAATACTTCAATGCAGCGGTACCTCCGGAAGAAATACTTCAATGCAGCGGTACCTGTGAAAGGAATACTTCAATGCAGCGGTACCTCTGGAAGGAATACTTCAATGTCTTGGTACGTCTGGAAGAAATACTTCAATGCAACGGTACCTGGGAAAGGAATACTTCAATGCAGCGGTACCTCTGGAAGAAATACTTCAATGCAGCGGTACCTGGGAAAGGAATACTTCAAAGCAGCGGTTCCCAGGGAAGGAATACTTCAATGCACCGGTATCTGGGGAAGGAATACTTCAATGCAGCGGTACCTCTGGAAGGAATACTTCAATGCAGCAGGACCTCGGGAAGGAATAATTCAATGCAGCGGTACCTCTGGAAGGAATACTTTAATGCAGCGGTACCTGGGGAAGGATACTTCAATGCTACGGTACCCGGGAAAGGAATACTTCAATGCAGTGCACCTAGGGAAGGAATACTTCAATGCAGCGGTACGTCTGGAAGAAATACTTCAATGCAGCGGTACCTGGGAAAGGAATACTTCCAAGCAGCGGTACCCGGGGAAGGAATACTTCAATGCACCGGTATCTGGGGAAGGAATACTTCAATGCAGCGTTACTTGGGGAAGGAATTCTTCAATGCAGCGGTACCTCTGGAAGAAATACTTCAATGCAGCGGTACCTGGGAAAGGAATACTTCCAAGCAGCGGTACCCGGGGAAGGAATACTTCAATGCACCGGTATCTGGGGAAGGAATACTTCAATGCAGCGTTACTTGGGGAAGGAATACTTCAATGCAGCGGTACCTGGGGAAAGATTACTTCAATGCAGCGGTCCCTCTGGAAGGAAAACTTCAATGCAGCGGTACCTCTGGAAGGAATACTTCAATGCAGTGGTACCTGGGAAAGGAATACTTCAATGCAGTGGTACCTGGGGAAGGAATACTTCAATGCAGCTGTACCTCTGGAAGGAATACTTCAATACAGCGGTACCTGGGAAAGGAATACTTCAATGCAGCAGTACCTCTGGAAGGAATACTTCAATGCCTCGGTACGTCTGGAAGAAATACTTCAATGCAGCGGTACCTGGGAAAGGAATACTTCAATGCAGCGGTACCTCTGGAAGAAATACTTCAATGCAGCGGTACCTGGGAAAGGAATACTTCAAACCAGCGGTACCCGGGGAAGGAATACTTCAATGCACCGGTATCTGGGGAAGGAATACTTCAATGCAGCGTTACTTGGGGAAGGAATACTTCAATGCAGTGGTACCTCTGGAAGGAATACTTCAATGCAGCGGTACGTCTGGAAGAAATACTTCAATGCAGCGGTACCTGGGAAAGGAATACTTCAATGCAGCGGTACCCGGGGAAGGAATACTTCAATGCAGCAGTATCTAGGGAAGGAATACTTCATTGCAGCGGTACCTCTGGAAGGAATACTTCAATGCAGCGGTACCCGGGGAAGGAATACTTCAATGCAGCGGTACCTCTGGAAGGAATACTTCAATGCAGCAGGACCTCGGGAAGGAATACTTCAATGCAGCAGAACCTCTGGAAGGAATACTCCAATGCAGCGGTACCTGGGGAAGGAATACTTCAATGCAGCTGTACTTCTGGAAGGAATACTTCAATGCAGCGGTACCTCTGGAAGGAATACTTCAATGCAGCGGTACCTCTGGAAGAAATACTTAAATGCAGCGGTACCTGGGAAAGGAATACTTCAATGCAGCGGTACCTCTGGAAGGAATACTTCAATGCCTCGGTACGTCTGGAAGAAATACTTCACTGCAGCGGTACCTGGGAAAGGAATACTTCAATGCAGCGGTACCTCTGGAAGAAATACTTCAATGCAGCGGTACCTGGGAAAGGAATACTTCAAAGCAGCGGTACCCGGGGAAGGAATACTTCAATGCAGCGGTACCTGGGGAAGGAATACTTCAATGCAGTAGTACCTGGGGAAGGAATACTTAATGCAGCGGTACCTCTGGAAGGAATACTTCAATGCAGCGGTACCCGGGGAAGGAATACTTCAATGCAGCGGTACCTCTGGAAGGAATACTTCAATGCAGGGGTACCTCTGGAAGGAATACTTCAATGCAGCGGTACCCGGGGAAGGAATACTTCAATGCAGCGGTACCTGGGGAAGGAATACTTCAATGCAGCGGTACTTGGGGAAGGAATACTTCAATGCAGCGATACCTGGGGAAGATTACTTCAATGCAGCGGTACCTGGGGAAAGAATACTTCAATGCTACGGTACCCGGGGAAGGAATACTTCAATGCAGCGGTACCAGGGGAAGAAATGCTTCAATGCAGCGGTACCCGGGGAAGGAATACAGCATTTGACCAGCTTGACACCCCTGGTATCTCAGGGCCTGGAATTACTGAGGCAGTAAATTCTGCACCTGATAATTGTGGCTCAATATTTGGGCTTGTATTTCACCCTGAAAGCAGGGCACAAGTCCTTAAAAAAGAAGTGGGGGGATGCTGACGTCATGACAGCAAGTGACATCACGAAAGGTGGCTTGCACCATCAGACTCATTGCCTCCCCTCGCTCACCCCTTAGATGCGATTGCATCAGGGAAGCCAGCGCGTGAGCAGAGTTATGAATGAGCTCCGATGTTGCCCCAGAGAGGCCAAAGAGTGAATGTGTGGCTTCATTTGCTCCAGTTATCGAGCCCCAAGTAAAATAAGTGGGGGGGGGGGGGCGCCGTCCACCGCGTGGTACCCCGGCTCGAGCCCTGCCGGAAGGGCAGAACACATATACACTTGGACCTAATATTTCTAGGTTAGCGTGTTATTCCCCATTCTGGTGGATATCATTTATAATTCCTGGATTTAGGTACGAGGGATCCTAGAGGGTAGCAATGAGAGATTCTATCCCTCGGGCGTTCTCGCAGCCCTCTGGTACCATAATCCAGGAAGTCGTAACTTCTTTTTTATACATTTTTTTTTAATGATTTGCTTTTTTTTATTTCAAATGATTTTATTAGAGAATTGTTATATATACAGTACAGTACCGATACATTGAGGGCAATACTGGTAAGCTTCAGGCGCCGTTGGGGTTACAGTAGGCGTATCGTCGAACATGAACGGTCGGGTGTAGAGGTGGTAGGTGGTCAAGATCTTGGCTTATCCTGCCATGGTGTACAATTGTATTACCCTCGAAGCGAGAAAGCGAAAGAGGGAAGAAAGAGAGAAAGAAGTGGTAACTTCTATCTCGACCATCCGTTTTGCATAATCAAGCATTGCTTTTCAAGATGTGCTCAGTTAAACAGCCGCTGCTAACATCTGCTGTAATCTGCACCAACCGAGGTTGAATACTGGCAAGAACAGCTCAAACGTTCATCCTTCCGAGTTCGACAAATTAACTATCATTGAACTGGGTAATATTAACATCAGTTCTCATAGTAACATCAGTTCTCACACTGAAGCATGCGTTCTTAACTTCTCACTGTTCAGTAATGACGTCGAATTTGACTGGTTTCTGTTTGGTAGACTTCATTCTGAAGGGCGTCTCGGAGAGCAGGGGAGTCAGAATCCACCCCAGTGTGGGCTAAACCACCTTAACATTCTCCCAGGGAATGGGGGTGGGGATTATGAATGCACAACACAGCGCTGTCATTGACTATCTAGGACCCTTCCATTGTCAGGGGGACTGACTGCCTGCCCCGCACACCCTCTATACACACACACCCCGCTTCTGAGCGCCTGTCACCATCACTGCCACGGCCAGCATCCAACTCATCCTTTTATCGGCTTGAGTGACAGCTCCCCACCCCGAGGTCACAGGCCTGGAGCCGGATGACAGGCAGCGTCTCCAGCGCTCAGACGGACGCGAAGGCTCACAACAAGCGCCCTGAAGCGCCTCCCAGGACAGTAAGGCCCTCGTTATAAAAGCTGTGGTAATACCGGGCGGTAATGCCACTATAGCAGGGCACAGTGTTTGCACAGGGCAGTAGTCACTCACTCCCCACTCTGAGGTCTCCACGTCAGAATCGGGGTATTCCTCGCGGTTTCCAAGGATACAGGCTTCACACCTTGAAATGTTTCAGTTTTCCCATACAAATCCTGCCAGGTTTTTATGAGGCGACATTTGGGGACTGGAAAAGCTTCGTCTCCGTGCAACACGTGAGCACAACTTGTAATCCGGATACTACAGCAAGCACACGTGTACCCCGACAGAATTACCGCGGCTTTGATAATCGTGGGGAAAGGAAATACAAATAAGCGGGGGCGGGGCATCTAACCTTGGATCTGGGGGCAGTCCATACTAATATTATAAAGAGAGAGCCCAAACCTTTGAGGCAAGTAATCTTAGGAACCACAGCACCAATCACAACACCCAGTACAGCGTTAGAAAGGGCAGGTGCAGCAGAAGGACATTGGCTATACAGATGCCCACCATATACATTAGAAACGTAAAAGAACCTTACCTGCAAAGTAGTCCCTTGTGGGAGTGGGCGGGGCACAGCATTCCGACAAAAAGAAGCGTTCCTTGTGGGCGTGGGTGCGTTGTGCTGGGGGCGTGTCCAATGCGGCATCATTCCGACAAACAGAAGCGTTCCTTCTGGGAGTGGGGAAACACAACATGTGCGTTGTGCTGGGGGTGTGGCCAATGGGCGCGGCAATCGCGCACCAGCAATTGCAGTCCTGCAAAAAGTGGCTGTATGCGTTCAGCTGGGGGCGCGGACACACACGTTACAGGGTCACACACTTCGCATTTTCATTTGCGCTGGGAGCGTGTCAGACGTACTGTGGGCGTGTGCGTTGTGCTGGGGGCGTGTCAGACGTACTGGGGGTGAAAGCCTTTACAATAACACTGGGCGATGCTTTAACAAATTCCCATCCTGGAGCTCACAAGTCCTGCAAAAAGTGGCCGTATGCGTTCACCTGGGGGCGCGTACACACACGTTACAGGGTCACACACTTCGCATTTTCATTTGTTCTGGGGGCGTGTCAGACGTACTGTGCGCGTATGCGTTGTGCTGGGGGCGTCTCAGACGTACTGGGGGCGAAAGCCTTTACAAGAACACTGGGCGGTGCGTTAACAAATTTCCAGTGCGTTCGCCGTTCACGCCATGTGGGTCGTCTAAATGGCAAAATAGCGGGTGGCAAAATACCGGACACACACAGGGTCATACACTTCGCATTTTCATTGGGGCTGGGGCCATGTCAGACTTACTGGGGGCGAATAACGTTACCATAACTAACGGACTACACAGCACCCACAGTGCACGGGCATTGTAACAGAAGGCATCTCACTCATCTTATCTGTTCTGATACTTACCGAATGCTGCATTCTACCTTTTGTCAAACTCTCATTACAGATTTTGAAACGCATTCTATTCCATACCCGGACAACGTCCGGACGGGCTGCTAGTATGTTATAAAGATGATAACGAGTCCTTGAAGTTAATTATATTCCTTTAATAAGCATAACCCGGTTACAGAGAAACTGCGGGCACAGCCGCTGGACAGCTCTATTCACAAACAGTAGTCCTCCAACTACTCAAATTCTAAAACAGAATAACTAATGCAGTTTGATTCATAACATTTACTCCCCCCCCTTATAACAACAAAACGACTAAAAATCTACAAGAACAACAAACAAAAAACATAAATAGGTTTCACTGTACATAAGTAATATAATCCTCTAACTTTTTGGTTTAGTGCAAACACGTTTAGAGCGTGGAGCAATGTAATCACTTTTGTTTCCTGTGACATTGTCTTCCGTGTACAGGGAATCAACATCTGTGCAAGAAGCGGAATGCTCTACTTGATTTTTACTGCAAGAGGGTCTGTCTACATCACTAATGCTCGGGGATGCAACAATGGTACAATCACCATCATCAATCCAATCATCATTTTTTCTAGTGGTCTGAGAACTAACGTTACCTTTAAATAATGTAATTTTATTTGCATTCCACACTTTACCATCACTCAACAGCGCAGAATTACACAAAACTTTGAGTGGGGATGAGTACTTACTTTCACCTTTTGTTACTAATCTTCCTTTTTTCACTTTAACAATATCACCTACCTTAAGTGCAAAACTCCTTCTATTTCTATTGAGTTTCTCTTTCCATTGTGACTGGTAATCTCCTAGGGAGTGCCTTACATCCTCAACATTCCAATTGATTTTTTTAGTGCAACTCAACCAACCCATGTTGTCCTTAGTACGGGGAGAACGACCTCTCATCAATTCAAAAGGTGGAAACCCAGAAGGATCGCATTTTGTAATTCTGTAGGCACAATCGGTCTTTCTTAACTCATCTTCCCAGTCCATGTTGTTACTGTTACCCATTACAATAATCCCCTTAATAACCCTATTAAAGCATTCTACGCTACCACTACCTTCTGGGTGGTAAACGGAGGTAGTTCTGTGTATGATGCCTGAGTCATTTATGAATTTCTTAAACTGTTCTCCTACGAATTGTCCTCCATTATCCGAAATGAGGTCTTTGGGAAGACTTCCCAATTAAAAACGTCTCCTAAAAATGTTAAAACATTTTCAGAATCAGCTCTTTCAACAACCTTATACTCCGGCCATTTAGAAAAATGGTCTACAATCACAATAATATATTTTTGCCTTTCATCAATACTCCTAACTGGCCCCAAAATGTCGATACCAACTCTTTCCCACAGCATATTTGGGACCACAATGGGATGTGGGCTAGTCTTACATGTGATTAAACTTTTATCAGAATTAACACAATCATAACATTCACATACAACTTTCTCTATTTCCCTGTCAATGCCTGGCCACCAATATTCATGTTTAATTCTACTTTTTGTTTTTACAATTCCTAAATGCCCTTCGTGACACAGGTTGATGACTTCCTCGGACAGCTGAAGGGGGAACCAGTTTACCACCCCTGAGTAATAACCCATTTTCAAGAGATAATTCATGTCTTACTTCCCAAAACGGCGTTAAACAATTGTATAAACTACATTTTTCTGGCCACCCTTTTTTAACAAATTGACAAACATCCTGAATCACTTTGTCAGAACTAATATTTTCTATCCACTCCTTGTGAGTTATACACTTGAATTCGTTGTCAAAAATACTGCCCACAAACCCTTCATCCCAATCATTTTCACCCTTATTAACTGCAGGAAGGGGGCTCCTACTTAGAAAATCTGCGATTCTATTTTGCATACCGGGTACATAAACTACTTCATACACGAAGTCTAGGAGTTGTGCTGAAAAACGTGAGATTCTGGGTGAAACATTATCAAGACCAGAAGATGTAAGGACCTTAGTTAAAGGCTTATGATCAGTGCGTAGTGTAACGCATGTTCCCCAAATGAACTGTTTAAAGTGTTTGAGACCCCATAAACAACCTAGAACCTCTCTTTCTATCACAGAGTAGTTTTCTTCAGTAATAGTCAAAGCCCTCGAAGCGAAAGCCGCCACACATTCTGAACCGTCCCTCTCTAGTTGAGAAAGAACAGCTCCAAGTCCCTTACCACTTGCATCCGTCGTGATGAAGCTCTTCAGCTTGGGGTCGAATCCTCTTAGTGCTGGTGCATGACAAATATCCTTTTTATGCCTTCTATACACATTTGACATTCATTCGACCAATCAAAACTATACCCATCTTTAATAACTGCCTTATACAGTACATCTTTTCAGCAAAAGTATTTACAAATTTAGAGTAGTACTCAGCGAGCCCCAGGAAGGATCTAACATCATCCTTATTTTTTGGAGTGGGAGCTTTGAGAATAGCGTCCACCAACTCTGATTTAGGGCTAATACCATATCCACTAATTTCATGGCCCAGATATGTTACACTTCTTTTTGCCATTCTGCATTTAGATTTTTCAGCAGTAAGACCTCTATTATCCAGTACCTGCAAAACTTTTGTTAAAAGATTATCATGCTCAGCTTTGTTTTTGCCCATACCAAGAATGTCATCTTGAAAAAATAATACATTTTTGATTTCCTTAAAGATAGTAAACATAATGCCCTGAAACATTGCAGCGGCAGACGCTAATCCGAATGGTTAACATCAAGTTGCCGATCGCGAGCGTGGAAAATAAACCACCCGGCGAGATTCTCAACGTGGGGAGGTCAGGTTTCTCATTGCAAGAGGTTGCGTATGGTCGCGACCGCTTGCGATGAGAAACTGCCAGTCCACATTGAGATAGCTGCCGCTCGAGTAAAAATCTACTAGAGCGGCAGAAAACAACTGCTTGCGCTGTACAAGATGCCGTTTGCAATGATTGCACAGTGCGGACAAGCATCCGGCACTGTGCAATGTTTGCGAGCAGCATTTCCCTATGCTACGCGTAGTTCACGTAGTGAAAAGTGCACTTCGCATAGCTATGCGTAGTGCTACTACGTGAACTACACCCAGGGTTACTCGTGGTAGAACTCCGCTCTGGTAAAAAGAACAATTGATGGACAGAATGCAGAACAATGTCATATATGCACCCCAGTACAGAGATCTGGGCCTAAATCCATTGTTTTTTAGCTCACCATGCCATTCCAGTTTGGACCCCGCCATATGCAAATCAGTCTTGACCCTGCGCCCAATGGGAACAGTCCAGCCTGAACTGCCAGGCCAGGTCCTCCCTGGACTGAAAAGAAGCATCCTAGGACCGGTTGCGTAGCACCGCTCTAGTAGGGTAACTCAATAAAGCAACCTTCGATAGAGTGATTCATGCTAGAGCTTCCCTCCAGTACAGAAATTCATAAAGCAACCCTCGATAAACTGATTAATGCTAGAACTCATCTCCAGTACAGTAACTCAAAGAAGCAACCCCTGAGAGAGGACTTCATGCTAGAATGTATTTGAGCTTTTAAAGCGCACTGCTACCCGTCCGTAGGTTTCCTGGCGCTGTATAACTCTGGGGAACCCGTCCTGGCTTTCCCTGTGGGATGGTCTCTGCTGGGAGTCCCCAAGGTGGAGCCAGGCATCCCCGGAATTGATGGGGCCGTTGCCCCATCCCCAGAATGTCGCTCCATCCTGTGTCCATCAGAACAGTAAGTCACAAAGGAATCCTCAATAGACCAATTCATGATAAAGCAGCTTTCAGTACAGTAACTCAAAAGAAACCTTCAATAGACCGAGTCATGCTAAAATGTCCCTTCATTGAGCAGCCATAGAACAGTAACTCAGTAAATCAACCTTAAATAGACGGATGGCTCTGGCACAAGCCTGGTGGATTCCCCTTTGTTGTATTACAAGTGCCACAGGATATAATGCACTTGTCATAAGGGAATGTGTGACATTACAATCCAAACATTTACAACGCATACCTTTACAACACAGTTTTTACATCGCAACATCCATTACAATGCATGATTTTACATCGCATGCCTTCACCCTGCATTTTTAGAAACTACATTTACAACGCCTTCCATTACAACACATACCATTACAACGCATATTACTTTTAGGGCAACAGTAGGGGAAGTGTTGGATAGTGTAGGGGTAGAAATTACTATTCCCACTCCAGTGAGTGCAACAGAAGGTTAAGTGTTGGATAGCGTAGGGTTAGAAATTACTATTCCCATTCCAGTGATTGCAGCAATAGAGTAAGTGTTGGATTGTATCGGGGTAAAAATTACTATTCCCCATTACTTACCATATATTGCTTTGTAGTGACATGCATTGTAGTGACATGCATTCATTGTAGTGACATGTGATGTAATGACCGCATTGTAATTGCATGCGATGCAAAGGATGTTGCATTGTAATGACTGTGTTGTAAAGGTTGTGCGTTGTAATGACTGCGTTGTAAAGGGTGTCTCCCGTCATAAGGCATCGTTCTCCCAGTAGATCCAATCCACCCCATGTCCGTGCCCCAAGCTTCCTTCCTCTCACAATTGTACTATAGAATATAGGAGGGAGAGCTCACCATAATTAGACTCGTATTCAGACCAGAGGTACCAGACTTGTAAGACCACAACCCTTTCACACTGTAAGACTGCATATTAAAATAGGAGAATGACACCACTGCTTGGTAATATGTACAGTGGAAGGAACAGCAGCAGCCTTGCAAATGTGTGCATGAGAGAGAGAGAGAGGGGGGGCAGGAGGGGAGGAGAGAGAATGATAGAGGGAGAGAGAGAGAGAGAAAGGGGAAGAGAGAGAGACAGAGAGAGAGAGAGACAGAGAGAGAGGGGAAGAGAGAGAGAGAGAGAGAGAGAGAGAGAGAGGAAGAGAGAGAGAGGAAGAGAGAGAGAGACAGAGAGAGATAGAAAGAGGAAGAGGAAGAGAGAGAGAGAGAGAGGAAGAGAGAGAGGGGGAGAGGAAGAGAGAGAGGAAGAGAGAGAGGGGAAGAGAGAGAGAGAGAGGGAGAGGAAGAGAGAGAGGGGGAGAGGAAGAGAGAGAGAGGAAGAGAGAGAGGGGAAGAGAGAGAGAGAGGGAGAGGAAGAGAGAGAGGAAGAGAGAGAGAGGAAGAGAGATAGAGAGGGGGGAGGAGAGAGAGAGGGGGGAAGAGAGAGAGAGAGAGGTAGAGAGAGAGAGGGGGAGGAGAGAGAGGGGGGAAGAGAGAGAGGTAGAGAGAGGGGGAGGAGGAGGAGAGAGATAGGAAGAGATAGAGAGAGAGAGAGAGAGAGGAAGAGAGAGAGAGGGGGAGGAGGAGAGAGAGAGAGAGGGGGAGGAGAGAGAGAGAGGTAGAGAGAGGATGGGAGGAGGAGGAGATAGAGAGAGAGAGAGGAAGAGAGAGAGAGAGGTAGAGAGATAGAGAGGGAGAGAGAGGGAGAGAGGGGAGGAGGGAAGAGAGAGGAAGAGAGAGAGAGGGGAAGAGAGAGAGGGGGAAGAGAGAGAGAGGGAGAGAGAGAGGAAGAGAGCGAGAGAAGAGAGAGGATGAGAGAGAGAGAGAGGTAGAGAGAGGGGGAGGAGAGAGAGAAAGAGAGGGGGGGAGGAGGAGAGAGAGAGAGAGAGATAGAGAGAGAGCGAAAGAGAGGGGAAGAGAGAGAGAGAGGGGAAAAGACAGAGAGAGAGACATGTTTGTGCCCTCCCCCAACCTCTAACCTGCACGACAGAGGTGGGCGTGTTGACCTGGGGTGTGGTTCCTCCAGTGATACTTTCAAATGTGGGTTCTTCTGCCGTAACCCCTGTGGGCAGCTTTCTGTATGTCTTGGCACCGGAATAGAAAAATGTTAAGGATACCTACTGTTTACTAGTCCCACTTTTTTAACTACAAGAACAGCAAGGCAGCTAATGACCAGTACACCATACAACCAGTGAGTCTGACTACTTCTAACCATCTACTCTTTCGAAAACACATTAAAACCTGGTCATGCGCTATATAAACAACTATAACATAACATAACATAACATATAAATAAACTTGCAGCCTACCTCCATAGGTTGACTACCAAACATCTCAACATTAGAACAATTTGTATCATATGAGAGACAACAGTCTAATCCCTTAAGCCTTTTAACAAAGTTCAGAAAGCTGTTTCAATCATATTCTTTTAAACAAATTCTTTATTCATCATTTCTTTATACAGGAACAGCCAAAAGAGCAGCCAACGCGTTTCGCTCACAATCGAGCTTCATCAGGGCATAAATCCCACTAAGTCTCAAAACATGTTCTCCAAAACTAAAGTGCAACTGGCGATGAATTCTCGTAAATGACTGGAGCAACAACCATCCAATTATAGCGCTTGTAGTGTGCAAAGCCCGTGCTAGACAAAGCAAAGGATGGTCGCAACACACAAAGTGTGTTGTACGGGCAATGTGTTCCTGCAGCTAGATTCTCAGGTGCATAAATCCAGTGCCTTGTTTGGCAAAAAGTAACTCAACTTCACTTACAAATCTGCCAAGTTTTACGCGTCTGGTGTGACACAGACAATTTAATTCTGTGTAAAGGATAGCAAGGACAGGGCGAGGTGGGCAGAGGCAGTAAATGAACACAGAGAATCAGAGGAACAGGAAGAAAGGCAAAGGTGTAAAGTGAAATGGACAGAGAGACACAGAGAGAAGTGAGGAACAAGAAGAAAGACATGGGTAGAGAAAGATGGGCCGGGTGGGGACGATGGAGGGGGAAAGGTATGTAAATGGGAGCAAAACGGAGAAGAAGAAAGGAAAACATGTGGGGTGCAGATTCACAAAGAAAGTTCATACATTTACATCCACCGACCTACTACTAGACCCCAGTCATTATATGACAAACAGTTACTGTAGAACATCTGGTAAACGTGCCCATTGCAGCTTTCCACTCCTACCACTGGGAACGCCATGTAACTATTATCTGCTCTGGCCCCTCTGCACAGCCATAAGAAGGATAAACATCTGCTTTGAAGCCTGATATGAAAATACATTTTTTTCTATGGGAAAATGCTTTTTTTACATTGGCAAATAAATTCCTTCTAAAACACCCCACAAAACTTGGGGGTGTTCCATCCCCCTTCTCACCATAAAAGGAAACTTACTTCAGCTCTTTTCTGAAGTAAATCCCTAACGATTTCCTTGGTGGGGGGATTGGAGCGGATTATTTGAGGCGTCACAAACTCTCAAAACAAACCACACCTTGGCGCGCCCACCCCTTACATACATGTACGACACTATGACACACACATGTGTACAGGGGCGGCCTTAGGCATGTGCAAGCTGTGCCGCCACGCCAATATATATCCTTAATATAATAATCCTCTGAGGGTGGATACATATTTGCGTGGCGGCCCCTGGCAGGGATTTGGTGGCCTCTGGTTCTGTTCCACTTCCAAACACCCTGACCCCCACCCCTTCGGGGCCCACCCGGACCTCCTCTTCCGGGGCCCCCTACCTACGCTCCCTGTCCCTGTCCAGGGCCGCCATGAGCCTACAGCCTCCCCTGATGTGTAGAAGTAAAGACAATTACTCCTGCCAGGTATCCTTTGTGCGCTCCTGGCAGGTGTAAATGGGGCAAGACGTGAAATGGAGAAGGGGGTCCCAGAGGTGGAAGATAGATTAAGGAGATTGGGCAGAGCGGGGGAAAGAGAGGGAGAGAGAGAGAAAGAGGGAGAGAGAGAGAGAGAAAGAGAGAGTAAGAGAGAGAAAGAGGGAGAGAGAGAGAGCGAGAGAGAAAGAGAGAGAAAGAGGGAGTGAGAATGAGAGAGAGAGCAAGAGAGAGAGAAAGTGGGAGAAAGTGGGAGAGAGAGCGAGAGAAAAAGAGAGAGTGAGAAGGAGAGAGAGAGCGAGAGAGAGAGAAAGTGTGAGAAAGAGGGAGAGAGGGAGAGAGAAAGAGGGAGTGAGAAGGAGAGAGAGAGTGAGAGAGAGAGAAAGAGGGAGAGAGCGAGAGAGAAAGAGAAAGAGAGAGAAAGAGGGATAGAGAGAGAGGGAGAAAGAGAGAAAGAAGGAGAGAGCGAAAGAGAGAGAAAGAGGGAGAGAGAGAGGAGAGAGAGCGGATGAGAAAGAGAGAGAGAGAGAGAGAGAGAGAGAGAGAGAGAGGGAGAAAGAGGGATAGAGAGAGAGGGAGAAAGAGAGAAAGAAGGAGAGAGCGAAAGAGAGATTGGAACACTCCCTTGCCTTCAGCGGGAGCTTTTAGACCCATTTTGTTTTAATTTTTGCATTTACTTTGTCAGCGCCTATCTGCGCTTTTATCCCCACGCTGCCTACCTTGCCTTGGGGCTCTGTCCTTCACTTCGCCGCCTGCGCAGCCGAGCTGGTCGCTGCTGAGGCCGCTTAGTCCCTCGCCTGCCGCCTCCAGCGGACGCTCCCCCCGGCCACGCCCACTCCTGACCACGCCCCCTTGGGCCGGTACTTAGGGGCTGATTGAGAGCTCTTCCCTCATTGGAACACTCCCTTGCCTTCAGCGGGAGCTTTTAGACCCATTTTGTTTTAATTTTTGCATTTACTTTGTCAGCGCCTATCTGCGCTTTTATCCCCACGCTGCCTACCTTGCCTTGGGGCTCTGTCCTTCACTTCGCCGCCTGCGCAGCCGAGCTGGTCGCTGCTGAGGCCGCTTAGTCCCTCGCCTGCCGCCTCCAGCGGACGCTCCCCCCGGCCACGCCCACTCCTGACCACGCCCCCTTGGGCCGGTACTTAGGGGCTGATTGAGAGCTCTTCCCTCATTGGAACACTCCCTTGCCTTCAGCGGGAGCTTTTAGACCCATTTTGTTTTAATTTTTGCATTTACTTTGTCAGCGCCTATCTGCGCTTTTATCCCCACGCTGCCTACCTTGCCTTGGGGCTCTGTCCTTCACTTCGCCGCCTGCGCAGCCGAGCTGGTCGCTGCTGAGGCCGCTTAGTCCCTCGCCTGCCGCCTCCAGCGGACGCTCCCCCCGGCCACGCCCACTCCTGACCACGCCCCCTTGGGCCGGTACTTAGGGGCTGATTGAGAGCTCTTCCCTCATTGGAACACTCCCTTGCCTTCAGCGGGAGCTTTTAGACCCATTTTGTTTTAATTTTTGCATTTACTTTGTCAGCGCCTATCTGCGCTTCTATCCCCACGCTGCCTACCTTGCCTTGGGGCTCTGTCCTTCACTTCGCCGCCTGCGCAGCCGAGCTGGTCGCTGCTGAGGCCGCTTAGTCCCTCGCCTGCCGCCTCCAGCGGACGCTCCCCCCGGCCACGCCCACTCCTGACCACGCCCCCTTGGGCCGGTACTTAGGGGCTGATTGAGAGCTCTTCCCTCATTGGAACACTCCCTTGCCTTCAGCGGGAGCTTTTAGACCCATTTTGTTTTAATTTTTGCATTTACTTTGTCAGCGCCTATCTGCGCTTCTATCCCCACGCTGCCTACCTTGCCTTGGGGCTCTGTCCTTCACTTCGCCGCCTGCGCAGCCGAGCTGGTCGCTGCTGAGGCCGCTTAGTCCCTCGCCTGCCGCCTCCAGCGGACGCTCCCCCCGGCCACGCCCACTCCTGACCACGCCCCCTTGCCGCACTATTTACCATGTGCTTTTACCGTTCGCGCAGCGGACGGGCGCAGCGGGCGCGCCGTTTGCGCGCCGAAGGCGCGCCTAAGGCAAGCCCGTCTGCGCCCGTCCGCGACCGACCGGGACCAGGGGCCATAGACCCTGCTCCTCGCCTGGCGTACTCTTCGGCCCAACTCTTATCCTCGTCTGCCTCAACCCCTCTATCACCTTCTGTAGCTCTCCACTTATCCTCGCTTGGTATTAATGCCCCTTCCCCTCCTGGCGCTGCCTTACCTTTCCCTTCTTCTCCTCTCTCCTCTCTCCCCCTTCCCCTTTGTGTGTCCCCCGGTTCGCTTCACGCCTCTGCCATTCTCTTGAACACACGTTCGGCTGTAAAAAATCAAACTGCTCTCTTTAATCTACTGGACACGGACCCCCCGGATTTCCTCTTTCTCACTGAAACCTGGTTTTCCTCCCACTCTCTTCCGGATCTTCTCGCTATTCTCCCGGCAACCCATTACGCCCTCCGTGCTGACCGCCCAGATGGTAGATCTGGCGGTGGCGTGGCGCTTATAGTTCACCGATCCTTGCAGTTCCAGCTCCTTTCGCATCCTGGCATTACCAATGTTGACTTTCTGGTGGCCCGTTCTCTCAACCTTCCGGTTCCCCTCACGGTGATTCTCCTGTACCGTCCCCCTCAGTATATGTCTTCTTTTGTGTCCTCTCTGCAGGATCTCTTGGCCACCCTGGCTGTAGATAATTCCTCTCTAATTCTACTCGGGGATTTTAATTTTTGGCCGGGCGATCCGCAGGAGGGCCCCCTCTCGAAAGACTTTTCCGCTACTCTCCGCTGCCTCAACTTTTCATCTCACGTCTTGACCCCCACTCATACTCACGGTCACATTCTTGACCAGATCTGGTCTCTCCGCTGCAAACCCCTGGTGTCCTCTATTTCTCCTTGTGGCTGGTCGGATCATTTTCTGATCTCCTTCTCCATCCCCCTGGGTCAGCCCGAGAAAGCTACCCTGCCCAAGAACATCTGGGCTCGGTGCTGGAAGAATGTTGATCTTAACGACCTTTCCTCTTCTCTTTCTCTATCGGCTCCCGGCCTGTCTGATCTCCCTGTGGAACACCAGGCGGATGCTATTCGCACTTGGCTCTCCTCGGCTTGTGATCAGGCCGCCCCTCTCAAAAAGATTAGATTGGCCCGCCATCACGATGCCCACAGGTGGTTCTCCAACGACCTCAGATCCCTGAAGCTTGAGCTCAGACGGTCGGAACGTCGCTGGCGTCGTACCTATTGTCCCACTCTCCGCCTGAAGTATAGGGCTCTTCTTAATAACTATAAATCGGCCATTCTAGCGGCCAAATCTAAATACTTCTCGGACCGCGTTGCCCTTTCGGCTAACAAAACTCGCGAGATCTTTTCTCTGGTCCGTAGCCTTGCCACCTCTGACCGTACTGGACTTTCCCCTGCTCCTTCGCAATCTCTTTGTCTTTCGTTGAACACCTTTTTTATTAATAAAATAATCACCATTAAGGCCAACATCCCGACTGTGCCTCACCCTGACCTCCCGGCCCACTCCCCTTCCTCTTCCTCTGTTTTTGATCACTTCGCACCCATCTCACCCGAGCTTTTCCTTGACCTCCTCGTCAAGGTCAAGTCCGGCTCCCCGGCGGATTGCGCACCTGCTCGCATCCTCAGAACTCTATTTACCAGTTGTCCCACCCCTCCCCTTTCCTTCCTTAATTCCTGCTTGGCTCTGGGTTCTGTCCCTTCCTTCTTTAAGTCTGCCATTGTGCTTCCCATTTTGAAGAAAGCCGGCCTGGACCCCTCTCTTCCATCTAATTTTAGGCCAATCTCCCTCCTTCCCTATCTTGGGAAGATTCTCGAGAGCCACGTAACATCCTGTCTCTCATCCTACATCGAGGAGAATAGCATCTTGGCCTCCCACCAGGCTGGCTTTCGACCGGGCCACTCCACTGAGGGCGTGGTCCTCGCGGTCCTTGACGAACTGAAGGGCAGGGCCGATGGTAATCTCCCTCAGGCCTTGGTCCTTTTGGACTTGTCCGCTGCGTTTGACACGGTCGACCATGCTATTCTTCTTGACCGTGTCAGCGCAGCGGGCATCCAGGGCGTTGCCCTCTCCTGGATCGCCTCTTTTTTGCAGGGACGCTCACAGGCAGTCCACCTTTCCACTTTCTCTGCCCCCCCCCTCCCCGTCACGTGTGGGGTACCCCAGGGCTCTTCCCTCTCTCCCCTTCTTTTCAACCTCTATATCCGCCCCCTTATTTCTTCGCTTCTAGAGCTGGGGGTCTCGGTGTATAACTACGCTGACGACCTCCAGCTCGTCTTCGATCTGTCTTCCCCCACTCACTCTCTTCCCAAGCTCAGGTCGACTCTTGTCTTTATTTCCCAGTGGATGAGCCTCAATCATTTGAAGCTCAACCCTGATAAGACAGAGCTCGTCCTCACTGGTGGCCCCTCTAATCCCTGGTCCTCTGCTCATTGGCCCCTTTCCTTTGGTCCTCCTCCTTCCCCGGTTTCCTCTGTTCGGACTCTGGGCATCAAGGTCAGCAATGATCTTTCGATGCATGCGCATATTAGTTCTGTTGTATCCTCTTGTTTTCTTTCCCTTCGTCTTATCCGCAAGATCTCCCGGTTTTTTTCTGTTGATGCACTCAAAGTTATCATCACTGCCCTCATTACATCCCGCCTGGATTATGGCAATGGCCTGTTTGTAGGCATCCCTGCCTACGAGACTCGTCGTCTCCAGGCCATCCAGAACCAGGCGGCCCGTCTTGTCCTTCGTCTTCCCAAGTTCTCCCATATCACTCCCGCCCTTAAAACCCTTCACTGGCTCCCTGTTCAGTACAGGTCCCAGTTTAAACTTGCTTGCCTGGCCTTTCGGGCGCAAGCCCGTTCCGCTCCTTTCTTCATCAACTCCCTCATCTCCTCTCATGCCCCTTCCCGTTCCCTCCGTTCCTCTTCCCTCTCTCTCCTTCACGTTCCCCGCTTCCGAAAGTCTCGCACAGGGGGCACCCGCTTCTCTGTGCGCGCGCCGCAGATCTGGAACTCCCTCCCCCTCTCTATCCGTTCCATCCCCATCTTTTCTCACTTTCGGAAAGCCCTCAAAACTTTTCTCTTCCTTCAGGCTTTCCCGGACTAATTCCTCCTCCTATCTGTTAGGCAGATGTTGATGTGTTCCCCAGCGCCAGGAAGCCGCTTGGCCACAGAGCGCTCTATAAATCCCTTTTTCATTTCATTCATTTCATTTCATTTCATTTCATTTCATTTCATTTCATTTCAGAGAAAGAGGGAGAGAGAGAGGAGAGAGAGCGGATGAGAAAGAGAGAGACAGAGAAAGAGAGAGAGAGAAAGAGAGAGTGAGAGCGAGAGAGAAAGAGAGAAAGAGAGAGAGGAAGAAAGAGAGATGGATATGAACAAAGGCATGGAGGTTGTGAATGAAATGGAGAACTATAGAAGAGGACAGGGAGAGAGAGACAGGCAGAGTGAGAGAAAGAGATAGAGTGAGAGGGGGGTAAATAAGGAGAGAAATATAATGAGAGGGCTGAGAAGAAAATGTCGGAAAAGAAGAATCCACAGAGGGGTTTAGAGGTGGGGCGCGGCGCGGGCTGGGAAAAGATGAAGAGCTCGGGGAGAGTTGATGTCCGGGGGGCGGTGAGCGACCGAGAAAGCCAAGGACTTCCTGATAGGTAGATGGGCAGGCGGCGCGCGGACAGGAAGATGGACAGACCTTAAAGGGGCAGGAAGCAGAACAGGCAGTAAGTGTAAAGGACGGGGGACGGAGAATAAGTGGACAGGTTGTAAGTGGACTCCAAGACAGTGAGCAGACGGGAGGGTGGACAGGTCACACATGGACAGGGAGAGGGAAGAACTGAGAGGGGACAGGGAGCTGGACAGGCAGGATGTGGAAGGGATGTTGAACAGACAGTAAATGGACAGGCCATAAGTAGACACGACGATGGACAGTGAGCGGATAGGAAGATGGACAGACAATAAATTGACATGCAGACGGAGGGTAGACCTACCGAGACAGGCCAGTCACGCGTGGGCAGTGTGGTGTGCGCTAGCTTGAGTTGACAGGGAGACGGGGAGTCACGCGTGGACAGGGAGACGGGGAGTCACGCGTGGACAGTGTGGTGTGCGCTAGCTTGAGTTGACAGGGAGACGGGGAGTCACGCGTGGACAGTGTGGTGTGCGCTAGCTTGAGTTGACAGGGAGACGGGGAGTCACGCGTGGACAGTGTGGTGTGCGCTAGCTTGAGTTGACAGGGAGACGGGGAGTCACGCGTGGACAGTGTGGTGTGCGGTAACGCCAGTGGACAGGGAGACGGGCAGTCACACGTGGGCAGTGTGATGTGCGGTAACGTCAGTGGACAGGGAGACGGGCAGTCACACGTGGGCAGTGTGATGTGAGATAACGTCAGTGGACAGGGAGACGGGCAGTCACACGTGGGCAGTGTGGTGTGCGGTAGAGTGGGTGGACAGAGAGACGGGCAGTCACACGTGGACAGTGTGATGTGCGGTAGAATGAGTGGACAGGGACTCGGGCAGTCACACGTGGGCAGTGTGATGTGCGGTAGCGTGAGTGGACAGGGAGACGGGCAGTCACACGTGGGCAGTGTGGTGTGCGGTAGAGTGGGTGGACAGGGAGACGGGCAGTCACACGTGGGCAGTGTGATGTGCGGTAGAGTGAGTGGACAGGGAGACTGGCAGTCACACGTGGGCAGTGTGATGTGCGGTAGAGTAGGTGGACAGGGAGACGGGCAGTCACACGTGGACAGTGTGATGTGCGGTAGAGTGAGTGGACAGGGAGACTGGCAGTCACATGTGGGCAGTGTGGTGTGCGGTAGAGTGGGTGGACAGGGAGACGGGCAGTCACACGTGGACAGTGTGAGGTGCGGTAGAGTGAGTGGACAGGGAGACGGGCAGTCACACGTGGACAGTGTGATGTGCGGTAGAGTGAGTGGACAGGGAGACTGGCAGTCACACGTGGGCAGTGTGATGTGCGGTAGAGTAGGTGGACAGGGAGACGGGCAGTCACACGTGGACAGTGTGAGGTGCGGTAGAGTGAGTGGACAGGGAGACGGGCAGTCACACGTGGACAGTGTGATGTGCGGTAGAGTGAGTGGACAGGGAGACGGGCAGTCACACGTGGACAGTGTGATGTGCGGTAGAGTGAGTGGACAGGGAGACGGGCAGTCACACGTGGACAGTGTGATGTGCGGTAGAGTGAGTGGACAGGGAGACGGGCAGTCACACGTATGCAGGCAGGTGGGCAGCCATCACCTGGGCAGGGAGGCTGCCGGCAGGCAAGCAGTCATCACCTGGGCAGTGAGGCTGCCGGGCAGGTGGGCAGTCACAAGTATGCGGGCTGGCGGGCAGTCATCACCTGGGCACAGAGGCTGCCGGACGGTTGGGCAGTCATCACCTGGGCAGGGAGGCTGCCGGGCAGGCAGTGCGTACAGAGTGGTCCAGGGCCCCCCACCCCCGGCCCCGCGCTCACCTGAAGTCTGGCACACCGCCTCGTAGTCCGGGCAGCAGTCCCCCGTCCTCCGGCAGTACGTGTCGCAGAAACACGGCTTGTGCTGCCCGGTGAAAGGTCGACAGTCATTGTTCCTGCCCGGACAGCACTTGGGGTCCTGGCGGAGGGTGCAGCCCCCGGCCGCCCCTGTCGGGTACCCGGCCGCCCACAGCAGCCCCCCGAAGGAGAGGAGGAAAGATACTGTCCTGGCAGGGCCCAGCATCGTCCGATCCCACGAGCCCGGCTGCTGGAGAGCAGGTGAAACCGGTCCTCTGTGCCAATGCACCCGGAGCCCGCGATGCCACCAAAGCCCTGCGTGCCACCGCTGGTCACCTCCACGTGCCACCGGAGCCCTGTGTGCCACCACTGGTCACCTCCACGTGCCACCGGAGCCCTGCGTGCCACCACTGGTCACCTCCACGTGCCACCACTGGTCACCACCACGTGCCACCGCTGGTCACCTCCACGTGCCACCGGAGCCCTGCGTGCCACCGCAGCCCGCGTGCCTCCACAGTTCACTTCCACGAGCCACCGGAGCCCTGTGTGCCACCGCCGGTCACCTCCACGTGCCACCGGAGCCCTGTGTGCCAGCGCTGTTGGAAGTCCTGTCCACGGCCACTACCCTCCACGTGACACCGCTGGTCACCTCCACGTGCCACTCGATCCCTGCGTCCCACCGCTGGTCACCACCACGTGCCACCGGAGCCCTTGGTCACCTCCACGAGCCCCTGAGCCCTGCGTGCCCCCACTGGTCACCTCCACGTGCCACCGGAGCCCTGTGTGCCACCGCTGTTGGAAGTCCTGTCCACGGCCACTACCCTCCACGTGTCACCACTGGGCACCTTCAAGTGCCACCGGAGCCCTGCGTTCCACCGCTGGTCACCTCCACGTGTCGCCAGAATCCTACGTGCCTCCGTTGTTGGAAGCACTGTCCACGACCACTTCCCTCCACGTGACACCTCTGCGTGCCCCGCTGCTCGGATCTCCTGTGCCAACACAGACCCGGACGCCGTTGCCGTGACACCGCTGGTAACCTCCACCGCCGTTGGACCGCCTGTGCCACAGCCGCTAACCCCCACGTGCCACGGTAGTCTTGCGTGCGACCGCTGCGGGCCCCGAGGATCGGATCCCCTGTGCCAACACAGCCGGACACGCGGTGCCACCGCCACTACCCTCGACTTGCCACCGGAAGCCTGGGCTCAAAGGGGTCACCGCCGCTCGTCTCCTCCGTACCACTGCGCGGTCCGACTTCTAGTGCCGGAAAACAGGACCCGTTTCTGCCACCGCTGATGTCCCCTCAAGCCACCTCTACTGGACACCGTGTGCCACTGCCGGACCTCCCTTCGTCCGCGATGCTGCCTGCTGGGCCCCTAGAGTGCGCGTGGCTCTGCTTGGCACGATGTCCGACGCGGTACCTGCTGCGTTTTTACGCACTTGGATAGCGCTTACTGCCGGTGCGCGCCGATCCTTCTAAGCGCTTGCTGTCGGTGCGCTGCGATCCTCAGCGCTTACCGCCTGCCTACGCCGATGCTTATTCCTGCTTCACCAACATTAACAAGCTCCAAAAATCCGTATGTGCTTAGAAATCATGGGTGCGTAAAACGGACAGCCGCGCCATCCTTCTGATACCAGAAAACACTGCTCAGTAGGGAATCCCCGAGAAGAGAAGCGGGTTGGTGGCGCGCCTGCTGCTGAGATCTGTGTGCGAGGAACCTGCAGGTCAGAAGGTCGATTCACAGAAGCACATACTCAGCTTTTCATCCTCCTGAGGTCGACCACGAGAGTACAGCTTTCGAATGAACAATGAGTGCATATATAAGTTATTTGCGCAAAAGCGCAAAGTGGCTAATTTCCTCCGGTAAAAACAAATGAATTCTGGGTGGCTTCAGGGCAGAGAGAGAAGGAGAGACCCCCGGAGGCCCCACTTGTCCAGCATTCGTAGCCCTGCCGCTGCTTGGATCCGCTCTGTCCTCTCTTGGCTCAAGGGATGGGGGAGGTTCGGCAGGGTGGGTTGTCATCCCGGTGGGAGCTAGATCGGCTCTGCCAGAGCCACAGCGTAGCCTAGCCGCGCCCCCGCCGGAGCTGCCAGGCAGCCGCACCCCACGCAGACAACTGGCTCTTAATAAATGAACAGAAAAATGCCTATAAGAAAAGCCCTCGCACTGCCATCTGCGCGCGAGTTTCGCAATAGCACTGCCTCCCGCAGGACAGACCGACTGGTTAATGCACCTGCTCCACAGATACGGGTGTAAACATCTAGTCATCTGCGTAGATGAACCTAAGAGGCTCAGCGGATTAATGCCCCTGCTGCAAAGATCTCTGTTTAATCCTGCAAACTGCACTGGCACCAATTTTAGTAAGATTTTCAGTGGGATAAGGTGCCTGCTGCGAAGATCTGGACGTAACGTGCACGCCATAGATGCTAATTCTGGTATACACAAAGGGTTAGACCCAATAAAGTCAAGGGACCTGGGTGATTAAGTGTTATATAAGAGAGGGGTCCCAGACAGAGAACTGACAATTACAATTTTAAACAATTATTTCCAAAAAAGACAGAAAATGAATGCAAAAGGATTTATTTCAAATTTGCATTGTTACCATTCATTGGTTGGATTTCATCAGCATCACAATACAAAATTCTTATATAAGTGCCCACATACACAACGGGGAGGGGGGTGAAGTGAGGGAGAGTGCCAAGGTTAAAGACGGAATATGGGAATAGTCAGATTCACTCGTGATAAGTATTAATCACAACTCAAAAACAATAGTTCATGTGATTCCTTGATCCAAGGTCCACGAAAATTATGCTCTTATAGAGTCCACGATAAAATGGGTGTAGACCACCTAACTCGCCATCAGCTGCTTAAGTCTAGCTTGGGGGTAGGAGTTGGTGGAGATATTGGCGTCTACGTTTCGACCCACAAGACGCGTAGGATGTTAGTCCTTACAAACGGGGTCTTCTTCAGGACGGGATGGTTGTGGGTGGGCAACCTCCTATCGTACACAGGAAGATGAACCACATTAGATTCTTGATCCTGATGGGTCACAGAACTTTAGGTTGTATTCCCATTAGTAAATTGGTGCCGTTGGCGAGGGAATAGGCCTGAAAGGAGCGTTTCTCAAAGGGGAGTATAATTCAGCCGCGACGACTTCGGCGTGTGGTTCAACAACCTTAAGTATACATTTCAAATTGTAAGCTGTCTGGGCTATACTGGAAAGGTGGCCTATATAGCTCACGATTAGGGTAGGATCGTGTTCGGCGGCTCACTCGGGTGCCTGCTTCAGTTCATAGGATTATGATTGTTTTATATCTCCTTCTATGTCCTTAACAGAGCCCTGCTAAAAACCGAGACATAATCAAATATAGGCTAACTTTACTGATTGTTGACATACATAGTGATCGTTAATGAACCTGGGAAACCTGAAAGTCTCACCTGGAAGACAAGTCCAAAAATAATAGTAATTGTCGTTTCACGCATGGGCTGCTTTGTCAATGGATCCCCATGTGATATACTTCTTAAATTGATCGCCACCAGTAACGAGGGTATCGGCGGTGACCAACTAACACCGCCGCCGTACGGTTCAAACCGATTCCACTTCCAAACTAAGTCGCACAGTCACTGGCGTACACTCGGTATCGAGGGAAACTTCCTGGTTGGAACGGGGTGGGCGGGGCCTTCTCCAGAGTTCATAGATGCTAATTCTGGCAGAGTGGCCAGGGGGATTAATCGACCTGCTGCTTAGATCTTTCTGCGACCTGCAAGACACAGGTGTGATTTCAATTAAATTGGTTTATCTGGGTAACATATCCCCTTCTAAGAACTACGTTTAACCTGAAAGTCACTACTGTGGACTTCAGGTAGATACCATCTTAGCATACTGCCCCCCTCTTCCAAAGGTCTACGTGTAATTGTATTGTATTGTAATTGCATTTATATAGCTCTTACTACCCCTGACGAGGCGTTGAAGCGCTTTAAAGGATTAGTGTTGAATTAGTATAGTGAAATATGAAAGTAATTTAATATGAAAGTTACTCACAGGCATTAATTTAATAAAATACATCAGTGGGTTAAGACACCTATTGGAGTGTGCTGTGCTCAAATCTCACGTTTGAAATGAATTCTACTAAAATAATTCAGTTGATTAATGCAACGGCAGCAAAGATTTGAGTGGCACATTTCCTTACGATGACACGGTAGCTCAGTGGGTTAGTGCATCTGCTGAAAGTATCTGCATGCAGACTGCAAGACATGGGGCCAGATGTAGGAGGCCATTTACCGACCGGTAAATGGATATTTGGGATGTAGGGGCATCATTTTACAGATTCGGTAAATTTACCGAATCGGTGATTCTGTAAAATACCGAATCGGTATTTTTACCGATTCGGTAAATCCCAGATGTAGGTGGGGCTCTTCTGAGTCCCAAAGGCCTTACAGATTCGGTATTTTACCACCCAATCCAATTGGGTGGTAAAATACCGAATCCAGGTGTGCATGCACATGTGTGCATGCACACCTAGGGCATGTATGTGTGCCATCACATGGCACACATGCCCGTCTTTTGGGTGCTAGAGGGTGTCAAAGTGACACCCCCCGCACCCTTGCTGGAATCGGTATTTACCGAATCGGTAAATACCGATTCGGTAATGCCCATTGATTCCTATGGGCTTCAATGCCCATAGGAATCAATGGGCATTACCGAATCGGTATTTACAGAATCGGTAAATACCGAATCTTAAAGATTCGGTATTTACCGAGTCTGCGTTCCCTACACTCCCCCACCTCCTCTATTTTACCACTTCTTAAATACCGAATCCGTAAAATTCGGTATTTAAGAAGTGGTAAAATAGAATTACCTACATCTGGCCCATAGCCCCTGATTATGATGTCGGTCGGACAGCAACCTACGCCCTGTTGGTTGCGGTCCAACCGACATCTAATAATGCAGTCTGACCGAGACAGGGGGCGGGGGCACCAACCGCTGCTTTCTGACAGGCTAAAGGAGTCCACCAGGGCAGCGGTCAGAATGTAATCCTCCTACAATGGGGGACCACTTGTTTGGGGGAGGGGGTTAGGCCGATGGACCACTTGTTCTTGGGGGCGGTGGGATGGTGGTAGTCGACAGACATGCCACTCCCAAACACAGTGCCGTCAGGGGCGGACCACTCCCCCCCCCCCCCCCCCCCAGCTACGCCACTGCTGGCATTGCCGTAAGGATTACGATTTCCCTCTCAGGCATCAATGACGAAAGGCTGTCAGACACAAATTTTGGAGGGCCGTAGCAGAGTCCCCATCCTTCCACGGCCAACCCTCCATGGCCTCTACTTTGAGGTGCACCCCAAACGTTCATGCCCATGTGCCACGCACTACATGGTGCCAGGCACACTGTACATGGATGCTTGCAAACATTAATTTTTCCAATGCAGGTTGTGGTGCAGCCCTTTTCAGGCCGCTGAACAGGTCACAATGGAAAAACGGATGTTTCCGACGCCCATTCACGGGCAGTCACATCCAAGACCACGGACTCATTGTCAGTGAAATTTCTCTCCCTCCCTTGCAGCTCCACCATTAAGTGAGGCCTTCCCCGGAGCCCCTGCACTCTCAAGTGTTGGTGTTCGAGGCCCTCCTCCACCCGCAGGATTCACCCGCGCCTCATGGTGGTCCTCTGGACCTCTGTCTCCATTCTCTTGCTCCGCTTTTTCTCTCCTTTTTTACTCGTTTTTTCCCTTCACTTCTATCTCCCCCCTTCACTCTCCTTCTGGGTCTTAACCTCCATTTTCTGTTGTTTTACACTCATTTCAAGCTCCCCCTTCACTCTCCTGTGTCTTTCCTCCGTTTTCACTCGTTTTTTACCCTCATCTCAAAGCCCCCCTTTCACTCTCCTGTGTCCTCTGTGTCTTTCCTCCACTCTTCTTCCACTTTTTCTGCCTTATTTGCACTTTTCTCTCTCTTGTTGCCTTTTTCCTTTTTCCTCTTTTAGCCTATTTTCCCCGATGCCTCTGCCCCCGTGGCCCCCCCAGCACGACTAGTGCAACCGGCCCAATCCAGCTCCCTTCCACGCTCCCGCCTCCCAGCTGTCCAGCCCTCCCCGACCCCTACTTAATGGCGTCCACTGCGCAGCCGCTGCGTGACCGCGCCGCCGGTGCGCCAAAGGCAAGCCCGTCTGCGCCCGTCCGCGACCCGACTGCGACCAGCGCCAGGAATACTGGATCTCTGCCCCGCCAATGCTACAGCCCAGCGGAACTCCACGCTTTCAAACCAGGCAGCAACAACAACTGCAAGCTAGCATCACCAGCTGACACCCACGGACCCTTCAGCTCTCACCGCTGCCGGCACACCTGCAGCACCACCAAAGACCACTGACCCAGCGCAATCTGCCCGCAAGAACACAACCGAACCGAAGACCCTGCAATGCATCCTCCTCAACGTCTGATGCCCCCACAAATACGCCACCAAAATCTAGACCTCCTCGACAGCACTACCCAGATGTATCATTCTTTACAGAAACCTGGACCAACACCACCTCGGGACCGGACAACGCCATTCCCCAAGGATACAAGATCTCCAGGAAGGACCGCCCCACCCGCCCTGGAGGAGGAAACGCCATTGTCCACAAATCCACCCTCCGCCTGAGCACACTCCCCGACGAGCCCACATACCTGATGGAACACCTTCACTTCAAGATACTGCCATCCCTACCTCCACCCTCTGTGGAACCCTTATCTACCGACCCCCTGGATCCTGCAGACTTTCGCCAACTCCATCACGGACATCATCTCCCCGCATGCCATTGCATCCACCAACTACACCCTACTGGGAGACCTCAACTTCCACCTCGACAACCAACTCAACCCCAGCACCACATCCCTACTGGACAACCTCCACAATATTGGACTCTGCCAGATCATGATGGAACCCACGCACTCAGCAGGACACACCCTCATCCCTCTCTTCACAACAGGAAACTCCATCACCTTCCGCCACACCACCGAACTCCCATGGACTGGCCATCGATGCATCCATTTCACCTTCAGAACACCCACCATCCACAGACACCAGCACCTACTCCCACAAAGAAACTGGACCAGCATTACCGACGACCAGCTAACCTCTTCACTCAGCAACTCCACCCCAACCATCGCGGAAAACGACGATTCCAATACCACAGCCCTAGCCCTGCACAGATGGATCTCCGACAGCGCCAACACCATAGCCCCCCTCAAGAAAAACAACAACACCCATGCCAAGAAAGCTAGATGGTGCACCACTGAACTTTTAGAGTCCAGATGCACTTGCCGCCACCTCGAAAAGGCCTGGAGGAACACCAAATCCACCGAAGCCCACAACAACTTCAGAGCCGCCTCCAGCGCCCACCACCAACTCATCAGAAAAATGAGGAAAATAGCGATTGAAGACAGAATCTCCACTCATGCACACAACAGAAAAGAACTCTTCACATCATCAAGGAGTTCGCCCAACCAACCAGCTGGTCCACCGACATCCCTCCCTTACAAGACCTCTGCGACAAACTCAGCACTTTTTTCCACCACAAAATCAAGAGCATCTACGACAACTTTGACGAAGACAATCAACACACTGAACCCACACCAACCACCCCGACACCCTGAAGCCACCAATCGACAACAGGACAGCCCTCGCCCCAAAGACACACTGAAAACAATGAAGTTAATCCACTCTGGAGCCCCCACGGACCCCTGCCCCCACCCCATTTTCAATAGAGCCGCCGACACCATCGCACCCTTGCTCTGCCACACCATCAACCGCTCCCTGGCAACCGCCTTGTTCCCTGATGACTGGAAAAACGCTGAGATCAACCCCCTCCTGACAATACCCTCGGCGGACCCCACCGACCTCAAAAACTACAGACCCATCTCCGTGCTCCCGTTCCCAGTGAAAGTCATCGAGAAAACCATCAACAGCCAACTCGCCACATTCATCGAAGTGGAGTGGTGTGGCTCACTGGTTAGAGGCGGCAGACCCGGAAGCAGAAGTCGGCCCGGGACCAGGGTTCGATTCCCAACGCGGCAGGGTCGTGGACCAGGGTCAGCGGACTCGATAATTCTCGCCTCGGTGCCTACTCTAACCAGGGGTCCCACTCGGCAACTCTGGGCATTAGCTTGCCTAATCTCCACAACGGCCCCATTAACGCCGGGGATGCCTGGCTTCACCTTGGGGACTCCCAGTAGGGACCACCCCACAGGGAAAGCCAGTATGGGTTCCCCAGCGGTATACCGCGCCAGGATACTCCGGTAGTAATTGAGCGCGTTACAAAACAGCTTATAACTTATAACATAACATCCTCGACTCCTCCCAATCCGGCTTCAGAAAAAAACACAGTACGGAAACCGCCCTCTTGCAGCTACAGATGACATCCGTACCTTACTGGACAAAGGAGAAACAGCAGCCCTCATACTCCTCGATCTCTCAGCGGCGTTCGACACAGTCTCTCACTGCACCCTAATACGCAGACTCCACGACGCAGGGATCCAAGACAAGGCCCTCGACTGGATCCGCTCCTTCCTCTCCAACAGAACAGCAGATGCAGACCCCCCCCTTTCCTCTCAAACCCTACACCTACCAGGAGAAGTGTGGCTCACTGGTTAGAGGCAGCAGACCTGGAAGCAGAGGTCAGCCCGGTACCAGGGTTCAATTCCCGGCTCGGCGGGGTCTTGAGTCCTAAAATGTCCATGGACTCGACAATTCTCGCTCCGGTGCCTACTCGATTCACGGGTTCACACTCTGCAACTCTGGGCAATAGCTTGCTTAATCTCCACAACGGCCCCTCGCGGTGGGATGCCTGGCTTTCACCTTGCGGATACCCTGCCGGGATTATCTCAAAGGGGAATACCAGGACGGGTTCCCTAAGCAAGCGCTTAGAGACCGCTTGGTGATTTGCGCTATATAAATTCCTGTACATTTACATTTACATTTACCACCTGCGGAGTCTCCCAGGGGTCTTCCCTCCGCCCTACGCTCTTCAAAGTCTACATGGCCCCGCTTGCCCCATCGTCAGAACCTATGGACTCAACATTGTGTCATACGCAGACGACACCCAACTCATCCTCTCCCTATCCAACGAACCCAACACCGCCAGACACAACTTTCGAGAAGGCATGGAAGCCGTCGCCAAATGGATGAAAAACAGCTACCAACAACTAAATCACTCATTATGGGCCTAAACTCAGGTGCCTGGAACGACACCTGGTGGCCCCCGCCCTCACAAGCCCACCCACGGACAACGCACGCAACCTGGGAATCATCCTGGAATCAGAGCTCAAAATGGACCTCCTGATCAACTCCGTTTTGTCCTCCTGCTTCCACACCCCCTGCCTCCTACATAAGACCTTCAAATGGATCCCCCTCGAACACAGAAAGACCGTCACTCACGCCTTGGTCAGCAGGCTTGACTACGGCAACGCACTCTATGCCGGAATAAACAAAAAACTCACCCGCAAGCTACAGAACATCCAAAACGCAAGACTGGTCCTCAACCTGCCAAGCCACTGCCACATCTCCCAGCACCTGCGCACACTCCACTGGTTCTCCATAGACACTAGAGTCACCTTCAAGATGCTAACCCACGTTCACAAGGCCCTCCATGACCAGAGACCAGACCAGCATACCTGAACAGCCGACTCAATTTCCATGCACCCCAAAGGACCCTACGATCAGCCCAGCTCTCCTACGTCATAGTCCCCCGCACCAGAAAGACCAGATCAGGAGGCTGCTCCTTCTCCTTCCGCGCGGCCAGTGCCTGGAACGACCTTCTGCTCCACCTCAGACAGATAACATTGCTCCCCATCATCTCAAGAAACCTCAAAACCTGGCTCTTCGACAGACCCCCTTCTTGATGGACTGGAACCTGCAAACCCCCCACACCCCCAGCACCTTGAGACCCTTACAGGTGAGTAGTCCCGCTTAACAAACACCTGATTTGATTTGTATTTCATCAGATGGAACCGCCTACTACTAGTCGGTCAGTTTCCATTCAGACACAATGCTGGTTGGACACTTGTTCGACTGGCATCATAATTAGGGCCATAGGCTTATATTCTAGAGCAGTGGTACCTAATCTTTTGACCTTTGTGGACTCCTACTTGATCATTACTGGTACTGGGGATCTTCCACCGAATAATCCCATACAAGTCACTACTGGAAGCTGGAGACCCAAGCCTAAGCTATTTTGATGATTTAAACTGCAAAACAATAAACACATACAGAAACAAGCATTCACCAAACAAATACACAAATTATGAAGTATTTTGTTTAGTTCAAAAATATAAAAAAAAATAAGAAATTAATTTTAATGGAAATACTAGAGCTTTTCTAAATTTAATTGAGGCCACCCGTCAACCATACTATATTTTGTTTGTTGCACTTGCCCTGTTTCCACAAATCCATCTGGGGCTAAGAACTTAGGGGCTGATTTAAATGTTGGTGGAGAGGGAACTCTATCACAACGGCAACAGAGTTACCTACCCGACAACATTATGGACCACCCATCCGATTTAGAATTGGGTCAGCCATAAGTCTGACTACTCTGTCTCTGCCGTGGTCAGACCCCTGGAGGTACCCAACACAGCCAGGGCCTTTGGAGGTTTGACTGTATGTCTGCCCACCTAATGAAGATGGGCAGACATACAGCTGATTTTCAGTGTCCTTCACCACCAGGAAAAACCTGACAGTAAGAGGCATTGAAAGGTGCTCACTGCCGCCATCGTCATGGGAGGAAACTTCCTTGGCAAAGTGGGCATTGTTTTTTGTATTTTCAAAAATAAAAATCCTGCTTTCAAATTATGTTTTTGAAAATAAAAAAACATTGTAAGTTTGCCATACGGTTCCATCATATCGACAGAGCTGTGCGTCAAACGTATAATGCATGACTGGAACTGCTGTGGCAGCAGTTCTTCCAATGCTAGAAATGTCTGTCTGGTTAGCAGCATTTATACATTTTTGTAGAAAAAAACAACATTACACATAGTGCTCCATATCTGGGACATCGTTATAGATAACGGGGTAACCCAATAAGTCAACCGGATCTGGGTGCAATACAGGAATATAAGGATGGTCCGTGACCAATTCTTTAAACAATATATAAATTAGTTACAATAGCAATTCTGTATTGTGTGAAGGAACTCCAATACTGATAATCAATATCCAAAAGCAAAATTCAAGCACTCTACAAAGGTTTCAGGAGTGCACATAATCCAATGACCATAAGATTATATGAATACTAAAAGACGCATATCCAGAGGCGCAGTGGCAATGGGAGCACGAAGTGCAGAGAGCACACAGATTCCCAATGACACAGAAGGGAGGGAGAGGTACTAACCAGAATGGCTTGCCCAGGGCGATGTTAGTCTTCTTCGGAAACTTCTTGGCTAGGCAGGAAATTATGGAGTCTGCTAGACCAGATAGGAAAAAGTCAGTCGAAGGGATTACATTCTTTACTAGACCTGACTTCTGCCACACGACTGTGGAAAGGAGATGGAAACTTAGGCAGCTTATCACTCCTTTTCAACGCCAGGGCTCCGAAGCTTACTTAATGTACCCATCTAAGCTAAAAGTGGTCACAGGGGGCGCGTCAGAATGTTCTTTTCGGAAATAAAGGCAGGTGAATATTTGGCAGAGATCACAGAATCTCAGAAAGGCAAGAAGAGTAGGGAATCTGAACCAGCATAAGTCTCATACAGGAATTGCTAAGAGGTGCGAGTATTGAGGATGGTAACTCACGGGTAAGCCGGGTGGGAGGAGGAAGCGACACTACAGTAGAGAGCAGCCACACATAGGTCAAGATTGACCTATTTGCCTGTAACAGAGGGGGGGTTAGCAAGGGGGTTAGCAAGGGGAGGGGGGGCAAGGGGGGGCTGTGGGAGGGGGGGGGACAGGAAGGTGGTGAAAAAGTAAGGATATGTACAGCACAAGTTAAGAAGTTATGTAGATACAAAACAGGTGACAGTAAAAATCCGGAGGAAAATGTCTGCGGTCTTTTTTTCAGAATCAGATGGCGTTAAGACTTGCTACCATTAATATTTGTGGCTTGAACGATGGCGGGAAAAGGCAGAAAGTAGCGGCTATGTGTAGGCTATTAAAATTGGATGTTATATGTCTCCAGGAGACACATGTGAGAGGGAAAGATAAATACCTATTGGACCAGTTAGGGTATGAAGTTTTGGCCTATACGCAACAAGATGTTAAAACAAAGGGAGTGGCGGTACTTGCAAAGAAAGGAGTTATGTCAGTAAAAAGAAAGAAGGAAGATGTTGAAGGTAGATGGGTGGTGGTAGAAGGAGAAACAGCTGGAGGGCGATACACAATTGTTTCTGTATATGGCCCTAATGAAGATGAACCTGATTTATTTGACTTCCTAGATGCCGAATTGGCATTATGGCCAGAACCAATAATCTTTTGTGGGGATTTTAATGTCAATGGGTTATCAGGGTTGGGTATGATGGGAGGGGGGGTGAAGGGAGACCGCAAGAAGAAGACACGCAGGGCTATCACCAATTTAATGGATAATAACGCGTTGGTAGATGTTTGGTTGGCATATAATCCTACAGGAACAGGCAGCACTTTTTACTCTGCTCCTCACAGAACTATAGCCAGATTGGATTATTTTTTAGTTTCTAGCCCATTGATATCAGTTGTGAAAATAGAAAAGCTACCTCGGGTTTCCTCAGATCATAATCCGCTTGTGCTGTCTATCTCTCAGAATTACAACTCCAGTCATAAGGAATATAATTGGACATTTGAAAGGGGGTTACTCAAAGAAGACGACTATGTCAGTAGAATGAAGACGTGGATTAGACAATTCTGGGAGATAAACAGAGGTACGGCAGCCACAGGAATGGTATGGGACGCATTCAAGGCTGGGATAAGGGGGGAAACACTGGCTTACACTCTACACAGGAGCAAGAAAGAGAAATTGGAACTAACTAGTAGGCTGCAGGATCTAACGAATTTAGAACAACAGCTTATTCAGTCGGTCATAAATCAAGAACCTCTTGAGCGAATCTTATTAGAAATAGAGCTAAAAAAGGCAGAGACCGGTGAAAGATTGGCAAACAAAGCAGCAAGTAACTATTTAACTAAAAAGGAAAAATGTTATGAGTTTAATGAGAGGGTTGGGCATATTTTAGCAGTTCGCATTAGACAGGAGTTGGCAGCCGGGGAAATTAAAGAAATCAAGAATAAAGCAGGAGATATTGTGACAAAGGTGGAAGAGGTGAGGGAGGTGTTTAGGGAGTTCTATTCAGAACTTTATGGCCAAGACTTGAGAATTGAGGAGGAGGAGATAGAGGATTATTTGGCAGGCATTCGTCACAAAGAACTGGCTGGGGAGGATAAAGAGGCTTTGGAGGAACCACTATCACTGGGTGAAATATATAATGCGGTGATGAAGCTACCCTCGGGGAAGGCCGCGGGACCTGATCAAATACCGGCGGAATTTTATAGGGTTTTCTGGGACACTTTGGGGATTGATATGCTGGAAACTTTAAGGCATTCACAAATGGAAGGAAACACACCACAATCATGGGCCGGCGCAAGTATTATAGTCATTCTGAAAAAGAATAAATCGCATTTGGATCCTGGCTCATATAGGCCCATCACGCTTATGAACGCGGATGCCAAAATATACTCCAAAGCTCTCTCACAAAGACTCAGCAGGGTAATCGAGGGGCTGGTATACACAACACAGCACGGCTTTATACCGGGCAAAGGGACCACGGAACACACAAGGAGGATGGTTACCATATTGGACGCTGCGGGTGCTGCAGGAGACCCTGCCTCGGCCATCTTCTTGGATGCAGAGAAGGCTTTTGACAGGGTCTCCTGGAGCTATCTGTGGAAAGTCTTGGAGTGGTTTGGGATAGGAACAGGCTATATAAAGGCCATAAAGGCATTATATTTGGACCCAACAGCTAAGGTAAGGATAAATAGAGGGTACACTGAGGGCATACGCATAAAACGCGGTACAAGACAGGGCTGCCCGGCCTCACCATTGCTGTTTGCTTTATATCTAGACCCCCTTCTGCGAAGGCTAGAAGGGAACCCAAGCATTATCCCGATTGGACTACATGCACATGAGTATAAAACACTTGCATACGCGGATGACGTGGCAGTGGTTACACCAGAACCGGGGTCGGCTATTATAGAAATCGAACAGGAGGCCGCACTCTTTGGCGCAATTGCAGGTTATTCACTAAATAAAGGAAAAACACAAATAATACAAAACAACCGGGTAATCTATCAGGATATAAGAGTAGCTCACGAAGTCACTTATTTAGGGGTGAAGATTACAGCTGACTTAGATAGGCTAGTAGAAATTAACATGAGTCCGTTGCTGGAAAAAATCAAAACAAATACAGAAAGAATGAATAAGTTACACCTGACATTAATGGGTCGGATTAACGTTATTAAAATGGTAACATTCCCTAAAGTTCTGTATTTACTGAGGTCTATACCACTTTTCTTCGATAAAGTATGGTTCAACAAGTTGGAAGCGATTCTGAATAAATTTATCTGGGTCAAAGGGAAAACAAGAAGAGCCTACAGACATTTAACTCTAGATAGAGAAAAAGGGGGTTGGGGAGCACCAGATTTTAGGCTTTATTACTGGGCTGCTGTGCTACAATATAGCAGGGTGTTAATAGGAGGGGGAAGTCCAGAAGTCATAACAGGAACTGAGGTAGGATTAGCCAATGTTTATACTACACTACTGGGTGAGGAGGCTAAGAACGGGCTTTTAAATACAACTGACTTTACGTACTTCAAACACACGAGATTTAAGACCTTGGAAGCGGTATACAGGGTGTGGAAAGGAGTGGCTAAAAAATTTGGCCTAGGCAGATTTAATAACTATACGAGACTGTATACAAATTGCTCACTGCCGAGGGAGATTTTTAAGGATGTCACTATGTATGATTGGTATAACAAGGGCATTGTGAAAATAGGGAACCTGTTGGACAGTCAGGGAAATATGTTACAGTTTGGGTCGCTTAAAAAGAAATTTGGATTGGAGCATAATAGCTTTTATCTTCAAGCCAGGAGCTTTCTAACACAAAAACAAGGTGGCTCAGCAGGGATGGGACAATGCAAAATTATGGAATATATAGAAACAACGAATAAATGCACAATAAGACAACTATATGCTGAATTGAAAGAAAACAAAGCAGATGAAAGGACGAAATACTCGCAAAAATGGGCAGAAAAGCTGGGTTCTGGCCCAGAAACCTTTCAGAAGTCATTGGATTTTGGTAGAACAGTTCTATGCTCGGCAAGCCTCCAATCACAGCATTTCAAAACAGTGTTCTCACTTTATCATACTCCGGATAGAATTGCCCAGTGGGGTGGTACGACGGGGATAACGTGCCCACGGTGTAATGCGACTGGGGCAGATATTACACACATGTTTTCGCAGTGCCCACAATTGTTCACTTTGAAAATGGCCATTGAAGAATTTTTTGACAAAACTCTTAGGATTAAGACCAAACTTACGGATGAATTAATTATTTTGGGGGTGGTAGACACGGCAGAAACTATGCCAGCAGAGTTTATTTTTGTTGCAATTGCAGTTTTTCGTAATTGCTTAGCAAGGAATTGGCTGAACAAAGGTCCTCCATTATTTTCAGATTGGATTGCCAGCCTTCTCACTATATACAATCTGGAGAAAGCAATATATGAGAGGAAAGGCAGAAGGGCAAAGGTATTAGGCAAGAAAATATGGCAACCCATCACGAGGTGGAAAAATAGTAGGATAAACCAAGAATAGCATAAGGAAATGTTATCTGTAATGTTGTCTTGGATAGGATAGCTTGTATGGTATTTTATTGATATCTGTTGGATGAATATTTTACGATATACTGTAATTTAATGTATGTATAATCACCTGAGAAATTGGAATGTGCTGTAACATATGTTGGAATATTTGGAGAAAAAAAAAGAAAAAGAAAAATAAATAAAAAAAAAAAAAGATTATATGAATATAAGCGCCAAAACCGGATTTCGATTGTTCATCCCCCTCAGCGCCTTGAGACCCTTACGGGTGAGTAGCGCGCTATACAAATTCTTGTGATTGATTGATTGATTGATCTATCATTTATTTAACATTAGAAAAACAATTTGTAAAGCAGGTTGCGCGTAGGAGAAAAGAAAAGGGGAAGGGAAGAGGTGGAGGTAAGTGGTAAAGGTGTGAATCAAAGAGTTTAGGCAATACAACAATTAGAATTATTCATGAAGACTGGTAATACAATACAGTCAGTCAGACCTGTCCAATGTACAAAAATCATTTACATGTAATCTGTAAATTTCGTTTTAAACAACATGCACAAAATGCATTCTCCGTGTTAGGGGATGGGGACGAGAGGTACAGGTCTGTATGTTGAAAGGCGTCGACGTTTCGACTCGGCTAATGCTATGAGGGAATGTGTAACCTCAGCGGCGAGTCTTCTTCAGGACGGGAAAGGGGCAACCTAGCCTGGTGCCCGATTGGCTACGCGGGGGGAACCGTAGCAGCTAGAAGGCTCCAAGTCGCCTCAGGCGCTGCAGCTGGTGCTGGTTAGATGAGATTCATGGCCTACAAGTAGCTCGGCAAGGTATGAATAATTCTTATACCTGGGCCGGCGAGGCTCCCAGCTCCAACGATGCTCCGTGAACAGTGAGCAAGGCGGACAGCTTAAAGCTGCAATTCCATAGTTTACACATCATTTAAACATTAATAGCCCTAGCCTGTTGTGCCAAGCCTAGGACATCAGGCTGTAGTATCCCAACCTTAATACAGGGTCTGTACGCTGCACAAGGAGAGTTGGTGCCAATAAAAGGTCTAATTTAAAAATCTACCCTTACTCCTCCGTAATTAAAAGTTTTTTCACTCACAAAAAAGAGTTATTTGGTAAAAATTAGTTTTTTGGCACTGGCTGAGAGTGCAATTCACAGCCAGATTTGTACCCTATCACATAATCCCATCCAAGTGAATATAGTGCATGTTTCTGTATGCGGCTATTGTAGTATTATGTGCAGTGTACGCATAAGCGAAGTGATGGAAGTCGGTGGGATCAATTTAAAAAAGCCCCTGGCCTGTTCCTGTGCACAAGATGGGGGTGATGTTGTTTTCTCAGAAAGTGGAAGCATTTGAAGGAAGATGAAGGAGGGATACCTAGGGAGTGAAGTGAGCACAAAGGAGACATGGCTTCTATACTAATTTGATTAGGTCATTTTGCTGGCAGGGGCTCCCGCCTAGTCTTCCTGTAGTACTGCCACCTGGTGGATGGTGGGGGTCAATGGAGCTGTAGTCTCTGTCCTTCAGAGTAAGAAGGGTCTTTTAGGTAAAATCACCTTTTTGTCTCCTTCCTGGTCACTGTCTTTGCGGCTGTTCATTGCCAGGTTTAGATAGTTCACAATCTTCGTGCCCCTGTTGTGGGTGCTCTGGGCTGGAGACTAACGCATCACCCCACACAAAGGCTGTGTCTGCAGAACGGGGCAGAACAGACACCCAGAAAAGAAAGCACTGAAGCCTTATAGGGTAGGTGTGTTCTCTTACCAAAAGCAACTAAAGACACATAATAAACAAATACTTCCATGGAACAAGAAGATGTGCATGTGGATCTCCCACTAAAAACAAGACAGTGCTCCCATGGAAATCAAGAAGTAGGAGTACATGGACCCTAATGCAAGTGTACTGGGGTACAGAATAATATCTGGGACGTCTATCTGAATGTCACTGTGGGAAGCTGGCTCTTTATATGATATATCAAAGTGAGATACATCGGATAAAGAGCCCAGGGGTTCCCTTATGAGTGGACAGGGGCTTGCTATGGCAATCCCAAGGTGCTCTGCTAGAGGGTAGTGTGGACGAGCAGCCTTAGGCATATCACAGAGGGGTGCAAGACATCTGAAAATACACACACTGGTCAATAAATAAGACACATGACTCAAGAAGGAGATTCACACCAAAATATAAAAATAGCAAGTATCTTTATATATGTTTAGGCATCAGAAGAAAAAGTAAGTACGTTTTTAAACATGAATTCTTTGCAGTTTAAAAAGTCAATACATGGTGCGATTTCTGGAAGCTGCAATGTTATCCTATGGGAGAAAAAGTCAATGCGTCCTTCGGGTATAGTACAGCGACTTACGGGACCCTTTTCCAGGAGTTAGGGTGAGTGATGGGCATGGTCCATGGCAGCCCCACCAGAACACCACCAGTGGCACTAGGGTGGCCGGGTGCAGAGGTGCAAACCGGCATCGGTGCCCAATGTTATTCTATGGAGAACGCTCCGTCCATCATCCCCTTTTGTATCGCATTCTATGGAGAACGGTCACTGGCGAAAAGAGGCTGCAGGCTGTGACTGGGGGACCAGTCAGGCTGAACCAACAGGGGTGCTCAGACCTTACAGGGCTCGTGGACGTATGGACACCTTTGGTCCTCTTCTACATGGCCCAGAGGCAACAGGTGCAGAGGTGTCTTGACGCGTTAGTTTCTCTTACCTGGAGAAGTCGCAGTAGAGGGGGCTTGCATGCAGAGGCTGCAGGGGACCTGAGAGGGACCACAAGGGATGAAACCACAAAGGACCCGGTCTCTGGAGGGCTGGGGGACCTTGATGACGCAGTTGGCCCACTTTGACTTGGGCTTGGAGTGACAGGTAGAGTGGTGGCTTCAGGCACTCGGTTTTGCTGGTTCCAGAGTCATCAGAGTCCTTTCTTCTGAGATTCTGCAGGATGCAGAGAACAGTTCTGCTGTTCAATAGGAGGTCTTGCTTCTTTATTGAAGGCAGGCTGTCCTTCCAGGTTTTGGAGGCACAACAGCTGCGAGACGAGACGTCATTGGTGCAGTTTCAACGAGGAATAGCAGACAGGCCGGCAGGGCTGGGGGCAGGTCAGTTGATCTCTTCAGTCTTCTGCTTTCATGGCTCTTCAGTGTCAGTGTCCTTCTTTGTTGATTGTCAGGATCTAATCTGGTGCAAATACTGAATTTAGGGGCATTAGGGGAGTTTAGGGAAGTAGCCAATTAGCTACTGACCCCTGGGGTCACGATGTCCCGTATATGTCCACATGGCACACAGGACTGTGTAACTGTCTGCATCAAGACATACAGCCTGCAATGGCATCCTTGCATGTGCTTGGTGCAGGGTCCCTTAGGGTGGCACGATTTGTGCTGCTGTCCTTAGGGGCCCTCTTTAGTACCTCAGGCCCTAGGTACTAGGGGTACCATTTACTAGGGGAATACATAGGGTGCTAATTGTTTTGCCAATTGGGGGGAAACAATTGTACAGTTTTGGGAAAGAGCCTTGGCACCGGGGACCTGGCTGGCAGGAATCCCGTGCACTTCCAGTTGTAGCCATATCAGTTACTAGACACAAAGTGGGGGTGACCATGTCAAAAAGGGCTACTTTCCTGCAGTCACAAAATGAGGGGGGTTTAAAAAGAGCTCAAAAGTTCAGAATGTCATACTTGATATTTATGATCTGAAACTGACTGTAATAGTGTTGTACCCGCTAAAGTACCCATATATATGATGTAACGAATTTGTGCAGAACTGTCCCGTTTGCAATGTTAATACAAATTAAAAATATTTAAAAAAAATGTACAGTGGAATAGAAACCTAAAATAAATCATTGTTCTCTTTGAAAATAAAAGCATTAACAAAAAAAAAAGAGCTCAAAAGGAAGGCGCATTCACAAAGCGGAGTAAACTGGATATCTTCACAATATAAAAACATATATGTGTTTGTATTGTTATTGCACAGTCTTAAGCTGAAAGTTGTACATTATGGGGAGTGATGGAAGCCAAAGCAAGATTCCATACATCAAGTGAGGGCTTAAACCTTTGAACTGCACACACTTACACACAATCAAGGCATCGTCAAAGAATAATCGATTTGCTCAGAACTGCACAATTTTGGTTCAACTGCCAAGCTGGACTCAAAACCAGGTCCCTATGTAGACTTCATCACTATTCCACACCTTCTTCCTTAGTTTATGAAATAAAATATTTTTTAAAAAGGGTAAGAGTTGAAAATGCCCCCAAAAGTTCACTTTCACCAATCTTTGTGAACAATTATCTGGATATTTTCTTATAGGCATTATGCTGTGTTCTCCATGATATCTAGTGAGTACACTGAATGCAAATTATTGTGGTATCTAGTTATCATACAGGGGTTGCACTTTGATTACGTTGTCTCTCATTTACCCTTCACTCTTGTCTATGTGCATATGCACTATGGGTTAAAGTCTAATGTGATATATAACATCAATATTAAACAATGTAATGATTTAGTAATAGCGATGCATCTCCATTGCACCCATCAGCGTGGAACGGAGGTCGTGGTCCAGATTATGAGTATCTTTTTTACTGGGGTATTTTCTATCATTTAAAATAGTATACAAAGGGCTGATGAATCTTTTGGTTTTGTTGATGGGGACTTGCTTGTGCTGAACGAAATTAGTTTTGCTTTGTTTATTTCGAAGCACACAGAGGTCTCTATCAACGAAATTAGCCGCCACTGCAGTGACATCAGTTCCCAGCTCGGCAGCAGGCCAAAACGCCCGGTAGCCAGTCTGGCCCTGATCTTTGGTACTACAATCCTTTCTTGAAATAGCCATGCACTGCTGTGACAGGAAAGCCTCAATATTGCAAATTATAACTATAAAGCCAGTTTCTGTGTTTCAGATTTGCAAGTTAAATATCTTTTGCAAAAATACAGGCACCTGCCAAGGCCACGTTTGCACTCAATCACATTTTCTTTTTTCTCCGAATGAAACAGGGTTGGCTAAAGATGCCAAAATGTAAATGTGCGTATGCTGTACAAAAAATTCATCATGATAAATACGGTTGCCCCCGTGTTTAGGAAGGAGCTGAAACTGTGTAAAAATGAGATTACATCTTGTTATGGCGAGTATCCGCAGCACAGGACACTGCGGAAGGATTAGATTGAGAGATATGCGGATAAGCGGACGGATACCTGGGCATAGACCCATGTATGTGGGAAGGTGTGAGCCTGCCTGTGAACCAGCTGCCCCCTCACACTGGGCTGCTGTCACTCCAGCTGGTTGGCACCACCAACCAGTAAGGAGCTCATGTTCCTCCACCTGAACAGATGCCGATGATCTCTCGCAGGAAGACGGAAAGAATTTCTGAAAAAAATCGCACTTCTCAGTTTTTCAGGAAGGGTTTTACGAGAAACGTCAGACGAGATAGTGCGGCACTCCAGCTAAAAGACCAAAGCTTGCCGCTGCGGCTGACGTCGTGATCACGCTGGATATTTAGGTCCTTATTTATGAGGTTTTGCGCTTCCATTGAGTCACTTTTTTTGACGCACCGCGGCGTAAAACATGTCTCAAATTGCGCCCTATTTAAAAAGTGACACGTCTAAGCAGTTGCGTCACTTTGTAAACCCCTGCGCTACATTGTACCTGTGTCAGGTATAATGTATGCAGGGTGGGTGTTCCCACGTAAGTAAGCCTCGTAGAAGTGACGCAGTGAAATCTACGAGATGTCACTGAGCCACTTCTAGGGTGCAAATGCGTCAATTTCTTACGCCTGCCTCACAGCAGGTGAAGACTGATGCAGGACTTTCACATGGGGATTGCCCCATGTGAAAGGACACATTGCGGGAGTTGTGCCACATTTGTGACACACTCCAGCAATGCGTCACTTTTGCGCCTACAGATACGTCAGAAATAGTGACGTATCTGTAACACCTTGTGACATGATGGATCATACAACAAATATGACGCATCCATCAAGTCGCAAGGAGGGTGCACTAAGAAGTGATGCATTGCTGCTTTCACGCAGCGATGCATCACTTCTCATAAATGAGGACCTTAATGTCTATTGTTTGCACGGTGTAAGCAACCTAATAGCAGCTATAAAGGCGACAGAGGGGCATGGAGGGTGGCAGTGCATTAGAACGGCCATGTGATACAGAAATGCAGCTAATGCAAAGGCTGCTGCATGTGTGCTTGGCATTGTATGCACATATACATTTTGGAACCTGCATCCCCCTAGTCCACTAAAAACAAACCCTAACCTATCACTACGTAAACAAACATAGGGGCAGACTTTGCCTAACCATGAATCAGGCCTAACAATACCCTACTCTCAGCCATAAGCACATTGGAAATGAAACTGTGATGCAGTGCAAAGGAGCCCCTCCTAGGAACAAATACATCACATGTCCACATGGGTGCCAAGAGGCAAGGGCAATGGTGGGGTGGCTGGGACAGAATCTAATTTTATAATGCCTATAAATATAGCTTATTACCGATCTATGGGGCCGGTTACGATGGCGGGTGGACACAGTTAGCCCGCCTTCGCAGCTGCAAAAGGGACCGCCCGCTATATGGATTAGGATGCGCCTGCCACACTGGCGGGCGCATCCTGTATTTTAATATTGCGGCGGATGGCAGCACCCGCCACAATGTAAAAATACATGTTTTGCACTTGTATGTACAACGTGACAGGCACCGTGCGGTGCCTGCCACCTTGTACATGCAAATGCAGGAGGGTAGCGTAGGTAACCCCAATGTGCAGCACCCCACCCCCCCACCTCCCCGGGGGCTCGCAACGGGCCCCCAAAGGCATTCTCCGCCTGTCTTTTTGCGTTCGGATCTCAGCCGAAAACGACAGGCATCGTGATGCCCACGGTGGTGCCTGCACTGCACCGCTGTCATTGCCCCATTGTACCGTGTCCCGCAACGCGGGCGAAAAAGGACCGCCTTGCGGGACCACGGCACACAGTCTTTCCGTCCGCGGCAGTACCGTTCCCATTCCCACCGCCATCCTAATTTGGCGGTGGGAATATTCAGGCTGATGGCGGGTGGATCGCCATCGTAATCGGCCCCTATGGTATTAGAATGGGACACCTAAGTCCGATAACTCCTGGGTGAATTCAGGGGGGGGGGGGGGCTCCACTGCCAAGAGCACAGGCGCTGTTCTCACCGTATTGAATTTTGAAACTCACTCACTAGTGGACCTGAGCAGGGTGTGGGAAGGGAGGGGATGAGAGTCGAATGATTAGAGAAATGTATGAACATGGTGCGCTCCCACCACCAGCTACAGTTTGTTGTATAATGCACGATGTATTTTTCCCTGAAATGCTAATAAAACTTATACTTCAAAAAAAAAATATATATAGCTTTATTAGCTCTGTCTTCAAAGGATCCCTGTTTCTATGAAAACAATGTAAAGATGGAAATGATTTCTAAATGAAGCAATGTTAGATGTATACAGTGACCTCAGCTCAAGCAGATTGCTCCCAGTGTAAGCCACATTCCTCCCTTCTGAAGCACATCTGTATACCATTTGTCTCTGTTGTTTAGGTTATTTTATCAACATTATACGTCATTGGTATAGCTCAATTACTTTTTTGATTTAAACTAATAATCATTAATAAGGGTTTCCGAGCGCTCTGCCGTACATGTGAAGCCACTCAAAAGATATATTTATTTTTTGGCTAGGTGTATTCATAGGAGATGCACTTTTTGTTTATTTGCCTGTAACTTTAACACTATTTTATGAATATGCACGAAATTTTTAATTCAAATGTCATGCTGATTAGTCACAACAAGGGCAACAAACTTATTAAGGGCAATTTTAAAGTAGCATTTCCTTTTTAAAGTCCCCTAGAATGTTTTGCTGAGGGCAAAAGAAAACGCTGAATGGAATTACGCCATGCTGGTATGAAGATAGAACTTTACTCCCATTAGATGTTTTTTCCCTTACGATAAACTGAGAAAACTAGGGTGCTGAAAGACAGCTCCTCCCTCTGGTCTTAAAGCTAGTGACCAGCATAAAGGGGTGTGTTGTGAGTCCTCGTGGAGAAATCAGTCACGGCACAAGATCGTCGCCAAAATTGTTGTGAGTCCTCGTGGAGAAATCAGTCTTGAAGCAAGTTGAATTAAGGTAAGTTTAATTGTAATGCACAACCTGGCATCCGACCACCTCAACAGTCCAGTACAACTGCCAACTGTCGAGTGCCGTCCGCCTGACATTAGGAAGATACAGAACATGGAATGCAACAAGAATGTAAGGAATGCAATATTCACGAGACAGGTAAGAACACATCATAACAGGGTGCCTCCCTAACCCCGCTCCATTTCCTTATATGCACTAATGGTTGGGTGTCACTGTATCAACTATAAAAATATTGATGACAGTACCTTTATGTACTACCTGTATGTGCATAAGGTCATGCCCTGTTACCATTATATATCTGTAGGAACTACCCGTATGCCCCTAAGGTCGTACCCTGTCCCCAGTACCATTTTATATCTGTAGGTAGGACCCATATGCAAATAAGGATACGCCCTGTTCATAGTACCAGTCTATGGGCCCAATTTAAAAAGGTAATCTTAGACGTTTGGTATAAACTTAGACCAAACGCGTACGTTTACGACTTTGGAAATTCTCAAAGGGCATTTACGAGTACTATTGGGGCGGAGATCCAAACCGAGTGTGGACATTAAGATAGCACTCGTAAATGACCTTTGTGAATTCCTAAAGTCGTAGACTTAGACGTTTGGTCTAAGTTTAGACCAAACATCTAAGTTTACCTTTGTAAACCGGGCCCTATATCTTTGTTTACTGCCTATATGCACTTAAGGTCAGTTCCTGTCACCAGTAACAGTCTACACCTGTATGTACTACCTGTCCCAGTACAAGTTTATACCTGTAAGTACTACCTGTATATAAATAAGGCCAGGCCCTGCCCCAGTACTAATATGTACCTTCATACACTACTCGTATGGACATAAGGTAACGCCCTATTCCTAGAAGCAGTCTGTAGCCGAATCTATTACCTGTATGCACATAAGGTGAAGCACTGCCCCCAGTACCAATTTATACTGGTATATACTAGTAGTGGTAGCCAAAGAAAGGTCAGTTGATAATTAATTGTAACTTTACCATTTTGTGGCAAACCTGCATGAAACCTTGCAAAAGAAAGATATGCCAAATTATGTTTAATCTTCTATAGTTGTGTTTAGGTTGGTCAATGGGGAGAAAGTTATGAAGGGGCCAAAAAAGTTGTTTTTTCTTGTGAAGTTCCCATAAGGAATTGTTGAGTGGTGACAATGCAAAAACTGTTGTGTGAGGACTGTACCAAGTTGGGACTTATGGTGCTAGAAATACTGCAGTGTGTGGTCAAAGGGCATGCCTTATTGCTAGTGCTAAAAGCGGTACAAAAGGGGGTGGTGATGGACGGAGCATCTGAATCAATCAAACACTCACACCCAGTCAAAAGATCTGGGTTTAATCCATCACGGTTCTTTAGCCCACTCTGCCACCCCAGTTCAGACATGGCTATATGCAAATCAGTCTGACCCTGTGCCTCATGGGAACAGTCCAGCCTGAACTGCCAAGCCATGCCTTCCCTGGACCGGAAACAAGCTTCCGAGGACCGGTTTCTGGCATTCCAGTCGTCTTCAGCCCGGCTTGCTTGAATCCAGTGGCAAAGTGAGCAAGGGACTCACGCCTGAGCATACCCTGCCACACTTATGGCGGCCAAAAGCGGTACAAAAGGGGGTGGTGATGGACGGAGCATCTGAACCAATCAAACACTCACACCCAGTCAACAGATCTGGGTTGAATCCATCACCGTTCTTTAGCCCACTCTGCCACCCCAGTTCAGACATGGCCATATGCAAATCAGTCTGACCCTGTGCCTCATGGGAACAGTCCAGCTCGAACTGCCAAGCCATGCCTTCCCTGGACCGGAAACAAGCTTCCGAGGACCGGTTTCTGGCATTTCAGCAGTCTTCAGCCCGGCTTGCTTGAATCCAGTGGCTTCCTCGGAAGCTTGTTTCCGGTCCAGGGAAGGCATGGCTTGGCAGTTCGGGCTGGACTGATCCCATGAGGCACAGGGTCAGACTGATTTGCATGTAGCCATGTCTGAACTGGGGTGGCAGAGTGGGCTAAAGAATGGTGATGGATTAAACCCAGATCTTTTGACTGGGTGTGAGTGTTTGATTGGTTCAGATGCTCCGTCCATTACCACCCCCTTTTGTACCGCTTTTGGCCGCCATAAGTGTGGCAGGGTATGCTCAGACGTGAGTCCCTTGCTCACTTTGCCACTGGATTCAAGCAAGCCGGGCTGAAGACGGCTGTAATGCCAGAAACCGGTCCTCGGAAGCTTGTTTCCGGTCCAGGGAAGGCATGGCTTGGCAGTTCGGGCTTTACTGTTCCCGTGAGGCACAGGGTCAGACTGATTTGTATATAGCCATGTCTGAACTGGGGTGGCAGAGTGGGCTAAAGAACGGTGATGGACTAAACCCAGATCTTTTGACTGGGTGTGAGTGTTTGATTGGTTCAGATGCTCCGTCCATAACCACCCCCTTTTGTACCGCTTTTGGCCGCCATAAGTGTGGCAGGGTATGCTCAGACGTGAGTCCCTTGCTCACTTTGCCACTGGATTCAAGCAAGCCGGACTGAAGACGGCTGTAATGCCAGAAACCGGTCCTCGGAAGCTTGTTTCCGGTCCAGGGAAGGCATGGCTTGGCAGTTCGGGCTGGACTGTTCTCATGAGGCACAGGGTCAGACTGATTTACATATAGCCATGTCTGAAGTGGGGTGGCAGAGTGGGCTAAAGAACAGTGATGGATTAAACCCAGATCTTTTGACTGGGTGTGAGTGTTTGATTGGTTCAGATGCTCCGTCCATTACCACCCCCTTTTGTACCGCTTTTGGCCACCATAAGTGTGGCAGGGTATGCTCAGACGTGAGTCCCTTGCTCACTTTGCCAATGGATTCAAGCAAGCTGGGCTGAAGACGGCTGTAATGCCAGAAACCGGTCCTCGGAAGCTTGTTTCCGGTCCAGGGAAGGCATGGCTTGGCAGTTCGGGCTGGACTGTTCCCACGAGGCACAGGGTCAGACTGATTTGCATATAGCCGTGTCTGAACTGGGGTGGCAGAGTGGGCTAAAGAACGGTGATGGATTAAACCCAGATCTTTTGACTGCGTGTGAGTGTTTGATTGGTTCAGATGCTCCGTTCATTACCAGCCCCTTTTGTACCACTTTTGGCCGCCATAAGTGTGGCAGGGTATGCTCAGACGTGAGTCCCTTGCTCAATTTGCCACTGGATTCAAGCAAGCCGGGCTGAAGACGGCTGTAATGCCAGAAACCAGTCCTCGGAAGCTTATTTCCGGTCCAGGGAAGGCATGGCTTGGCAGTTCGGGCTGGACTGTTCCCATGAGGCACAGGGTCAGACTGATTTGCATATAGCCATGTCTGAACTGGGGTGGCAGAGTGGGCTAAAGAACGGTGATGGATTAAACCCAGATCTTTTGACTGGGTGTGAGTGTTTGATTGGTTCAGAGGCTCCGTCCATTACCACCCCCTTTTGTACCACGTTTGGCCGCCATAAGTGTGGCAGGGTATGCTCAGACGCGAGTCCCTTGCTCACTTTGCCACTGGATTCAAGCAAGCCGGGCTGAAGACGGCTGTAATGCCAGAAACCGGTCCTCGGAAGCTTGTTTCCGGTCCAGGGAAGGCATGGCTTGGCAGTTCGGGCTGGACTGTTCCCATGAGGCACAGGGTCAGACTGATTTGCATATAGCCATGTCTGAACTGGGGTGGCAGAGTGGGCTAAAGAACGGTGATGGATTAAACCCAGCACTTTTGACTGGGTGTGAGTGTTTGATTGGTTCAGATGCTCCGTCCATTACCACCCCCTTTTGTTCCGCTTATTGCTAGTGCTATCATGCACAGACAAGGGTTATACCCAGGGGGCAATGTATATAGGGTGACTGAGCACACTACATAGAGGAAGGTTAAAGACCAATGGTGATGGGTGTGGTGGAATGCCACACCTGTACCCCAAACTGATGGGCATGGTGAAGGCAGTGACCTGCGTTTACAGGTGGCCGGAGGACTAGTCATAGCAAAAAGCTCCGGCAATGTAATGTAATGTAGCCACTTGAGTGCTGATAGAAGGCAGACTGTGCACTAGGTGTGGCCACAGACAATGCCCTCAGCAAGCCATGTAATTCAGTGGGCATGAAAGAAGCAACTGTCCAGTGGGCATAAAGGCCTGGATGTTTCGCACAAGGTTTGGCCAAAGGCCATACCTTTTACCCTGTGTCTAGGCCCAATAGATAAGGATGAAGCCATTTATCATGGGCTCTTGGACTAGAGAATAGTTGGCACTTGACAAGAATGAGGACATATTTCATGGGCTCTTTGGCTATATGGACAGGGAACTGGCCGCATATTCTGTCCGGAGCTTCTAAGTACCATCAAATGTCTCTTCATGAAGGATCTATGGACTGAGGAACTGTGCCAAACCATGTGCATGGGCATGGGCAATGGTAGCAGGCATGACTACAAGCCATGCCATGCACCTAGACACTGCTGCATACAGCCCTAAGGGTAGGAAGCAGACTGTAGGAAATGCACCTGGGGCTGGGGGTCCAAGGTACACGCCATGGGTGAAAGAAAGTGACCTGAGCCAACTGCTAACAGCAATACTCCACGTGCTGTGGCTCTAGCCTCCAAGTCACTTGGAGCAGGAAGTAACTGAAAATCATGTCATTCAACCACAGCCCATTGCACATGGCCTCCATGTTATAGCCCCAGCCTCCCTGAGCCATAAACAGCCAAGTGACTAAGAACAAAGGAAGGTGGTAAGCACACAGACATTGTGCTGCGTAGTTTGAACCTTTAAAACAGCTTTATTTATTTATTTTTATTTATTTAAGAGTCTTATAGAGCGCTAGCCAGACCCGGCGGTATCGGAGCTCTTTACAGCCTTAACATTCGTTTGATACTTTAACACAGTAATATGTACAGTGCTTCAAGATGCATTGCATAGTCTCGTCATAGAGATCACAGTGATATTCGTAAGATACATTTTCACAGTAGTCTGTACATTGTATCATGTCGCTTCACGTAGTGTCGCCGCAAAAGCACAGTGACGTATGACGGGATTGGATCCGGTAGGGGGGGTTAGAGGAGGTAGTCCTGAGGAGAGTGAGGTAGAGGTCTCAATGTCAAAGTGTCTGTGTGCTGTTGTGGGAAGGCTCCTGCGATTAGGATGTAACTATCCATTCAGGAGAGATCGCTTGAGGAGGAGGTCTTTGAGCTCCCTTTTGAAATTTAAGTATATGGGGTTAGTCCTGATATGGACTGGTATGGAGTTCCAGATTTTCGGCACATTTCCTGCAAAGGAACAGGATGCGTTTTTTTGTTTGCGAGTTTTCAGAGGGATAAGGAGTGAGGTGTTGGTACTCCTTAGGCTTCTTGTCTGACCAGCCTTCTGGAGTTTGGAGGCCAGGTATGCGGTTTTCCCTGTGTGCGGCACTTTGTGGGTGAGGCAGGCAGTTCTGAAGTTGGCACGCATTTCGATTGGGAGCCATTTGAGCTCTCTGAGTGCCAGTGAGATGTGTTCATAATTTTTTTAACTCCAGTGACCATTCTAGCTGCTGCGTTCAAAGTTGTTCTGAGCGGAGCTAGATGAGATTTTGCTGTTTCTGTGAGGGTTGCATTCCCGTAGTCCAGTCTGGACAGCACCAGGGATTGAGTGGCTTGTTTGAGGTTGTTCGGGGGGATGAGGGGTTTTATTTTATTGAGTAGTTTAAGGTTCAGGAAGGCACTCTTTGCATTATTCTTGATGTGTTTGCTTATGTCTAATTTAGGGTCCAGGGTGATTCCCAGCAATTTTATAGCATCGGCGAGGGTGGGGTTGAAGTTGAGAGCATCAATAGATTTAAGCCATTCTATGATTTGGGGGTTCTTCTCCTTGTTGGAGATGAGAAGGACTCCAGTCTTGTTGCAGTTGTTAGGAAAAGCGATGCAGCACTGCACTACATTAGCTTGTTGGCGTGCTAGAACATCCACACAATAGTGTTTTGTGAAAGTGTGTGGTGAAGACCCTGTAGCTGCCTTACGACTGTCAGCTATTGGAATATTTCCTACCTTTCTTAGTCCCGCTTATAGGCATTTTAATTTTATATATTATTGTACTTAAGGGACATTTTAGTTATCTGTGCAAAAAGCTTGTTTTTTTAGACATTAGGTTAACAAACGATTCCTATTTAGTTTTAGGTGGTTGCGTGATAACCAGTGTTGGACTTTCTTTAGAGTTTTGTTCAGTCTCTGAATGTCTTCCATGGATGAGGTTTCCAGATAGATCTGGGTATCGTCTGCATATAGGTGGAAGGGAATGGTTTTTTTTGTATGGTGGTGAGGGGCTCCATATAGATGTTGAAGAGTTGTGGCGGATCCTTGAGGGACACCCCTGCAAAGGGGGAGTATTATTTGGGTACGGTTCTGTAAAAAAAGAGGTGAACCATTGTAAGACCACCTCTTCAGCTCCAACCCTTTCTTGCAGTGCCTTAATGAGTAGTTTGTCGTCGACCGTGTCGAAGGCTGCCGATAGGTCCAGGAGTATAAGTAAGCAACATTGGCCCGAATCAAGAGATTTGTGTATATCATCAATTACATTTAGGATCGCTGTCTCTGTGCTGGAGCCTTTTTCTGAAACCCGATTGGTAGGGGTCTAGAAGGTTGGTGCTGTCCAGGTGTTGAGTAAGTTGGAGAACACATCTTTCCAGTATTTTCTTTAGGGGAGGGAGGTTGGAGACAGGTCTTTAGTTGTTCAGGTCGTTTGTGACAGAGCCTGGTTTTTTTCAGTAGAGGTGTGAATTGGCCTGTTTTGACACAATCAGGCACAACTCTAGTAGTCAGGGAGCTGTTTATGATCCTGGTCCAGTGTGGGGCTAGAGAGAGATTGAGTTTTTTGCCCATTTGCGCAGGAATGGGATCCAAGACATGTGTTGAGGGTTTGGCGCTGGCGTTCATTTCGATGACCTCTGCTTTGGAGATGGGGTTCAAAGAATTCCGTAGGTTAGGGGGGAGCTTGGGTGTGATATCTTCTGTCCCAGGGGGTGATTTACAGCCGGGGGACTGTGGTGTGTGTTCAAGGAGAGTTCTATCTTGGTAAATTTGTCATTGAAGAAATTGGCAAAGTTATCACAGAGGTCTTTGGGGGCCATAGCAGGGGTCAAGGGGGGCTTGGACGTTTGTTACCTGATGATATTAAAGAGTTCTTTGGGCCTGTTTTTTGCATTGCTAAGAGCTTTGGAAAAGAAGGACGTTTTTTCGTTCTTTATGTGTTTTTTATATTTCCCGCATACTGATTTGTGTCTGGCTCGAAAGATAGTGGAGGGGTTGTTCCGCAAGAGTCTTTCTTCCGCTCTTAGTTCTCTTCTTTCGGCGTTTATGTCTGTGTTGAACCATGATCTAGGTGGTATGTTCCTGCCTCTTTTTAGTTTCAGGGGGGCTACTTGGTCCATAATGGAAGTCATAGTGGTGTTGTAGTGAGCGGTGATTTTAGTTGTTGAGAGCTCACCAGTGTGGATAGGGAGGAGGAAGCTTACCCTTTCCTCCAGGTGTGCAAGGGAAATCTGACTTACAGCTCTTTTCATTTTCTTTTTCCTGTGACTGTTTACATTTATTTCTAGGTTTCTGTGCAATTTGTACTTTTAAAACTGCTCTTTTCCTCTACCTGTGACTGTTTAAATTGATGTCTTGGTTCCTGTGCAATTTGTACTCGTAAAACTGCTGTTTTCTTACACCAGTGGCAGTTTAAATGTCTCTCTTGGGGTTCCCCTAAACTGGCCTAAGGTCTCTAGAAGGCAAATCCCACCCCATGTTTTTTTATTAGCTAAAAAGGCTAACTACATCCCAGAGCCTAACCAGAGTGTGTTTAAGAGACTCCTTAATTTGCTTTGTGGTTTAAATTGTGTTTCAAAAGTGAATGTAGCGGTCGTTTTTGGCTAGAAAAAGTGACTTGTTTAAGTGCACGAAAAGCATATTTTTGTTGCTTTAGATTTGGTCCTTACCTGCAGGGTTGAACTGGAACTACAAAGTGTGGTTTGAGCCTGTCTGTATCCAATGCGATTTTGACTTCAGGAGCACCTCCCTGTGACTCTGAACACTGGTTTGTGATTTAGTCTTTGGCCCTCGAGCTTCTAAGCAGCTCCCACCTCTCACACCTGCACAAGCCCTCAAGTTTGCGGAGGGAACTCGAAGAAAGTCATCTCCATTTTGCAGCCCCATCTTCTCTGATCCCTTATCTGCCCAGTGAGGTTTCTGTGCAATTTGCACTTGTAAAACTGCTATTTTCTTCCACCTGTGAATGTTTACATTTCTCTTCTGTTTTTTTCCCTAAACTGTGCTAAGGCCTCTAGAAGGCAACCCCCCTCTTTTCACAGAAATCCACTACATCAATATCTCATCTCACTACTCCGCAAAAACAATACATAGCACACACAACATGATATCAAAATCTCTCATACGCACACTATTTCAGACTACTTTCAGTCACAAAATAGAAACAAACACCCACTCCCACTCCCACCCTCATGACTACATAAATTATACAAAATCCTAAACTATCTTGACTACCAACATTTTCTACCTTAACCAACACCTACCACAAATACCCCAACACAACAGCTCTCATTCACCCGCCTCTCGTACATTGCACAATTTTTAACATATTTATATGTTTTGTTATTTATTTATTTTCTAAAAAAAAAATATGTTAATATTTTGTTTGTTTTACATTTTGAACTGATTGTAGTGGAAATAGTAAATTGTATCCCGTCATTATCCAACACTTTCGCTACTGTTGCACTCACTGGAGTGGGAATAGTAATTTTTACCCCTCCGCTATCCAACACTTACCCTACTGTTGCACTGAGTGGAGTGGGGATACTTTACTATTGAAATATTGAGGAAAATATAAACATAAAATACATTTAAAAAAATAGATTTTATAAAAATAAAAATGCTCAAATAAATTAGCTTCACGTACGTCAACACTTGAAAGTGAGTTTTCCAACTATTTATCCACACATGCACATATGGGACTTTATGCAATGCAACGTTATATGTCAATATATTTTCCTCTTACATATATACCTTTTCTATGCAGCTATATATGTATTACTTTATTCACACTGTAGAAAAATAAAAATAAACTTTTGTCTTTCTCTAATGCACTACTCTGTCTCTCCTCCTATACCTCTCTCAATATAGCCTCTACCCCCCCCCCCCCACTTTCTGACTCATCCCAAGAGCCATTCTACTACTAAAACCACCCAAATAATCCGTTCTAAACTCTTACCTCTTCTATCCCTCTTTGGCTCACCCCTAACCCCATTTAACTACTATGATCTCCCAAATAACCGTTTCCAAACTGTCCCCCCATGTATCTCTCCTTTGACTCATCCAAACCTTATTTTAAAAACATGATCTGCCTAATCCCTTTTTAGACTCTCCCCTTCTCTATCCCTTCTTTGACTCATCCCAAACCTCACCATGCTACTGAAATCTCCCAAATACACTTTCTAGACTCTTCCCTTCACTATCCCTCCATTAATCTATTCAATCAAACGAACAGACTCAAGCGCCCACCACTCAAATTAACAACAAATATTTCCCTAAACGAATCAGTCACTAATCTTTTTTTGGGTGCCGGAGTAGCATGATACTCACTGTTAAGCGCTTCAACGCCTCGTATGGGGTAGTAAGCGCTATATAAATACAATTACAATGACCATAGGACGTGTGCAGCAGGCTCTGATGGCAGGAACAATACGTGCAGTGTGTATCCAAAGGCCACATTTGTGCCTCGAGGCCACAGTGTATCCTAAATGTGTTGCACAACAGGCTCTGGGGCAGTGTTGCTGGGCACATGGCATGCCCGCATGCCCAGACCCTCCTGTGCTTGGACAAAAGGCATGTACTATGGGTTGTGGAGGCAGGGGCACTGAGCCCAGTGAGTGGGCGCGTTTTCTTACCAATTTTAAACGAAAACTGTTTCCGCTCCCATAAAGAGGGTTTTAATTATTTACATTCCCCAGCAAATGCTTCCATTTGCAGCTCTGTGCTTAATTTTATAAAAATTGTTTTTATAATAAGGAAACGATACACAATGTAAAAGTATGTAATCAGGTGTTCAATTGTCTGCGAAATATATTTTTTATGCTTTTTTGTAAATATTGTCTTATTTTATGATTGCATGTTTTCCTTGTGAACTTTTAGGATTCATCTGGAATCGAATAAAGGTTTTTGACTGACTGACTGGGTGAAGGCCGCACCCTATGGCGTATGCCTTCGACTTTAGACTTCCCCTCCCAAGTATTAAAGGGTACAGTAATCATTTTTAATCCCAGTTACTTTCTGATGTGCCATTTACATTAATAACTACGACAGTTATAATTGCTGCTTGGAGGCTCGTGGTTTGTTTTTCAGGCCCTGGGTGTTTCAAGAATTAATTACAAGTTCCCCTGGTATCTGCATGTTTACCCCTTCTGGAGGAAACAACAGGCCCAAATCCACACACATTTACCACCTGCTTGAGGCTGGTTGGAAATGTCACAGGTGCTTCTTTCCTTGGCCTGATGTGGCCTGTGGAGGAGCCAGACTGGGGCAGTAGGGAAAAAGTTTGTTGTACTTTAGCTGAGGTGAGATTTTTCTGCTCCCCCATGTTGAACTAAGAGGGCGGGCAGAGGGGGGGTCAAGCAGCCACCCACAACACCAGAACCTCCTTACAAGAATCAGGGACCCGTGTCTCTGGGTCCCGAATTATTAGGTTCAGAGTTTTAGGACCCAATGATCCTAGACCCGGGGGCATCAGAATCCCTGTGCTTGCCTGGAGCAGCATCCCTCACCCTGGGGGGGCCTTAGTGGAGCCCTGAGGATGCCTGCCTTTCCCTTGTGCTTTGTAGTGTCATCCATCACCTACTCAGAATCACCTCCTTCCTGAGTGTAAATGTCACCTCAGATCTCCCCCTCTTACCATGAAAGGTCCGGTCTAGTCACCCCCCCCCCACCCCCTCTTCCGCACTCCAAGCCCACCCTGTATGACATTATTGTACACAGTCAAAGTGAAGGTACGGCTATGAAATAAAACCCCAACACCTTAAATGTGGATATTTATGTGTAGTTACACAACCCATAATCAGCGGGTCTGCCATGTACACGCTGACTCCCCCCCCCCCACCCCGCAAGGTTTCCCTCATGACCTCAGGCATCATGTGAGTGATGGATTTTGTTGCTGCACGTAACTGGCCGGTTCAAGGGGGTTGGTTTTATTTCACACACTTCAACTGAGTTTTTAAGGGACTTTCTGAGTTTATTTATACATAGATTAGCGAGTTCCAAAAATAAGACATTATAAAATAATACTATCAAATTTTTTCAGTGGATTTTTGTGGATCATGCCTCATGACATACTGTATCTGCATTCTGTGCAACCAATCTCTGCTGTGCAATATTTCACTGCACACTCTGAGGCTTGGCGACCTACAGGTTCTGGTCTGTGGCCAGGTCCTACATCCATCCTTCCTTGTGTCCAATCTCTGGGTAAGGTTTTCGCCCCCATTGGTGTGGCTTTCTCTCATACTCAGTGGGAGGCGCAGCAGGACTTGGCCTTCACACATTCTGAGATGCATACTACCTCCTACACATCCAACCTTCTAGGTGGACGGCCATCCACACGTTCAACCCCAGCTGCACATGACCGATGTACGTTGTTACAACGCATGCTTTTACTACGCATGCCTTTACAACGCAGGTTTTTCAACGCAAGTCGTTACAACGACTTGCGTTGGGGGCTGCTGGATAGTGAATAGTTTAATTTACTATTCCAACTCCAGTCTCCGTGGATAGTAGGGAAGGTGTTGGATAGTAAATTAAACTATTACCTATCCTAGAGCGCCTCCCAGCACAATTCGTTGTAATGACTTGCGTTGAAAAACCTGCATTGTAAAGGCACTGCGTGGTAAAAGTTGCGTCGTAAAGGATGTTTCCCGCAAATGACCTATGTCCATGTGAAGCAGTGATAGGCCACAGGCCTTGACATCAACAAGGACCTGTGCCCACCTCCTGTGTGCTGAACCCCACAGCCTTCGGCCAGGCACAGTGAGCTCTTGATGCAGGCTTGGTGCATCCCCTATTCTACTCAGCCAGTGTGCATGGTCTTTTTAGGGCACAGCGTGCTCTCGGCAGAGCCAGCCCCCATGCCATCCAACCAGACGCGACCTGTCTTTGGCTGTACGCTGTGGGGCCTCTGAGCACAGTGGCCTATCCACGCTTCCTTTGCTCTGCATAGTTGTACTGTGATTTCATTTGTTTTCATTTTTGATATACAAAAAAAATCGAATAAAAAATAAATTATGGATCTACGTGCAAATTTGTGGCTCGGTGAATTTGTTTTCAGATGAGTACTGCAAAAAAAACTGTTTTTTCAACATCTTCCCCGGGATCAGGGATGCTTCGCACCTCCTTATGCACTTTCTGTCACTGTTTTCAGGACATAGGCTTTTGTGCCTTGTAGATTAGCAATGGAATCCACCCTCCGCTGGCTTCCCATCAAGGCAAGATCTATCTACAAAACTGCCTGCATCACCCACAAAGCCTTGCACTCCTCCTCTCTTCGCTACCTGGCGAATAAACTGAAACTCTCTGGAGGCTCTAGACCATCACGAAATGTGGAAAATCTACTGCTTGAACCTCCCACTTTCAAGAAGGAAAGATCGATGGCCCAATCCTTTTCAGACAACGCAGTGAGAATCTGGAACTCACTTCCGCCTCAGCTCCAGACCACCACCTCCTCCCAGGCCTTCAAAACTGACCTCAAAGTTCTCCTCCTTCAAAGTCACTTCCAAAGTTAATTCATGCCCTTTCTATTACCTGAAGGAAGACCTTTTAGTATAGAAAATTTCTATTCTCCATGACTATGGAAGTGCCTTCCCAGTGTGTTGTTGTGGTTTGAGAGTCTGCTATTTATTGCAGTATTACCCTTTTACCTGTGTTTGGTACTCTTTTGTAACATGCACACGTCACTTATCTCTTGTAACACACTGTTTGCTACCTCTTACATTTTGCTTGCTTTCGATACTTGCACAAGTGCCACCATTGCCTACGTAACGTTTGTTCTTGTGTTTGAGTGTCCTCCATTTATTGCAGTATTATTCCTCTACTTATACTTTTTACGCTTTTGTAACCTGCACACATGTCACTTTTACCTTCTGTAATGCACCGTTTGCTACCTCTTGTATTTTGTTGGCTCACGATCAGGGCCGGCCTAAGGCATGTGCAAGCTGTGCACCTGCACAGGGCCGCCAAACCCCAGGGGCCGTCACTCAAATATATATCCTTAGATACATATTTGCGTGGCGGCCCCTGGCAGGGATTTGGCGGCCTCGGGCCCCCTACCTACGCTCCCTGCTCAGGGCCTCCGTGAGCCTAGAGCCGGCCCTGCTCACGATTGTCACTTTTACCTCATGTAATGTAACGTTTGCTTTTGTAATGTGTTCTCTTGTAATGTTCTCATGTATCAGTTTTGTTCCTATTGTGAAGCGCTCTGACACCTTCGTGTAAAGTTTGCGCTATATAAAAACGCATAAATAAATAAAATATATATTTTTAAAAATATTGTCCACAGAGGATGAAAGGTTCTGGGAATAATCTTAGGCTAAATTGCGAAGATACACAAAAGGCACTGTCTGATTGACCCTTTCTGCCACCTTTCTACAACACAAATATCTCAAAAAAATACTAAACAGATTTACACTAAACCAAATAAGCATTTGCAATGCAATAGGTCTCGCATTTACGAGATTTTGAGCTATTGGCAATGCAATAACTTAAAATCTCTCAAATGTGAGTGTAATAAATTGAAGTCCTTAAGTCCAGTATATGAAAAAGATTAGGTTTATTGAAGATAAGCTTCAGGTCATGTAGATAAAATAGAATAAAGTAGATCCAATAATAGAAACCCCACCAGGAGCAGATGGACTCCAGCTCAGCCTCAGATGTAACTGTCCCTGCTTTCAAGCATATACAATTGGAACACTATGTGACATCATAGATGCCTGCTGAGCAAGTAATGACAAACACTAAAGAAGGACAGAGAAGAAATGAAAGCAGGATGCAACAGTGAGACCTATTGCATTGCAAATATTTGTATGTATACTAGCACCCATGCAGGGCTTTCACATTCATGGATGCCATGCCCCTTTCTTTAGACAAGCCACTTCTAAAGAAAGGGGTGTGGCCGACATTAAAGTGAAACCGTGGCATGGGGCGCTTTGACAAAAAAAGTATCTGTTTATCAAGTTGACAAACAGATTTTTTTTTTTGTAAACGTGCCCACGCCGCGCTTTCACTTTAATAGTGGCTGCGTACCTTCCTTCAGACGCGGCTTGTCTAAAGAAAGGGGCGCGGCCTCCATGAATGTGAAAGCGCCACATGGGCGCTAATAAACAAAAAAAATAAAATAAGTAAGCGTGGCCGCTATACTTAAAGCGGACCACGCTGCTAAAATAAATAAGTAAAGAAACGTGGTCGTGATAGTTAAAGCGGACCGCCATTAGAAAATAAAATGAAAGCGGGCGGTGTGCTGCGACGTAGTGGGTGGAATAGGGGCAACTCATTCAACAAAATAGTGCTCACAGCCAAGATAAAGCAGTGTAACGAGACAAGTAAAAGGTCCAGTCGGATGGGAGGTAACAAATGAAGATAAAGCGGTACCAAGGAGGGACTAACAAGCCTAATAAAGACTCGAAAGCCATCGTTTACGAAGGACAATGACACAAGCCAATTAGAAATGTAGGCAGAGAGTGGGCGGGCTTCAAAGCCATACTCCAATACAGCATGCCTCGCAGCAGCGCATGAGCTGCCCTGGCGCGACCTAAAAAATAATCTGAATAAAGTTCCAGTTTGGTGTAATACCTTTCAAGGATTTTTGCTTAAGATTCAAAACACAACTCTTCTGAGTCTCTCTTTTAATCCCTTCCGCATCTGATGGATATGAATGAAGCCTCACATGCCAAACCCCAGCCAGTTACATTATGTAATTGGAAAGTTTTGTGCAACTCAGTTAAACAGTGGCATATTTATAAGCAGACTCAAAAACGCCCTTTCAGGGGAAACTGCAGCTGAATATGTGGCCATCTCTGACTGTATAACTAATTTCTGGGTGTTCTTATTTTAATTTCATAACCATAGTTGCACTTTTTCTGGGATTTTAGGGGAATTTCAGAGGTTTTTGAAAGTCTTATAAAGGTTTTATGCATGCAAGAAACTGCAACTTTCACTTATCAAAGTTTTTCTGTCAGATTATGCTTTGGATGATATACATCAACAGTCACAGCGGTATGGCTCGTAGGTAGCTGGTGGGATCGCGTGGGGGGGTTGGGGAGGAGATGGGATCAGAGAAATTTTTTAAAAACGTATCTCAAGGTCTGGTCCCGCATCTTCTCTGCTCCTGCTCTCCTTTCTCCTGCTTCCGACAGGAACAGGAAGTAGGCAGCCAGGCTCCTTCCCCTAAGCCAATCACAATGCTGCAATGCAGTGTTGTGATTGGCCTGAACACCGTGACGGTGCTCAGCCAGGGCTGCAGGGTTGGGCATGTTCTCCATGCAGACTGTAATACAGCCTGCATGGAGAACAGGGAAGTGCGCATGACTGTTTTGGGCAGCCCAAGAGGGCCGACCAAACTGTAATTGCGCACTTAGCAGTGGGCAAACCCTACCCTGCTTCAAGAGCAGAGCAGCCCCGCCCACCTACCCAACGCAAAGCAGCAGGACACTGCTTAAAAGCAGTGGGCCGACACTCTTCCGCCATAGCGGAGGAGCCACCCCTGTACATCAAATTTCCATTAATACATTCACCTATGCACAAGAAGATATAATTATCACCCCTTTCACCCCCAGCACCTCCGGACGATTTGCGTAACTACACCCAGACCGCACAGGCCTCAGGAACGTATTCCCACCACCGCTGACTATGCCAACGCTAAATATTTATCTTTCGGTTACTGTGGAGTCCATTCTGTCCATGCAATCGAAACTCAGTCATTTGCTTATTCATAAGGCCAGTTATAGTAAAACATTGCCTGGTCACACACAGTGAGCATGCATTCCATGCTCTGGTCCACTCTGTGCTGAAAGTATGGCCACATTGACACTCCCACATGTTGGTTAAATCTACAGTGAAATATGTATTATGCAAAGTTGACCGTGCGTATGATGAAAAGCTATAAGACAGAATATTCTGCTGTTTCCATTGCGCACTGACTTCTTGCTATCTCACCAATTATTCTACATGCTGTCTGTTAGTCTGCTCTATGTTTATATTTACCTATCCATACATTGTGTGTTTTGAATTCCTCCAATAGGCCTGACAAAGGTTTTATTGTAAATAATTGTTATACTATAGTACCAGTCAACGCATGGCTGACTTTGCCTGGTGCTGTCACACCTTGGTTGTATGGCAAAATATTGAATGCACAACTAATGAGATACAGAAATGTTGCACAAAATTATTAAGAACAAAAAATATTGTCCTTTAATACTTTAAATGCAAAAAAATAAATATTTGCAACTGTCGGAGATTTGCCATTTCCGCAGTCACCCTAGAGTTTTACCTTCCTTTGCTGAACCCGTTTTTGCTGGCCCTAAGACTCTGTGCTCTTTATTCCTGTTAATCAGTAGTAAAACCTCCTGTGATTCTAGGCAAATCACATAGGGGCAGATTTATGTTGGTAATGCGCCACGTTTGCGTCACGCAACTGCGGCGTAAACGTGGGGCATCCCTATGACCCATTTACAACGTGACGCATCTAGGCAGATGCGTCACGTTGTAAAGCCCTGCGCCACTTGTGGGCGGTCCGGGGCAGGTGCGCCTCGCAAAAATGGCTGAGTGAAATCTATAAGATTTCACTCAGACACTTTCAGGCCACTGCTGCGTCAAAACCCTGCGCCTGCTTGAAGCAGGCGTAGGTCTTGACGCAGCATTGGTCAGATAGGGCACCCCCGAGCCTTGCTGGAGCTGCGTCGTGCTTGCGACGCAACTCCAGCAATGCGCCACCTTTACGGCACAGATGCGTCACGCATCTGTGCCGTTTTTGGCCCATGGTGCGTCGCATTGTAAATGCGGCGCACCATGGGTGGCGGAGCAGCGGCGCAATATAACTGGCGCATCCCTGGGGATGCGCCAGTCATCATAAATCTGCCCCTTAATCTCCCCGTGCCTAAAATGTGTGTCCTCATGTAACGTAACTGGAAAATATGTAAAGCGCTCTGATACCTGATTCGGTTCGGGTCTAGTTCGCGCTATATAAAACTCTGCAAAAAAAAGAAAAAGTGCTTGTGCTACTCTTTCTAAACGAAGATAAATTGGCATCCTACCTAATTGGCACATTTAATGTACTTATACGTCCCTAGTATATGGTACTACATGTATCTAGGGCCTGCAAATTAAATGCAACCAGTGGGCCGCAGCACTCATTTTGCCATCCACTAAAGTAGCCTTTTAAAACATGTCTTAGGCCAGTCATTGCACCCTGTGTGGGCAGGTTTAAACTGTGATTTTCACCTGGCAAAATTTGCCAGGCCTAACCCTGACTTTTTAATACTTTTAAATCACCCCAGGGTAGATTTTAAATGCCCATAGGGCAGGGTGCATGCATTTGGAAATTAGGACATACGTACTTGCATTTTGCATGTCCTGGCAGTAAAAAAATCTTCAGAGACATTTTTCACTATGACAGGCAAACCACTGGGTTACAGTATAATAACTTCAGATGCATAACCGTCACTAGGGTTGGTGTCACCCGGTGCGGGTAACTCATGGTGTCACCCCCTCACGACTTACCGCATGGACCTCCTCCGCTCCGAGTCTGCCAGTGGACACAGTTGGCAAATAACAGGACCATATAGAATCCTTAGTAACGTTGGTAAATTTAATTTGTCACACCCTATTTGAGGGGATAGCGAAGTCTATAATCATTGCTCATGAGGAGGGGGCAGCCCTGCTAGCCCAGAGGAGACGGCTTCCCCCTCATTTCATGGCGAACCTGGCGGTTTAACCAGATTTAACTGGTGGATGCGTTTCTGCCAGGCAGCTCTCCACCATGGTGGAGTCGTGTGACAATGACACCGTAGTTGAGCCTCCTACCCAGGCTTGGACATCAGGGGGAGCTGTTCCTACAAGCTATTCCAAATAAAGGTCTCAGTTCAATAGCACATAAATGCCCAAAAAAGGACAGCCAAATATAGCCCCTGCCCCCTTCCTGTACTGTGATGGGAGTGACAGAAGTAAATGGTCTGAAAAAGGATAGCGCCACAGATTCACCCCTTGTGCCGTCTTCACATTTCAAATTACAGATGGCTGCCAGAGCCAGAGCCAGGTCCCATGATAGTGAATTTTACAGCACATTTTTCATTACATATTAAAATTGTATCAACTTTCAAAGCACAGCAAACAGTAGATGATGACCTTAAAGAACATCAGGTTACCCACCCAGTCATATGTACCCATAGACATTCTTTCAGAGAGCACCAAAATAGACACAAGTAGCGAATCAGAGAGAGAACAAAGTAAAAGTGAGACCAGCCCCCACATGGTGTGTAGCGAGCAAGCGCAGTGAGCAACCACTACTAGGGGGAGTTTGGCGGGGTTGAACTTCTCCCCTCTCAAGAAAATTTGGGAGACAGAAAGGTCAAAAACATAGCATTTTTCAACACATATTAGATTGATTTAAGGTTATAATTAGTTATTGACAGTAAAATGTATTCAGAAAGTGGCCATGGGATATGCTTCTAATAGCAGAATGTCCCAAATACGATAAAATGTGGAAGCACAAGCGATTTCTCTCCGAGCCATGGAGCTTCTGTCATCATTCAGCACTTCTCCCTTTTCCATAACAGCAGTTCAAACATGAATGGCTAAATATCCTAGTTTGCAAAAGTTTTCTAAATAATAATGGCTCAGCCATATTTGCCTCATAATGCAAGATCTGCAGCATGATGTGACCATTTCAACTAATAAATTGTTTGTAGCTCAAACGTATCAAAAGTTAAGAAAAAATGTGACTTGTGTTGCTGCAGAGTAGATGACATAGCTCAATGTTCTATGTTAGGATTTTAACTTATAAACTGCAAGTAACAAAAGGATCTCTCTGACAAAAGCGGTAGCCCACACCACCCACTGGCCTATTTACATGATTATGTGCACTTTGTGATCTGCATGGTACATGTTCTTTGCAGCAGGTACATTAACCCTCTGAGCTACCTTTCCATGAATCAAATCTTCCATTAGACAAAATTCCGATCTCTCTCTAGGAAGAACATTAATCACCAGAGTCATCATGACATTTTTGTTGTTACCGAAAATTGCTGGAGGGCAGGGAGGAGGCACTGGTTATTAAGGCTGGCTGGACTTGGTTTCCCAGTTCCAAATTCAGCATCTCCTCTGCCCATAGTACCACATCCTCTCCCCCACTGAACAGCATACTGCAGTGCCCCACTGAGAAAAACTCAGACTGCCTTCAACTACAACCCAATTGTTGCCACTGCGCTACAAACACCTGGATGCGGCTCAATTACGCACTAGGCAAGAAGAGCAATATGTGGCCTACAAAAAAGAAGTGACAGCATCCTGGAAAAAGCAAACAATCAAAGGGAATGCAACATTTTGCAAACCATGTGAAATGTAAGCAGGAACAACATGGTTACCTTAACGCTTTTACACTCAGTGTCCAGAAATGAGTGCTTTTGCCTGAAAAGTTAAGGACATGACTCGGGCCCTGAATGGACCCATTTCAATGGCCATTGCTTATATCCGTACAAAACGTAAGCAGTGTCTATGGTAAAAAAGACATCTCTAGATGCAGAGCAGCAGTACAAATTTTGTTTTTGAATTCTCACATTGCAGTACCTCCAAGATTGGTGCACTAGTTCCAAGCCCACTGAAAACAATGCCAAGACAACAAAAATAGCGCTTCACTAGCAAACTCTGTAAAAGTGGCGCTAAATGTATTTGGGTGTGAATAAAATCAATCTCGCCAGCTTGCTACCACTAGTCTGTCCTACTTTATTTCGTTATTTATTTTTCATATTTTTTTACTTTTGTTCCCGATGCTGCACTTTGGAATTAATTGTCAGAAAAATACGACATTGATTTCCAACAAGAACTACAACCCATTAAAGGCAGTGGGCAAAAAGAAAGTAAAATAGCAGCTCCAGGGACAGTCCAGAATCACCAAAGGAACTATGTAGAAAGCGGACATCGATCTCGCTGCTCACCTCACAAGTCACAACCCATTTCAGACCAAAGAAATCATCTTTGAATTACATCCATGGCATGACCCACATTTCAAATAAAACTGTGTGAAGACTGTGAACCACTCTTAGAAACTGTAGTAAATACAGTAAATACCTCACCCTGGGGTAATGACCTTCAAGCGCAGAGCCACAGAAATGGAACCCATCTCCCGGGCGTGCCAAATCCTACCTCTTGAGAATACACTACAGCAGTCTGACACTCACATAATGAAAACTACAATGAACTTTATTGGCAAATTTAAAGAGAAAAAAACTTAGAGTCTACAATCCAATCAAAACACCCATGGACATCTACATCGACATCCATGGAAATCTAAGTTGAAGCATCACCTCATCTGTCCTTTCCTCCTGTGAAAGGGCAGATAACAGAACTTCTACCCTCCATTTCGTTCAAGTTACCACTTAACAATCAAGGTAAATTAAGACAATCACCACCTCTCTCTCTACAGCAGTCTCACCGCCCGTTCCAAATTTGAAGGGGAGAGAGTAGAGAGAGAGACACTCACAGCAATTAGTTCCGGTCCGGTGGTGCTGGTCTCTGAAGTCGTTGTGACTCGTGGCGTCGTCGTTGGACTCGGTATTTATTTGTTCTCTTTAATCATTCTCACAGTCGCAATTACCGCGCACGCACTCTCCCTGGCGGGCGCCCGCGCGGTGACGCGTCAGAGGCTAAGCAGGTGCAGTTGCGCACTGCGCGCAGCGCACGGAGGCTGTCCCAGGGCCGTCACGTCATTGGTAGTAGGAGATTGACGGCCCTGGGACCCAAAGTTAACTGCTGCTGGGCAAGTGAAACTGAAAGCCGCCCTGAACAACAACGCCGCCGCTGCTCATTGCCTGCCTGATAATGGTATATGCATGCATGCAGTATGCATTCTGGGTTCGGCTTCGGTTGGTTTAATAAGTATAAGTATAAGTATAAGTATAAACCATTTTATAGCGCGCTCCGTTACTGGAGAGTATCCTGGCGCGGGAAAAAGAGAAAAGCAGACAACAGAGCACAGGAAAGAACCTTAGTTTACACTATTAAATAGATGTGTTTTCAGATGTTTTTTGAAGGCAGCTACTGTAGGTGTGGAGCGCAGGTGAAAAGTAAGAGCATTCCAGGCGCGAGCCACAACCACAGAGATCGACTGGCCGCCAAGTCTGGCACGTTTAAAACGGGGAAGGGTCAGTTTAAACAGAGTGGAGGATCTTAGGGTGCGTGCAGGGGCATAACTGATAAATCTTTTTCTCAAATACTGGGGACCCTGATTGTGGGTAGCACGAAACGCCAGTACCAGAGATTTAAACAAGATGCGCTGTGCAACAGGAAGCCAGTGGAGAGTGCGCATCTCAGCGCGCACGCTCTTCCATCTGGGGATGTTAAATAGTAGACGGACAGCCGCGTTCTGGATAATTTGCAGTCGTTTTACTAGATAAGAGGGGATGCCACTGAACAATGCATTTGCATAGTCCAACCTGGCCAGTATGAGTGCCCGAGCAACAGATTCGCTGGCATCTCTTGGGAGCAGGGGAAAGAATTTGCGGAGCATTTTTAAAGTGGCAAAACAGGTACCAGTAAGTTTTTTTATGTGGTGTTCGAATCTAAGGTCCTCTGCGAACCAAATGCCAAGATTTTTTGCAGGTCTCCCCATCTCTTTCGGGCTGGGAATGTCAGGAGGCCAAAGAGTGCTCATAAACGAGGGGGGAAAAGAACCATAAAAAAGCACTTCGGATTTGTCCTCGTTGCACTTCAACTGGGCCTTCGTTAGCCAGCGAAATACAGAGGACAAACATAGATGGACTATAGATGTGTCCAGATTATCATCTGGCCAGGTGAACAGCAGTTGGGTATCATCTGCATACCCTATGATCTTAGCCCCGAACTGTTCCGCTAGATAAACCAGGGGGGTGATGTAGATGTTGAACAGTAAGGGGCTAAGGGTGGATCCCTGCGGGACACCTGTAAGCAGAGGTTTGGGCTCAGAGGCATGGGGAGGCAACCAGACCTGCTGAGTCTTATCAGAAAGGAAGGAGGACAGCCAGTCTAGCACAACCCCCCCAATGCCTATGTCGGCCAGCCGGCCAAGGAGAAGCTCATGGGGGACGGTATCGAACGCGGCAGAGAGGTCCAATAGGATTAGGACCGCTCTGCCGCCTCCGTCTAAACAGTCCCGAATGGACTCGCTCATCTCCAACAGGGCCGTCTCGGTGCTGTATGCGGCCCTAAAGCCCGATTGAGCAGGGTGGAGGGCGTTGGAAGTTTCAATAAAGCTCTCTAATTGTTGGAATGCCACCTTCTCACAGATTTTCGTGAGTGCCGGTAGGAGGGAGATAGGTCGGTAATTCCCTGGGGCCGTCCAGTCCAGTCCTGGTTTCTTCAGAAGTGGCAGAAGCTTGGCCTGTTTCCAAACAAGAGGAACCTCGCCCGTAGCCAGTGAGAGGTTCACTATCTGCGTGATCTCAGAGCAGACCATTTCTGCCACTTCCGAAAGCACCCGGGCTGGACACGGATCGGCTGGAGAACCAGATTTCAAGGACTGGAGTAGAGGGAGAGTAACGTCCTCTGCAATCCGCACAAAGTTCGTAAACTGCTGTCCGGAACTAGGACATAGGGAGGGACAAGGGTCAGCTGCAGAGCAGTCGGCAGGAAGAGCTGCTGAAAGGTCTTGCTGGATCATCGTTATTTTGGTAATAAAAAAGGAGGACAACTCCTCGCACCATTGCATCGAGGGTGGGTGGGAAACAGCCTCAGCGATGGGTGCCACAAAGCTTTTAACAATGGCAAAGATCTCTCTGCCATTGTTGTCTGCCCTGGCGATGCGCCCAGCATAGTAGTTCCCCTTAGCAACCTTAATGGCTGCGTAGTAATCTTTTTGGGCAAGCCGTAGAGTGGATTTAGCCTCGGGGCTGTAAGCACATCTCCACGCTCGTTCAAGCTTTTTACACCCCAGTTTCAGTTCCCTCAATTCTGGGGAAAACCAAGGTTGGGATGGGAAGCGTCTGGATCTGGCCAACGTGGTCTGCTTAGTGGCGGCGGAAGCCGCCTGCTGTACCCACTCATTAAATTCGCCGACCGCATCGACCAGAAGCGTCTTAGCTTTTGGGCGAGTTTTAGCCAGAGCCTGTCTAAACGCAGGCAAATTGATTTTTTGGGAGTGACAGATAGATGGCGGGGGTCTAAGCTCCATAGTCTCCCACTTGAATCTGACCAGATCATGGTCAGACCAGGTTGTTTTTTCAACCGCCACGGACTGGATGGGGAAATTGGAGCATACCAGATCAAGCAGGTGGCCACCCGTATGCGTCGGGGCAGTCACCCATTGCTTGAGCTGAGCAAGCTCAAGGATTTCACCAAGCCTGTGGGCTTCAGGGGAGTCAGGAACATCCATGTGAATATTTAGGTCGCCGACCAATAGAAACTTAGGGAAGCCTAGGGCCCGCGGGACCAAATATTCTTCCAAGGAGTCCAGAAAGTGGGTAGCCGGACCCGGGGGTCTATAAATCAAAGAACCTCCTAAGGTAAAATGGGGAGAAATTTTGATAGAAAAGTGGAGAACCTCACCCCCTACATCCGCAATCGGAGGCTCAGAAGCAAAGCTCCACTCTTCTTTAAAGACAACTGCTAATCCACCCCCTCTGCCCTGAGGTCGATCCACCCTAACGATCTTAAACCCTCTGGGGACAGCAAGTTCTACACTAGGTGCTGAGGTGCTGGTCATCCATGTCTCCGTAAGGAACAGTACCTCCAGCTGGCCATCCATCAGTAGTTCAAAGATCTCAGCGGCATGTCTTACCGCAGATCGAGCGTTAATCAGTCCCGCCCGAATGTTAGTAACAGAGGCGTTAATGACTGATCGGGGAGGGGGGGAGGGTTGGGGGAGAAAACCACAGGTGGGGCATTTGAACATATCACAGTTCAAATCCGCACGTGTACAAGGCACACTACAGGCGGGGAGAGCAGTCTTAAAAGGTCGTGGCGTGAGTACCTGCGTATCTCTGAAGTGGCCATCTCCAAGGATCGCCGAGCAGAATGGCTGGCCCTAGGCCCGTCCGAGGCACAGACGGGCACAGACGGGCCCTCCTTTGGCGCTCCTTCGGCGCGCAAACGTCGCGCCCGCTGCGCTCGCCCGCTGCGCGACCGAGGATTGCACATATTTTATGTTGTTTTGGGATTATAGGGGGCGTGTCCTGAAGGGGGCGTGGCCTCCGCTCATGTCAGGGAGGGCGCGAGGGGGAAAATGCAAGTGGCGTCAGCGCTGGCTCCGCTGCGACCACAACAATGAAATCCAGTAAGTTGTTTAAAACACAAGTAATCTGTGACAAGGTTTGCTAAAATACAAGTTTATCAGTGACACAAACAATTTTAAAAATAGTCGCTCCTACTCCCGGCTTTCCGCCTCAGGAGTCCGCTTTTGATTTTTGCAAGGTGCCCTGACCCGGCGCCTTATATGCGCGGGTGATTGTAGGGGGCGTGTCCTGAAGGGGGCGTGGCCTCCGCTCGTGTCAGGGAGGGCGCGAGGGGGAAAATGCAAGTGGCGTCAGCGCTGGCTCCGCTGCGACCACAACAATGAAATCCAGTAAGTTGTTTAAAACACAAGTAATCTGTGACAAGGTTTGCTAAAATACAAGTTTATCAGTGACACAAACAATTTTAAAAATAGTCGCTCCTACTCCCGGCTTTCCGCCTCAGGAGTCCGCTTTTGATTTTTGCAAGGTGCCCTGACCCGGCGCCTTATATGCGCGGGTGATTGTAGGGGGCGTGTCCTGAAGGGGGCGTGGCCTCCGCTCGTGTCAGGGAGGGCGCGAGGGGGAAAATGCAAGTGGCGTCAGCGCTGGCTCCGCTGCGACCACAACAATGAAATCCAGTAAGTTGTTTAAAACACAAGTAATCTGTGACAAGGTTTGCTAAAATACTAGGGGCAGATTTATGAGGCACTTGCGCCACGTTTACGCTGCTGTTGCGTCACGCAAGGCGGCGTAAACGTGGCGCATCCCTACGAACGATTTACAACGTGACGCATCTAGGCAGATGCGTCACGTTGTAAAGCCCTGCGCCGCTTGTGGGCGTTCCGGCGCAGGGTGGGCGTTCCGGGGCAGGTGCGCCTCGCAAAAGTGGCTGAGTGAAATCTATAAGATTTCACTCAGTCACTTTCAGGCCAATGCTGCGTCAAAAGCCTGCGCCTGCTTGAAGCAGGCGTAGGTCTTGACGCAGCATTGTTCAGATGGGGCACCCCCGAGCCTTGCTGGAGCTGCGTCGCGCTTGCGACGCAACTCCAGCAATGCGTCACCTTTACGGCACAGATGCGTCATGCATCTGTGCCGTTTTTGCCCCATGGTGCGCTGCATTATAAATGCGGCGCACCATGGGTGGCGGAGCTGTGGCGCACATTAACTGGCGCATCCCTGGGGATGCGCCAGTTAACATAAATCTGCCCCCAAGTTTATCAGTGACACAAACAATTTTAAAAATAGTCGCTCCTACTCCCGGCTTTCCGCCTCAGGAGTCCGCTTTTGATTTTTGCAAGGTGTCCTGACCCGGCGCCTTATATGCGCGGGTGATTGTAGGGGGCGTGTCCTGAAGGGGGCGTGGCCTCCGCTCGTGTCAGGGAGGGCGCGAGGGGGAAAATGCAAGTGGCGTCAGCGCTGGCTCCGCTGCGACCACAACAATGAAATCCAGTAAGTTGTTTAAAACACAAGTAATCTGTGACAAGGTTTGCTAAAATACAAGTTTATCAGTGACACAAACAATTTTAAAAATAGTCGCTCCTACTCCCGGCTTTCCGCCTCAGGAGTCCGCTTTTGATTTTTGCAAGGTGCCCTGACCCGGCGCCTTATATGCGCGGGTGATTGTAGGGGGCGTGTCCTGAAGGGGGCGTGGCCTCCGCTCGTGTCAGGGAGGGCGCGAGGGGGAAAATGCAAGTGGCGTCAGCGCTGGCTCCGCTGCGACCACAACAATGAAATCCAGTAAGTTGTTTAAAACACAAGTAATCTGTGACAAGGTTTGCTAAAATACAAGTTTATCAGTGACACAAACAATTTTAAAAATAGTCGCTCCTACTCCCGGCTTTCCGCCTCAGGAGTCCGCTTTTGATTTTTGCAAGGTGCCCTGACCCGGCGCCTTATATGCGCGGGTGATTGTAGGGGGCGTGTCCTGAAGGGGGCGTGGCCTCCGCTCGTGTCAGGGAGGGCGCGAGGGGGAAAATGCAAGTGGCGTCAGCGCTGGCTCCGCTGCGACCACAACAATGAAATCCAGTAAGTTGTTTAAAACACAAGTAATCTGTGACAAGGTTTGCTAAAAATCACACTGACACTCACAGTAATTGCAAAACCTTCGTTGTTGTGTGACTGTGACTGGTGACGGCGGTGGTGCGCTTTTAAGTTCTTCTTACTAGTCAGTGAGAGTGTAGATTGGTGTCACCCCTAGATGGGGTGACACCCGGTGCGGTCCGCACCCCCCGCACCCCCCTAGTGACGCCACCGGCATAACTTTAGTTTGGGAATAGCTAGAATAATGATTCAAGGACTCAAAACTAATAGTGATTTAAAATCCAATCCAATCGCCAGGTTGGATTTTAAATTACTATTTTGAAAGTGCTACTTTTAGAAAGTTTACATTTTCCTGTCTAAGCCAAATGTGCCTTTCTGCCAGTGTTCAGTGTCATATGTGTCATGATGGCTCTCCTGTGCTAAGATGTCAATTGCTTCTAGATAGTGGACAAGGGCTTTGGTGGTGTGATATGCCTTCCCCCTCTGACAGGATTGCCATCTGGCTGTGCTCAGGAACTTAATTGCATTTTAAAAGGTGCCTACCCTGCAACAAACAGATGTATGTAATGCATCCCTTGGCATGGAATTTGGAATTTGGAATTTGGAAGCGGATTTATAGAGCGCGTAGCTACCCTAGGGCGTCCCAGCGCTGTTGATCGACCTGTGTATCCAGAGGGGAAGGAAAACTAAGGGAAGAGCCGTGTTTTGAGTTGTCTGCGGAAGGCCAGTAGGTTGGATTCTCTACGGAGGGAGATTGGCAGGGAGTTCCATAACTTTGGGGCGTTGTATGAAAACAATCTTCCTCCAGAACGGGTCTTGTGGATTCTGGGGATACTGGCCAGAGAGAGGGACTCTGATCTCAGTTGCCTGTTGGACTGATGGGGTTTGATGAAAGTGCTCAGGACCGGAGGACCACTGCCGTGCATTATCTTGTGTGAGATGCAGAGGGTCTTAAAGATGATCCTTTGTTGCACTGGGAGCCAGTGCAGGCTTTTGAGGGCTGGTTTCGCTGAGCATTTTGACTCGGTCCCAGTTAAGATTCTGGCCGCCGCGTTTTGGGCGCATTGTAGTCTATGAATGACCGAGGCGGGGGCTCCCAAGTAAAGGGCGTTCCCATAGTCCAATCTGGAGTTTACTAGGCCCTGCATGAGCAGCTTCCTGGATTGGGGGGGGGGAGAAGATGGAGGACCTTCCTCGCTGTTTTAATGAGGCCAATGCATGTACCCGCAGTTTTCCTGGCCTGAGATTTGAAGTTAAGGTCTTGGTCTAGCCAGATGCCAAGACTCTTAACTTCTGTTTTGGGAGTGGGAGAAGGGCCCATGCAGTCTGGCCAAGTGAGGGATGGCGGTAGATTGCGGGGGTTGCCCAGGAAGAGGATCTCAGACTTCTCCCCATTGAGTTTCAGGCGAGACTCGCACATCCACTGGGAGATGTTTTCCAGACAGGCTGCCAGGTTGTCTAGGCATTTATTAGATTGGTTGATGGACACCACTAGTTGTGTATCATCGGCATACATAACTGTTTTTATGCCGAATGGTGATGTGATGTCTTCTAGCGGGGACATGTACACGTTAAAAAGTGTGGGGCTCAGGGATGAGCCCTGGGGGACCCCACACTGAAGCGGGAGTACTTTTGAATGGACCGTGCCGTCAAACACCCTGAATGTTCTCCCCTCCAGGAAGGACTTGATCCAGGACAGGGCAGTACCGGACACACCTACCATGCTGAGCAGATGGATAAAGATCGCATGGTCTACTGTGTCGAAGGCGGCACTCAGATCGAGGAGGATCACTGCCACTGATCCTCCTCGATCTATGATGGTTCTTGCCTCCTCGACCACGGCCAGTAGGGCAGTGTCTGTTCCCTGTCCTGGTCTGAACCCCGTCTGAGAGGGGCGCAGAAGTTTATTGAACTCCAGGAAGAGAGACAGTTGGTGGTTGACGATGCGCTCGGCCACCTTGCTGATGGCGGGGAGAAGGGAGATGGGTCTGAAGTTTGATGGATCCAGGGGGTCAAGGTGAGGTTTTTTTAACAGTGCCCTAACAGTGGCTTTTGTCCAGTTGTCTAGGACTATGCCCAGTGCCAGTGAGGTGTTGATGAGAGTGGTGATGGGGGGGACGATTGTATGAGCGACCAGTTTGAGTTTACTCATAGGGGCTGGGTCAGAAGGAGCCCCACTCTTGACTGATTGCAGAGTGGACAAGCAAAGATCGATTGTAATCTGATCGAAGGTTTGCAGGCAGGGGGCATTTGAACTGGGGGGGGGAGTGGTGGGAGGCATGGGGGGGATGGGAGGGGGGAGTGAATTAAGAATATTCAGAATTTTTGTGGAGAAGAACTCAGCTAGCTGGTTACATCTCGTGCCGGACGGATCTGGCATAGGTGGGGGGACTGGGGTTTTGGTCAGGAGACGAACTATGTGGTACGTTTCTTTGGCCGAGTTGGCAGCAGCTGAGATTTTTTTCTCGAAACCAGGGGGACTTAGGAGTTCGCTTTTTCCTGGGGAGGGGTTTGACTGGGAGGATGTTATCAAGGGACTGATTAATCCAACCGCAGAGTTGGGTATCAGCTCTGGAAGGGTCTGGGTCAAGACTCGGGGTAGTAGAGATGAGTGCTTGAGTCCAAGAAATTGTGTCCAGTTTATGCCACGGACGGGCTGGTTCTTGGGGGGGAGTTTTAGCCAGTGCTTCAGGAGGCAGTAGCATCTTGAACGGGATAACGAAGTGGTCTGACCAAGGGACCGGGAGGGGGGTACTCGCTACTAGGCTCGCCACGTTGGTAAAAATTGGGTCTAGTAGGTGTCCCTTGGAGTGAGTGGGCAGATCACTTATCAAGCGGAGGTCAAGGGAGGCTAGGTCATTTTTTAAGTCTGCGGCGATGTTCTCCAGGGGGTCATTGAAATGGAGATTTAGATCTCCCAGGATCGTAAAATTAGGGAACAAGCATGAGAGAGAGGAGGTTGAGTCTAAGAGGGAGTTGCAGAAAAGTTTCTGCTGCCCTGGGGGACAGTAAACTAGGATCCCTGATATAGTTGTGGATGGGGGCAGGTAAATTGAAAACAGAGTGTTTTTGCAGTCCTGGATTGGGCTGTCCTTGAAATGGCAGGTTAGGTATTCACGATAGATGATCGCTATTCCACCTCCGATGCCGGAGGGTCTGTCGTGATGTTTGATGAGATAGCCCGGAGGCAGAGCATGCACCATGTCTGGGTTTGAGTTAGGGTTGATCCAAGTTTCGGTTAGAAAGAGGACCTCGTACTCCGAGTTTAGCAACATCATGTTAATTTCCGTTTGATGTTTGGGAAGTGATCTGCAGTTAAGGAGGGCCATCTTGATCCAGCGTGGTTTTGGAGGGAGACGAGGTGTTAACCTGTAGGGGCAGAATCGGCAGCACGATTGCCCAACTTCTAGTGAGGTCGTACTATGACAAGGAATGGGGATAGAGTCCTTGATTTTGAGGAGGGCTTCTCGGGTATACCTGAGAGGTATAGGAGTGGCAGAATCAGGGGTCCTGGGCCTCGGGCTCGGTCTGGCGCGGACGGGCGCAGACGGGCTTTGCCTTAGGCGCTCCCGCTGCGCTCGTCCGCTGCGCTTCCTCCAGTGGCACATTTGTAGTGAGGTGAGGGCGGGGGGGGCGTGGCCAGAGAGGGGCGTGGCCTCATTGCACGCCGTCAATGGCGGCGGCCAGAGGGCGTTTTTGAGGATAAGGGAGGCGCTGCTCGCTTCAGCAGGCTCCCAAGCTGTAATGAAAACGCTCTATCAGGTAGGCTGATTTTGGTCCAAACACAAATACAAATCACACTCAAAGTATTAAAAGTTTTTTTTAAAAGTCGTTAAAACGGTAAGAACAAGGATTCACCTCCCGGCTTTCCGCCTCAGGAGTAACAGTCTTCCAAGTGCGCTCGCATTCAGCGCCTTTTAAGCTGGGCGGGGGGGCGTGGCCAGAGAGGGGGCGTGGCCTCGTTGCACGCCGTCAATGGCGGCGGCCAGAGGGCGTTTGTGAGGATAAGGGAGGCGCTGCTCGCTTCAGCAGGCTCCCAAGCTGTAATGAAAACGCTCTATCAGGTAGGCTGATTTTGGTCCAAACACAAATACAAATCACACTCAAAGTATTAAAAGTTTTTTTTAAAAGTCGTTAAAACGGTAAGAACAAGGATTCACCTCCCGGCTTTCCGCCTCAGGAGTAACAGTCTTCCAAGTGCGCTCGCATTCAGCGCCTTTTAAGCTGGGCGGGGGGCGTGGCCAGAGAGGGGGCGTGGCCTCGTTGCACGCCGTCAATGGCGGCGGCCAGAGGGCGTTTGTGAGGATAAGGGAGGCGCTGCTCGCTTCAGCAGGCTCCCAAGCTGTAATGAAAACGCTCTATCGGTAGGCTGATTTTGGTCCAAACAAATACAAATCACACTCAAAGTATTAAAAGTTTTTTTTTTTTTAAAGTCGTTAAAACGGTAAGAACAAGGATTCACCTCCCGGCTTTCCGCCTCAGGAGTAACAGACTTCCAAGTGCGCTCGCATTCAGCGCCTTTTAAGCTGGGCGGGGGGGCGTGGCCTAGTTGCACGCCGTCAATGGCGGCGGCCAGAGGGCGTTTGTGAGGATAAGGGAGGCGCTGCTCGCTTCAGCAGGCTCCCAAGCTGTAATGAAAACGCTCTATCAGGTAGGCTGATTTTGGTCCAAACACAAATACAAATCACACTCAAAGTATTAAAAGTTTTTTTTAAAAGTCGTTAAAACGGTAAGAACAAGGATTCACCTCCCGGCTTTCCGCCTCAGGAGTAACAGTCTGCCCCCTTCATTGTCCTGCCAGTCAGTCAGTCACCAATCTCAGTGGGAGAGGGACTGCCCCTAGAAGTGGTTTAGAGTGACCACAAGGGAGAATTTACCCATTATCACACCCACACCTCTGGGTGGGCACAATGAGTTTTGACCAGCAAAAGGGTCTGCAATGTTCAGTGTCGGATTAAACCCAGCGGAGGCCTCTAGGCAGTCAAAATTTCGGGGGCCCCCTTGCAAATTATCTCCTAATACGTTTAGAATTTTACCAATCAGCAATTTTAATACACCAATTTTACTGCACAAAACTAAACATTAACATTTATTAATTTGTTATTTAAAAAAATGTATTTCTTAAAAATTGTAATAAATCAACAACATTTAAATATTCACTTTCCTCAATTTGTTTGAGGTGAAATATTTCAGGATATCTTGGAAGTCTACCTTTTGTAAGACTTCATAATCAGTGGTCATAAGGGAAGTGAGTTCAGTCGTTCTTGTGTCATTGAAAATCGATGACAATTTTTCAGTAGGTTAACAATTTAGGAAAGCTTGATCATAATTTTCTTTCAAGATCAAATCAACATTATTTTGATCTGTTGTCGCGGGCCCCTATAAAGAGTAAGGGTCCATAGGTAGGTGCCTACTTTGCCTATTTGGTAATCCGGTACTGTCTATGTTGAATTTAGGTGGAGCGGGCGTTGTACAATGGCTTACAGTAAAAACACTTGAAATACTACAAAAGTGGGTATGGGCACCCCTGGGACATTACCCCTGTGGTTAGGGGGTGGTCAAGAGTTTCTCCCCCCACAGGCTGGCACTGGGAATAAATGTGGCATCCCCAGTGCCCTTCTTGTATCACCTATGGACCTGTGGAAGAACAGAAGGTCTGTGACCTTAGAAGAGCCTTGAAGACTGGACCTGTTCCCTCTTGTACCCAGGACAAAGAAGTGGACTCCAAGGGTCATAAGGCTGACTTCTTGGTAAAGGAATAGGTCCACAACAAGCTGTAAGAGGCCTTTCCTGCAACTGCCAAGCCAATTAGCATCGGGCCCTGCTGTGGCCTTTACCTGCCACCCTGGGAGCCTGTGACTGCTTTCCCTGAGGTCAAGGGGTTTTTAGATGTGGTGGATTGAGGCCTGAAGGACTAATGTCAAAAGGTAAAATCTTTGACCAGGACAAATCTGGTTGATGTATCTGACCTGTGATCCCTTGCTGTCAGTGTCAAATTGCTTCTACGTCCTGTTCTACCACAACTATTAATGCCACCTTTGGGCTTCTTTGTGCTATTTTTACTTAAAAATTTAAAAAATCGTAACTCTGGCTCCTCTCATTGGATTGTTGTAATTTGGGGGTCACTTTGTTTATTAAATTATAATCTATTTTTTTGGTTTTATTGTTTTGCATTTCAGCTTTACTACTATTTTAGTATAGCATAAATACTTTACACATTGCCTCTAGGTTAAGCCTGACTGTTTTGTGGCAAGCTACCAGAGATTTAAACACAGGTACATTTAGTGACTATTGTGGTTCACCCTGGATTGTGACTATTAATTTAGGTGGGTTCTCTCCCTCTCAACTAATACCCCAATCTCTTACAAGTACCACAACGTAGAAGACTAAAATATCATCACAAAGTAGTTAAGCTTATCATATTATTGAACAGTATATTAACTTTAAAAAAGATTCCCATAAAAAAATTAAATTAAAAATACCTACAATATAAAAACTGTAATATGTAATTGTATAACTTGCAAATATATAGGAACTGGTCAATGTGGCATGGTAGCAATCATTATTGGATTTTTATCTAGTGTAGCACATGTGTGTGGCAGTGCATTTACAGGCAGCAATATTACCAACTCATTGCACAAAATCTGCTCAGAAAGAAGGAATGGTATTTTGGGAATTGAATATGTGACTTACCAGTCACACACCCCAACCTAATGTGTGGTAACCCACTAAGCAGTCCTTAATTTGAAAAATAATAAATGCGGGGGCTCAAAGTATTGCTCAGGAGTCTGGACCCGGGAATTTCAAATGTCATGAGAGCTGACTACCAAGACTGCCAGCACGTGTTTCTACCGAGTGCCACTTTCATCCACCAATGTGCACTCTTTGCACTTTTATCTCACGAACACCAAGACTGCCTTAGACATGATTCTACCGTGTGCCACTTTCATCCACCACCAGGCGCTCCCTGCGCTTTTATCTCACTCTTGCAGGTTATTTTTCATCTTTGCTTTCTTCCTTTGTCACATTTTTAGGGCTCGGCTGAAACGCGCGGAAGCGCGTCTCCGCCGAGAACTTATTGTGGCCGTGTCTCCTTCCCAGGAGACAATCCTGGCCGCGCGCATCGCCTTGGAGGCGATTCCAAACTGACACGCGCACGCGAACGAGCGCTGCGGCCAGGCGCTGTCTCCTGGGAAGGAGACACGCATGCGATAGCCTCACAGCCAGACATGCACATTGGGTAAACCCGCGGCTCGTGCTTGTTTTATCTCTGTTGTCACTAGTGTTTTTCACTGCCTGTCTCCCCTTTGCCTCCCCGGGTTCTTCCTCTCGGGGTTCATTGCACTTTTCCTCCCACGTCTTTTTCTGCTCCCTTTACCTCCATCTGTCTCTCTTTGCTCTCCCTTTCTCTTGGGCGAATCCCCTCGCTTCGCTCCGGACAGGAGGATTGGGAGCATTCCTCGTATTTTATTAGCTTTCTGTTATATTACTTAGTGTATGCTGTGTGATGTTATGCTCTCTCACTGTGCCGTCTACACGCCTCCCCGCTAGCAGCGCACTTCCTAATAAGCCTTGTGCCACACACACAGGCCCCTGTCCGGCCACCACTAGAGGCGGGAAGGGGGTCTCATCCACTCTTCCATCTGCCCTGGATCTGCCCCAAAAGGTTAGCAGCAGCCCTTCACTACAAACCCCCTCTCTTGTCCTAGAGACTCGGGGCAGGGTTTTATTTTGGTCAGATTCCTTTTATTCTGTAAAAATGACGGACGGGTATGAAAATGGAAAGGAAGCTCTGATATTTAGGATGGAAAGTAACTAATCATTTGAAAAATTACATTTTCAGCCCGAAAGAGATGGTGTCACATTTTTCTGTAGAAGTATTTTGGAGTATAGGAACACTTGTAGATAACTACTTTTGTATGTCCTTTTTTTTTTTAGATTGGGACTAATGTGTAAGATAACCGAATGAAGCAAAATTACCCCAAATGGGAGCCCCCAGGCCTCCGAGTTGGTCGATACCTCCTACCGGAGGCACCTCAGAGCAGGGACTGGCCCTGTCTGGCCTGGGCTCATCGAGGGCGCTGTTATTTTGCCTGTTGCTAGGGTGTGGACTGCACTTTTAAGAGCACATTCCTGGATCCTAATTGAGAATAAGTTGAAGAGAAGAGGTGGGGGCCGGGGCGAGGAACTGTACCGTCGAACCTGGGTGCAAGGAGGGATCTTCGTGCTGTGACGGGAGGGGCTGGGGCAGTCCGGTGTATGAAGCAAATATTTTTTTTAGGCCAGAGCATGGACCACCGGCTGGCTACAGTGCTGGGTAAGTGCAAGTGAGGAGAGGGGATTCTTATGTGTAAGGGAGGCACGTTGTCTGCGAGCTGTTTCTTTCGCAATATGTGCGGTTGTAATAATGATGGGTGGGTGAGAAAGAGGGGTGCCCCGAGAATCACACCGCTTGCCTGCCGCAGGCCTTCTGAGCTCGAGGTGTCATTGTGGGTAAACTAAGGGTGTTGTGGGAATTACTGAGCTTAGCTAACAGGTATTGACAGGCAGGATGCAAACAATGTCTGAAATGGCAGTGCAGCAAAGTGAGCTCTGGTGATTGTGGCATTCGGGGTAACAAAGGACGTATTGGGCATCTCGTGACGTTTTGGGTCAGGACTCAGGAAAAGTGCATTTTGGGCCTGAAATGGAATACTGGGTTATGCCGATGAACATTGGGTGCGTGAAGTACATTTTAGGCATGAGGTCTAATTCTTAGTTACGAAAATCTCTCTATAATATGACATTCCTGGGACTTGTTGGGGTCTTTCCTTGTTGCAGTTGTGGTTTGTATGTGTAACAGAGCAGGGTTTGGACCGTATTCCTGCTGTGACAAATCGCGTTTTGGGTATGATAGTGTGCATTTTCAAGTTGGCTTCGGCCATTCTAAGGCTAAACGGGAAGCATTATAGTGGCAACGGAGCAGATTGTGGGCCTCTAACAAGGAGACACTGTGTTTGAACCAGGCATTGTGTGTCAGGAAGTGGATATTTTTTGTGTTAAAACAGCATTGAGGTTGTGACGTACACGCATTACTGATGGCATTATGTGTCTAAAACAAAGAGATGGCGCTCCCGTAAGAGTGCCATGGATCGAAAGTAGAACATTGTTTCTGAGGGAGAGTCACTGTGGGCCGAATGCGGAGCACATTGGCTCTGTAAGGGATGCCTTTTATGTGTAAAGGAGAGACATTTTAGGTCGAAAAGATAGGGATGCCGGCACTTCTCAAGAGAATTGCAATACCTTTAATTGGAAAGTACCGGCACTTCTCAGAATTTAATCAATCAATCAATCATAGCATTTGTAAATCGCACTACATATCCGTGAGGGTCTCAAGGTGCTAAGGGGTTGGGGGGAATGCTGCGACTGTTCGAAGGGCCAGGTCTTGAGAAGTGTTCTGAAGGTCAGAAGGTCTTGGGCGGTTGGGGAGGGTGTTCCATGACTTGGCGGCGAGGTCACTCGTCAGATGTGGGGGACAGTGGTGAGGGCGTGGTCTGCGGAGGGGAGCTGGCGGGTGGGGGTGTAGAAGCTGAGTCGGCTGTTGAGGTACGCTGGTCCGGTGTTGTGGAGTGCCTTGTGTGCGTGGGTGAGGAGCTTGAAGGTTATCCTCTTGTTGACAGGGAGCCAGTGCAGGTCTCTCAGGTGGGTTGTGATGTGGCTGCGGTGGCGGATGTCGACGATCAGGCGTGCGGAGGCGTTCTTGATGCGTTGGAGCCGTTTCAGGAGTTTGGCTGATGCTCCTGCGTAGAGGGCATTTCCTTAGTCCAGTCTGCTGCTGACGAGGGCCTGGGTGACCGTCCTTCTCGTTTCAGTAGGGATCCACTTGTAGATTCTGCGGAGCATGCAGAGGGTGTTGATGCAGGAGGAAGAGACGGCGTTGACTTGCTTCGTCATGGAGAGGGTGAAGTCGAGGATGACCCCTAGGTTGCGTGCGTGGTCGGTGGGTGTTGGGGCTGTTCCTAGTGCAGTCGGCCACCAGGAGTTGTCCCAGGCTGAGGGGGTGGATCTGAGGATGAGGACCTCCGTCTTATCCGAGTTCAGCTTCAGTTGGCTGTTCCTCATCCAGTCGGTGACGGCCTTCATTCCTTTGTGGAGGTTGGTTTTGGCTGTGTGGGGGTCCTTGGTGAGGGAGAGGATCAGCTGGGTGTCGTCGGCGTAGGAGATGATGTTGAGGTCGGGCGACGTGGGCGAGCGGTGCCAGGTAGATGTTGAACAGTGTTGGGCTGAGGGATGAGCCCTGGGGTACGCCGCAGATGATCTTGGTGGCTTCGGAGCGGAAGGGGGGTAGGCGGACGCTCTGTGTTCTGCCGGAGAGTAAGGAGATGGTCCAGTCCAGGGCCTTCTCTTGGATTCCGGCATCGTAGAGGCGAGTTCGTAGTGTGCGGTGGCAGACCGCGTCGAAGGTGGCTGACAGTTCCATGAGGATGAGGGCTGTGGTTTCTCCGTTGTCCTGATGTCATTGGTGGGGGAGATGAGGGCAGTTTCGGTGCTGTAGTTGCTGCGGAACCCGGACTGGGAAGGGTCTAGGATGCTGTTTTCCTCGAGGGAGCTGGTCAGTTGTTTGTTGACGGCCTTCTCTGTTACAGAGTACCTGCACCTTTATGTTTCCATTTTAAGCACTGGGGAAACTGGGTCCCTCCCTGGGTACATTGTGACAGTGAATGAGATCCACTGTGGGATCACACACAACAACACAACCACAACCACACACACAACCACACACAACCACACACACACACACACACACACACGCAACCACACACACAACCACAACCACACACACACAACCACAACCACACACACAACCACACACACAAGCACACAAACTACCACACACAACTACACACACAACCACACACATTTTATCATAAAAACACATACTTACAATACTTACAATATATGCTTATAACTGCAAAACTAGCAGTCTATCCCCCACTCCATCGCTATCATCTTGCAAATCATCTTTATACACCAATACAGACTTTGCTAAAAATTTAATGCAACACATTGTCATATACAATGCCAATAACTCAAACTTTAATGCTGCGAGACCTATTGCATTGCAAATGCTTGTTCCTATCTTTCTCTCTGTCCCCCTTTTATGTTTTTCTCTCTCTGGTTCTTTAACAAAGTCTGATGGGGAAAAATATGCCTGGGACCCTGATAATGAGCACCAGTGTGATCTACCTGCAACTAGCGGTTCAAATTAGCTCCGACCCCATTTATGGAAATGTTTGTCCTGCCCCATTGTTTGGAATGTTAGCAACCCCCGACTCCCCAAGTTCGGGTCTAGTAAGTTGCATGCGCCAATGCACATGATACACGCATTGAGTATGAACTCCGCCCAGAGGCAAGACGTCCATCTATTAATACCTGAAGCCGCGCCTTACGTCATCGGGGACACTAATTACTTCACTCCTTTCAGCATTACAACATACCAAAACTGCAGATGCTGCAATTGTCACGATTACGCTGTAGAATATGTCAGGGTAAGGATTAAACTACATCTCCCAGAATGCCTGCCGTTTTTTGTCCTTCCTTTCTTTTCTATGTTTCTCTATCTAAACCTGTTCCTCCCTTTCCCCGGTGCTTGTTACCTGAGGACTTTCTGGTTCTTCACTCGGCCGAGTATTGTTTGGATAATTCCCCAGGATTTGGTTTGCTGTTTCAGACTTGTTGTCTCGATCGCGCGGAGTGCGTGTGACTTCCATTGGATTTGAGAAGTGCTTCGTTGTGCTCATGAAGTAAGCGCCGGAGCGCGCTTGGATTTAATAACAAGGATTGCACGTATTGTCTTTCGCATTAGCGCGAAGGCGAGTCAGTGGTTTGATAAGATTTTGGATATTCTGGATGCCCGAAGAGAGAAAGAAAATAAAACGTTATTCGTGGGTTTACCGCGGAACGGAATTGAAGGCTGCATTTCATGAAGTAATGACAACTATGCACAGTCAGTTCCTCGAGTTTGCTGTTTGCGGAAAACGTGAGGAGTAGAATCGCAAGCTGTGATTAATAGACTTCACCTGAAGACTCTACAAGAGAGAAGGGCAGCTAAGTACATTTTCCATTTTCCTTACTACGTTCTGGATAGGAACTTGGAAGGATAAACAGTGTGTTCTTGGAGGATTCCAGGAACCTGAGAAACTTTAAATCTTTTATTTCTTTTCTTTATTTTTTCTATTTTGCACTGTTTTTGCTTGGAGCACGAGGGGCAGTATGAAATGTAAGTGTGTAGTTAGTCTTACATACTACCTTGATAAGTAATACATGTGGGAAGGGAGAGGTCACTCATAATTTGTTGGTTCTTGTCATATGCAGGACATCCAGGGCGCAGAGAGAAGCGAAGACTGCTATCTCCCTTGAGTTGAACGCCAGATTGATTTACTGCACCAACGTTTTTGTTTCCTTTGTCCCTTTTTACCCCTTCCCCGGCTATGGTGTTTCTCTGTAGAGTTCTATGAATAGACTCACAGATTTTACCGTGGAAGGGGCATTGGTATAATAGCATCGCTCCTGTTGTACCCGGCTATTGAGGTTAGTGAACCTTTACTTGTGACAGCAATGAGTTAAACAATCACTGCTGACACCTGGTCTCATATGCAGGCTACGGCAGGCCACATCAAGACCTTTCATACATCCAAAGTCGGAAACCTGAGCACCAAGAAATTAGGTAACAAGAGCACATGCTGGTAACTAGACAAAACATCGGAAGAAAAATATAGAATGGATAAAATATCGAATTCAAAATACAGAATGGACATAATATCGAATGGACATGATATAGTGGTTAATAATATCTAAATACAGGTAAGTAATATCGATTGTCAAAATATCAAAGTACATAATATAGGCATTAAAATATATCGAAATTTTAATAATATCGACATTTTTTAAAGTGTTTTGTATGTTAGTGTATCTGTTAAAAGTGTATATTATTTTTGTAATGTATGTTTAATTTTTTTTAAGTAATGAATTTTATGTTATTTAATTTTTGCATAATTTAATTCCGTAGTGGGTTGTGGGTTTATAGGGGAATAGGGTGGGAAGTAATTTAATTATAGTAAATTAAATTATAATTTTTAGGAATTATTAATTATTTTTAATTTAATTTTGCGTTTTAGTTCTGTATCGGGTTGTGGGTTTATAGGGGAATAGGGTGGGAAGTAATTTAATTGTAATTAAGTAAATATTTATTTTTATTTATTTGCATTGATAATTAATTTATTGGTATTTAATTTTTATTAATTGGTAATTCATTTTTATTAATTGGTAATTAATTTTTATTAATTGATTAATTGATAATTATGTTAATTGTATTAATTTATTATTCAGAGGGGGTTGTGGGTTTCTAGGTATATAGGGTGGGAAGTAATTTAATTGTAATTAAGTAATTATTGAATTTATTTTTGTGTATTGATAATTAATTTGTTTATTAATTGGTGAGTTTGTATTACTTATTACATTTTTGGTATTGAAAATTAATGTATTGTTAATTAATTATTATTGGGTAATTAGTTTTTAATAAATAATATTTATTGGTATTTATAATTATTTATTTATTAAATATGTTGTCGTTGGTAATTCATTTTAATTACGTTTTTCATTGATATTGATAATTTATTTATTTGTATTTAAATATTAAATCATTACTTTCCCTACTATTGCATTCACTGGAGTGGGAATAGTAATTTTTACCCCTACTCTATCCAATGCTTTCTCTACTGTTGCACTCTCTGGAGTGGGAATAGTAATTTTTACCCTCCCGCTATCCAACGCTTTCCCTACTGTTGCACTCTCTGGAGTGGGAATAGTAATTTGTACCCCTATGCTATCAAACGCTTTCCCTACTATTGCACTCTGGAGTGGGAATAGTAATTTTTACCCCTACGCTATCCAACACTTTCCCTACTGTTGCAATCACTGGAGTGGGAATAGTAAATGTTACCCTCCCGCTATCCTACGCTGAAAATATTGAATATTATTTTTAATATTAAGTTAATATACATATATGTATTCAAAAATAAAAATGTATGGTTTTTTTTAACTTACATTAATTATTTATTAAATTTAAGGTTATTTAAGTATTTTTAAGTACGTTTTAGGTAATTATATTTATTATTTTATTAATATTACATTACTTTAATATATTTCAAATTTGATATTTTAACAAACTATATTATTTACAACGATATTTTGGATTCAATATTTTTGTACTTACCTGTTTGTAGATAGGAATTCGATACTTGGTATTCTATATTTAGTCCACGATAATTTGGCAGGTCGATGTTTTGCTCTTTGATATTCTGTCAGTGATCCGCACATGCTATATAGTCCTTAAAATACACAGAATACACAGAAGTATGTGTTATATCTTATGCTTCCTAGTCCTGGCTGCTCAGCCTGCATGAGTGTGATGTCATAGAATGTTTGGTGGGTGTGCATTCTTTGAATGAGTGATCAGTTCGATTGAGTGGGGCTGAGCAGCAGGATGCTGCTCCCGGTGGGGCACCCTGTACCAACTTACCTTAACTAATAAATCTACTTGACTACATCTCTGGCTCCTGGTCTACCTATGATGACAGTACTTCTTCCGATACAAAAATGGCGACGATGTTAAAAAGAACCTCGCGTGAAGCGCCAAGAAATTACAGATGGAACTAAAAGATGATAGCCAGAGTCTGAAAAGAAGCCTGAAAATCAAGCCTGCGCAACGCCTGGGATGCCCCACCGGTGTCTTTTCCAACAGACAGTCCACAGAGGTATGTGTTGGGCGTTGGACATTATGTGGCTCGAGTGACTTGAAATCTGCCTTTCTACTGACTATCTACTATGTGCTTGGAAGTCGCTGCTAGTGTCTGGGACCTGTTCATGTTCGAAGCGCACCAAAGGTCAGTGACAGAGTGTGTTGCAGAGAGTGTGCTCTGATTGCACCAGCGGCGGAACACAGTGCACGGTAACGCACGATTAAAGTGCTGTGATGGCACCAGCGGCTGAGTGTGAGCAAAGTTGGTGTTAGTTGTACCGGCTGGAAGCGTGAAGGAGAATTAGAGAAGCGTGAAGGGAGAATTAGCGTTGAAGGCAAGCTTCTCTTTAAAAGTAAACAAAGCCTGCTGGTCTTGAAGGTAAATCACCCTGCTGCGCACGTGTGTATCCAAGTGCAAGGGAGGATTAGCGCTGATAGGAAGCTCTTCGTTAAAAGTAAACAAAGCCTGCTAGTGTTTGAAAACAAATACAAATCGTTTTATTCATATGGGAAGCTGCTCTAAGATAAATGTGTTTTGGTGTGCAGTGAACTGTGTCGAGTTCCACTAGTTGGCAGCATAACTTAGATGAGGATGTATGACGTTATAACGCATACTATTACTCCGCAGACCATTACAACGCGACTTTTACTCCGCATACCGTTACAACGCATAGCGCCTTGGGGCGCTGGATAGTGGTAAGTATAATTTTCTATTCCAACACCAGTCCCCGTGGACACTAGGGAAGGTGTTGGATAGAAAATTAAACTTATTCCCTATCCTACAGCGCCCCCCAGCGCAATGCGTTGTAACGGTATGCGGAGTAAAAGTCGCGTTGTAATGGTAGTGCGGAGTAAAAAATGCGTTGTAACAGGTGTATACCCTTAGAGGAGGATGTTAAAGAAAGTTAAAGTGTGAATTTTAGTGCTGAACAAAGTTTGACCTTGTGCACCCAATCCTGCGTGTCATATCTGCTGTGAAGGAAGCGGAGTTCTAGTGAGAAGGAGCAGCATTTGAAGGGGTTTATCTACACAAGATCAAAGCGCAAATAAAAAACTGTGAAGAGCATTTCAGATTGTGACTTGTATGGATCGGGGGCAGGTTTCCAACGAGATGTGATTGTGGAAACAGCTCTGCTTGAGTGAGTCGGAGTCGTGAAGCAGTGTCTTGTGAAATAAGGAATCTGTGTGGAATAAAGATTTGTTTAAATTCCAACCAGAGAAAGGCAAATGTGTGAAGCGTCAATTTTAAATGGAATGGCTGGTCAGATTTCTTTACAACTGGAAGCCACCAGCCTCTGTGTCAAGTTCAAATCTACGCTTTTAAGAGACTGAACTGAATGCTTTCGATGCATCTTAAGGTTGGAGCTGCGCATGTATCAACTTACAAGGAAATGAGAGAGTTTAGGAACAGCTGCAAAATGTTGGAAGCAGAGGTTTGATTCAAGACTTGTTATCTGGTGGAGATTTTGTTCTAGCAACTCCATTTAATGACAACGGTGACTACTTTGTGTTGTTTTAGTTTATTACTTTGATTATTTCTGCTAAACAAGCAAGAAGAAATGTTCATGTTTTACCTGCACAGTTAATGCATGTTGTACTGTGGTAATGTTATGTAAGACTCTTCAACCAAAATTTAATGTGAATGTATTTCTATATTATTTTAGCAGCTACTGTTATTTACATGCTGAGATTTTCTATAAAATGCCTGTGGGGTATGTACCGTGTTTTGTCTAAGCATGTTTTGTGGGTCATGTACCGTGTGTTGTATTTTTTTTGCTTTTCCCTCGCACGTCAGGGTTGCGATGGGAATGTCTTTTGCCTCGCACATCAAGGTTGCGTTGGCAGTGTCCCTCGCACGTCATGGTTGCGTTGGGAGTGTCCCTCACACGTCAGGGTTGTGTTGGGAATGTGCTTTGCCTCGCACATGAAGATTGGGTTGGAAGTGTCCCTCGCACATCATGGTTGCGTTGGGAGTGTTCCTCACACGTCAGGGTTGTGTTGGAAATGTACTTTGCCCGCACGTCAAGGTTGCGTTGGCAATCTCCCTCGCACATCATCGTTGCGTTGGGAGTGTTGCTCACACGTCGGGGTTGTGTTGGAAATGTGCTTTGCCTCGCACGTCAAGGTTGCGTTGGCAATATCCATCGAGGGTCAAGGTTGCATTGGCAGTGTCTCTCACACGTCATGGTTGCGTTGGGAGTGTTGCTCACACGTCAGGGTTGTGTTGGAATGTGTTTTGCCTCGCACGTCATGGTTGCGTTGGGAGTGTTCCTCACACGTCAGGGTTGTGTTGGAAATGTGCTTTGCTTCGCATGTCAAGGTTGTGTTGGCAATATCTTTCGCACGCCAAGGTTGCGTTGGGAGAGCTGTTTTTTTTTGCCTCGCACGTCAGGGTTGTGTTGGCAGAGTACTCAGGAGTAGTGCTGTAATGTCACTGTGCATTAAATTTTTTGTGTTCTCCGTCGCACGTCGTTTATTGTGCGTTGTTACATCTATGCTGGAACATGTGCACATTTTTTCCTCTTCATATTATTTGGCAGAGGGAAATAGGTGTGTTGTGGTGTTCTTCAGTGTGTACTGGGAAGTGTGGTGATTGCATTTTCCCTGTGGTGTTCTTCACAGTGTACTGATTGGATTTTCCCTGAAACATTTGCAATCTGTTTTGATTGCATCCTGCCTGAAAACATGTGCTATCTTTTAAATGTGAGTTTACATGTTTCATTACCATTCTATATGAAGAATACATTTAGTTATGTTATATGTTCTTAAGTGAACTAGAGAGGAATCATTTATCTCTTATCATTTTATTTGACCTTATTGATTTAATATCCTAAATGCTATTTGATTTTGTTGTGAACTAAGAATGCATTTTCCTATCTAATATTATTTTTGTGATCTAATTTGGTTTCATTTCCAAGGAACGAAATGTGATTATTTTCTTCACTTTGCTTCTTGTTGTTTTATTGTTTCTAAAGGAAGGAGATATGTTATATCTTATGCTTCCTAATCCTGGCTGCTCAGCCTGCATGAGTGTGATGTCATAGAATGTTGGGTGTGTGTGCATTCTTTGAATGAGTGATCAGCTAGATTGAGAAGGGCTGAGCAGCAGAATGCTACTCCCGGTGGGTCACCCTGTACCAACTTACCTTAACTAATAAATCTACTTGACTACATCTCTGGCTCCTGGTCTACCTATGATGACAGTACCTCTTCAGATACAAAAGTATGATATGAAGTACATTGTGAAAAAAAAGGGACATATTTACATGAAAATGATGCAGTGCGGTGCTGAAAGCAATTTATCTGCGTCAAGCTGTGTCATTTTCTAAAATGCAGGGATGCGCAGTATTAACAAGAATATGGCCTATCCCTATGCTCACCCCTGCGCTGTCGCTAAAAAAGCTGGCTTGCACTAACGTAGGCGCCCTTGACAATGGTTGATTGTGTTTGTGCAGAAAGGGACACCTTCCTGCACAAAAAACAATCATTAATGGTGTTTCACTCCTTCTATGTATGCTGCTGAATGTTGAACACAGGAAGGCATATTTACACGCCCCTAGCGCCACCAAAGAGTCACTTTTTTTACGCTACGGTGGCGCTCTATGCAAGCCCATCTTTACTAGGCCAGACTAAGCCACTTTGCGTCGCATAACACAGCCTTGCAAAGACGGCCCACACAGTGGGGAATATTATCAAGGGGGTTTATCTCCGCTTTTTTGGCTTTAAAAGCCAAGAAAGTGGAGATAAAATTATCTCCCTATTACCTAGCTGTCGCTAACACCAGTTAGCGACAGCTAGTAGGAGATAGCGACCATCTTGGGCCCCGCTTTGCATGTCAGTGATATTTATCACTAATGACATGCAAAGTGGGCGTGCCAAGATGTTAGCGACTGGAAACAGTCGCTAACATCGCTATCTCCTATTACCAACTTTTGGAGATATTCGCGCTAAGCGCGAATATCTCCAAAAGCTTACACCTGCCCTGAGCAGTTCTTAGCTATGTTATCCAATGGTAGGTGGATAACATGGCTAAGAGCATTAGCTCGTTAATGCATGAATATCGCTGACTTTTCAGCGATATTCATGCATTTCGGCCGATTTTTATCGCTTAGGAGATAAACTTTGATAATAGCAAGGTTCCTAAGCGATAAAAATCGCCGCAGCTCTGCGATTAAAAATATCGCCGCTAAACCAACATAGCGATAATTATCGCTAGTTGTTGGTAATATGCCCCAGTATTCTGCGGCAAAGGGGTGCGCAATAAGAAATACTTTTATTTCTCCTAGTTTTTGCTCTTTCAAAGAAGGAACAAAATACCATTAATGCACAGGGATGCAACGTATTCTTGTTAATGAGGCGCATACATCCCTGTGTTTTGAAAATGATGCAGCTCGGCATTGAAAAATAGCTTGCGGCACCGTGCTGCGCCATCTTTATGTAAATATGCCCCATAGAAAGAGCAAGAAGCGAGGAGAAACAAAAGTATTTCTCCTAGTTGTGTCACATTAACGCATCCTTTTGAAAGGCGTTAGTTTTTGGTGCTGCTTCAGATTTAAAGATCCTTGTAAATCTGAAACAGTGTAAAAAAGCCGTGGGTGTTGCTGGGAACGCCCCCAACAGCACCCATTGCACGCCCCTTTGCCGCTGAAAACTGTGAAGCACAGGGTCATATTTACAAGGCTTTGTTAACCCCTTGCATGCTGCTGCGATTCTGCGCCTGTGCGGCAGAATCGCGAGTGGGTGGGTTCATGACGGCCCTCAGCCGTCATCAGCACACGAGCGCCGTAGTTAATGATGGATGGGGGCCGTCATCAGCATGCAAGGGGTTAAACCACACAAAGTGGCTTAGTGCAGCCTTGAAAATATGGCCTTGCATAGAATGCCATCTGATCTGGAGCCTCAAAAAAAGTGATGCTCTGATGGTGATTAGGGGCCGCGTGTCTAAATATGCCCCAAAGTCTTTTGTTATTTTAATTGTGTCCACAAATGCGGCTTCTGGTCAGAACGCATTTGTATCTGTGGTCTTCCACTAATGAGCCGATATCACTAGGGGGTATATTATCAACAACTAGCGATAACTTTTGTCTCTAACTTGTTTAGAGACAAAAATTATCGCCGCACATCGGCAATTTTTATCGCAGATAAACCTTGCTATTAGCAAGGTTTATCGCAAATGCGATAAAAAACGCCCGCAATGCATGAATATCGCTGAAAAGTCCGCGATATTCATGCATTATCGAGCAAATGCTCTTAGCCATGTTATCCACCTCCCATTGGATAACATGGCTAAGAACTGCTCAGGGCAGGTGTTAGCTTTTGGAGATATTCGCCCTTAGCGCAAATATCTCCAAAAGTTGGTAATAGGAGATAGCGATGTTAGCGACTGTTTCCAGTCGCTAACATCTTGGCACGCCCACTTGCATATCATTAGTGATAAATATCACTGACATGCAAAGTGGGGCCCATGATGGTCGCTATCTCCTACTAGCTGTCGCTAACTGGTGTTAGCGACAGCTTGGTAATAGGGAGATAATTTTATCTCCGCTTTCTTGGCTTTTAAAGCCAAAAAAGCGGAGATAAAACCCCTTGATAATATACCCCTAGATTTTTCTAAACATAAAAGTAAAATAGGGAAATGAGCTTTCGACCACCCCCGGAAGCGTGAAGTTCGTAGTTGCGCCATTTAATCAAGTAGAAGGTAAATGAACTTGTGTGATGTGCTGCCCTCTAGTGAAAAGAAGTAAGAACTGCAGCCGAAGATGTTTTTTCTACTGATCGAGCAAGAGTCGCGTCTTCTGCATCACATGTATATATCGTAAGCTTGAGCAGACGGTAGAAAGCAAGGTTTGGTCATTTGATTTACAAGAGTGGTAAATAAATGAATGAATGAAAACATTTGTGAGACAAAGGTGGTTCGCTGGTATGACCACTCACTGTTCCTGATATTAACCTGGGGCCCGCATTCTGCACTTCCTCCAGCCAGGCACCAGTCAGTATTCTGAAATATCCGGTATGGGGCACTTGTCGCAGTTCCACTGGGAGTTGGCAATTTTGCGGCCATCACGGCGTAGTCTGGTTTCAAAAGATAGTGTAGATTCTTTTCATGAATGGAGGTGGGAAAAAATCCCTTAATAGCGACTGCTGTCAAGTGGCTATGCTGCCACCCTGGGTTGTATCCCAACTTCGACACTTGACAGAAAAATGTGTGATTCTGGGCAAATCACTTCAGTCCCTGTGCCCATAACTGTAAACATGTGAATTGTATTGTCATTTTGTAATTCAACTGTGTAGATTTCCAATTAATGTGTATGTGAAACAACAGTACATATATACATACAGTTGCAGTAGAAGACGACTCAAAAATCTGAATGTTGTGACATGTTTTCTGAGTTTTGATAAAGGTTTGCAGTGCGCCTCCACTAGGTCCTCTGGAAGGGCCCTTTGGTTGTTTCTGTTGTAGGTTTGTTTTTCCTATGCCACTGCTTCCGTTACCCCCACCCTTCCCATCCCAGGCCCTCTATGAAAATTCTCCATGTAAATGTTCGTTCACTGGCCAAGCATTACCTAGATATTTATGATCTGGTTCTGGAGGAATCTCCTGATGTGTTCTTTTTAACCGAAACATGGCCTAATGAAGACATGGTGGCTAAACCTGGCTCAGCGTTGCGTCCAGGTTATAACTTTCTTACTGTTAATAGATAATCAAGAGGCGACAGCTGTGGTCTCTGAGCTGTGGAAACAGGCGAGGGTGCCTCCTATTCTCAAAAAACCTTCGCTAGACCCGGCCAAATTGGAACATTTCTGACCGATATCCCTCCTTTCATGGGTAGCTAAGATTGCAGAGGCACATGTCAATAACATTTTAATGAGGTTCCTGAATGGCTGTAACAGAAAATCTGCAGACCATTCTTGACTCAGGTCATACGGCGGCACTGATCTTGCTTGATCTTAGAGCCTAGCTCTGGAATGGTTCAGATCGCTTTTGACAGGGAGATCATTCCGAGTGTCGGCCCCCCGTTTCTCTCCTAGGCTCATTCCATCGGTCAGGGCGTGCCTCAGGGCTCTGCGCTGAGCCCTGTATTGTTTAATCTATACGTTCAACCTCTCGTGACGGTGGCCAGGACTCAGGGCCTCACGATGGTTTCGTATGCAGACGATACGCAGTTGGTGGAGGCCCTCTCTGATGGCTCCATGCAGGATGCTTCTAGGTTTAGGAGTGGCCTGGGCACCGTGGCGGAGTGGATAACCACAAATTGCCTCCAGTTGAACGCCAATAAAAACTGAGGTGTTGCTGGTGGGGAAGGATAGGAGTCTCTGGCGTGAGCAATGGTGACCTACTGCTCTTGGTAGTGTTTCCACCCCTAAGTTGGTGGCCAAGAACCTGGGGGTATGGATAGACTCTACCCTCAGCTTTCAAGATCACACTAAGAATGTTGCTGGCACCTGTTTCGGTCTCCTTTGGGGATGAGGTTCTTTAATCCCCTACACGCCAGCTGATTGTTCAATAAGCCATTCTATCCAGATTAGACTATGCTAGCTCGCTCCTTCTGGGGGCTAACCAGGCTGAGGTCGTGCGCTTGCAGCGTGTCCAAAATGCTGCCACCAGAGCCCTGTTGGGGCTTCTGCATAGTTGCCCTTCCACTGCTGCCATCCAGCGGCTACATTGGCTGCCCAAGGCCAAGCAGATCCAATTTAAGACCCTTTGTTTGTCTTTTAAGATCCTGAAGCTTGCGCCCTCCGGCCTTCTAGCTAATCTGCTAGTTCCCTATGTCCCGACTCACCAGCTGCGCTCCTTGGGACAGCACCTGGTTAGAGACCCCCGAGTGAAGCGTCTTCGGGCTGAGGGACGATCCTTCCGCTGTTTAGCAGCCAAGCTGTGGAACTCTATGCCTTTTTACATCCATAGCCTGGAACGCCTGTTGGACTCCAGGAAAGCTATTAAAACTTTTATTTTCCCCTCTGCCTATCCCTTTCCTGTTCCTTGCGCATACCTGTTTTGTTTCTTAGCCCCTTGGTCTTTTCTGCTGCTGGCAGCCCTTGGACGCCTCTTTGCTGAGGCAGCTGTGCTCTATATAAACTCAGGTGACATAACATAACATAACTGTCCAGTAGGCACAAAAAAGTAAGCTCTGTTTGATGAACCACTGCTGTAGATTCCAGGGTGTGCTTTTCTGCTGATGTCCCATTGGCTAGATCTGTGCCTCAAATTACCTGTTTCCCTCCTCACTAGCTAGGCTTGGTCAGTACATCCAATTGTTCAGGTTTGACGAGCTCCTGCTTGGGGAGTGGCGAGGGCCTCAACTGATGGATAACCTCTCTTTGGGGAAGTGTGTGTTGCTTTCCTTAACCTCCCATGTAGATGGCCCCAGAGCCTTTCTTCCTGGGAGTAAATGTGAATAACACAATTGTTATCCATAAGGTTTTAGCCGGCCATGCATTCAAAGCAGTGACGGCTCCTTCACTAGCGCGGAGGAGGGTCGCCCCACTGCTTGCTCACAGAAGAAACATAAAATGGTAGTAACTTTCAGTAATAAGCATTTTATGTTTGCTTGTGGGCGGGCGAGTGGACAGGGCTGCTCGGAAGACGTGGTGTGCCCACTCCTGAGGTCACAATGACTGTTTGGTCGGCCCTCTGGGGCTGCCAAAACCAGTCATGCTCACACTGATCTTCTCCATGCAGGCTGCAAAGCAGCCTGCATGGAGAGCATGGCCTCCCCGTAAGCACCTGGGTGGGTGGCGTCCCCACCAATCACAATGCTGCTTGCAGCATTGTGATTTACATAGGGGAGGGTCCAGAGGGAGCCTGGCTTCCTGTTCCTGCCAGAGGTAGGAGAGCAGGAGCCAAGAAGACGCGGGACCCGGCCAGCGGAAATGTAAGTCTATTTTTTTAAATTAAATTAACCCCCCCTCCCTGCGTGAATCCCTCCCTCCCTCCCCCCCCCACCCGCAAACCATGCCAGCCGCACCTCAGGGGCGTAACAAAGGCCCCCGCGGCGCTTGGGGGCCCCCAGGCTTCCCAACACTTGAAGGGGCCCCTCTGCCCCACACTGAAGTGAGTGCTGAAGCACAGGGCCAACAGGCCTGAGCAATGCACAACAGTTCTGTTTAGCTTCAGCCTTTCTTCCGCAGGTAGCCATGTTCTGAAGATCTCGCACACAAAAAGAAACAGTTGCAATTTATAGCTTTTGTTACTTGACAGTGTAGAGAGGCCTGGAAGGAAAGGCACCCCAGCATGTATCTGTGAATCTGATCACTGGAGTGCAGAAAGAAACATTCAAGAGAGCAGCAACCAGGGGAGGTCAGAGGGCAGTTCAAAGGAAGAAGCAATGCAGAGCGGGCAAGAGAGATGGTAGAACTCTGTGTGTGTGTGTGTGTGTGTGTGTGTGTGTGTGTGTGTGTGCGCACAGAGGGACTTAACCTCTCCCCAAACCTTGGTACAGGAGGCCCCCAGGACCCCTCAGCCTTGCAGCTTGCTTGTCACATATCATGCAGCAGGCACCAACCTTCTCTGCTCTTTGTGCAGAGACAGTGCGATAAGTTGACACTGCTCTGAAGAAATGTAAGTAGCATTTTATTGTTACATTTTAGGAAGCCACTGATTATACAGGAAGACAGGCCAGGGTTTTTGTAATTGCAGGAGTGGGTGAAGGGCTCTTGCAGAAGGCCTGGATGGATGACTAAAGCAGGATTCAGTGTTTGACTGCGGACCCTCCCACATCCAGCCTGCAGCCTCAGTAAGAGTCCATTATCGGTCAGACTACAGAGGTGGCAAGCAGCAAAGAGCAAAAGGGTCTCATGCATCCAGCCTTCTCCCCGGCCATGGTGGCATCCTTCAGCTGCTGAAGGGCTGTGATTCCTGGGGATTAAAGAAGTAGTGAGGCTAGCACTGGACTAGCTGGTGCCCCCCAAACAGGTGAGTCCAACAACAGCCCCTATCTTTCTACCTTGATGTAATAAAGGGAGGCGTGCAGTAACTGGCAGGCCCTGGGGGTATTGGGCCGATACCATAGCATTCATTATGCCTCACCACCTGGTCACACCACACTTAACCAAACCCCAGAAGCCCCCACTGGGGTCCCTGCAAGTACTGAACAAAGACAACTGTTTTAACAATGCCTGACAGTGGATGGAATCTGGGTATGAGTGACTCCTTGCATTGCTTGGTCTGGCTTTTCAGAAGTAGGTTCTGCCCCCCACCCTCCAAAAGGGTGATCTGACCAAGTAAATGCACCTGCATTAGGATTTCCAACCTGAAGCAGAATTACATTTAGCGCAGTTGTGGATTGCACATGTTGCTCTGGTCTGAGGATGGAGACGAGAGCCAAGCCAGGTTCAGATCCTGTGACTCTGGCAGTGGCGCTGTCGGCTCAGACTGTCAGGGGCCCATTATGATGTCGGGCGGATTGCCCCCGCCAGGCTGGCGTATCCACCGCCGGCCTGGCGGGGGCAATCCGCCCGACATCCTCTCCATATTAGAATGGCGGGTGGGACCGCGGCGGACGGAAAGACCGTCCGCCGCTTTTCTGCCCCGGTCGCCTTGCGGCGGAAAATGTTTAATATGGTGGCGGTGCCTGTCGCTTTGTTTATGCAAATGCTGTAATGCATTTTTAGCACAATGCTAAAAATGCAGGATGTGCCCGCCACTGTGGCGGGCACATCCTAATACCCCCCACGGGACGCTCGCCCTTATGGCGGGTGGTCCCGAATTCCGATAGAATGGCGGGTGGACTAAGTCCGCCCGTCATCCTAATGACCCCCACAGTGTCTAGGTATCATAGCAGGGTGGGTCTGTGGTCAGATCCCTGGCCTGCAGCTCTATTCCAATGATCCTCTGAATAGTGGAGTGAGTGAGTGGTTGTGTGAGTACTTGTATCGGTCTGTGTATGGGTATGTGAGTGGTTGTGTGGGTGTGTGAGTCAGAGTATGAGACGTTATGTAGGGTGTGTGAGTGGTTCTGTGGTGGATGTCATCAGTGATATCATCAGTGATGTCAATGACCATGTCATGAGTGATGTAATATGTGAGGTCATAAGCAGTGCATTGTAGGGGTGTAGGTTATAGTTAGCTCATGTAACTATAACTGCAAACTTTCTATGGTTTTGTACGACCGAAATCTGAGCCTAACTATGACCTTCCCGGAACCTTTGAGTCTTTCAGTGAATTTTTATGGTTTCTTTTTCATTCAATTTCCTAACTATAACGTTCCTATAACCTTTGTTTTGTTCAGTGGATTTCTGTTTTTGTAACCTTTCAATCCTAACTGTAACCTGTCACCTTTGATTCTGGCTGAGTGGATGGCTGTGTAGGTCTATGAGTGTCTCTGTGAGTGCCTGTGTGAGTTTAAGTGTGGGTGTTTCAGTCTGTGTAGGCCTGGGAGAGGATATGTGATTGCCTGTGTTAGTGTTTGATTGGGTGTGTGGGTGCCTGTGTGGGTTTGTGAGTGGGTGTGTGAGTGGTAGTGTTTGTGTGTGAGTGGGTGTGTGAGTGGTAGTGTTTGTGTGTGAGTGGGTGTGTGAGTGGTAGTGTTTGTGTGTGAGTGGGTGTGTGAGTGGTAGTGTTTGTGTGTGAGTGGGTGTGTGAGTGGTAGTGTTTGTGTGTGAGTGGGTGTGTGATTGGTGCTATGCATTTTGGGCATTTGCATACTTGGGAATTTAAAAGTGAGAACCATGGTCTCCCCAGGAGACAACAAGAAAAAAACATTGCAGTCACTACACATCTTCTTTGCCAAGCCCAATAAGTTAGGATTGTTAGCGCTTCACTGAAGTGGAGCTTCAACTGGGGCACCTGCTATGTTTCTATTTTTAATTGCTTCCTGTTCAGGTTAAATTTCGGTGAAATGAGCATCCCGGAAAGCATGTAACCCCCTTTTTTCCAAGATGAGTCCACAGTTTTGCTAAAAATGTCAATCGAACTGAAGTACTTTCAACTGTTTAATTACTAAGTGCTACCTCATTGGGTGAATGTCTAGTGCATATTCTATACTACAGCTGTATAATGCACCAGTCGGAAATCTCTCCAGTGAAATTCTGTGCTTGTAACTTTGGCAATGTGATTGTTCCAAGAGCGTATTCATCCACAATTTTGTGATCACATGAATCCTCGTCAAAATAAGAATGGACTACACAGAGGTGAATCTCCAGCACACATGGGTACTTCCTCTTAACTATATGAAGTAAGTGCTTCTTTGTTTGCTCGAAATGTCCTTGTATTCCTCTGCATTCAGTATGTGTCACCAAACTCACTGGGAGGTGCTCTTGGGCCTTTTGGTTAGTTGTCCATCAACTGGGAAATGACAGGAAGACCGTTGCATACTACTAATAAAAATGGCCGAATTGAATAGGGAAATGGGGCTGTGCGGCCCTCCTCCCTGGCTGATTTTGGCCCATAGGACCACATCCCGCGGGGCCTCGCCACAAAAGAATTGGGTGAGGGGAGCCATGTAGCCACCTCCCGAGGCCCATTTCCGCTTCGGGGACCCCATCACTCTGGGGTCCAGCCATGTGCCCCTGGGTGTTCTGGTCCCATCCAGGACATCCAGTGTGCAATGGGACCATGGGGGTTGCCTCAAAGTCCCAGCCGCCTCCTGCCAGAGCCGGCATTGCTGTTGCACGCAGGGAGCTGCTAGAAATGCAGCTCACTGTGTGCAAGAGCAATATTTTCATCTCTTTTCCTGCCCCCATGTCTGTTGGCAGGGAAAGAGATGAAAACTCTGCTTTCAGCATGCAGGAGCAGTTTTACAGCTCCTGGAAGCGGAGTGTTTGCCATCACAGCTCCCATCCTTCAAAAGTAAACAACTATATGGGTATCCCGAGACATAGCAGGAGCCGGCCCTGGGGTTTGGCAGTCCTGAGGGCCAATAATGGCTCCAGGAAGGGCGCTGTGTGGCCCCTCTCCTTTGTTGGGCATGGGACAGCCTGGGAAGGTGGTGGTCCTCTGGGCTATATATGATAAGGGAAGGGGGGCGCACAGGCCCCCCTCCCTCTTTTTAGGTAATGATTTGCCCTGGGGAGTTGGTGGTCCCCGGGGACGGGGGCCGTGCAGACCCGATGTTTCAATATTTATTTTAGCCCTGGGGAAGTGGTGGTCCCCGGGGCTCAGGGTATCCGCACACCATCCCTTAAGTATTTATTAATTTGAGCCCCAAGGAGGTGGTGGTCCCAGCGGCCCCTGATTATAAATTACATTAGCCCCAGGGAGGTGGTGGTCACCGAGGCATTATGGAGCCCTAGGAGGGGGTCTGTGTACCCCTCCCTTTTTTTTTGTTAAATGAATGTTTTTTGCCCTAACGGGGTCCCTCTGGGACTCCAGCACCAGTGCTAGAGGGTCATGGTATTCCTACCCTACCCCCTTTCTAAAAAAAAAACTTGCGGGGGGACTTGGCTGAAGTAGAGTCCCAAAATGGCTGCCAACGCTTCCTGGCTGAAGTGTGGCAGCCAATCAGAGCCCTGAAATCTCTGCATGAGCTCGTCATTATTCGCAAAGGCTTTGCAACCACAGATATACAAATTTGGATTTCCTTTAATTTCTCGAAAACTACTAAATTAATTTACACCAAAAAACTGAAAGCATAATCTGCGGAGCAAAAGCTACCTTTCTGCTAAATTCGGTGTAATTCCATCCAGCAGTTCGGGCTGCAGTTGTGTTCAAAGCCCCTATGGGAAATAACATGGAAAAACATGCTTTTTCTGACCTCCCTCCCCTTTTTCTCGGCCGCCACTTGAGACATACCACCACAAAATGTTCCATGCACAACTAGAATGACTAGCACAATTTTTGGGAAAACTATTTTGAAGATTTGTCAAACGGTGAGAAAGATATAAGCAAGTCAAAAAACAATTTTTCAATGGACATTTTTTTAAAGAGCGCTTTGAGTGGCCATAGAAGCAAATTTTTTGGTTGGGACATTCCCTTACAGCGGGAGTCAGACTCCTGTGAGAGCAAGCACTCTGATTGAGACAGGCAAGGGATACCCTGCACCCCTAGGCTCAATGTGGGGCCACCCAGAGATACCTCCCCATTCCAGTAAAAAATTGGAAAAAAATAGCATTTTGGTCCGATCCTGTGGGAGTCTTGTGGGATCGAGAAAAATGATTTGGCTGTCTGGGGCCACATTCTTTACATAGGGGGAGGGGGGCATGCAACTCCCCTCTCCAAGTCATTTTCTTCCCCGGAAACCCCATCCCCTGGGGCCAAATTTATTTCATATTGGGAAAGGGAGACCACATGGCTTCTAGCCTACGAGGCCCAATAGAAATAATGAGGGGAGGGAGGCATGCAGCCCTCCTCCGCAGGCCGGTTTAGGCCCTGAGGACTTTGGGGCATATTATCAAGGGATTTATCTCCGCTTTTTTGGCTTTAAAAGCCAAGAAAGCGGAGATAGAATTATCCCCCTATCAGCAACAGGGTGCTAACACGCAAATTTGCATGTTAGCACCCTTTTTCTCTACGCTTCCCCTTGCATCTCTAATGAGATGCAAAGGGGGCATTCCAGAGAAAAATAATAGGAGAAATGTTGTTAAGCGACATTTCTCCTATTATCAAGGATTTCGCTAACCCTGTTAGTGATTAAAAAAAGCAGCGCTAACCGGGGTTAGCACTGCTTTTTTTACACCTGGTATTTTTCTGACTTAGCCATGATATCCTATGGAAGGTGGATATCATGGCTAAGTTTGTGAGCCCCTATTATCAAGCTAACGCCAAACTTCGAGAGATTATCGTTGGTTTTCCAGCGATAATCTCTCATTTGGCAGTTAGCGCGAGGATTTTTATCACTTCTGAGATAAACCTTGCTAATAGCAAGTTATCTCTGCGATAATTTCCGGCGATGCTTAGCGTTAAAAAATTTGTTGCTAAGCATCGTTAGCGGGGACTGTGCGTCATCTCTCTCCAAGGAAACAGATCAAGAAATTGCTTCCGCCTGGAGACAGCAGCATAAATAGCTGTTCCCTCGAGGCGCGAACAATGTCACTACTAATGCCCAGCCGGCTCAGGCCACGGGGGTTATTGGGATTCCCCCGTGGCCACCAACGTTGTACAAGGTGGGTGCTCTGGGTGGAAACCAGGGCACCCACCTTTAATTAATGCGGGGCTCAGAGAGGGGAGCCACGCGGACCCCCTACCCTTTAAAAAAAAGGCCCTGGGCCATGGGGTCCCCAAGGGCTAATGAGGCTCGGGAGGGGGGCTACATGACCCTCCTCCCCTTCAATAAAAGTAGAGGCCATGCTATGGTTCTCCCTTTTTATTGCTGCTCTGTATCCAAAGGTGCCAAATCAGCTGCAGGCTTCATCCATTCGGCCTCTCCCTGCCACGTTAGCAGAGGCGGCTCTTCCGCTTAGGCGGAGAAGCATCGCCTCACTGGCTGGAAGCAGCAAAAGAAAGGAAAAAATTAAATTATTATACCTAATGTTATTATCATTTTATTTTAACCTCCTGCTGCGTCAGCTTGCGTGATGGGGCGGATGGGGTTGAAGAGCAGGTGAGGAGTGGTAAAAACCTCCTAAGGGGCAGATTTACAATAACTGGCGCATCCCTGCAAATCAGCAGGGATGCGCCAGTTATTGTGCGCCACAGCTCCGCCATCATGGATGCTCCGCATTTACAATGCGGCGCACCATGGGGCAAAAACGGCACAGATGCGTGACGCATCCGTGCCATAAAAGTGACGAATTGCTGGAGTTGCGTCGCAAGCGCGACACTGCCCCAGCAATGCTCTGGGGGTCCTATCTAGTTAATGCTGCATCAATCCATACGCCTGCTTCAGGCAGGCGCAGGGTTTTGACGCAGCATGAGCCTAAAAGTGGCTGAGTGAAATCTTGTAGATTTCACTCAGCCACTTTTAGGAGGCGTTCCTGCGCCGGAACGCCCCCCCCCCCCCCCCCCTGCACAGGAACGCCTACATGTGGCGCAGGGCATTACAACGTGACGCATCTCCCAGATGCATCACGTTGTAAGTACCCCTGCACCATGGAGCAGGATTTGCGCCGCCGCTGCGACACAAAAGTGACGCAACGGCGGCGTAAATGAGGTGCAAGGGGCTTGTAAATATGCCCCTAAGTGTGCAATGACTGTTTGGTCGGCCCTCTTGGGTCGCCCAAAACAGTCACACGCACTTTCCCTGTTCTCCATGCAGGCTGCGTTACAGTCTGCGTGGGAAACATGCCCACCCCACCAGTCCCTGGCTGAGCGCAGTGTCACGGTGCTCAGATCAATCACAATGTTGCTTTGCAGCGTTGTGATTGGCTGAGGGGAGGGCGGGAGCCCTGCTGCCTCCTGCTTCTCACAAGAAGCAAGGAAGAGGACGCAGGAGAGGCAGCGACAACAGTCAGCCAGCCGGCCAGGAGGTAAGTAGTTTTTTTAAGTGATCCCCCGCCCCACTGCTGATTCCAGGCAGCAGCCGCTACTGCACGTTAGTAGTATGCAACAGTGTTCTCGCTGATGGACAGTTGTTTCTTTACGATTGCATGATGAAAAACAATCTAAAATCCTTGATGGAGGTGACTACATCTTTGATTTATAGAAGTGCAATCTCTTCTGTAGTGAATGTCCAAGACTAGTGGGCTGTTTTTTGATGTCGCCTGGTCTGAGAGCAGAGTCCACAGTTCTCCCTTTTAATTGCTGCTGCCTATACAAAGGCGCCAAATCACCTACAAGCTCTGCCCTTGTGGCTCCATCCCTTCCACGTTAGTAATATGCAACGGTGTTCCCAACGATTTCCAGGCTGAGAGACAGTGTGCTTGTTAACAATGACACGTTGAAAAAGGATCTGAAATCCTTAATGGAGGTGAATGCATCATTGATTTTTTTGTAGCACAATCTCTTCTGTAGTGACTGTCCAAGATGTGTGTGTTATTTCTCATCTCCTGGTCTGAGAGCAGAGCCCACAGTTCTCCTTTTTAATTGCTGCTGAGTCACCAACAAGCACCGCCCGTTTCGCCCAGTCCCATCCAGTAAGAAGTATGCAACAGTGTTCCTGACATTTTCCAGGCTGATGGACAGTGTTTTTTCTTTACAATTGCACACTGAAAAAGCAATCTGAAATCCTTGATGGAGGTGAAAACATCATTGATTTATGGAGTGCAATCTCTTCTGTAATTACTGTCCAAGACGAGTGGGTTCTTTCTTGTCGTCTCATGTTCTGAGGGCAGAGTCCACAGTTCTCTCTTTTAATTGCTGCTGAGTATGCAAAGGTGTCAAATCAGGTAGAAGCTCTGCCTGTTTAGCACTGCCCCTTCCACGTTAGTAGTAAGCAACAGTGCTTGCTCTGGGTGAGCTAACCATGGGGCCTGGCTGCAGGCCTGGCCGTGTGGCCAACCCCCTGCTGTGCATAGCCAATGCCCATATGCAGTGTGGGGTTGGCTGTCTGTGAGGGGTTTGCCGCAGAGCCTGGCTGACATCAATGATGTCATTTGAGATATCATCAGTGATGTCATAAATGATGCCATAGAACATGTCATGAGTGATGTAATATGTGAGGTCATGAGCAGTGCAGGGTGGGGGCGCAAGTTATAGTAAGCTCTGCTAACTCTAACTGTTGAATTTCGTTTTTCTTTATAATTCAAAACATTAATGTTGTCACTGACATATTCATCTAACTATAACGTTTCTTTAACCTTTGTTTTTTTCAGTGAATTTCTAAGGTTTAAAAATCTTTCTATCGCACCTAACTATAACATTACTTTAACGTTGGGTTTTTTCTGTGAATTTGTAGTTTTTTTTAAACGTAAATTAATATTTTATTACCATATGTAAAGCCAAACCCTTGCAGCTCATGGCCTTTGGCTGAGTGTAGCGTGGGGTTGTCCTCAGGGCCTGCAGCAAACCACCCACATGCAGCCAAACCCATGCAGTGCATTTATTTATTTTATTCAAACACAAAAGGCCTAGGCTAACACTAAAACTACAAATGACCTTGGATACTTCATTGTTCATATGTGATAGGCAAACACTGAATCTGATGGTGAAGCTCCTGCTTGAGCTCTAGAAAGAGGCAGAGACTTTTACTAATACGTCTGTGACATGAGTAGATGATGTCTGCTGAGGTGATCGAGACACTGGTGCTGGAGTTTTGGACTGCCGTTTCCTGGAAAAGTAGGAAGAAAATTATTTTGCACCTCTGGATTTGCACACTTTTCATACCTTTTTGCAGCAGGCATTGCAGTCACTCGCTCGTGCAGCAGGGAAGTCACTCAGATGCAGCAGTCAATTTCCACAGTGAATGGACTCCCTTGCCAATGAATGCCTGAGATCATGGGAGCCTTTCATTTCTTTTGACAATTCTTTTCACTTAAATACACAGAAGCTTAAACTGTTTAGGTCCTGAGGAAGGTAGACACTCTATAGGTCATGATAGCTGAAACATGTAGACCAACCCTCTAAATAGATAGTTGCAGTTATTTTTTCAAAACTGCCCCAGCACTGTTTTTAATCCTGACACCAAGAGATACATGTTAAAACTTTTTGCTCCTGGTAGTTAGTTTTACTTCACACTCACCACTTTTTCACTTTAGCACTGCGCCCATCCCTTAGTAACTTACTTCAGCTCATCATCCGGTGGATTTTAGTATATCCTAGCAATTGCTTAAAACATCCCTGACCTCCTCCCTTTCAGAGAGGGGGTTGTAGCCCTCGGCTGTACTAGGAGTTACAGCCGGGAGGGATTCTGTCCCTTAATTAGGACTTCCCTGTGTCAGAGTAGGTACTATCCACTTGTGTACAAGACACCCTAGGGCGCTGTGTAACATAATAGACCCACAGATAATTTAGTGCATTTCTGAGCCTTTCATCCAACATGTATCAAGGAGAGAGGATTCCCTATGATGACTCATGGTTTTCACCTGAATCTCAGCAGACTGCACAGAAGTGCCAATTCCAGAATGCCCACTAGTTCCCGGAGCTTCTGCAGTGTCACTGACTCTGAGACAGCTATGATCTCCGATTTCAAGCCTCCATTGGCAATGTAGTCAAAATCACAATATTTTACACAGGCTTTCAGAGGCAGGGGAAAAGGATCCATCCATTCCCAGACCACTCACCACCGACGCATAGAGTAAAGCGTGAAATGCACAGGGCACAAGTCGTAAAAAAAGAAGTGGGGGGATGCTGTCACCGGAAGTGACATCACGACAGGAAGTGACGTCGAGAAAGGTGCTGAGCTTTTCGTCCCAGAGAGGCCAAAAAGTGAAGTCCAGCTGTTTGGCAGGGGGGTCGGCGTCCCCCTGGTAAAATAAGTGGGGGGGCGCCGACTCGAGCCCTGGAAAGGCAGCAGGAGGTCCTGCTTGTTCTTATCAACCTTGATGCCCAATGCAGTAAAGCACCTGATTTATTATCAACAACTAGAGGGGCAAGGAGTAATAAAGGTCCAGCATAAACACACCCCAGTCTATTAAAAAGATACAGAATATGATTTTCCTGTTTACACTCCAGGCAAACACCACCTGTGTACCCAGGTGAAGTAAAGGAGTTATTTTACCTCGTTTGCTGTTATGTTTAATAAAGGTGAAAGGTTTTTATGAATGTGTAGCTTGGTGAGGATAGTGGATTTAAAATTAACTAAGGACCACCACCACACTGAGGGCCCGATGTAGGTAAATCCCATTTACCGATTTTGAAATACCGAATTTTAACGATTCGGTATTTCAAAATCGGTAAATGGGATGTAGGTCCCAACATCTGGAATCGTTACCGAATCCTTAACAATTCTTCATTTACCGATTCGGTAAATACCGTATCGGTAATGCCCATTCATTCCTATGGGCTTTGAAGCCCATAGGAATGATTAGGCATTACCGATTCGGTATTTACTGAATCGGTATTTAAAGAATTCACAAGGGTGCAGGGGGTGTCACTTTGACACCCTCTAGCACCCCCAAAACGGGCATGTGTGCAATGTGGCACACAGACATGCCCTAAGGGCACGTCTGTCTGTCACATGGCACATGTGTACATGCACAGATGTGCATGTACACAGAAATCGGTTTTTTACCATGGATTTGTATTCCATGGTAAAATACCGATTCTGTAAGCCATGTGCTGATAGAACATAGGCTACCTACATTGCATTTTCGGTAATTTTACCGAATCGTTATCATTACCGAATCGGTAAATTTACCGATTCGGTAATGATAACGATTCGGTAAAATTACCGAAAATGTGCCCCTACATCTCGATAGCCCTTTACCGATCGGAAACGGCCGGAAATCGGTATTTTCGGCCGATTCCGATCGGTAAAGGGCTACCTACATCGGGCCCGAGTTATTATTTTGAGGGTCCTTGTTAATTAGTAAAGACAAAATGGAATATGATGGAAAATAATCTTCTCTTTTATTCACTATAAACGGTCATGAAATACATTTCACCTTCATCAAACTTCATTAAAGGCAAACTAGGTAAAGAGTAAAAGAACTCTGGCAAAGAGCTGCCTGGGGGGGGCCATTGAGCTCTGCAGCGCCGGCCCAACGAGGAGCTGCCCGATGATGCCGCGTGACACCATGTTTGGTGGGTGAGGGCTCTAGCTCTAAAATGTAAATATTTCCACCAACCTTTACTTCAGCCGGGTACACTAGTGGTGTTTTCCTGGAGTGTAAACAGGAACAGCATATGCAGTATCTTTTTGAAAGCATCTGCTTCACAAAGCTCAAGAGGATCCACCAATGGTTCTTTGTGTCACAGGTTCCACCTTTAGAGTGGGATCCTGCTCAGAACCATCCAATCAGGTCCACTTACTTTGCAGTTGACACCCTTGGGGCTACTTTCAATGTACAATAAGAGACCAGCTCATCATTCACCACAGGCGCCGCGTCGTTGCTAGTGTATTATCGAGCAGTGAGCTGACACAGACAAGGGACTGCAAACAACGACTAGTAATTTAATGAAAAATATTTATCTGCACCTGTGTGTTGGTCCAAAGCACCAGCTGAGTGTCATTCAGAGCAACACTAGGGGGCATATTATCAAGGGATTTATCTCCGCTTTTTTGGCTTTAAAAGCCAAGAAAGCGGAGATAAAATTATCTCCCTATTACCTAGCTGTCGCTAACACCAGTTAGCGACAGCTAGTAGGAGATAGAGACCATCTTGGGCCCCGCTTTGCATGTCAGCGATATTTATCACTAATGACATTCAAAGTGGGCAGGCCAAGATGTTAGCGACTGGAAACAGTCGCTAACATCGCTATCTCCTATTACCAACATTTGGAGATATTCGCGCTAAGCGCGAATATCTCCAAAAGCTAACACCTGCCCTGAGCAGTTCTTAGCCATGTTATCCAATGGGAGGTGGATAACATGGCTAAGAGCATTAGCTCGGTAATGCATGAATATCGCTGACTTTACAGCGATATTCATGCATTTCGGCCGATTTTTATCGCTTAGGAGATAAACCTTGATAATAGCAAGGCTCCTGAAAATCGCAGCAACACGGCGATAAAAATATTGCCGCTAAGCCAACATAGCGATAATTATCGCTAGTTGTTGGTAATATGCCCCTAGATGCTTTATGCAGCAGCAAGAAATATGTAGAAGATCCTAAATTGGGATCATGACTATCTCGTGGTTGTATATCCACGTAAACATAATGCGCGTGGATTAATATTTATTTGGTTTTGGTAGTCCATGATGAGTAAATGAAATGATGAATATCTAAAGCACTGTGGAGCCAAGTCTTCCGCACAAACACTAAGTGGATTATTGATGCCACTGCTCACTCTCAAAGAACTTTACCACATGGCTGCTGCAGATTCAACAAGTGAACAGAATGGCCCTATTTTGGCAGAAGTGAGGGACTTTTTAAGACTGTTTCTTGTCACTGCCTTAAATCAATTAACATCATCTTTCAGGTTGGTGCAAGTGTTTTTTTAAAGAAGTGCATTGGCTTCATGTTATTCTGTCTATATCGGTGATCCCCTTTCCGTATACATTGGGTCGCCGTTGTGCTTGTATATTGGGTGTCCCGTCAAGCAACATCCGATGGAAAAGGAGGTCACAAGTTAGCACTTGCCTAGGGCTGCAACACTTCTTGTGGCAGCCCATCACTTTCAACCTAGAAGCAGCAATTATAACCTTGTCTTATATACACATGTATCTTGTGCTGTAATATACATTTTTACACTTATATAAATGTAGCTGCTTATCACAGGAAGCCCAGTTTAATGTACAATGACACATGTATAACAAGAGCTTCATCTCTATGCTGTGAGAAGCATAGTTTGTCACGTCTGTGAAAACTGTTGTGGTATTGTTACATTGTGAGTATAGTTGTCATGTGGGGAAGAACAAGTTCTTGACTAAACTTCTGATATTAAGATGGTTGTCAATGGATCTATGTGTGTGGGTAGTGGATTCCATAGTTTGGCTGTTTGAAAAGGAAAAGATGTTCCACTCATGTTTTTTTCTTGTATGTAGGAATGTTGAGGCTGGGAGCCATTTTCGAGTGTAGGTTCCTTTGTTGTATATATTTATTGATTTTCTTCCTGATGAAGTGTTGTCCCTTGCCATGCATTGGTTTGTGTGTGATACAAAGCAGCTTGAAGGTGGATCTTCTGGCAACTGGTACCCAAAGTAGGACTCTCAAGGGAGGGAAGATGTGTGCTTGTGGTTTTATATGTAGGAGGAGTCTAGTGGCAGCATTCGGAATTCTCTGTAATCTTCTCATAGTCGACAAAGGTGAGCCGTGATACAGACCATTGGCGTAATCCATTTTGGAAAGAACAAGCAGGATTATAGCTTGACCCTTGTAAGGGAATCCAATGTGCAGGAAGTGTGTTGCAGTGTTTTTCTTTCATTGTAAGAAAGCTTCATACCCTTGTGCATTCATTGAAAGTTTGGTGTCCATGGTAGTTCAGAGATTTCTTACCTCTGAGAGATTTTTGACAGTAGTCTAGATTGTCAGGTCAAGCATAGAGGGGATCATAGGTTTTCCAGTTGTCACAGGTGGGTATTTTGGTTTTGGATGCATTTAATTTGAGGTGGCTTCTTGTAATCCATAGGTTAAGGGTCCGAAGGCAACTGAAGATTTTCGATGTTCCAATGTCCTTTGAGTTTTCCAATTTAAAAGGTATCTGTGTGTCATATGCGTAGTTATAGCAGGCGAAGTCGAAGCTATTCATCAGACCTGGTAAGGATTTCATATAGATGTTGAAAAGTAAGGGTGAGATGATTGAGCCTTGAGGGACTCCTTCTTTGATGCTGCATGGTTCAGAAGAGAATGGAGGAGTATGTATAATAATTGTTCTATTGTGAGGGTACAATGTGATCCAAGCGGGAGCTGTGCCCTCTATTTCGGCTTTCTCAAGTCTTTGTATTAGAGTGTCATGATCCACTGTGTCAAAGGCTGCCGAAAGGTCAAAGAGATGAAGGGCAGCAACCCTGTTCTGGCCTACTCTATTTTTACGGTCATACTAGATAAAGATTTGGTACGAATCTTTGCTTCTTCCTGGATGGAATCCAGTTTGGAAGTTGGAAAGTATAGAATTATTTTCAATGAATTGTGGCATGTGGGCAAAAGCTGCTCTTTCTATAAGTTTGCTCTGAATGATTCATTGTTATGGGTCTGTAGTTGTCAGGGTCCGGTATGTTGCAGTATGAAAAAACAGGGGACAGGGTGAGAAATTGATGAAGACGGCAATGAAATAGTTCTTCAAATTAGTACAGAAGAGAATAATCATCCTAAAGACTTTGGGCCCGATTCACAGAACTAACTTAAGACAAAATCGTAAACTTACTACCATTTTGGTATTCACAGAAGGCACTTACTCATTTTGGTATTCACAGAAGGCACTTACTCATTTCGGTATTCACAGAAGTTAGGAGTCCTAACTTTAGGACTCCTAAGTGCCTTCTGTGAATACCGAAAGTCTTAAAATTAGGATTTTTCTCAATTTAGTAGTAGTAAAGTTAGGACTCCTAACTTTAGGACTCCTAAATGCCTTCTGTGAATACCGAAAGTCTTAAAATGAGGATTTTTCTCAGTGCAGTAGTAGTAAAGATAGGACTCCTAACTTTAGGACTCCTAAATGCCTTCTGTGAATACCGAAAGTCTTAAAATTAGGATTTTTCTCAATTTAGTAGTAGTAAAGTTAGGACTCCTAACTTTAGGACTTCTAAATGCCTTCTGTGAATACCGAAAGTTTTAAAATTAGGATTTTTCTCAACTTTACTACTACTAAACTGGGAAAAATCCTAATTTTAAGACTTTCGGTATTCACAGGAGGCATTTAGGAGTCATAAAGTTAGGAGTCCTAACTTTACTACTACTAAATTGAGAAAAATCCTAACTTTAAGACTTTTGGTATTCACAGAAGGCATTTAGGTGTCCTAAAGTTAGAACTCCTAACTTCTGTGAATACCAAAATGAGTAAGTGTCTTCTGTGAATACGAAAATGGTAGTAAGTTTAGGATTTTGTCTTAAGTTAGTTCTGTGAATCGGGCCCTAGGTGAGTGTGGAGGGCAGTGCTGTGGAGATGTTGTTCGCTTCTTGCTCAAAATTGACAGTTTTATCTAGGCATACATGTGTTGAGAACTTTGGTGGAATGGTGATCTTGAACAAGTTGCATAAAAAATATTGTGGCTATGAAGGTGTACCTATAAAGACGATGGGATATTTTAGGTTGTATGAAATACTAAGGCAGATTGTCAGTAGGCAAAATCTATGTCAGTCTAAAAGGTTACAACATACTGGGTCGGCCACTACAAAGGATATTCGGAATACAACTGGATCCGAAAGGCCAATCCCCCCATTATTTTGAATGAAAAAATTATTTGGTTGCTGAAATTTCAGATTGTGTGAATGTGAGGGACTTGGCAGAAGAATTTCCAGGTTTGCTCAGAGAGGAATGAGGCTATCTCTAAAATTACACGTATAAGTTAATTTTACGGTTGGATGCCCAAAATGTACCCCAGTAGAGTAAGAAACATACCTGTTAATTTGAATTAAATGTTGAATTGGAGTCACCAAAATGATGTCAAAACACAGTTACAGAAACTATTGAAGCCCCTGAATCACTACCCCTGTAGTAACAGCAAAGAAACAAGGAAATGTCATTTGTTTATGTATTGAAGTTTGGAGTGGTGTCTGAAGAGTGTTGAAATGAAGAAATGTTGAAAGTTAAAAACATAAGAGAAGCTGAATAAAATACTGAAGGGGCATAAAGATTAAAGATCAAGTTTGTGAAACTTTCAAATCGAATTGGCGAATTAGGGAAGAGTTGTGAAGGAAAATGGATTAACCTTTATAGGGACAACTCTTGTAACTTTGATACATATTCGAAGAAGATTAATAGTACTAGAGCACATGGGTATAATAACAAAGCCTAACAAGCAAGTTAGGATATACTTTTAATGGCCTGGAAAGGACATAGCGATAGAAAGGCTTATGTGTGAGTAATTTGAATGCTCTTGTAATGACAAAGTCCTGAAGGTCAGGACACCCCATGATTTGTAGAAATCTCCTCAAAGATCCCTGGGAGGAAATTGCTTTTGCCATTATTGATCTATTAAAGGGTGAAAGCTAGAAACCATAAATACAAGTTGTCGTGGATATGAATTGAAGGTGGCCTGAAATTTAGAATGTTTCTGAAATTACTATGAAATCTGTGATAAAATTCTAAACTGATGTCTTTGATACAGAGGAACTTCCAAGTTCGATGTTATCAGATAACAAGGTTCAATTCGTTTCCAAGAAGGTGAAAGAATTCTTAATACAAGAGCGATAAAGTGCAAAACGTGTCCTATAGCAGGGAATCAAAGAAAAGCAGAAACAACATGAGAGGAAACATTGGTATGATAGGAAGAAATCTGCCCAATTGATTGATTTCAAAGTAAGCGATTTGGTAGTGATTAGAATATTTAAGTATTTAAACTTGCTAGGAAAACACAAAACGGTTGGATTTGGAACTTAAATAGAGTTGCTCAATATAACAAACAATATGAGAATTGTACAAATCTTGAGACGTATTCTTTCCGGTCTATACCTACTGTAGTCTTGGATTATAGGGCCAAACCCAAAACAGCATGTTTTTTAGATACTATTCTGAGAGGCAGGAGAAAAGTGCAGATACCATCCTAATTCAAAATTTATATATTGCATTAAGTCTTGATCTAATATGAATTCAGTTTTTCTAGATGTTGATCATTGTCTCTGTATATTTGAACAGAGTAAACTTTCAGATGTTTAAATAATTGTTGTACTTATCTTTTTAGGTTTAACTTATCCACCGGTTACTTGTGATTTCTTTTAAGAAGTGAGATGTTTAGTATCTTTTTTCAATCTGAATAGAATGTAATGGATAGAATGTAATTATGAAACTGGAATGATGAATGGAATGGTGAGGGGAAAAGTTGGAGAGGGCGGGGAGAGAGCAAGCATGGCTGGGATGCTGGATTTATATTAAATGCTTTTGAAATGTTGAAACCTCTGTGTTGGATTACTTCTTAACATTGTTTTAACACTATACATGCACAGTTTTTCGAATTTAATCAGATGGACAAAGAAAATGTGGTTCTTCAAATCTTTCAACTTGGAGCAATATTTGCATTGGCCATTTATAAAGCAGACACAGGAACCTGAAATGTTCTTGGCACTAACAGAGCAAGTGTTATTATTCAAATCAAGGCTTCTAATTTGATCAACCTCAAAGAAAATGAAAGGCAGCGTTGGACCTGCTGGTCTCTGCAGTGGTTGTGCAATCTTTCAAGCCAGCTTACCAGCTCAAAGCCATGAGTACACAGAGGGACAAATACAACAACAACTACCTTAAATTTATAAAGCGCACAGCTACCACCGAAGTGGTTTCACGGCGCTGGGGGCCCTCGGGAAGATTAAGCGAGCTATTGCCCAGACTCACATGGTGCTGGGCTGACCTGCCACCGGTGATCGAACCGTGAACCCCGTGGTACGGAGTGAGGCACCCTGACCACTGCGCCACACCACCGATGCCAGCCATCCCTTCCGTTCGAGTATACACACAGCTTCTAGACACACAGCATCTAACTGATTTGCATCATACATTTTAAAGACCCCACCCCCTCGCCCCCAAACAATAAGTTAAATCAATCACACAGAGGAAGACAAAACATGGTTTATAAATATATATTTGCATACATGTCATATTGGCACAAAACCGGCCCGGAATCATCAGGAGCCTTTGGCACGAGTAATAGAATGCAGGGGCCAGAACATGTGCCCACATACAAACAGGACAAGACCAATATTCAAGTATGTTTATATAATCACCATATTAATGGCTCATTCATGAGGGGCGGGGCATGGAACATTTGAGTATTTTTCAGGCAGAACAGTCTTTTCTTAGGAAACATGAAACACCGAACATGGATAAAGGTCTCTTTAGGAGGTCATATTTTACAGTGACCATCATCCGCGCAAGCACAACCTCATTTCCGTCAGGATGTATGAACCACCAGCAAGACTGATCTGGTCTCCTAGCCGCTCACTATATCTAAAATTAAAAAATGGTTGTTTGGCCAAATACATGGGGAACAGCGTTTACAACGCAACTTTAACAACGCAGTACCTTTACGACGCAACCATTACAACGCAAGTCATTACAACGACTTGCGCTGGGGGAGCTCTAGGATAGGGAATAGTTTTAATTTACTATCCAACACCTTCCCTACTATCCACGGGGACTGGAGTTGAAATAGTAAATTAAACTATTCACTAACCAGCGCCCCCCAACGCAAGTCGTTGTAACGACTTGCGTTGTAAAAGTTGCGTCGTAAAGGCATGCGTTGTAAAGGCATGAGTTGTAACGACGTACATCCCAAATACATAGAGACTTCCCAGACAGAACCCTCCCTGCACCACAAAAGGGTTTGGAACCAGTGGGGGAGCATTTTTTTCTGGTCATCTGTGCCCACAATGATATCTGGGACTCTTAGTCTGTTGTGAGGAAATGCAGACAACAAGTCCCGGGAAATAGAAGACAACAAACAACAAATTGGATCAGGTGTCCTTCAAAGAAATTTCAATCCCATTTTCAAAACCCAGACTCAATAGATATGATTAATGAAAGTGTCACCAGATAGGCCACTTTATCTGACAATGGCGAATGCGGCTGATTCTTTTATGATATTTAATAAACTATTTCCTAACCCCACCCCTTATTTATTTTTTCTAAATCTCTAACACCAAGGAAATGCCTCAATAGACATCAGTGCCAAACCTGTGGTGTATTTTTTAGGTAAATATAACTCGCTTCCTCCACTAACTTAAAACATCTATCTCTAAGCATTCATAAATTATTTGCACCAGCCCTTCTCTGAAATGGAAGGGTTCTGTAACGCATCTTGTAAAAATGAAATTACAATCATTTGTTTCATTTGTAAAAAATGTAATATTTTCAACTTATTTTTTTATCCCCAGTGCAATGACATATTACGAGGCTAAGAAAAAGATAATTCCCTGGGATAGATGGCACAGGGTGAACTTAGATCTAGATATCCTAAAACTGAAAGATTTCAAAAGAATTTGGTTCAGATAATTGCACAGTTTGTTTCCCACATAGATGTGTCAAACAGCTAAAACTTAAACAAAAAAAACATTTATTTGGATAAAAGACCAGGTTCACCTGCAACCTACAAATGCTAAAGGTTTTTAAAAAAAGTAATATTCTCAAGGAATGTTGGCACAAAGTTTTCCACAATTCTACATTTTTTTAAATATTTTTTTTCTATGTATGATTGCACACAGGTAGCTGTGCTACCACCCCAATGTCACCAATAAAACAAAGAGCTTTAATAAAAGTCCAAAACAATATTTCATCTATGTACCGCCAACTTTAAAAAACACACTTCGAGGTTCCCTGTCTAGTTGTGGCTTTCCACAATACTAAATCGATCTCTTTTACCAGTCTTGATCAGGGAATCAGTATGAGAACTAAGGCTTCCTGGTTCCGTAACCACTAGATCGCATATTGTTCCTAAGGTACTGATAGTTTTGTCCCTTTAAGGGACTCAAGAATTGGTACAAGGCTTTTGTGAAGGCTGCAAGCATTCCATGACCATCGTTGTGAGACTTGTTATTTCACCCCCTTTGAATTGTTTCAAGCATAGTTCAATGAGATCTAGAAGCCGGAATACAGAATTACTCCCCAGTACCATTTTGTTTTAAGTAGCCAAAGGCCCCCAGTGGTATTTGGTACACAGGGCCCGATTCACAGAACTAACTTAAGACAAAATCCTAAACTTACTACTTTTGGTATTCACAGAAGATAGGATTTTGTCTTAAGTCTGTCTTAAGACAGACTTAAGACAGACTTAAGTTTGGAATCTGCCTTAAGTCTTTCTTAAGTCTGACTTAAGTTTGTCTTACGACAAACTTAAGACAAAATCCTAACTTCTGTGAATACCAAAAGTAGTAAGTTTAGGATTTTGTCTTATGTTAGTTCTGTGAATCGGCCCAACTGTTCTCTACACGATCTTTAGAGGTGGCTAAGCCAGGTGGGCGCTCTTGCTCCTTGTAGGCACAACACATTTATCCAGTCTTTAGCCTTCCTTTTACAGATCATTATGTGTGTCCACTTGGTTCTATTGAAGCAAAGGAAAGATATAGAATGGATTAAAGGGCCTATTATGATGTCAGTTGGAGTTCCCTCTGACTGACATCATTGCGGAATCGGGACCGACCGACCTCTGGTCATCGGTCCCGACCGCAGCATTAAGATGCAACCACACATGGTGCAGTCGCATTTGGGAGCTTGTACTAAGGCCGTAAACCTGCCACAGCACAAGCTCCCATAGGGAAATGGGAGGTTGTGATCATCCCTGCACCACGTGGGAGGCACCGCATGGAGCCTGCCACACAGTGCAGAGATGAGCAGAGGGGGCACCACAGATGCCCCCTTAGCCCCCAACCGGAGGCCGCAAAGAGAAGGGGCCCCTGCTAGGGTCCCCCAAACTCACTTTCCAACAGGCTTTCCATGTCAGAAAGCCCAGAATGGAAAGCCTGTGGGAAACCGAGCATATAAATCCCAACGGAGGAAACGCCGTCCATTGGGATTGCAGGCCGTCTCTGACTGGCCAATGGGCTCCTTGAGCCCGTTGGAAACCAGCCGGAATGACTGGCCGGTTTCAAATCTGACCGCCTACATTATAATTAGCTGGTCTGACTTGAAACCGACACTCTTGGTCAGAAAGCCTCCGACCTCTTTTTGGAGGGTTTCCGACCAAGATTGCAATAGACCCATCATGTGGCAACCCTTACAGCAAGATGACAACCCTCATTACAATATTGGTGGGACTGTCAGAGGAATAAAAAAATTAGGCATATTTTGCTTTTTAGTAATTCTGATGTCGACTGTCACATAAAAGAAACTGGCGGTGTCAGTACACTATAAGGTGACTGTTGTCTCATGGACTGAAAACGTCTTATTCTCAAAGAACAGGAAGGTTGAGAATACCACTAGAAATTTAGAGAACATTTGATTAAAACCGATAAAAACCAAAACTGATCCCTCACAATCATAAACACAGAATATTGCAAACAAATTTTGCCAAAGTGAAAAGCAGGACTAAATTTGCAGCAGATTCTCTTTGCTCTGATCACTGTTTAGCAAGGGTAAAAACAGTTGGAAATGAATTTTCTGCTTTGTCTGCATAGGAAATGCCCTTGCGTTTTCAAGTAAAATTAATATTCCTCACTCCAAAATGTTCAGATCATAACCCATGTATGGGTCTTTCTTCTAATGACATCATAAGATGTTAACATGCCCATGATGTCATCAGGAGATGAAGATATGTAGAACTCCACCGCTGCTTGTGACGGCAAGAACGTAGGATTAAGACACGCAGTTTGGTGAAAAATAAGAGAGTAGCTCTGGACTTAGAGCACTACAGCCCTGAATGGACTGCAGTGTCTCCTTAGAAGTGGGATGTCCAACGTGGGTCCAGGAGGGTCCAATTATTGCCAATTTTCCAGGATACCCACATTATATACACCTACAAACAATTAATATAAATACAACTCTTTTACATAGGCTGTGATTATCCTGATAACTTGGTGTGAATCTGGCCCTCCTGGACATACGATGGATACCCACGTCTCACAGAGTAGGCACCATTTTCACAGAGAGGCTTGGCAATAAATACATTTGGTCATTTTAAATGAAAGGCCGGCCTGGGCCGGCGCAGCTTCTTGTAAACATGGGCTAAAGGAGAAGAAATGGACCTTTGGCACACTCCCCTACTCCCCGGCAAGAGGCCTGATGCAGCCTTCTTGTCCATTGGTCATCGATATGTCCCTCCGGCTTTGTCGTCAGTAGATCCTCCGACTTATTATAAAAATGTTCCACATCTGTAACGCTGGAATGTCCCTCCACCATGTTCTTCGCCCTGTCCCTCTTCCATGTCGTCGAATATGTCCCTCCGCAGCGAACTTGCCCTTGGCGGAGCTGAGGGTTGCCCACCGTCTTCAGTCTGTCTTCCACACTTTGTTCAGGAATTTCACAACCTCATCGTAGATGATGAAGACAATGGCGACGTCCAGACACACACGCCCCAGACGCGGGACAGTGCCCTTGTAAAACCTGCAAAGAACAAAACATGAAGGTGAGCACCAGATTTTAATTAAAACTAAGGGTGGGCGTAGTTCGCGAAGTAGCGCTACGCGTAGCTACGCAAAGTGCACTACGCGAGCTACGCGTAGCACTACGCGAACTGCGTAGTAGCATGTTCGCACTGTGCAAGATGTCATTTTCAATGATTGCACAGTGAGGACAAGCATCCGGCACTGTGCAATCATTGAAAACAGCATCTTGCACAGTGCGAGCTGTACTTTTCTGCCGCTCGAGTAGATTTTTACTCGAGCTGCAGCTTTCTCAACGCGAACTGGTAGTTTCACATCGCGAGCGGTCGCGAGCATGCACGACCACTCAATGAGAAACCTGACCTCCCCGGGTTGAGAATCTCGCCGGGGGGTTTAATTTCCAAGCTCGCGATCGGCAACTTGATGTTGCTGATTGAGAACAAGGAAAAAGTCTCGCGAGGATGTCATTTTGCTTGTTCGCGGTTGCCAACATGACGTTGAGGACCGCGAGCAAGCAAAAAATGACCGCTGCACTACGCTACGCATGTTTGCACTGTGCTACGTGCAGTTTGCGTAGTGCGAAGTTGCACAATCTTCGCAAACTACGCGAGCGTAGCGTAGTGCTTTGCCCAGGGTTAATTAAAATGGAAACACCCTCTCAGAATGACTAAAAAAATCCACAACTAGCAGCATGAGCAGATAGGTCTGCAATCCTGAGTCAAGGCTGGATCCCACATGAGTAAGTGACAGTACAAATAGCCAACTTTCCTACTAGAAAAATTCACAAGCCACAGGGAAGATCAGGAACTCAATAACTTATTATACATGCACCCTGTCACTCTTCCTTGCACCCATGCATCTAATCATCCACCCACTGACTCATTGCTGTATTTATCCACCCACCACGCCAAAACAAAACACACACACAACACGGTCTCAGGGTTTAGAAGCAGAGGCCTCATGGGACATGCTGCAGATGAAATGAGCAGGAAGCAAGTGATCTACTAGGATTGTCTGAGGAGCTGCCATGCTCTCTTAAAAAACTAAACAAAACAGAAAGGAGAAGGAAAGAAATTAAACAAGACGTACAAAGTAGAAAATGGAAAACTGCACTGGTGGATGTGCACATGTGGTCTGGTAAGAATGACATCACTCACAGGACAATAGAGATAATGGCTGTGGTTGGCTGGCCAATTGCCCCATACTATATGATGTCATAATGGTAGTACAATGTGGCTGCCCTTCAAATCCTCACCAAAGCACCTATAAGCCTGCAAATGTATGTATATACATAATATATTTGTATTGCAAGAGCTTGCCTGGCAATTCCATAAGCAAAGCCAGACCTTCAAAGTACTTTAGTGCAGACAGGGCTAAATACTGTGCAGAAAACTACAAATATGCACAAAATTATACTTGGCAAAATATTATACACCCCCTCCCAAGAGAACCCAGCACAGATTATCACAGTGCAAATCTTCTGCCCCCTGGATTTGTCAGAGGGGGTAAACACCACAAAACCCTTGCCTACTTCGCAATCCCTGAAATTATGTCTAGCAAAATACCTGCCTACAGGCTCTAACATAAGTGATAACAATGCGCCTTTGCAGGCCGATTGTCTTTAACCCATGCTTTTCGAAATAAATCAGTCAGGCCTACTGCCTTTGTCGTACCATTTTATAATAAACAGGTCAGACCCAAGGCACTTGACATCTTTTTTTCCTGATGAACCAATCTGTCTGATAGTCTTGATCATTAGTTTGTTACCATAACAGACTCTGATTTTCAGCGGAAGCGCGCATTTTTTGCCCAATCAAAAGCTCGTATAGAAGGCGATCAGCATGCGCTCACTTCCTCACTGAATACTGCTTCTTGGGGCTCTTTTTCTTCTGCTCACATGCCTGGTGACAGCTGCACTGTCAAATCAGACCGAAAAACAAGTCATCCCATCCCTAAATCTTCTTGTCTACATCTGTTCTCCTAGGCACACCCTCCCTGCTCCTATCACCTTCCTTGCCCTCGTTCTCCCTTAATTTTTACTGTCTCCAATCCCTATCGTCATAGGGTGACCAGATTCTCAAAACAAAATAAACCGGGACAGGTCATGGACATAGAAGTAGAACTACAGTTTACACTGGTGGCTGGCTGCATCATGGTGCAGGCAGTAACCTCTGACTCCAGTGAGCAATGCACGGTCATGCTGGGGTTTGTACACACTGTTGTTTGGCATAATGACATTCTTCCTGCGTAGTAGAAAGAGAAGGGAAATCCTGAGAGAAAATGTCTCTCTTTAAAGGATTTCCCTTCTCACAATAACCTCATCTGGAGTGACCTCACGCCGTAACTTCTCCGGTAGTGAGAAGTGAGCATGCGCACATCTTTTTAAAACCAGTGCAGATGCTCAACTCAGCCATTACTCAAAAACTGGATATTTCTGTGCTCATCCCAGCCACTACCCAAAAACAGGGAAATGTATTCAGTTTGGAAGAAAGTGTCATGACACCGGGACACTTCACGAAAAACCAGGACCATCCAGGGAAAATCGGGACTTCTGATCAGGGGCGGCTCAAGGATCATGGCGGCCCTGGGCAGGGAATGTAGGTAGGGGGCCCCGGAGCTCAGGAAGGGGGTCAGGCTGTTTGGAAGAGGAACAATGCCGGAGGCCGCCAAATCCCTGCCACTGGGACCGCCACGCAAATATGTATCCATCCTCGGAGGATTATTATATTAAGCATATATATTGGTGTGGCAGCCCCTGGGGTTTGGCGGCCCTGCGCAGGTGCACAGCTTGCACATGCCTAAGGCCGGCCCTGGTCTGATCACCCTATTTCTTCACCATGCTCCCTACTATCCATCTCCGTCCTACCCTTGCGGTTCTTGGCCCGCGCTCTCCGCGCACTTTGCACCTTTTGTCTCCTCACGGACCTCCCTTGTTGCCCCTTTCTCGCTCTACTTGCCTCGTCTGCCCCTGGGACTAAGCCTTGCCTTCATTACTCCTGCATCGCATTCCCTGCTTCTCCATCACCCAAGCAGGCACCATATCTGCCCCTTTGGAAACTGCTAGACTCACGCTTTTGGTCCTTCATATTTCATGATCTTGTACGCACAGTCCCACGTGCTCTTGTACTTATGCGACTCAAGACCCTGGGTGGAAAAGCACAAAAAAGAGCACATTAGAAATGCCTAGAATCACACAGTGTGGTTGCAGAATAAGTGTGCCAGACAGTCCAGCTGCATATCCCTCTCTGTCTGGAGCATATTTGTAAGGGTACCAAGTACCAGGAGACCGTGGGAGTGACCTGTTCGCCTGACTCCAATTGGGTCTATAGGCCTCAGTGCTGGGGTACAGACTAGCACAGTGGTCTTAAGACTTTTTAGTGCCGCACCCCCCTCCCATTGCAAAACAAAAACATCGCCCCCCTTCAATTTTTTCACAATTTTTCTATTAAACCGGCAATGTTTAAATATGTCTAGACTTATTTAAACATTGCAGGTAAGCTCTGTACCATTTTAAAAATTTAATAAAATATATGATTGCTAAACAATACTCTTCGGGACAGGCCGGCCTTACTAACGTGTAAAAGTATCCACGGTGTAATTATTAGAAGTGAGGATGGGGGTTTTGAAGACTTTTTGGAGTCCCTTCCCTTTTGACACCTTCTCCCAGCCAGGATATAAATGGTAAAAGATGTCAGTGATGGCCCATTACAAAGTGGCTTACTGCGCCTCATTTTTTACACTGAAAACAAAGCACTGTTATCAACATAATGCTTATTTTGGCTAGAGCTTGGTGCCCCCCCCCCTGGGATTACTTGAGGCTCCCCAGTTTGAAGACCCCTGGCCTAGTGGTTAGTTGATATCACAGGAAGAGGAGGAGACTGCCATGGATATGTTGCAGATGAATGTGATTGGTCAGGTGTATGAGGGGGAGTGGCCTGAGTTCTGCAGGGTCTGAGAGTCATCTAAATGGATGTGTCCGTCGGAGTCTGAGTCTGCAGAGTGGACAGCTGCCAAGGCCAAATGCAGCATGCCTACTGGGTGTTACCCAGGGAAACCTTGCCTGCCAAGAATCCCCTAAGGAGGGACCCCAAAAAGTAGGGGAGGTCGGCTTCAGGTCCTCGGGACTTAGGCGCACCTAAGGTTCTCTCTTGCAGGGCGCAGGGCGGCTGGAGGCAGGTGTGTCTTTTGAGGTTGGATTTCATCTTACCGGGCCCCTCGTGGTTAGGTTGGTCTCCGTGCAGAGGCTGCAGGCGACATCGGGGAGTCCTGGATGGGGTAAGCCCAAGATGTACTCGGGTTCTGGGGGAACTCGCTGGGACTGGTGGGCCACCCAGATTCGGGCCGTAGGCATCAGGTGCAGTGGTGGTTCCAGGTTTTGGGTTTCTTTGTCCTCAGCAGGCTTGGAGTCTGTCTTGGGAGTTTCTTTTAAACAGAGCTACTGTGTGGGAATATGTCTTCTTAGTTCAGGGCTGCCCCTTAAATACTATATTCAGGGGGAGTTTAGGGGTCTCGAGGTCAGTAGCCAATGAGCTACTGACCTTAGGGAGACTACACCCTTGGTGTGCTGTGGGGGAGTGGACACAATCCCTAATCCTGATTGGAGAGTGCCTGCCATCTGCTAGATGGCGAGCACTAAAAAATGGGCTTCACCTCGCCTCCCCTACCTGAGGGGTGGGGTTAGCAGAGGTGGGCACACCTTCTGGGCTGTGCTAATTTTTCCTGCCTTTCTTCCCACCGAAAAGGAGGGGAGACAGGAAGGGGACATGCTCCTGATAGCAGAAGATGTTGGGGAATGCGTTACAAAGGTGGCAATGCCTTTGAAGCTCCCCTGCCACAGATGGCTCTTCCTGGCCTGGGGAAGGTGTGACCACCTCCGCCCAGGAAAGGCTTTGTTTCTGGGCTCAGGGAGCGAATGCTCCCACCCCAGGAGTCCAGAAACATGTCTCGTGGTGGCAGGATGGTGTGTAGCAGTCAGGGAACTCACCAGAGGCTGGTCGTTTGTCAGGGGACATCCCTAAGATGCCCTTTGAGTACACTGTATAATAAATCACGCACTGGCAATCAGCGTGGGTTTATTATGCTGAGAAGTTTGCTACCAAACGTTCCAGAATTCAGTAAAGCCAATATGATGTTGTGGAATTAGTAATGATAAACTTGCAGATCATATACTCTTGTATGGCTTTATTGAACTTACAATGTCTTAGAATGAACTTAGACACTGTAGGGGTACAGTGCTCATGCAATTGTATACTCGCCAGTGGTATAGCGCACACAGGAAGAGGGGTGTCTTACATATACCACGGGCAGTGGGTTGCAGGCATGGCACACAGGAATGTGTGCCATGTTAGCTCTTCACTTTTCTCTACACCAAAACATGCAGCCTGCAAAGGCAGCGTGTGTGTGTGTGTAAAGGCACAGGGCCTCTAAGGGTGGCACAATATGTGCTGCAGCCCTTAGCGGCCTTCCCTGGTCACAGTGCCCTTGGTACCCAGGGTACCTTTAACAAGGGAATTACATGTGGCCAGAGAGGTGCCAATTGGGGGTAGAAAGGAACCGTTTTGGGAAAGAACACCGGCCCTGGGAACCTGCTTGGCAGGGACACAGGGCACATCAAGCCAAAGTGCTTCAGAAATCTGGCAAAAAGTGTGGGGGGGTTACTGCAACAGAAACCAAGCTTCCTACACACCCACTTAAGGGGCATGGAAGGCCCTAGGGAGGAACATACAGTACAAGAGGGCAGAGCACTCACTGAAGGCACATCAATGGCCCTAGGGAGGAACACACAGTAAAAGAAGGCAGAGCATCCATCAAATGTCCAATAAGAACAAGACTCCTATGCTTAGTACAAGAGCACGTCCTGCCAACTGCAGCTGGCACCGCACCCACCCACCTGCATCCTGGTCTTCACCACATCCAGCGGAGTGTTCCCAAACACGCTCGCAGCTCCCGCTGTGGCTCCAAAGAGCCCTGTGACAAGGGGGTTCACGGCCTTGTTTGGATCGTCCCCTGAAAACAAGGAGATAGGGTTAGAAAAAATGACTTTGCTTTGCAAAATATTCGGATCTGTTATCAAGCTGGCAAACCAAAGATCTTCAAATCGAAATAAAAAATGGACAAAAGAAAGGAGAAAGAGAAGAGAGAAAAAAGCAAAGAGGGAGAGCAAGAGGAAGAGAAGACAAAAAAGGTAAGATAGTGTAAGGAGAGATGGAGATAAAGGTAAAACAAAGAAGGCAGAAGAAGAAAACAAAGATACAATGACAAAACAATGGAAACGAGAGAGCACAAAGGCATGGCCAATGATAGAGGACCCGTGTGAGCACCTCCACAGCGTGTGTATTCCAAAGTGGGCCTCGAAACAGGTCTCTATCGGGCTCTGTTTTGTGCCCTGGCACAGGCGGTCCATTTTTTTCCGGACTGCAGTGACAGCAGGCACATCGATGTGCGCCTGCTCACACTGCTCACTTCTCACTAGTGGAGAAGGTACAGCATGACGTCATGACAGGTGAGCATTGTAGAGGAAGAGAAATCCTTTAAAGATAGTCATTTTCTCTCTGGATTTCCCTTCTCTTTTTGAAACTCAGGACCAGCAACATTGTTGTGCTGTCACCAGGGCTTTAGATGGAAACTTTTTCAATATTATATACAAGCCATAGTTGCTGCCGATTAACCTTATGCAACTAACAACCATTGACAAAGCCAATAGTCCTGACTTGTTGTAGGTATGATGTTACTTGTTGTATCATATATCTGGATGCTATGACAGAAACAGCAAAATACAAGTGGGGGCGGCACACTTTGCTAAGCACAGGTTTTTAGCTAACATGGTTTTAAGTCACGTCCTAATTACATTGGACACGCCCCTTTGAGAGACCCCCCCAGTTTTTTCATCCCACTTAAAGCCCAAAGCCCTGGGGATAAGCACTTATTTTAAAACATCAAGCATTAACGAAACCAAGAGAGGGAAAAATGGAGGGAACAGAATGACGGAGGAAGAGAAAGAAGGAAAACCCATCACAAAAGGAGGATACAGGAATTTTATTTTTATTTATTTATTTAGCTTATATAGCGCAACAGCTACCCAACAAAGGGTTTCCCGGCGCTATGATTCAGTAGTAAATGACAGGACCGGCAATTTAGATGTTGAATAGCCAAGTTTTTAAGGCCTTCCTGAATTTCGTATAGCTTGCCTCAGAGCGCAGTGCATGTGGCATAGTATTCCACAGTGAGGGGCCAAGGAAAGCAAAGGATTTTCCACCCATGCGTGATAGTTTTATTTTAGGAATAACAAAATTGTGGGCTGCAAGAGTGAGATAAATGGGCAGGGCGTGTCTGGCATGAGCTGCCTTTAGGCCTATGAGCCTTGGTATTCAGTGCGTTGACATTAGATTGTACCAATCGCGCGCTTTTGAGCAGAGCCCTGGGCACCGGCACGCTTTCTTTTACAAGTTAAGCACTGTAGCCACTCTTTGTGATTTATATAAATGTATTTTCACCCCAAATCCCATCGTCTGCGAGCAAAAATTCATATCAGTGAACCACAATACACGGATACACAAGTGAAAAAGGATCACTCATACAATCTGCTCACTGAGATGGGTTGTGGATATTTCAGGGTGGGGACACCAGCAAAAGGTGAACCACCACAGACGTGCAAGCAGTCTCTGTCCAACAAGGAAATTGAGATGGAAGATCCCCAAAATTGACTGGGAGTAGATGAATAAAATTCTTCACTTCCCAACAAAAGTCCAAAAAGTTTAAAGTGCAATTGCGTATGTGAATTTCATTTCCACGAGCAAAAACGCAAATCCGCAACACTTTCATACGTGGAAATGTATATGCTTTGGGAAAATCTTTGTTTTTAATTTTTCAGGAAAGCCAGAAATGAACACACAGTGTAGGTGTAAGCCTAAGAGTGTACCTTTAAATTCCGGCGTTGCATCTAGCAATTTTGTGAAGGGGACCCCCACTGGCTGTTGCTCACAAAAACACACACTTTCACTCAACAACCCCAATATATACCCACAACTGCTGAGCTATGGGTGTCTACCTCTTGTGCAGACACACAGACAAACACACAAACAGATGGTTTAAAGCCATGGACACCCAGATCTATACAACCAGTCAGTCATCGAAGACTGGCCTCTCCTCTCACCCAGGCTTCTCAGGACACTGGCCCTTCCTCAGGAGTTTGTCAACATCTGTAGACATATCCGATCGAGGGTTGCTACTGGCGTTCTTCACCCCTACAGGGTTACTGACTACCGGTATGTGCATGGTTTCTTCCACCATCTCTCTCCACATGGACTATTGCATTTTCCCTTATAGGTTCTTATAGACAACCCTCAGGTTACCGCAGGGCCATTAGTAGCACTTTATGAAAACCCTAAATAAAATTTAAAACATGTCTGTCTCGAGTATACACACTTCATCCCATATCTGTCCAGAGCCATGAACCCCCACAACTGGGGCTTGGGGTGTCAACCTCTAGTGCACAGACTGGAGCACACGCTTGTTCTTACCTTTGTACCAGTTCCGGAGAGAGGTCATGACGAAGAAGCGGATGGCCTGGTTGGATCCCTGCTTGAGGACTGTGGCGGTCAGGCCCTGGTAGGTGCCTTTTATACCTAGAGGAAGATGGAGAAAGTGAGATGTTAGCAGAAAACCAATGGCAACCAGTTTTGGGGACTAACAACAGAGGATGATCTCTCTGCTAGGACAGTAGAGAGGTGCCACGCTTCCTGTTCGCGAGATGTTTCCACCCAAAGGTTGGTCCTGGAGTGGTTATCTCCTGTAGTCGATCAAGTGCTCATGCGCAGGTATAGACCAGATGTTCCCAACCTTTTCTATGCCCCGCACCCCTAGGAAATGTTTGATTAATGTTCGCACCCCCTGCGCCTAGTCTTGCTGGATTCCTATTATGCATACAGTACATACTTTCCCTCCTTGTTGCACCCCCTGTAATGCCATCTTGTACCCCCTGGTGGCGTGGGCACATCAGGTTGGGAACCCCTGCTATAGAGGTTCTCCACTCTGGGGGTGTGGTACCACCTACCAGAGAGGACTGGAGTGATTGGTTCCTTTGAGCACAGCATGGCCAATCAGCCGGAGCACCTTCCAAAGTTCTAGGACTTCCAATCTGATGCCTTCACGGGGTGAGTGACATCACACCGTGTAGAGCTGACATCTTCACAGGATTGAGTCTAACTGGAGAAGACCCTTCATAGAATAGGTGGGGTGTGCACCTCTCCTGCTGGGGCGGGGGCACCCCCTTTGTTTAAGTAATCCCAACTTTCATGCTCCATCTCAGCCAATGTCTCTAGCCCTGGAATTTTGGAGATCTTGCACAACTGGCACAGTAGACGTCTTTGTACTTGGACCTAACATGTGAAACTGAAATCTTTGCAGGTAAGTCAGGTATGCAAGTGGAAACGTGAGTGATCTGCATAGTGCAGGTTCAAATCCCAACAAGGTTGGCTCAGCCTTTCATCTTTCTGAGGTCAGTAAGATACCAATTATGATTACACAGTAATAATTGTACATAATAATGTTCTACATAAAGCGCTTTGGATAAAAATGTTAGATAAAGAACAGAGTATTATTTTGGAGCATTCAAAGGTTCATGACTCCTTACTGGGGGGCAGAGCAACAAGTGTGAATACATCCAGTGTGCTGTGATGCAAAGCTTAGTGTCACCCAACCCACTGTAGAAAATCAATTGCACAATGACTGTTGACCCCATCAGGTGTGCAATAAAGGTTTTCTTATCTCACCCCCTTTCGAAACTCATGCATTTCGCCAGGAAGGTGCCCAAGGCCTCACCTTGTTCACGTATGATCTCCCTCACGCCATGGAAGAAGCCTCGATATCGCGGTTTCGCTGAGCACTGGTCATGTATAAACTTCACCTGCAAGTAGAAACAGCAGAAATATCTTTATGACTCTGTGCAGTTTCACCAAACTGAAGGAGAGGTTCTGAGCCACAAATTAACGCCATTCTGTAACACGAATAACACTGTTCCCAGGTATTCTGAACACATCACTTTCAAGAGCCTGTGGCAGAATCATTTACAAGCTCTGAAAAGGCTTGGGACAGACTCAGGGAAGTAATGTTAGTGTGACAACAAAGCTAGAGCTGAAGATAGCTTTTACACTGATGTTGCTACAGACGTGGAAATTAATAAATATAATGGCCCTGGCAATCTTTATTCAACTCGAAATGTAGCAGAGCGCATATTCCATGAATGAGCAGCTCATCCGTACAGATTTTCCTATGTATTTCGGTACTTGCAGTCCTGTTTATGCCAGATTAAAACAACAACTACCATAATATAAAGAAAATACCTTGAGTGGAGGAACTGTTCACGCATGGAACTGAAAGAGCTCTGTTATTGTCAAGATTTGTCTCTTATATGTTTGCCCCTTTGTTCACTTGCTTGGACATCCAAAATGGGGGCCTTTGTGGCCCAGTGCCAGGCATCCTACTGGTTGAGTTGCGCACTATACAAATACACATAACATAACTCCCCGGCTGCATATTTACATTTTCCAGCTACGGACCCTGACATGGTCTGCCTCTAGGGGACACTTCATCTTTTGCTATTATTTAGATCCAGGTGAAATTTGTAAAATCTCTTAATTTAGTTTTATACAGAATTTGTCAAACTTTGTGGGCCTCATTTACCATATTGTGACACACAGCAGCGTAGCAAGCCTTCCTGCTGTGCTAGTCAAAATAAAAAGGCAGGAATTCGCCATATCTACAAGATACTGTGCATTCCTGTGCATCTCCCCTGCACTGGCGCACAAACAGCAGCCGTGCACCAATGCAGACACGCTTGCGCCATGGTCCGAGTGTGCCTGCATTGCAAGGATAATTGTTGTTGTGCAGGAAGGGACACCTTCCTACACAACAACATTCATTAAAGGCATTTAGGGGCATATTACCGAGGAGTGCGTTGGAAAACGCACAATGCACATTCCCGTATCGCCGGCTATCGCCGGATTTCATCGCCGTTTTAGCGCGCAATTATCAATGCGCATCAGGTAGGCGAATAGAAATGCGCCGATAGTCGGCGATATGGCACATTAGCGCATGAAATCAAACGTTGTTTTCACGCGCTAATGTGGGCCTTGATAATATGGGGGGGTGGATTCAGCTTTATGATCCACACCCCCATGTTATCAATGCCTAACGCCTGGTCCGAGCAGGCGTTGGGAGACCTGCGATAAATGAGTTTATCGCAGGTCTTTTCCTCCCATCGCCTTCCTTGGTAATAGGGTGTTCCCACCTCCAACCACATTATTCATGTGGTTGGACGTGGGAACGCTCACTTTGCATGTCATTAGCGATGTTTATCGCTGACATGCAAAGTGGGCTTGGGTCAGGCTTTAAAATGCCCTTGTTAATAGGGCTCTAGCAGTATCGCCGCTTTCTCGGCACAATGCGCCGAGAAAGTGGCGATACTTGCCCTTGGTAAAATGCCCCTTAGCTCCTTCTATATATGCTGAAGAATGCAGCACACATAGAAAGAGCAAAAAACGTGGAAAAATAAAAGTATTTCTCCACATTGCACCTCCTTGTACCTCTCCTGAGGAGGCATGGGATTCTGACGAATTCCGAGGTTTACGATACTTTGTAAATCTGGCAATGTGTCAGGGTCCATGGATGTTGTGTGGGAACACCCACAGCAACACCCAAGGAAAGCACCTTTCACGCAGAGTAATGCATGAAAGGGGCACATATTTACAAGGCTATGAACAGTCACACAGGGTGACTTTACGTGGCCTTGTAAATATAAGCTGGCACACTGCGCCACTGGTGCGTCAAAAAAGTGACCTTGTAAATAAGCCCCTGTGTTGTGAAATTTCGGGTAACAGTTTTCTCACCCTCCACCATACTATCTATGAGGGTTTTGTTTCTATCTCCCATTCCTGCACTGTAGAAAAACCCTTCCACTTGTTGTACTCATCACTCACCACCAGAGGGCGCCCAACGTCAATCAAGAACCCGCAGGTGTTTCTGGAGTGCTTTTCAGCAGTGGAACAGAAAGTCTATTTACATAGATATTGACGGGTAGGGTGAATGAGTTTTCCAGCCCAGGTACGAGAGTGGTAGACATAGAAGAGGGTATTATACATAGCTTGAACTCGACCCAAAGGTATTCGAATGCTTTACATGAGCACCAGTTACATTACACATTACACTCGTTTTTGGTAGGCACAGGTAGATTAAGTGATTTGCCTAGAACCTCGAACCTGGTTCCCTAGTTGTAGCTCTGGCCATTATGCCACATCCTTGTACCATCTTAAGCAGTGCAAGTCTTTGAGCAACATCTTTGTTTTCCGAGGATTTATTGTCCAAAGTTTACGGTTATGTAGCATAGACCACTTGTGGGTGGGGTCTACCTAGAATGTCCATACAATCTGCAAGATATTCGCATCGTTTTGATATGTGTCATCCCAAGAAAATGCTAAATGTTATGCTCCAATGTGCAGAATCCCATTTGGTAACTTTCAGAGGTCAAAGGGGCATATTACTGATGAAGCAGAGTTTCGCATCGCGACGTGCTTTAGTCATGAAACCTCGCTCATGTATAATAAAGTAATAATTTGTACGTCTTACTAATATATTTTTCATATCCGACCAAAGTAGATGAAGCTTGCTTATGTGTATTTCTAATACAAATTAATTTGAGTCCTTAAAATGGCCGCCGCTTTTATATAGCTTCTGCGCATGCGTCAGTCACACTCACGTGTCCTGACGTGTCTGCAGGTTTGGAGGGGAAAAGGATGCGCATGCGTAATACATAGCTTGTACTGCTCGTGCAGTTGCTCTTGTGCCTGTGCATATGTAGCTAACATTTAAACTGCATAGTATATTTTTATAGTGATAAGTTGAAAGTACAAAACCAATGATGTGTTTTCATACCGTTATTTCCATGTATTAATTTGTTCTCGCTTACTTTTCATGTACCGCGGGAAATGGGGGTCTGACTGAGCCGAAAGCCATCTTGGAGGTCCTTTCTGCGCATGACCGTCCGCCTGGGGAGAAGTCAACCTTGGCTGGTGGAACTTAGCCAGCTGGCAGGGATGGGCAAGATGCTCCTGAGAAACTGACCTGCGAACTCAGCAGGACGGAGTCATGTGTCCCTATTCTGAAACAATGTAAATTGTCATTGTATTTCCCTGGACTTTCTCACGAGAACCCCAATCTCGCTAGGCGGTACCCAGAGATGCAAAGTAGGCATCCAAATAGTGTGTTCTGATTGGTGTGTTACCCAAATCCTACCTTAGGACCAATCCAAATTGAGGGATTCTGACACTTTGCAACATTTGGGGGGGGGTACATCGTCCCAAACAGTATATCTACCCTGGGTTCACCTAGGGAAATTGTCCGACTTGTCTGGTTTAGCTGACCTGTCACTGACCCAACGCACTCAATAGGTGACTGAAGATACAGAGAGCTGCGGAGCACTCTGTCTGAAATTGACCATAGACTAAGGTTTTACTGAACCTTAAAGTGCTGGCGGAGCACTTTGCTGGGAGTTCGCTGACCCAATCGGGGTCTTGATCGATAGCTGCAGAGAGGGTGGAGCGCAGGCGCTGCTTCCGAACTGCGGGTGCCGGTCCTGTCCAGAGGGTCCTGTCCTGAGGGTTTCCTGTCCTGATTCCTAATCTGAGGGTTTCCTGTCCTGTCCTGGGTGTCCATTCTGCACTTGCTGTCCATTGAGGGGTATCCTGCCTTGAGGGTTTCCTGTCCTTAATTGACCCTGGGCCAGGGTTTGGTTTCCACACCAGTCTAGGTAAATATTGTTCTGAAATCTTTCAAACTTGCACCTTTCTATTTTTCTGTCTTTTGCTTTAATAAAGACACACATTTGCATATGTTAATTTTCCATGCTTTCCGCAAACCATTGAAAATTATAAAGTCATTTGCATTTATTTCATAACGTGTTCCCATGTTACCCTACCTGTTAGAAATTATATTTTGCATTGCGGTTTGTCATTTCTTGATATGGTCTAGAACCTCCTTACTTAAAGTGTCTAAAGAACTTTTTCCTTAAACTGCATAGTATTTCCCGTTGCATTCTCATATTTGCATTTCAATGATTACCCTGACTTTATTTCTCTATAGTTATGTACTTTTCATTATCTTGATTATTGATTGTCTTATTGTTGTAAACTTAATGCTTTACGAGAACGAACTTTAGACAAAACTTTTTAAACTTCCAGTTGTCCGTGGTCATTTACCAAAGATTGTGAATGTTATTTGGGTTAGTATTTTGCTGCCTTTCTTTTACAGCTAGCTCCCTGATCCATTGTGGTCATAGGTACCCGTGTCGGTGGATGGTAAGTCGGGTACGCTGAGGAATAACAGTAGGGAATTCACACAAATTGGTAGCAGGGCGTGAAGTCACCTGATCAATGTATATGGTGAATTGAAATATATGGGCCCGAAGCCGGAAGCGGCGAAATTATTGGTCGGGTGACCTCGCGCGCTCTATCAGTTTTTCTGGTAAGCAGAGGATGGTTAGGGACTAGTTAAAGGTTAGGTAGGACTAGTTAGTCTAGTCAAGTCGGTAGCTGCTAGTATATTGATGCTGCTATAAGAGCGGCCGTTCCGAGGGAACTGATCACTCTCTTGAAATGTGTTGCCTTTGAATTTATGAATTGGTTTAAAATTGTTATTCTTGTTCTTATACTGTTATATGTATTAATCCATGCGTTTATAAACCGTCTTGTTCAGTGTTGTCAGAACTCCCCGGGGAATTGAATGGCAAAGTGGTGAATAGAATCCATTTGCCTTGAGGTCGCAGGCTCGAGGAAAGTTAGGTGCAGGTTAGGTAAACCGGGAAGCACTAACTAGGGTTTTTCTGAATACATGTGTGAATAAATGTTAGTAACGAGGTTCATTGGCAAAATTCCAATAGTGGCGTAACCTAGTAAGGGTCACATCGGAAGAGTAGCGGGTTCATCGGAGCTTGAGTGAAAGCAAAAGGGTCCGCTGGGAAACCTTAGACTCAGATATATCCCGGAAAGAGTGGATGGGTCTGGGGAAGTAACAGGTTCACTGATGCTAGAGTGAAGGGTAGGCGGAAGAGATCTACCCGCAGCGTGTGAAAAGTAAATGGAAGTAGTTTACTTGCAGTAAAATAACTCTTTTTCTGTCTAGACACTTGAGCACTGTGGCGAATGTGTATTTGTTGTAAAATAACCAAGCACTAGCACTTTAGAAAGAAAGAAAGTTTCCGTTACCTTGTGAAGGGAGGGAGTCAGCCGCGAAGCGTCTCTGACGTCACTCCGTGCCGCGCTGGGATTGGTAGAAGCAGCGGGCGGGTAGCGGGGCTGGAATTGTGAAGGAGGGGTGAGCACCCGAGCGTGAGAACTGTCTCACGAAGGGGCCGCGCACCCATTTGGCCGAAAATATTTGAACTTGTGCATCCATTGGTCGCACGGAATTGCAAAACGCGTTTTGATTGGAGGTAACTTTGTAAAAAAAGTTAAGCGTAGAAATCGTATGTGGCACTCGTATTGTCCAGAGACTAGACCCGATCCAAGAAACCAAGGGTTTGAAAGGGATCAGTGGAAAGCCAATAGATACGATATTATGTACGGAACCAAGAGAAAAATGTCCCTTGTAAATAAGATGAAGAATTACTTCAAAAGGGACAGTCCGATTAAAACCAGAGAAGGTGTTATTGTTCCGCCACCCAATACTCCCGCCTCTTTCATGATGTTTGATCGAGGGTACAATACCTGTGTGTGGTTGGAAAATTGGGTAAAGTACACAAAAGATGACGGAATATTGGCTTTTCCGTTAGACGGTACTTTCAATGGTAGGATCTTATTTAATTTGAGAACCCGAATGAATGAATTGCATCCCAGACCGAGACTAACGCAGTATGAGGCATTAGAGGAATGGGAGATTGAGGCTTTCGAAAGAGAAAAACCCCGAATGGACAAAGGTCTGACCAAGTGGTACCCAAAGCTGAAACAGGAAACCAGGGATAAAAGGATGAAACAGTGGAGGCAGAGCATGATTGTTGAGGGTCTGTTTCCCATGATGCCAGCATGTAACACTTCTGCGGGAGAAAAAAGGACAGAAAAGAGTAAACATTGGGGCCCCGTGGGAGAATCAGATGATGAATTGTTAGATGACATCTTCACGAGAAGTCCGCCCCCTTATAATGAGGGAGCCCGACCTTCCAGTGCAGGAGATAATCCCCGACATCCCTCTCTTAAGGAAGAGGGCAGATCCCTAGGTATGGGAGGAGGTTGTCAGATACCGCCCTATTTTGAGAATCCTGGACCTGCAGAGGTAAAGGATATATATCCCAGAGTACCCGCGAGCCAGGAAGAAAAATATTCCCGTACGAAAGTTTTTTTTCCCAGACCTCTTTATGAGAACGAAGAAAAACCATCAAGTTCAGGAATGCCCTTTTTACAGCCTCCATATGAGGAAGAGTGTAGGTCATTTGGCACCGGAACTTTGTTCCCAAAACCAAATTATGGTGGGGGACCGAGTGAAACGCATCCTACTGCCCCGAGTTTTACCCCTCACCTGACCCCACAGATAATACCTGACAGAACAGTAGGAAGAGTACTGGATGAAAGGGAGCAAGAGGCTCTAGCTAGACAGAGAACAGAAATAATCCAGACCAGTGGTTCCGTTATATGGGAATAATCAGGGAAATCCAAACCCTCCAGTTATGACCCCAATCATGGCACCACCGAGACAGGAGCCCATAATAATAGATGATCAGTCCAGTGAGTGTGAGTCTGAAGTTGCATTCTTGGACCTGCCAAACAAACAGACCGGAAAGGGAATGCAGAAGAGGCATAATCCTTTTAATACGAAAGAAATTAAATTAGAGTCAACGTCAGGTACTAGGAGTGTCTCTCTGGTAACTCCGGAAGAAATTGAAAATTGGAGTCGTGAATTAGAAAAATAGACTCCGCAGACGAAACCTTTAGACCTCTACAAACTGAGAATAGAAATAGAGGAATTAATGGCAGGAAATGTGGGATTAGACAGATTAAATACCTCCTCTGAAGAAGAGTTGCTGTTTATGTGTAAAAGCCTTACCAGAAGTACCAGAGTGCTCCACGAAAAGCTGACAGACACTGCAGCTAGTATGGGGGTAGATATCTCAAAATCCAAGCCTTTGCAAAAACCTTACCGAGCTGATTTCTCAGACAAAGACATAGAGAACCTGAATGTGTCAGGGAAAAAGTTGCAGATTAAAGAGTTGCTAGCAATTCTGCAAAAATGGGGAGATGTGGAAAAATGGAAAAACAGGTGGGCTCGAAAGAAAGATGAGGCTCGATCCAGACAAGCGACCCCTGAGTTCGCTCTGAGAGAAGTAGACAAACCTGAACAGTTATGCCCCATGCGGGAAGTACCAGGTGGGAGGTATGTACACGTTCCATGGTCCAGACAGGATATTGTGTCCTTTACTAACGATTTCCCGAAATTGCGTGAAAAGCCAGTTGACTGGTACAGACAGGTGGAAAGGTTCGTAAAGGTGCAAAAATGCCTGTGGAAAGACCTAGATGGGTTTTTCGACATTGTGGTCCCGGTAGATCTATGGACCGAGTGTAAAATAGCCATAGCCTGGCCTAGTGAGGAGTACCCGAGGGACTCTAACACAGGGGAACCATCGATTGAAGTGATGAAAAAATATGAACAAGTGATTCAGCATTTGAAAAATAAAGTGCCCGCAAAGGAAACTGATTGGACCAGGATAGATAGAACAACGCAGGAAAGAGACGAGACAGTGCACTCCTATTATGAAAGGCTGTTGCAGGTGTTTAAAACATACAGTGGTATAAATAACATCGAGATGAAGGATATGACGCATTTTATTTACAGGTTTGTAAATGGTTTAAGGCCTGAAATTTGTCAGTGGATAAAAGATAACAAAATCTGTTGGCAGTCCAAAAAGATAGACGAGGTCCTGCGGTACGCAAAGTACTGCGAGGACGAGATGGCAGAAAAGAACAAGCATTTACAATGCAATAGGTCTCGCAGCATTAAAGTTTGAGCTATTGGCATTGTATATTACAATGTGTTGCATTAATTTGTTATCAAACTCTGAATTGTTTTATAAAGATGATTTGCAAACTGTCAAATGTTGCTGAATAGTAAGCAACGTTGTGAATAATATTGTTTGCTAGTCATCCTTGGGTACCAGAGTACTTCACTTGAGGCAGAGGTATTATCTTTAGACTACAGGTGCCGGTGCGGCTTGAGCTAGAAACAGGGCCAGCCACTCACTACTCTGCACTCACTACTCACTACTCTGCACTCACTACTCACTACTCTGCACTCACTACTCTGCACTCACTACTCACTACTCTACTCACTACTTACTACTCACTACTCTACTCACTACTCACTACTCACTACTCTACTCACTACTCTACTCACTACTCTACTCTACTCACTACTCTACTCACTACTCACTACTCTACTCACTACTCACTACTCTACTCACTACTCTACTCACTACTCTATTCTCTACTCTACTACTCTACTCACTACTCTACTCACTACTCTACTCACTACTCACTACTCACTACTCTACTCACTACTCTCACTACTCACTACTCACTACTCTGCACTCACTACTCTACTCACTACTCACTACTCACTACTCTGCACTCACTACTCTACTCACTACTCTACTCACTACTCTACTCACTACTCTACTCACTACTCACTACTCTACTCACTATTCTACTCACTACTCTACTCACTACTCTACTCACTACTCTACTCACTACTCACTACTCTACTCACTACTCACTACTCTCACTACTCACTACTCTACTCACTACTCTACTCACTACTCACTACTCTACTCACTACTCACTACTCTACTTACTACTCACTACTCTACTCACTACTCACTACTCACTACTCTACTCACTACTCACTACACTACTCACTACTCACTACACTACTCACTACTCTACTCACTACTCACTACTCTCACTACTCTCACTACTCTCACTACTCACTACTCTCACTACTCACTACTCTACTCACTGCTCACTACTCACTACTCTACTCACTACTCACTACACTACTCACTACTCTACTCACTACTCTCACTACTCTCACTACTCACTACTCACTACTCTCACTACTCACTACTCTACTCACTACTCACTACTCTACTCACTACTCACTACTCTACTCACTACTCACTACTCAGTACTCACTACTCTCACTACTCACTACTCTCACTACTCACTGCTCTCACTACCCACTACTCCCTACTCACTACTCACACTACTCTCACTACTCACTACTCTGCACCCACTACTCTACTCACTACTCACTACTCTACTCACTACTCACTACTCTACTCACTACTCACTACTCTCACTACTCACTACTCACTATTCACACTACTCTCACTACTCACTACTCTGCACTCACTACTCACTACTCACTACTCACTACTCACTACTCACACTACTCTCACTACTCACTACTCTGCACTCACTACTCTACTCACTACTCTACTCACTACTCTACTCACTACTCACTACTTTACTCACTACTCTACTCACTACTCTACTCACTACTCACTACTCACTACTCTACTCACTACTCTACTCACTACTCTACTCACTACTCTACTCACTACTCACTACTCACTACTCTGCACTCACTACTCTACTCACTACTCACTACTCTACTCACTACTCTACTCACTACTCTCACTACTCACTACTCTCACTACTCACTACTCACTACTCTGCACTCACTACTCTACTCACTACTCAACTCACTACTCACTACTCTACTCACTACTCTCACTACTCACTACTCTCACTACTCACTACTCTGCACTCACTACTCTCTACTCACTACTCTGCACTCACTACTCACTACTCTCACTACTCACTACTCACTACTCTCACTACTCCCTACTCACTACTCACACTACTCTCACTACTCACTACTCTGCACTCACTACTCACTACTCTCACTACTCACTACTCACACTACTCTCACTACTCACTACTCTGCACTCACTACTCACTACTCTCACTACTCACTACTCTCACTACTCACTACTCTCACTACTCACTACTCTATACTCACTACTCACTACTCACTACTCTCACTACTCTCACTACTCACTACTCTGCACTCACTACTCTCACTACTCACTACTCTACTCACTACTCCCACTACTCACTACTCACTACTCACTACTCTACTCACTACTCACTACTCACTACTCTACTCACTACTCTACTCACTACTCTACTCTGCACTCACTACTCTGCACTCACTACTCTGCACTCACTACTCTGCACTCACCGCTCTGCACTCACCGCTCTGCACTCACCGCTCTGCACTCACTACTCTGCACTCAGCACTCACTACTCTGCACTCACTACTCTACTCACTACTCACTACTCTGCACTCACTACTCTACTCACTACTCACTACTCACTACTCTCACTACTCACTACTCTCACTACTCACTACTCTCACTACTCTGCACTCACTACTCTACTCACTACTCACTACTCTGCACTCACTACTCTACTCACTACTCACTACTCTCACTACTCTCACTACTCTCACTACTCACTACTCTGCACTCACTACTCTACTCACTACTCTCACTACTCACTACTCTACTCACTACTCTCACTACTCACTACTCACTACTCACTACTCTACTCACTACTCTACTCACTACTCTACTCTGCACTCACTACTCTGCACTCACTACTCTGCACTCACTGCTCTGCACTCACTGCTCTGCACTCACCGCTCTGCACTCACCGCTCTGCACTCACCGCTCTGCACTCACTACTCTGCACTCAGCACTCACTACTCTGCACTCACTACTCTACTCACTACTCACTACTCACTACTCACTACTCTGCACTCACTACTCTACTCACTACTCACTTCTCACTACTCTCACTACTCACTACTCTCACTACTCACTACTCTCACTACTCTGCACTCACTACTCTACTCACTACTCACTACTCTCCACTCACTACTCTGCACTCACTACTCTACTCACTACTCACTACTCTACTCACTACTCACTACTCTACTCACTACTCTGCACTCACTACTCTGCACTCACTACTCTGCACTCACCGCTCTGCACTCACCGCTCTGCACTCACCACTCTGCACTCACTACTCTGCACTCACTACTCTGCACTCAGCACTCACTACTCTGCACTCACTACTCTACTCACTACTCACTACTCTGCACTCACTACTCTACTCACTACTCACTACTCTCACTACTCACTACTCTCACTACTCACTACTCTCACTACTCACTACTCTCACTACTCTGCACTCACTACTCTGCACTCACTACTCTGCACTCAGCACTCACTACTCTGCACTCACTACTCTACTCACTACTCACTACTCACTACTCTGCACTCACTACTCTGCACTCACTACTCTACTCACTACTCACTACTCACTACTCTCACTACTCACTACTCTCACTACTCACTACTCTCACTACTCTGCACTCACTACTCTACTCATTACTCACTACTCACTACTCTCCACTCACTACTCTGCACTCACTACTCTACTCACTACTCACTACTCTGCACTCACTACTCACTACTCACCACTCACTACTCACCACTCACTACTCTGCACTCACCACTCTGCACTCACCACTCTGCACTCACCACTCTGCACTCACTACTCTACTCACTACTCTACTCACTACTCACCTCACTACTCTACTCACTACTCTACTCACTACTCTACTCACTACTCACTACTCACTACTCTACTCACTACTCTACTCACTACTCTACTCACTACTCTACTCTGCACTCACTACTCTGCACTCACTACTCTGCACTCACCGCTCTGCACTCACCGCTCTGCACTCACCGCTCTGCACTCACTACTCTGCACTCAGCACTCACTACTCTGCACTCACTACTCTACTCACTACTCACTACTCACTACTCTGCACTCACTACTCTACTCACTACTCACTACTCACTACTCTCACTACTCACTACTCTCACTACTCTGCACTCACTACTCTACTCACTACTCACTACTCTGCACTCACTACTCTACTCACTACTCACTACTCACTACTCTCACTACTCTCACTACTCTCACTACTCTCACTACTCACTACTCTGCACTCACTACTCTACTCACTACTCTCACTACTCACTACACTACTCACTACTCTCACTACTCACTACTCACTACTCTACTCACTGCTCACTACTCTACTCACTACTTTACTCACTACTCTACTCTGCACTCACTACTCTGCACTCACTACTCTGCACTCACTACTCTGCACTCACTACTCTGCACTCACCGCTCTGCACTCACCGCTCTGCACTCACCGCTCTGCACTCACCACTCTGCACTCACTACTCTGCACTCAGCACTCACTACTCTCACTACTCACTACTCTCACTACTCTGCACTCACTACTCTACTCACTACTCACTACTCACTACTCTCCACTCACTACTCTGAACTCACTACTCTACTCACTACTCACTACTCTGCACTCACTACTCACTACTCCCTACTCTCACTACTCCCTACTCCCTACTCACTACTCACTACTCTGCACTCACTACTCACTACTCACCACTCACTACTCACCACTCACTACTCTGCACTCACCACTCTGCACTCACCACTCTGCACTCACCACTCTGCACTCACCACTCTGCACTCACCACTCTGCACTCACTACTCTGCACTCACCACTCACCACTCTGCACTCACTACTCTGCACTCACCACTCTGCACTCACCACTCTGCACTCACCACTCTGCACTCACCACTCTGCACTCACCACTCTGCACTCACTACTCACTACTCACTACTCACTGCTCTGACAAACATCTCTTTATGGTTCCTCTCAATCAAAGCAGCATCGAGGTAAAGTTGCACAGACAGTGGGTTTAAAAATAGAGCGCTTCGGACTTGCTATTCGCGGCTAAAGGAGAGCAGTTGTTTCCCACCCATGCTGCAGGGGCTACAGAATAAATAACAGAATAAATAACGAAAAACAATCGTTGCTTCTAATTCTGATAAAATATATCTGTAAACTCCGATGTATATTAGGAAGAGTCCAGCCATGCCTTAGTATCAACGTTTAACAAAGTCATATTTTGTCAAATATGCAAACAGTGTTTTAAAGTGATAGGCAGCTAAAAAGAAAACTTAGTTTAGCAAATAGATGGTTTAATAGTCTCTGCCCTACAACTTTACTTGCATCTTGTAAAAAATAGATGGGTCTGCCGACTGGTGCATTAAAGACTTTTTTCAGACTTAAATGTTAGCAAACTTAACGAATTTTGAAAATTGGTGCGCGGGCTAAGCAGCTTACTGAAGAAAAGCACTCGTGTGTCTGTGTGCGTGCACGTGTGTATGTGTGTGGGGGGCTGTATGTGCGTGCGTGCATGGGCGCATGTGTGTGTGTCTGAGAGAATGCAGCGAGCGCGTTCGCGTGCGCGGGCTCGTTTGAAATCGCCTCCAAGGCGATGCGCGCGGCCAGGATTGTCTCCTGGAAAGGAGACACGGCCACAATAAGTTCTCGGCGGAGACGCGCTTCCGCGCGTTCTGCCGAGACCTAAAAAGGCTCTCAAGGAGAAGGTTATGTGGGCTCAAGTGAAGCTCGCAGAACAGCAGGAAAAACAGTTGAGTAACATGGTCAAAAACACTCAGAACCAAGGTCCTGGGGGTGGGGGAGGAGGTAAGGCCCGGCCCAAAATGAGCAGGGACGAAGCTATGAAGAAATTTCCCTGCCACCAGTGCGGAGAAATTGGACACTGACGAAACGAGTGTCCTTATTTGCCAGACGATAACCCCAAAACACCTGATTTAACTCCACAGACGCAGAAAGAAAGACCAAGAAAGACTCAACCACAGGTAAAAACGATTCAGGTGCCCCGAGCACCAAAGCAAGTATACAAGGGAAAATCAGTAGAGGGTGATGGGTAGAAGTCTGGGAAAGCAATGAGAACAGAAATGCAGCAACTTCGCAGTATTTGTTAAAAGATACCTTCCTTTGTGATGACCAGTACTGACGGGGCCTGAGAGGGGAGGACGAGGAGTGCGTACTTGGCGCCTCCTTGCCGGTAGACCAGTCCGGACCATACATTGAATGAAAAGTTGATGGAAATGATGTCACTTTTCTGTTGGACACTGGCGCTACCCGTTCTACTGTGAGAACAGTGGACGTTCCAAACCTACCCCTCTCGGGAGAAGCCATCCAAGTAGTGGGTGTGTCTAATCAATTGATTAGTACTCCTGTTACCGAGCCCATGGAGATCTCAATTGGAAACTTTAAAGAAATGCATAGATTTGTCGTTTGTGACACCAGTCCAGTGAACTTACTGGGACGTGATTTGCTGTGCAAAATGAACTGTACCATCTTTTGCACACCAAAGGGTGTTGAAATTCAGACCCCAGATGAAGATGGCATTTATAAATTAATGTTAATCAGACCTGACTCAGAAATTAAACGAATGACTATGCAGGATTTGCCCAAAGAACTTCAAGAAGCAGTGAAGCCAGAAGTATGGGATTTTACTGGGAAAGATGTAGGGTTAATGAAAAACGTGGACCCCATACAGATAGCAATAAAGGACAATGCAGTATACCCCAATACTAAACCTTACAGAATGAATGCAGAAGTGAGAGCTGGGGTTACCCTGGAAATACAGAAATTGTTAGAAGGAAACATCATACAGGAAGTAATGAGTAGCCCATGTAACTCACCGATTATGGGCCTCAAGAAGCCTAGTGGCAAGTACAGAGTAGTACAGGACCTAAGAAAGGTGAACAAAATAGTGGTACCTTGCTGCCGTATTGTCCCGAACCCAGCAGTGATTCTGTATCAGATTCCCTGGGATGCTGAGTGGTTCACTGTGATAGACTTATGTCATGCTTTCTTTTCCATTCCCTTGCATCCAGATAGCAAATTTCTTTTCTCATTTGCCTTCAACGGTCACGTGTATGTCTGGAATCGGGTCCCTCAAGGGTACACCGAAAGTCCCTCTATCTTTAATCAGATCTTGAAAAAATGTTTGGAAACTTTAGTCTTACCTGGAAACTCTGTCCTAGTGCAATACATTGACGACCTCTTGGTGGCGTCTAAAAGTCATAGGGACTGTGTAATTGACACCATTGCCCTACTGAATCACCTGAGTGAGAAGGGACATAAAGTGGCCCCTGAGAAATTGCAGTTCTGTGCAAAATCAGTGAAATATCTGGGGCACCAGATAGAAAAAGGCGTCAGGAAAGTAACATCAGAAAGAGTGAGAATAATTCAAAAGATGCAGTTACCCCGTACTCAGAAGGAAATCAGAATGTTCCTGGGAGTGATAGGATACTGCAGGCAATGGATTCTGGGATTTGCAGCCCTAGCTAGGCCCTTGATAAAAATGACCAAGAGAGGAACACCAGATATTGTAGAATGGGATGATGAAAGCTTAACAGCCTTCACAAAACTACGAGATTGTCTGTGTACAGCCCCTGCGTTGGGAATGCCAGACTATACCAAGGAATTTGCCCTGTTCTGTGACACTCGAGATAATTGTGCATTGTCAGTCCTAACACAAGAACATGGCACAACCAGAAGGCCTGTGGCATATTTCTCTGCCACCCTGGATCCAGTGGCTGCTGGATTACCAGGATGTCTGAAAGCAGTTGCTGCTATCTGCGCAAGTTTAGAGCAGAGTGAGTCCATTGTCATGGGACATCCTGTAACTGTGTATGTTCCACATGGAGTGGTAATTTTACTGACCAGAACGAAAACTCAGTACCTCACCCCTAGTCGGCTGACTAAATACGAAAGGATTCTTGTGGGTGCTGCAAATGTAAACATTGTCAGGTGCAGTATTCTGAACCCCGCCACTTTGCTCCCCGACCCAATGGATATGGAAGATGGGGTGGATGATGAGCATAACTGCATTGATTTAACAGAATTTAGCACAAAACCACGTCCAGACATAAAAGAAACACCTTTGCCTATACATGACAAGGAATTGTTTGTGGGTGGTTCATGTCTAAGACATGAACAAGGAGGCCTGAGTGCTGCCTATGCGGTAGTCTCCTTGACTAAAATTGAAGAAGCAGGTTATCTATTTGAAGTAAAGTCTGCACAAGTAGCCGAATTGATAGCTATGATAAAAGCTTGCAAAATTGGGAAAAACCTACGCATAACAGTGTACACTGACAGTCAGTACTGTTATGGGGTTGTGCATGACTTTGGCCAATTGTGGCTACAGAGGGAGTTCCTGACTTCATCAGGTACCCCTATTCGAAATGGAAAAGTTGTTCAAGACCTTTTAGAGGCAATCCAGTTACCAAAGGAACTGGCAGTGGTAAAGTGTGTTGCTCATAAGAAGGGCATTGACACTGTATCATTGGGAAATGATTTTGCTGATCGAGTGGCCCAATGGTGCGCCAGAGATCGATATATCATAAATCCAAAACGAGGGGGGCCCGGAACCAGCTGCCAACTTCAAGTGTTTGAAGAGGTGCCTACATGGGATGAAGTGAGAGAGTGGCAGCAGGCGGCACCTTGGCAAGAGAGAGAGAAGTGGAAGGAAGACGGGTGTAGACCAGGATGTGTGGATGGTGTCATCTTGGGCCCAAGTGGTATGCCTGTGTTACCTAGACACTTACTTGGCACAATGGCGAGATTGATACATGAAGGATCACACATTGGTAGGGACGCCATGATTCTGGTGTTCCAACAGACTTGGTACAGTAAAAAGTTCAGGAAAGTAGCAGAGTCCCTCTGCCAGAGATGCCTGCCATGTCAAAGGATGAACGCAGGCAAAAGAACTGCAGTGGAACTGGGAAAAATTGGGAGGTCAGGGGGTCCCTTTGTGAGAATACAGGTCGATTTCATCACCATGCCACGTTGTGAAGGGAAGCGATATGTCCTTGTCATGGTCTGCCTATTTTCAAAATGGGTGGAAGCTTTCCCTACTCCCCAAAATGACGCACTGACAGTAGCCAAGTGTTTACTGAAATAACTGATACCTAGGTTCGGGGTTCCAGTCACTATTGAATCAGATAGAGGCCGACATTTTCAGAATGATGTAATCGACGAACTCTGTAAGGCCTTTGGAATCTCACAAAAACTCCACTGTGCATATCGTCCAGAGGCTTCTGGAATAGTGGAACAAGTAAACGGAACTATCAAAAACAGACTAGCAAAACTGTGTGATGCATCTGGCATGACCTGGGTGAAGGCCCTGCCGTTGGTCCTGATGGGACTCCGAAGTATTCCCGACCGCAAGACAGGCCTGAGCCCCCATGAAATCCTGATGGGAAGAGTGATGAGACAAGCATGGGTACCAGGAAGCAAACTGTTGAGTATTACTGATGATTTGGTGCTTGAATACTGCAAGAGATTAGGTGACCAAGTGCGTTCTATCTCTCGCCAGATCGGAGAAGACGCCATCCTCAATCCAACGACTCCTCTCCACAAACTGGTCCCTGGGGACTGGTTCAAGATAAAGAAGCATACTCGGAAGAGCTGCCTGGAGCCAAGGTGGGGAGAGAAGCGTCAGGTGATCCTGGTAACAACCACAGCAGTAAAGTGTGCAGGGGTTCCACATTGGATACACGCCAGCCACACCCAGAAGGTATTACCAGACGAGGAGCCTGAAGAGGAAGGAGGGTGTCCAGCAGAGGACCCTGCAGGAGCCAGACCCGAAGTAGCTGACAACGTACAGCCCAGTACCAGTCAAGCTGCGGGATCAGCAGCCGTTGGCCCAGGAGTAGTTGATAACGAACTACCAAGAGTCCAGCCCGCGGAAGGGGTCCAAGAAGTTGAGCCAGAAGCAGCTGAAGACGAGCTGCCGAGCATATGGCCAGAGGAGTGGATACCATTGATTGATCTCACCGAAGACCCCATCAGAACAAGAGAGCGACTTTGTGAAGGTAGAGAGTGGACTAGAGAGGAAAAGCAAGGCACAGGCGAAGAACCTCAGGATCTTGAGATTCACATCAAAACTGAGGAAGGAGAAGGTCAGACAGGGACAGAACAAGTGATCGATACTCCTCCACTGACTCCTGATGTCGAAAAGGGACAGACTAGACATAGTGTAATAGTTCGAGCAGAAGAAAATCAAGAGATCGAAGTGCTTGAACAGGATCAGATAGAATTAGAAGAACGTGTTCAGGAAACAGAAACAGAGACATTTGAAAAGCAAACACAAAACTGTCCTGAACAAGGCCAGATTAGTAACCAGGCAGAAGAAATAAATGCTAGCCCTGGAACTAGTCAGATAGAAGAGGGAGAAACTGAAGCAGAATTGCCACAAACTAATGAAAACAAGAGGGCAAGAGAAGAAAACGAAGTCCAAGTGCCAACTAAAAGACTTAAGAAAAGAAAGCACGTTGAGCCTGGCTTCGTAAAGAAATTGAGACTGAGGATAAAGACGGTGGAAGAACAACGTGCAGAAGAAAGGAGAAGTGCTCGCATAGCTGAGCAACAAGAAAACACCTCCAAAAGAAGGAGTGATCGAATAAAGAGACAAAACAAAAAGTACAAGTCTCCTGAATGGACGCTTGTCTTGGAAGAATTTGAAGATCTTGATATAACTGACGAAAGCGACGGAGAGCCCGTCCCTGAGTACTCTGCTGAAGAAGAAGACGAGCCACCGTGAATTTGCACGAAGTAAGCCACTTGTGTAAAGACACAAAGAGGGGTCGAGAAACTTCTTCTGAGCCAAAATGTCTGATTCAAGCGTGAATGGTAGACCTAGTCGCAGCTGTTGCTAAACATGCTGCAAGGTATGTGTATGTAGTATAGTGATACTGATATTAGTTTGGATAGGACTAACAGTGTTCATTCCCTTTGCAGTGAGCAAAAATACTACTATTTACCCTACTGAAATTGTAAATACTGACAGTGAGGAGCTGACAACACAGAGTGTAGCAAGACATGAGAGAGCACTGAAACAAACAAAGCGAGACTTAGAAGCATCAGATGAGGGAGGACTACATTATCATGGAGTTAAAAATAAGACACATTTAAATGTTTTCGCAAACTTGTTAATACATTATGTAGAGACTATGGAAATTGAAGATTGCTATGTCTGCATGAAGCTACCTACCTCTGTGGCTGAAGGCGTGACATACCATCACTTGCCCCTGACATATGGAATCTCCTGTAGCATTTTAGCAAGCTTATTTTACAAAAGAGGACCGTTACAGTACTATTACTCTAACAATGACGTGATCTTTTCTGAACTTCCTATACGTGGGAACTTGAATCCTGTACATACTAAAAGTGACGTTACTCGCTATATGGGCGAATACTTCCTGACTATAGGTAATATCGACATAGGTGACGCACACATGATAACTTGACCTGTTCTTTGCGTGAGCAGGAAAAGATGTTCCTAAACATGGCAGAGAAGAGGAGAATAAAAATACAAAGAAAGGCAGATGACGAAAAACAGAAAAGGCCAAAATTAGCGGAAAACATGGAAGGCACATCAAATGGTGGGGCGGGTCCTGCTCTGTTGCTGGATTTTGAAAAGAAAGGCAAGCTATGTCTTCATCGCGAGAAGACTAGCTACTATAATAACATTTTCATTGGTTCCAGTGAATGTGAACATAATTACAAGGTAATTGGAGGATGGGGTTTCAAAAATGGGTCAGAGCCTGTGTTTCCTGGAATTTATTATATTTGTGGGGACAAGGCTTATTTCAAATTGCCGGATCACTGGTATGGAAGCTGCTATTTTGGCATTGTCTTCCCGAAAATATACCATGTGGACAAAGTTGCTGGAAGCAGTGAAAATACTAATGGCTTAGTGCGTAGTAAAAGAGAAAGTGTAGGTGAAATAATGGGTAGTATTTTCAGTGCACTGATACCTGGAGTGGGAGTGGTTCTGAACACTCACAGAATTTGCAAATTGTCCACCATAGTAGATGTGTTGTCTACTGACACAGCTCATGGATTTCTGCTGGTCAATACCGAAATGGTTGCGATCAGATCAATGGTTTTGCAGAACAGACTTGCTCTTGACACTTTATTAGCGAAAGAGGGCGGAGTCTGCCGGATGTTGAAGGCGCAACATTGTTGCACTTATATTCCGGATAAAAGTGTACAGCTCAAAAGATACGTGAAAAACATTACTAATTTGGAAAAGGAACTCAAACCACTCGAGGTTGACAGTGCCTGAAAGAGACTGGTAGATGGTCTCTCAAATGTAGGTCATTGGCTTGCTAGCTTAGGTAAAAGCTTATTGTTCAAGGTACTGATGCCAATTGGAATTATAGGTCTTATCCTATTCTTCATCTTTGTCTGTTGCAAATGTCGTAAGCACACCAGAAAACATCAAGTGAATGCAAGAGGAGTGCAACGAAGTGTGGATGAGCTCGAATTGGAGGAAATGAATAATCAGATATACAAAAGAGTGAAGAATTCTCACCCTACCAAAACTGAAAGAGAGAAGCTGAATCGTTTGCTGGAAGAGATAGAGCTGTATAAGGTGTGAGAAGTTGGCATCTGGTTCCAATATTTTTTTTTTTTTTGTGATGATAGTAAATATCATCAAAGAGGGGATTGATGAAGCAGAGTTTCGCATCGCGACGTGCTTTAGTCATGAAACCTCGCTCATGTATAATCAAGTAATAATTTGTACGTCTTACTAATATATTTTTCATATCCGACCAAAGTAGATGAAGCTTGCTTATGTGTATTTCTAATACAAATTAATTTAAGTCCTTAAAATGGCCGCCGCTTTTATATAGCTTCTGCGCATGCGTCAGTCACACTCACGTGTCCTGACGTGTCTGCAGGTTTGGAGGGAAAAAGGATGCGCATGCGTAATACATAGCTTGTACTGCTCGTGCAGTTGCTCTTGTGCCTGTGTATATGTAGCTAACATTTAAACTGCATAGTATATTTTTATAGTGATAAGTTGAAAGTACAAATCCAATGATGTGTTTTCATACCTTTATTTCCATGTATTAATTTGTTCTCGCTTACTTTTCATGTACCGCGGGAAATGGGGGTCTGACTGAGCCGAAAGCCATCTTGGAGGTCCTTTCTGCGCATGACCGTCCGCCTGGGGAGAAGTCAACCTTGGCTGGTGGAACTTAGCCAGCTGGCAGGGATGGGCAAGATGCTCCTGAGAAACTGACCTGCGAACTCAGCAGGACGGAGTCATGTGTCCCTATTCTGAAACAATGTAAATTGTCATTGTATTTCCCTGGACTTTCTCACGAGAACCCCAATCTCGCTAGGCGGTACCCAGAGATGCAAAGTAGGCATCCAAATAGTGTGTTCTGATTGGTGTGTTACCCAAATCCTACCTTAGGACCAATCCAAATTGAGGGATTCTGACACTTTGCAACATTTGGGGGGTGGTACATCGTCCCAAACAGTATATCTACCCTGGGTTCACCTAGGGAAATTGTCCGACTTGTCTGGTTTAGCTGACCTGTCACTGACCCAACGCACTCAATAGGTGACTGAAGATACAGAGAGCTGCGGAGCACTCTGTCTGAAATTGACCATAGAATAAGGTTTTACTGAACCTTAAAGTGCTGGCGGAGCACTTTGCTGGGAGTTCGCTGACCCAATCGGGGTCTTGATCGATAGCTGCAGAGAGGGTGGAGCGCAGGCGCTGCTTCCGAACTGCGGGTGCCGGTCCTGTCCAGAGGGTCCTGTCCTGAGGGTTTCCTGTCCTGATTCCTAATCTGAGGGTTTCCTGTCCTGTCCTGGGTGTCCATTCTGCACTTGCTGTCCATTGAGGGGTATCCTGCCTTGATGGTTTCCTGTCCTTAATTGACCCTGGGCCAGGGTTTGGTTTCCACACCAGTCTAGGTAAATATTGTTCTGAAATCTTTCAAACTTGCACCTTTCTATTTTTCTGTCTTTTGCTTTAATAAAGACACACCTTTGCATATGTTAATTTTCCATGCTTTCCCCAAACCATTGAAAATTATAAAGTCATTTGCATTTATTTCATAACGTGTTCCCATGTTACCCTACCTGTTAGAAATTATATTTTGCATTGCGGTTTGTCATTTCTTGATATGGTCTAGAACCTCCTTACTTAAAGTGTCTAAAGAACTTTTGCCTTAAACTGCATAGTATTTCCCGTTGCATTCTCATATTTGCATTTCAATGATTACCCTGACTTTTTTTCTCTATAGTTATGTACTTTTCATTATCTTGATTATTGATTGTCTTATTCTTGTAAACTTAATGCTTTCCGAGAACGAACTTTAGATAAAACTTTTTAAACTTCCAGTTGTCCGTGGTCATTTACCAAAGATTGTGAATGTTATTTGGGTTAGTATTTTGCTGCCTTTCCTTTACAGCTACCTCCCTGATCCATTGTGGTCATAGGTACCCGTGTCGGTGGATGGTAAGTCGGGTACGCTGAGGAATAACAGTAGGGAATTCACACAAATTGGTAGCAGGGCGTGAAGTCACCTGATCAATGTATATGGTGAATTGAAATATATGGGCCCGAAGCCGGAAGCGGCGAAATTATTGGTCGGGTGACCTCGCGCGCTCTATCATTACCAAACAATAGTGATAGTTATCGCTATTGCTTGGTTAGCGGGAAAAAAATATCGCCGAGCACCGAGGATTTTTACCGCTGAGATACCTTGATATTATCAAGGTTTATCTCAAAAGCGGTAAAAATCCTGCGAAATGCATGAATATCGCTGAAAAATCAGCGATATTCATGCATTATCGTGACAATGCTCTTAGCCATGTTATCCACCTTCCATTGGATAACATGGCTAAGAACTGCTTTTAGCAGGCGTTAGCTTTTGGAGATATTCGCGCTTAGCGCAAATATCTCCAAAAGTTGTTAATAGGAGTTAGAGATGTTATCGACTGTTTTCAGTCGCTAACATCTTGGCACACCCACTTTGCATGTCATTAGCGATAATTATCGCTGACATGCAAAGTGGGCCCCTATATGCCCGCTATCGCCTACAAGCTGTCGCTAACTGGTGTTAGCGACAGCTTGGTAATAGGGCGATAAAATTATCGCCGCATTAGCGGGAAAAAGTCCTGCTAATGCGGCGATAATGCCCTTGGTAATATGCCCCAAAATGCTTTAAAAAGTGTGGTAACTGTCATCCTCATACAACAGGAGTGCGGTCAGTGTGTAATATTTGGTATCCCAGGAAAAAAGTGCTCTCCCCTGCACTTCGATTATCTTCGGAACTCTGCCCTATTGGACAGCCCCGCCTCTTCTGTACCCCGCCCACCAAAGGCGAAGTGCACATTAACCAGCCTTGACAGGGGCAGATGATGCAGGCACGCTGAGTCAGTCCGTAATAAATTCATAATTTAATTTACTTTGTGTGAATGTGCAGCCACTCAGTCTCCTGAGGCTTGTGAGTCTGCAAGACTGAGTCAGTCCGTCAGCTTGTCATGACTAGTAATTATCATAATTTATTAGCAGGCTGAGGCAGCTAAGATCCACATGCTGGGGCCTCTCTCGCATCTGTTTCAGTTTGGTTGCAGTTGGTTCCACGTGCAGAGCCTGGACAGACTCTGGGCCAGATGTAAGTAATTCATATTTACCGACTCTTAAATACCGAATTTTACCGAATCGGTATTTAAGAGTCGGTAAATATGAAGGGGGGAGATGTAGGTATTACAGATTCTGTAAATACCCAATCTTTAAGATTCTGTATTTACCGAATCTGTAAATACCGAATCGGTATTGCCCATTGATTCCTATGGGCCTTGAAGCCCATAGGAATCAATGGGCAATACCGATTCTGTAATTACAGAATCGGTAAATACCGAATTTTGCAAGGGTGCAGTGGGTGTCACTTTGACACCTCTGGCACCCCAAAAATAGGCATGTGCGCCATGTGCCACACAGACATGCCCTAAGGGCATGTCTGTCTGTCACATGGCTAGGTGTGCATGCACACATGTGCATGCACACCTGAATTCGGTATTTTAACACCCAATTGGATTGGGTGGTAAAATACCGAATCTGAAAGGCCTGCGGCACTCAAAGATGTACTACCTACATGTGCTTTTACAGAATCGGTATTTTTACCGAGGCTGTATTTACCGATTCGGTAATTTTACCGAATCTGTAAATACAGATTCTGTAAAATACCGATTCTGTAAAGCATGCTCCTACATTAGAAAACACTAATACCCGTCGGAAACGGCCAAAATCGGCCGTTTCCGACCGGTATTAGGGCTCCTACATCGGGCCCATAGTGTTTCATATCGGTTAGTCCCATTCCATTTCTGGTGCTTTGCAGCAGTTTTAAGAACTTCTTAGTTTCTATTTGCTCAAATGGGTGTAATTTCTGATATTTATATATTTTCATCTTCATTGCTTGATTTTTGCTTGTACAAATGTCACTCATAGTCGTTGAATGCCACTCATAATTACAATGAAATTATGAAAATGTTACATGTAAGCAATCTGAAGCCTTGGCACCTATAATCTGATCCACAAGCGTGGGGAGGCGAGGGGTTCGATTGTGCATACTCTCTTAACCCAGATCTTCAGGTGGTGATCGATTAGGTCCATGGGAGGCTGAATCTTTTCCCTAAACACATGTGTATGTAGGGGTTAAAGGATTCCCCTACACTGTAGCCTGCTCAAAGAAGGGTCCGAGTGTCCTTGTTTCTCTGCGACTACACAAGTCTGCGAGGCCCTCCCACCTGCGTAGCACGTCCAGTGGGACAACCCACAACTCGTATTCTAAGATAACAAACTGTGGCCAACCTTGAATAGGCAAAGCCCAAACCTACCCATCAAGCACATCATCCAGTCGAGTTTCCAGCAACACCCCCACAAAACAACAACAACCCACTGCCACCATAATGTGCGCATGGCAAATAACTTTTCTTGAGGTTGACTCAAAGGCAGGGTACTGTGGTGTCAGTAGGCTGGCCAGGAAACAATTAAGCCAAATGCAAATGCAAAACAACAGTTGATGTTGATGTCCATTAACTGTTGTTTTGCATTTGTCACCCCGAGTGGGACGGGTACGCTCAGACGTGAGTCCCGTGCTGTCCGCACCACTGGAGTCAAGCTATCCTGGCTGAAGACGGCTGATAGCCAGAAACCAGTCCTAGGATGCTTGATTCCGGTCCAAGGAAGACATGGCTTGGCAGTTCGAGCTGGACTGTTCCCATGAGGCAGAGGGTCAAGGATGATTTGCCTATGGCCATGTCTGAATTGGGGTGGTGTGGTGAGCCAAAAAACGATGGATTTAGGCCCAGATCTCTGTACTGGGGTGGATGTATGACATTGTTCTGCATTCTGTCCATCAACTGTTGTTTTGCGTTTGTCACCCCGAGTGGGACGGGTATGCTCAGACGTGAGTCCCGTACTCTCCGCACCACTGGAGTCAAGCTATCCTGGCTGAAGACGGCTGATAGCCAGAAACCGGTCCTAGGATGCTTGATTCTGGTCCAAGGAAGACATGGCTTGGCAGTTCGGGCTGGAATGTTCCCATGAGGCACAGGGTCAAGGATGATTTGCATATGGCCATGTCTGAACTGGGGTGGTGTGGTGAGCAAAAAAACGATGGATTTAGGCCCAGATCTCTGTACTGGGGTGGATGTATGACATTGTTCTGCATTCTGTCCATCAACTGTCGTTTTGCGTTTGTCACCCCGAGTGGGACGGGTATGCTCAGACGTGAGTCCCGTGCTCTCCGCACCACTGGAGTCAAGCTATCCTGGCTGAAGACGGCTGATAGCCAGAAACCGGTCCTAGGATGCTTGATTCCGGTCCAAGGAAGACATGGCTTGGCAGTTCGGGCTGGACTGTTCCCATGAGGCACAGGGTCAAGGCTGATTTGCATATGGCCATGTCTGAATTGGGGTGGTGTGGTGAGCAAACAAACGATGGATTTAGGCCCAGATCTCTGTACTGGGGTGGATGTATGACATTGTTCTGCATTCTGTCCATCAACTGTTGTTTTGCGTTTGTCACCCCGAGTGGGACGGGTATGCTCAGACGTGCATCCCGTGCTCTCCGTACCACTGGAGTCAAGCTATCCTGGCTGAAGACGGCTGACAGCCAGAAACCGGTCCTAGGATGCTTGATTCCGGTCCAAGGAAGACATGGCTTGGCAGTTCGGGCTGGACTGTTCCCATGAGGCACAGGGTCAAGGCTGATTTGCATATGGCCATGTCTGAATTGGGGTGGTGTGGTGAGCAAAAAAACGATGGATTTAGGCCCAGATCTCTGTTCTGGGGTGGATGTATGACATTGTTCTGCATTCTGTCCATCAACTGTTGTTTTGCTCATGTAAGGAGGGCAGGTCAATTTATTACGCAGCCCACGTCATCAGGGCAGCACCAACTGGTACTAGAGAATGGAGTAGACCCTCCCACACTTGGAGTGACTTACTGGCAGATGCATCAACGAAAATACCTCCCGGTAAAACACAGAATCGGTAAAACAGGCCGATACCGAACGCAAAACCAGAAAATGCTATGCATCAAACAAAAAATCGGAAAAAAATAAAGAATCGCTAAAATCCCCCGCGGTAAATTACCGAATCACTAAACAGACAATCGGAATTACCGAACCCCAAAACTGACTTCGGAAATACCGAATCGCTATTAACGAACCGCAATGGTATGCATGAAAAGTCGCTAATACCGAAAATCCCTAAAATCGCTATTTAGCATGAGCAAAATAAGGGGAATCACAATCAGGAGGTAAAGTTAACTGAAGGACAGAAAAAAAAATTCTAACCCCATCAGCAGGTGCTGACAATCAGTAACCCTTCATAAATGCCCTGGGAAACCCCATATGTCAACCAAAATGGCTGCCCTCTACGTGCTTGCTAGGAGGCCCCCCTTCCCCGCAACCCCCCAGCAGCTGACCCGCACCAAACGGGAATTCTACCAGGTGGCACAATTCCCCCATGTCATCGGGTGTGTTGACTGCACACATGTCCCCATCTGTCCTCCATCAGCCACCGAATACATATTCCGCAACCGGAAGTCATATCATTCTATCAATGTGCAGGTGGTGTGCAATGCCAAGTACATCATTACGGACCTTGTAGCCCAATTCCCCGGGAGCACACACAATGCCTACATATTCCGTCACTGTGGCCTCCACAGGCGCCTGATCAACGGTGAATTCGGAGAGGGACACCTACTAGGTACATATAGATGCATCATCGTACTCTCCAGCCACTCCATCCCCACATGTATATTTTCATTCATGCTGATTACCATTCTCTCCCCATCCTGCAGGTGACAGCGCATACGCATTGCGTGAATATCTCCTCACTCCCTATATCAACTCAGATACACCGCAAGAGCAGCGCTACAACAGAGCACACATCAGCACCAGGAATGTGGTTGAGCGGACATTTGGTGTCCTCAAGAGCCGCTTCCGAATACTGCACAAGACTGGAGGTGCCTTGCAGTACGACCCAGTGACCTGCTGCCAGATCATTGCTGTGTGTGCCATCCTGCACAACATCGCCACACGCAGGGGGATACCCATAGAGGTGGACGGAGAGGATGAACTATGTGCACAGCAACCCCCCCCAACACCGACAGGCGCATGTGCCCAACACAGCTGAAGGGCAAAGGAGGCGGACATACATCACACGGAATCATTTCTGAGACAGGTAAGAGAGTGACTTGACAATAGGGTCAGTTTTTCAAGGGTTTAATGGGCATGGACAGCTGACTGGTGCAGAAATACGTAACACAAACATGCTGCTGCTGCTGCAGTTAAAGTCAAACTAAAATTGTCCCTTCTCAGAACGGGTGATGCGTGCGGCACCTTAGTCTGGCTATGGTTACGTCACCAAGGACAGTGTGACTTTGCAACATGTTCACTTCCGTTTGCCGCGTACCCCCAGTGTCAGGAACCCGGCCTTGTGGGCCGCCGTCCGCGCAATGCGTGAGAAACGGCAACCAAAACAATGCCGAACTACAATCCCCAGAGGGCTCTGGGGCACATAGTGCGTGACGTCAGTCGCGCAGATCAGGAAATTTAAACCAGGAACCCGGCAGGAACAGTGCCGATAATTCCGCCGAGAGAGAGTCTGTTCGTGGAGCGGCTCTTGTCTGGAGACCAACGCTACCGTGAGTAGACTTCTGTGTGTGTGTTCGCCGGCTGGTGACACACGACCCCACGCCTCACGAGACAACGGGTGAGCCCGTTCTTTTTGATGCACACACGGCTGTGTGTGATCCGTGTGACAGCTGAAGACCTGTGTTTGTTTTCCCCGTTTTCATGAAGAGAAAAGCGGCTGCTTTCTCATGCGGGGAAAACGGTGATTGAAACAGGACAGTCGAGCATTTAAATGGGCCATGTAATCCAATGGTGGTAATTGGATAAGCTGCATAGGTGTTTGGTGGGGGCATAAACCACCTTGTTACAAGAAAGAGACAGACTTTCAGTTAGCCGGAGATTGCAGTGCGTAGGCACTATTAAAGTCGGACTTGTACATATTTGAACTGTGAATGCAGCGTTACACCTGAATTTGAAGGTGTCTGGAACCTATGAAGCATTACAAGTGCGTTGATTTGAAGACAACCTGTTTTTTGCTTTCTATTACAATACAGGAGAGAACAAAGGGGGGTACCTAAGTATGATGGAAGAAATGGCTTACAAGCATAGCGTTCGCATATAAGTGGTAGGTGTGGTTCAGGATTAGCTTAAGCTCTGTATCCAAATGTTATAAAGTCTTATGTTTAATTTCTTGCTCCTTAGAATCAATCCTCGCCATTGACAGGACCTCACCTCCCTCTCCTGTATTTCAAGCCTGTGTATTTTTCTTTACAGGTATGCTGTTGTTTTGTTAGCAAAAACTGGGTGTTCAGTATTAATTGTATTACAGGCTAGTTTCAGATAGGGAGGGGTGTGATTCTAAAACCTCTTGTGTTTATCGTTACAGATCTCCCTCCCCGCTGTTCCCTTCCTTCCCCGCGCTCACGGGATCATCCTGGTGGTCTTTGATTATTACTATCGGGCCGCGGGGTGGTCGTGTGGGTGTGGAGTAAGGACGTTCAACGCAGCCCCGAGGAGTAACGGGTGGAACCTGACAGAATTATCGGCCCACGGTTACTGTCCTTCTCTTGGCTGCGCTGACAGATAATGGCTTCACTTGACGACGTTCTGGCCGCTTTGGCTCTGGTACAAACAGAACTGGCTGCCTCCAATAGAGAGGTCGCTGCTTCTAGAACAGAAAACGCTCAACTTAGAGCTCGCATGGACCGGATTCAAGGGAATCCATTTGATGCAGGGGCTAGCACCACCACACCATCCTCCCTGGTAGTTGAAATGCCCACACAAATCCCGCTAGCACCACCGGAAAGGTTCTATGGGGATAACAAGAAGGTGCAGGTGTTTATGACGCAAATACTGCTGCACTTCATGTGTAAGCCAAAAATGTTTGCCACAAACCAGGCCCGAGTGGCCTTTCTGATTTCTTATCTGGGTGGGGAGGCAGCTCAATGGGCGGTTCCTGTAGTCAGGAGAGACGACCCTTTATTATACGATTGGGACGAGTTCAGGGTGGAATTCGAGAAAACCTTTGATCGTAGAGCCGAAACCTTCTCAGCAGACCGTGAGTTGTTGGTACTCAAACAAGGCACGACGGACTTGGTTTCTTACCTCAACAACTTTCGGCGTCTTGTAGCAGAGACGGATTGGCCGGAGGTCAAGCAATCGGCGTTGTTCTACCAAGGACTCAACGATGAGATGAAAGACGTGCTGGCACACATAGACCCTCAGCCACGTACCTGTTCGGCGCTTATTGAACTCGCTCTCCGGCTTGATCACAGGATCCGGGAACGCAAAGGAGAATTACGAAAGAAAGAGCCAATCATCGTGGGTCATGAACGGAGCGGAGGGGGCAACGAGAAGCCCACTACAGCACAGGAAGCCATGGAAATTGGGGCAGTCCGAGCCTCGTTGACATTTAGTGAGAAAGAACATCGTAGGAAGAACGGGCTATGTTTGTACTGCGGAAAGAAGGGACACTACCTACAGGAGTGTCCGGTAAAGCCAAAGACAGGAAGAATCAGGGCTGGGCAAACGGCAGCTGGGACCGTCAAGAAGAAGCCGGAAAACTACAACGCTTGAGAGTAGAAGAAGGGGAACCCTCAAGCCCTATCGTTATCCCTTCAGTAACAGCCTGCTGCGAGCAAGAAAAGACACATGTGTTCTTTTCATTGGTGATGTTGTTGGATTCAGGAGAACAAGATGTAAAGGCAATGGTGGATTCAGGGGCCACGGGGTGTTTTATGGACTATCTTGAAGCAGAGAGGCTGGGTATCCAACTCATAGCTAAGAAACAGCCTGAACCGGTGTATGATGTCGATGGTAGCGAATTGATAGCCGGACCCATAAAATACCACACCACAGAAATCAGGTGTGTCTGTAAGGGTGTGCATCAGGAAACCATTTCCTTTAACATTATCCAAGCACCACAATACGGCATCATCTTAGGGCTTCCCTGGTTACAAAAACACGAACCCCAAGTCCATTGGACTTCGAAAACAGTCCTTTTCACTTCGGAGTATTGCAAAGAACACTGTTTGGTATCCACTGCGAGTCCGTCTCAAGCCTTGGCTAGGGTGTTCAATATAGCCACAGCCGCAGAGAAAGAAGTGGAACTCCCGTCATGTTATGCCGCTTATGCCAAGGTGTTCAGCGAGGAACAAGCAGAGGCTCTCCCGCCTCACAGAGACTTCGATTGCCGGATAGATCTGGTTCCCGATTCGGTAATACCCAATGGCAGGTTATACGCCCTTACTGTACCCGAGAATGAATACTTGAGAGCTTATCTGGATAAATACCTGGCTCTGGGGTACATACGTCCTTCGAGGTCTCCCGCTTCATCCCCGTTGTTTTTTATTCCAAAAGCGAACGGTGACAAGAGGTGTTGCATCGACTACAGGGCGCTCAACACTGTCACGGTGAAGAACCAATATCCGTTACCCCTGATTCCTGTTCTACTGGAGCAAGTTAGAGCAGCCACCATCTACACCAAGTTGGATCTGAGAGGGGCGTACCACCTGGTTCGCATAAGAAGGGGTGGCGAGTGGAAGACGGCCTTTAAGACGCGGTATGGGCTCTTTGAGTATCTCGTAATGCCCTTTGGGCTGTGTAACGCACCAGCCGCATTTCAATATTTCCTGAACGAAGTGTTGCGAGAGTATTTGGACCTCTTTGTAGTCGTCTACATAGACGACATTTTGGTATACTCCAACACAACGAGAGAACATCAACGTCATGTGAGCCTGGTGTTGGAAGCATTGATGAAACATCATCTCTACTGTAAGATCACGAAATGTGGATTCCACGTGAACACCGTTGAGTTTTTGGGAGTGATGCTCACGCCATCTGGCCAGATCATGGCAGAGAGAAAAGTTCAAGCCATAAAGAACTGGCCTCGTCCGTGCACGGTCAAGGATATCCAATGCCTCCTGGGATTCGCAAACTTTTATAGAAGGTTCATTGGGGGGTTTTCGGCCCTGGTTGCCCCCTTGACACGTCTAACACGAAAGAACGTTCCGTTTGTTTGGAGCAATGAAGCACAACATGCGTTGGATGGGTTGAAAGAAGCCTTCATCGGTGCTCCAATACTCAAACATGCAAACCCCGACTTGCCGTTCATAGTAGAAGCTGATGCCTCTGAAGTGGCGTTGGGAGCGGTTCTTTCTCAAAGACAAGCACATACAGGCGTTTTACATCCGATCGCTTTTATGTCCCGAAAACTCAGTCCGGCGGAAATCAATTACACTATCGCCGAAAAGGAGCTTCTGGCTATCCGAGATGCCTTTGTGGAGTGGAGGCATTGGCTCTTGGGAGCGGTGCATCAGGTAACGGTCTATACGGATCACCGTAATCTACAATTCATAAGAGCCGCCCGACATCTCACGCCCAGACAATTACGCTGGATGCTCTTCTTCGAGGAATATCGATTCGTTGTGACCTACCGCCCCGGAGTGCTCAACAAGAAAGCAGATGCCCTAACCCGACAAGAACATCCGGCGTTGCATACCCTGACTCCGACCAGATCCATTATCAACCCATCACAAGTCGTGTGTGTCACACAAACCTGTGATTTTCTACATTCCTTGCGCTCTGGGATCCAGTCATGCGTCTGGAGAACTTGGCTACGGCATCATCCGGAATGGAAGGTGAGACAGGGAATAGCCATGAAAGGAAAACAAGCGCTTGTGCCGACCAAGGCCTTACAACGTAAGGTATTTCAGTGGTGCCACGAAATACCAAGTGCAGGACACATGGGATATGTGAAAACCTTGGAAAAAGCATTGAGACAATTTTGGTGGCCCTCCATCCGCATGGATTTGAAGCGTTGGGGAACACAGTGTGGACAATGTGCAAGAATGAAATCGAATCGTCAACAAACCCAGGGGTTTCTACATCCTTTACCCACTCCGGAAATGCCTTGGGAGAGTGTGTCGGTGGACTTCATTGTCGGGTTGCCTAGAGACCAAGGGAAGACCGCCATCTTAGTGGTGGTGGATTACCTCACAAAAATGGGCCACTTCATCGCTTGTGAGAAAGTACCTACAGCGGGTCAGTTGGCACATTTACTTCTAACACACATAGTGAGGTTACACGGACTCCCGAAAGTGATAGTGTCGGACAGGGGGGCGCAATTCACTGCAGGCTTTTAGAAGGTTTGGTGTGCAGAGTTACATATCTCTTCGTCCTTATCCACCAGTTACCATCCCCAGACGGATGGCCAAACAGAGAGACTTAATCAGTCACTAAAACAGTATCTCCGCTGCTATGTTCAAGCTGACTCTGATTCCTGGGTGGATTGGTTGTGGGTGGCGAAGCTGGCTTACAACAGCACACAACATTCCTCCACAGGTCATGCCCCGTTTTTCAGTACTTACGGACACCATCCTAGAGTAACTCCCTTGATCCTTCCGAGAGAAAAGGTCCGGCTGCCAGATGTCAAGGCAAGATTGTTGTGCATTCGTAAGATACTTCTGGCGACGCGCAAGAATCTTGTTCAAGCCAAAGGGAAATATAAAATACAGGCTGATAAACATCGTAGACCCTGTCCCAAGTACAAGAAAGGGGACCGGGTATGGTTGTCCACTAAACATATCGCATTTAAGAGGTACAGTGTGTTCAACCCCAAATACATAGGTCCTTACCGAGTGGTGAAGCTCATCAACCCTGTGGCTGTACAATTGAGGTTACCTAGTCATTTTATGATTCACCCAGTGTTCCATGTGTCCCTATTGAAGCCCTCACGAGCCCCTGTTCATCGCCCCCCGGTGCCTGTGTGGGTTCAGCAGGATAGGGAATACGAGGTATTGAGGGCGCTGGATTCTAGACGGGTGAGGGGGAGATTGCAATACCTACTGTCTTGGAAGGGCTACGGACCGGAAGAAAACTCCTGGGAGCCTGCGGGGTCTGTCCATGCGCCCCGTCTTGTGTCCTGGTTCCATCGCCGTCATCCGGAGCGTCCAGCCCCGGACCGGCGTCCCTTGTGAGGGGGGATGTACTGTCAGGAACCCGGCCTTGTGGGCCGCCGTCCGCGCAATGCGTGAGAAACGGCAACCAAAACAATGCCGAACTACAATCCCCAGAGGGCTCTGGGGCACATAGCGCGTGACGTCAGACGCGCAGATCAGGAAATTTAAACCAGGAACCCGGCAGGAACAGTGCCGATAATTCCGCCGAGAGAGAGTCTGTTCGTGGAGCGGCTCTTGTCTGGAGACCAACGCTACCGTGAGTAGACTTCTGCGTGTGTGTTCGCCGGCTGGTGACACACGACCCCACGCCTCACGAGACTACGGGTGAGCCCGTTCTTTTTGATGCACACACGGCTGTGTGTGATCCGTGTGACAGCTGAAGACCTGTGTTTGTTTTCCCCGTTTTCATGAAGAGAAAAGCGGCTGCTTTCTCATGCGGGGAAAACGGTGATTGAAACAGGACAGTCGAGCATTTAAATGGGCCATGTAATCCAATGGTGGTAATTGGATAAGCTGCATAGGTGTTTGGTGGGGGCATAAACCACCTTGTTACAAGAAAGAGACAGACTTTCAGTTAGCCGGAGATTGCAGTGCGTAGGCACTATTAAAGTCGGACTTGTACATATTTGAACTGTGAATGCAGCGTTACACCTGAATTTGAAGGTGTCTGGAACCTATGAAGCATTACAAGTGCGTTGATTTGAAGACAACCTGTTTTTTGCTTTCTATTACAATACAGGAGAGAACAAAGGGGGGTACATAAGTATGATGGAAGAAATGGCTTACAAGCATAGCGTTCGCATATAAGTGGTAGGTGTGGTTCAGGATTAGCTTAAGCTCTGTATCCAAATGTTATAAAGTCTTTTGTTTAATTTCTTGCTCCTTAGAATCAATCCTCGCCATTGACAGGACCTCACCTCCCTCTCCTGTATTTCAAGCCTGTGTATTTTTCTTTACAGGTATGCTGTTGTTTTGTTAGCAAAAACTGGGTGTTCAGTATTAATTGTATTACAGGCTAGTTTCAGATAGGGAGGGGTGTGATTCTAAAACCTCTTGTGTTTATCGTTACAGATCTCCCTCCCCGCTGTTCCCTTCCTTCCCCGCGCTCACGGGATCATCCTGGTGGTCTTTGATTATTACTATCGGGCCGCGGGTGGTCGTGTGGGTGTGGAGTAAGGACGTTCAACGCAGCCCCGAGGAGTAACGGGTGGAACCTGACAGAATTATCGGCCCACGGTTACTGTCCTTCTCTTGGCTGCGCTGACAGATAATGGCTTCACTTGACGACGTTCTGGCCGCTTTGGCTCTGGTACAAACAGAACTGGCTGCCTCCAATAGAGAGGTTGCTGCTTCTAGAACAGAAAACGCTCAACTTAGAGCTCGCATGGACCGGATTCAAGGGAATCCATTTGATGCAGGGGCTAGCACCACCACACCATCCTCCCTGGTAGTTGAAATGCCCACACAAATCCTGCTAGCACCACCGGAAAGGTTCTATGGGGATAACAAGAAGGTGCAGGTGTTTATGACGCAAATACTGCTGCACTTCATGTGTAAGCCAAAAATGTTTGCCACAAACCAGGCCCGAGTGGCCTTTCTGATTTCTTATCTGGGTGGGGAGGCAGCTCAATGGGCGGTTCCTGTAGTCAGGAGAGACGACCCTTTATTATACGATTGGGACGAGTTCAGGGTGGAATTCGAGAAAACCTTTGATCGTAGAGCCGAAACCTTCTCAGCAGACCGTGAGTTGTTGGTACTCAAACAAGGCACGACGGACTTGGTTTCTTACCTCAACAACTTTCGGCGTCTTGTAGCAGAGACGGATTGGCCGGAGGTCAAGCAATCGGCGTTGTTCTACCAAGGACTCAACGATGAGATGAAAGACGTGCTGGCACACATAGACCCTCAGCCACGTACCTGTTCGGCGCTTATTGAACTCGCTCTCCGGCTTGATCACAGGATCCGGGAACGCAAAGGAGAATTACGAAAGAAAGAGCCAATCATCGTGGGTCATGAACGGAGCGGAGGGGGCAACGAGAAGCCCACTACAGCACAGGAAGCCATGGAAATTGGGGCAGTCCGAGCCTCGTTGACATTTAGTGAGAAAGAACATCGTAGGAAGAACGGGCTATGTTTGTACTGCGGAAAGAAGGGACACTACCTACAGGAGTGTCCGGTAAAGCCAAAGACAGGAAGAATCAGGGCTGGGCAAACGGCAGCTGGGACCGTCAAGAAGAAGCCGGAAAACTACAACGCTTGAGAGTAGAAGAAGGGGAACCCTCAAGCCCTATCGTTATCCCTTCAGTAACAGCCTGCTGCGAGCAAGAAAAGACACATGTGTTCTTTTCATTGGTGATGTTGTTGGATTCAGGAGAACAAGATGTAAAGGCAATGGTGGATTCAGGGGCCACGGGGTGTTTTATGGACTATCTTGAAGCAGAGAGGCTGGGTATCCAACTCATAGCTAAGAAACAGCCTGAACCGGTGTATGATGTCGATGGTAGCGAATTGATAGCCGGACCCATAAAATACCACACCACAGAAATCAGGTGTGTCTGTAAGGGTGTGCATCAGGAAACCATTTCCTTTAACATTATCCAAGCACCACAATACGGCATCATCTTAGGGCTTCCCTGGTTACAAAAACACGAACCCCAAGTCCATTGGACTTCGAAAACAGTCCTTTTCACTTCGGAGTATTGCAAAGAACACTGTTTGGTATCCACTGCGAGTCCGTCTCAAGCCTTGGCTAGGGTGTTCAATATAGCCACAGCCGCAGAGAAAGAAGTGGAACTCCCGTCATGTTATGCCGCTTATGCCAAGGTGTTCAGCGAGGAACAAGCAGAGGCTCTCCCGCCTCACAGAGACTTCGATTGCCGGATAGATCTGGTTCCCGATTCGGTAATACCCAATGGCAGGTTATACGCCCTTACTGTACCCGAGAATGAATACTTGAGAGCTTATCTGGATAAATACCTGGCTCTGGGGTACATACGTCCTTCGAGGTCTCCCGCTTCATCCCCGTTGTTTTTTATTCCAAAAGCGAACGGTGACAAGAGGTGTTGCATCGACTACAGGGCGCTCAACACTGTCACGGTGAAGAACCAATATCCGTTACCCCTGATTCCTGTTCTACTGGAGCAAGTTAGAGCAGCCACCATCTACACCAAGTTGGATCTGAGAGGGGCGTACCACCTGGTTCGCATAAGAAGGGGTGGCGAGTGGAAGACGGCCTTTAAGACGCGGTATGGGCTCTTTGAGTATCTCGTAATGCCCTTTGGGCTGTGTAACGCACCAGCCGCATTTCAATATTTCCTGAACGAAGTGTTGCGAGAGTATTTGGACCTCTTTGTAGTCGTCTACATAGACGACATTTTGGTATACTCCAACACAACGAGAGAACATCAACGTCATGTGAGCCTGGTGTTGGAAGCATTGATGAAACATCATCTCTACTGTAAGATCACGAAATGTGGATTCCACGTGAACACCGTTGAGTTTTTGGGAGTGATGCTCACGCCATCTGGCCAGATCATGGCAGAGAGAAAAGTTCAAGCCATAAAGAACTGGCCTCGTCCGTGCACGGTCAAGGATATCCAATGCCTCCTGGGATTCGCAAACTTTTATAGAAGGTTCATTGGGGGGTTTTCGGCCCTGGTTGCCCCCTTGACACGTCTAACACGAAAGAACGTTCCGTTTGTTTGGAGCAATGAAGCACAACATGCGTTGGATGGGTTGAAAGAAGCCTTCATCGGTGCTCCAATACTCAAACATGCAAACCCCGACTTGCCGTTCATAGTAGAAGCTGATGCCTCTGAAGTGGCGTTGGGAGCGGTTCTTTCTCAAAGACAAGCACATACAGGCGTTTTACATCCGATCGCTTTTATGTCCCGAAAACTCAGTCCGGCGGAAATCAATTACACTATCGCCGAAAAGGAGCTTCTGGCTATCCGAGATGCCTTTGTGGAGTGGAGGCATTGGCTCTTGGGAGCGGTGCATCAGGTAACGGTCTATACGGATCACCGTAATCTACAATTCATAAGAGCCGCCCGACATCTCACGCCCAGACAATTACGCTGGATGCTCTTCTTCGAGGAATATCGATTCGTTGTGACCTACCGCCCCGGAGTGCTCAACAAGAAAGCAGATGCCCTAACCCGACAAGAACATCCGGCGTTGCATACCCTGACTCCGACCAGATCCATTATCAACCCATCACAAGTCGTGTGTGTCACACAAACCTGTGATTTTCTACATTCCTTGCGCTCTGGGATCCAGTCATGCGTCTGGAGAACTTGGCTACGGCATCATCCGGAATGGAAGGTGAGACAGGGAATAGCCATGAAAGGAAAACAAGCGCTTGTGCCGACCAAGGCCTTACAACGTAAGGTATTTCAGTGGTGCCACGAAATACCAAGTGCAGGACACATGGGATATGTGAAAACCTTGGAAAAAGCATTGAGACAATTTTGGTGGCCCTCCATCCGCATGGATTTGAAGCGTTGGGGAACACAGTGTGGACAATGTGCAAGAATGAAATCGAATCGTCAACAAACCCAGGGGTTTCTACATCCTTTACCCACTCCGGAAATGCCTTGGGAGAGTGTGTCGGTGGACTTCATTGTCGGGTTGCCTAGAGACCAAGGGAAGACCGCCATCTTAGTGGTGGTGGATTACCTCACAAAAATGGGCCACTTCATCGCTTGTGAGAAAGTACCTACAGCGGGTCAGTTGGCACATTTACTTCTAACACACATAGTGAGGTTACACGGACTCCCGAAAGTGATAGTGTCGGACAGGGGGGCGCAATTCACTGCAGGCTTTTAGAAGGTTTGGTGTGCAGAGTTACATATCTCTTCGTCCTTATCCACCAGTTACCATCCCCAGACGGATGGCCAAACAGAGAGACTTAATCAGTCACTAAAACAGTATCTCCGCTGCTATGTTCAAGCTGACTCTGATTCCTGGGTGGATTGGTTGTGGGTGGCGAAGCTGGCTTACAACAGCACACAACATTCCTCCACAGGTCATGCCCCGTTTTTCAGTACTTACGGACACCATCCTAGAGTAACTCCCTTGATCCTTCCGAGAGAAAAGGTCCGGCTGCCAGATGTCAAGGCAAGATTGTTGTGCATTCGTAAGATACTTCTGGCGACGCGCAAGAATCTTGTTCAAGCCAAAGGGAAATATAAAATACAGGCTGATAAACATCGTAGACCCTGTCCCAAGTACAAGAAAGGGGACCGGGTATGGTTGTCCACTAAACATATCGCATTTAAGAGGTACAGTGTGTTCAACCCCAAATACATAGGTCCTTACCGAGTGGTGAAGCTCATCAACCCTGTGGCTGTACAATTGAGGTTACCTAGTCATTTTATGATTCACCCAGTGTTCCATGTGTCCCTATTGAAGCCCTCACGAGCCCCTGTTCATCGCCCCCCGGTGCCTGTGTGGGTTCAGCAGGATAGGGAATACGAGGTATTGAGGGCGCTGGATTCTAGACGGGTGAGGGGGAGATTGCAATACCTACTGTCTTGGAAGGGCTACGGACCGGAAGAAAACTCCTGGGAGCCTGCGGGGTCTGTCCATGCGCCCCGTCTTGTGTCCTGGTTCCATCGCCGTCATCCGGAGCGTCCAGCCCCGGACCGGCGTCCCTTGTGAGGGGGGATGTACTGTCAGGAACCCGGCCTTGTGGGCCGCCGTCCGCGCAATGCGTGAGAAACGGCAACCAAAACAATGCCGAACTACAATCCCCAGAGGGCTCTGGGGCACATAGCGCGTGACGTCAGACGCGCAGATCAGGAAATTTAAACCAGGAACCCGGCAGGAACAGTGCCGATAATTCCGCCGAGAGAGAGTCTGTTCGTGGAGCGGCTCTTGTCTGGAGACCAACGCTACCGTGAGTAGACTTCTGCGTGTGTGTTCGCCGGCTGGTGACACACGACCCCACGCCTCACGAGACTACGGGTGAGCCCGTTCTTTTTGATGCACACACGGCTGTGTGTGATCCGTGTGACAGCTGAAGACCTGTGTTTGTTTTCCCCGTTTTCATGAAGAGAAAAGCGGCTGCTTTCTCATGCGGGGAAAACGGTGATTGAAACAGGACAGTCGAGCATTTAAATGGGCCATGTAATCCAATGGTGGTAATTGGATAAGCTGCATAGGTGTTTGGTGGGGGCATAAACCACCTTGTTACAAGAAAGAGACAGACTTTCAGTTAGCCGGAGATTGCAGTGCGTAGGCACTATTAAAGTCGGACTTGTACATATTTGAACTGTGAATGCAGCGTTACACCTGAATTTGAAGGTGTCTGGAACCTATGAAGCATTACAAGTGCGTTGATTTGAAGACAACCTGTTTTTTGCTTTCTATTACAATACAGGAGAGAACAAAGGGGGGTACATAAGTATGATGGAAGAAATGGCTTACAAGCATAGCGTTCGCATATAAGTGGTAGGTGTGGTTCAGGATTAGCTTAAGCTCTGTATCCAAATGTTATAAAGTCTTTTGTTTAATTTCTTGCTCCTTAGAATCAATCCTCGCCATTGACAGGACCTCACCTCCCTCTCCTGTATTTCAAGCCTGTGTATTTTTCTTTACAGGTATGCTGTTGTTTTGTTAGCAAAAACTGGGTGTTCAGTATTAATTGTATTACAGGCTAGTTTCAGATAGGGAGGGGTGTGATTCTAAAACCTCTTGTGTTTATCGTTACAGATCTCCCTCCCCGCTGTTCCCTTCCTTCCCCGCGCTCACGGGATCATCCTGGTGGTCTTTGATTATTACTATCGGGCCGCGGGTGGTCGTGTGGGTGTGGAGTAAGGACGTTCAACGCAGCCCCGAGGAGTAACGGGTGGAACCTGACAGAATTATCGGCCCACGGTTACTGTCCTTCTCTTGGCTGCGCTGACAGATAATGGCTTCACTTGACGACGTTCTGGCCGCTTTGGCTCTGGTACAAACAGAACTGGCTGCCTCCAATAGAGAGGTTGCTGCTTCTAGAACAGAAAACGCTCAACTTAGAGCTCGCATGGACCGGATTCAAGGGAATCCATTTGATGCAGGGGCTAGCACCACCACACCATCCTCCCTGGTAGTTGAAATGCCCACACAAATCCTGCTAGCACCACCGGAAAGGTTCTATGGGGATAACAAGAAGGTGCAGGTGTTTATGACGCAAATACTGCTGCACTTCATGTGTAAGCCAAAAATGTTTGCCACAAACCAGGCCCGAGTGGCCTTTCTGATTTCTTATCTGGGTGGGGAGGCAGCTCAATGGGCGGTTCCTGTAGTCAGGAGAGACGACCCTTTATTATACGATTGGGACGAGTTCAGGGTGGAATTCGAGAAAACCTTTGATCGTAGAGCCGAAACCTTCTCAGCAGACCGTGAGTTGTTGGTACTCAAACAAGGCACGACGGACTTGGTTTCTTACCTCAACAACTTTCGGCGTCTTGTAGCAGAGACGGATTGGCCGGAGGTCAAGCAATCGGCGTTGTTCTACCAAGGACTCAACGATGAGATGAAAGACGTGCTGGCACACATAGACCCTCAGCCACGTACCTGTTCGGCGCTTATTGAACTCGCTCTCCGGCTTGATCACAGGATCCGGGAACGCAAAGGAGAATTACGAAAGAAAGAGCCAATCATCGTGGGTCATGAACGGAGCGGAGGGGGCAACGAGAAGCCCACTACAGCACAGGAAGCCATGGAAATTGGGGCAGTCCGAGCCTCGTTGACATTTAGTGAGAAAGAACATCGTAGGAAGAACGGGCTATGTTTGTACTGCGGAAAGAAGGGACACTACCTACAGGAGTGTCCGGAAAAAGCCAAAGACAGGAAGAATCAGGGCTGGGCAAACGGCAGCTGGGACCGTCGAGAAGAAGCCGGAAAACTACAACGCTTGAGAGTAGAAGAAGGGGAACCCTCAAGCCCTATCGTTATCCCTTCAGTAACAGCCTGCTGCGAGCAAGAAAAGACACATGTGTTCTTTTCATTGGTGATGTTGTTGGATTCAGGAGAACAAGATGTAAAGGAAATGGTGGATTCAGGGGCCACGGGGTGTTTTATGGACTATCTTGAAGCAGAGAGGCTGGGTATCCAACTCATAGCTAAGAAACAGCCTGAACCGGTGTATGATGTCGATGGTAGCGAATTGATAGCCGGACCCATAAAATACCACACCACAGAAATCAGGTGTGTCTGTAAGGGTGTGCATCAGGAAACCATTTCCTTTAACATTATCCAAGCACCACAATACGGCATCATCTTAGGGCTTCCCTGGTTACAAAAACACGAACCCCAAGTCCATTGGACTTCGAAAACAGTCCTTTTCACTTCGGAGTATTGCAAAGAACACTGTTTGGTATCCACTGCGAGTCCGTCTCAAGCCTTGGCTAGGGTGTTCAATATAGCCACAGCCGCAGAGAAAGAAGTGGAACTCCCGTCATGTTATGCCGCTTATGCCAAGGTGTTCAGCGAGGAACAAGCAGAGGCTCTCCCGCCTCACAGAGACTTCGATTGCCGGATAGATCTGGTTCCCGATGCGGTAATACCCAATGGCAGGTTATACGCCCTTACTGTACCCGAGAATGAATACTTGAGAGCTTATCTGGATAAATACCTGGCTCTGGGGTACATACGTCCTTCGAGGTCTCCCGCTTCATCCCCGTTGTTTTTTATTCCAAAAGCGAACGGTGACAAGAGGTGTTGCATCGACTACAGGGCGCTCAACACTGTCACGGTGAAGAACCAATATCCGTTACCCCTGATTCCTGTTCTACTGGAGAAAGTTAGAGCAGCCACCATCTACACCAAGTTGGATCTGAGAGGGGCGTACCACCTGGTTCACATAAGAAGGGGTGGCGAGTGGAAGACGGCCTTTAAGACGCGGTATGGGCTCTTTGAGTATCTCGTAATGCCCTTTGGGCTGTGTAACGCACCAGCCGCATTTCAATATTTCCTGAACGAAGTGTTGCGAGAGTATTTGGACCTCTTTGTAGTCGTCTACATAGACGACATTTTGGTATACTCCAACACAACGAGAGAACATCAACGTCATGTGAGCCTGGTGTTGGAAGCATTGATGAAACATCATCTCTACTGTAAGATCACGAAATGTGAATTCCACGTGAACACCGTTGAGTTTTTGGGAGTGATGCTCACGCCATCTGGCCAGATCATGGCAGAGAGAAAAGTTCAAGCCATAAAGAACTGGCCTCGTCCGTGCACGGTCAAGGATATCCAATGCCTCCTGGGATTCGCGAACTTCTATAGAAGGTTCATTGGGGGGTTTTCGGCCCTGGTTGCCCCCTTGACACGTCTAACACGAAAGAACGTTCCGTTTGTTTGGAGCAATGAAGCACAACATGCGTTGGATGGGTTGAAAGAAGCCTTCATCGGTGCTCCAATACTCAAACATGCAAACCCCGACTTGCCGTTCATAGTAGAAGCTGATGCCTCTGAAGTGGCGTTGGGAGCGGTTCTTTCTCAAAGACAAGCACATACAGGCGTTTTACATCCGATCGCTTTTATGTCCCGAAAACTCAGTCAGGCGGAAATCAATTACACTATCGCCGAAAAGGAGCTTCTGGCTATCCGAGATGCCTTTGTGGAGTGGAGGCATTGGCTCTTGGGAGCGGTGCATCAGGTAACGGTCTATACGGATCACCGTAATCTACAATTCATAAGAGCCGCCCGACATCTCACGCCCAGACCATTACGCTGGATGCTCTTCTTCGAGGAATATCGATTCGTTGTGACCTACCGCCCCGGAGTGCTCAACAAGAAAGCAGATGCCCTAACCCGACAAGAACATCCGGCGTTGCATACCCTGACTCCGACCAGATCCATTATCAACCCATCACAAGTCGTGTGTGTCACACAAACCTGTGATTTTCTACATTCCTTGCGCTCTGGGATCCAGTCATGCGTCTGGAGAACTTGGCTACGGCATCATCCGGAATGGAAGGTGAGACAGGGAATAGCCATGAAAGGAAAACAAGCGCTTGTGCCGACCAAGGCCTTACAACGTAAGGTATTTCAGTGGTGCCACGAAATACCAAGTGCAGGACACATGGGATATGTGAAAACCTTGGAAAAAGCATTGAGACAATTTTGGTGGCCCTCCATCCGCATGGATTTGAAGCGTTGGGGAACACAGTGTGGACAATGTGCAAGAATGAAATCGAATCGTCAACAAGCCCAGGGGTTTCTACATCCTTTACCCACTCCGGAAATGCCTTGGGAGAGTGTGTCGGTGGACTTCATTGTCGGGTTGCCTAGAGACCAAGGGAAGACCGCCATCTTAGTGGTGGTGGATTACCTCACAAAAATGGGCCACTTCATCGCTTGTGAGAAAGTACCTACAGCGGGTCAGTTGGCACATTTACTTCTAACACACATAGTGAGGTTACACGGACTCCCGAAAGTGATAGTGTCGGACAGGGGGGCGCAATTCACTGCAGGCTTTTGGAAGGTTTGGTGTGCAGAGTTACATATCTCTTCGTCCTTATCCACCAGTTACCATCCCCAGACGGATGGCCAAACAGAGAGACTTAATCAGTCACTAAAACAGTATCTCCGCTGCTATGTTCAAGCTGACTCTGATTCCTGGGTGGATTGGTTGTGGGTGGCGGAGCTGGCTTACAACAGCACACAACATTCCTCCACAGGTCATGCCCCGTTTTTCAGTACTTACGGACACCATCCTAGAGTAACTCCCTTGATCCTTCCGAGAGAAAAGGTCCGGCTGCCAGATGTCAAGGCAAGATTGTTGCGCATTCGTAAGATACTTCTGGCGACGCGCAAGAATCTTGTTCAAGCCAAAGGGAAATATAAAATACAGGCTGATAAACATCGTAGACCCTGTCCCAAGTACAAGAAAGGGGACCGGGTATGGTTGTCCACTAAACATATCGCATTTAAGAGGTACAGTGTGTTCAACCCCAAATACATAGGTCCTTACCGAGTGGTGAAGCTCATCAACCCTGTGGCTGTACAATTGAGGTTACCTAGTCATTTTATGATTCACCCAGTGTTCCATGTGTCCCTATTGAAGCCCTCACGAGCCCCTGTTCATCGCCCCCCGGTGCCTGTGTGGGTTCAGCAGGATAGGGAATACGAGGTATTGAGGGTGCTGGATTCTAGACGGGTGAGGGGGAGATTGCAATACCTACTGTCTTGGAAGGGCTACGGACCGGAAGAAAACTCCTGGGAGCCTGCGGGGTCTGTCCATGCGCCCCGTCTTGTGTCCTGGTTCCATCGCCGTCATCCGGAGCGTCCAGCCCCGGACCGGCGTCCCTTGTGAGGGGGGATGTACTGTCAGGAACCCGGCCTTGTGGGCCGCCGTCCGCGCAATGCGTGAGAAACGGCAACCAAAACAATGCCGAACTACAATCCCCAGAGGGCTCTGGGGCACATAGCGCGTGACGTCAGACGCGCAGATCAGGAAATTTAAACCAGGAACCCGGCAGGAACAGTGCCGATAATTCCGCCGAGAGAGAGTCTGTTCGTGGAGCGGCTCTTGTCTGGAGACCAACGCTACCGTGAGTAGACTTCTGCGTGTGTGTTCGCCGGCTGGTGACACACGACCCCACGCCTCACGAGACTACGGGTGAGCCCGTTCTTTTTGATGCACACACGGCTGTGTGTGATCCGTGTGACAGCTGAAGACCTGTGTTTGTTTTCCCCGTTTTCATGAAGAGAAAAGCGGCTGCTTTCTCATGCGGGGAAAACGGTGATTGAAACAGGACAGTCGAGCATTTAAATGGGCCATGTAATCCAATGGTGGTAATTGGATAAGCTGCATAGGTGTTTGGTGGGGGCATAAACCACCTTGTTACAAGAAAGAGACATACTTTCAGTTAGCCGGAGATTGCAGTGCGTAGGCACTATTAAAGTCGGACTTGTACATATTTGAACTGTGAATGCAGCGTTACACCTGAATTTGAAGGTGTCTGGAACCTATGAAGCATTACAAGTGCGTTGATTTGAAGACAACCTGTTTTTTGCTTTCTATTACAATACAGGAGAGAACAAAGGGGGGTACCTAAGTATGATGGAAGAAATGGCTTACAAGCATAGCGTTCGCATATAAGTGGTAGGTGTGGTTCAGGATTAGCTTAAGCTCTGTATCCAAATGTTATAAAGTCTTATGTTTAATTTCTTGCTCCTTAGAATCAATCCTCGCCATTGACAGGACCTCACCTCCCTCTCCTGTATTTCAAGCCTGTGTATTTTTCTTTACAGGTATGCTGTTGTTTTGTTAGCAAAAACTGGGTGTTCAGTATTAATTGTATTACAGGCTAGTTTCAGATAGAGAGGGGTGTGATTCTAAAACCTCTTGTGTTTATCGTTACAGATCTCCCTCCCCGCTGTTCCCTTCCTTCCCCGCGCTCACGGGATCATCCTGGTGGTCTTTGATTATTACTATCGGGCCGCGGGGTGGTCGTGTGGGTGTGGAGTAAGGACGTTCAACGCAGCCCCGAGGAGTAACGGGTGGAACCTGACAGAATTATCGGCCCACGGTTACTGTCCTTCTCTTGGCTGCGCTGACAGATAATGGCTTCACTTGACGACGTTCTGGCCGCTTTGGCTCTGGTACAAACAGAACTGGCTGCCTCCAATAGAGAGGTCGCTGCTTCTAGAACAGAAAACGCTCAACTTAGAGCTCGCATGGACCGGATTCAAGGGAATCCATTTGATGCAGGGGCTAGCACCACCACACCATCCTCCCTGGTAGTTGAAATGCCCACACAAATCCCGCTAGCACCACCGGAAAGGTTCTATGGGGATAACAAGAAGGTGCAGGTGTTTATGACGCAAATACTTCTGCACTTCATGTGTAAGCCAAAAATGTTTGCCACAAACCAGGCCCGAGTGGCCTTTCTGATTTCTTATCTGGGTGGGGAGGCAGCTCAATGGGCGGTTCCTGTAGTCAGGAGAGACGACCCTTTATTATACGATTGGGACGAGTTCAGGGTGGAATTCGAGAAAACCTTTGATCGTAGAGCCGAAACCTTCTCAGCAGACCGTGAGTTGTTGGTACTCAAACAAGGCACGACGGACTTGGTTTCTTACCTCAACAACTTTCGGCGTCTTGTAGCAGAGACGGATTGGCCGGAGGTCAAGCAATCGGCGTTGTTCTACCAAGGACTCAACGATGAGATGAAAGACGTGCTGGCACACATAGACCCTCAGCCACGTACCTGTTCGGCGCTTATTGAACTCGCTCTCCGGCTTGATCACAGGATCCGGGAACGCAAAGGAGAATTACGAAAGAAAGAGCCAATCATCGTGGGTCATGAACGGAGCGGAGGGGGCAACGAGAAGCCCACTACAGCACAGGAAGCCATGGAAATTGGGGCAGTCCGAGCCTCGTTGACATTTAGTGAGAAAGAACATCGTAGGAAGAACGGGCTATGTTTGTACTGCGGAAAGAAGGGACACTACCTACAGGAGTGTCCGGTAAAGCCAAAGACAGGAAGAATCAGGGCTGGGCAAACGGCAGCTGGGACCGTCGAGAAGAAGCCGGAAAACTACAACGCTTGAGAGTAGAAGAAGGGGAACCCTCAAGCCCTATCGTTATCCCTTCAGTAACAGCCTGCTGCGAGCAAGAAAAGACACATGTGTTCTTTTCATTGGTGATGTTGTTTGATTCAGGAGAACAAGATGTAAAGGCAATGGTGGATTCAGGGGCCACGGGGTGTTTTATGGACTATCTTGAAGCAGAGAGGCTGGGTATCCAACTCATAGCTAAGAAACAGCCTGAACCGGTGTATGATGTCGATGGTAGCGAATTGATTGCCGGACCCATAAAATACCACACCACAGAAATCAGGTGTGTCTGTAAGGGTGTGCATCAGGAAACCATTTCCTTTAACATTATCCAAGCACCACAATACGGCATCATCTTAGGGCTTCCCTGGTTACAAAAACACGAACCCCAAGTCCATTGGACTTCGAAAACAGTCCTTTTCACTTCGGAGTATTGCAAAGAACACTGTTTGGTATCCACTGCGAGTCCGTCTCAAGCCTTGGCTAGGGTGTTCAATATAGCCACAGCCGCAGAGAAAGAAGTGGAACTCCCGTCATGTTATGCCGCTTATGCCAAGGTGTTCAGCGAGGAACAAGCAGAGGCTCTCCCGCCTCACAGAGACTTCGATTGCCGGATAGATCTGGTTCCCGATGCGGTAATACCCTATGGCAGGTTATACGCCCTTACTGTACCCGAGAATGAATACTTGAGAGCTTATCTGGATAAATACCTGGCTCTGGGGTACATACGTCCTTCGAGGTCTCCCGCTTCATCCCCGTTGTTTTTTATTCCAAAAGCGAACGGTGACAAGAGGTGTTGCATCGACTACAGGGCGCTCAACACTGTCACGGTGAAGAACCAATATCCGTTACCCCTGATTCCTGTTCTACTGGAGCAAGTTAGAGCAGCCACCATCTACACCAAGTTGGATCTGAGAGGGGCGTACCACCTGGTTCGCATAAGAATGGGTGGCGAGTGGAAGACGGCCTTTAAGACGCGGTATGGGCTCTTTGAGTATCTCGTAATGCCCTTTGGGCTGTGTAACGCACCAGCCGCATTTCAATATTTCCTGAACGAAGTGTTGCGAGAGTATTTGGACCTCTTTGCAGTCGTCTACATAGACGACATTTTGGTATACTCCAACACAACGAGAGAACATCAACGTCATGTGAGCCTGGTGTTGGAAGCATTGATGAAACATCATCTCTACTGTAAGATCACGAAATGTGAATTCCACGTGAACACCGTTGAGTTTTTGGGAGTGATGCTCACGCCATCTGGCCAGGTCATGGCAGAGAGAAAAGTTCAAGCCATAAAGAACTGGCCTCGTCCGTGCACGGTCAAGGATATCCAATGCCTCCTGGGATTCGCGAACTTTTATAGAAGGTTCATTGGGGGGTTTTCGGCCCTGGTTGCCCCCTTGACACGTCTAACACGAAAGAACGTTCCGTTTGTTTGGAGCAATGAAGCACAACATGCGTTGGATGGGTTGAAAGAAGCCTTCATCGGTGCTCCAATACTCAAACATGCAAACCCCGACTTGCCGTTCATAGTAGAAGCTGATGCCTCTGAAGTGGCGTTGGGAGCGGTTCTTTCTCAAAGACAAGCACATACAGGCGTTTTACATCCGATCGCTTTTATGTCCCGAAAACTCAGTCCGGCGGAAATCAATTACACTATCGCCGAAAAGGAGCTTCTGGCTATCCAAGATGCCTTTGTGAAGTGGAGGCATTGGCTCTTGGGAGCGGTGCATCAGGTAACGGTCTATACGGATCACCGTAATCTACAATTCATAAGAGCCGCCCGACATCTCACGCCCAGACAATTACGCTGGATGCTCTTCTTCGAGGAATATCGATTCGTTGTGACCTACCGCCCCGGAGTGCTCAACAAGAAAGCAGATGCCCTAACCCGACAAGAACATCCGGCGTTGCATACCCTGACTCCGACCAGATCCATTATCAACCCATCACAAGTCGTGTGTGTCACACAAACCTGTGATTTTCTACATTCCTTGCGCTCTGGGATCCAGTCATGCGTCTGGAGAACTTGGCTACGGCATCATCCGGAATGGAAGGTGAGACAGGGAATAGCCATGAAAGGAAAACAAGCGCTTGTGCCGACCAAGGCCTTACAACGTAAGGTATTTCAGTGGTGCCACGAAATACCAAGTGCAGGACACATGGGATATGTGAAAACCTTGGAAAAAGCATTGAGACAATTTTGGTGGCCCTCCATCCGCATGGATTTGAAGCGTTGGGGAACACAGTGTGGACAATGTGCAAGAATGAAATCGAATCGTCAACAAACCCAGGGGTTTCTACATCCTTTACCCACTCCGGAAATGCCTTGGGAGAGTGTGTCGGTGGACTTCATTGTCGGGTTGCCTAGAGACCAAGGGAAGACCGCCATCTTAGTGGTGGTGGATTACCTCACAAAAATGGGCCACTTCATCGCTTGTGAGAAAGTACCTACAGCGGGTCAGTTGGCACATTTACTTCTAACACACATAGTGAGGTTACACAGACTCCCGAAAGTGATAGTGTCGGACAGGGGGGCGCAATTCACTGCAGGCTTTTGGAAGGTTTGGTGTGCAGAGTTACATATCTCTTCGTCCTTATCCACCAGTTACCATCCCCAGACGGATGGCCAAACAGAGAGACTTAATCAGTCACTAAAACAGTATCTCCGCTGCTATGTTCAAGCTGACTCTGATTCCTGGGTGGATTGGCTGTGGGTGGCGGAGCTGGCTTACAACAGCACACAACATTCCTCCACAGGTCATGCCCCGTTTTTCAGTACTTACGGACACCATCCTAGAGTAACTCCCTTGATCCTTCCGAGAGAAAAGGTCCGGCTGCCAGATGTCAAGGCTAGATTGTTGCGCATTCGTAAGATACTTCTGGCGACGCGCAAGAATCTTGTTCAAGCCAAAGGGAAATATAAAATACAGGCTGATAAACATCGTAGACCCTGTCCCAAGTACAAGAAAGGGGACCGGGTATGGTTGTCCACTAAACATATCGCATTTAAGAGGTACAGTGTGTTCAACCCCAAATACATAGGTCCTTACCGAGTGGTGAAGCTCATCAACCCTGTGGCTGTACAATTGAGGTTACCTAGTCATTTTATGATTCACCCAGTGTTCCATGTGTCCCTATTGAAGCCCTCACGAGCCCCTGTTCATCGCCCCCCGGTGCCTGTGTGGGTTCAGCAGGATAGGGAATACGAGGTATTGAGGGTGCTGGATTCTAGACGGGTGAGGGGGAGATTGCAATACCTACTGTCTTGGAAGGGCTACGGACCGGAAGAAAACTCCTGGGAGCCTGCGGGGTCTGTCCATGCGCCCCGTCTTGTGTCCTGGTTCCATCGCCGTCATCCGGAGCGTCCAGCCCCGGACCGGCGTCCCTTGTGAGGGGGGATGTACTGTCAGGAACCCGGCCTTGTGGGCCGCCGTCCGCGCAATGCGTGAGAAACGGCAACCAAAACAATGCCGAACTACAATCCCCAGAGGGCTCTGGGGCACATAGCGCGTGACGTCAGACGCGCAGATCAGGAAATTTAAACCAGGAACCCGGCAGGAACAGTGCCGATAATTCCGCCGAGAGAGAGTCTGTTCGTGGAGCGGCTCTTGTCTGGAGACCAACGCTACCGTGAGTAGACTTCTGCGTGTGTGTTCGCCGGCTGGTGACACACGACCCCACGCCTCACGAGACTACGGGTGAGCCCGTTCTTTTTGATGCACACACGGCTGTGTGTGATCCGTGTGACAGCTGAAGACCTGTGTTTGTTTTCCCCGTTTTCATGAAGAGAAAAGCGGCTGCTTTCTCATGCGGGGAAAACGGTGATTGAAACAGGACAGTCGAGCATTTAAATGGGCCATGTAATCCAATGGTGGTAATTGGATAAGCTGCATAGGTGTTTGGTGGGGGCATAAACCACCTTGTTACAAGAAAGAGACAGACCTTCAGTTAGCCGGAGATTGCAGTGCGTAGGCACTATTAAAGTCGGACTTGTACATATTTGAACTGTGAATGCAGCGTTACACCTGAATTTGAAGGTGTCTGGAACCTATGAAGCATTACAAGTGCATTGATTTGAAGACAACCTGTTTTTTGCTTTCTATTACAATACAGGAGAGAACAAAGGGGGGTACCTAAGTATGATGGATGAAATGGCTTACAAGCATAGCGTTTGCATATAAGTGGTAGGTGTGGTTCAGGATTAGCTTAAGCTCTGTATCCAAATGTTATAAAGTCTTATGTTTAATTTCTTGCTCCTTAGAATCAATCCTCGCCATTGACAGGACCTCACCTCCCTCTCCTGTATTTCAAGCCTGTGTATTTTTCTTTACAGGTATGCTGTTGTTTTGTTAGCAAAAACTGGGTGTTCAGTATTAATTGTATTACAGGCTAGTTTCAGATAGGGAGGGGTGTGATTCTAAAACCTCTTGTGTTTATCGTTACAGATCTCCCTCCCCGCTGTTCCCTTCCTTCCCCGCGCTCACGGGATCATCCTGGTGGTCTTTGATTATTACTATCGGGCCGCGGGGTGGTCGTGTGGGTGTGGAGTAAGGACGTTCAACACAGCCCCGAGGAGTAACGGGTGGAACCTGACACCCAGTCTCTTGTCCTGTGACTCCTCGGCTTCTACACGATGGGAGTCAGTGGCAGTTGCATTGCGGCCACTGCGCCTCCTCCCGCTGGACTCCGACAGGGAGACGCTGCTGACACTGGAGGCTGCCTCACTCCCCTCTTCCGCTCCCAGACTGCTGACACTGGCTGACCCAGGCTGTAGTTGCTCCACTGCAGTGGTCACCCTCTCAAGGGCCTTTGCCACATCCCCACAATAATGACCTAGGTCCACTTGCAGGGACACGGACCTGCGGGACAGCACAGCCGTGCTGTTGCACAGCTTATTAATGGCCTTGTTAGTTGTATTCACTGCCAGCATGATCTGCCTGTGACGCCGGCGCTCGCTCTGTTGGCCTGCGACCACGGCACGTGTCAGTTCTTGCAGGCAAAGCTTGATTTCATTGTTGCCGGCAGCTACGGCAGTTGTGTGCTCACGCACAGCGTCAGTCATGTTGCCTAGTTTGTTGCAAAGTTTGGTCATAGAGAGTTTCATGGCACCCACGTGTCTCCCCTGCAGGCGCTGGACACGCAGCATCCGGGTCTCCACAACTCCGTACCCTTCGGACATATCGACTGGTCTTGCAGCAGCCCGACCTGGGGGCACAGCCCTCTGCCTGATGCGCTGTCGTGCTGCAGTTTGGCTGGTTGGAGTGACGACAGCCTGGCGTGGAACATTTGGGTGTGCTGAACTGTGATCCGACTCCATCACGGGCAGGGAGGGAACATCTGCTCTGCGGCTCTGCGGAGTGGCCCACAGTGGTGGTGGTGGTAGTGGTGGTGTCGTGGACCGCGAGGATGGTGGTGGTGGTCGAGTGGACACTGTCCTGTGCGGTCGCTCCCTTCGCCCTCTGCCTTCCCCAGACGCTGCACCCACTGCGGACTGTTTTCGCGCCTGCCTGCCTGCCTGCCTGCTGTTGGAGCGCACTCAGCGCTTGGTATCGTTTTGCAGTTTATTTACTTATTGCTGCATTCGGCGCTTGGTCATATCTGCCTGCTTGCTCAGTGTTGTTTTCCTGCTGCCCATTGCTGCTAGTTGGAGAGAGAAAAGACGATTGTGTAGGGGCATTTCACTGTATTTTCTAGCGTGTTGCCCACTCCGGCTGTGTCTCAGTTTCGGTTCTGATTACCCTCGGCAGCCCGTGGCTCCTCCTAGATCCCGCCTCCCAGCTGCCCCTCCCACCCACAAGCACAGCTAACGCATCACGGCCTCCCACCAGCTGTGACCGAGTGGACACTGTCCTGTGCGGTCGCTCCCTTCGCCCTCTGCCTTCCCCAGACGCTGCACCCACTGCGGACTGTTTTCGCGCCTGCCTGCCTGCTGTTGGAGTGCACTCAGCGCTTGGTATCGTTTTGCAGTTTATTTACTTATTGCTGCATTCGGCGCTTGGTCATATCTGCCTGCTTGCTCAGTGTTGTTTTCCTGCTGCACATTGCTGCTAGTTGGTGAGGGAAAAGACGATTGTGTAGGGGCATTTCACTGTATTTTCTAGCGTGTTGCCCACTCCGGCTGTGTCTCAGTTTCGGTTCTGATTACCCTCGGCAGCCCGTGGCTCCTCCTAGATCCCGCCTCCCAGCTGCCCCTCCCACGCTCCGCCCCCCTCCACTCTCCATTTATGTCAGATGTCCCAACGCGCAGCGGCCACGCGCTGCGGTCGCGCCGAAGGTGCGCCAAAGGTAAGCCCATCTACGCCCGTCCGCGCCTGGACCGCACCCAGCGCCCGTCCCCCTGCTCTATGCCGCTCCCAACCCCCCAGAGTAACTTATGATGCCGCTACTCTCCTCGCCCTCAACCCCGGACGCACCCCACTTTGCTGCGCAGCAACCCCAGGACGTACTCACGGCCCATTCTCTTGCCTCTCCTGTAAGTTCAACTGCTTCAGGACCCTCACCAAACACACTTCCTCCACACTCAGCTCCGAACCCAACGACTTGAAATGCATCCTACTGAACACCCGCTCGGCCCACAGACATGCAACCGAACTCTGGGACCTAATGGACACCGCGTCACCTGACATCGCTTTCCTCACTGAAACATGGATGAATGCATCCTCTGCCCCTGACATCGCCATAGCCATACCGGACTCTTACAAGATCATTCGGAAAGACCGCACCGATCAAACTGGAGGAGGCATCGCCATCGTCCATAGAAACACCATCAAAATTACAACCAGCTCTCACGACAATCTTGCATCCGCCGAACACCTCCACTTTCAGATCCACACCGACCCCAGGACCACACTTAGAGGAACCCTCATTTACAGACCCCTCGCGATCTCAATTCAGCGACATCATCACTGACTTCATCACCCCGCACGCCCTCGCCTCAGAGAACTACATTCTTCTAGGAGACCTCAACTACCACCTTGACAACATTCTCGACAACAACACCACCACCCTCCTGGACAACATGGCCAATCTCGGACTCAAACAACTTGTTAACACCCCCACTCACACAGCCGGACACACGCTCGACCCTATTTTCACCTCCAGCAAACACATCTCCTTCGATCTCACTACAGCTCTCCACTGGACGGATCACAGCTGTGTTCACTTCAGCTACAAAACAACCCTGACCCACAACCGTCCACAACCCATTCCCCGAAGAAAATGGAACAAAATCACCACCGACCAACTCCTCACATCACTCAGCCTATATACTCCCACCCCTGCAACGGACCCAGACCAAGCGGCCACCAACCTCAGGCAGTGGATTACCCACAGTGCAGACGAACTAGCACCCCTGAAAAAACACCAGTTGAAATCATCCAGCAAGAAGGCTCCCTGGTTCAATGATGACCTTAAAAAATCCAAGAAGACATGCCGCACCCTGGAGAAGAATTGGAGAAAAGAACCAACCTCAGACAACATGACCTCCCTCAAGACAGCCACCCGCAAACACCACCAACTGATTCGATCCGCCATGAAATCAGCATTTAAGGACCGTCTCGACAACAATTCTCATAACAGCAAGGAACTCTTCAATATCGTCAAAGAATTCACCAACCCTCCCGCAGCATCCAACGACATCACTAACTCCCAAGACCTCTGCGATGCGCTATCCTCCTTCTTCTACAACAAAATTGCCGACATCCACAACAGCTTCAAGAATACTCCCAATGAACAACTCATCCCACCCCCTTCAGATCCCACCCTTCCAACTAACCACCTTAACTCTTGGAACCCAGTCACCACTGAAGACACCATTCGCCTCATGAACTCAATCCACTCTGGCTCACCTTCTGACCCCTGTCCCCACTACATCTTCAACAAAGCTGACTCCATCATCGCCCCCCATCTCCGCGACGTCATCAACTGCTCCTTCAACTCCGCCACCTTTCCAGAAATATGGAAACACGCCGAACTCAGCGCCCTTCTGAAAAAACCAACAGCAGACCCGCAGACCCCTCAGAACTGAAAAACTACCGACCCATTTCCCTCCTCCCTTTCCCGGCCAAAGTCATCGAGAAAGCCGTCAATAGCCAACTCGCAGCCTTCCTTGAATCCAACAACTCCCTGGATCCCTCACAGAACGGCTTTCGAGCCAAACACAGCACCGAAACCGCCCTCATTGCGGCGACCGACGACATCCGAGCACTCCTGGACAACGGTGAAACAGTGGCCCTCATCCTACTCGACCTCTCCGCCGCCTTCGACACTGTCTGTCATAACACCCTCATACAACGCCTCAACAACATCGGCATTCAAGTTAAAGCCTTGGACTGGATCATCTCGTTCCTAGCCGGGAGAACCCAGAGAGTCCGACTCCCCCCTTTCTACTCAGAGCCCACCGAAGTCATCTGCGGCGTACCTCAAGGCTCCTCACTCAGTCCCACCCTCTTCAACGTCTACATGAGTCCCCTCGCCTCCATCGCACGTCAACACAACCTCAACATCATCTCCTACGCCGACGACACCCAGCTAATCCTTTCCCTCACCAAAGACCCCAACACCGCCAAAAACAACCTTCACGAAGGTATGAAAGAAGTAGCCGAATGGATGAAACAGAGCCGCTTAAAACTCAACTCAGACAAAACGGAGGTGCTCATCCTAGGATCCTTCCCCTCAGCTTGGGACGACTCCTGGGGGCCTTCTGCTTTGGGATCAGCGCCCTCACCCACAGACCATGCACGTAACCTTGGCTTCATTCTAGACTCCTCTCTCTCAATGTCCAGACAAGTCAACGCCGTATCGTCCTCCTGCTTTAACGTCCTTCGCATTCTCAAAAAGATCTTCCGCTGGATCCCCCTCGAAACGAGAAAAACTGTCACCCATGCACTGGTCACGAGCCGACTGGACTATGGCAACACACTCTATGCCGGAATCACAACAAAATTGCAGAAAAAGCTCCAGCGCATCCAAAACGCATCAGCGAGACTCATATTAGACATCCCGCGCCAAGAGCACATCACCGGTCACTTAAAAAACCTCCACTGGCTTCCCGTCAACAAAAGAATTACTTTCCGCCTTCTTACCCACGCACACAAGGCCCTTTATAATCTAGGACCCGAATGCCTCAACTCCCGACTGTCCTTCTACCATCCCACCCGCCAACTAAGATCATCCAATCAAGCCCTCGCCGCAGTCCCGCGCATCCGAAAAACCACCATGGGTGGCAGATCCTTCTCCTTCCTGGCTGCCAAGACCTGGAACTCACTCCCCACCCACCTCCGCCTTACTCAGAATCACACCTCCTTCAGAAAAGAACTGAAAACATGGATATTCGACAAACAATGAACCCCTCCCTCTAGCGCCTTGAGACCCTCTGGGTGAGTAGTGCGCTTTATAAATGCCTGAACTTGAACTTGAACTTGTGGTGGTGGTGTCTTGGACCGCGAGGATGGTGGTGGTGGTGTCTTGGATCGCGAGGATGGTGGTGGTGTCTTGGACCGCAGGGATGGTGGAGGTGTTGTCCGACGTGGTGGTGAAGGGGAGGACATGGCTTCAGCTCCCTGTGAGCACTCCGCATCTGACAACACTGGCGTCTCTGAGATGACGAGGCGGGCACTGTCGTCAGAATCGATGGGGGATGCATCTGTGTGTGAAACAGTGCATAGTTATTATCATGGTATAGTATGCGACAATAGCTGTGGCATCTCACAATAAATTACTTTTTCTGACTGACATTTGGCCCTTTGCTGCTGTATTCATCTCTGGGCTCTGGCATGCACCCATTCATGTATTGACTACAACTCCCATGGTTCAACACAGTGGTGAGGGTATGTGTTTAGGGCAACGCTACATGTGCACTGGGTCTGGCATGGGGGATTGGGCAGGGACTTAGTACGCGCTGCATTGTTACGCTGCCATGCTTCTTACCTTGTCCTCCTTCCGCAGCACCAGAGGTGTCCAGACGTGTGACCCCCCACAACAGCTTCCGGTTCTATGGTGGACTCCACTAGATCCTCCAGGGCTGTGTTAGGCGTCACATTGGATGTGCCCCCTCCTGTGCCAGCAGCATCCCTGACCCTCTGCGCTATCTTCTCCTTGGCCCTCTTACGCAGGTCGTACCAGCGTTTTTTTAGGTCGTCGATGCTGCGGTGGGTGACTCCGCAGGCATTTACCTTGTCCTTGATGCGCAGCCACATCTTTCGTTTTTCTGCCTCTGGCACCTTCAGCGACAACTTCCCAAACTGTTGGTCATTGTTGCTGGTCACACACTCTATTAGAATTTCCAGCTCCTTATCAGAAAACTTGCTTTCGGGGTGTGTCCTTTCCCTGCTGGGGGGCCTCCTTCTCCCTCTTGTCCTGCTTGCCTTTTCCTGGTTGCTACTGGTTCTGTCAGGGTCCTCAGCTCCTGTGCTCTGCCTCCTCCTCTGTGCTACTCCGAACACTGAATGCAGCGTGGCTGTCCTACTTCCTGGTTGTGATGTCATCGGCCTGCTTCCGAGGCGTCGCGTAAATTTCCCGTTTTCGCTATTACCGAATTCGCTAATTCCCGGAATCACTAATACCGATTCGGTATTAGCTAACTCGGTATTTGCTACTCTCTCTGTCGTACTTTCGCTATTTAATAGCGATTTTTACCGATTCGGTCATTTATACCGATTAGTTTGATGCATCGCGGTTTGCATGTCCTTAATAGCGATTCGTTATTTTTCGCTATTACCAACATGTATTACCGATTGTTGATGCATATGCCCCTTTGTGTTGTGCATGTGCAATAATAACACTCCAAGCACACCATGTAGAAAATAACTTTAACCAATGCCACAACAGTAATTGGTGAACGCTGTGCAATTCAAACAGGGTTATACAACACTGTAATATTCTCCCTGCCTATTGTTCATGCAAACAGGCTTCCGAAAGGGACAGGGAACGGAAACAGCCTTGCTGAGGGTGGTTGAGGTATCCAGGAGGATTCTGGACGCAGGTGGCAGTGCGGCCATTATCCTCCTGGACCTCAGCGCCGCCTTCGACACGGTTAATCACCGTGTCCTACTCGCCCGCCTAGAGAGAATTGGAGTTACAGGCAAAGCTCTCGCATGGCTTGAATCTTCTCTCAGTAACAGATTCTTTAAAGTCTTCTCAGACACCAACTGCTCCCTCCCAATACCATTACAGTGTGGGGTGCCACAGGGTTCTTCCCTCAGCCCCACACTGTTTAATGTGTACATGGCACCCTTGGCAGAGGTAGTAGCCCCTTTCGGAATCCAATTGGTGAGCTACGCTGACGATACCCAGCTAGTAGTCTCACTCACCCAGGCAGACTCCCCTCAAAACAATCTCTGTAGCTGCCTGGTTGAAGTCGCAGGATGGATGGATGCCTCCCAATTAAAACTGAATGGAGGAAAAACGGAGCTGATGTTGCTCGGAAGAAAGGCCTCCTTTAACACCCCCTCCATGTGGCCTCCCTGCATGGGACCCGGGCCCACCCCCAAAACGGAGATAAAAAGCCTAGGGTTCTGGCTCGACACAGAGCTCTCCTTCAAAACTCAGGCGAAAAAGACAGTGGCTACGTGCTTCGGTCTAATAAAAACAATCCGGAAAATTCTCCCCCAGTTGCCGGAAACTGCGAAGAAAACCATAGTCCAGTCCCTCATTCTATCTAGGCTGGACTATGGGAATGCTCTCTACTTAGGAGCCCCCACCTCAGTTATCCGTCAACTGCAGATAGCTCAAAACTCTGCAGCAAGGCTACTCACCGGAACCAGCCGTCGTATCACCGCAGCCCCTGCATTAAGGGCCTTACACTGGCTCCCAATAAAAGAGCGAATCCATTTCAAGACCCTTTGTCTGGTCCACAAAACACTTCAGGGGAACGGCCCCCCCATTTTGAAGGATATGATTAGACCATACATTCCAACCAGGCACCTTCGGTCCAACCATCAAAACCTCCTCATAACGCCCAGGACCAATAAGGTCCGGTCTGGGGACCGCCTTTTCTCCCGAAATGCAGCAAAACTATGGAACGCCCTACCATTATCACTCCGTCTAGAACCCAGCCTTCTGATGTTCCGAAGACAACTAAAAACATCATTGTTTCCCAGGCCATAAACCATCCTTCTCTTTTTCCTAGTCTCTGCATCAACTTTCATCTTTCTTTAAGCGCTGGGATGCTTCCGAGTAGCCATGCGCTATATAAGAACCTTCCAATTCCAATTCCAATTCCATGCGTCCTGGTAAGATTCTGTGTAAACATGCAAATATGCACTACAGAGTATTTCCAAAGTAACAGGAAGCCACGCCTTCTCCAGACAACACCTGGAAGGCTCCAAAAACCTGCACAAAGCTACTTTCCATGTAACAATTGTCTTATCAGAAATTAGGCCACGTTGAGAGTCAGGTTCAGGAAGTCTGAAGCTAAAAAACAAAAGATCGCATCTTGTGCTCACCATTAAAGGCAGCGTGGGTTAAAGGTCACACACAAGTTACACCTGATAGTGCTACGTGAAATGTACACGTTAGGTTTGTCATACACAAAAACTGGCTTTACTTGTTTCTGGGAGTGTGCAGGGGCAGGCATCAGGCACTGTTCTCGGCAGGCCCTGTTTGCACAGACTGTTTGGCAGCGATGCTGCTCTCTGTGGACTAACACCGAATGGGGTGACCGGGTGAGGAAAACAAAAGTATTTTCATCCGTTTCAGCACGAGCTGTAACCTGGCACAGAATGAGCCGATTCCAGGGATTATCTGGAACTTGGCTTGTGTGATATGCAGAAGCAACTTGCAATGTAAATGTGGGATACTTGTAAAGCGCACTGTTACTCTACCCAAGTGTCCTGGTGCTGTAGACCACTGGGGAACCCGTCCTGGTTTTCCCTGTGAGATGGTCCCTTTCTGGGTATCTCCAGGGTGAAACCAGGCATCCCTGGCGTCTGTGGGGGGCCGTTGTAGAGATGAGGCAAGCTTAATGCCCAGAGTTACCGAGTGTGTTCCCTGGTTAGAGTAGGCACTGAGGCGAGAATTATCGAGTCCGCTGACCCTGGTCCACGACCCTGCCGCGTCGGGAATTAAACCCTGGTCCCGGGCCATTCTCTGCTTACAGGTCTGCCGCCTCTAACCAGTGAGCCACACCTCTCCACCAAAATGGTGCTGGAAAATTTGTAAAGGTTGATCCACTCTCATGGAAGGTAATTTATTCCCTGGTTCTATTTACTGCACACATTAATAAACAGTGGGCCCGATTTACAAAGGTAAACTGAGACAAAATTCTAACTTTACGACTTTCGGTATTCAGATAGTGCATTTACAAGTCGTAATGTTACACTTTTGTCTCAGTTAAACTTAAGTTTTAGTCTTAAGTTTAACTTTTTGGTCTCAGTTAAACTTAAAACCAAAACTTACGTTTAACTGAGGCAAAAGTGTAACTTTACTATTTGTACATGCCCCCTGTGAATACCGAAAGTCCTAAAGTTAGACTTTCGTCTAAAGTAAGACCAAAACTTAAGTTTAACTGAGACAAAAGTCTAAGTTTATGACTGCAAAATGCCTTCTGTGAATACCGAAAGTCATAAAGTTAGACTTTTGGCTCAGTTTACCTTTGTAAATCGGGCCCAGTGTTCGCAGCAGCGCTTAATTTGTAAAAAAACAACAAAAAAAAGAGGTTGTGCTTAAAATATTTCTGCAGAGGCTGCCACACACTTCTACCACTCGCACCCCATCATCTTCGGCTGGCGCTGCCCTCATCTACGACTGGCACTGCCCAGCCCTCCTACCTCTCAAAGCTGCGTGTCATTTCCCAACTGAGTTGCGAGCATGTCCAACTTCCTAAAGGAGATTCTGGAGTTACTCCTCAAGAATATTTTGAAAAAAAGAGAGTAAAATATGAAAATGATGCCTGATTGGGTAGCAGTGGTGTAACAAAGGCCCCCACAACCCCTGCGGTGCGGGGGGACTCCCTCAGCACAGTACTCAGGCCTGAGATCTCCGGAATAAATCTGGAGCGGGGGCCACGTACCTTGCAGAGGGGCCTCCTCAACTTTCGTTACGCCTCCGTTGGGTAGTAAAAGATGGACACAATTTGGGGGGGGAACATCGTTTACACTGAAACTTTTACCCCGCACTACCATTACAACGCAGGAATTACAACGAAAGTCGTTACAACGACTTTCGCTGGAGGGCACTGTTGGATAGGAAATAGTTTAGGGCCAGATGTAGGAGGCCATTTACCGACCGACCGGTAAATGGGTATTTGGTATGTAGGGGGCCATTTTTACAGATTCGGTAAATTTACCGAATCGGTAAATTTACCGAATCTGTAAAATACTGAATCGGTATTTTTACCGATTCGGTAACGGCCAGATGTAGGTGGGACTCTTCAGAGTCACTAAGGCCGTACAGATTCGGTATTTTACCACCCAATCCAATTGTGTGGTAAAATACCGAATTCAGGTGTGCAGGCATATGTGTGCATGCACACCTAGCCATGTGTCAGACAGACATGCCCTTAGGGCATGTCTGTGTGCCACATGGCACACATGCCCGTCTTTGGGGTGCTAGAGGGTGTCAAAGTGACACCCCCTGCACCCTTGCTGGAATCGGTATTTACCGAATCGGTAAATACAGATTCGGTATTGCCCATTGATTCCTATGGGCTTCAAGGCCCATAGGAATCAATGGGCATTACCGAATCGGTATTTACAGAATCGGTAAATACCGAATCTTAACGATTCGGTATTTACCGATTCTGAAATACCTACATCCCCCCCCTCTATTTTACCACTTCTTAAATACCGAATCGGTAAAATTCGGTATTTAAGAAGTGGTAAATAAGAATTACCTACATCTAGCCCTTAATTTTCTATCCAACACCTTCCCTACTATCCACGGGGACTGGAGTTGGAATAGAAAATTAAACTATTCCACTATCCAGCGCCCCCCAACGCAAGTCGTTGTAAGGACTTGCGTTGTAATCCCCGCGTTGTAAAGGCATGCGTGGTAAAAGCATGCGTTGAAACGACATACATCCCAATTTGGGTGCAGGGAGCCACTCACACCCTAGGGTACTGGTGCCACTGCGCCTGCTGTACTAATAATAGCTACATCCCTCAGTCTGAGCGTTAGGGAATCTTGCACCACCAGTACAGGGATGTACCTGTTCTCTGTCTACAGAAAAGTTTGCGTTGTTGCCTTCGGTTCACAACTTCAGGGAAGCTGACATCCTTAAAACAAGCAGACCCTGAATGCAATGCGCTCCCTGATGTCACACACACCAAGGCATGACTGCATCATGTGTTTTAAAGTCACAAACTTAGCAGATGCGCTGCTGCCGCTGCTGATGGATTGGTACGCCATTGACTGTCAGAGGGCCTTATGCCCTCTGGCAAAGGGCTTGTGTGTGCAGTGTGCAATTCATACTTTTTTGCAGATATATGTAGCGCAAACTTGGCACAAGTGCTTTAAAGTGCTTTACATGAGAAGCGAAAGTTTTAATTAACGCATACTTTCTATGGCACAGGGTGGTAAATTCCCAGCGTCAGCTCAACATCCTGTGATTTTTGGCAAATAAATGTATCACCCCGGGCCATAAAACAAAAAATACCAATACCTCCCTGCATTCATTCGCCAAACTTGGCCAAAAGGTACTTGAGCACTTTATATCACAGAAGAAAATGCTGTTATTTGTAAATGCCTGCCTAGAAGCCACGGTTCCAGTGGTAGCTGGAGTGGGGTTGAGGTATATGGGGTGTGCCCTGCAGCCGCCAGTGGTAGCTGGAACGTGGTAGAGGTATATAGGGTGTGCCCTCGCAACCTCCAGTGGTAGCTGGAGTGTGGTAGAGGTATATGTGGTGTGCCCTGGCAGCCGCCAGTGATAGCTGGAGTGGGGTTGAGGTATATTGGGTGTGCCCTGGCAGCCTCCAGGGGCAGCTGGAGTGGGGTAGAGGTATATGGGGTGTACCCTGGCAGCCGCCAGTACTTGCCCGAGTATGGTAGCCGCATAGGTGCTGAGCCAGGCAGCTTCCATTAGTAGGGAAGAAGTAGTAGACGATAAAGGGTGTGCCCCTGCAGCCTGGAGGTGGAGGCAAAGTGAGGTTGAGGGAAAGCAGAAGCGCGCTACAGGTACCAATATACAGGGAATGATGCATCGTTGCTGAGGGACAGAGGAAGCACTATTCAAGCGGAGACAGAACCAGGAAGTGATTACCTTGATAGTTTCCATTGGACACACGACGATGACGGCTTCGGCCATTCCCGCGCCCAGGCCGCAGATCACACTGCGCTTACTGTCCAGCTTCCCCTGGGAATCTCTCATTTGGTTACTGAGAAACTCAAACATCCCAAACCTGCAGGAGAAAGACAAAAATGTCATAAATGGGACCAGATGAAGGGAAGAAGGTAAGACCAGGAAGGGGTGTGTTGTGAGAGAACCATGGGAAGGACTGGACAGAGGTGAATACATGGAGGGTAAAAGGAGGAGACAGAAGGACAAGCACATCAGATGGGACGTGAGGCGAAACAACAGAATGACACAGGATATACAGGAGTCAGAGGGTAGGGCAGACTGGCTGTCCTCGAGGTAAGACCCACCTGACGGCAGCCTTGGGGATGGACCCGTAGACTAAGGAGCTGAGGCCTCGGTACAGCCCCTTCACCCCATGGCCCTGCACCGTCTGCTTCACGCAGTCACCTGGGAGGAAGAGGGCAAACACAAGCGCATCAGATGAAAGCCCCTCTGATTGGGCAATTCACCAACCAATGGCACCATGAGGCTCCAAACAAGTGAGAGGGCCTGACATATCAGAATGAGAATCGGGGCAGAAACTTTAGAGCACATCTGGTAAGTGAATAGAGACCAAGGAAGGAACAGGATCAGGGTGTGAGTCTAAAACCCCCCAAAAATGCGGATCACATTGTGAAAACCAGTATCAGGGAGGAACATAGAGTCAAGGAAATTATAAAAATCAAATGAAAACCAAAGCATGAGTAGAACAGCAGAGTATGGAGAGAGCCAGTTGTAGCAAAGTCCTCTGCGTGCAGTATTAGGTCTGGATTCATAACAAATAGCTTCTTTATTTACACATCTGGATGTGGTTTGATTACAGGTTACAAGTGTGTATCTACAGGACATCCCTTTAGGAGCATAACAAACCCTGCCCAGATCAGGCCCCATCTGGTGGAGCTGGCCTAACAACACTCCAAGTGACACAGCAGCAGTTCAGACAGTCTCCTGTTCATAGCGGAGCAGAGACACATGGAAAGCAGTGAAAACAAGACACAACAGAACTGCTGTGTCCGGACACCAAGGGAGAAGCAGGGGAGACAAAGAGAAGATGCAAACGAGAAGCAGCACCAAAGCTGCAGCGCGATCCCATTCTGGGAGACAGAGGAACAGACATGGGTGAGAGCCTCGCCCTTACACCTGGCAAAGAAAAGTCTAATAACTGATGAAACAAGACACCAGGAAAAGGACTGGCTTGTGAGCTGCGGATGGTACCTTGCAAAACCTGATGCTGGAGGTGCAAATATGCTCTAGGCACTTTTAGTAAGGCCAGGGAAATTGCACGGTAGGCTCCGTACACTGGCTTCACAGTTTCTGTCTGCAGAATTACATGTTATAATGCAGATCTGTTGGGTTGACACTAAGGGGCAGATTTACTAGTTTTTTTACTAGTAGCCCCAAATGCAGCACTGAGTGAGAAGGGGAGAGCAGGAGAGAGCCATATTTACAGAAAGATGCCACTCGCCTCCCCTCTCCCTAGTGCAGGCACAGAAATACGCTGCTGTGCGCCACGGACAGACTTTTGCACTATAATGCAAGGTGTCTACGTGAGTCTAGCATAGGTTTGGTACTGGACGGGAATCCTTCCCTTCCAATACAAAATACCATGCTTAGACTAACATGAAACCTTTTGTCACTGTGTTTGTGTGATGTACAGTGCAGCATACATGCACAGTCAGAAAGAAAGGAGAAATGAAAGCATTTCTCCTTCATTGCACCTATTTGAAATGGGTGCTATTTTCTCACGCTAAACCCTGTCTACTTTTTTAAGTACAGAGGGTTTAGCGTCATAAACCTTGGCCGGTTGCATAGGAACACTCACTACCCAAGGTATGCACCCTTTACGCTAAGTAATGCAAAGCAGCGCACGCTACTTTCAAGTGTTTTCCAGCAGTAAACAAGTTTAGCACTGGGAAGTAAATTAGGAAAAAAGAAAATTGTGTTGTTTTGTGTCACTTTTGTGACGTAAACACGGTGTTAGATCTTAGTAAATATACCCCTAAGTTATCAGATGCAAATGACAAACATGGAAAAGGCTGACCAAATGCATATGGTCAGAGGTATCTTGTCGACACACACTTACCGATGCCCTTGTAACGCGGCGGGTTGGCTTTCTCATCCAGTTGTAGTTGTGTCTTAACATACTCGGTAGGGAATGTGATGCAGATTTCGATGCCCCCGGCGATGCCACCTACAGAGAGCAAAACAAAAGCATTCTGTGAGATGCCAGTGTTAGGATGTGGAGGACAGACTATGTAACACACCATGGCCAGGGGTGAGTATGGCGGGCTTTCAGGCCGCTGGTGGGCTGGCTACAGCTATGCATTCAGATTGCAGCCTTGCTGCCCACCTAGACCCACATGGCTGCGCTATGTGAACTATGTTCCGAGAGCAAACACCGCTCAGTGGATCCTTAAAGCAAGAGATGCTCTGGTGACCATTTTCTGAAAGGTCCAGACTACTGTGATACTGAGATTCCCCAAAAACTGACGCAATAGTTCACCCATATTAGTGTTTAATTGCACTCACTGCACATTGGATGGTGCTTCTTTATAACAACCATTGGCAAAGCCATTAAGTTGCACCTTTGGGATCTAGTGGCTTTACCAATGCCTTTTGGCGATCCTCTACAGTACCAGGCTGACACTGTGCAGTATGGTTAAAAAAATACAAGTTTTAAAAAGTGGCAATGATGCGACTGCTGCTGGGGATCGCATCATTCCACTCGCTTGCACATACACGATGACAGAAGGCATGCGCCCCAGCGGAATTAACTGGGCGCCATTTGCTTTAATTTTTTTATTACTTGTCAAAGAAAAAAAATGAATATTTTTTAGCACAAAAATGTGAATTTTAAAATAAACTCGACCACAAGGGTGGGGGGAGGGGTGACTGAGGAGCAAAAGGGGGCAGAGATCGTGAGGGGAGAGAAACACTAGGGAATGTGGGGGAAACCACACACGAAGGAAAAAACATATAGCACGAGGACGGGGTAAAGAAGAACAAGCGGGTGGGAGGAGAAGCAGGTAAAAGTGGGAAACACACATTAAAGTAAAAGCAGCACAGGGGAGGAGCAAACGAGGGTGAGAGCAACACAGAGCACAGGGGGATTCGGAGAGAAGTATATGAAAAACAGTGAGCGGCTGGGCATTTGGGAAAAGCACACACGAGAGAAAAGCAGAGAGCTAGAAAACACATGCACTCTCATGGAGTGCTTAATCTAAAATATGTTTCTTTTCCTAAAAGTGAGCAGTGGAAGGATAGCAGCCAGCCAATCAGAGAGATGGTGAAAAGGCTTTGTTCCAGGGGAGGGACAAACACAAGATGGACAAGCTGGAGAAGAAAATGCCGTCAAATAAGAAGCAAGCAAATGAGAGTGACAATAAAGTCAACCAATGGAATGCAATAGGAGGGGTATATGCCCCTGTAGGTTCTTACTAAGCTGACAACAGGTCTTTTGCAACCACGCAGATTGCTCTGTCTAGTAGGCTCAAGCTAAAAACTGAACCTTACTCATGTTTATAATTAAAGCAAACAGCTCTGATTTGCTATCCTCAGATGGAAGGGGGTAAAATAGAGGGTTATAGGGATAAAAGGAGAATATGCACTTTCAGGGATAGAGCAACACAACCCTGACTTGTCATGGCAATAAGTTATTTTGCATTACCTGTTGTTACATTTTCTAAGCAGCAGAGGCATGGGCACCTTTTTCATGCGGCTACAGGCCATAAAGTGAATTAAGTTAACTCGATATTTGTCTGTGTTAGTGTTTTATTTTCAGCTCCACTCAGAAACAGAAAGAGGCAACTCTTTCTCACTATTTTCATGCTGTACTACCTAAAAAAACAGAGCTATTTCAAAGAAAAAACTGTAAATTAATTCACTTTCCGCCCCACAGGCACATAAAATAGGCGCTTGACTCTACACTGCACCAGCAAAGCCCATCATGATACAGCCCTTGATCGGATTTTAAGTTGTTGTCTTTCTTACATATTCCTTTTCTTCCTTATACTTTGAGAAGGTACGGTGGAGAAGTGTGGCTCACTGGTTAGAGGCGGCAGACCTGTAAGCAGAGAACGGCCTGGGACCAGGGTTCGATTCCCGACGCGGCAGGGTCGTGGACCAGGGTCAGCGGACTCGATAATTCTCGCCTCGGTGCCTACTCTAGTCAGAAACCACACTCGGCAACTCTGGGCATCAGCTTGCCTCATCTTCACAACGGCCCCCCCAGACCGCCGGGGATGCTTGGTCGCACCTTAGAGATACCCATCAGGGACCATCTCTCAGGGTGAGCCAGGACGGGTTCCCCAGCGGTCGAAGCGTGGAGATACTCCTCCGGGAGTTGATTCCTAGCGCTATATAAACCCGCAATTAAATTAAAATTAAATTAAATTTCACCCTTCTCCTCCACACCTGTTTTTCCCCTTATGTAAATTCCCCCTCCTCCTGGCAATTTCTTTTCTACAACCTCTTTCCTACCTTCTTTTACTTCCTCTCTCTTCTTATACATCCCCCTCCCTCGTGTCATCTCTTAGACAAAATATATTCTCCACGCTCCAGTGCTCCATGATTGAAACCGATCCTCACGGATGATAGTACGTCTTACAAATACACATAGCAACATAACATAGCTTATTCTTCAGCCACTGTTTGTGCAACAAGGTGGAGGGTTCCCCTTGCACTCTGCTGCTTCATTATATTTCAGCAAGGTGGACATCCCAGGCAAGGGAAATCCCTACGAAGCACCTAGCACTCTTTTCCAGTGCAAGCACACAACCTCCGCCCAATCAAAAGCTGTAGGGATGAAGAGGCGGAGCTAAAGCCGCTCTCTCAATTGTGTGTCTTGAAGTTCTTTTTCTGTTCAGCGGTAACTGCGTTGCCAAGCCAGACCTAAAAAATTATGTGGATGTGATACCAAAGGAAGTGACAGCACAACCATGAACTCACAAGAAGTGACATCACAAGAAGTGACATTAGATCTTAAGACCTCACATATATTTAGCAGATCTATCATGAGTACATGTGAGTATATTTAACAAATGAGATTTTGCTTTGGAGTTGAGGCAAAAAATGTGACACAAATCTGGGCCTCAACTTTGTTTTAAAACTCTGCCACAAAGAGATTGTCAACAAGGAGAACTGTGGCAGTAAATCTGTTCTGCTTAACAAGTTGCAAAGTCTACAGTTTTTAATTATCTTATAGAGTTAAGGCATCTGCTACAGGGAGCTTTGAATGCCCAGTAAACCTCAGGAAATAATAATAATGGTAAAATAACTCTGGAGGTTGACGCATTTTCTGGAGAGATTTGTGTTTTATTGAGTCCCAGTTTTGAATTAAAGTAGTATACAGGATTCCTGTGTCTCCTGAAAAGCACATCATGTAACATTCAGATGACATATTTTTAATTTATGCAGATAGGTAAGTGGTTTGCTGCTTTTACCACAGAGATCCTTTTGTTATTTGCAGTTCATAAATCGCAATCCTTTTAAAATAGCACAGTAAGCTATAGCTATGAAGGACATGTGACTCCTACACCTTGTTACCCTCACTGTTTCATGCAGGCCCACAGGAATTATGTGATTCTGCCGCCACTGCACTTTTAGTTGAATAATGGATTTGCTACATTTGCCACATAATCATCATCTACTGCAGATTTTAACAAAAAATGTTGCTTCTTGCCCAAACTGATCAAAAGTTACTAAAAATGCGTTTTGCTGTGCAGCGGAACTTTGCAAAGGTTGACTGTTCACCTTTCAGTTGCATATTGCTGTTATTCGAGTGTTAAACTAGTACTAATAAGGTGAAACCTTTGTCCAGACAGTGTTAGGACGTGTAAATATTATTTAAAAAATTCACTGGTACTACCACAAAATATGCCTCATTAAGACGCATAATTTGATTTTCATGCCACATAATTTAATAAACCCTGCAGCATCATTTAATCCTTAATTGCTGCATACTTCCAGTGGCCCTGGTCTTATATTACACATCCTGTACATCGATTAACACACACGATTTATTGACTATGTATAATGTGTATGTGTGATATAAAGCGCTGTGATACCCTGCATTGAGATGAGTAGCGCTATACGCAGCGCTTAAAACGTGGTATTTAAATTGGTTTTAGTGTAAATACTGAGACAGATCAACACATCTGACATTTCCACAGTGCGTTGATGTATCTTTAATACAGACACTGAACAAAGTCAAAATCATAGCTCTCTTAAGTACTTGTAAAGTAATAATAAGCTGTGTGCCTGTGTTTCCCCTCCATCAGATGTGCAGCTAGTTGTGGGGCTCCAGATAGCTACTAGCCAGGAGAATGAAACATAAGGAGGCCTAATGGCCAGATGGAATTTAAAATAATAAAGCCGCCCTCGCCGCCTGCACGGTGCTGCTCAGAACTAAAGCAGGTAACATGCAGGCACTGCTGAATGTCTCCCAATGTCTGAAAATTACATGGAACAAGTTCATCATATTTTAGTGTGGCCCAACTTCTTGGCCAGGTGGACGGCTTCCACCCACTGAAAATAGTGGGTGGACGCCATCTACCCGCGTGTGCCCCTGACTTACTGTAAGTGCAGGGTGAGCGGTGTAGTATGAGTGAAGGAGGAGTGGAGTGTGAGTGCAGGGTGCACAGTGTGTAAGTGCAGGGTGAGCGGTGTAGTATGAGGGAAGGAGGAGTGGAGTGTGAGTGCAGGGTGAGCAGTGTGTAAGTGCAGGGTGAGCGGTGTAGTATGAGGGAAGGAGGAGTGGTGTGTGAGTGCTGGGTGAGCGGTGTAGTATGAGTGAAGGAGGAGTGGAGTGTGAGTGCAGGGTGCACAGTGTGTAAGTGCAGGGTGAGCGGTGTAGTATGAGGGAAGGAGGAGTGGAGTGTGAGTGCAGGGTGAGCAGTGTGTAAGTGCAGGGTGAGCGGTGTAGTATGAGGGAAGGAGGAGTGGTGTGTGAGTGCAGGGTGAGCGGTGTAGTATGACTGAAGGAGGAGTGGTGTGTGAGTGCAGGGTGAGCGTTGTAGTATGACTGAAGGAGGAGTGGAGTGTGAGTGCAGGGTGGGCAGTGTGTGAGTGCAGGGTGAGCAGTGTGTGAGTGCAGGGTGAGCAGTGTGTGAGTCCAGGGTGAGCAGTGCCTTTAGAGGATAAACGGTGTGTGACACCTTCACCGCCGCCGAACACCTCCACTTCCAGATACACACCGACCCCAAGACCACACTAAGAGGCACCCTCATCTACAGACCACCAGGACCCCGCACACAATTCAGCGAAGTGATCACTGACTTTATCAGCCCACACGCCCTCCCCTCCGAGGACTACATTCTCCTAGGGGATCTCAACTTCCATCTGGAAAAGAATAACGACAGCAACACCACCACCCTGCTGGACAACCTCTCCAATCTGGGACTCAAACAGCTGGTAAACACCCCCACCCACCACGCCGGACACACGCTCGACCCAATCTTCTCCTCCAGCAAGCACATCTCCTTCATTCACACCACAGGACTCCACTGGACGGACCACAGCTGCATCCAATTCAACTTCAGAAAGACCACAACCCACCACCACCCACAACAAGTCCCACGCAGAAACTGGAACAAAATTACCACCGACCAGCTCACCACATCGCTACACCAAAACCCTCCCGCCAAACCATCGGACCCAAACCAAGCAGCAATCAATCCCGCACAATGGATCACCCACTGCGCCGACGAATTAGCACCCTTGAAAAACCATCACAACAAACCAGGTAGCAAAAAAGCCTCCTGGTTCAATGACGACCTCAAGAACTCCAAAAAGAACTGCCGTACCCTCGAAAAAGCCTGGCGAAAAAAACCAACCACAGACAACAGGACCGCCCTCAAGAACGCCACCCGCAAACACCACCAGCTGATCTGATCCACCAAAAAATTAGCATTCAAGGATCGACTCGACAACAACGCCCACAACAGCAAGGAACTCTTCAGCATCGCCAAAGAGCTAACCAATCCCAGCGCCGGCTCTAACGACATCACTCCCTCTCAAGACCTCTGCAACTCTCTAGCCTCATTCTTCCACAGCAAAATCGCTGACATACATAACAGCTTTGGCGACCAGTCCACCGCCCTCACCACCACCGAACTGAATCCCCCCACCACCACCCTTGACGCCTGGGACCCAATCAGCACCGAAGACACCATCCGCTTGATGAACTCCATTCACTCCGGATCACCAACCGACCCATGCCCCCACCACATCTTCAACAAGGCCGATTCCATCATCGCACCCTATCTCCGGGATATCATCAACTGCTCCCTCAACACCGCTATCTTCCCAGAAAGCTGAAAACATGCCGAACTCAGTGCTCTACTGAAGAAACCCACAGCAGACCCGACTGAACTTAAAAACTACCGCCCCATCTCGCTCCTCCTTTTCCCTGCCAAGGTCATAGAGAAGACCGTCAACAATCAGCTCGCAGCCTTCCTCGAATCTAACGGCTCCCTCGACCCCTCACAGTCCGGCTTCCGAGCCAAACACAGCACAGAGACCGCCCTCATTGCAGCTACAAACGACATCCGAACACTTCTCGACAACGGGGAAACAGCGGCCCTCATCCTCCTGGACCTCTCCGCAGCGTTTGACACGGTCTGTCATAGCACCCTTGTACAACGCCTCAAAAACGTCGGGATACAAGGAAAAGCACTGGACTGGATCATCTCGTTTCTCGCCGGAAGAACCCAGAGAGTACGCCTCCCCCCTTTCAGATCAGAGGCCACCGAAGTCATCTGCGGCGTACCACAAGGATCATCGCTCAGTCCCACCCTCTTCAACGTCTACATGAGCCCCCTCGCATCCATCGCACGCCAACACAACCTCAACATCATCACCTATGCCGACGACACCCAGCTGATCCTCTCCCTCACCAAAGACCCAAACACCACTAAAACTAACCTACACGAAGGGATGAAAGACATTGCCGAGTGGATGAAGAACAGCCGCTTAAAACTGAATTCTGATAAGACGGAAGTCCTCATCCTAGGATCATCACCCTCCGCATGGGACGACTCATGGTGGCCACCGGCCCTGGGCAGCGCACCCAAACCAACAGACCATGCTCGCAACCTGGGATTCATTCTAGACTCCTCCCTCTCGATGACCAGACAAGTCAACGCCGTCTCATCATCATGCTTTAACATCTTACGTATGCTCAGAAAGATCTTCCGCTGGATCCCCACCGAAACAAGAAAGACGGTCACCCAAGCACTTGTCACAAGCCGACTGGACTACGGAAACACCCTCTTCGCCGGAACAACAGCCAAATTACAGAATAAACTCCAACGCATTCAGAACGCCTCCGCCCGACTTATCCTAGACATACCCCGTCACAACCACATATCCGGTCACCTAAGAGACCTTCACTGGCTCCCAGTCAACAAGAGAATAACGTTCCGTCTCCTCACCCACGCACACAAAGCCCTATACGACCTGGGACCCAAATACCTCAACACGCGCCTGACCTTTTACACCCCCACCCGCCAACTTCGATCGTCCAATCAAGCCCTCGCCGCGATGCCACGCATCCGAAGAGCCACCATGGGAGGAAGATCCTTCTCCTACTTAGCGGCCAAAACCTGGAACTCTCTCCCCACCCACCTCCGCCTTACACAGAACCACCTCTCCTTCAGAAAACAACTCAAAACTTGGCTATTTGATAAGTAACGAACACCCCCCCCCCTTCCCTCAAGCGCCTTGAGACCCTCTGGGTGAGTAGTGCGCTATACAAATGTTTTGACTTGACTTGACTTGTGAGTGCAGGGTGGGATGTGCCTTTCTGAGTTCTGGGCACAGCACCAGACCTTTTGACATTACCAATGCTTGTATTGCATTTGTTTCCCTTTAACAGGCCACTAACGCCAAATGGGTCCTCTTGATGTATCATCGTTTTTATTTGCACATTATGCTTGTAATGCACATCTTTCTTTGTTAAGAGGTCAGCCACACACGGGCCTTGTTGTACATGCTATACAAAACTTCCAAACTAATAAAAGAAAGGAATATTCTTTGACCATTCCTCTTCCTACATGCACACTCTCCTCACGTCGTCCGTCCCTTGAAACACTTTCTTTCCCCCTTCGGTTTATTTATTTATTTATTTATTTATTTTTTGCGATTTTATATAGCGCAAACTTTACCCGATGGTGTCAGAGCGCTTTACATAGGACCCAGTTTCAAACATAAGGAATGAAGGTTACAAGCGGACAAAAAATGTGCAAATTTTTGACTTACATAAGAACCAGTTGAAAACATACGGATTTAGGATTACATACGTTATAAAAAGGTACAAACGGAAAAAATTGCAAATGTACAAGAGATAAAGTCACACAAGGAGGAGATACAAATTCTAGGCATATACTAGTAATATCTCTATCTACTTAGGGAGGAGATACACATGGATATACTCTAATTCTCTTCATTCCGCCATCTCCCCGCCCCTTCCACCGTCGCTCCACCCACCCCGCTTTCCAGGGCTGCAGTCTGCTGCAATTATGCTGACTCATGCAGGCGGGATCCGCACTCCCAAAGCATGACTCATCGCTACCACGGAGGACCCAGTGATTGGCGGAAAAAGCCCACACCCCTTTAAAGAAAACACCAGCCCAACTAACCTTGAACGACAGGATGTTCGATCCTCCCTCTGAGAGCAGGGCAAGGGAGGGAGGCTGGGTGACAGCCTCTGAGCAAACTCCTAGGCTGCCTCTGACACACGACGATTATCTGCCGGCTCCTTTGGGACCGCTCAGCTGACGGCCTCCTGATAAGGCCGCACTTTTAAACACAGCCCTACAGAAGATGTCTGTCAACCGTTGTCTGAACATTCCTTCTTGCTTCCTTTTCTATTTTTCTAATTTCTCCCCTTTTGTTTTTACTTTTTTCTCATGCTTTCTTTTTCCCCCTTTCTTGTTTCTTTCTTATCGCTTTCTCTACTTCTAATTCTACTTCTAATTCTCTGACCCTTGTTCTTCTAACCGTCTATCTTTCCTTTCTATCTTGCCTTCTTCCTCTTTTCATGTGTTCATTTGATTTCCCACTTTTTAGCTCTCATCCATCTCTAATTTTTTCTCTTTTTTTCCTTTTCCACTAATTCATTCCCATATTCACATTTTCCCTTCTTTTTGTTTCTATGCCTCCCTTTTTCTTCCTCTTTCTCTCACTCCTTTTATAGATTTATTTTCTTCTAATTTTCTGTCTGTTTTCTGAACTTTCTGCGTTGTTTTTTATTCCTCCATTGTCTTTCTTTTCTGTCTTTCTTTTTGTCTCCTTTCTTTGACTCCTTTCTCCCTTTATTTATTTTTATCTTTCTGTTTGCTTCTCCTATCTCACCCTTTCTAGACTTCTTTCTATTTCTTTTTTCTTTCCTTCTTTATTTCTCTTTTCTTTAATATTTTTCCTCTTTTTGTTTCTGCTTCTGATCATTATTCTTTTTTTCTCTTCTATCCTTTTTCATTCTTTCTCTGTCTTTCCTTAGTCTTTCTATCTTTCTATTTATTATCCGTTTTCCTCTTCTGTTTTTTTCTGTCTTTCTCAAGCTGTTAACTGTCTTTCCTTGTTTCTGTTTCTCTCTTAAGAAACTCCGTTCCCTTTTCCCGTCTTTTTCTTCCTTTCTTGTTTTCTCTTTACCTTTTTTCTTCTCCATTCTTTTTACTTCTTTCTCACCTCGTTTATTACTTTCTTAATTCCATTTTTCTTGTCTTCTTATTGTTCTTCCTTTCTGCCCCTTCTTTTAAAATGTTACCAGCTGTGGTTCTTAAATGGCGCCGCCAGAGATCTCTCCAGTGTTGGAGGAAGTGAGTGGTTGTAGGCACTCAGTGCACACAAGTCTGTTATAGTGAAGCCCAAACTTACACCAGTATTGGGGGGAGATGTCGTCCAGCATGAACACCATCTTCGATCCAGACATCCCACAGTCCCATGCCTAGATCTTACTGAGCCTTCCTAATGAACAGGCATGTCCCTTTGCTCTGGGAGAGGCAAAGCAATCAACATTGGATTATGCACAGCCAGGCGGCCCATCGCCGCTCTATGGGGGGAAGAAATGGTGCCGAACTATGGTGCTTGGCTCAACAAGCTCTGGGACCTTTCTTGGGTATGAAAAGCTCTCAGCAAATCTGGAAAGGAAAGAGGCCACATTTGAGAGAAGTTGGGGACAATGTATTGACTTCCTGGCCTCAGAATGCAGGGAGCTCTCCAGCCCCAGATATACCAGGGGTCTTGTATCACACAGGCCCACCGTACTTAAGAATGGAGACTGTCGCGCCTAGCCCAGTTTGGAGTTGGAGAGGTGAACATTCAGGAGAACACACGCAGAGCTGAAAGCGAAAGAGGGATTAATAAAACGCACAGACCGGTTGAGGGGAAGGGGAGTGATTTGTTGATTAGTTATGGCTGGGTGAAATACTTGATAACACTGTTTGATTAACCACTTTTTTGCCCCATTTACACTATTAGCTGCTGGTTTTTCGACTTTGAATGAGCACTGGGGCCTGCTGTCCAGACCTCAGTGCCAGTGTCCCGACCCATTACAAATGGGTATCCTTAATTGGGTATACAACCTTTTCAACTAAACTTTTACAACGACCTACCATTACAACGCAACTTTTACAACGCAAACTATTACAACGCATTGCTCTGGGGGGCGCTCTAGGATAGGGAATATGTTAATTTACTATCCAATAACCTTCCCTACTATCCACGGGGACTGGAGTTGGAATAGTAAATTAAACTATTCACTATCCAGCACCCCAAAGCGCTATGCGTTGTAATGGTATGCGTGGTAAAAAACGCGTTGTAAAGGTAGGCGTTGTAAAAGTATGCGTTGTAACGTCATACATCCCCTTAATTGGATACACCATTTTTTTCCCATAGGTGTGAAGCCCACTGGTAGCCACACCTGTAGGGTGGGCTACCCTGCTCTCGACAACCGAGGAAGGGTCATACCATCTTAAACAAGCCAGATGCCACACTCACAGGACCTTCGTCCTTAGAGAGGAGAGGACCCAGTAGTCCATTGGCCAGTGACTGCGTGGTCCCCCCTGGGCTCTTTCTTGGGATAAGTAGGGCACCCCTTGGCACCATGCCCCTCAGTACCCACTACATCTGGAAAGACAACAAGAAGAAGATCACTGGGCACACATTCGAAGCACACAAAGAGAGGCAGGGACATCGGAGCAACTGCACCTGCTGCACTTTAGGCTAGCAGAGTTTGGACCCTGTTTTGCATGCCTGGATTGGGAAAAAGTTGATTCCCAGCCCAAATCTGAAGCAGAGACTCCAAGGGTCAGTTGCATGCCTCCCCAGAATGGAACTGGGGACAATAAACCTGAAAGAGCCCAAGTTGCATCTCTGGTAGCCCCCGCAGAAAGGGTGTCGCTACCAGATGCCGGGCAAACCAAAGGATAATTCAGAAATAGCCAAAAGGTTCACCTGTTACTGCTGGACTCATGAGTGTTGGTTGTGATGGTATTCATTGCCAAAGAGGGACGCCAGCCCCCGCCAAACATTTGCAGTGACCGCAGTGCACAGAGGACTTCGTGGGGCCCCGATATCCCTAGACAGAGTCGCCTAACTCACTTGTGGGTCGAGGACTTGACCGTACTTCACCCCCGTCAACCACACAGCATCAGGAGCATCCTTTGCCAGCATCCCTCAGCATCAGGACCACTCTATTAAAGTCTATGGCGGTCATCCTGTAAAGTAGAGAACTTGCTTCAAAAACCCTCTGGTGGCCAGGTAACTCTCCAAAGTATCCTTTCTGGGCCCCTAGGCCTTATCCCTGCTGCATTTGATCGCCCAGGTAGAGCCAGACTATTTACAATAACTTTTACAAACTTTACATTTGCTAATGCTTGTTTGCATGCAGTTCCATATAAAAGTGATAACAAGTTCTAAAACCTGTATCTCCGGAACCCTCCACTGGATTTTGTTAATCAAGGTCTCAAAAAATTCATAAAAATATGTTGTTGTGTCTTTTTATTGTTTTGTGATTTTCTTATTTCGTTGTTTGGTGCTGTTAAATGCTTCACACTAAGTCCATTTGCCAAACCTTACTGCTCGCAGCCACAGCTACCCTGGGTTGAGCTTAAGGTTAGGTAAACGATACTGACTGAAGCCAAGACGGTATATGTGAGATGACTCCATGATTAGACCGCACAGCAATATCATACAGTACACCCAGATCCTCACACCGCTCCACTGGCCAATGGTTGTACGTGGGTGTATGTGGAAACTCTTAATAATTCAAAGAATTAAACCATAAAAATGCTTAGCTTTGAAAAACAATACTTTCAAGAACTAATTTATGGGTTATGATTGCTTGACAGCTATACCATGTTGGGAAGGCCGGGGGGACTGGAGAGATGTTCACCTGTGAGCAATGAAGTCTGTAGCAGGGTATAATGTTAGGGTGACCAGACGTCCTGGTTTTGCCTGGACTGTCCTTGGTATTTAACCACTTCCGTGCTGATGACGGAACTGCTCCGTCATCAGTCGCGGTAGCGCTGTGCTGATGACTGAGCGGTTCCGTCATGGCCCGCTCGACGCGCCTGCACGGCTCGTTCCATTGAGTGGGCGGGGCCATGACGGAACCGCTCCGTCATGAGCACAGCTCAACCGAGGCTGGTGACGGAGCGGTTCCGTCACCAGCATGGGCGCGCCGCGCGGGCCCCTGCCCCCTTAGCGCTGCGGCGGAATAGCCGCCACAGCGAAGGTGTTAAAGGCTGCCCCTATGTCCCAACACTTTCTGGCAAAACAAAGACATGTTCCAGTTTTTGAGAGAGGGCTGGATGAACATGCACATTAATCAGAGGGGTGTGCAGGCTCACGTTTCATCTGGACCTCTTATCACACCAGAGAAACAACTTACGTTTTACTGAGTCACCTGCTATGCTGCCTCGCTTCATTCAAGCAGCACTGCACGATTGAATGAGGGTGAATGAGGTCTGCAGTATCCATAACACAGGGCTGGGAGAGTATATATACCCTCCACCGGCATATATACATATATATATATGCACACTCAAGGGGTTGCTTCTTTAGCCCAAGATTTGTATTTCCAGTAATGCGTTTCGAATGGCACGCAGTCTTGCTCACATTGTGTGCAGTCGAAACGCATTACTGGAAATGAACATTTTGGGCTAAAGAAACGATCCCCTGATTGTGCGCTTACTTGGATTTACAATTATATACACACATATACATATATATATATAGAGATAGATAGCTACATAGCTAGATAGCTAGATAGATAGATAGATAGATAGATAGATAGATAGATAGATAGATAGATAGATAGATAGATAGATAGATAGATAGATAGATAGATAGAGGGAGGGCGATAGATAGATAGATAGATAGATAGATAGAGAGATAGATAGATAGATAGATAGATAGATAGATAGATAGATAGATAGATAGATAGATAGATAGATAGATAGATAGATAGATAGATAGATAGATAGATAGATAGATAGATAGATAGAGTGAGGGCGATAGATAGACAGACAGACAGACAGACAGACAGACAGACAGACAGACAGACAGACAGACAGACAGACAGACAGACAGACAGACAGACAGACAGACAGATAGATCTATCACTAAAGGAGTGTCAACGTTTAGTGTCCTATTTCTATGTCAGTGCCCGTCCTGGTTTTTGGTTCTGATAATGTGTAATGTGTACATTTAAAAAAGAGCTTTCGGATTGGTTGTTTGTTGCCATCACTCAATGGAATTCAAGGCAATTAGCCAGACCATGGACACCTTTCTGGTCCGAGCTCTCGAAAGGCAGGGCAGTCCTATCTATGGCATAACAAAGAGACTGCAAGACCCTATGAGACACTCACCTCTCAGAGGCAAATCATAAACAAAAGCTGATCCGCAAGACAAGGACCAGGAACCGCTGTGAACAGGAGATAGGACAAGGCTGTCTGGGACAGTAGAACAAGGGCCAGGACCCCTGTCAACAGGAGATGGGAAGGCTGTCTGGGACAGTAGAACAAGGGCCAGGACCCCTGTCAACAGGAGATGGGAAGGCTGTCTGGGACAGTAGAACAAGGGCCAGGACCCCTGTCAACAGGAGATGGGAAGGCTGTCTGGGACAGTAGAACAAGGGCCAGGACCCCTGTCAACAGGAGATGGGAAGGCTGTCTGGGACAGTAGAACAAGGGCCAGGACCCCTGTCAACAGGAGATGGGAAGGCTGTCTGGGACAGTAGAACAAGGGCCAGGACCCCTGTCAACAGGAGATGGGAAGGCTGTCTGGGACAGTAGGACAAGAGCGAGGACCCCCCGTGAGCGGGAGATGGGACAAGGCTGTCTGGGACAGCAAGACAAGGGACCCAAGTGAGCAGGACGTGGGACAGAGGCCCATAGATTGGGAGTACCAGAAACACACCTCTATGGGACAGTGGACGAGTTCTGCAGCACAAGAGAGCAGGGCTCCTGGGACTGACGGACAGGGACAGGGCTTCTTGGGTCAGCAGGATTACCTGGGACCAGGAGAGGGCTACATGGGACAGCAGGGTCTCCTGTGAACAGGACGAGAGGAAGAGCCTCCATGAACAGGGATGGGGTCATTATGATACTGTGGACAGGCTCAGCAGCACAAGAGAGTAGGACCCCCAGGAACAGCAGGGAAGGGGAAAGGATCATTTTGGAAGTAGGTGAAGAGTTAGGGTTGTGTGAGGCTGCAGAGCAAGTGTTAGGACTCCAGGTAAGCGGGTCAGAAGACAGGACCCCTTAGGAGAGCAGACAATGGGCAGAGCTTCCTATGTGCAGGACAGTGATGCCCGGGACAGCAGTACAAGGGGCAGGCCTCCTGTGAGTGGTTCAGATGGCAGGGCTCAATGGGACAGCTGACATGCTCGGTAGCACAAAAGAGCGGGAAACATCCTTTACAACGCAACTTTTACCACGCAGTGCCTTTACGACGCAACTTTTACAACGCAAACCATTACAACGCATTGCGCTGGTGGGCGCTCTAGGATAGGGAATACGTTTAATTTACTATCCAACACCTTCCCTAGTGTCCACGGGGACTGGAGTTGGAATAGTAAATTAAACTATTCACTATCCAGCACCCCAAAGCGCTATGCGTTGTAAAGGTTTGCGTTGTAAAAACCGTGTTGTAAAGGCATGCGTGGTAAAAGCATGCGATGTAATGTCATACATACCAAAAGAGCAGGGTTCCCTAGGACTGGTGGACAGAGACGGCACTTCCTGAAACTGGTGGACAGGGAGAGGACTTCTTGGGACTGATGGACAGGGAGGGGACTTCCTGGGACTGGTGGACAGGGAGGGGACTTCCTGGGAATACTGGTCAGGGACAGGGCTTCCTGGGACTGGTGGATAGGGAGAGGACTTCCTGGGACAAGTGGACAGGGAGAGGACTTCCTGGGACTGGTGGACAGGGAGTGGACTTCCTGGGACTGGTGGACAGGGAGAGGACTTCCTGGGACTGGTGGACAGGGAGTGGACTTCCTGGTACCGGTGGACAGTGACAGGACTTCCTGGGAATACTGGACAGTGAAAGGACTTCCTGGGACTGGTGGACAGGGAGAGGACTTCCTGGGACTGGTGGACAGGGAGAGGACTTCCTGGGACTGGTGGACAGGGAGAGGACTTCCTGTGAACAAGACAGGGCTTCGTGTCCCAGGGCATGCTTGGATCAGACAGCAGGTCAAGGGGCAGAGCTTCCTGTGAGCTGAACAGCAGAGAGAGAGCAAACAGGAACAGAGCTCGGTCTCTATGGACCAGTGGACAAGCTCCACAAGACAAGACAGCAGAGCGCCCTCGAACAGCCGGATTAATAAATCCTCATCCACCAATCAAATCTTATTCTTTCGTGCTCCGATAATGGTATTAATAATGTAACCTCTTAGCTAAGCTTGGGTTGACCTTGAAGTTCTTTGTATCTTTGTATTGTGCTGTTGTTGCAAAGTGTGGTCTACACACACCTTCCTGTCATAAACCATTGCTGCTGACATCAAAGGTGAGGTAAGGATACCTATCTGGAAAAGCAAGCCAACTCCTTCCATTCCATCCTCCAGTAAGTCACAGGGCCTGTCCCATCTCTGGCAATGCTGGACCACCGCTCGGCCCATGACCCATCAACCCTGGACCCCTGCCTGGCTGGGCGACCATCTCACCCCAGGTCATTACTGACTGTCAGCAGTCCTGAACTTTTCACCTACAAATCAATGATCCCCTGTCTCAGTTCTAATTAGTTAAAAGAGCAAAAACAAGACTACAACTCCCACAATGCCTTAGGTTATCACATGAAAGCCGAGAACTGGAACAGTGTCCCCAGTGACCTAGAAGGAGGTGGTCACCGTTTTGCTAGGGCACTGCTAAATGTCTGCAGGGCCCTACAATGGCCGGAGTTACGCTTGGTTTCTGCATTTGCTTGTGCTTAGCAACAAGAGCTACTATTCGACCCCTGCCAAGCCTCCCTCTCTCCTCCCCCCCCCTGTAAGCCCTCTAAAAGCATCGAGCACGGGATCACAAAAGTCCTTCCCTTGCCACAAATGAATGCAATAAGTAGAGCGAGAAATTTACCACCCCGGGGCTCAGCCTGGGACAGAGGGAATAAATGCATCAGAGGTAATAGATTGAAAGTTAAAAAGCCACACCAGTGACGTGGGTCCACGTGACTGCATGCTTGGATCCAGGAATTTTTGAAGCAACATTAAGCAGGTTTTCAGGGCCTGGGCCTTGGGCAGCCGGCTGCTGGCACCATCAGTCTACCTACAACTCAGTACAATGAAAAACACTTTACTGGCATCAGACGTCAGGCAAAGCCTGCCAAAGGTTATCGCTGTATTGTTAAACAGAAGAAATGTTAAACAAGAAAAGAAAAAGGCAGTGATGCGTACACGTGCATGCGTCATCACACGTGTCCATGTGCGCCATGACGCTACAGCAACCCCAGCATCACACGGATAAACACAAATGCGTGATAATGCAGACACCATTTTATTTTTTTGTTTAATTTCCAACTCCAAGCTAGCGGACGTCCATTGTGGAGTAGATAATCAAAAAAATATAACAATTGTGTCAAAGTGCTTTTAAAAAAAAAAAGAAATGAGTGGCCTAGCTGCAATTGCAGCTGCTAGACCTTCCTAGAAGATAGAAATATTTGATTTTTTGTGAAAGAGCGTAACTATGAGGGACAGGAAGCTAAGGAGGGGATAACCCTGGGGTGAGGGGAGGCTGGGGACAGCGGAGAAGCTTGTGCGGTTGGGAGGAGGGTTAAAAATAAAATGTAAAAAAAAACTGGACAGAGGTTCTGAGAAGCAACAGACAAGCTCAAGGGGATGGTGAGATTAACAGTAAAAGCAGAAAGGGCCGAGATTTGAGGGGGGAGCAGCACACACAGGAGACAGGCAGAAAACACATGCACTCTACAAGAATGCTGGAGTAAAGAAGAAAAAGTAGATCCCTAAATGCAAGCAGTGGAAGGATACGAGTCATCCAGTCAAAAGATCTAAAGAAGCTATGGTCCAGGTGAGATGGACACAACAAGATGCAGGAAAACAATCAAATAAGAATCACGCAAATGAAAGTGACGAGAAAGCCAGCCATGGTAAGCAATGAGCGGGGAACATCCTTTACAACGCGGATGTTGCCCCGCAGTGCAGTTACGACGCGTCTTTTACAACGCAAGTCGTAACCACGACTTGCGCTGGAGGGCGCTCTAGGCTAAGGAATAGTAGATTTACTATTCAAACACCTTCCCTACTGTACGAAGGCTGGTGTTGGAATAGTAAATTTAACTATTCCTAAGTCCAGCACCCTACAGCGCAAGTCGTGGTAACGACTTGCGTTGTAAAAGACGCGTTGTAAAGTACCGCGATGTAATATATCGCGTGGTAACAACTTACATCCGCAATGAGCTGACCCAACGCTCTCTCTCAGTATTATTTATTTGTATTTATTTTAAATGTTTTATATAGTGCTGGATAGACCCAGAGGTATCAGAGCGCTTTACATGATTAGGATAGTATAAGGCAAACATGGTATAAAAGCATATAAGAGGTAAGGAAACAACAATGTGAGAATATACAAAGTAAGAACAACATAAGCATTATAAAAATCATGATAGATAAACAGGAGCTGGAGCAATACACCTCAAGTAATATGATTCAAGTAGTTAGGTAGAGTGGTGTACATGAGGAAGGGCAGATATTACGGAACAAATACAAGTATGGTGATAGGAGATCCGGAGTACGGCACAGGCGTAAGGCACGGGTTAGGATCCCCAATAGTAATTGAGGAGGTGGGTTTTGAGGTCTTTTTTGAAACTGTAATAGGAGGGGTTACAGCGCAGGTGTTTTGGGAGGGCATTCCAGATAGTAGGGGCATTGCCAGAGAAGGAGCGAGACTGTGTGGCTTTCTTTTTATGCAGAGGTGGGATTAGGAGGAGGGTGTTGGAGCTTCTCAAGGTACGAGTGGTACCAGCGATGAGGAGTTTCTTGGAGAGGTACTGCGGATTTTTTTGGTGAAGGGCTTTATGAGTTAAGCAGGCAGTTTTGTAAGCAGACCTGCCTTCGATAGGGATTGCTATTGTCGGTAATACATACCTGTCAACTCACACGGTGCCAGTGTGTCACACGTTTTCAGCTCCCTTCACACAGTCACCCAGTGAGGAGCCAAAATCATAAGGCGGCAGGAAAAACGAGCTTAAAACCACTGTAACAGGGCAGGCCCAGACTGGCCATAGCGGTCACCGGGCAATCCCCCGGTGCGCCGCACGGGTGGGGGCCGGTTTTGGGCCCCTGGGGGGCCGATTTTGTTACAGGGCACTTTTTTTGCAGCATAGCCCCAGGGGGCCATTTTTGTTACAGGGCCGAATTTGCAGCATAGCTGCAAAATCGGCCGTGTACCAAAATCGTCCGAAAACCGGCCCTGGCAAAGAGCTCGGTGGCACCTCCAACCCCCGAGTGGGGAGGGGGGGCCAGCCGAGCACTTTGCCAGGGCCGGTTGTAGTTCCCAGCTGGCCCTGAAACAGGGGATTTTCAGATCGTTTTCTGAGGCTGTAAGCCGTGGATGTCAATTGAAAAGTGTAAAAACCTCCCAGGACATTAGCGACAGGTTTTATGATCCTTTGTTTTGTTTTTTTGGGGAGGGACTTGGTGAGGGGCAGAGTGCCTCTTACAGACCTGCCAAATCACACGGTGCCATCGTGTCACACGGTTTCGGCTCCCTTCACACGGTCACCCACTGAGAAGCCGAAATCACGCGGTGGCAGGAAAAACGAGCAGGAAACCACTACACAGAGTTGATTTCCCGCTTGTTTCGGATGCTGTAAGCAGCCAATGTCCATTAACCCGTTGGCTGCTTCTGCTTTTTTGCGGCAGTGCGGCCGTTTTAAAAAACGGGCACGGCCGCGTCGGCCATTGGCCGACGGCAGCACCAGCGAATGGCCGACGGCAGCATGGAACGGGTTAAAGGATGTGAAAACCCCCCTAGGACATCGGCGACCACCTCAGTGAAGATTTGATTTTTTTTTCGTGAGGGGAGGCAGTGGAGAGGAGTTGCTGGATGGTTTTTTTTTGTGACAGGCGAGTTAGTGGAGGGCAGAGAGCCTCTCAGTAGGTCTCCCCACGACGCTCAGCCTTCCTCTTCACACAGGGACATTTCATTATAAATTGGCAGGTATGCTCTTAGATAGCACTCATCACCGGCCCGCCCCCTCCAAGGCCCCACCTCCTCCTCACACGGTGAAGTTATTGTGTAAATTGGCAGATATGCTAATAGGTCTGCAACAAACAGAGCTCAAAGCTGTCTATGGAGGAGAATGAAAAACAGACAAAAGTCAGCATGAGGCCTCAGCAGCTCCACTGAGCTGTCATAACTGGTGGCTGAGGGGCAGGAAGGTGTGCTCATGCATAGCAGAGAGAGAAGGGGGCGGGGGAGAAACATACAAGCAAAAAAAGAAAGTAGGTTAAAATCTCCTGACAGAGTTTGACCGACAGTCTCCTTGAAATAAATTTACATTACATTATATTTCCCTGAAAAACATAGCAAGTAACCCTTAAATTGCCATTCCAGTGTTTCATGATCCCCTCAAGAATCACAGGATATTCCCCCAGATGCATCAACAACCCAATTTGCGATTCCTTAATAGCGAAAAATACCGATTCGCTATTAAGGAATTGCAAAATGGAATGCATCAAGAAATCACTTAAAAAATAGCGATTTCTTAAAATTCCTTAATTGCGAGTCGCAAATTGCGAGTCGCAATTAAGGAATACCTCCCCATTCATTCCTATGGGCCTAGAGGCCCAAAGGAATGAATGGGAAGACAATCTCAATTTGCGAATCGCAATTAGCGATTCACAAATTGAGATTGAGATTTCACGGGTGCAGGGGTGTCCAAAGGACACCCTGTTGCACCCCTGAAATTGATATGTGCACATATGTTGCGCACACACATGCCCTTAGGGCATGTGTGTGCGCAACATGAAACTTTGAAAAATACACTTTAGTGCATTTTTCAAAGTTTTTGCAAATTACCATGAAGTTGTACTTCATGGTAATTTGTGAGCCCTATTAGCGATTTCGCTATTTTAAAAACGTTCATGCATTGCATTTAAGGAATCTCAATTTGAGATTCCCAATTTGAGATTCCTTAAATGAAATTAATCGCAATTTAGCGATTTCTAAAATTGCGATTTTTGCATTTGGGATGATGCATCCCAAATGCAAAAATACCGCTCGCAAAGGGGCAGATTCAGAGAATCACTCCCTTGGACGCCTGCACATCTGAGAGGCGTGCTACAAACCGACAATGCGTATCCGAGAGGCGTGCAGCAAACCGACAAGGCGTATCCGAGAGGCGTGCAACAATCCGACACTGTGTGCACAGCGGAAGCGCGCCATGGACTGTAATGTGTACACAACATTGTGTATTTGCAACAAGAGCTACGCTAATGCCACTGCTCCTGTCTTCCAGGACAATAAAACACAGCACTGCTTAAAGGCGCCGCGAGCTATGTTCTTATGCATAGCGCTTCCTATTGCAGAGGTGCTGTTTTCTCTGTAAGTAAATACCAGGTGTTACTGAGACCCAGCACAATGGAGCTCAGTTTAGGCACCTCAGAAGGATGAAAGGCTGGCCCGGTGCTGCCCAGCGCTGGGCCTATGAACCGTAAGCGACATACAGATCCCTTATGTTGCAGCAGGCGCTTCAGTCGCTGAGCTGTTTTATTAGCCAGTCGAAAAAGCCTCCTTCCGAATACCAGATCCGGACGAAGAAGGGAGGGGTGCCTAGAAGACATCCAATAGCTTCCAGCGGCACCCTTTTATCACCCTGTTCCAGCCAGGAAAAAGAAACACGGCATCGTGTGTAGGAACGCGGTTTTCCATAGATACAGAATGGAAACCCAAACCCCAGCGCCCCCCCCCCTACACAGCACGAGAGGAACCCCGTGCCGTCCATTTCTAGTGCTTTGAGCACATCTTCGAGTCTAAGCACTTCATTGCCTCTCCGCGAACCCGTGCGACTGCGAGTCACAATCACTGACAGTTTGCACGTGTTCCCTTTGCACTGATCCTGCTCCGCAGAGTGACACTGTGCACGGATCCTCTGTGCACCTCGCCGCCTCACACCCAGCTCCCCCCAGGCGGCGGTCTGTGCTTGAGACGTGTCCGGTCCAACTTGGCGTAGGGCCATTTTACGGCCTGATGGACGATAATCGAATCCACCCTGCCCCCGACCGAGAGGCTGCCATAAATAATATCTCCTTTGCTTTGATTACATTTGTGGCCGACTTTGAACCTTCCCTAATTAACTAAAGTGATTATCACACACGGTGACGCGCCCCGTCTCACCGAAGCTGCCACACTCACCGCACCCACGGGAACACACACTCGCACTACTGGTAACACACACTCACCGCACCCACGGGAACACACACTCGCACTACTGGTAACACACACTCACCGCACCCCCGGGAACACACACTCGCACTACTGGTAACACACACTCACCGCACCCACTGGAACACACACTCGCACTACTGGTAACACACACTCACCGCACCCACAGGAACACACACTCGCAATACTGGTAACACACACTCACCGCACCCACAGGAACACACACTCGCAATACTGGTAACACACACTCACCGCACCCACGGGAACACACACTCGCACTACTGGTAACACTCACCGCACCCACTGGAACACACACTCGCACTACTGGTAACACACACTCACCGCACCCACAGGAACACACACTCGCAATACTGGTAACACACACTCACCGCACCCACGGGAACACACACTCGCACTACTGGTAACACACACTCACCGCACCCACGGGAACACACACTAGCCCTACTGGTAACACACACTCACCGCACCCCCGGGAACACACTCTCGCACTACTGGTAACACTCACCGCACCCACTGGAACACACACTCGCAATACTGGTAACACACACTCACCGCACCCACAGGAACACACACTCGCACTACTGGTAACACACACTCACCGCACCCCCGGGAACACACACTCGCACTACTGGTAACACTCACCGCACCCACTGGAACACACACTCGCACTACTGGTAACACACACTCACCGCACCCACGGGAACACACACTCGCACTACTGGTAATACACACTCACCGCACCCACGGGAACACACACTCGCACTACTGGTAACACACACTCACCGCACCCACGGGAACACACACTCGCACTACTGGTAACACACACTCACCGCACCCACGGGAACACACACTCGCACTACTGGTAACACTCACCGCACCCACGGGAACACACACTCGCACTACTGGTAACACACACTCACCGCACCCACGGGAACACACACTCGCACTACTGGTAACACACACTCACCGCACCCACGGGAACACACACTCGCACTACTGGTAACACACACTCACCGCACCCACGGGAACACACACTCGCACTACTGGTAACACACACTCACCGCACCCACGGGAACACACACTCGCACTACTGGTAACACACACTCACCGCACCCACGGGAACACACACTCGCACTACTGGTGGTCACACACTCACCGCACCCACGGGAACACACACTCGCACTACTGGTAACACACACTCACCGCACCCACGGGAACACACACTCACACTACTGGTAACACACACTCACCGCACCCACGGGAACACACACTCGCACTACTGGTAACACTCACCGCACCCACGGGAACACACACTCGCACTACTGGTAACACACACTCACCGCACCCACGGGAACACACACTCGCACTACTGGTAACACACACTCACCGCACCCACGGGAACACACACTCGCACTACTGGTAACACACACTCACCGCACCCACGGGAACACACACTCGCACTACTGGTAACACACACTCACCGCACCCCCGGGAACACACACTCGCACTACTGGTAACACTCACCGCACCCACTGGAACACACACTCGCACTACTGGTAACACACACTCACCGCACCCACAGGAACACACACTCGCACTACTGGTAACACACACTCACCGCACCCACGGGAACACACACGCACTACTGGTAACACACACTCACCGCACCCCCGGGAACACACACTCGCACTACTGGTAACACTCACCGCACCCACTGGAACACACACTCGCACTACTGGTAACACACACTCACCGCACCCACGGGAACACACACTCGCACTACTGGTAACACACACTCACCGCACCCACGGGAACACACACTCGCACTACTGGTAACACACACTCACCGCACCCACGGGAACACACACTCGCACTACTGGTAACACACACTCACCGCACCCACGGGAACACACACTCGCACTACTGGTAACACTCACCGCACCCACGGGAACACACACTCGCACTACTGGTAACACACACTCACCGCACCCACGGGAACACACACTCGCACTACTGGTAACACACACTCACCGCACCCACGGGAACACACACTCGCACTACTGGTAACACACACTCACCGCACCCACGGGAACACACACTCGCACTACTGGTAACACACACTCACCGCACCCACGGGAACACACACTCGCACTACTGGTAACACACACTCACCGCACCCACGGGAACACACACTCGCACTACTGGTAACACACACTCACCGCACCCACGGGAACACACACTCGCACTACTGGTAACACACACTCACCGCACCCACGGGAACACACACTCGCACTACTGGTAACACACACTCACCGCACCCACGGGAACACACACTCGCACTACTGGTAACACACACTCACCGCACCCACGGGAACACACACACACTCACACTACTGGTAACACACACTCACCGCACCCACGGGAACACACACTCGCACTACTGGTAACACTCACCGCTCCCACGGGAACACACACTCGCACTACTGGTAACACACACTCACCGCACCCACGGGAACACACACTCGCACTACTGGTAACACACACTCACCGCACCCATGGGAACACACACTCACACTACTGGTAACACACACTCACCGCGCCCACCGGAACACACACTCACACTACTGGTAACACACACTCACCGCGCCCACCGGAACACACACTCACACTACTGGTAACACACACTCCCCGCACCCACAGGAACACACACACTCACACTACTGGTAACACACACTCCCCGTACCCACAGGAACACACACACTCACACTACTGGTAACACACACTCCCCGTACCCACAGGAACACACACTCACACTACTGGTAACACACACTCACCGCACCCACGGGAACACACACTCACACTACTGGTAACACACACTCCCCGTACCCACAGGAACACACACACTCACACTACTGGTAACACACACTCCCCGTACCCACAGGAACACACACTCACACTACTGGTAACACACACTCACCGTGCCCACAGGAACACACACTCACACTACTGGTAACACACACTCCCCGTACCTACAGGAACACAAACACTCACACTACCGGTAACACACACTCACCGCACCCACGGGAACACACACTCACACTACTGGTAACACACACTCACCGCACCCACGGGAACACACACTCACACTACTGGTGACACACACTCCCCGCACCCACAGGAACACACACACTCACACTACTGGTAACACACACTCCCCGTACCCACAGGAACACACACTCACACTACTGGTAACACACACTCCCCGTACCCACAGGAACACACACACACTCACACTACTGGTAACACACACTCCCCGTACCCACAGGAACACACACACACTCGCACTACTGGTAACACACACTCCAAGTACCCACAGGAACACACACACACTCGCACTACTGGTAACACACACTCCCGGTACCCACAAGAACACAAACGCACTCACACTACTGGTAACACACACTCCCCGTGCCCACACGAACACACGCACTCGCACTACTGGTAACACACACTCCCCGTGCCCACAGGAACACACACGCACTCACACTACTGGTAACACACACTCCTCGCACCAACAGGACACACGCGCACTCACACTACTGGTAACACACACTCCTCGCACCCACAGGAACACATGCACACTCACACTACTGGTAACACACACTCCTCGCACCCACAGGAACACACACACACTCGCACTACTGGTAACACACACTCACAAGCGAACACAACGCGATGGACAATACAGAACCATCTGGAAACTCACTACTGGACTACTAAGCGCTGCGATGACATACACACGGCACACTGTGCGCTACAGAGGCGACAGGGCTTTAACGACCGATATAGCCCTCGCCAATAGGCTACAATATACACGACAATGAGGCCCATTGCAGGCAGCTGCTTTAGTGTGCCACCACAAAAGGCGCCATGGTGAAAACAATCGCATCACAATGGCCATTTTGTTCGGGAGATAGAAACATACAAACAGCAAAATATTATTTTGCCTGGTGCTCCAGAAACCATTGTTCTGCCTCTAGTTGAGGACAATTGAGGAATGCAAACAAAAGCAGGGCAGGGAATCTAGTTCAAAATCTGTTGCATGGTGTGCAAATCATTACACAACATGGGCCCCAGCTCTCTAGCCCAAAAGTTGGTCAGATATACACCGGCCAGGCCCCTTAGGTCAAGCCATCAAGCACTTCTCTGTATTCCCCGTGTCAAATTGGCACGCACGGGAGGCAAAGCCTTCTCCCATATAGTCCCCCGGTACTGGAATTAACTCCCCATACAGATGCGCCAGTGCACACATTTCTTAGCCTTCAGAAAACTTCTGAAAAATGAATTGTTCTAATCCTCCTCGGTATGGCCACAAGCAGTCTCAGCGCAGAGATGCCCCTTACTGGGTGATTCAGGCGCTATATAAGTCACATAAAAAAATTAAAAAAAATACTGTGTTTGTGAGTAGCCTGCATGCCCCAGAAGTGGGAGGTGATTCCTGCTTCTTGCAAGGTCTTTGTTCGTTTCTCAGTTTCAGAGGTGATCTATCGCAGGACGCACCTGTTATGGGGGGTGAGGGGGGGTGTTGATCTCTGCCCTCTGAGCTCACCTTTCTTGCATTTCTGGTTCTGAGTCTGCTGGCGGTGTTGTGACGGCTGACAGAGACCAGTAGTTTACCCTGGTCCCAGTGGTAGATGCTGCCTTAGAAGTGATGCATCTGGCCCGGACGATGGCCAGTGAAGCGGGTGACCTGGCTGTGAGGTCAGTTTAGAAGCAGCGACTCCTGCGAGGAAGGGCACTGCCACCCTCAAGGTGGGCGACAGCCAGAGCCTAGACACTGGCCCTGACCTCTGATGTCAGAGGAAGAGTTTTATTCTGCACAGAGTTGTGGGCTGGAACCCAGCTCTCTAGGACGCCTTCGCCCGTGTGTTTAGATGGAGACGGTGGCGGTCCATGGTGATGTGAGGGACTTGGGACATGTGTGGGCGGTTGTGGAGATAATCCTTCCAGCCTCAGGTGAGTGAATCTCTCCCAGATCTGAGCTCCTCTGCAATCGCGTGAAGGGAAGAGGTGTGGCGCAGCGGCCAGGGCAGCTGACTCCAGAACCTGGGGACTCATGGTTCGATCCCCGGTACTGACGGCAGATCAGCCCAGCACCATGTGACTCTGGGCAATAGCTCACTTAATCTTCCGACTGCTCCCAGCGCCTTGACACCCTCAGGTAATTGTTCGCGATTTACAAATACTGGATATTTACATCGTGGGAGACTAGGGTTAATTTGGTCTTATTTTCTGTTCACTTTCGATATCCGAAGCTGAACCAGACTCAGCGACTCATTCGTCAGCCTATATATGTACCATGTAGAAAAGACTTCATCAGCCTGTTGGTTTCCTTCTCCAATGAGAATTCATCAATCAATCAATGTCATGCATTGATAATAAGACGTGCTACATCAACGATAACTGAGAAGACAATGCCGGTCGAATATCAACTATAATTCATCGGCCTATGCATCATGTGGTCCATCAATGACAATCAGCAGCCCAGGGACGCTCCTCATCAGTAACACTTAAGTGTCTATGGATGCCACACAGCAGCAATTCGATACCAAAGGGGATGATGGACGGAGCATTTGAGCAAATCAAAGACCCACCCCCAGGCAACTGATCTGGGTTTAATCCATCATCATTCTTTAGCCCACTCCACCACCCCAGTTCAGACATGGCCATATGCAAATCAGTCTGACCCTGTGCCTCATGGGAACAGTCCAGCCCGAACTACCAAGCCATGTCTTCCCTGGACCGGAAACAAGCATCCTGGGACCGGTTTCGGGTTCATAACACTCGTCAGCCAGGCTATCTTGAATCCAGTGGCAAAGTGAGCAAGGGACCTACGTCTGGGCATACAAAGGGGATGATGGACGGAGTGTTTGAGCAAATCAAAGACTCACCCCCAGTCAACTGATCTGGGTTTAATCCATCATCATTCTTTAGCTCACTCCACCACCCCAGTTCAGACAAAAGCGGCAGCAATTCAGCATGCATGTTGTGCGTGTCAATGGATGTGAAACATCAACAATAATCTGGTTGTCTTCCAGAAACAATAGTTCATCGATCTACGGATGTCCCAAAACGACAATATTTCATCGATCTACAGATGTCCCAAAGCAACAATAATTCATCAGGCTGTGAATGTTATACACATCTATGGATCTCTTCCATCGGCAACAATTTGTTGTTCTACAGATGTCATACTCGTCTATGGTTGTTAGACGTCAACATTAATTCATCAATCCATGGACTTCATACTTGTCTACGGATGTCTTACGTCAGCCATAATTCATCTGGTCTATGAGTCAGGTAGCAGGTTTTGGCTGTAGTACATCAATGGTAATTTATGATTCTCTGGCTGTCCTATGTCATCTACAGTTCATTAGCCTTTGGATGTCCTACATCGACAATAATTCCTACAGAAACAATAATTCGTCAGCCCAAGGTAGTCCTACGTCAACAACAATCGATCAGTCAATGGTTAACCTGAGATGACAATAGTTAATCAGCCTATAGTTGTCCCAAGTCAACTCTATTTCTAATTTCAATGATAATTAATTGTGTTACATCAAAGATAATTCATCCACCTGCGAATGCCTTACATCAATGATAATTCATCAGCCCATGGATGTTGTGCACGGACCATAATTGATCAGTCTATGAATTTGCTAATTCGATGCTAATTCCTATGCCATCGTGTTTTATATTGGCAAAAATCCATCACTGCACGGATGTCCTAAGCGAACGCTAATTCATCAGGCTATCAATGTCTTAGGATGATAATTCATGTCCCTGCGGATGTATTTAATCGATGATAATTTGTGTCCCTGCAAATGTCTTTGATCGATGGGAATTCAGGTCCCTGCAGGTGTCTTTCATTGAAGAGAATTCATGTCCCTGCAGGTGTCTTTCATGGATGGGAATTCATCATCCCAGAGATGTCCTACGTGGACGATAATTCATCCACTTCTCAATGTTTTTATGTTGACGATGATTGGTCAATTCATCGGCCTATGTGTCTTACGTCTACGATGAGGCGTCAGCCCACGATTGTCCTATGTTGACGATAATTCATTAGCCTATCAATCTTTTTTGTCAACGATGATTGGTCAGCTGACGGTTGTCCAACATGGACGATAATTCATCCACCTATTGATGTTTTTATGTTGACGATGATTGGTCACTTCATCAGCCTATGTGCCTTACGTATACAATGAGGCGTCAGCCCAAGCTTGCCCTACGTGGGTGATAATTAATTAGCCTATCAATCTTTAATGTCGCTGATGATTGGTCAGCCACGGTTGTCCTTCGTGGATGATAATTTATCAGCCTATCAGGCCTTGCATCGAAGATATTCTGTCAGCCCACGGTTGTCTGAGGTGAGTGATCGCCCTGCATTTCCTCCCTGCCGGTGAAGCACTAAAGATGATGCATCGGCCAGAGGCGCGTCCCATTAACGCCTGGCTTGGAAACAGCCTGTGCTTGGACGCTGACGCACACAGTGTTCTTGAGCACGTCACTCACTGGGTGGGGGGGAGGGGAGGGGAGGAGGGCAGAATCACTGGCACGGGCTGTGGTGGGCCTGCCTTCCAATAGCCGTGCCTAGATATGGGCCATCGTCCTCTTCTGCCCTGCTCCTGCCGTGCCACCCTAGGGCAGCCCACCTTCCACTTACGGCTCTGTTACCCCCCTACCAGGCTCCGGTCAGACTCCCCTCTCCCTCCACTTATAATAGTATGGACCACCGCGCGCCCTTGGGCTCTATTCCTCCCCAGCCGAGCTCTAGTCCGCCCCATGGACCTCATTCAGGGGTCGCAGCTGTGACCCCTGGTTTGCCCCTTGTGACCGCTTGCCTCAGAGATGGTAAAATCAGTGCCTAGAACACAGGAGCAGCTCGTCCTAGTGGGCGACGGTTGGCACTCCATTCTCCTGGTTTTCTGTCATTTTTTTAATTACACAAATAGTGAATAATATTATTCACTATTTGTGTAATTGAAAACGGAGTATATTCGGCTGGAATTGGACTCTATTGGACAGCTAAGGTAAGTGAAACATGCTTTTAAAGGTATGCTGTATGCATGCTGGCGGGTGAGTGTGTTTATCCCACAGCCAGTGCGTGAATGTGGGTGTATCCTTAAGCATGTGTGTGTGAGCCAAAGTAAAGGTCAAAGGGTGTGTGATGTCACTTCCGCTACCCATGGCATTTTGGAGGATTGACACCCATGACCCACCCTTCTCTCTCCCCACTTATTATAGTATGGACCCCCACACGCTCTTCGGCTCAGTTCCTCGCCAGCCAGGTCAGCCCCCCCCCTTACACTTACAATGATATCTGCTCTCCCCTGTGTGCGCTCAGGTAGTAAAATACCCCTTCATACAGAATTTACCACAAATGAACCAGTAAAGCTTCCAGACCAATGCAGGACGCCGCCGCCCCCCCCCCCCCCCCAGAGGTATCCAGAACTCCAAGCAGCACCCCAGCCAGAAGCGGCCTCCAGAACCAGACAGTGAGTACTTCCAAAGTGGGCACAATACTACAGTGAGGCCTCTAGAACCTGTGGCAGTGCTCAAGGTGAGTCCTCAAGAGCTGGAAAAATACTGCTGATGAAGGTTCCATAGGTAAGGCTACCAGAACCAGACACAGAACTCAGGGGAGACCCCTGAACTGGACACAAACTATAGGCCATGTCTCCTGAGCTGGACAAGACACTCCAGGTGAGGCCCTCATGACTGGACACAAGCCTTGTATGAGGTGTCCAGTACAACACTGCACTCCGGGTGAGGCCTCATGAACAGAGAAACTGTGATTGAGATGAAGCTACCGGAACAAGGCAGAGCACCCCTGGTGAGGCCTTGTGAACAGCGCTCTACATGAAGAACCAGACACAGCACTCCTGGTGAGACCTCGTGAACAGCGCTCTAGATGAAGAAGCAGGCACAGCACTCCTGGTGAGGCTACGAAACGGTTTTTTTAGTGTTCAGAAATTTGGCGCACAACTAGTTACGGTATGGTGTTGGTTAATAGGTAAGTAAGTTCTGGTAGGTGCTTCTTGGTCAGAGGACAAACCTTAACCTCTGTTGTTGAAAAGGAGATCAGAGACCCCCTTTTTAGGTCGAGCAGACATACTCTCAATGCGTGAGCATTGAGAGAGTCTGCTTCAGACCTAATGTTGCCCGTTATTGGGAGAGTGGACACCAATCTGACACGAGCGTTTCCTTCGCGGATTTCACCGCGGGAGCGCGCGTCTCACCCGCGCATGCGCAGAGTAACTCAGCATTTTTTTTTTTTTTTTTTTTATTTTTTTTTTATTTCCCAGCCCCGAACCGAATCAGGTATCAGAGCGCTTCACATATAGGCAGCCCCCACCCCCCCCCCCACCCCTCTGCATGCGCACACACAGGCGAGCGCATGCACACGCAGGCACACGGCAGACACTCGCTCACACACACCCCCCTTCCCCACAGTCACACACACGCACTCCAGACACATACACACGCGCGTGACCCCCATTCCCACCACTTACCGGGCTCTTTCGGCGTGTTCAGTGTCTCATCGCTCCACTTCTTCCTCGGCGGCGGCGGCTGTGGCGGCGGGCGGGACTTCCTGCTGGATTGCAGGCCCCGCCCCCGTCTCAGGCAAAAGTGCCTGACTTCCGTTTTTTTTTTTTTTTTTTTTTTACACATCATGGCTGCTACTCTATTAAAACAATGAAATTAGGGATAATAGGAACTTTCCTGTCATACAAATCCTACAAGGCTTATTTTTTCATATTGGTGGTTCGACTCAGAGAAAGTAAAATAATGAAGACTGAGAAAGATAGCAAAATAAATAAGCTGCGAAAGCCAGGTCAAGAGATATGAAGTGTAGGGTAGTACAAGAAAGAGTTATGAGGCGTAATCAAAACTGAGCAAACTTGGTATTCGCAACCCGGGCATTCAGCAGCGGGCCTCTAAAAAAAACAAACTAAGCACTGTGTGTGAAGGGCGTTTATGAACGCATGTACGACTTTGAACTTGAGTTGTCCGTATTGTGTCGTTACATTCTGCTGTCCTGTAGTGAAACCTGTAGAAAAATAATTTGATGGGGTTTTCGGAATTTATTTCTACTGCATCGTTTAACCATATTATCGAGGTGCAATTGCAGCTAAAGAATACTTCTTGCCCCAGTTATGATGTTGTGGGGTTTCTAGTCCGAGATCACCGATTGTTTCCCATAAAATGCACCACTTTCAGATGGCCGCTGCATTCGCCCAGTGCTGTCAGCTCACCCCGGGCTCCCTCAGTTCCTTTTCCGCGGCGGCGCGCGCATATCACAACAAATGGGGCGTGGGTACGGGGGCCGGCGCGCTCCGATGTCGCAGCGGGCCCAGCCAATCGGGGGTGGGCTGACCAGACGCCGCCAAGCTCAGTTTCTTGCAGTTGACTGCGGCTGCCAGAAGGAGAGTCTGGGAGGAAGCCGCAGAAGGACTGAGAGCTGGGGCTTCGCGCGCGGGAGAGGGGGCCCGGAGCGAGGCACACACCTACTTTTACTGACAGGGCACCGCGCCCCCGCTGCCTGGAGATAACAGGTGCTGTAACACCGGCCCACCATGGTGGACAGCAGCCTCCGCACCGCCGCCAGCTGAGTGCACTGCAGGGTGAGTGCTCCCTGCTGTTGACAAAAGGGGTTGTGTGTTTGCGCGTTACACTGGGGCAGATAGATATATCCGTTGCTGGGGTCCGGAGGATCCACAGGAAAGAAGATTGGTTCAGAATGTGTCATGGGTCGGAACTTATTGTGTACTTGTTTTATTTATCACTCCATAAGCTGCCATGTTTGCTCTAGCAGGTCACTGGAGGTGTGCATGCATGCGGCTGGTTTCTGACAGAGTGCGAGAGAGAGAGGAGGAGGCAGACGGGGGGCTCTAGCGAAGTTTTGCAAGCGTAGCTTTCAGCAGCAGTGGCGCATTGAGCTCGCTTCTGCCCTGGCTAGGGTGACCAGAATTTTAAAGCAAAAAAACGGGACATTAAAAAAAATTAGAAGAAGGACTATAATGTTACGTTAAGCGAGCGCACAGAATGACAGCGCTCCTCAGCAGAGAATTACAAAGCAGGCAGTAAGAACATATATAAGATGCTATTTTCAAACCCAGTAGCTTGCATGTGAATTAATTCGCTTTCTTGGACCAACGGCTAACTATCCCCGCTTTGTAAAACATAAAGAAAACCTCACCCCAGTTTTTAGTCGAGCCTCTCCAAAAACCGGGACATGAGCTAAACTTCTCGAAATCTGTCCGGACAGCTGGTGAAAAACAGCGACCATCCTGGCAAATCCGGTACGCCTGGTCAACCTACCCCTGGTAGCGACAAACTGTGGCAGCTGCAATCGTGATGCAGTTCTGCAACGTCACGACAGCAGAAACTTGTGGATAGAGGAGCATTACATCTTGGGACACAGGGAGAAGATGTCTTTCAAGCTAAGACAGGGTGAAAACGTGTCTGGGACCTGTAAGCACAAGCATTTACAATGCAATAGGTCTCGCACTTACGCAAGTTTGAGCTCTTAGCATGGTAAATGACAATGCTATTTATGTATGTTTTACAAACAAAAACATAAATAAAAGGCATTGTCATTTACAATGGCAATAGCTCAAACTTGCGTAATTGCGAGACCTATTGCATTGTAAATGCTTGTTTTAAATTAGGCAATATGTTCCAGAGCACACAATAGTAATAATATATCAGTTTGTCTTTCACTGATGGTGGTAGGGATAGATCGGACACATTGTTTGTTTTTTCAAGTTTTTATTCATTAGTAGTTTCCCTTTCTGGGAATCACTGCGAATATCACTTAAGCCGACACGTGTTTCGTCACAACATGTGGCTGTGACTCTTCAGGGCTAGAAGAGAGTAATTGTATAAATACGATATAAAGATGTAAATGTAATCGCATATATTTGTGATAAGAAAAGGTCACCCGTGAGTGGAAACCAACACAGAAGGGATGGGAAACGGAAACATTTTTTGTATGGTGAGATTCTTAGCCAAATTTCATAGTTTGCTGACCGGAAAACAAAAATGCTCCTAGTGTCGAGGCTAGATCAATGTGTTGTGACAGTCGGCGCATTCAAGAAAGAAGCCACAAACTTATAGATATACGTTAGTTAATATATGAATGTGCACGTGCATAGTGAACATAAATCATATTGTTGTGTGACTACCACTGTTTAAATACATACTCATGTGTCAGAAAATAGCTTGGTCATAGGTAAATGGTATCTAGATTAAACAATATGGCATTTTTCTACTTGTAAGCATTTATAGGTTATATAGAACATTGAGTTCATCCATTGGTTAATATGATGGTTTAATAAGCGTTCTCACTCAAAAAATATACCGGAGTAAATAAATTCATTTCTCGAGAATATCACAAAGTACAGTTTAACCCTGACCATTAATTCGATTATGAAACATGTCCTTCTTTCATTATTTTTAATTACGCCCATGTGCTTTTGAGAACTGAAAAAACCCAAAGTAATTTTTTATATTAAAATTAAACCAAACTCAAATTTACGGTATTCTCACTGTCATAGAAAACGGTCACCGATCTTGAAACCACAGAGTTACACGAAGTGATATCATATGCAAATATTTCATCTCGCCCGATATTTTGGAGCTTAGAAACAAACCATTCAACACTATTAGTATGCCGAGTCACTACATATCTCTAGTATTATGCCGAGTCACTACAGGTCCCAACAACCTAGTTTCATCAAGAATCGGAGTCATTCTATTGTTTGAGGACCTAACGTTTGGTGTTAACATACGACATGCACAGCTGGGAAAACGAGTGTCTAGAGCCAATGGTAAAATGCGCAGTTAAAATCCATTGTGGTAGAGGAAAATTCACGGAAGTGGTTGAGGTTACCTGATTTAAATAATCAAATGGCGTGGTCTGTAGGTAGTAAAACAGAAGAGAGGGGAATACTGAGATTAGATTTTCTAGTTCGTTGCTATACGTTTAAAGGCAATCATTATGACCATCGTTAAGTTTGGGACTTAAACACTCACCGGTGAGCCGGTGATAATTCCAACCCGGTCCTTATCGGGTGGTTAGTTACTATAAGAATGGCAGGCACAAAGTCGCGTTGCCGAAACCAAATGTTCAAGAATTTTGTTCTATCTACAAAATTCTGGGGAGCATAGGCTAGAAATAAAGGGAAGGTTTCGTTAGGGTCGAACGTAGGTTATAATGCATATTACGGATTATATCAGAAAAAAGGCAAGGAATCCTACCCGTGTCAGGCCATAAGTACTCGCCACGAGATCAATCAGTTACCGGATGCGGGAACACCGACCTCATTTCAACCCGCCCCTTTTGTAATATTCCATGAAAAAGAACTAGAGCGCTCGCGCCATCCAGTCATTAGAAAGGGAAAAGTTACTTGACATCCGGTGAACGCGATGTATTAAGTGGTTATAGGGAAAATTGGGTCATATACGAATATAACTCCTCATTTTCACAGCTGCGCAATATTTTCTCTTTGTGGTGTAAAATACGAGCATCTTTCTGTTAAAAACACCACAGTTACGTTAATGGAAAATTATATCATAACATCCGTTGAGGTACATAAAATTGATCTAGTGCGAGGATTAACGCACAAATTATTTTATCAACAGAAATTGAGTAAATTAATCCCTAAAAAAGGGGGGGGAAGTAAGGGGATGCAGAACTTTTTAAATTCGCATCTTTCCCAATTCATAGGGAACCGGGCTAAATTGTAGCAGAGAATTGGCCATTGTTTGTATTGTTAACGTGTTGTTTGCAATATTAATATCATATTTACATCCAAAATCTACAAACCCATCGTGGTGGAGAAACCTTTAGTCATAAACTTGATAAAATATCACATTTGAAGCAAAAATCATCATAGTAAAGATATAATTTTTTTAGTCTTTGCACTGTTACCCATGAGGTGCATTTTACTGATGACTTGACTTATAGTGCAGTTTCATTGGATTGATGAGTCTTCAACTATCAGGACCCAAAAAGAAGTGTAGCTCATCATCAGTGTTCTGGCCTGTTCGTGTCGTATCTAGACGCATTATCCAAAGTGCTTCCTCTCTTCTAAGGCGTAGTTCTCTGTTTCCTCCTCTCACTGTTGCCTGCACAACCTCTATGCCATAGAAGGTGAACAATTTGATATCGCCTTGTGATGGACATGACGCCATATGTATCGCCATCGGGTATCTAGGATCCTCCATTGCATATGCTCTTGCATGTTCCCTTATGCGTTCTCTCAATGGTCTGATGGAACTTCCCACGTATCTACTCTTACAGGCACATTCAATGATGTATACTGTGAATTTTGTATCACAGTTGATGTTCGTATTGATGTAGTGTCGTTTCGATCTGTGGTCAGTGAAGAACTTTATTCCATGGTTTGCCCATCTGCACATAGAGCACATGCCACATTTGAAAAAACCTTTAGATTTCTGGGTCAACCAATCACATGTTCTTATGTCTCTTGGCACCGTTGGACTTAGTCTGTTTTTCAAATTTCGCCCCCTGCGGAAAGTTATTTGTGGATGAGTTCCTATGATGTTTGTTAAGGTTCTGTCTGCACTTAGGATCCCCCAGTGTTTGTTGAAACTTTTGCGTACCACAGGACTTAGTTCGTTAAAATCTGCGATGAGTCTTACGGGTTGCTGTTGTCCAAGTTTAGGAACTTTGGGAATTAAAGTTGAATCTCTGCTTATGTTTTTAATTCTTTTGTCCGCTTTTGCAATGATCTGAGGTTTGTAACCCCTTTTGATAAACCTGGACTGCATTTTCATAATGCAGGTTTGAAATTCTTCTTCCTCACTGCAATTTCGTCTGGCTCTCACGAATTCTCCATATGGGATGCCGTTAATTTGGTGGATAGGATGGGAACTGTTACTGTGGAGAACTGCATTGCAGGCTGTCGTTTTGCGGTACAGTTTACTGTGAAGAGTTTCATTCTTTACATACAGTTCTATATCCAGAAAAGTCACATTGGTTCTGCTAAAATGTGTGGTAAATCTCAGGTTCATCTCATTATTGTTCAAATATGCACAGAAATCCACTAGTGTTGCTTCTGATCCTGACCAAATTAAAAGACAATCGTCTATATAGCGACCCCAGTACACTATACTATCAATCCATTTGGTACCTTTGATGCTCCAGATCATATCCGCTTCTAAGGCACCCATGTAGATGTTTGCAAACGAAGGGGAGAACCTTGAGCCCATGGCTACTCCCCTCGTCTGTTTGTACCATTTTTTGTCAAATAGAAAAAAGTTTTGGTTTAGAATAATGTCCATCATTGTCACTAGCATTTTAGTATGCTCTAACAGTGTGATCGGTCTGGTGTTCAATGCCTTAGTAACCGCTGTTAATCCTAGATCTGGATCAATGGAGGTATATAAGGATACCACGTCTAGGGTTGCCATTAATAATCCAGGTTGCCAAGTGATGTCTTCCAGGATACTAAGGATATGTTTTGTATCCTGTATGTATGAAGGCAAGTTCCTTACCAATGGATTCAGGAATTTGTCCACATATAGTGAGAGCCTCTCTGTGGGGCCCCCAATCCCCGAAACAATTGGTCTTCCTGGGGGCAAGGCGGCCGGTTTGTGGATTTTGGGAAGAGTGTATAACCACGGGTATGATGGGCGTGTAACTTTTAGGTACAGATATTCCCCATCATTTATCAGACCAGCATCTTTCCAGTCTCTTAGATGATTATTGATCAGTATTGTCAAAGGACCCATGGGATTCATAGATATTGCTTCATAGCATGTATTGTCAGAGAGTTGGGAAAGGATTTCTGTATTGTAGTCCGTTCTGTTCATGACCACTACATTCCCTCCTTTATCCGCTTCGCGGATAACTATATCCTGATTCTCACATAGTGTCTTCAATGCTATTCTTTCATCCCTGGTCAGATTGTCTTTTTTTAGATATCTGTTATTTGTTGCTTTGGTCTCATGTTTATTTATGTCTTCTAGTACCAATTTATAGAATGTATCAATAGTGTTGCCACTGGGTAATGTAGGAGTCCATTTAGATTTGTTTTTTAGACCACTGTCAATGGTACTGTTAGTCTTAATTTCCATATCTGCTAGTAGGTCATTGAATGAATTCGGTGGATCATCAAAGTCCGTGATGGATAACAAAAGGTGTGAGGCTAAGGCCTCTTGAATACTGATAGGATTGTTGGAAACATCTACTTGATAATCAGTCATGGTGGTTCTCTCTGAGGGTGAGCCCCAAAAGTGTTTTTTTAGTTCCAGAACCAGACACAGCACTCCTAGTGAGGCCTCATGAACAGCGCTCTAGATGAAGCTTTCAGAACCAGACACAGCACTCCTGGTGAGGCCTCGTGAACAGCGCTCTAGATGAAGAACCAGACACAGCACTCCTGGTGAGGCCTTGTGAACAGCGCTCTAGATGAAGCTTCCAGAACCAGACACAGCACTCCTGGTGAGGCCTTGTGAACTGCGCTCTAGATGAAGCTTCCAGAACCAGACACAGCACTCCTGGTGAGGCCTTGTGAACTGCGCTCTGGATGAAGCTTCCAGAACCAGACACAGCACTCCTGGTGCGGCCTCGTGAACAGCACTCTAGATGAAGAACGAGGCATAGCACTCCTGGTGAGGCCTCGTGAAAAGGGCTCTTGATGAAGAACGAGGCATAGCACTCCTGGTGAGGCCTCGTAAACAGCGCTCTAGATGAAGAACCAGACACAGCACTCCTTGTGCGGCCTTGTGAATAGAACTCTAGATGAAGAACCAGACACAGCACTCCTGGTGAGGCCTCGTGAACAGCGCTCTAGATGAAGAACGAGGCATAGCACTCCTGGTGAGGCCTCGTGAACAGCGCTCTAGATGAAGAACTAGACACAGCACACCTGGTGAGGCCTCGTGAACAGGGCTCTAGATGAAGGACCACACACAGCACTCCTGGTGAGGACTCATGAATAGCACTCTTGATAAAGAACCAGACACAGCACTCCTGGTGAGGCCTCGTGAATAGCACTCTAGATAAAGAACCAGACACAGCACTCCTTGTGCGGCCGCGTAAATAGCACTCTAGATAAAGAACCAGACACAGCACTCCTTATGCGGCCTAGTGAATAGCACTCTAGATGAAGAACCAGACACAGTTCAAGTTCAAGTTCGGGCATTTATATAGCGCACTACTCACCCAGAGGGTCTCAAGGCGCTTGGGGAAGGGGTTCATAATTTGTCGAAGAGCCAGGTTTTAAGTTCTTTTCTAAAGGAGGTGTGGTTCTGAGTAAGGCGGAGGTGGGTGGGGAGTGAGTTCCAGGTCTTGGCAGCCAGGAAGGAGAAGGATCTGCCACCCATGGTGGTTTTTCGGATGCGCGGGACTGCGGCGAGGGCTTGATTGGATGATCTTAGTTGGCGGGTGGGATTGAGGCATTCGGGTCCTAGATTATAAAGGGCCTTGTGTGCGTGGGTGAGAAGGCGGAAAGTAATTCTTTTGTTGACGGGAAGCCAGTGGAGGTTTTTTAGGTGTACGGTGATGTGCTCTTGGAGCGGGATGTCTAATATGAGTCTCGCTGAAGCGTTTTGGATGCGCTGGAGCTTTTTCTGCAGTTTTGTTGTAATTCCGGCGTAAAGTGTGTTGCCATAGTCCAGTCGACTCGTGACCAGTGCATGGGTGACAGTCTTTCTTGTCTCGAGGGGGATCCAGCGGAAGATCTTTTTGAGAATGCGGAGGACGTTGAAGCAGGAGGACGATACGGCGTTGACTTGTCTGGACATTGAGAGAGAGGAGTCTAGAATGAAGCCAAGGTTACGTGCATGGTCAGTGGGTGTGGGTGCTGATCCCAAAGCGGAAGGCCACCAAGAGTCGTCCCAAGCTGAGGGGGAGGATCCTAGGATGAGCACCTCCGTTTTGTCTGAGTTGAGTTTTAGGCGGCTCTGTTTCATCCATTCGGCTACTTCTTTCATACCTGCGTGAAGATTGGTTTTGGCGGTGTTGGGGTCTTTGGTGAGGGAAAGGATTAGCTGGGTGTCGTCGGCATAGGAGATGATGTTGAGGTTGTGTTGACGTGCTGTGGAAAAGTAAATTCTGCCATGTTCTGTGTCCCTACGTGTTCCCCATCCTATGTTATGTGTGCATGATTAATATGCATATGTATCCCCCATGTTTGATTAAAGACGCAATTACAGTTGTGTCCATCTCTAGTATGCCAGTTTCCAGTTCTCGTGAAAGCTACGAGTATTAGGCCTATGTAAGGTTACGTTGCCACGTTTCTCAGTGTGCACGTTATTTCATTGAAAAGTCCCCGTTTCTAGGCCTCAAAAGGGCCTGGACACCAGATTCAGCTCCTGTCTCCTGAGCCCTCGCTGAGGAGCGATACAGCCCCCACCTGTGTTCCTGACCCTTCACTTACTTCCTGCCTCACAGTGCCCGGCTCGGCCTGGCTCTGCCTACGAGTCTGCCAAAAGTATGTTATGATTCTAGTTATCAGTCCAGCCCTCCTTCTCTGCATTCCTAAGCTACTGAATCGCATCAATAGTTTCCGTCATTGTCTAGCCTTTACGTCTCCATGTAAGAGAAATACTGTATTAATGGTCATTTAATATTCCTCAACACGCACTACATGTAGAATAATGCATGCTCCAGTCTTAGAGTCTGTTAGCCTCTCCCCTCCTGACTCTTAGTTTATATCAACATGTTCTCTAAACATTAGATACTAGATAGGGTTTAGGTACATGTCGCCCTGACTCTCCAGACTTCAGTCTCTACTCCTAGCGCAGAGTTCATAGCCCCCAGCTTCTCCTAGTAACACTTCATTGTCAGTTTGCGCGCACCATTAGGTTAGAGGTCCCGGCTCCTTAGGTAGCCCCCTCCATGTTTCCGCCCCATTTATGACATATTCTGTTACGTTTACATCACATGTCCATGTATACGCCTCCTGTTACACCTACTTTCACCCTTATCTTTCGCGACTGCTATTGACCACACCCACTGCTCCGCCTATCGTATGTATTGTAATGCAACTGTTTTAGTATATATGCTTGTGCACTGTTATTAAATGTTATCCCATTCCCTTACGCCAGTCCAATCCTGTCCCAGGCAGCGCTGCCATCCTATTCTTGTACAGGTTGTCCTGTTCCTGTCCTTTATGCTGTATTAAACCTGCAAACTCCTACTACCTCGAATCTTGACTCTTATTTATTGAGCTATCTGTTATTGCTATGTCCAGTCAAACCTAGATCCGGTATTATTTATTTATATACCACATAATGGCGCCCGAATAGGGACTTGCCCTTTCCCCACGCGCCGGTGAAGCCACGCCGGCCCCCTGACCCTCTGCAGCCGTGACGGAACCATACCGTGCACGTGCAGATATTTCTGCTTCAAGTATCCCTCAGGCCCACGGAGGAGACGGAGGTGGCGGTCCAGCATCCAGACGAGGCGGTGGAGGAACGCGGCGAGTCCCGACCAGAGCCCAAGCCGAGAGTCCAAGGTCCGAGGTATCCGGAGGCCCACCCGTAACTGAAGTCCGAAGTTCGTCCGTCCGGCGTCGAAGCAGTCCAGTCCAGTCCGAGGCCTTCCGTTCTTGCTGCCCGGTGAGTACCGTTGCTGGGGTAGTATCTAGACAGGATCAATCTAATTGACTCTGGTCCGTGGGTTTTGGTGGTACACAGACCCAAAATGAAGTGTCCACTTCGGTGGATGCGGGTCCTGACGTGTCTCTTTATGAGACCGGTAAGTTTCGTACTGTTTTAGCAGTGCATCTAGTTTCTGTTCTAGTCAGTTCTGTTCTCGAGAAAATTCATGTATTCTGTTTTCAGTATTCCAGGTAGTATTCTGTTCGAACTGTTATTTCAAATGTCATTCATGTATTTTAATGTCGTGGTATGAAAGTGGTGTAATTATCGTGTTCATTGTGTATTGTATTGTGTCTAGATTACAGTTCAGTCATGCCCTTATTTTCTAAACTACGTCAGTTAAAAACCAGAAAAGGTCTGTTAGAAGCAGCAGTTCCTGTCCCGCCTAGGGACAGTCCAGGTCACTTTATGTATCAGAAGCATGGCATAAGTGCCATATTATATCTAGATTTATGGGTGGAGTACACCAAAGAGTTAGAAGAAAAGTATAGATGGCCTGTATCAGGTACGTGGGATGCCGAGTGCATCATGCGAGTAGAAGAAGCATTATGGAAAAAGAAAGCCAGACAGTCACAGAAAGATGCCATCGAGTTATGGCGCAAAGAATCTCATAAAAGAACCGAAAAAGAAATCAGAAAGTCAGAATTAAGTAGGGAATCCTTAGAAAGAGCCCAAGAAAAGGAACTAATCGAGATAGGTGAACGAGTTAAAACCGAACAGTCAGACAGACAGAGAAATGCCCTCATTAAGGGTATGTATCCTCTTCTTGCCGAGGGCTTGCCAAAAGCAACCCCGGAGGCATCCAGTAATTTTCCGCCACCATTAGTTCCGACCAAGCTACGTCACAAACCGACCGCAGCTGATATTTTTATTTCGTTGACACGGTTCCAGAATATGCAAATCCTGTTCCGCCAGTCCCTGTAAATAATGTAAATCCTGCTCCTCCAGTCACCGGAGTACCTGTTACGGTACCCCCGGTCCAGTCCACATTACAATTTCCCACTCTGCCAGCACGAAGAGTATCAGTCGACGATTCCAGTATAGGGGCCGCAGGAGGAGGTCCTCCTGGTACCCCGCCACCACACCAACGAGTAACGTTAGTCGAGTTACATGAAAGTGCGTTACAGCGTACGCCCAAATATAAGTCCGTTGCAGATATCCGACGAGCCCTTACTGAATGCCGCTATGATCCAGTTGCAGGTGATGATAGTACAGTTATATATTCCATCCGAGTAAGACGGGTGACCGGGTATTTGGACACCCTACCGAATATGAAAGAAGATCTAGACAGAATATATCGTTTCATCCGTACAGGGGATGATCCAGAAAGTATTGGCGAAGCCATGTCTCAAAGGAAAGCTGAGATCCAGCTCATGTTATTAAAGTTTCTGATTAATTGTTTAATAAGAGAACAAGATTATCCGACCAAAGATCTGGCCGAAATGAGAATCCTGACAAGGTGGAGTGATAATATAGCCGAGGGTAAACACAGAACTATCAGTAGTATAGAGAGTATGTACAAGAAAATCCGTAAAGAAATAATAAGGTTACACGAACAACGTAAAGCAGCACAAGTAAACGAGAAAGAAAATGACTCTTCTACGGAAGAGGTAGAGGACGAGAATCCCGCCAGAATAGCGTATGTAGGTAAATCTAGATTTCCAGACCGCCATTTACGCCTAGAACACAAGTCAGTTTTTCATCATCCAGCACCGGAACAAGGTTCTCTAGAACAAGTATTTCAAGCTACCGATCACATTCTGAAATCACGAATCGGTTATAGTGAGTTAAGTACTATGCATGAACAAGAACTAGTCCGATCAGCAGTCCGATGGATTACTGATTCTACCACTTTTCCAGACGAAATAGTGGCACAAATGTTTCTGAAATTGCCCCCAGCCGAGCAGCGACTGGTGGGTATGTATATGATTCAGCACCTCATCACATTGTATGAGGGTCAACATTCTGATCCAGGTCCGTTACACGATGTCCTGAACGAGTTACTCCAGTATAGATGGAAAGGTCTAGGTACCGATTTAATTAGTGTTATTCTAGAACAGCGCCACAAATATAGAACGTTCCTGAACCCGCATTTTGTTCATGTCTCACCTCCAGAAAGTAAACCCTTTTACATAGACAGACAGAATCCGTTACGAGAAGTACACCCAGTCAGGACAGCGGATGGTGAAATGCAACGAGTGTTTGTTTACACTCCGATTACAAAGATGGAACTCTTAGAGATGAAGAAATTAATTCCCTGTCATGACAAAGATCCAGCAGGGTTCCACCGAGAATTAAAAGACATGCTCCGTATGGGAGAATACACGTATCCAGATATTATTAAAATGCTAAAGGTCCTGTTGCCCGCAGGGGTATACGAGAAACTCAAGGAAAAAGAATGGGAGGTGGGAGAGAAAAAGATCGATTGGGCAGTTCTAGAAGCTGAAGATAAGATACGAGTACCAGGTACCGGTCTTGGAGAGAAATGTAAAGAATTACCTGAATTATTGATACAAGTTTTGCCAAGATTATTAGCAACTAAAAAGGAAGACTGGGATGCAATCTCAGCCTGTAAACAGAAACAAGACGAAGACACTAGTGATTTTTATTCTAGATTTGAGAAATGCTTTAGTATTAACAGTGGCCTCAAGACAAGTAGTGAGTCATACCCTCATCTTTTTGTTACTAAATTAGTCGAGAATTCAAGTCCACAAGTTAAGAATCGAGTTTTGAAAGTCGAAAGTACATGGCAAGCTAATACCCCGTCCCAAATGTTACAGATGCTTCAGTACCACCAGAATAGAATCAGAGAAGAGCAAGATCATGAGAGAAAACGTATGAAAGACACGAAAATGAAAGTACTAGTTGCACAATCTGTTCCACAAGACAGTCAGAAGAGGGGTACGAATCAAGCCAGTCATCCTGCAGTTCCCGTTAAAGGGACCTGCAATTATTGTAAACAGCCAGGTCATTTCATAAACGAGTGTGTAGTTCTGAAACACAACATAGCTACCGGTAAGACTAAAGAAAGACCACGTCCGCCTAGACAAGAACAAGTTTCACAGACTTCTCAGCCACAGAATGCACAACAGACAGTTCCAGCACCGCAGCCTATTGCTGCAACACAGCATGTTACACAGCAGATGTACCAGTATGCACAGTCCGAGTATCCAGAGTATCAGCCATATATATGCTTGTGCACTGTTATTAAATGTTATCCCATTCCCTTACGCCAGTCCAATCCTGTCCCAGGCAGCGCTGCCATCCTATTCTTGTACAGGTTGTCCTGTTCCTGTCCTTTATGCTGTATTAAACCTGCAAACTCCTACTACCTCGAATCTTGACTCTTATTTATTGAGCTATCTGTTATTGCTATGTCCAGTCAAACCTAGATCCGGTATTATTTATTTATATACCACATAATGGCGCCCGAATAGGGACTTGCCCTTTCCCCACGCGCCGGTGAAGCCACGCCGGCCCCCTGACCCTCTGCAGCCGTGACGGAACCATACCGTGCACGTGCAGATATTTCTGCTTCAAGTATCCCTCAGGCCCACGGAGGAGACGGAGGTGGCGGTCCAGCATCCAGACGAGGCGGTGGAGGAACGCGGCGAGTCCCGACCAGAGCCCAAGCCGAGAGTCCAAGGTCCGAGGTATCCGGAGGCCCACCCGTAACTGAAGTCCGAAGTTCGTCCGTCCGGCGTCGAAGCAGTCCAGTCCAGTCCGAGGCCTTCCGTTCTTGCTGCCCGGTGAGTACCGTTGCTGGGGTAGTATCTAGACAGGGTCAATCTAATTGACTCTGGTCCGTGGGTTTTGGTGGTACACAGACCCAAAATGAAGTGTCCACTTCGGTGGATGCGGGTCCTGACGTGTCTCTTTATGAGACCGGTAAGTTTCGTACTGTTTTAGCAGTGCATCTAGTTTCTGTTCTAGTCAGTTCTGTTCTCGAGAAAATTCATGTATTCTGTTTTCAGTATTCCAGGTAGTATTCTGTTCGAACTGTTATTTCAAATGTCATTCATGTATTTTAATGTCGTGGTATGAAAGTGGTGTAATTATCGTGTTCATTGTGTATTGTATTGTGTCTAGATTACAGTTCAGTCATGCCCTTATTTTCTAAACTACGTCAGTTAAAAACCAGAAAAGGTCTGTTAGAAGCAGCAGTTCCTGTCCCGCCTAGGGACAGTCCAGGTCACTTTATGTATCAGAAGCATGGCATAAGTGCCATATTATATCTAGATTTATGGGTGGAGTACACCAAAGAGTTAGAAGAAAAGTATAGATGGCCTGTATCAGGTACGTGGGATGCCGAGTGCATCATGCGAGTAGAAGAAGCATTATGGAAAAAGAAAGCCAGACAGTCACAGAAAGATGCCATCGAGTTATGGCGCAAAGAATCTCATAAAAGAACCGAAAAAGAAATCAGAAAGTCAGAATTAAGTAGGGAATCCTTAGAAAGAGCCCAAGAAAAGGAACTAATCGAGATAGGTGAACGAGTTAAAACCGAACAGTCAGACAGACAGAGAAATGCCCTCATTAAGGGTATGTATCCTCTTCTTGCCGAGGGCTTGCCAAAAGCAACCCCGGAGGCATCCAGTAATTTTCCGCCACCATTAGTTCCGACCAAGCTACGTCACAAACCGACCGCAGCTGATATTTTTATTTCGTCGACACGGTTCCAGAATATGCAAATCCTGTTCCGCCAGTCCCTGTAAATAATGTAAATCCTGCTCCTCCAGTCACCGGAGTACCTGTTACGGTACCCCCGGTCCAGTCCACATTACAATTTCCCACTCTGCCAGCACGAAGAGTATCAGTCGACGATTCCAGTATAGGGGCCGCAGGAGGAGGTCCTCCTGGTACCCCGCCACCACACCAACGAGTAACGTTAGTCGAGTTACATGAAAGTGCGTTACAGCGTACGCCCAAATATAAGTCCGTTGCAGATATCCGACGAGCCCTTACTGAATGCCGCTATGATCCAGTTGCAGGTGATGATAGTACAGTTATATATTCCATCCGAGTAAGACGGGTGACCGGGTATTTGGACACCCTACCGAATATGAAAGAAGATCTAGACAGAATATATCGTTTCATCCGTACAGGGGATGATCCAGAAAGTATTGGCGAAGCCATGTCTCAAAGGAAAGCTGAGATCCAGCTCATGTTATTAAAGTTTCTGATTAATTGTTTAATAAGAGAACAAGATTATCCGACCAAAGATCTGGCCGAAATGAGAATCCTGACAAGGTGGAGTGATAATATAGCCGAGGGTAAACACAGAACTATCAGTAGTATAGAGAGTATGTACAAGAAAATCCGTAAAGAAATAATAAGGTTACACGAACAACGTAAAGCAGCACAAGTAAACGAGAAAGAAAATGACTCTTCTACGGAAGAGGTAGAGGACGAGAATCCCGCCAGAATAGCGTATGTAGGTAAATCTAGATTTCCAGACCGCCATTTACGCCTAGAACACAAGTCAGTTTTTCATCATCCAGCACCGGAACAAGGTTCTCTAGAACAAGTATTTCAAGCTACCGATCACATTCTGAAATCACGAATCGGTTATAGTGAGTTAAGTACTATGCATGAACAAGAACTAGTCCGATCAGCAGTCCGATGGATTACTGATTCTACCACTTTTCCAGACGAAATAGTGGCACAAATGTTTCTGAAATTGCCCCCAGCCGAGCAGCGACTGGTGGGTATGTATATGATTCAGCACCTCATCACATTGTATGAGGGTCAACATTCTGATCCAGGTCCGTTACACGATGTCCTGAACGAGTTACTCCAGTATAGATGGAAAGGTCTAGGTACCGATTTAATTAGTGTTATTCTAGAACAGCGCCACAAATATAGAACGTTCCTGAACCCGCATTTTGTTCATGTCTCACCTCCAGAAAGTAAACCCTTTTACATAGACAGACAGAATCCGTTACGAGAAGTACACCCAGTCAGGACAGCGGATGGTGAAATGCAACGAGTGTTAGTTTACACTCCGATTACAAAGATGGAACTCTTAGAGATGAAGAAATTAATTCCCTGTCATGACAAAGATCCAGCAGGGTTCCACCGAGAATTAAAAGACATGCTCCGTATGGGAGAATACACGTATCCAGATATTATTAAAATGCTAAAGGTCCTGTTGCCCGCAGGGGTATACGAGAAACTCAAGGAAAAAGAATGGGAGGTGGGAGAGAAAAAGATCGATTGGGCAGTTCTAGAAGCTGAAGATAAGATACGAGTACCAGGTACCGGTCTTGGAGAGAAATGTAAAGAATTACCTGAATTATTGATACAAGTTTTGCCAAGATTATTAGCAACTAAAAAGGAAGACTGGGATGCAATCTCAGCCTGTAAACAGAAACAAGACGAAGACACTAGTGATTTTTATTCTAGATTTGAGAAATGCTTTAGTATTAACAGTGGCCTCAAGACAAGTAGTGAGTCATACCCTCATCTTTTTGTTACTAAATTAGTCGAGAATTCAAGTCCACAAGTTAAGAATCGAGTTTTGAAAGTCGAAAGTACATGGCAAGCTAATACCCCGTCCCAAATGTTACAGATGCTTCAGTACCACCAGAATAGAATCAGAGAAGAGCAAGATCATGAGAGAAAACGTATGAAAGACACGAAAATGAAAGTACTAGTTGCACAATCTGTTCCACAAGACAGTCAGAAGAGGGGTACGAATCAAGCCAGTCATCCTGCAGTTCCCGTTAAAGGGACCTGCAATTATTGTAAACAGCCAGGTCATTTCATAAACGAGTGTGTAGTTCTGAAACACAACATAGCTACCGGTAAGACTAAAGAAAGACCACGTCCGCCTAGACAAGAACAAGTTTCACAGACTTCTCAGCCACAGAATGCACAACAGACAGTTCCAGCACCGCAGCCTATTGCTGCAACACAGCATGTTACACAGCAGATGTACCAGTATGCACAGTCCGAGTATCCAGAGTATCAGCCATATTCATGAAACAGCCTAGAGAGGGAGGTAGGCTTGCCTCTCATCGAGATTCCTGTAGATCAAGAGGGTCCCTATGTTCATAGTCAGGTACTAGGGAAAGACAGAAAGTTTCTGATTGATACAGGGGCAAGTAGGACGACCATTAGTCACGCCGAAGTTCCAGGGGCTCCGCTCTCAGGCTCTAGAAATGTTTCCCTTGGATTTTCAGGAAAGCCTATTGTAAACGAGATATCTAAACCAGTTACTCTAGAAGTAGGTCCATTGTCCCGCACTACTGATCTGTTACTTACGAAGTCATGTCCAGAAAATCTGTTAGGTATTAAAACACTGAAAGAATTAGGTGCAGTTATTTGCTGCTCCCCAGAGGGAATACGATTGTTTTTACGTGACTTCAAGGGTCACTATGTATTACGAGATTTTGATCCGAGATTGTCTCATGTTCCACAGCATCTATGGGCGCAAGGTCCAACTGATGTAGGTTATATGCAAATCACACCCCATCGTGTGACTCTCAAACCAGGTGTAGTGTTACCACGAATCAGACAGTACAGATTGCCACCTGAGGCTGTAGCAGCCTTATCCAAAATTATTGACGAGCTCATCGCTCAAGGAGTAGTTGTAGAAACTGACTCCAATGTATGTAATTCTCCGATCATTCCAGTCATGAAACGTACTGATCCAAATGCACCCCCAGTATATCGATTAGTGATTGACCTTCGAGAACTCAATAAATGTATTATTCCCCAGTACCCAGTTGTTCCAGATATTTCTTCCCTATTGACAGCCATTGATTCCGACGCCTCATTCTTCACAGTCATAGACCTCAAGAACGCGTTTTTCAGTGTCCCCATTCATCCAGACAGCCAGTTTCTTTTCGGATTTTGTTTAAATGGAAGGAGCTATAAATTCACACGAGCTCCTCAAGGTTTCACAGAAAGTCCTAGTATTTACAGTCAAGCGCTTAAGAGACAACTAGACAACATTCACATGCCAACAGACACTGCCCTGCTCCAGTATGTCGATGATCTACTGATCACAGCCCGTTCTGAACGTGCTTGCGAGCGAGCATCACTTACAGTCTTATATTTCTTAGCAGAGATGGGGCACAAGGTGTCCCCTTCGAAGCTTCAATTCTGTGTCCAGCAAGTGATCTATTTAGGCCACTTACTGTCCAAGAGGGGTAGGCAGTTGACACCTGACCGTATCCAGTTAATAGCGAGTCTTCCTCAGCCCAAGACCCAGAAGGAGGTACGTGCTTTTATCGGCCTCACTTCTTACTGCAGACAATGGATTCCTCAGTATGCATTTCTAGCCAAGCCACTGATACAGTTAACGACACAGGAGGCAGCCGTATCGACTGTCCTCCCTTGGACATCTGAACATACACTTAGTTTTAATGAGTTAAAGAAAGCCTTATGTCAAGCTCCTGTTCTAGCTACACCGAACTACAGTAAGCCTTTTACACTTTTCGTCACTGAACGTGAAGGTACAGCATTATCTGTTCTCACACAAGATCAAGCAGGACAATACAAGCCCTGTGCTTATTTTTCGAGCACACTAGATCCTGTAGCCCAGGCTCTGCCTGCGTGCCTCAAGTCAGTTGCAGCCACAGCACTAGCTATCAGACAAAGTGATTCCATAGTATTAGGACACTCCTTGACAGTACAAGTTCCACACTCCGTGGAAGTTCTTTTAAACCGAACACAGACTCAGCACTTGACAATTGCACGTTTAACAGGTTATGAACTGACACTGTTCCAGCCACACATAGAAATCAGACGCTGCAACGTTCTAAATCCTGCTACACTATTACCGTCAGTTAATTCGAATCCTGCCACACACGACTGTGTGGAAGTAGTTAATATTATGACAAAGCCAAGACAAGATCTGACAGATATTCCATTACCAGATCCAGACCTGACACTTTATGTGGATGGTTCATGTATGAGAACAAGTACAGGAGAACTAGTAGCCGCGTATGCAGTGACTACTGACACTGAAGTTATAGAAACACATCGTATTGACACTCTGTCCGCTCAAGCAGCAGAGCTAGTTGCTCTGACCCAAGCCTGCATATATGCTAAGAACCTGAAAGTCAATGTTTACACAGATTCACGTTACGCATTTGGAGTCGTACACGACTTTGGAGTGCTCTGGCAGGAGAGAGGTTTCATGACTTCTCATGGAACCAAGATTCAGCATGGTCTCCTTATTCAAGCTCTGTTAGATGCCATACATTTACCGACATCTATTGCTATCATGAAGTGCAAAGCACATACGAAAGTTACTGACATTATTTCTCAAGGTAATGATCTAGCAGATCGCACAGCCAAGCTTACAGCACAGACTCCAGACATTTCAGTTAATCCGACACAGACACATACTCCAGATCCGACTACCTGTATGACAGTTAAGGACCCCACTCAGGATGTCATAGATATCCAGTTACATGCTACTCCCGATGAAATCAAGAAATGGTCCGAACAAGGAGGGGTCCAGACAGATCAAGGATGGGTAACGAAGGGAAAAGCCACATGGTTTCTCCCCGACTCTATGGTTCAAGTCATTATCAATACCGCACATAGTCCAGCACATTTAGGAGAAAAAGCTATGTTAGATAGTATCCAGAACATTTGGTTCAACAAGCATTTATGAGCTGCAGCCAAGCAGAAAGTCCGTACCTGTATGATATGTTGCCAGTTTAATCCAGGTAAAAGTGTCCCGGTGGAACAAGGTGGTTTCCAGCCCCCTGACCACCCTTTTGAAGTCCTCCAGATGGATTATATTCAGATGGAGCGATGTCGAGGTTTCAAGTATGTCCTTGTAGTTGTATGCGCTTTGTCCAGGTGGACAGAAGCATATCCAGTCCCAGATTACACAGCCGCGACCACTGCCAAGCAGTTGGTTCGTGAATTCTTCCCCCGTTATGGACTCCCTAGGGTCGTATATTCTGACAACGGCCAGCCATTCTCATCTGAACTCATGAAACATGTTTCCCTTTTGTTAGGGTACCAGTGGAAGTTCCATTGTGTACGCCATCCTGAAGCAGCCGGTCTCGTAGAGAGACATAACCAGACCCTGAAAATCCGCATTGCCAAAGTATGTCAAGAAAAAGGTGTGGACTGGCTAGTAGCTCTGCCAGTCGCTTTGTTTTATATGCGCATGGTCGCACATTCCAGATCAGGTCTGTCCCCGTACGAGGTCGTATTCGGCCGCCCCCCTAATATGTGGGGTACACCTAGACCCCGAAGTATTACAGATGTTTCAAGTAATATGCTGACAGATTACCTAGCTTCCTTGATGTCTGCCCTACACTCTTGTCGTTCACAGGTTGCCGCCGCATTTCCAGACAATACCGAGGTGGCACCGCATGAAATCGTTCCCGGATGCATGGTTCTTGTCCGGAACTTTGATCGTTCAAGTCCGCTGGAGCCCCGCTGGAAGGAGCCCAAGCAGGTCCTCCTGGCCACCCGTACTGCCGTCAAGCTGGAAGGCAGGAAGGGCTGGGTCCACCTGTCTCATGTGAAAAATTTTTACGGACTAAAGACTGTTTCCAAGAACATTTCCGAGGATTTTAAGGATTGCCAAAGTACTATTCTCAAGGACTGTCCCGCGAAAGACAATGATACAGATTCCTCCCTGTTAGAGAAAACTCCGCAGCAGGAGTATAAGAAAAAATTAAGGTCTAGTAAAATAAGTCAGCCAGTTTGATTGTCTAAGTCCTCCCCTAGGTGAAACGGTTAGACCGGTTTCTGACATGTATAAAATGGACCCCCACAGAGAGAGAGTTAGTGAGAACTCTAAAAGTTGTATTATTATTTTATGTTTTCTGCTATATCTCAGCCTTATGATTACCTGCACAGGTTATGCATTTTATTTGTATTTTCCAGTTTCTCATGTAAATAAGTCTTCTATTGTTACAGTAGAGCACACGTTTAGTGATCTGCCTCCTCATGAACTATCTTATCGTCTTGCTATGCGTAATAATTCCTTTATCCGCATGTTACATTATTCACACCAGACCAGCAATGCCACTAATTGTTGGGTGTGTGGTCGACTCCCCCCTTTCCAGACACCGAAGGGAGTTCTGCCACTGTTTCCTTATCCATTCTCACATAATGGTTCGTGTGGAGCCTGGTCCACGTTAACGTCATCCTCAACAGATATGTCTTTTCTTAACAGTACATGTTTCCCAGGCAAGCAAGGTCTTCCCCACAGAACAGGGTTAGATCTAGAAAATGAAGTTTACAATTTAGGTAATTATTCTTCGAATTTTATGGTCCTGAATGTTCAGTCTGATACTACTCCAGACTTACCTGCTATGTCAGTATTACCAGTCAAAGGTGAATTATGTGTCCGAAAGAATGGTTCCGTACATGTAGGCCATAGTGATTGTACTACTATTGTCAAGTATAGTGACAGTGGGAAATCTATTTTCAAAGCCTCACGTCATTCTTATTTTGTTTGTGGTCAGACCGCATATGTTCGTCTGCCCCTCGATTGGGAGGGAACCTGTTACATTGCCTTCCTACTGCCACCAGTTTTCCTAGCCCCACCTGACTATCATAGGAATTCCCACCTAGTACATACTAGACACAAGAGAGACCTCCCGATTGTCGATTATACTGAAACTGCTCTAGAACAATACATAGATATCAATAAAGGTGTCTTCCCCTATTTAGGTACTGTCGTGAATAGTAAACTGATACGTAGATTAACGAGAACCCTTGAAGCAGTAGTGATTGAGACTACTTCTGCTCTAGGTAACTTAACCGAAGAGCAATCCTTTATGAGAATTGTCGTGCTCCAGAATCGTCTCGTCCTTGACGTCATACTGGCCGATAGGGGCGGGGCATGTAGAGTCATCGGATCTAGTTGCTGCATTTTCATTCCTAATAACGCGCCGTCTGTTTATTCAGCTATAACCAGACTTCATAAAATTGCCCATCTGTTACACCAGAATCCAGGCACCTGGACATGGTCCGGTTGGTTCTGGAATATAATTTCCGCCTGGGGATGGAAAGTATTGTCATTTCTGGGTATTGCAGTAGCGATCATATTCAGTTGCTGCCTCTGTTTACAATGTGGCCCTGCGATTTGTGGCATTTGTGCTACCTCTTGTATTCCTAGTCCCAAGTCCCGTTCTAAATCCAGTTCCAAGAAAGTTCGAGACGAGCAAATGATACTGTATGAAATAGTAGATGGTATCATGAATATTGATGTTTCCTGATGGAAACGTAGTGACAAGGAGGGAATGTGGAAAAGTAAATTCTGCCATGTTCTGTGTCCCTACGTGTTCCCCATCCTATGTTATGTGTGCATGATTAATATGCATATGTATCCCCCATGTTTGATTAAAGACGCAATTACAGTTGTGTCCATCTCTAGTATGCCAGTTTCCAGTTCTCGTGAAAGCTACGAGTATTAGGCCTATGTAAGGTTACGTTGCCACGTTTCTCAGTGTGCACGTTATTTCATTGAAAAGTCCCCGTTTCTAGGCCTCAAAAGGGCCTGGACACCACATTCAGCTCCTGTCTCCTGAGCCCTCGCTGAGGAGCGATACAGCCCCCACCTGTGTTCCTGACCCTTCACTTACTTCCTGCCTCACAGTGCCCGGCTCGGCCTGGCTCTGCCTACGAGTCTGCCAAAAGTATGTTATGATTCTAGTTATCAGTCCAGCCCTCCTTCTCTGCATTCCTAAGCTACTGAATCGCATCAATAGTTTCCGTCATTGTCTAGCCTTTACGTCTCCATGTAAGAGAAATACTGTATTAATGGTCATTTAATATTCCTCAACACGCACTACATGTAGAATAATGCATGCTCCAGTCTTAGAGTCTGTTAGCCTCTCCCCTCCTGACTCTTAGTTTATATCAACATGTTCTCTAAACATTAGATACTAGATAGGGTTTAGGTACATGTCGCCCTGACTCTCCAGACTTCAGTCTCTACTCCTAGCGCAGAGTTCATAGCCCCCAGCTTCTCCTAGTAACACGTCATTGTCAGTTTGCGCGCACCATTAGGTTAGAGGTCCCGGCTCCTTAGGTAGCCCCCTCCATGTTTCCGCCCCATTTATGACATATTCTGTTACGTTTACATCACATGTCCATGTATACGCCTCCTGTTACACCTACTTTCACCCTTATCTTTCGCGACTGCTATTGACCACACCCACTGCTCCGCCTATCGTATGTATTGTAATGCAACTGTTTTATTATATATGCTTGTGCACTGTTATTAAATGTTATCCCATTCCCTTACGCCAGTCCAATCCTGTCCCAGGCAGCGCTGCCATCCTATTCTTGTACAGGTTGTCCTGTTCCTGTCCTTTATGCTGTATTAAACCTGCAAACTCCTACTACCTCGAATCTTGACTCTTATTTATTGAGCTATCTGTTATTGCTATGTCCAGTCAAACCTAGATCCGGTATTATTTATTTATATACCACAGTGCGATGGAGGCGAGAGGACTCATGTAGACGTTGAAGAGGGTAGGACTGAGTGAGGAACCTTGAGGTACGCCGCAGATGACTTCGGTGGCCTCTGAGTAGAATGGGGGGAGTCGGACTCTCTGGGTTCTCCCAGCTAGGAACGAGATGATCCAGTCCAAGGCTTTTCCTTGTATGCCAATGTTGTTGAGGCGTTGTATGAGGGTGCTGTGACAGACAGTGTCGAAGGCGGCGGAGAGGTCGAGTAGAATGAGGGCCACTGTTTCTCCGTTGTCCAGGAGTGCTCAGATGTCGTCGGTCGCCGCAATGAGGGCGGTTTCGGTGCTGTGTTTGGCTCGAAAGCCGTTCTGTGAGGGATCCAGGGAGTTGTTGGATTCAAGGAAGGCGGCGAGTTGGCTGTTGACGGCTTTCTCGATGACTTTGGCCGGGAAAGGGAGGAGGGATATGGGTCGGTAATTTTTCAGTTCTGAGGGGTCTGCTGTGGGTTTTTTCAGAAGGGCGCTGAGTTCGGCGTGTTTCCAGATTTCTGGAAAGGTGGCAGAGTTGAAAGAGCAGTTGATGACATCGCGGAGTTGGGGAGCGATGATGGAATCAGCTTTGTTGAAGATGTAGTGGGGACAGGGGTCAGAGGGCGAGCCAGAGTGGATTGAGTTCATGAGGCGAATGGTGTCTTCAATGGTGATTGGGTTCCAGGAGCTGAGGTTGTTAGTTGGAGGGGTGGGATCTGAAGGGGGTGGTGTGGGTTGGTCACTGGGAGTATTCTTGAAGCTGTTGTGGATGTCGGCAATTTTGTTGTGGAAGAAGGAGGATAGCGCATCGCAGAGGTCTTGGGAGTTAGTGATGTCGTTGGATGCTGCGGAAGGGTTGGTGAATTCTTTGACGATATTGAAGAGTTCCTTGCTGTTATGAGAATTGTTGTCGAGACGGTCCTTGAATGCTGATTTCTTGGCGGATCGAATCAGTTGGTGGTGTTTGCGGGTGGCTGTCTTGAGGGAGGCCATGTTGTTTGAGGTTGGTTCTTTTCTCCAATTCTTCTCCAGGGTGCGGCATGTCTTCTTGGATTTTTTAAGGTCATCATTGAACCAGGGAGCCTTTTTGCTGGATGATTTCAACTGATGTTTTTTCAGGGGTGCTAGTTCGTCCGCACTGTGGGTAATCCATTGCCTGAGGTTGGTGGCCGCTTGGTCTGGGTCCATTGCTAGGGTGGGAGGGTTTTGGTTGAGTGATGTGAGGAGTTGATCGGTGGTGATTTTGTTCCATTTTCTCCGGGGAATGGGTTGTGGACGGTTGTGGGTCAGGGTGGTTTTGCAGCTGAAGTGAACACAGCTGTGATCCGTCCAGTGGAGAGCTGTAGTGTGATCTAAGGAGATGTGCTTGCTGGAGGTGAAGATGGGGTCGAGCATGTGTCCGGCTGTGTGAGTGGGGGTGTCAACAAGTTGTTTGAGTCCGAGATTTGACAGGTTGTCCAAAAGGGTGGTGGTGTTGTTGTCGAGTATGTTTTCAAGGTGGTAGTTGAGGTCTCCTAGAAGAATGTAGTTCTCGGAGGCGAGTGCGTGGGGGCTAACGAAGTCTGTAATGTCGTCGCTGAATTGAGATCGGGTGCCTGGGGGCCTGTAAATGAGGGTGCCTCTAAGGGTGGTCCTGGGGTCGGTGTGGATCTGAAAGTGGAGATGTTCGGCGGTTGCAAGATTGTCGTCAGAGCTGGTTGTGATTTTGATGGTGTTTCTATGGACGATGGCGATGCCTCCTCCAGTTTGATTGGTGCGGTCTTTTCGAATGATCTTGTAAGTGTCCGGTATGGCTATGGCGATGTCGGGGGCAGAAGATGCGTTCATCCATGTTTCAGTAAGGAAGGCGATGTCAGGTGACGCAGTGTCAATTAGGTCCCAGAGTTCTGTTGCATGTCTGTGGACCGAGCGGGTGTTCAGTAGGATGCATTTCAGGCGGTTGGGTTCGGCGCTGTGTGTGGAGGGAGTGGGTTTGGTGAGGGTCCTGACGCAGTTGAACTTGCAGGAGAGGCAGGAGAATGGGCCGTGGGTACGTCCTGGGGTAGCTTCGCAGCATTGTGGGGTGCGTCCGGTGTTGAGGGCGAGGAGAGTAGCGGCATCGTATATGACTCTAGAGGGTTGGGAGCGGCAAGGAGCAGGGGGATGGGCACTGGGCGCGGTCCAGGCGCGGACGGGCGTAGACGGGCTTACCTTGCACAGCACTCCTGGTGAGGCCTCGTGATCAGCCCTCTAGATGAAGAACCAGGCATAGCACTCCTGGTGAGGCATTGTGAACTGCGCTCTAGATGAAGCTTCCTGAGCGAAGCACAGCACTCCTGGTGAGGCCTCGTAAACTGTGCTTTAGATGAAGCTACCAGAACCAGGCGCAGCACTATTGGTGAGGCCTCGTGAACAGTGCTCTAGATAAAGCTTCCTGAACAAGACACAGCACTCCTGGTGAGGCCTCGTGAACAGTGCTCTAGATGAAGCTTCCAGAAATAGACACAGCACTCCTGGTGAGGCCTCGTGAACAGTGCTCTAGATGAAGCTTCCAGAAATGGACACAGCACTCCTGGTGAGGCCTTGTGAACAGTGCTCTAGATGAAGCTTCCAGAACCAGACATAGCACTCCTGGTGAGGCCTTGTGAACAGCACTCTAGAAGAAGCTTCCAGAACCAGACACAGCACTCCTGGTGAGGCCTCGTGAACAGCGCTCTAGATGAAGAACCAGACGCAGCACTCCTGGTGAGGCCTCGTGAATAGTGCTCTAGATGAAGCTTCCAGAAATGGACACAGCACTCCTGGTGAGGCCTTGTGAACAGTGCTCTAGATGAAGCTTCCAGAACCAGACATAGCACTCCTGGTGAGGCCTTGTGAACAGCACTCTAGAAGAAGCTTCCAGAACCAGACACAGCACTCCTGGTGAGACCTCGTGAACAGCGCTCTAGATGAAGAACCAGACACAGCACTCCTGGTGAGGCCTCGTGAACAGTGCTCTAGATGAAGCTTCCAGAACCAGACCCAGCACTCCTGGTGAGGCCTCGTGAACAGCGCTCTAGAGGAAGCTTCCAGAACCAGACACAGTACTCCTGGTGAGGCCTCATGAACAGCACTCTAGATGAAGCTTTCAGAACCAGACACAGCACTCCTGGTGAGGCCTCGTGAACAGCGCTCTAGATGAAGAACCAGACACAGCACTGTGGGGGGGGCCTTGTGAACAGCGCTCTAGATGAAGCTTCCGGAACCAGACACAGCATTCCTGGTGAGGCCTCGTGAATAGTGCTCTAGATGAAGCTTCCAGAACCAGACACAGCACTCCTGGTGAGGCCTCTTGAACAGTGCTTTAGATGAAGCTTCCAGAACCAGACACAGCACTCCGGGTGAGGCCTTGTGAACAGCACTCTAGAAGAAGCTTCCAGAACCAGACAGAGCACTCCTGGTGAGGCTCGTGAACAGTGCTCTAGATGAAGCTTCCATAACCAGACACAGTACTCCTGGTGAGGCCTCGTGAACAGTGCTCTAGATGAAGCTTCCAGAACCAGACACAGCACTCCTGGTGAGGCCTCGTGAACAGTGCTCTAGATGAAGCTTCCAGAACCAGACACAGCACTCCTAGTGAGGCCTCATGAACAGCGCTCTAGATGAAGCTTTCAGAACCAGACACAGCACTCCTGGTGAGGCCTCGTGAACAGCGTTCTAGATGAAGAACCAGACACAGCACTCCTGGTGAGGCCTTGTGAACAGCGCTCTAGATGAAGCATCCAGAACCAGACACAGCACTCCTGGTGAGGCCTCGTGGACAGTGCTCTAGATCAAGAACCAGACAGAGCACTCCTGGTGAGGCCTCGTGAACAGCGCTCTAGATGAAGCTTCCAGAACCAGACACAGCACTCCTGGTGAGGTCTTGTGAACAGCGCTCTAGATCAAGAACCAGACAGAGCACTCCTGGTGAGGCCTCGTGAACAGTGCTCTAGATGAAGCTTCCAGAACCAGACACAGCACTCCTGGTGAGGTCTTGTGAACAGCGCTCTAGATGAAGCTTCCAGAACCAGACACAGCACTCCTGGTGAGGTCTTGTGAACAGCGCTCTAGATGAAGCTTCCAGAACCAGACACAGCACTCCTGGTGAGGCCTCGTGGACAGCGCTCTAGATGAAGAACCAGACAGAGCACTCCTGGTGAGGCCTTGTGAACAGCGCTCTAGATGAAGAACCAGACACAGCACTCCTCGTGAGGCTCGTGAACAGCGCTCTAGATGAAGAACCAGACACAGCACTCCTGGTAAGGGGTCGTGAACAGCGCTCTAGAAAAAATTATAGATTACACCGTGGTTCAGCCCTGACGATAATCCCCAAATTTAGAAAGGGATTGGAAACGCGTCGGCATTTTTCCTTTCAATCTACAAGGGAACCAAATTGTGTTGGACTCTTGTGAGGGTTTATTAACAAAAAATGTACCCATAGAGAGAACAAAAATAATAATTTCCCCATAGTTAGCCTGCTTTCATATATAAAAAATAAAAAAAAGGCAAAGTGCAAATAACTTTGGTATAAGCAGGCTGTTTGCTAACAATTTTGACTGTTGTAACCATGTGAAAATGTGCATGCTTTGCAATATATTGACATGTTTTAATGTTTTTTTGTATTGAGCACAAATTTGATTTACTTTGTTGATGAATTATTTTCTGAAAAATGGATTATGTATCTTTTGAATGCATAAAAAAAATTATGGTATTTGAAGGTGATTTAAATAAAATGCAACTAGTAAAGTAAGGTACAATAACAGATTGTGTTGTATCCTAAAATCTGCTGAATAAGAAAGCAGTAATGTGAATTGGTGGCCAGGGAATTTCCCTCTGATTTTGAATTTATTACGTCCTACCAGGCCCCCATAATGGATCTGACCCCTATTTTTTTAACTAGATGAAGAACCAGGCACAACACTTCTTACGAGGCCTCCAGCATTGGACGTGATTTTATTAGAATGTTTTCCAAGGTGGACACAATATTCCTGGTGAGGCATCCAGAAGTGGCCCTGACAGTCGGGGTGGGGTGTGGGGCGGGTGTCTGAGGGGGAGGAGCCTCTCCCCACAGACCGCCCCTCCTCTCTCGTTCCCGCACCCTGGTGAGGGGCTGTGCCTCACTGGAGAACACTGGCATTCGCCAGGCACTGCGGCAGCACGGTGCTGAAGTGCATCCTGGGAAACACGTTTCATTAATAGACCCTGGCAGAGGGGGCACTGCCCTCACCCATGTGCCAGCCCAGAGCCCCCTGGAAGGAGTCAGTGGAGAGCCGAAGGTAACCCCTCTAGCAGTGTGAGATCAGGTACCGGGGGTCAGGCGGGGGTGGGGGGGGTCGGCAACTGGGACAAAGAGGCAACCGGATGAGTTTTCGTCAGAGCAAGCCAAAATGACTGCTGTTAGAGAAAGGACGGGCATGTCACACCCTGAGATATCTCCAGCCCAACCAGTGCATAACTGATATGAAATCAGATTACTGTTTACAGCGGGAGGGTGATGTGTATCACACCATGCGATATCCCATGCCAGAGCATGTCACGTGGAGCCCCACACTCCTAACAGAGAAGGGGACATGTCACACCCTGGGATATCTCAAATGAGAGCATGTCACGTGGAACCCCACACTCCTCACCCCTCTCCCTGGCAAACCCCGGCTGTTGTGAAATTTCTCTGTAACCTCACCGCCCTCAACTGCACACCTCACATCGTTGATTCCACTAAATCACTGGGTGTTGTGCTAGACAAAAACCTAAACATGCAAGACCACATCAGATCATCGACCAAAGGAGCGAACTTCCAACTTGGCATCCTAAGAAAACTCAAACCCCACCTTCCCCAAGACGACTTTAAATTGGCGGTGCAAGCACTTGTCATTTCCAGACTTGAATACGGCAGTGCGACTCTTTGCTGTCTGACGAAACTCAGTTTAGCACCTATCAGAGCCTCTCTAAATGCTGCTACTCGACTCATCACGGGTTCTAAGAAGGCCAAACACATTTCACCTGACCTGAAATCGCTCAATTGGCTTCCCTTTGAAGCAAGGATACAACTAAAGATTGCTGTAGGACCCATAGGGTACTAAACTTTAACACCCCACCCTGCCTGACAAACAAGCTGGAACTCTCGGTGGCTCCAGGCCTATAAGGAACACCGGCACACTGTTGCTCAAGCCCAAGAAATTTAATAAGCTTAAAACCTACAATCGTACATTCTCTGGCATCGCCCTGAGAATCTGAAACTCCCTTCCAGTGGAAACAAGACTGATTCCCTCTACGCTTGCCTTCAAAAGGACAGTCAAAACTCTACTAATGAACAAACTCTGCTAATGAACAATGCGTTGAACTTGATGTTGTGCTCCTATTGCCTCCGAGTGACTGTTTACTGTCTGGCTTGCTCTTGATGCATATTGCCCTACTTGTCGTTCTCACCCAACCTGCTTCCTTTGCCCACCTCAATTTCATCTTGTCCCTGTTGTATATTGTCCCACTGTTTCCATGATTTCTCTCCCCTAGCTATTTTCCTTTGTCTACCTATACCGTATGTAAAGCGCTCTGATACCCACCTGGGTTATGTTCGCGCTATCCAAAACTTTTAAAATAAATAAACTAAATATCACACCCAGGGAGGCATCAAAACAGGCTGTGTCCCTGGGACCTCGGATTCCTGCTACCAGAGGAAGGGGCATATAACACCCTGGGAGACATCAACGCTGGGCCCCTGAGGCCTCGGATTACTACTAACAGAGGGAAGAGGGCATATCACACCCTGTGATATCTCCAATGACATCATGTCACATGGAACCCCACATTGCTGCTAACGGGGAAGGGTAGACATATCACGCTGTGAGACACATCAAAGCAGACCCCTTCCCTGGGACCTCGGATTGCTGTTATCGGAAGGAAGGGTAGACATGTCACTCTCTGAGGCAGTTACATCAAGAGAATGCCCAATAGAACTTCAGTAAAGTGGCACTACAGGGTCCGCGCACACGTCACACCCTGAGATCACTTGCGTCTCACACGTCTCGACGTTTGGTGCAGGAAACCAGGGTTCGAGCGACGAGGTCGCGTCCACATTCTGTGATTCTGAGCAAATCACTTAGAGCCCGATGTAGGTAATAGGGAAATACCGAATTCTAAATACCGAATTTTACCGATTCGGTATTTAGAAATCGGTATTTCAGATATAGTAAGAATTCAGTAAAAAATACTGAATTCTTAATATATGTTATTACCGAATCAGTAATTGAGATTCGGTAATAACGAATACCTACCCATTCATTCCTAAGGGCTTGGAGGCCCATAGGAATGAATGTGAAGACATTCGGTATTACTGATTTGGTAATACCGAATCGGTAATACCGGGAGGTATTTCAAGGGTGCCAGGGTGCCCAAAGGACACCCTGTTGCACCCCTGAAATGTGCATGTGTGCACATGTGACGCACATACATGCCCTAAGGGCATGAATGTGTGCCACATGGAACATTTCAAAAAGCAAAAAAGTGCTTTTTGAAAGGAAATTGCTACTTACTTGAAGTTGGTGGTAAATAGCGATTCCTTCAGGCTGAGGTGCACTGTTTTAAGTGCTACCTACATTGCATTTAAGAAATCGGTATTACCGATTCCTTAAATGCAAGGCCAATAAGGAATCGGTATTAAGGAATCAGTATTTACCGATTCCTTATTACCAATTCCTTCCCTACATCCCACATGGCTAAATACCGTCGGTAACGGTGGAATTTCACCGTAACTGACCACCTACATCTGGCCCTTAATCTCCCCGTGCCTGAATGTGTAATGTAAATACGGTGCTCGTGTAAAGCTCTCCAATACCTTCGGGTTAAGTTCGCGCTATATAAATATGCAAAAAAAAAATTATGTACTAACAGCTCTTAACCACAAGCGCTGTTCATGCCGGGACTGGCAATGTTCCGTTGTCATCAATTGAGCCCTCATCAATCCCAGCATGCAGTGGGGTGAAGGCCCAACAGCGAGGACTGGACAACAAAGCTCGTGCTGACATGGAGTCACTTGCCTACTCCCTGCCACTCCCGGCGCATGTTTTTCACAACCGTGCGCTCTGGGGCGCTTTTACGAGGCTGGCTTGGAGCCGAGGCCGTGCCCTGTCCCAGGGCCTGGAACAGGCCGGGCCTGCACTGCACGTCTGCCCCGTCCTCACCTGTGCAGTGTCTCACGTTTTGTGCTGAGGTTGAGAGCAAGGATCACGCACACAGGACTTCGGACCCAGAACGACTTGTTATTGGATGAACGCCCCGCCCTCCCGGCCTCTCTAAGTGGGACAAGGGTCAGTGCAGTGAACTGCAGCCCTGCATTCATGGGACAGAAACCCGGAGGAGCAGTGCATGATGGGAAGTTCAGAGGTCACAGGAGGGGGTGGGGTGGTTGTTGACGCATTAGCCCAACTAACTCTTCAAGTGGGGTCAAAACTAGGACAGGCCCGAAGATGGGGGAGAGACGAACACCGAAAGAGGGGGAAATCCGAACCAAGAGAAAATTGCAGAGTGTGTAAGTGTCAGAGCTGCGGACTGGGGAACCGGGTTCGACTCCCGGCGTCGGCTCAGCATCCTGTGCAATAGGACCACACATAATCTCCCTGTGCCAATATACAAACCCGCCCTTGTGTATGGTAACTGGTGCCGAGTTGGCGCTATATAAATCTATTTTTATGTTTAAGAAAGATGATTCCAAAACTTGGCATAGTCAATAATGTAGCGCTGCATCCATGAGACGGAGGGGCCTAATCATTGTCACACTAAGTACAACGCGGCGCTGATTAGCCCACGGTCACACCTTAAAACAACAGCGACGCTGTGATTAGCCCAGGATCACCACGGGGATACAGAGTAGGCGGTGTCAAGGAAAATTGGGGTCCGGCATGCTACAAGTGTCCGCCCAATTGTCATAGTGAGACTTTAAATATTCACGGACCCCACCGAGACCAGGAAGTCGGAGTGAATGTCTCAGTCAGTGTCAGGCCGAAGCCCGCAACAAGGCGCTATGTAGGGCGCGCAGCCTCGCTGGGGAAGGAGGGGTGAGATCAGACCAAGTGGGTGGTATGGTCAGCCCAAGATCACACTAGGTGACCAGGGAGGAGCTATGATTGGAACAGTGCCACCACGAAGGCCCAAAGATGTGGTCGCCTTCTCCAGGGCGACACTGGATATTTGTTATCGGAGTGCTGCTGGTGATCCGGCCAAGGTCACAGGGAAATGCGGGGAGGCGCTGTGGTCAGCCGCGACTCACCCCCGAGGCCCTGGGAGGAATTGTGACCACCCTAGGTTATATGATAAGCGGGTAAAATACACCCACAAATTCTGTCTCTGACCTCATTTACGGTGCATCCCCTAAAGCGCAAACCTGCTTCAACAGAGGGACTCGAGGAGCTGCGAGAGGCAACCCCAAAAGGCGTGACTTTTTACTGTGTGAACTCGCTTCGTCACTGATTGGCAAGACTGCGAGTGGATGAATGTGTACACACGTGGATGGGTGACTGGTTGTATTTATGCATGACCGAGTGAACGCATGGATGGATCGCTGAATGGGTGGGCGCGTCCGCAGATGGTTGAATAAGTGAGTCCATAGATGAATGGATGAGTGAGTGCCTCGAAGAATGCTCACTTGGGCGAGTGAGTGACTACATGGATGGATCGCTGAATGGGTGGGCGCGTCCGCAGATGGTTGAATAAGTGAGTCCATAGATGAATGGATGAGTGAGTGCCTCGAAGAATGCTCACTTGGGCGAGTGAGTGACTACATGGATGGATCGCTGAATGGGTGGGCGCGTCCGCAGATGGTTGAATAAGTGAGTCCATAGATGAATGGATGAGTGAGTGCCTCGAAGAATGCTCACTTGGGCGAGTGAGTGACTACATGGATGGATCATTGAATGGGTGGGTGAGTATGCAGATGGTTGAATAAGGGAGTCCATAGATGAATGGATGAGTGAGTGCCTCGGAGAATGCTCACTTGGGCGAGTGAGTGACTACATGGATGGATCGTTGAATGGGTGGGTGAGTATGCAGATGGTTGAATAAGTGAGTCCATTGATGAACGGTTAAGTGAGTGCCTCGAAGAATGCTCACTTGGGAGAGTGAGCGCATGGATGAATCGTTGAATGGGTGGGTGAGTATGCAGATGGTTGAATAAGTGAGCCCATAGATGAACTGATGAGTGAGTGCCTCGAAGAATGCTCACTTGGGCGAGTGAGTGACTACATGGATGGATCGTTGAATGGGTGGGTGAGTATGCAGATGGTTGAATAAGTGAGTCCATTGATGAACGGTTAAGTGAGTGCCTCGAAGAATGCTCACTTGGGCGAGTGAGTGACTACATGGATGAATCGTTGAATGGGTGGGTGAGTATGCAGATGGTTGAATAAGTGAGTCCATAGATGAACGGATGAGTGAGTGCCTTGAAGAATGCTCACTTGGGCGAGTGAATGCATGGATGGATCATTGAATGGGTGGGTGAGTGGGCAGATGGTTGAATAAGTGAGCCCATAGATGAACGGATGAGTGAGTGCCTCGAAGAATGTTCACTTAGGCGAGTGAGTGACTACATAGATGGATCGTTGAATGGGTGGGTGAGTGTGCAGATGGTTGAATAAGTGAGTCCATAGATGAACGGCTGAGTGAGTGCCTCGAAGAATGCTCACTTGGGCGAGTGAGTGACTACATGGATGGATCGTTGAATGGATGGGCGCGTCCGCAGATGGTTGAATGAGTGAGCCCATAGATGAACGGATGAGTGAGTGCCTCGAAGAATGCTCACTTGGGCGAGTGAGTGACTACATGGATGGATCGTTGAATGGGTGGGTGAGTATGCAGATGGTTGAATAAGTGAGTCCATAGATGAACGGATGAGTGAGTGCTTCGAAGAATGCTCACTTGGGCGAGTGAGTGACTACATGGATGGATCGTTGAATGGGTGGGTGAGTATGCAGATGGTTGAATAAGTGAGTCCATAGATGAACGGATGAGTGAGTGCTTCGAAGAATGCTCACTTGGTCGAGTGAGTGCATGGATGGATCGTTGAATGGGTGGGTGAGTATGCAGATGGTTGAATAAGTGAGTCCATAGATGAACGGATGAGTGAGTGCCTACATGGATGGATCGTTGAATGGGTGGGTGAGTATGCAGATGGTTGAATAAGTGAGTCCATAGATGAACGGATGAGTGAGTGCTTCGAAGAATGCTCACTTGGTCGAGTGAGTGCATGGATGGATCGTTGAATGGGTGAGTATGCAGATGGTTGAATAAGTGAGTCCATAGAGGAACGGATGAGTGAGTGCCTCGAAGAATGCTCACTTGGGCGAGTGAGTGACTACATTGATGGATCGTTGAATGGGTGGGTGAGTATGCAGATGGTTGAATAAGTGAGCCCATAGAGGAACGGATAAGTGAGTGCCTCGAAGAATGCTCACTTGGGCGAGTGAGTGCATGGATGGATCATTGAATGGGTGGGTGAGTGTGCAGATGTTTGAATAAGTGAGAAGATAGATGAACGGATCAGTGAGTGCCTCGAAGAATGCTCACTTGGGAGAGTGAGCGCATGGATGGATCGTTGAATGGGTGGGTGAGTGTGCAGATGGTTGAATAAGAGAGAAGATAGATGAACGGATGAGTGAGTGCCTCGAAGAATGCTCACTTGGGAGAGTGAGCGCATGGATGAATCGTTGAATGGGTGGGTGAGTATGCAGATGGTTGAATAAGTGAGCCCATAGATGAACTGATGAGTGAGTGCCTCGAAGAATGCTCACTTGGGCGGGTGAGTGACTACATGCATGGATGCAGATAGGTTACACCAACCTTACTGGCCGTGGCTTGGAAGAAATGACAATGTCAATAAAACGGATGTATGACGTTACCACGCATACTTTTACAAAGCATGCCTTTACAACTCATTTTTTAGAATGCAAAATCCTTTACAACGCATTCCATTACAACGCATACTACCTTTACAACGCATACCATTACATTGAATGTATGGTAAGTATTGGATAGTATAGGGGTAAAAATTACTATTCTAACTCCAGGGGGTGCAACAGTAGGGTAAGTGTTGGATAGTGTAGGGGTAAAAATTACTATTCTAACTCCAGGGGGTGCAACAGTAGTGTAAGTGTTGGATAGTGTAGGTGTAAAAATTACTATTCTAACTCCAGGGGGTGTAACAGTAGGGTAAGTTTTGGATAGTGTAAGGGTACTATGCGTTGTGATGGTATGCGTTGTAATGACTGCGTTGTAATGACATGCTTTGTTATGGTATGTGTTGTAATGGTATGCGTTGTAATGACTGCGTTGTAATGGCATGCGATGTAATGGATCTTGCATTGTAAAAGTTTCGTTGTAATGGTAGTGTGTTGTAAAAGCTGCGTTGTAAAGGTTGTTTCCCCAATAAAACAGTACGAATCACTAACAGAAGGCCATTGGGACTCTTTCAACGTGGCTGGGTACCGTCGTGTCAAACTACCCACAATCTATACAGATTTACCTCCACTGTTATGCCATTGCGCGCATTATGCAGAAGTGGCCATTCTCACACCACCAGAGTCTACATTATGCCAAGAATTACTGCCAGTGTGCCCAAGCCAGCACTGTGCGCATGGTGAGCACAGACCTGTAATGGATGCCACATGATGCCAAGAATTACCACCACCGTGCCAAGACCAGTCATCACGATGCCAGGGCCTGCATTATTTATGGGGGAGTCACCCTCATGCACAAAACGTCCATATTATGTATACCTCCACATGCATGCAAACAATGATGCATAGAACATTATAAGCACACACCAAGCGCAAACCACCACAACATTATGTGTCTACAGCAAAGACTTGCATACTCAGTCCCACTGCCTTGCTAAACACACAAGGCATGTTGTAGACTCAGTGCCCTCCCTTCCAACACAGCGACTGATTATCATCCTTCAGTTCAAAAGCATTCACAAGAATTCCAGCTACAGCCTCAGCACAATACAATAATACATCAAAACGATACAACAATACAGCAACAAAACAGAACAACAATAACATGACCACAAAAAACAACACAGAAAAACACACCACAGAATAACACATCCTAACACAGCATAGCAATGTAATACAACTGCATTTTTGTGTTGTTTTATATTACCTGTTTTGCTGTGTTATTGGGTTCATGTGTGGCTCTTGTGCTGTGTTATTGTTTCACTTTTGTGTTATTTGTAGCAGTGTGTTGTGGTAATGGGATTTGTTGGTATACTGCGTTGCTGCTATTGTATTCTGTCATTTTGTGTTGTTGCATCAGTTGTCTATTATTGTTTTGTATGTTTGTGCTGTGTTGTTTTTTTAACATGTGTTTTCTGTTATTATTGTTGTGCTACTACTGTGACGTGTTGCTCTGTCCTTATTTCAGTGTATTTTGTTGTTACTTTTTGTTCTTATATTTGATGTTTTGTCATGTTATTGTGATTGTACTGGGGGATTGTGATATTGGTGTGTGTTTTGGACTGTGTGTTGTGGTATTGTAATATAGAGATGCTGTGATTTGTTTTTCTGCCATATCTCAAGCACAATCTGCCTGTGGTGTGGGGTCGAAGTACAGTGTGGGGGCCACAGAATACTGCCAGGGGTAGTAGAGCTGCGGTGGGGGTCATTTGCTGCTATGACTTGGTCATTCAGTGGTAAAGGGGGGTAGCACGGTGGTGGTGGGGGCTGATCATGTGTTTCTATTAGATGATAGTGTCTTTGTGGTGGTAGTGTCATGTAGTGGTGGGAGGTGGCAGCACAGTGGTGTTGGTGGGACCTTGGTTCTCTTAGGAGTGAGAGCACACGCCTGCTGTGGTGGATGAACTTGCGGTTCTGTGACGTGTGGTGGCGTTGGTGGGTTGATCGTGTGGTGTTGTGTGCGGGGGTGGTTCCTGGCGGTATTTTAGCTGGAATGTTATTGAATGATGTGGGTGGTATGGACATCATGTTGCAGTGGTAGTTCCGTGGTATGGGGTGGTAGTGCAGAGGGATGGAGTAGAGTGGGTGCAGGTGGCAGTGTATGTGCATGGTGTGATGGTGGTGCGATCATTTCAGGTAAGACTGGGAAGGGCGGTGTAGCAGTGGTATGTGGCAGTGTGAGGGTGCTGGGAGGTAGTGATAGAGCAAGATTTCGCAAATTACGCGACTTGCTTGAGTCATGAACCTCGAATTATGTATAACTCTGTAATCCAATTGTATGTCTTACTAATTTCCTTTATTTTTGGATGTACATGTATATTAGTGACGCTTACCTATGTGTTTTACTAATATGAATAACCCTTGTCCATAAAATGGCCGCCGCTTGGGGATTTTCTACTGCGCATGCGTTAGTCACACTCACGTGACGTCACGTAGTTGCAGTTCTGGTGGGAAAATGTGCGCATGCGTATTTGCCTCTAATATGGCTGTCTGAGTACTCACATGGTGAAGCTTGCGCTGATGCTCTCGTGGGTATACAACCTTTACAACGCAACTTTTACCACGACCTACCATTACCACGCAACTTTTACAACGCAGGACCCTTTACCACGCATACCATTACAACGCTGGTATTTACAACGCAGGTACTTTTACAACGCATACCATTACAACGTAAGTATTGGTAAGTATATAATTTTATTTAAAATATTTTAGGTTTGGGTTTTGGGTAAATGGGTATTTTTAGGGTTCAGGGTCAGTTTTCAGTTTTTGGGTAAAGGGGTATTTTTAGGGTTTAGGGTCAGTTTTCAGTTTTTGGGTAAAGGGGTATTTTTAGGGTTCAGGGTCAGTTTTCAGTTTTTGGGTAAAGGGGTATTTTTAGGGTTTAGGGTCAGTTTTCAGTTTTTGGGTAAAGGGGTATTTTTAGGGTTCAGGGTCAGTTTTCAGTTTTTGGGTACAGGGGTATTTTTAGGGTTCAGGGTCATTTTTCAGTTTTTGGGTAAAGGGGTATTTTTAGGGTTCAGGGTCATTTTTCAGTTTTTGGGTACAGGGGTATTTTTAGGGTTCAGGGTCAGTTTTCAGTTTTTGGGGTACAGGGGTATTTTTAGGGTTCAGGGTCAGTTTTCAGTTTTTGGGGAGCAGGGGTATTTTTAGGGTTCAGGGTCAGTTTTCAGTTTTTGGGGTACAGGGGTATTTTTAGGGTTCAGGGTCAGTTTTCAGTTTTTGGGGTGCAGGGGTATTTTTAGGGTTCAGGGTCAGTTTTCAGTTTTTGGGGTACAGGGGTATTTTTAGGGTTCAGGGTCAGTTTTCAGTTTTTGGGGTACAGGGGTATTTTTAGGGTTCAGGGCTGGGTTTGGGTTTTGGGGTTCAGGGGTATTTTTAGGTTTTAGGGCTGGGTTTGGGTTTTGGGGTACAGGGGTATTTTTAACATATATATTTAAAATTAATAATTAAATATTAACATAAATAATTAAAATATTAAATATTAAAATAATAATTTATTAATTTAAAAAAATATTATTAATAATTATTTTACCATATTATTTACTTACCTATACTTACGTTGTAATGGTATGCGTTGTAATAGTACCTGCGTTGTAAATACCAGCGTTGTAATGGTATGCGTGGTAAAGGGTCATGCGTTGTAAAAAATGCGTGGTAATGGTCTGCGTGGTAAAAGTCCGCGTTGTAACGTCATATATCCGCTCTCGTGTTGTTGTCTGTTGCACTAATTCGTAATCGCATAGTATAGTTTTATAATAAAAATCATAAAGTAGTTACTCATGGTATGTGGTACATTCATATATTTCTATGTTTTAATTTGTTTTCGCTTACTTTGCATGTACCGCGGAATTGAGGGTCTGATGCAAGGCTCAAGACTCCATATTAAGACGATAGTCTGTGCATGTCTGAACTCTAGCTGTGGCATTGACAAAATGCCAACTGAAGGTCCCTGCCAAGATATGCCTGGGAAGATGCACCTTCACCCAGCCGGAGAAACAGAATTTGTACTGCATTCGCAACAATTGTATATTCTGCTATTGTATTCTGTAGAATAGGTCATGGGAACCCCAAATCTGCTAGGCGGTCCCATAAGATGCAAATTGTGACTTGTAGAAGTTTGTTCTGATTGGCGTGTTAACCTATCCTACTTTGGGACCAATCGAAATTGGGGATTCTGACACTTTGCAACATTGGGGGGTGGTACACTGACCCAAAAACAGTATAACTAGCCTAGGTTTAGCTAGAGAAATTGTCCGACTTGTCTGAATAGCTGACCTGTCACTGACCCAACGCACTCAATAGGTGACTGAATACAGAGCGCTGAGGAGCACTCTGTCCGAATTTGACCATAGACTCAAAGGTTTTACTAAACCTTAAGTGCTGGCGAAGCACTTTGCTGGGGAGTTCGCTAACCCAATCGGGGTTCAGACTGATAGCTGCAGAGAGGGTGGAGCGCAGGCGTTGCTTCCGAACTGTGGGTGTTGGTCGTGCCTTGGTGGTCCTGTCCTGATCCTAATCTGGTTTTCCTGTCCTGTCCTGGGGTGTCCATTCTGCACCTGCTGTCCCATTGATGACTGTCCTTCCGTGGGGTATTTCCTGTCCTTGACTGATCCGTGGCCAGGGTTGGTTTTCACACCTTTCTAGGTAATTATATTGCTGAGAAAACTCTATACTGCACCTTCTATTTTTTCCTGTCTTTGCTTTAATAAAGACATACCTTTGCCTACGTTAAATTTCCATGCTTTCCGCAGTCTACCTTATAAAAGTCAATGCATTTATTTCCATAGCATGTTCCTATGTTACCCTACCTTTTAGAGCACATTCTCTCCATACTGTTTTAATCATAGATGTGGTCTCTGACTTTAAGTAAATTGTTGCTATAATTTAGCATGCTCCATTTTTCCCTTTCCTATAGGTGTATAGAATTTTTCTAAGTTCTTTCCCTACCCCTGAAGTATTTTCCAGTAGTAAATGCCTAGTACGTGCATAAATTTGACCTTTATAGTTATCCATTTTCGAATTCCATTCCTGAAATCTACTTAGCATATTTTCATGTCTTTTTCCATCTCATAACTCATAAATGATTGCCCGTATATTTTTCTTATATGGTTATGTGATCTTTGTTATCTTGATCATTGATTGTCTCTTGGTTATGAATTGCTTACTTTCTGAAAATGAAATCTAGATAAAGCCTTTAAACTTTCCAGTTGTCCGTGGTCATTTTATGAATATTAAAGTTATATGAAGTTGGGTTTGTATTTTGCCTACCTTCTTACACAGCTAGCTCCCTGATCCATTGTGGTCATAGGTACCCGTAACGGTGGATTGGTAAGTCGGGTACACTAGAACTAAATAGGAAGGAATCAGGGTTACTGGTAGTAGAGTTGTAAGGTCGCCTGATTAATGTATATGGTGAATTGAAATTTATGGGCCCGAAAACTATATGGTGAAATTGTTGGTCGGGTGACCTACGATCTCTATCAGTAGAGTCCTACTGTGAGGTGCTTCTCTAGTAGTGGCAGCTAGCAGTGTAGTGATAGGATGGTGGTGTGCTGTTGAGAGGGGTGGAGAGCGGAAGCCATGGGCAGTAGTGGTGGGCTGGCAGTGAGGTAGTATGGGGTGTAAGTATGGGGGCATTGGGTTGTAGTGCTGTCTCATGCTGGAATGCCTTACAGAGGTTGGCTGTTCTGTGGAGTGCAGTATGACATGGAATAAGCCTGACAGATATTGTGATGATTCGTAGTAGCCTTGAGCTGTAAAATGGGTCTGATGATGCGACCGCAGCTACTGTGTCAATTTGAAGATCAGCACATGCGTGATTACGTCGTGCACGTGTATCATTACACATGCACACCTACAAAATGACACATGTGTCGTTTTTTAGGTCAGCCTGAGCAGTGCTTGCGCTGCTCTGCGAGGCATGCTGTATTAGAGTATGGATTTGAAGCTCCGCCCAATGACTGCCCATATTTTTCATTGGCTTGTGTCATTGTCCTTCGTAAATGCTGGCTTCTGATTCGTTAGTAGGCTTGTTAGTCCCTCCTTAGTACTGCCTTGTCTTCATTTGTAACCTCCCATGAGGACTGGCCCTTTTACTTCTGTTGTTACACAGGATACGTTATTTAGTCTGTAAGCACAATTTTCTTTAACGAGTTTTGTCCTACTGCAGGCACGACATGCGGTCCGGCAACATTCAGTGCGTCATGCGCTCTTTCACTTTCCAAGCAGCCCGGGACAATGGCGGCCGCTTCTGTGCATTGCAATCGATCTGGCATTAAGAAGAGTTTGAGCTATTGGCATTTAAAATGAAAATGCTTTTTATTTATGTGTTAATTTTCAAAACAGATAAATAAAAGGCTTTGCCATTTATAATGCCAAGAGCTTAAACTCTTGCAAACACGAGACCTATTGTATTGCAAATGCTTTTTTTTTTAACCAAACCAAGATGGACGGGTAAAACAGAAATTAACAAAGTACTGCAAAAGCGTTTTTTATAAGGCAGCCCGGCCAGCTGAAATGTTCTTATTAGGCCCCGCCCCAGCCCCCCCACCAATTAATAAAAAATAACATTTTTAAAAAGACTGTGTATGTGGGGCAAGGTGGAGCGGGTGGGGAAAGCAATGGTTAGTGGGCAGTGGAGGGAAAAGGCAGCACACGAGAGTGAGCAACACAGAGGAAAGCACAAGCGAGAAAACAACACAAGGAAGAAGGGGAGAAAGGGAGCTTCGAGTCACACAAGAGAGAGGTTGAAGCACAGGAGACAGCAACATGGAGTGTGGAGCGGGCATTTGGCAAGGGAAGAAGCACACAATGGAGTCAGCTGGAAAACACAGGCACTCTCATGGAGTGCCTAAGCAGTAATCTAAAAGTTAGCAGTGGAAGGAGAGAAGCCAGATAGACAGAGAGGTGGTAAATGGACTATGCTCCAGGGGCGGGACAAACACAAGATGGACAGGCTGGGACAAAGAAAGCCATCCAATAAGAAGTAAGCAAACAAGAGTGACAATAAAGCCAACCAATTATAAGCAATAGGCAGGCTGTAAACCCTTGCCAATTCTCTGTAAATCCACAGTGGGTCTTTTGCAACCAGACAGCTTGCTTGGGAGTTCACACTCTGTAAAGAGGAGCAAGGTCAAAGGTCACCTTTTTACAAACAGGAAGGACGCGACAGAACCTCTCACCTAGTTATAAGTTGTTGGTTAAGATCTTTTTACTATCTCCTAGGACCAACATTCGATCTGAATGTAATGTCTCTTCGGAGCCAATGTTGTGTGACATGTCGGACAGCACATGAAACGCCTTACAGTTCAAGTGATCTTGCCCCACCCTGGCTGTAAGCTCAGAAAGACATCTCTAATAGCACAAGAGACATCTAATGTGCAAGAAATGGCATTCACGTGCAGGCCTCATAGAGAGTGAGATGACACGTGCAGGGGATATATCATACCAGGGAGTCCACCTCATAGAGATTGAGATGACACGTGCAGAGGATATCGGGGAGACCTCTTTATGCAGAGTGAGATGACACGTGCAAGGGATATCGGGGAGTCCTCTTTATGCAGAGTGAGATGACACGTGCAAGGGATATCAGGGAGTCCTCTTTATGCAGAGTGAGATGACACGTGCAAGGGATATCGGGGAGTCCTCTTTATGCAGAGTGGGATGACACGTGCAAGGGATATCGGGGAGTCCTCTTTATGCAGAGTGGGATGACACGTGCAAGGGATATCGGGGAGTCCTCTTTATGCAGAGTGAGATGACACGTGCAAGGGATATCAGGGAGTCCTCTTTATACAGAGTGAGATGACACGTGCAAGGGATATCGGGGAGTCCTCTTTATGCAGAGTGGGATGACACGTGCAAGGGATATCGGGGAGTCCTCTTTATGCAGAGTGGGATGACACGTGCAAGGGATATCGGGGAGTCCTCTTTATGCAGAGTGAGATGACACGTGCAAGGGATATCAGGGAGTCCTCTTTATACAGAGTGAGATGACACGTGCCAGGGATATCGGGGAGTCCTCTTTATGCAGAGTGAGATGACACGTGCAAGGGATATCGGGGAGTCCTCTTTATGCAGAGTGGGATGACACGTGCAAGGGATATCGGGGAGTCCTCTTTATGCAGAGTGGGATGACACGTGCAAGGGATATCGGGGAGTCCTCTTTATGCAGAGTGAGATGACACGTGCAAGGGATATCAGGGAGTCCTCTTTATACAGAGTGAGATGACACGTGCAAGGGATATCAGGGAGTCCTCTTTATACAGAGTGAGATGACACGTGCAAGGGATATCAGGGAGTCCTTTATGCAGAGTGAGATGACACGAGCAAGGGATATCAGGGAGTCCTCTTTATGCAGAGTGAGATGACACGAGCAAGGGATATCAGGGAGTCCTCTTTATGCAGAGTGAGATGGGACGTGCCAGGGATATCAGGGAGTCCTCTTTATGCAGAGTGAGATGACACGTGCCAGGGATATCAGGGAGTCCTCTTTATAGAGAGTGAGATGACACGTGCAGGTGATATCAGGGAGTCCTCTTTATGCAGAGTGATTTGACAAGTGCAAGGGATATCAGGGAGCCCTCTTTATGCAGAGTGAGATGACACGTGCAGGGGATATCAGGGAGGCCTCTTTATGCAGAGTGAGATGGCACGTGCAGGGGATATCAGGGAGTCCTCTTTATGCAGACTGAGATGACACGAGCAAGGGATATCAGGGAGTCCTCTTTATGCAGAGTGAGATGGCACGTGCAGGGGATATCAGGGAGTCCTCTTTATGCAGAGTGAGATGACACGTGCAGGAGATATCAGGGAGTCCACCTCATAGAGAGTGAGATGACACGTGCAAGGGATATCAGGGAGTCCTCTTTAAGCAGAGTGGGATAACACGAGCAGGGGATATCAGGGAGTCCTTTATGCAGAGTGAGATGACACGTGCCAGGGATATCAGGGAGTCCTTTATGCAGAGTGAGATGACACGTGCAAGGGATATCAGGGAGTCCTCTTTATGCAGAGTGAGATAACACGTGCAAGGGATATCAGGGAGTCCTTTATGCAGAGTGAGATGACACGTACCAGGGATATCAGGGAGTCCTCTTTATGCAGAGTGAGATGACACGTGCAGGTGATATCAGGAAGTCCTTTATGCAGAGTGAGATGACACGTGCAAGGGATATCAGGGGGTCCTCTTTATACAGAGTGCGATAACACGAGCAGGGGATATCAGGGAGTCTTTTATGCAGAGTGAGATGACACGTGCCAGGGATATCAGGGAGTCCTCTTTATGCAGACTGAGATGACACGAGCAGGGGATATCAGGGAGTCCTCTTTATGCAGAGTGAGATGACACGAGCAGGGGATATCAGGGAGCCTCTTTATGCAGAGTGAGATGACACGAGCAGGGGATAACAGGGAGTCCTTTATGCAGAGTGAGATGACACGTGCCAGGGATATCAGGGAGTCCTTTATGCAGAGTGAGATGACACGTGCCAGGGATATCAGGGAGTCCTCTTTATGCAGACTGAGATGACACGTGCAGGGGATATCAGGGAGTGCACCTCGTAGAGAGTGAGATGACACGTGCCAGGGATATCAGGGAGTCCTCTTTATGCAGAGTGAGATGACGCGTGCAAGGGATATCAGGGAGTCCTCTATGCAGAGTGAGATGACGCGTGCAAGGGATATCAGGGAGTCCTCTTTATGCAGAGTGAGATGGCACGTGCAAGGGATATCAGGGAGTGCACCTCATAGAGAGTGAGATGACACGTGCAAGGGATATCAGGGAGTCCTCTTTATGCAGAGTGAGATGACACTTGCAGGCGATATCGGGGAGTGCACCTCATAGAGAGTGAGATGACATGTGCAGAGGATTTCAGGGAGTCCTCTTTATGCAGAGTGAGATGACACGTGCCAGGGATATCAGGGAGTCCTCTTTATGCAGAGTGAGATGACACGTGCAAGGGATATCAGGGAGTCCTCTTTATAAAGAGTGAGATGACACGTGCAAGGGATATCAGGGAGTCCTCTTTATAAAGAGTGAGATGACACGTGCAAGAGATATCAGGGAGTCCTCTTTATGCAGAGTGAGATGACACGTGCAAGGGATATCAGGGAGTCCTCTTTATGCAGAGTGAGATGACACGTGCCAGGGATATCAGGGAGTCCTCTTTATGCAGAGTGAGATGGCGCGTGCAGGGGATATCAGGGAGTCCTCTTTATGCAGAGTGAGATGACACGTGCCAGGGATATCAGGGAGTCCTCTTTATGCAGAGTGAGATGACACGTGCAAAGGATATCAGGGAGTCCTCTTTATGCAGAGTGAGATGACACGTGCAAGGGATATCAGGGAGTCCTCTTTATGCAGAGTGAGATGACACGGGCAAGGGATATCAGGGAGTCCTCTTTATGCAGAGTGAGATGACACGTGCAGGGGATATCAGGGAGTCGTCTTTATACAGAGTGAGATGACACGTGCAAGGGATATCAGGGAGTCCTTTATGCAGAGTGAGATGACACGCGCAAGGGATATCAGGGAGTCCTTTATGCAGAGTGAGATGACACGTGTAAGGGATATCAGGGAGTCCTTTCTGCAGAGTGAGATGACACGTGCAAGGGATATCAGGGAGTCCTTTATGCAGAGTGAGATGACACGAGCCAGGGATATCAGGGAGTCCTCTTTATGCAGAGTGAGATAACACGTGCAGGTGATATCAGGGAGTCCTCTTTATGCAGAGTGAGATGACGCGTGCAAGGAATATCAGGGAGTCCTCTTTATGCAGAGTGAGATGACATGTGCAAGGGATATCAGGGAGTCCTCTTTATGCAGAGTGAGATGACACGTGCAAGGGATATCAGGGAGTCCTCTTTATGCAGAGTGAGATTACACGTGCAAGGGATATCAGGGAGTCCTTTATGCAGAGTGAGATTTATTTATTTTATTTATTTATTTATTTATGAAATTTGATAAAGCGCGAACAAATGCCCGTGGGCGTCTCGGCGCTGCGACCTCTGCATCACATTCTCCACTGGCTGTGTATGATCTAAGGTATTACTGGTTGAACAGCCAGGTTTTTAGCTGTTTACGAAAGGACCAAAGAGAGGGGCTGGTCCGAATTGACTGAGGTAGGGTATTCCACTATTTTGGGGCCGAGACCAGGAACCGACGGTCTCCCAAGGAGACAGTCTTGGTACGAGGCACCACTAGGTCATTGAGAGTAGGGGATCGCAGTACCCTAGGTGGACGGTAGAGGATCAGCTGGTCTTTGAGGAACTGAGGTCCTTGTTTATGCAATGCCTTGTATACAATACAGAGAGTTTTGAACTTAACCCTGCTTCTGATTAGAAGCCAATGAAGTTTTCTGATAGTATCTGTGGCAGACTTATGTTTGGGAATTCTGGCGAGTAGTCTTGCTGCCGCGTTTTGTATTGTTTGCATCTTGTTGAATACCCTGATCTGGGCATCAGCAAAAAGACCATTACAATAGTCCAAAGTGGACAGCACTAGAGAGCTTACCAGAGTTTTCCCGGCACTTTCAGGAAGGAAGGGGATGATTTTCCTTATTAAGCGTAGTTTATGAAACGCCGAGGATGCTACTTGGTTGGCGTGGGCGACGAAGTTGAGCTGGTTGTCAAAAACAACTCCCAAATGCCTTACCTTGGAGGTGGGTTTAGGCAGGGTTCCGAAAGACGCAGGCCACCAAGCGGGAGACCAGCTTGGTGTAAGTTGTCCAAAAATGACAACCTCCGTCTTATCGGAATTGAGTTTTAGACAATTGGAGGTCATCCAGTTTCCAATTGCTAACAAACATGACACGTACAGGGGATATCAGGGAGTCCTCTTTATGCAGAGTGAGATGACACGTGCAAGGGATATCAGGGAGTCCTCTTTATGCAGAGTGAGATGACACGTGCAAGGGATATCAGGGAGTCCTCTTTATGCAGAGTGAGATGACACGTGCAAGGGATATCAGGGAGTCCTCTTTATGCAGAGTGAGATGACACGTGCAACGGGATATCAGGGAGTCCTTTATGCAGAGTGAGATGACACGTGCAAGGGATATCAGGGAGTCCTTTATGCAGAGTGAGATAACACGTGCAAGGGATATCAGGGAGTCCTTTATGCAGAGTGAGATGACACGTACAGGGGATATCAGGGAGTCCTCTTTATGCAGAGTGAGATGACACGTGGAAGGGATATCAGGGAGTCCTCTTTATGCAGAGTGAGATTACACATGCAAGGGATATCAGGGTGTCCTTTATGCAGAGTGAGATGACACGTGCAAGGGATATCAGGGAGTCCTTTATGCAGAGTGAGATGACACGTACAGGGGATATCAGGGAGTCCTCTTTATGCAGAGTGAGATGACACGTGCAAGGGATATCAGGGAGTACTCTTTATGCAGAGTGAGATGACACGTGCAAGGGATATCAGGGAGTCCTCTTTATGCAGAGTGAGATGACATGTGCAGGGGATATCGGGGAGTCCTCTTTATGCAGAGTGAAATGACACGTGCAAGGGATTTCAGGGAGTCCTCTTTATACAGAGTGAGATGACGCGTGCAAGGGATATCAGGGAGTCCTCTTTATGCAGAGTGAGATGACACGTGCAAGGGATATCAGGGAGTCCTCTTTATACAGAGTGAGATGACATGTTAAAGGGATATCAGGGAGTCCTCTTTATGCAGAGTGAGATGACACGTGCAAGGGTTATCAGGGAGTCCTCTTTATGCAGAGTGAGATGACATGTTCAAGGGATATCAGGGAGTCCTCTTCATGCAGAGTGAGATGACACGTGCAAGGGTTATCAGGGAGTCCTCTTTATGCAGAGTGAGATGACACGTGCAAGGGATATCAAAGAGTCCTCTTTATGCAGAGTGAGATGACACGTGCAGGCGATATCAGGGAGTCCCCCTCATAGAGAGTGACACGTGCAAGGGATTTCAGGGAGTCCTTTATGCAGAGTGAGATGACTTGCTGGTCTGGAGACATCAGTCCGCGTTGCATTATGGGGAGCACACTTCCTACATTACATCAGTCTCAGTGTGAGCGAGTATCAACCACGTGTGTGGACAGAAAGCCTGACCTCCCTCCCCCCCGTACATCCCTCCCCACCCCCCAGGCAGGGGGCAGCCCCGCCCGCCCAGCTCACTCACAGGCGGTCTGCAGTTCCCCCCACTCGTCCAATGAGAGAGCCGGGAGCATGAATGCTGGCCTCTGATTGGCTGCCTGTCCTCTGCTGTGTATCATACCACAGAATAACACCTTATCTGCTTCCCCCGGGACAGGCTCCTGCGCTCCAACTGGTGGGGCAGCACCCTAGGCTGGCATCCCAAGACTGGTACTCCACCATCCCTGCACGTGGCACCAACCCCGCAGGACTCTGATTGGCTCTTCAGCCTCCCTTCCGACTGGCTCCTTACTTGTGTAGACTGGCACCGCACCCTGTCAAGCACAAAACACTCCCACCTCCGACTGGCACTCACAGACTGCCACTTTTATGCCCACCTCTCTTACCAATCACCTCCCGAGACTGGCAGTCCACCCAGACTCCCAAGTACCCACCGCAGGCTGACACCACTCCCCTAGGCTGGCATTCTGTAGATTGGCACCCCTTAATCTCCACACTGGTGCCCTCTCGCAGAGGCTATTTCCCAAAAACCTACTCAGACTGGCATACACCCGCCCTTCACAAAACACTCCCAAAAATCTCGCACGGTTCTTCACCTCACTCCCCTTACCAAGACTGGCACACTGGCAACCACCCCCCTACAGAGGTATTATTTCCCTTTGTCCTTGTCACAAATCGCACACCTGGCATTCCATCTCACCAGCACCCACCCAGACTGGTATGTCACTAGACTAACACCAACCTAGACTGCCCTCAGACTGGCACACTCTTCCCAGGCTGGCAGTCACCCCAGACTCCCCGCGACAAGTATGCATTAACTGCCCCCCCTCCCAACAGGTTGACATCCATCCTCCTGACTGTCATGCCCCCCCACCCCGCCCCCTAGGTGGCACCTTTCTAAGTGCACATTTCCCCAGGGTGGCACACGCTCCCATCAGAAAGGCAATGCGGCGCTGATATCCATAAAACCCTCCCTGGCTGGCAGCTACTTCCTCAGACAGTCACTTCCCAAGACTGGCACTCCCACCAGATGGTGCCCATTGCCTAGACGGGCACTCTCACAGGTTGTCCTGCTCCCCAGAGTGGGCACTGCGGGTTCTCTGCAAACCTTCCTATTCTTCCGCAGGCAGGCACTCGTCCAAGCTGGCATGCGTCCAGAATGCCAAGAATTCGCCCTGATCCTATTAGCATCAGCAATGGCACCCACTAACTCGGACTAATAGCCACAGCTCCTCACGGGCATTTTCAAAATGGAGCTCTGCCCATAACTGCCCTTCCCCGAGGACAGGTACTGCCCTTAGCTGGCACTCCCACAGAGCGGAATACCCACTTCAGCGAGGCAGATGCGCAGCCTGGCATGCCCCCTGACGAATGCCCACGACTGGCACCGCCTATACGCCCATGTTGGGTTGTTAACCAGACTGGCATCCCTTGCCCTCGAAACTGGCATGGCCCTGAGAAGCAGTGTCGTAAAAGCACACCCAGCCCTTGAAGCCAGTCACGAGCAGCTTGACTTTGCAGAGGTGCCCTCCTCAAATGCATTCATTCATCTACCACAGAGCCGTAATTAATCATTCATTCTTTAATGCAACAATCATGCATTATTTCATGCATACCCTCGAAGATTCATTCATTCATACACGCAGTGACCCGTGCATTTCTTTATTCATGCATTCAGTCAATCCGTTCATCCATTCATTCAGGAAGTCAATAACTGAATGTTCCATCCAATGGTGCCTTCATTCAAGCAGGTGATTGTTTACGTGTTCTGCCATTCATTCAATCACCCATGCATTATTTATCCATGCATTCAATAATTCCCTTGTTCGTTCGTGAATTCAATCATTGGCACATGCGTGCACTTAACAATTATTCCAAGCAGTTCTTTATGTATGCGTGTGATCGTCCATTCATTTATTGGTGCATGATTTCATTTACGCATTCAATCATTCGCTTATTCGCTCATGAATTCAGCCAGTCATCCATGCAGTCACTCATTCTTCAGCGGGGTTGTAGAACCATTCATTCAGTCATGGGTGCATGCTCTCATGTACCCATGCATGTGGTCGTTAAGGCACTCCTGGGTGGATGAATGGATGGCTCTCTCTCCTGTCGGCGGTGCCACGAGACTAGGAGGTTGGCATTGATTCCTGGAATGCCCCTTCTCCCCCGCCCAACTTCCCAAGCCACCTTTAGGCACTAGACTATCACATCTGCATAACACAGTCTATTTATAGGACAATTGGGGTGTGCAACACTGCTGGTGCACCACACCCCACACAGCTGCCAATCGGAAGGCACAACAGCCGACCCGGGGAGCCCGGCGCGAGGACCTGCCGGGTGGCAACATCCGGCTGGCACGCCCTCCACCGGCAGCAGGTTCCACGGCATCCTTGTAACGCAGCTCAACCTGCCGGTCACGTATTCCCCGGTAGCTCAGAGGGTTAACGCGCCTACATCCAATCTATGCAAACAGCAGGTCAAAGGTTCAAGTCTCTGTAAGACGTGCCAGGGGTTACACCTGCCACCCGACTGTCGCTGCCCAGCCATGCCGACGTGGGGGGCATCTATCTGCCCATAGCTAAATATCCAGTTTTACGGCTTCCTATAGCGCCTAACATAGCGTTCGCGCAGGTGACAAGAACTCCCGCTTTGGTAAAATAGGCAACACAGAGGTAACGCAGCGTGCCCAGGATCACACCTTTGACAGGAGCTGGGAATTCTGCACCGTTTGCAACCAAGTCAGACCAAAGTCCAGAGTCAGGGGAAAAAACATGTTTACAACTGAGTGTGTCTGGGTGTCTGGGTGTGTGGGGGGAGGGTTGTTTAGGAAGACTTTACAGTGGATAGATAGGGTGAGACACAAGAAATGCTTTCACACAAACTGGCCACGGAAAAATGCACGTCTGGAGTCACTGGAACAACAACGCAGTGCAAACAACCACGGGGGAGCAGGGCACTGCCAGCTGAGCGAGTGGCATGCTGCCAAGGGACAGGTGTGTGTGTGTGACTAGGGGAGCAAGTACACCAGGGACAGGAAGGACACCCACAAGAGAGCTGTGCATGCAGGGAAAGGGTGGTGGTGGCGACAGCCTGCGGGTGGTACAGGGGACGGGGGCACTGGGCACCCGCTGAGAGGTGTGTGGATGTAACCCGGACGGTGCAGACAATCACGGAAGTGATGTGTGTGCAGGCAATCAAGCAGCACCGAGCGCAGTTAAACACTGCAATACAAGTGACTACATGTGGCGAGACTGTGCTATCATGCACACGCCTTGCATTTACTTTGTCAATACCTGTCTGGGCTGTGCTGTCAGTAAAGCGCCTTGTCGTGCACTGTGCATTGCACTGGGCGCTGCAGACAATCACGGAAGTGTTGTAACTGTCAAACGTGCAGGACGGGGTCACTTACCTGCCAGAATGGCCTTGCCAGGGTGGGTCAGCTTCGCCTTCCCGGCGGGGGCGGCGGCGGCTGCCAGGCGGCGGGGGCTGGGTGGCAGCGCGGTGCCCGGGGCTGGCAGCATGATGCAAGGGAGGGAGGGAGGGTGCGATCCCGGCCGGAGTCTGCCAGGAACTGAGCAGGGAGAGAGGGACAGGCAAGAGAGGGGTGTGAGAGGCAGGGGAGGGGGAGACAGGGGGGAGGGACACAAGGTGAGCGAGGTGGGGGGACAGTCACATCTGGAGGAGAGAGGAGGACGAGAGGGAGACGTGGAGGGAAGGAGAGAGGAGGGGGAGGACCTACAGGAGGAGGTGGGCGGGGCAGCGTGGGGGGCGTGAATGGGAGGAGAGAGGAGGGGCAGAGTCTGGGGGCAGGACAGGGAGGGAAGAGTGAGTGAAAGAGGGCGGGCAGAATCTGGAGGGAGTGCCCGAGTGATGGAAGGGGGCGTGCCAGAGCCGAGGGGAGGGACCCTGGGCGGGAAGGCAGGGGGGACACGTCAGGGCTGGAGGCACCAGGGGGAGGGATGCAGGAGGCACGAGGGGAAGGGAGGGATGCACGAAAGAAACATAAAACAAACTCCTTTATTGTTCATTGGATGACAAGGCAGCCGGGACGGTCTGCCACATTAAAGGCCCGGATCACAGGCGCATTAAAGGCCCCGGCAGCGGTAATCTCACCTTCCATCCGAAGGGAAGGCCCTGTTGCTTTTGGTGACGTGTTTAGACATGTTGTGTTTAGACATGTTTAATGCCCTTTCTGCTATTTCTAGTCAGTCTCAGAGCTTCTGTTTTTTTCTGAAAGGCTTCTCCGGAGTCCAGAGGAACCGAATGGCTCAAGGAGAACGGGCATCTTTTCCCCGCAATTTTCCACACACCTGTGACTCTAGGTGCACCGCATTACTAAGGGCTTATTTACAAGGCCCTGGCGCCACTTTTACGTCACTTTTAAAAATGACGCAAAATTGGCGCAAGGGCTTTGTAAATAACCCCCTAAGGGGCAGATTTATGTTAACTGGCGCATCCCCAGGGATGCGCCAGTTAATGTGCGCCACAGTGCGCCACAGCTCCGCCACCCATGGTGCGCCGCATTTACAATGCGGCGCACCATGGGGCAAAAACGGCACAGATGCGTGACGCATCTGTGCCGTAAAGGTGGCGCATTGCAGGAGATGCGTCGCAAGCGCGACGCAGCTCCAGCAAGGCTCGGGGGTGCCCCATCTTAACAATGCTGCGTCAAGACCTACGCCTGCTTCAAGCAGGTGCAGGGTTTTGACGCAGCATTGGCCTGAAAGTGACTGAGTGAAATCTTGTAGATTTCACTCAGCCACTTTTGCGAGGCGCACCTGCCCCGGAACGCCCACCCTGCGCCGGAACGCCCACAAGCGGCGCAGGGCTTTACAACGTGACGCATCTGCGTCACAATGTAATTCGTTCGTAGGGATGCGCCACGTTTACGCCGCCTTGCGTGACGCAACAGCGGCGTAAACGTGGCGCAAGGGCCTCATAAATCGTTTCAACATAAGGGCCGAAATTATTTCCTGACTATTTGAAATAGTCAGGAAATACCCTCTGTTAATCGTCCGAAACCATAAATTCTGGAGGGGTACTGCAGTAAAATTGGGGTAGTTTTGAATTTTTATCAACACGCTGGTGGGTAAGTGTTTTGTAAAGTATGGGAGACTATGGAGCTGAGCTTGCTGAAGGCAATGCTTGTTTTAACGTATATCAGGGAAATCAGCGGGAAAAACCGGCCCAGCAGACAACAGGCCCACAAAAAATCGTTCCACGTGCTGACCCGTCACCAGCCCTTCGGGCACCGTCCGTCTGATTGTCCCATAGGGAGGAGAGCCAACGATTTGGTGCAGATTACAAGTAATGGAATCAGGATGGGGTCGCAGGCTCCGCCCAGTGCCCCTCGGTTTCTAATCAGTAACCCGCACCATTCTCTGGAGTTTCCTTCCCCTTAGGCCGGGCCCCCTCCTGCAAGGGGCCCGAGATCAAGGGCCAGCTGTGTGCAGATGTTGTGGTCACTGTCACCCACCAAGAAACTGCGTGAAAGGTGAAACATGGGCCCTGCAGACACTCGGAAGAATACATAAATATCAATAAACCAAAATAAAGGCAGAAAAAAAATCAATGTATATTTACATTATAATCATTGACGCAAGAGCAGAACACACTGTAAACAATGCATGCGCGAGCCTAGCTCAAGGAGTGATCAGAGCTTTAGAATTTGCTGCCAGATGGATGCAGGGCAGCCACCTTGTAGGTTTTGCCCAATGCCCAGCACACAGCTTTGAGCTGTTTGTAGGCGAAAGCCTCTTGTGGACCATATCAACAAGCTTGTGCAACGCAATAAGTCTCGCATTTGAAAAGTTAAAGCTATCGGTGTTATAAATGACACCTTTTTTATTTATGTTTTTTATTTGCAGTGGAGTGTCTTTTTAAAGAAAGTAAGTGTACACTTTAAAGTATGGAAACATAAGTGAAGGCAGGAAGCGCAGAGGGAGTGAAATCGTATGTAGGACAGTTGTGGTAAAGAAGGGATGTGGCGTGGTGACTTAGTGGGGGAACAGCGTACAGCGTCTAAGCAGGCGCGTACTGCAACCTAAAGCGTGGCGCCCGTGCATATTTATATTTGTGTAGAGGTCTGGGACGGGGATGGGGGCTGTGACACGGGAGAGGAAGAATGAAATGCAGGTACCATGCTGCAACATAAAGAGCAGGCCCATGTTTTTAATATGAAAGTGGGCACCGTGCTGAAACCTAAAGAGCGGCGCCCATGCATATTTAAGTTTGTGTTGGGGGGTGGGACGGGGATGGGGGCTGTGACACGGGAGAGGAGGAATAAAAACCAGGCGCCGTGCTCAAACCTAAAGCGCAGCGCCCATGCTTATTTCCATTGTTTAACCTAAAGCGTGCTGCACTTGTGATAAAAAAGATAACAAAGCACAGCTTAAAAAAACATAAAATAAAGCGCGGCGCGCCACGCTGCTTAAAAAAATGACAAACGGTTTTAGGCGAGCATCTCATGTGTGCAATAGGAGAAAGTCTTTGAAGAAAATAGTGCTCACAGTCTGTAAATAAATCATCCAGAGTAACAATGCATGTTACAGGGGCAGTACTCATGGGAGGTTAAAAAATAAGAAAAGGAGGCACTAAGGAGGAACTACTAAGTCTATTCACGAATCAAAAGCCACCATTTTCAAAGGACAGTAACAGGACCCAATTGAAAAGATGGTCGGAAAAATGGGCAGAGCTTCAAGTCCATACCTGAATACAGCATGTCTCGAAGAGACAGCGCAAGTGCTGCCTAGGTGAGACCTAAAAACTTACAGTGGGCTTAGAGCGGTTGTATGACGTTACAACGCATACTTTTACAACGCACACCTTTACAACGCATTTTTTACAAGGCATTCCATTACAACGCATGCCATTACAACAAATTTTTAAAAACGACCTTTACAACGCATACCATTACAACGCATACTACCTTTACAACGCATACCATTACAACGCATAACATTACATGATATGATATGATATGATATGATAAAAACATTTATACAGCGCACGTTCACCAACGGCTTCTTGGCGCTTTGGACAGACAGAGGAGAAGACTGCGAGATGGAACCATTAATCAATCAATAATCAATCAAAAGCTTGAGAGAACAACCAAGTCTTCAAAGCCTTCCTAAAGGAGTGATAAGAAGAAATAAGACGGAGGTCCGAGGGCAAGGAGTTCGAAAAGAGGGGAGCTTGACAAGCGAATCTTAATCCCCTGAGCCTTTTCCGCTTGAAGGGGCACATGAGCAACAAATTGGAGCTCGACGAGCGGAGGGCTCGTGAAGGGATATATCGATGGAGGCGAGAGGATATGAAGGCCGGGCCTTGATGGGCAAGAGCCTGGTAGGTCAAGCAGCCCACCTTGAAAAGGCTGCGCTGGATCACAGGGAGCCAGTGCAGGCTCCTCAATAGAGGCTTGGCTGAACTTGTCCTAGGCTGCCGGAAAACCAGCCGCTTGATTCTGGATAAGCTGAAGTTGGCGAGACTGGTAAAGGGGAATGCCAACATACAATGCGTTCCCATAATCGATACAGGAAATAACCAGACCGAGCGTAACTTGAACTAGAGCCTCATGAGTGAGGAATCTGCTAATCTTTCTGATGCGGCGAAGATGAAAAAAACATGCCGACATCACAGATTTAATTTGAGGTTTCATAGTCAGATCTTCACTGATGGTAACTCCAAGACTCTTGACCAAGCTCACCGGGCAGGGGGCACTTCCCAGCGAGTGTGGCCAGAAGCTGGAGTTCCAAGGATTGCCCGGAGGTCCAGTGAGTATAAGCTCGGTCTTTCCTGGATTAAGCTTGAGTTGGTTCGCATTCATCCAATTACTGATTTATGACATAGTAGACTGAAAGTTCTCAATAGAGGCAGGGGAGGAATCAATGTTAAAAATGAGCTGGAGGTCATCCGCATAATGGAAGATGACCCCTGGTCTCTCCCGTAGCCTGGAAATGAGGGGAGAAATATAAAGGTTGAATAATAACGGGGAAAGGGAAGAACCCTGAGGGACCCCACAAGTGAGGTCTTTGGCTGCGGACGTGAAGGGGCCAAGACGAACACCTTGCTTACGATCTTGTAGAAAAGAGGTGAGCCACCTAAGCGGGGTGCCCCTGATGCCGGCGCTATCGACCCGTTGAAGAAGGATGGAATGATCAACGGTGTCGAACGCCGCCGACAAATCAAGGAGCACCAGGGCCTGGGAGATGTTTTGATCAGCCCCTTTCCTAAGTTCGTCATGAACTGCCACCATCACAGATTCTGTAGAGTGTTGCGGTCTAAAGCCGGCCTGATGTTGATCTAGAAACCGGGAGCTTTCCACAATTGAGCCAAGGCAGCTAGAGACGTGGGCCTCTAAGAGTTTGCCCAAGAAAGGGAGCAGGGATATTGGCTGAAAATTGCTCAGTGTCGCCGGATCTGCCCCAGGTTTCTTAAGAATCGGTGAAACAACGGCAGATTTAAATGTACTGGGGACCATCCCCATAGTAACAGAGTTATTGAGCAGCGAGAGGCGCACCTCTGGGAGACTGAGAAAGATCTCACGGGCAATGTGGGCAGGGCAACTGTCAGCGGGAGAGCCAGAGCGAACCTTACTAAGGAGAGATACGAACATTTCCCGTGTGATTAACGGGAAGTTCAAAAAAGAGGAAGAATTGTTGGGGATATTGCCTGTAACAAAGCTTGCGTCAGGTGTAGGGATACTTGCCTTGATTAAGGCTATCTTCTCGACAAAATAATTGTTAAAGGAGTCACAAAGGTGCTGAGAAAAGGAGGGGGTAATTGTGATCCGATCAGGTTTAGCCAACTCGTCAACTATGGTAAAAATCTCCCTAGATTTATTGGAGGAATTAAGGATTTTATCCGAAAAATACTTGGTTTTAGCCTCCAGAATAGCCGATTTGTATTCTTTCAATGCGGCCAAAAAAGTAAGCTTCTTGAAAGGACAGTAATCCGCTCTCCACTTGCGCTCGGTTTGTCGAAGGGCAAGCTTCGGGTCTGTCAAGGCCTTACAAATCCAACGCTGTGCATCGTGAGGACGCTTGTTTCTAAGCCTCTTTAGAGGAGAAACAGTATCCCGAGCGTCTGCAAGCCAGGTATGAATATTATCGGCCTGAATATGAACAGACAGAGGGGATCCCGCCTCATCCGACAGCGAGGGAATTGTAGTGGCCAGTGAGAGACACAACGAGGGGATGTCTACTTTGCTCCAATTCCGGGTGAGTGGGCAAATGGTGGGGGACGTTTTTGTGGCTAGGATTCTAGAAACAGTAAAAGAAATAAAAAAGTGTTCAGACCAAGCACATGGGGAGATCTGTAAGTTTAGGACATCCTGATTTAGAGACCACAACTGGTCCAAAATGTGACCCTTGACATGGGTAGCGACATGAACGTGCTGAAAGAAATTTAGGCCAGATAACAGGTCCATGAACTCCCTAGACGAAGCGCTTTCGTGTTGAGTGTGGGGCCAATAATTAAAATCTCCTATAATAAGGGTTCTAGCGTGATTAATTGCCAGTTCGGCCGCTATGCTGCCAAAGGAATGCAGGAAGCCAGGCGACTGTCCAGGAGGACGATAAAAAAGGGCAACAGTAAGGGGAAGGGTGTCCGACTCAAATTTAAAAATTACGTACTCCACCGACTGTATGGGGTGCATGATAAGGGAGCTAACTTTATAAGCATGGGAGATTATGGCGGCCACACCCCCCCCCCAGTTTTCCCCTGTGGCCGATTTTCCTGAAGGATGTAGTAGCAACCAGGGACGGCAGCCAGGATGTCAGGGCTAGACTCTGGTGTGAGCCATGTTTCTGACAGCAGCAGTATATCTGGCTTAATTGCTTCTAAATGGTAAAATATCTCGGCTTGGTGTTTAGCCAGTGAGCGGGTGTTTAAATACCAGATAGACAGACAATCCTGCCCGTGGCCTGGACAGCCAGCAAGAGAGCTTGTTTGTAGGACATTAAGATCTAAATCGGCATCAGGCGTTGTGGGGGTGGTAGCAGTGGGAAGGTGAGAGTGCTGTGATAGGGCGGAATATTCAAGGAGTTAAAAGGTACTTAGTGGAAGGCTCCTGGCCACGTAAAGTGAGCAACTTCTCAGGGGAGTACACCCTGGTGGAGGGGTGACCGACAGGGGGGGGTTGCCCCTAGCCCCGGTCTGGCGCGGACAGGCGCAGACGGGCTTGCCTTTGGCTTGTCGCCGGCGCGCCCGCTGCGCGCGTCCGCTGCGCGCGTCCGCTGCGCGTTGTCACCTGCATCGGGTTTTAAAGCAAGTGAGGTAGGAGCGCTAGACCGCTCACCTCCTCCAACCGGAAGTGCAAAGATGGCAGGAAGTGTCTCACCCAATGGGCCCCCTCCACTTCAATCGAGCTCTAATCAGCTCGCGGTGGAACGAGGAGTCCAGAGGGGTTGACACAGCAGGAAAGGGTGAGTGGGAGGTTAAAAAATACGAGGGAGCTAGTAGTCAGCTCACCGAAGAAAATTACACGTTTTAAAAACAAAGTAAATGTTACCAACAGGCAGTGTGCCTCAGCGCATCCAACGCGCGTCACCCCCTATGTCCGGGTTTAAAGCAAGTGAGGTAGGAGTGCTAGACCGCTCACCTCCTCCAACCGGAAGTGCAAAGATGGCAGGAAGTATCTCACTCAATGGGCTCCCTCCACATCAATCGAGCTCTAATCAGCTTGCGGTGGAACGAGGAGTCCAGCGGGGATGACACAGCAGGAAAGTGTGAGTGAGAGGTTAAAAAATACGAGGGGGCTAGTAGTCAGCTCACCGAAGAAAATTACACGGTTTAAAAACAAAGTAAATGTTACCAACAGGCAGTGTGCCTCAGCGCATCCATTGCATGTATGGTAAGTGTTGGATAGTGTAGGGGTAAAAATTACTATTCTAACTCCAGGGGGTGCAACAGTAGGGTAAGTGTTGGATGGTAATGGTATGCGTTGTAATGGTATACGTTACAATGACTGCGTTATAATGACATGCGTTGTAATGGTATGCGTTGTAGTGTCATGCGTTGTAATGGTTGCGTTGTAATGGCATGCTATGTAATGGATGTTGCGTTGTAAAAGTTTTGTTGTAATGGTAGTGCATTGTAAAGGTTGTTTCCCCTTAGAGCAGAGTTCTTCAATCTGTGGGGCGCGCCCCCCTGGGGGGGCACGACCCCATCCCAGGGGGGGCGCGCACCACACTGTAAAATCCTACCTTTGTTTAACTTGTACTGTGCTAAGATCACTAGACCTCACCCAGTTCAAATGGCGATTTTTGATAGGAGACCTCTGGAGCAGCAGCAGCTAATCAGCAGGTAGGAACATCACCACTGACGTTCCACCAATGATGGGACAGCAGCAGAGATTGCAGGAAGTGCCGCGAAATTTGCGTGCTTAAAGTTCCTGCATTCCACTGCTTGCTGCCTTTTCTTCTTTGTTCCGGAGTTTTTCCGTTGCCTGGCTATGAAGGGCTTTGCTGAAATAAAATGTACATCAGATAAGAGGGCTTTTTGGAAGGGAGTGGGGGCGGGTTGGGGAGGAATTGGCTGGGGTTGGTCTGTAATGGAGGCTTGAATAGAGGGTTTGAGGGAGGGTGAGGAAGGGGTAATCGATGGGGCAGGACGTACTCATTCTTTTTGAATTCCACGAGCGAACTGTTTTAAAGCAGTCTGATCTTCTTCCAGATCTTATTACTTAGACTAGCAAAGTAACACAGTAAAAACTTCAGAACATGGGAGCACAACCAAAGCAATCACGGCACTGAATGTACACCCATAAGTAATTTCAAACACCAGATATGTGTAAATGATACACAGCGGCCAAGTTTTCAGATTGCCATGTGTGACATATGAATAATTTCAGTGTTATTATGAGTGACATTTCAATGAGTGAGAGTGACACTTCCTTTTTTTTTTTAAGTTCAAGTTTATTGAAACCAAACAGAAAATACAAATGTGAAAATGCATTAAGAAATAATAATATACAAGAAATAATGGAATGAAACAATGCCAAAGAATAAGAAAGCGGAATCAATAAACAATTCACTCTCGTTCATGAAAAAAGAAGGAGGGAGAAAAAATATAAAAATAAAAATGAGACAATAAGAATAAAATGGACTAGAGTAGCGTGTGCACAAATTACATTGAATGCGAAAAAGCATGTGAGCATATAATACAGTTGGAGGAGTAAAATGGCAAAATGATAGGCAAAAAGACAACGTTAAACCTTCAAGGGGGTTTACGAACGTCATCAGATGGGTTAATGGGAACAGTGGTAACAGAGGGGGAAGAGGGAGAGGAATAGGAGGAAAGGTAGTCGGTGAGTGGAATCCAGAGTAGGTCACGTTTGATGGCAAGGGAGACAGGGGAAACATAGTTGATGTCAAGTCTGTGATTAAAACAAATAGCGTTCCACCAGGCGGAATATGTAAGCTTTGAAGAATCTTTCCAGTTGGAGGTAATCAAATGGAAGGCAATTGCAATGAAAAGATCTAATAACTTATAATGAGAAGGGGAGTGAGGCAAGTCTGGGGAGAGGGAGCCTAGGAGAACGGTGGATGGGGAAAAGGGGAGTTGAAAGTGGAAAATAGTGGAAATACGCGACCAAATTGCGCGCCAAAAGGAAGTAACCTTAGGGCAGTGAAATAACATATGAGATAGGTCAGCAGAGGGGAAGGAACAGGACCAACAGGCCGGGGAGAGATCAGAGGAGAAGGAGGATAATTTAGACGGAGAAAACAATAGTCTTTGATAAACAAAGTAAAGGGTTTGTGTGGTATTGGCAGCACGAGAGGTTTTGTGAATTTTAATCCAAAGTTTATCCCATAAAGAGATGGGCCATGTGATTGACAAATCCTGTTCCCAGGCCAGTTCAGTGCGTGATTTAGTGCGTTCAGAGGGTGTTATCAGACAGGAGTAAATGCGCGAAGCTGAAGGTGAGGAGTGTAAAAGAGGAGATAAAAGAGGGTAAAGAGGAGGGAAGTCAGAAGAGAGTGGGAGGGACTGAAGGAATGAAAGGAGTGCAGGAAGTAAAAGGTCATACTGTTTCCGAAAGGAGTTAGGGAGAAGAAATTGAGACTGAAGTTCAGGAAAGGAAAGGGGCACTCTGTCTTAAAGCAATTGCGAAATCCAGTGTAAGCCTTTGGAACGCCAGGATTTCCAACAGAAGGAGCGATTTTTGATGCGAAGCAGTTTGTTGTGCCAAATGGATTGGTGAGATAGAGAAGCAAAGGAAGGGTAAGTAGAGGGAATAAGAGGAGCGAGGATGTGGCACGAATGTGCAATAATAGGAGAGCGCAAAAAAGAAGTGTGAGCTGAAAAAGCCAGGACTTCCGAAAAATCAAAGGGGGAAATGAGAGACTTCTCCATAGATAGCCATACCGGTGGATAGGTGATAGGATCTGTAGACAACCAACGAGCCGTTTGTTTTAGAGAAAAGGAGTAATGGTAAGATTTGAAGTCAGGGAATTTCAGTCCTCCGTGAGATTTGTCTTTTTTAAGAAAGGGCAGTGCAATCCGAGGAGGTTTATTTTGCCAAAGAAATTTAGACAAGAGAGAGTCCAATCTTTTAAAATAATAGTGAGGAATGCGGACAGGAATCATGGAGAGGGTGTATAAGATGATAGGAGCCAACATCATCTTAATTGAGTCTAATCTCCCCCACCAAGAAAGGAACAGAGGATTCCATTTAGTGATAGAGTCAGAAAGTTTCTTAGAGATATAATCAAAATTAAATTTGAGAGTATCCGGAATGGAAGGGGAAAACCAGAGGCCCAAATATTTAATTTTGTAAGGTTGCCAGGAGAAACCAGTGTGAACAAAATAGTGACGAAGGCAGGAGACAGTAAGGGGTAAGATCTCGCACTTATCACGATTAAGGCGATAACCAGAAAGCAAGGAGAAAGCTTCGACTTGACGGAGAAAGGAGGGAATAGTGGATTCAGGGTTGGAACAATAAAAAAGGATGTCATCCGCGTAGACTGAAAGTTTGACTTGATTGGGACCAGGATTGTAACCAGTAATAAGACTGTCCTGTCTGATCTTAGTCAAAAAGGGCTCTAGTGCAACAATAAACAATGAGGGGGATAAAGGGCAACCTTGGCGGACTCCTCTAGAAAGAGAGAAATAGTTTGAAACTTTGCCATTGGCGAAGATAGAAGCTCTGGGGCCAGAGTACAGGAGGGCAATGAGTGAAATCAATTTTGGAGGAAAGCCAATCCAGGAAAGAGCGCGAAACATAAACTCCCAGCTAATCCGGTCAAATGCCTTTTCGGCATCTAGTGCAATAGCTGCCAAAGGATATTGAATGGTAGAAGCCTTGCTGAGGACATTAAAGAAAACTCTCGAGTTATCAGATGATAAGCGGCCTTTGAAAAAACCGGATTGTTCTGGGCCAATAATTTCAGGTAAGATGGGATCTATACGCAGGGCAAGTAATTTGGCAAAAATTTAGTAATCTGTGTTCACAAGGGAAATGGGTCGGTAATTTTTACAGAGTGTAGGATCTTTATTATCTTTGGGGATGAGGCAGATCATTGCTTCCTGAAAGGTACCCTGGGAGGAGCCATCATTGGTAAAAGAATTGAAAAGAAGAAGTAATTGGGGTAGGAGTTGTCTGGAGAAGTGGCCATAGAATTCAATAGTAAATCCGTCAGGACCAGGGGCTTTGCCCCGTTTAAGCACTGAAACCGCGTGAGAGATTTGCGCTAGAGTAATGTCCGATTCGAGTGGGGAAAAGTCAACATGGGCAGAAGAAGGGGGAGTGAGAGAATGGAAGTAAGAGGTCAAGTCATCAGGAAGAGGAGGGGACTCGGGAGTATAAAGTTGTTTATAAAAGGATACAAAATCTTGTAGAATATCCTCGTCTTTAAAATGTGAATCTCCATTCGAGTCAGTTATGGAGACAATCCGAGTCCTATCTTGACGTGTTTTTAGGTAGTTGGCTAAGAGTTTACCCATTTTGTTTTGACCCCCGTAATAGCGGGCACTGCATTTCAGTAGGTAAGTAGCTGCGGCATCAGCAGAGGATTTATTAAAAGCAACTTTTGCAGAGATAAGATCTTTAAGAGAGGAATCAGAGGGGGATCGATAGTAGGAATACTCCAACTTTTTAATGTTTGCGAGAAGAAGGGAAGATTGATGTTCAAAACTTTTCTGTTTTTTAGAAACATAATTAATTATAAATCCTCTAGCTGTTGCCTTGAAGGAATCCCAAATCATGACAGGAGAGGAATCAGGGGTGGAGTTAGTATTGAAAAAGTCAGAAATGAAAGCACTGAACTGGTCGGTAAACTTGGAATCAGTCAAGAGGGAGTTGTTAAAACGCCATCTGCCAGGTGAGCGTGAGAAGGGTAGCAGTTCAAAGTCTACTAGGACAGGGGCATGCTCGGATATGAGGATGGAACCAATTTCGGATGCAAGGACACACTGGGTAAGGGATTTGCTAAGGAAGAGGTAATCGATGCAAGACTGAGTTTTGTGAGGAGGGGAGAAATAACTGTATTCTTGGAGGGCAGGATGACAGAATCTCCAAATATCTGTTAAGGATGTACGTCGAATAGCAGAGGTAAATTGATTATGCATTTTGGACCGAATAAAGGTAACTGGGGAGTGTCTGTCAAGGAAGGGGTCATGTATCTGATTGCAGTCACCACCAAAAATAATATAATTGTCGTTTAGGGAAATCAATTTATCTGAGATAAGGGGCCAAAAGGAGTGATCAACAGTAACTGGAGCGTAAACATTGAAAATAACAAGAGGTACATTATCTACTTTCAGTTTTAAGATCATAAAATGACCATCAGAATCAATTTCAAGTTTAGTATCAGTAACAGCAAACTTTTTATGAACCAATATGACTACGCCATTCTTTTTCCCCAAGGAAGGGGAGGAGAAGACATGACCGACCCAAAGTCTCTTCAGTTTAGAAGATTCAATGTCGTTAAGGTGGGTCTCTTGTAACATGGCGATGATAGAGCAAGCTTCGCATTTGCGACTTGCTCGAGTCATGAACCTCGCCCATGTGTAACCAATTTATAAAATTTGTTCGTCTTACTAATATATTTTTCATATCCGACCGAAGTAGATGAAGCTTGCTTATGTGTATTTCTAATACAACTAATCCGTGTCCCTAAACATGGCCGCCGCTTTGAAATGGCTTCTGCGCATGCGTCAGTCACACTCACGTGACCTGACGTAGTTATAAGTTTGGTGGGAAAGGATGCGCATGCGTAATACGCAGCTTTTGCAATAACGTGGTGCTGCTCGTGCAGTTGCTCTTGTGACAGTGTATATATTACTAATGTCTAATTGCATAGTACATTTTTATGATGATATATCTGAAGTATAAAGTCACGACGTGTAATACATTCATTTATTCCTATGTTCTAATTTGTTTTCGCTTATTTTTCATGTATCCACGGTATGGAGGGTTGATGGGGTGCTTGGGAGTCCATGATGAAGTGCAGTACTGCGCATGTCCAATGGAGAACAAGTGTCATTGAACGACTGCCAACCAGAAGTGGCAGCCAAGACGTGCCTGGGAAGATGCACCTTCACCCAGCCGATGAAGTCAAATTGTACTGCTATTGTTACATTTCTAATTCTTTCATTGTATTCCACTGGACTTTCTCATGAGAACCCCAATCTCGCTAGGCGGTACCCAGAGATGCAAAGTAGGCCTCCAAATAGTCTGTTCTGATTGGTGTGTTACCCAAATCCTACCTTAGGACCAATCCAAATTGAGGGATTCTGACACTTTGCAACATTGGGGGGTGGTACACCGTCCCAAAACAGTATATCTACCCTGGGTTCACCTAGGGAATTTGTCTGACTTGTCTGGTTTAGCTGACCTGTCACTGACCCAACGCACTCAATAGGTGACTGAAGATACAGAGAGCTGCGGAGCACTCTGTCCGAAATTGACCATAGACTAAGGTTTTACTAAACCTTAAAGTGCTGGCGGAGCACTTTGCTGGGAGTTCGCTGACCCAATCGGGGTCTTGATCGATAGCTGCAGAGAGGGTGGAGCGCAGGCGTTGCTTCCGAACTGCGGGTGCCGGTCCTGTCCTGAGGGTCCTGTCTTGAGGGTTTCCTGTCCTGATCCTAATCTGGTCTTCCTGTCCTGTCCTGGGTGTCCATTCTGCACCTGCTGTCCATTGAGGGGTATCCTTTCTTGAGGGTTTCCTGTCCTTAACTGACCCGTGGCCAGGGTTTGGTTTCCACACCAGTCTAGGTAAATATTGCTGAAAAACTCTGAATCTTGCACCTTTCTAATTTCCTGTCTTTTGCTTCAATAAAGACATACCTTTGCATATGTTATTTTTCCATGCTTTCTCCGCAACCATTGAATCACAAAATCATTTGCATTTATTTCATAACGTGTTCCTATGTTGCCCTACCTGTTAGAAATTATATTTTGCATTGCAGTTTGTCACTTCCTGATATGGTCTAGAACATCCTTACTTAAAACTGTCTAAAGAACTTTTGCCTTGATGCATAGCGTGTTTCTCTTCATAGTCTCTCCTATAGATATATACGTGTCCCGAAATCCTGTCTCATTTCCCTGAGATAGTTCTAGAATACTAGTCCTAATCAAAGCCTATCCCATCTTTATTGATTCATCTTAAACGTTCTAAATCCTGATTCTTCAACTATAGAATGTGCCCTGATTCCTAGTAGTATAAATGGTTGTGCTGACTTATTTGCTATTCAGCTGTGTAATTTATGTTATTCTGGTTATTGATTGTTTAATTACTGTGAATTTGATACTCTCTGAAATTTACTAAATTAGATAAAGACTTTAAAACTTCCAGTTGTCCGTGGTCATTTGCAAAGAGTTTTGAATGTTACTTGTTGGGTTTGTATTTTGCTGCCTTTCCTTTTACAGCTAGCTCCCTGATCCATTGTGGTCATAGGTACCCGCATCGGTGGATGGTAAGTCGGGTACTCTAAAGAATAACGAGAGGGACTCACACAATTATTGGTAGTAGACCGTGAGGTCATCCGATCAATGTATATGGTGATTTGAAATATATGGGCCCGAAGCCGGAAGCGGCGAAATTATTGGTCGGGTGACCCGCGCGCTCTATCAGTAATTTTCTGGTAGCAGAGCTATGGTTAGGCAATAGTTAAAGGTTAGGTAGGACTAGTTAGGCTAGCCAAGTCGGTAGCTGCTGACATTATTGCTGCTACAAGAGCGGCCATTTCGGGGATTTGATCACTCTCTTGAGATGCGTTGCTTTTGAAATTTATGAATTGTTTTAAAATTGTTATTCTTGTTCTTATATTGTTATATGTATTAACCCATGCGTATGTAAAACGGTTTGTTAAGTGTTGTCAGAAATCCCGGGGAATTGAATGGCAAGTGGTGAATAGAATCTACTTGCCTTGAGGTCGCAGGCTCAAGGAAAGTTAGGTGCAGGTTAGGTAGAACCGGAAGCACTAACTAGGGTTTTTTTCTGAATACATGTGTGAATAAATGTTAGTAACGAGGTTCATTGGCAAAATTCCAATAGTGGCGTAACCTAATAAGGGTCACATCGGAAGAGTAGCAGGTTCATCGGAGCTTGGGTGAAAGCAAAGGGGTCCGCTGGGAAACCTTAGACTCGGATATATCCCGGAAAGAGTGGATGGGTCTAGGGAAGTAACAGGTTCACTGATGCTAGAGTGAAGGGTAGGCGGAAGAGATCTACCCGCAGTGTGTGAAAAGTAAATGGAAGTAGTTTACTTGCAGTAAAACAACTCTTTCCTGTCTAGACACTTGAGCACTGTGGCGAATGTGTATTCGTTGTAAAATAACCAAGCACTAGCACTTTAGAAAGAAAGAAAGTTTCCGTTACCTAGTGAAGGGAGGGAGTCAGTCGCGAAGCGTCTCTGACGTCACTCCGTGCCGCGCTGGGATTGGTAGAAACAGCGGGCGGGTAGCGGGGCTGGAATTGTGAAGGAGGGGTGAGCGCCGGAGCGTGAGAACTGTCTCGCGAAGGGGCCGCGCACCCATTGGTCAAAACTATTTTAACTCGTGCATTTCATTGGCCGCACGAAATTAGAAAACGTACTCCGATTGGAAGTGATTTGTAAACAAAGTCGCTCACAGGAACTTATATGTGGCATACGTATACGCCATATACTAGACCTGATCCAAGGCACCTAGGGTTCGAAAGAGATCAGTGGAAAGCTAATAGATACAACATTATGTACGGAAATAAGAGAAAAATGTCCCTTGTAAATAAGGTAAAGAATTACTTCAAAAAGGACAAGCCGATTAAAACTAGAGAGGGCATTGTTATTCCACCACCAAATACTCCCGCCTCTTTCATGATGTTTGACAGAGGATACAATACATGTGTGTGGTTAGAAAATTGGGTGAAATACACAAAGGATGACGGAATAATGGCTTTTCCGTTAGAAGGTACCTTTAATGGTAGGATCCTATTCAATTTAAGAACCCGAATGAATGAATTACATCCCAGACCGAGACTAACGCAGTATGAGGCATTAGAGGAATGGGAGATTGAGGCTTTCCAAAGAGATAAGCCCCGAATGGACAAAGGGCTGACAAAGTATTACCCAAAACTGAAACAAGAAACTAGAGACAAAAAGATGAAAGAATGGAGACAGAGCATGATTGTTGAGGGACTGTTTCCCATGATGCCAGCAGAAGATCCTCCTGGGGGGGGAAAGGACAGAGAAATCCAAACACTGGGGGCCCCTCGGAGAATCAGATGACGAATTGTTAGATGACATATGCATGAGAAGTCCGCCTCCTTATAATGAAGGACACCGACCTGCAAGTGCAGGAGATATTCCCCGGAGACCTCTACAAAGGGAAGAGGTCAGGTCCGTAAGTGTAGGAGGGAATTATCTAATTCCTCCTTATACTGAAAATCTAGGACCCGTAGAAACCAGAAGTATTTACCCCAGGAGACCTGTAGGTGGGGAGACGGGATATTCACGGGAAGGAGATTTCTGCTCTCGTCCCCCTTACGGAGGTGAGGTGAGGTCCTTAGGTTCAGAAATGCCGTTATTACAGTCCCAGAGTGAGGAGGATCCAAGAATCCTGGGCACAGGAAGTTTGTTTCAGAAGCCTAACTATGGCGGAGGGCCGAGTGAGACTCATCCCACTGCCCCGAGTTATGCTCCCATTCTGACCCCGCAGGTGTTACATGGAAACTCCTTGGACAGGTCATTAGAAGAGAAAGAGCGAGAAGCGCTGGGAAATCAGAGAGCTGAAATAATACGGAAAATGTCACAACTAAATGCAAGTCCTGAAGCCTTAACGATCCCAGTAACTATCGGACCAGTGGTTCCGTTATATGGGGACCGTCAAGGGAGTCCGAAAACGCCAGTAATTACTCCTGTCATTGCACCAACTAGACCAGAACCATTAATTGTAGATGACCAGACGAGTGAGTGCGAGTCGGAGGTCTCGCTGCTAGATCTGCCCGTTAGAAAGACCGGAAAAAGGATACCGAAGCCGCACACGTTTAGTACGAGGGAAATTCAGATGGAATCGACCTCGGGTACTAGGAGTGTCACATTGGTGACTCCTGAAGAAATCGAAAGATGGAGTCAGGAATTGGAAAAGCAAACGTCCTCAACGAAACCTTTAGATCTCTACAAACTGAGAATAGAAATAGAGGAATTGATGGCAGGAAACGTAGGATTAGACAGACTAAATACCTACTCTGAAGACGAAATGCTGTTTATCTGCAAAAGTCTCACCCGAAATACCCGAGTACTTCATGAAAAACTGACAGACACTGCTGCTAGCATGGGAATAGATATTTCAAGATCGAAACCGCTGCAAAAACCATATAGGGCAGATTTCTCAGACAAAGATTTGGAAAACTTGAATGTTTCAGGGAAGAAAGCACAGGTCAAGGAACTATTGACTGTATTGCAAAAATGGGGAGATGTGGAAAGATGGAAAGCCAGATGGGTCAAGAAAAAGGATGAGGCCAGGTCTAGACAGGCAACTCCCGAATTTGTTCTAAGGGAAGCTGAGAAACCAGAACAGTTATGCCCTATGCGCGAAGTACCAGGTGGAAAATATGTGCACGTTCCATGGTCCAGACAGGATATTGTGTCCTTTACTAACGATTTCCCGAAATTGCGCGAAAAGCCAGTTGACTGGTACAGACAGGTGGAAAGGTTCGTAAAGGTGCAAAAATGCATGTGGAAAGACCTGGATGGGTTTTTCGACATTGTGGTCCCGGTAGATCTGTGGACCGAGTGTAAAATTGCCATAGCATGGCCGAGTGAAGAATACCAGAGAGACGAAAAAACAGGGGAACCATCGAAAGAGGTAATGAGAAAATATGAGCAGGTAATACAGCATCTGAAACTAAAGGTGCCAGCAAAGGAAACTGATTGGACCAAGATAGATAGAACCACGCAGGAAAGAGACGAGACAGTGCATTCCTTTTATGAAAGGCTGTTGCAGGTGTTCAAAACATACAGTGGTATAGATAACATCGAGATGAAGGATATGACACATTTTATTTACAGGTTTGTAAATGGTTTAAGACCCGAAATTTGTCAATGGATAAAAGATAACAAAATCTGTTGGCATACTAAAAAGATGGATGAGGTCCTACGGTACGCAAAGTACTGTGAGGATGAGATGGCAGAGAAGAAAAAGGCTCTCAAGGAGAAGGTTATGTGGGCTCAAGTGAAGCTCGCAGAACAGCAGGAAAAGCAATTGAATAAAATGGCCAAAACTACTCAGAATCCAGGTCCTGGGGGTGGGGGTGGAGGAAAGCCCCGGCCCAAAATGAGCAGGGAGGAGGCAAAGAAGAAATTTCCCTGCCACCAGTGCGGAGAAATTGGACACTGGCGAGACGAGTGTCCCTATTTGCAGGATGATAACTCCCAAACACCTGATTTAACTCCACAGACGCAGAATGAAAGACCAAGAAAGACCCAACAACAGGTAAAAACGATTCAGTTGCCCCGAGCACCAAAGCCAGTATTTAAGGGAAAATCCACGCAGGGTGATGACGTAGAAGTCTGGGGGAGCAATGAGAACAGAAATGCAGCAACTTCGCAGTATTTACTAAGTGATACCTTCCTTTGTGATGACCAGTACTGACGGGGCCTGAGAGGGGAGGACGAGGAGTGCGTACTTGGCGCCTCCTTGCCGGTAGACCAGTCGGGGCCATACATTGAAGGAAAGGTTGACGGAAATGATGTCACTTTTCTGTTGGACACTGGCGCTACCCGTTCTACTGTGAGAACAGTGGACGTTCCAAACCTACCCCTCTCGGGAGAAGCAATCCAAGTAGTGGGGGTATCTAATAAACTGATTAGTACTCCTGTTACCGAGCCCATAGAGATCTCAATTGGAAACTTTAAAGAAATGCATAGATTTGTCGTTTGTGACACCAGTCCAGTGAACTTACTGGGACGTGATTTGCTGTGCAAAATGAACTGTACCATCTTTTGCACACCAAAGGGTGTCGAAATTCAGACCCCAGATGAAGATGGCATTTATAAATTAATGTTAATCAGACCTGACTCAGAAATTAAACGAATGAAAATGCAGGATTTGCCCAAAGAACTCCAAGAAACAGTGAAGCCAGAGGTATGGGACTTTACTGGAAAAGATGTAGGATTAATGAAAAACGTAGACCCCATACAGATAGCCATCAAGGACAATGCAGTGTACCCTAATACTAAACCCTACAGAATGAATGCAGAAGTGAGAGCAGGTGTTGCCCTGGAAATACAGAAATTGCTAGAAGGAAACATCATACAGGAAGTAATGAGTAGCCCATGCAACTCACCGATAATGGGTATCAAAAAGCCTAGTGGCAAGTACAGAGTAGTGCAAGACCTAAGAAAGGTAAACAAAATAGTGGCTCCTTGTTGTCCTATTGTTCCGAACCCAGCAGTGATTCTGTACCAGATTCCCTGGGATGCTGAGTGGTTCACTGTGATAGACCTATGTCATGCATTTTTTTCCATTCCCTTGCATCCAGACAGCAAATTTCTTTTCTCATTTGCTTTCAACAGTCACGTGTATGTCTGGAATAGGGTCCCCCAGGGGTACACAGAGAGCCCGTCTATCTTTAATCAGATCTTGAAAAAATGTTTGGAAACTTTGGTCTTACCTGGAAATTCTGTTTTGGTGCAATACATTGACGACCTCTTGGTGGCGTCCAAAAGTCATAAAGATTGTGTGATTGACACCATTGCCCTACTGAATCACCTGAGTGAGAAGGGACATAAAGTGGCCCCTGAAAAATTACAGTTCTGTGCAAAATCAGTGAAATATCTGGGGCACCAGATAGAGAAAGGCATCAGGAAAGTAACGTCAGAAAGAGTCAGAATAATTCAAAAGATGCAGTTACCCCGTACTCAGAAAGAAATCAGAATGTTCCTTGGGGTGATAGGATACTGCAGGCAATGGATTCTGGGATTTGCAGTCCTAGCTAGACCTTTGATAAAAATGACCAAGAGAGGAACACCGGATATCGTAGAATGGGATGATGAAAGCTTAACAGCCTTCACAAAACTGCGAGATTGTCTGTGTACAGCCCCTGCGTTGGGAATGCCAGGCTATTCCAAGGAATTTGCCCTGTTCTGTGACACTCGCGATAATTGCGCGTTGTCAGTCCTAACACAAGAGCATGGCACAACCAGAAGGCCAGTGGCATATTTCTCTGCCACCCTGGATCCAGTGACAGCTGGATTACCAGGATGTCTGAAAGCAGTAGCTGCTACTTGTACAAGTTTAGAGCAGAGTGAATCCATTGTCATGGGACATCCTGTAAATGTGTATGTTCCACATGGAGTGGTGATTTTACTAACAAGAACGAAAACTCAGTATCTCACCCCTAGTCGGCTGACTAAATACGAGAGGATTCTCGTGGGTGCTGCAAATATAACAATTGTCCGGTGCAACATTCTGAACCCCGCCACTCTGCTTCCTAACTCAATGGATATGGAAGATGGGGAGGAAGACGAGCATAACTGCATTGATTTAACAGAATTTAGCACAAAACCACGCCCAGACATTAAAGAAACACCTTTGCCTGTGCATGACAAAGAATTGTTTGTGGATGGTTCATGCCTAAGACATGAACAAGGAGGTCTGAATGCTGCCTACGCTGTAGTCTCCTTAACAAAAATTGAAGAAGCAGGTTATTTATTTGGAGTAAAGTCTGCACAAGTAGCTGAATTGATCGCCATGATAAAAGCTTGCAAATTGGGGAAAAATTAACGCATAACAGTGTATACTGACAGTCAGTACTGTTATGGAGTTGTGCATGACTTTGGCCAATTATGGCTACAAAGGGAATTCCTGACTTCATCAGGTACCCCTATTCGAAATGGAAAAGTTGTTCAAGACCTTTTAGAGGCAATCCAATTACCAAAGGAATTGGCAGTGGTCAAGTGTGTTGCCCATAAGAAGGGCCTTGACTCTGTATCTTTGGGAAATGATTTCGCTGATCGAGTGGCAAACTTTTGCGCCACGGATCGACTGATAATCAATCCGAAACGGGGGGGGGGGCCGGAAACAGCTGCCAACTTCGAGTGTTTGAAGAAGTGCCTACATGGGATGAAGTGAGAGAATGGCAGCAGGCGACACCCTGGCAAGAGAGAGAGAAGTGGAAGGAAGAAGGGTGTAGACCAAGACGTGAGGATGGTGTCATCTTGGGCCCAAATGGTATGCCTGTGTTACCCAGACACTTGCTTGGCACAATGGCTAGACTGATACATGAGGGATCACACATTGGTAGGGACGCCATGATTCTGGTATTCCAACAGACTTGGTACAGCAAAAAGTTCAGGAAGGTAGCAAAGTCCCTCTGCCAGAGGTGCTTGTCATGTCAACAGTTCAATGCAGGCAAGAGAACAATGGTGGAACTAGGGAGAATTGGGAGGTCAGGGGGTCCCTTTGTGAGAATACAGGTTGATTTCATCACCATGCCACGTTGTGAGGGGAAGCGTTATGTCCTTGTCATTGTCTGCCTATTTTCAAAATGGGTGGAAGCTTACCCTACTCCCCAAAGTGACGCACTGACAGTAGCCAAGTGTTTACTGAAAGAACTGATACCTAGATTCGGGGTTCCAGTCACTATTGAATCAGATAGAGGCCGACATTTTCAGAATGATGTGATCGATCAACTCTGTAAGGCCTTTGGGATCTCGCAAAAACTCCACTGTGCATATCATCCAGAGGCTTCTGGAGTGGTGGAACAAATAAACGGGACTATCAAAACAAGACTAGCGAAATTGTGTGATGCATCTGGCATGACCTGGGTAAAGGCCCTGCCTCTGGTTCTGATGGGACTCCGAAGTATTCCAGACCGGAAGACAGGCCTGAGCCCCCATGAAATCCTGATGGGAAGAGTGATGAGACAAGCATGAGTACCAGGAAGCAAACTGTTGAGTATTACTGATGGTTTGGTGCTTGAATACTGCAAGAGATTAGGTGACCAAGTGCGTTATATCTCTCGCCAGATCGGAGAAGACGCCGTCGCCAATCCAACAACTCCTCTTCACAAACTGGTTCCAGGGGACCGGGTCAAAATAAAGAAGCATACTCGGTCGAGCTGCCTGGCACCGAGGTGGGGACAGAAGCGCCAAGTAATCCTGGTAACGACCACAGCAGTGAAGTGTGCAGGTGTTCCCCATTGGATCCACGCCAGCCACACCCAGAAGGTACTACCAGACAAGGAGCCTGGAGAAGAAGGCCGTCCAGCAGAGGGGCCTGCAGAAGCAAGACCAGAAGTAACTGACAACGTACAGCCCAGTACCAGTCAAGCTGAAGGGTCCGCAGACGTTGGTCCAGAGGTAGCTGATGACGAGCTGCCAAGAGTCAAGCCTGCTGAGGGGTTCCCAGAAGTTGGTCCAGAAGTAGCTGATGACGAGCTGCCAAGCATATGGCCAGATGAGTGGATACCCTTGCTTGACCTCACCGAAGACCCAATCAGAACAAGAGAGCGAATTTGGGAAGGTAGAGAGTGGAATAGAGAGGAAAAGCAAGGCACAGGCGAAGAACCTCAGACTATTGAGATTCACATCAAAACTGAGGAAGGAGAAGGTCAGACAGGGACTGAGCAAACAATTGATACACCTCCACTGACTCCTGATGTCGAAAAGGGACAGACTAGACATAGTGTAATAGTTCGAGCAGAAGAAAATCAAGGGATCGAAGTGCTCGAACAGAATCAGATAGGGTTAGAAGAACGTGTTCAGGAAACAGAAGCAGAGACATTTGAAAAGCAAAAACAAAACTCTCCTGAACAAGGCCAGATTAGTGACCAGGCAGAAGAAATAGATGCGAGCCCTGGAACTAGTCAGATAGGAAGGGAAGAAGAAGCAGAATTGCCGCAAACTAATGAAAATAAAAGGGCAAGAGGAGAAAACGAAATCCAAGTGCCAACTAAAAGACTTAAGAAAAGAAAGCACCTGGAACCTGGCTTCGTAAAGAAATTGAGGCTGAGGATAAAAACGGTGGAAGAAAAACGTGCAGAAGAAAGGAGAAGTGCTCGCATAGCTGAGCAACAAGAAGACACTTCCAAAAGGAGGAGTGATCGAATAAAAAGACAAAACAAAAAATACAAGTCTCCTGAATGGACGCTTGTTTTGGAAGAATTGGAAGATCTTGATATAACTGACGAAAGTGACGGAGAACCAGTTGCTGAGTACTCTGCCGAAGAAGAAGACGAGCCACCGTGAATGTGCACAAAGTAAGCTACTCGTGCAGAGACACAAAGAGGGGTCGAGAAACTTCTTCTGAGCCAAAATGTCTGATTCAAACGTGAGTGGTAGACCTAGTCGCAGTTGTTGCAAAACATGCTGCAAGGTATGTGTATGTAGTATAATTATAGTGATATTAGTTTGGATAGGACTAACAGTTTTCATTCCTTTTGCAGTGAGCAAAAATACTAATGTTGACCCTACTGAGATTATAAATACTGACATTGAAGAGCTGACAACACAGAATGTAGCAAGACATGAGAAAGCACTCAGACAAACAAAAAGAGACCTAGAAGCATCAGATGAGGGAGGACTACATTATCATGAAGTTAAGAATAAGACACATTTAAATGTTTTCGCAAACTTGTTAATACACTATGTAGAGACTATGGAAATTGAGGATTGCTATGTCTGCATGAAGCTACCTACCTCTGTGGCTGAAGGCGTGACATACCATCACCTGCCCCTGACATACGGAATATCCTGTAGCATTTTTGCAAGCTTATTTTACAAAAAAGGACCGTTACAGTACTATTACTCTAACAATGACGTGATCTTTTCTGAACTTCCTATACGTGGGAACCTGAATCCTGTACATACCAAAAGTGACGTTACTCGCTATATGGGCGAATACTTTCTGACTATAGGTAATATAGACATAGGTGACGCACACAGAGATAACTTGACCTGTTCTTTGCGTGAGCAGGAAAAGATGTTCCTGAACATGGCAGAGAAGAGAAGAATAAAAATACAAAGAAAGGCAGATGATGAGGGACAGAAAACGCCAAAATGGGCTGAGGACATGGAAGGCACCTCAAAGGGTGGGGCGGGACCTGCTCTGTTGCTGGATTTTGAAAGGAAGGGAAAGCTATGTCTTCACCGCGAGAAGACTAGCTATTATAATAACATTTTCATTGGTTCCAGTGAATGTGAACATAATTACAAGGTAATTGGAGGATGGGGTTTCAAAAAAGGGTCAGAGCCAGTGTTTCCTGGAATTTATTATATATGTGGAGACAAGGCTTATTTCAAATTGCCGGATCACTGGTATGGAAGCTGCTATTTTGGCATTGTCTTCCCGAAAATATACCATGTGAATGAAGTTGCTGGAAGCAGTGAAAATACTAATGGCTTAGTGCGTAGTAAAAGAGAAAGCGTAGGTGAAATAATGGGTAGTATTTTCAGTGCACTGATACCTGGAGTGGGAGTGGTTCTGAACACTCACAGAATTTGCAAATTGTCCACAATAGTAGATGTGTTGTCTACTGACACAGCTCATGGATTTCTGCTGGTTAATACCGAAATGGTTGCGATCAGATCAATGGTTTTGCAGAACAGACTTGCTCTTGACACCTTATTAGCAAAAGAGGACGGAGTCTGCCGGATGTTGAAGGCGCAACATTGTTGCACTTACATTCCGGACAAAAGTGTGCAGCTCAAAAGATATGTGAAAAACATTACTAATTTGGAAAAGGAACTCAAACCACTCGAGGTTGATAGTGCCTGGAAGAGACTGGTAGATGGTCTCTCCAATGTAAGTCATTGGTTTGCTAGTTTAGGTAAAAGCTTATTGTTCAAGGTACTGATGCCAATTGGAATTATAGGTTTTATCCTATTTTTCATATTTGTCTGTTGCAAATGCCGTAAGCACACCAGAAAGCATCAAGTGAATGCCAGAGGAGTGAAACGAAGTGTGGATGAGCTTGAATTAGAGGAAATGAATAATCAGATATACAAAAAGGTGAAAAATTCTCACCCTACCAAAAATGAGAAAGAGAAGCTGAATCGCTTGCTGGAAGAGATAGAGTTGTATAGAGTGTGAGAAGTTGGCATCTGGTTCCATTATTTTTGTGATGATAGTAAATATCATCAAAGAGGGGATTGATAGAGCAAGCTTCGCATTTGCGACGTGCTCGAGTCATGAACCTCGCCCGTGTGTAACCAATTTATAAAATTTGTTCGTCTTACTAATATATTTTTCATATCCGACCGAAGTAGATGAAGCTTGCTTATGTGTATTTCTAATACAACTAATCCGTGTCCCTAAACATGGCCGCCGCTTTGAAATGGCTTCTGCGCATGCGTCAGTCACACTCATGTGACCTGACGTAGTTATAAGTTTGGTGGGAAAGGATGTGCATGCGTAATACGCAGCTTTTGCAATAACGTGGTGCTGCTCGTGCAGTTGCTCTTGTGACAGTGTATATATTACTAATGTCTAATTGCATAGTACATTTTTATGATGATATATCTGAAGTATAAAGTCACGACGTGTAATACATTCATTTATTCCTATGTTCTAATTTGTTTTCGCTTATTTTTCATGTATCCACGGTATGGAGGGTTGATGGGGTGCTTGGGAGTCCATGATGAAGTGCAGTACTGCGCATGTCCAAGGGAGAACAAGTGTCATTGAATGACTGCCAACCAGTAGTGGCAGCCAAGACGTGCCTGGGAAGATGCACCTTCACCCAGCCGATGAAGTCAAATTGTACTGCTATTGTTACATTTGTAATTCTTTCATTGTATTCCACTGGACTTTCTCATGAGAACCCCAATCTTGCTAGGCGGTACCCAGAGATGCAAAGTAGGCCTCCAAATAGTCTGTTCTGATTGGTGTGTTACCCAAATCCTACCTTAGGACCAATCCAAATTGAGTGATTCTGACACTTTGCAACATTGGGGGGTGGTACACCGTCCCAAAACAGTATATCTACCCTGGGTTCACCTAGGGAATTTGTCTGACTTGTCTGGTTTAGCTGACCTGTCACTCACCCAACGCACTCAATAGGTGACTGAAGATACAGAGAGCTGCGGAGCACTCTGTCCGAAATTGACCATAGACTAAGGTTTTACTAAACCTTAAAGTGCTGGCGGAGCACTTTGCTGGGAGTTCGCTGACCCAATCGGGGTCTTGATCGATAGCTGCAGAGAGGGTGGAGCGCAGGCGTTGCTTCCGAACTGCGGGTGCCGGTCCTGTCCTGAGGGTCCTGTCTTGAGGGTTTCCTGTCCTGATCCTAATCTGGTCTTCCTGTCCTGTCCTGGGTGTCCATTCTGCACCTGCTGTCCATTGAGGGGTATCCTTCCTTGAGGGTTTCCTGTCCTTAACTGACCCGTGGCCAGGGTTTGGTTTCCACACCAGTCTAGGTAAATATTGCTGAAAAACTCTGAATCTTGCACCTTTCTAATTTCCTGTCTTTTGCTTCAATAAAGACATACCTTTGCATATGTTATTTTTCCATGCTTTCTCCGCAACCATTGAATCACAAAATCATTTGCATTTATTTCATAACGTGTTCCTATGTTGCCCTACCTGTTAGAAATTATATTTTGCATTGCAGTTTGTCACTTCCTGATATGGTCTAGAACATCCTTACTTAAAACTGTCTAAAGAACTTTTGCCTTGATGCATAGCGTGTTTCTCTTCATAGTCTCTCCTATAGATATATACGTGTCCCGAAATCCTGTCTCATTTCCCTGAGATAGTTCTAGAATACTAGTCCTAATCAAAGCCTATCCCATCTTTATTGATTCATCTTAAACGTTCTAAATCCTGATTCTTCAACTATAGAATGTGCCCTGATTCCTAGTAGTATAAATGGTTGTGCTGACTTATTTGCTATTCAGCTGTGTAATTTATGTTATTCTGGTTATTGATTGTTTAATTACTGTGAATTTGATACTCTCTGAATTTTACTAAATTAGATAAAGACTTTAAAACTTCCAGTTGTCCTTGGTCATTTGCAAAGAGTTTTGAATGTTACTTGTTGGGTTTGTATTTTGCTGCCTTTCCTTTTACAGCTAGCTCCCTGATCCATTGTGGTCATAGGTACCCGCATCGGTGGATGGTAAGTCGGGTACTCTATAAAATAACGAGAGGGACTCACACAATTATTGGTAGTAGACCGTGAGGTCATCCGATCAATGTATATGGTGATTTGAAATATATGGGCCGGAAGTGGCGAAATTATTGGTCGGGTGACCCGCGCGCTCTATCAGCGACGTCAGATTTTAATTTAGCCAAATGAGCTAATACTCGTTGTCTTTTGATTGGACTATTTAAACCTTTAACATTCCATGAGGTAACTCTGAATGATATACAGTAAAAATATTAAATGCAAACATGACGCAAACAATGCAATAAAAAGTGCAAAAAGAAGAACCTGAACTGAAAGAAAATACATTTCATAAAAACAAGAAATGAGAAAAAGAAAGAAAGAAAAAGAGATCAAGAAGGATGAAGGAGAGGACAGGGGAAGAAGAAGAAGGAAAGAAAGAAAAGGGGAGAGAAACATGCTGGAGGAGAGAGGTAAAGAAAATAGATAAACTGGAAAGGGCAGCAGCTGAGAAAGAGACAGAAAAGAGGGAGGGAGCGAGAGAGAACAAAGAGAAAAAGAGAGGACAATAGAGGAGAACAACCAGATAATAACATGGAATCGAGACATACCTATAAGGGAAGGATTCAACAGAACAAGGGGAAGAGAGGAACCAAACGGAATGACGGCACAACCGCGATCAAGCAGGACGGAGGACCGGGAGGCAGCACGTGGAGGGAAGGGACGAACTGTGGAGAAAATAAGGAAACAATGGTCACAAAAGAACAACAGAGAAAACATGTGGCAACAATAAAACTAGCGAACGCAACAGGGCGAAAAGGTCAAACAATTAAGAGAAGAACACATATTCAGCCAGCGTTTGATGAGGAGGCATCCATGGGATCAGTGTGATGAGCGTTAATGAAGCTGAGAAGGCGGAGAGGGTCTTCAAATGTTGTAGTCTTATTATTATAGGTAACCTTGAACAGGCACGGATGGAAAAGACCATTTCGAGCACCCATGTCCCGAAGAGCAGGTCGTATGTCCAAAAAGGCCTTCCTTCTGTTGGCACTGGCCTTGGCGTAATCCTGAGCAAAGAATAGAGTAGAGCCGGACCAAGTAACTCGCTGAGATGATTTTGCTGCTGAGAGAACTTTTAACAGGTCCGTGTACTCCAGGAAGTACAGGATTACCCCTCTAGGCTTCTGTGAGGGGGAGGTCGGTGAGGGAGGACGACCTAACCTGTGTGCTCTTTGAATATTAAGCAGGGTGCCTTCTGGCATACGGAGGACCTTGGGTATGAAGGACTTGAAGAAAGTAATGGGATCAGACCTCTCCTGTCCTCCCTCAAGGCCGTAGATACGGAGGTTATTGCGCCTGTTGCGATTTTCAAGTTCCTCCACTTGGCGCTGAAGGGTAGAAACTTGAGAGTGAAGAGGAGAAATCTTCGCACAATCAACCGCCAGTGAAGAAAGCGATTGCTCCACAGTAGTAACTCTGCCGTCGAGTTGCGACCAAGAGTCAGTGAGAACTTGAAGTTTCGCATTAGTGTCCTCCATGAATGGACGCAGAGCTCTAATTTCCTCCAATAATAGTTCCATCGAGACAGGAGAAGATGGTTTTGGAGGAGAGGGGGGATTTTGTCTGAGGCGTTTAGTGAGAGATTTAGCATTAGTCGCTGACGATGTCTCAGACGCCGCCATGATGTCCTCAGAAGGAGGGGACGGAGCAGTTTGAGTCCGGGAGAACTCGGAAAATAACTTCGAGTTTTTGATGTAAATACGCTTGGTAGGAGGAGTTGCAGACAGGGTGCCTTTAGATCTACCCATAAATAGCGGCGAGGAGATAGAGGGCAACAAATTGTCGAAAAGATGTGAGAAAGACAAAATGGCCGCCGAGATAAAGTTTAGCCAGAATAGGCACAAAAAATGCTCAAAGAGGAGCGTAGAGTGGGCATAGACCTCCAAAAGCAGAAATAATGGTGTATTTGAAAGAAAAATCGCCACAGCCTTCCAGGAAAATCATTGATACGATGTCACAGCGCAGCCGGGGAAAAAACAAAATGGCAGTCGCAAGGCAGCGACGCAGCTGAGGGACTTACATAGTTCGTAATTCGAAAATGCCGCAGCCAAGCGAAACCACGAAGGTCGAAGAGGGAGGAGTAGATGTTCCGACGTCCTTACATCCCAGAAATTGGCGCTGGACAGCTCAGGAAGGATGCCGTAATCCGGACACACCGAGGAGCTTCACCCAGACGCCGCCATTCACGTTGGGCGCCAAGCCACGCCCCCGAGAGAGTGACACTTTCTAGCGAGCAAAATGAGGCAATGAAGACGAGGGAAACACATAAATATCAGAAATTACAACCATTTGCGCAACACGAATCTCTACTACAACTTAATGCAGACAGGGTTGAAAGGCACAGGGAACCCACACCAAAGCGTAGGGACACATACATAGGGCATAAAGGTATGGATGAATTGCCACTGACAATTATAAACACAGGGCAGAAAGATAGAAACTGGAACTCAGAGAGACCAAAAACGGGGTGAAATGCTTAAAAAATTAATTTGACCTTGTGTAATGTAACTTGTGTTTATGTCACATGCACAAAGACTCAATGCAAATGCACTGCTACAATTAAAGGCAGTGTTTACCTTCAAAGACCTACGGCATTTCAGTAACGGCTTCGACTTGAGCTCTCACTCATGTGCTCACTACACGCTCGGCATGCAAGACACCATTCAATGTAGTGTTCACACAACACATTTCCTTCTCATTTGTACCGTGTTCAGCGACGCATACCATGTCAAGGCGCAACAACAAAGAGCGTAAAACTGGAGCCTTTCAGATACACAGGATATATGCGAATCAAGTGCTCTGGATTACCAGGACTTTTTAAGGGCGTGTACAGTGTGTTATACTTATGCAGGCAATAATTAACTCCAAAATCTGTGTAACTATTTTAAAGATATTGAAATACGCCTTTCTCCGCGCAAACACTATCTGGTGTGCATATTTTTCTGAATTCAGCTGTAGACCTTATCTTTCGCCTAAGTTGAATAATTATTTGAATGACCTCTGACTTTTCGTGCAATATGCCGGTGTGTGTTGTCTACAGTCTGAAGTGAAGTCTATGTGGCTGCGAGGGAGTACGGGTGTCGGGGTTTGTGATGTGTGCATGGAATTTGAAGGAAGCCAGGCAAGGCAAGCCATAGCACATTTTGAACTTTATGTCCGATCATTTTAATTTATGCCCATGACTTCAGGGTTAGGCAAAAACTTACTTGCTTGAATTTACTTGGTGATGGCCCGCCTGGGGCCAACAAGAGCAGCTGCAGTTCCTCATACGCGCCGGCCAGATGCCTGGTTTGATCTCTCTGTGCCGGCCGCCCACATCATACTCGCTCGGGCCGGCTCTGCTGCAGTCAGGGGTCATGGTGCTCCCTCTGAGGCCTCGAATGACCTACCAGAGCCACTCAGGTCGATGCTCTGCCCATCCCGCCGGTCCAACGCCGCCGGGTTTATTATAATAAATTATTGCTTCGCCCCCCCTGCGCAGGCAGCCGGCAGCAGCGCATGCCACTCAGACGCCTTGCAGTTGGACCGACACACAACACAACTCCAGTCGAGTCCGACTCCGGCCCTGGCGCTTCTCCCACCTCACTTCCTGTTACAGGACCAGCCTGTAACGCAACTGATGTGGGCAGGCCCCGCCCGGTTCTCTAGGCAGCACCTGGGCAGATTGTAACATTGTAGCACGCACTAGTGAGCGCATTATCTTTAACTGTTTAGTGCTACTTAGCCTGGCAAGCGAAGTCTGCTGCGGCCCAGGCCAAGCGCACGGTACACAGGGGTTAGAGGCGTTGTTTCAGCGCTGTCAGCAGAGTGCCAGTCATTGGCAAAAATGCGTGACAATTTGTCGGGTGGTGGGGGGGCCCGACATCTAAAGAAATTTTGCTGGGGGGGCTCAACCTACAAAAGTTTGAAGACCTCTGCCTTAGAGGCCGCCCATTGTCTTCGATTGGTTGGCTTTGTCTCTCTCATTTGCTTGTTTCCAATTTGGTTGGTTGCCTTTAGTTTGTGTTTGACCACAGCAAATAAAATGGAAAAAAAGCGAACATGTCATTCTGTAGGCACATACATGCTTGATGCACGCGGCTACAAAGTGACATAAAAAGGCCTTTTTCAGGTCAAACCCTACTAGACAGTGCTGTCTAGTTGCGAAAATACATCTTGTGGGCATTCTGAAAGCTTCCCTAGGAATGCATTGTGCCCATTGCTTACCATTGGCTTTGCGGCTTGTAGCTCACATTTTCTGTCTTCCTATTTCCTGGCTTTATTTGTTTTAGGCTGTCCAGCATGTCTTCCTCCCTCCGGTGGAGCAAACAAACCTTGTTCAACATCGTTCCTTCTATTCTTCCACGGCTCCTTTCTTTCTGTAAACAGGCCTTCAAATTTTGTTCTTATCCTGTCACATTTGTTGTGCGCTCAAAGACAGAGGTGAAATTAGTGGAAACAAATATTTTAATATGATCAAAACAAATCGGTACACTACGGTGATGCCATTTCCACACATTATCGTTTGTGCGCTGTATAGTTGTATCAGTAAAACTGTATGTGCAAATGTAATTGTCATTTCAATTGAAAATGTCTTGCATGTAATGGCAGTACCTTACCACACCATGCATAATCCACTCTATGCCACTCCACTCTCCACCTCTCCACTCCACCGCATGCTACTCCACTCTATGCCCCTCCACTCTATGGCACTCTAGCCCACGACACAACACTCCCCTCCACCACACACCACACCACTCTGTGCCACTTCACTCTAGGCCACTATACTCCACTCTACGACACTCCACACCACTCCACTCCACTCCATTCTGCGACACTACCCTCCATGACACCCCATGCCACTTTACTCTACTCTTCGCTGCTCTACTCCACTCTCTGACACTTTACTCCATTCTGCACTATACCACTCCACTCTGCTCCACTCCACTAGATGGCACTCCACTCTAATCCCCTCCACTTTACAACACTTTACTCTACTGCACGCCCCTCAACTTTATTCCCCTCCACTCTTGACACTCTACTTTACTCCACTCTACATCACTGTACTCCACCCTACTCTACTCTACAACACTCCACACCACTCCACTCTACTCCACTCTACTAGAATACACTCTACTCCACTGTATGACACTCCAATCTACTCCACTTTACTCCAGGCCACGCCATTCCACTCTACGCCACTCCTCTCTGGATCTACTTCACTCTACTTCACTCTATGCTACTCCAATCTACCACTCTATCCACTCCACGCTACGCAACAACACTATGCCACTCCACTCTATTACACTCTACTACACTTTATTCCACTATACGCCCCTCCACAATACTCTACTTCACTCTACTACATGACACTCTACTCCATTCGTTGTCACTCCACTCCATGACACTCTCCTCTATGCCACTAACTTTTAGCCATGCTGAGCAGCAGTCACGCTGGTGCACAACATGGCTAAAAACCAGTGGCAAAGCCAATGGATCCAAAAGTCGAGAACTATTGGCTTTGGGAGAGGAGTTGGCCTACCAGCTAGGGCGGTCGACCTCAAATCTGGGGAACTGGGTTCAAGTCTCGGCAATGATGCTGAACATCCTGTGAATGTGGTCTAATCAGTTAATCTCCCTGTGCCCAACAAAAATTAATGTGTCCTCATCTAACGCAACTGGTGCTATGTAAAGCGCTCTGATACCCGATACCTTCAGGTCAAGTTTGCGCTATATAAAACTAAGTTAAAAAAATGCCTGTTAATAAGGGTCCCTGATGAAGTCTTGAACACAAAACCATGCTCTACCCCAACAGCATACTAGAAGCTTGTGAATATAGTGGCAATCTTTTTTTCTCAGTGAAGATGCATGATCTGATCAGGGCCATAAGTCCAGCTCCTTCAGTGAAATGGACATGAACAAGGCGTCTAAGTTCAATAACCTTTTACAGGGAACACACAGAATAACCAACTGTTACGTTTCCAGCCACATCTCAAAAACATGAGCCATCAGCATTATCAGCAAGCTCACTGTTGGGTACTGGCCTTTCAGTGATATTAATGCAGGTTTTTGTTACATGCTTAGTGACCACGAGGGAATCTTAGGGCTCTCCCCGTTGATAGGTGGACATCGAAGACGCTGAGTTCAGAGTCAGACAACTGGCTATGGTTATGTGAGAGGACGACCAGAGAATCCCGCATCAGGATGACCTGACAGCAGACAAATGTTGCATTTTGGTGGTAAGAAGTAAAGCAGCATCAGAGTGAAGAACAATGCAAGAAATTGGGTTGTTGGTTGAGGGGGGGGGGGGGGGGGTGAAACCCTACTCAAGCACCAGCCACAATCGTTGTCAGTGTGAACTACAAAAAGTCACTAAATTAGCTTAACCCTATGTTACCTTAGCACCAAAACAGTCAGGATTAACTTAGAGACAATGTATAAAGTACTTATGCAGCACACAAACAGTAATAAAGTGAAACCACAGCACAAGAAAAATCCCATGCAAATTTAGAAAAGCAGAGTAAAATCAAATAAATTATTTGACAAAAAAGAATAAAAATCCAAGCACTAGAACCGGAGATATGCGCTTTTAAAGTTTTAGGTAAAAATAGTGGGCCCGATTCACAGAACTTACTTAAGACAAAATCCTAAATTTACTACCATTTTAGTATTCACAGAAGGCACTTACTCATTTTGGTATTCACAGAAGTTAGGACTCCTAACTTTACGACTACTAAATTGAGAAAAATCCTAATTTTAAGACTTTCGGTATTCACAGAAGGCATTTAGGAGTCCTAAAGTTAGGACTCCTAACTTCTGTGAATACCAAAATGAGTAAGTGCCTTCTGTGAATACGAAAATGGTAGTAAGTTTAAGATTTTGTCTTAAGTTAGTTCTGTGAATCGGGCCCAGTGTTTGAAAGCACAACGCACCAACTGTTGCACCAGACCGAGACAAAGGCACAAGTTCAAGCCGACCGCAATAGAGCTTGGGCCAGATACAGGGACCAGGTTAGGACCGCTGAGAATAGTACCTAATGTCCTGGATGTGGGGCATTGTGCAGCGATGGTTCCAAGGGGCGATGTAGGGTCACGGGGCGAGTGGGTCGCACTGTGTTGGTTCCCATGAGGAGGTATGAGGCAAGGTCTGTGTCGAGTTGCATCTTGCTGCATCAGTTCCGATAGGGAGCAGCAAGGGCTGCGATGCGAGATCCTGGGTCGGGTTGCGTTGCTCTGCATTGGTTATGTGGAGAAGTGTGGCTCAATGGTTAGAGCAGGCAGACCTTGATGCAGAGCTCTGGCCGGGGACCAGGGTTCGATTCCCGCCTCAGCGGGTCTCTGGCTCATTAATTCCCCTGACTGGATATTCTCGCCTCAGTGCCTGTTCTGATCATGGGTCCCACGCTGCAACTCTGGGCAATAGCTTGCTTAGTATCCACAACGGCCCCAAAAGCGCTGGGATGCCTGGCTTCACCTGAGGGGTGCCCAGGAGTGGACATTTCCCAGGAAAGCCAGGAAGGGTTCCTAAGCGGTATACGGACAGCGCCGGGACACCTCCGGTGGAGGTAGCTGTGCGCTTTACAAATTCCGACATTTACATTTATGATGATTGACTGCTCAGGCTGCGTAGGGTTGGGTTGTGCTGCATCAGTTCAGCTGGGCTGGCAGAGCACATTTACCCCTACATTCAATTGTCCAGGAATGGAGAGGCACCCCTTGGGGGTGGGTGAGCCTACGACTCACTGTAGGCAGAGTCTAAATGATCAGTTCAAGGGAGTTGGAGCTTGTTGTGTCCCTGTAGCTCAGAACAGAAGGCCAGCCAATTAGCCATTGGTGTCACTCTGGATGTCCTGGGTTCAAGGAGCAGGCCCAGTCCATCTTTCTCAGGTTAGAGGGCCTTTTAAACGCGACACACCCAGGGCCGGTCTGGCCTTAGCTGGCACCGGGCGTTTCCCCGGTGGGCTGCCAGGGTGGGGGCCCGTTTTGGGCCGCTGGGGGGTCGTTTTTGTTACTGGGGGCCCCAGGCCAGCATTATCGGCCCCCTTTAACAAAATCGTCCCAAACCGGCCCTGGCAAACAGACCGTCCGTATCCCCCTCCCCCCACCCCCCCCTGGCACCAAGGGGGGCCGACTGAGCAGCTTGCCTGGGCCAATTTCGGATCCCAGTCTGGACCTGGACACACCCTGCCCTATTGGCTAGTTAGGGCCTACATTAGGGGTGACTTACATGTAGTAAAAAGAAAAGTTTGGGCCTAACGAAAGGTTTATTAACCAGGACGAAATGGTAAATTTGAAACTGTACACACAGGCTACAATGCCAGGCCTGAGACTTGTTTTTAAAAGGCTACCTAAGTGGGTGGCACAATAAGTGTTGCAGGCCCACTAGAGGCATTTAATTTAGAGGTCCTAGATACATGTAGTACCACTTTACAAGTGACTTATGCTTAAATTAGATGTGCTAGTTGGGTGTGAACTAAGTTCGCCACATTTTAAGGAGAGAGAACTAGCACTTTAGCACTGGTTAGCAGTGGTAAAGTGCACAGAATCCCAAAAGTCAATAAAAACGGGTTCAGAAAACAGGAGGGTGAAGGCAAACATTTGAGGCTGACCCTTCAGAGAGGGCCAAGTCCAACAAACACCTACAATCAAATTTGAGCGCAACACAGTGTTCTCAGCGGGTTCCACAGGGTGGGAAGCAGCCTCAACAGAGCACAAACATGGCAGGAGCCCCGACCCTACAGGATCGAGAGCCGAGGAATAATATGCAGCCTTCATCTGAGCCCCAGGATTGTGCACCAGTCTTCCAAAAGTGCTCCTACTTCTTTAAGTGCAATACAATGTAAAAGGTTTACTGCAGTCTGGGAGCCAAGTGCATGTTCTTGCTCTACCTGCACAAGGTGCCCACCTCCTCTGACCAATGCAAGGGCTCCAGGTGTCTTTCTTTACAAAATTCAGGCCTGAGAAGCCGCACCCAGGGCCGGCCTTAACACTGGTGGTGCCCTGTGCGACAATGACTTTTGACGCCACCCAATGACCACCTCTTCACGTATTCCCTCGCTAGAATCCTTTAACGGTGCCCCCTAAAGTCTCCGTAATCACTGCCTCTCAGATCCATTTAGATTTATAGCACCACTCATACAAGTGTAAGGTGTCTGAGCACTTTACATCACACACATTGCACAAAGACAATCATATGTGTGTAAATCAGCGTATAGGAAATGTTACATCAGACAGGACTACAGGTGTAGTGTAGTAGTAACATGTCATCGATACTGGTACGGAATATAGTTTAAGAGTCCTTATTCTGATCAGGCGCTAATTCAGAATGTAAATCATAATTTTATTTTTATTTTTAGCGGTTCTCTTTAACCCCGTCTATGCTGATGACGGCCGCCGTCCATCATGCATCACGGTGGGCGTGTGCTGATGACAGCTGGGGGCCGTCATTATCCCGCCCAGTCTTCAAAACTGCCGCACAGGCCCAGAATTGCGGCCGCGGCCAAGGTGTTAATAATAAGAATTGTTTTCTAACTAAATGAACCCTTTAGGCAAGATTAGGATAATGAAAGACTTGGCAAAAAAAACATATAACTTTAACATAGAACTTGCAGTTTGCATGCAGCCCTTTGATGACAGTTAATAGCTCAATGTTCTACATTAGTATTTTGACTTATAAAAGGCAAGTAAAACAAGCATTTGCAATGCAATAGGTCTCGCATTAGGAAAGTTTGAGCTATTGGCATTGTAAATGACAATATTTTTTTATGTGTTGGTTTTGAAAATGGATACATTAATAGCATTGTTATTTACAATGCCAATAGCTTATACTTTCGCAAATGTGACACCTATTGCATTTGTAATGCAATATATGTATTGTTGAGAGTGGGAGAGCGTGACAGTGGGAGAGTCAGTGAGTGGGTGGGTGGGAGAGTCAGTGAGTGAGTGGGTGGGTGGGAGAGTCAGTGAGTGGGTGGGTGGGAGAGTCAGTGAGTGGGTGGGAGAGTTAGTGAGTGGGTGGGAGAGTTATTGAGTGGGTGGGAGAGTCAGTGAGTGGGTGGGAGAGTCAGTGAGTGGGTGGGAGAGTCAGTGAGTGGGTGGGAGAGTCAGTGAGTGGGTGGGAGAGTCGGTGAGTGGGAGAGTGAGTGAGTGGGTGGGAGGGATAGTGAGTGGGTGGGAGGGATAGTGAGTGGGAGGGAGAGTGAGTGTGAGGTAGAGTGAGTGGGAGGGAGAGTCAGTGAATGGGAGGGAGAGTCAGTGAGTGGGTGGGAGAGTCAGTGCGTGGGTGGGAGAGTCAGTGCGTGGGTGGGAGAGTCAGTGCGTGGGTGGGAGTGTCAGTGCGTGGGTGGGAGAGTCAGTGAGCTGGTGAGAGAGTCAGTGAGCCGGTGGGAGAGTCAGTGAGCCGGTGGGAGAGTCAGTGAGTGGGTGGGAGAGTCAGTGAGTGGGTGGGAGAGTCAGTGAGTGGGTGGGAGAGTCAGTGAGTGGGTGGGAGAGTCAGTTCTTCATTTCCTCCGAGGTACTCCTCATCAGTGTAAAAGAGACTCGTTATAGTTCTTGCACAGTCTCATCATTTTAGAACTGAAGCATATGCAACTAACAAACCATTGACAAAGCCAATAGTCCTGGCTTTTTGTTTTGTTTTAATGTTACTTGCTGTATTTTACACCTGGATGCAATGACAGAAGCAGAAAAATACCAGTCGGCCGGCGCACTATGCTAAGCACATATTTTTAGTGCTTTATTTTTTATTAAACCACGCCCTTTATTACAAAGGCCTTCCCGCTTTGAGAGACAACCCCCATTTTTTACATCCTACTTAAATCCCCGTAGCAGCCTATTCATGAGTCTCCGCCACCACCATCACTCATCTGCCCATTAGGGCTTGGTTCTAACCATATCACACCTCCAAAACTAAAATCCAATGAGTTTAACATATATGGTATTGGATGATTTTACCTCCTAGAATCATGCAACCTATATCGCTACAACATGTGCATAGCAAGTCATGATGAACATGTTGCAGAGAAGCAAAAAAATGCAAAGCAGGATTGCAGCTGGATCAGAGCCCTGAATCTGCAGAGACGAAACGACACTCCGGGATTGCGCTGTCGCTTCACGCACATTAGTTCTGATGTTAAGCGGCTAATAGTGCGCGCAGAGGGATAAAGTGCTCCTCCTTCGTGTAAAAGGAGAATATCCCGCAGGATTTTAAATAACGCGCGCCCACGTTTGGAGATTAGCCGGAGGAAGCGGGTATTAATCCAATTACTTGACGAAAGGAGTGTGCAGGGCTGCGTGGAGGCGCCATGGGTCGGGGGCCGTGTCAGCTCTTCCGGCTGCCATGCCTGCTAGATCAGAACGAGGCTCCCTCGAGTGACCTTCGCTGACCTGCGCACCACGCACAATCTCTCATACCGAGGTCGCTGTTGCCTTTGGCTAGCGAGGTGTAAGTTTTAGAACCTATGCTCGCGAGCAGAGAGCGCCCGAGGCCTAGATGTTTCTTTCCACTTACCTTTGGTCGAGCGCACTCGGCGCTCATGTCATCAGATGAGGCGGGAGAGGAAGAAAACGGAACTTTTCACCCCTTCAGCAAGAAAAGGTGCCATTGAGCTGGCAGCGAGGACGGAGGCGCCCCAGAGGGCTCCACAAACAAGCCTTTCTTCCCTGATTGCATTGGCCGTGTCACAACCCAGTGATCGGGAGAGTGCCGCCATGCTGCCCGCGGCGACCCGGAAGCTCTTGGAAGCTCTTGGCCGGCCGGCCAATCCGCTCGCGGCCGACCGGAAGTCCCGCCTCCCCAGGTCCGCGAGCTGCCGGCGCATGGAGCGCCCTGCCGTCCGGTGTAGCCCGGGTCCCCAGGAGGGGGCCGGGGAGAAGGAGGAGTGTGGCGCCTGTTGCGGGGCTCCTCTGACCTGAGGGAGCCCCGATTTAGATGGAGACGCGCCGTGAGGAGCCCCGCCGGAAGAGCGCAGTTGGTGAGTGGGGCCCAGGGCTGATGTAAAGTGCGTGCGTGCCTGTTTGTATGCGTGAGGGGGGGAGTGTGTGCGCGAGGGAACGTGTGTGCACATGCGTGACTGTGTGTGATTGAGAGAGAATGCGAGGTAGCGGATAGTGTGCCTGTATGTGTGCCTGTATGGGTGCTGTATGCCTGCGTGTGCATGCGCGCGCCTGTGTGTGTGTGTGCGTGCGTGCATGCAGAGAGGTGGGGGCTGCCTGTGTGTGAGCAAGGGCTTTGCGCATGCGCAGCGGCTTTGCGCATGCGCAGCTACCAGACGCTCGCTCCCGAGGTCAAATCCGACCCTGAAAACGCTCGTAACACTTTGGTGTCCACTCTCCTGAAAACGGATCACATTAGTTGTCGAGCTGACAGCATTCATGCTTCGCATGAATGCTAACGTCAGCTCGACCTAAAAAGGAGCTCTCTTACAAAAGCAGGAACCCACTGACCCATTTATATTATATGCGATTTGTTATCTCCATGGTCCACGTTCTTAGCAGCAGGCATTTTAACCCTCTGCGCTACATTAATAAGATCCAAAACTTCCACTAGACAAACCTCCGGTCTCTTTCCGGGAAGACGATTAATCACTGGAGTTCCCTTGACACTGTAATTGATGCCTGAAAAGTGCTGAAGACCAGGACGCGCCAGCAGGTGCTTTTAAAATGATGGTATACTTGGGGAAATGACGCCCCCACCCCAAGTCAGCGCCCGGTGCGGTGGCACCGATCGCACCGACCTAGAGCCGGCCCTGGCCGCACCCATTGCAGACAGTGTCCAGCCATCCCCAAGAAACAGAGGGGCATATTACCAAGAAGTGCGTTAGTAAACGCACAACGCATATCCCCATATCGCCGGCTATCGCCGGATTTCATCGCCGTTTTAGCACGCAATTATCAATGCGCATCACATAGGCGAATTGAAATCCGGCGATAGTCGGCGATATGGCATATTAGCGCTAATGTGTACCTTGATAATATGGGGGGGTGGAATCAGCCTTATGATCCACTCCCCCATGTTATCAATGGCCTAACACCTGGTCAGAGCAGGCGTTGGGAGACCTGCGATAAACGAGCTTATCACAGGTCTCCCTCTCCTAACGCCTGCCTAGGTAATAGGGTGTTCCCACCTCCAACCACATTTTACATGTGGTTGGACGTGGGAACGCCCACTTTGCATGTCATTAGCGATGTTTATCGCCGACATGCAAAGTGGGCTTGCGCCAGGCTTTAAAATGCCCTTGTTAATAGGGCTCTAGCAGTATTGCCGCTTTCTCGGTACAATTCGCCGAAAAAGCGGCGATACTTGCCCTTGGAAATATGCCCCATATAGACAATTATTGGGTGGGGTAACTTATGTATGTATGGCTGCTATCCGATCAGATGACAGGTGACCTCTCTAGTAGACATTTCGTGGTTTAAGCAGCGCACTTGAGAAAGACAACATTGTAATTTCCCTTTAGAAGCCTTATGTTTATTATTGGCCAACTCAGTTAACATATATTGGGAGGTGGTGCATGTGTGAGGGAGTGAATATGTGTATGTGTGTGTATGCCCGTGGGCGGGGGATGCCCGGAGGGGTCCCCTTATACCTGCCCTTACTGCCGCTTCTGAGTGTGAGATGGGACACAGCAGTTTTCACGGGACTGGGCTCAATGTAACCCGGGCCCACCCAATCTGCGCCTCTCTGAAACACGTGGAGGGGGTGGGGGGGTCCTGATCCCCACCCCCTCCCCGACCGGCGGGAGGACGAACATGCGCTGGTTAGTTGCTGCCACGACTGCTAGTTGTGTTTTGCTTTGGTTAATGTATTACTTCATTTTTCCTTTGCCCCAGGAGTATACTCTTGCAACACAACATGCCTGCGAAACCGCACGCTGCAACTCGGACACACAGGGTCGGGAATTCCTCGAGGGCTTCCTGATGCAGCAGGCGTTGCCTCAATTTCTGGAACATTGCATTTACGTTCAGATCTCAGAGATGGCGGTACTGGACTGTATTTCTCTGACTTATATGTTGCTAGCATGTACACCATCTTGTTATATTGTCTACTCTGCGGTTGCTGAATAAAAAAAAATTTAAAAACATATAGAGGGAATCCACCTGGCAATGGTTTCTTTAGAGTATTAAATGCAAACAACAAACCATCAACATCCTCCACTAAGGTGGAGTTGTAGGGGAAGACCAAGGTGTCTAAATCTTTCTGTAATGCTTGAGACAAGATGTAATGGGACCTTGTAAACGAATATATGATACCATCCCGCAGTCTTTCACTCCGCAGGGAATCACAACGCGGTCGTTACAACGACCGCGCTGTGATTCAGCATACCAATACTCTGCAAGTCAGAACAACGACTTGCGGAGGGGGGCACGCTGGATGTTGGAATAGTATAATTTACTATTCCAACTCCAGTCTGTGCGGACACTAGGGAAGGTGTTGGATTTTAAATCCAACACCTCCCCTCCCCCTCCGCAAGTCGCCGTTCCGACTTGCGGAGTAATGGTATGCGGAATCACAACGCGGTCGTTGTAACGACCGCTGTAAACACCTGAAGTAGTCAAGGGTAGAGGAAAAGATGGTGGCAGGGTGGGTGCTGCAGGGAAGATGGACAGACAGTCCCCACCTTATTTTAAGGGATTGCAGGAAATATGCCATGTTACAGCGACTAACAGAAGGCACAAGAATTCTGTGTGTAATAAGGTCAGCCAACACCGGTCCGATTTCAGCACCACCGTCGCGATAGAGAGGATAGTGTGGGATATGAAATAGCTACTTCGAAAGGTTCACTTAAATCTGGACAGGATCGTCTCTTGCAATATATCCAACATAATGTGCACCTGTGGAGCACAGCTTTGAGGGGATTTGTGCAAGTAATGTATTCAGATCATCAGAGGGACACAGGAATCGCATTCAATAGGAGACATATTTGATTCACAAGAACAGGCTAAACCTCTTCTTCATGATCAGGGGCAGCCTTGGGCATGTGCAAGCTGTGCACCTGCACAGGGCCACCAAACCCCAGGGGCCACCACGCCAATATATATCCTTAATATAATAATCCTCGGAGGATGGATACATATTTGCGTGGCGGCCTTGGCAGGGATTTGGTGGCCTCCAGCTCTGTTCCACTTCCAAACACCCTGACTCCCCCTCCCTCTTCCGGGGCCCCGCCCAGACCCCCTCTTCTGGGGCCCCCTACCTACGCTCCCTACCCAGGGCCACCATGAGCCTAGAGACGCCCCTGTTATGATGTGGAAGAACATTCAAGAAAACACCACCATTAGTACAGAAAACAGTACAGTTCAACTGACAAAGCATGGCCCACCCTAACAGATTTGTAGGGGATGAGAGGCTTAGTAAAAAGGCAAGAGTTTTAAAGTATGACACTCATCCACCAATAGTCTTTGCTGTATCCCGATTTTTAAATAGCACGTGGCACATTCGACAAGCTATTTTAAAGCAGAACCATGGGGCTTCAGAAATGCACTGAATTTAGACAAGGTTAATTAGTTATATGCATGCTCTGGGTTTAGTGCTGTAGTCCCATATTTTTAGCTGTGTTTCAATCTTTGAGTGCTGCTTTCCCCTTGTCAGCTGCATCTATCTTTTATCTTTTTAATTGGCTGATGACAGTATCTTGAGCTTTTTTACTTTTTGTGAGATTTTTAACTTGTCTATGTCCACTGGATGACTTGTTTAATAAATGAATTTGAGAAATTTATAATGTTTTTTACTACAAAATGTACTATACTACTGTGAACTGTACTTTGATGGTCCTAGTGGCCGAAATAAAGTCATTTGGATTTGAAAAAGGCGTGTTTTTTGGAGATGGGACCTAAGGTTACAGGAACGCGGCATTAAATATGATGAGGAACTTTCAGGAGATGCCAGCTGCATTAATGGACGGTAAACAGCGTTTACAACGCAACTTTTACCACGCACTACGTTTACCACGCAACTTTTACAACGCAATTCGTTACAACGAATTGCGCTGGGGGCGCTGTAGGATAGATAATAGTTTAATTTACTATCCAACACCTTCCCTACTATCCACGGGGACTTGAGTTGGAATAGTAAATTAAACTATTCACTATCCAGCGCCCCCAACGCAAGTCGTTGTAACGACTTGCGTTGTAAAACCTGAGTTGTAAAGGCATGCATGGAAAAAGCATGCGTTGTAACGACATACATCCTAAATGGACAAATCCAAGAGAGATATGCATGGAAATTCAGAGGATTTAAGGGCAGAGTGGTTAGCACTGGTATCAATAAAAAATGAAGTAGATTTCCTATTAATGGTGTACTTCGTGTAGGGCCCATTCTGATCAACGGGGGCCATAGTATTCAGAATGCAGTTTGCGCCTCTTGGGCTGTCCTAGTAATCTGCTTACTGACCTTGAGTAATCTGGACACATTTTGGAGGGTAGGATTGTGCATGGACACCAGGAGCAAATTTCGACAATCCCTTTTCCAATGTCCTAGCTGTCCACAATTAAAATATGATCCACTCGGGGAGCTTGGTCCAAACCACATGTGCCATCCCGGTTAGCCCCTTCGGCTCCCTTTCTATCCCCCTGGCCTCCATCGTCCAATTCCTGATCTCTCGATTTTCCTCCTCTTCCCTGTATTGTTTGCTGCATTTGTGTTACTTGCAATTACAATAGTTTGGAGCCTTTTTATGCTCAGGGCTGACATACAATGGTTTGCTACAGCAACTAATCCAGCAAAACCCTTTATTGCCAGCCAATGCTAATTGTTTTCAACTGATTCTGCACATTCAGTGACAATCTCTGTACAAAGGCAGAACCCGCAGCTTTCTGAGCTTGCTCTTTGAGGGGAGTACTAATGGTTGATACATCTTTTAGACTATTTAAATAATCTGCCCAGCACGCCACACTTGTTCTGCTGTCAATTTGAAATGTCAGCCCAATCAGTTTTAACTGGGTACACTTCCATCACTGCATTCACTAAAGCTTCTGTCTTTCGCATTATTCAAAGCATCGTCATCTTCGGGTCCCTCTCCCAGCCTGTTACTTTTCTGGACCAATCAGTCCCTAGCTTCACTCAGAACCAGCAATCGCAAAAAATTGATTCACTTCTGAGCAAATTCAGGCGGTACACTTCAAATCAAGCAAGCCCTGCCTGATGTGTCTTATTAGGGGTTTTGGCACATTGGAGAGCTCAGTAGCGGCTCGTAATGGGAGTGTTGCAGGGCGGTGGGGCGGGCGGGGGAGGGGGATGATGGGGGGTAGTAAACCACAGAATACGGCCGAACGGAGGTCAGTACATTAATAAATAAATGAAACAATGGCGCCTGCAGGAGGGGATGTGGCAAGCTGGGAACCCTTTTCCATATATTTTGGGAGTGTATACACATCCAACCATTCTGGCGCGAAATTCACAACATTTTTAACACTGCTATGTCTGTGCAGCTTCAAGTTGAGGCCCGTAGGTGTCTCCTGAACATTTGGGAGCCAACTGATTTAAATGTTTGCACAACACTGTGGGTAACGCTGGGGCTAATGCTGGCTAAGAGGAATATCGCCCAGCGGTGGGGTGCGCTGACCCCGCACACGGTCTAGGACTGGGAAAAAAAGGATTTGGATTGGGCAATGTTTACAGAAAAGACTGTGTATGTAGCACGTGGGTGCCCTAAGAAATGGTCTTGGGTGTGGGGCCCTTGGAATTCCTACCATGGAGAAATATGTCAGCCTCCCTTGGCCCCAGTGATGGATGACCCCCGTCACCCTAGACTTTCCGTCGATGTGTAAGTTTATTTTTGTAAGCTCACCTACTGTACCAATGATGACGATTGAGATGCTCCCTTTGATTTGTCATGCTTTGCTGATGTTTGTTTGTTATTTTTTTCAAGAATTTTTTTTTTTACAAAAAAATAAATAAATTAAACGAATCACATTGCGCACACTGCAACACCGAGAGCTCTCTCTATGTTCACTAAGACTGATGGGGACTATGCAACATGCATGATTCTTGGTCCTCTGGGCCCAGGGAAATCTAGGTGGGCACACATGGGATTAGGAGGCTCCTCCCCTGCCTCATTAGATGGTGGGGAGGTTCTATCATTCAATCACTCAATTCCTCGCACAATGCGACACACGCTGTGTTATGCGCCTGGATTGAGCGAAACCTAAGGCCAAGTTTGCAGGGTCACACAGTCAGCCGCTTGCCTCGCACTCCGCGTACTGTCTTCTCTCATTTGTTTCATTTTGCTTGTTGGCACAGTCACTGCACTCACTTGAGCGGTACCATCGTCGTTCTCCCTGCCGGCAGAGCAGCTAGCGCTGCCCTGTTTTTGGATGCGGCTGCACGCGCACCCATGGCCCTTTCGGCCAGCATGGGGAAACCAAGGATGTCCGCAGGACATCCAGGTTTTTGGGTTCTTCTGTCTATGTTAATTTGATTCTCTGGAATAATAAGTCAGAAGGAAGTAGGGCAGTGGGGACGGACACAAGCCCTAAGATTGTATTTATATAGAGCTTACTACCTCATACGAGGTGTCGAAGCGCTTTTTGGCGAGTACCAGAACCCTAAAGGATTAGTGGTGAATTAGTATAGAGAAATATGGGTTCATTTGAGCGGCGGACATGTGAGTCTGTTAGTTGGATTGAAAAGGACAATGGAGGATCGAAGAGGGAAGAGTCTAGCGAGTGTTTATTGGGATATCTTTGTCTCTCAAATGACTGATAGCGTATTTGAGTTTCTCCTGGTCCTCAGTTCATATTTTTGTTAGCCAACTCAGCCCAATTGAGAAACGCTGGACATTGCCCTGGATCTATTTTATTCTTAGGATCCTTTAGTGTTTTCTTTAAATTAGCCACTCTTTCTAACTCAGCGGTACCGTTCTCCGCAAAAAGATTGTTTCCAGTCCTGACTGGTGAGTCCCATCCACTGTTTCAAGAATCTGCAGGTGGTATTTCCATGTTGGGGGCTTTTCTTTCTGATATGTTTTATCTCACATCTCTGTCACTCATTCACACTCAGGGACACAGACAGGGACCTGCCAGCATTTGCTGCCGCTCATCCTGCGGAGGGAGGAAGGGTCATGGAAAGACGGAAAGGGGGGTTCCTAAACTAGTTTCGTCTAACTGATCTTGTGCAAGGAGGAGGGTATGTATCTCTCACCGGTGACACCCTTGCTTTCAGCTTTCTTTCGGAAACCCATATGGCAGAACCAATGAGCTTCTTTTACACTTACATTAATCCTAGGGGGTCTGTGATTGGGTTCCTGACACTCCTGCCTATCTTCGCCTTTCTGCACTTTTCTAGAGCGCCCCCTCGCACTTTACCATGGAAAACACACACTTCACCTCCAGGGACGCCTCCCTTTTCCATGCACCCATCCAGGCTGTTGGGCGTCACCTACCTGGATGAAATCTGAGGGCTTCCAAAGCCACACATATAGCAAGAACAATCACAGGACAATCACAGTCACAGTCAAACACAGAACAATCACAGAACAATCACAGTACAATCACAGCCACAGTCAATTACAGAACAATCACAGGACAATCACAGTCACAGTCAAACACAGAACAATCACAGAACAATCACAGTACAATCACAGCCACAGTCAATTACAGAACAATCACAGGACAATCACAGTCACAGTCAAACACAGAACAATCACAGTACAATCACAGCCACAGTCAATTACAGAACAATCACAGTACAATCACAGACAATCACATTCACAGTCAAACACAGAACAATCACAGTGAATCACGGACAATTACAGTCACAGTCAAACACAGAACAATCACAGACAATCACAACCACAGTCAATTACAGAACAATCACAGTGAATCACGGACAATTACAGTCACAGTCAAACACAGAACAATCACAGACAATCACAACCACAGTCAATTACAGAACAATCACAGACAATCACAACCACAGTCAATTACAGAACAATCACAGTGAATCACGGACAATTACAGTCACAGTCAAACACAGAACAATCACAGACAATCACAACCACAGTCAATTACAGAACAATCACAGACAATCACAACCACAGTCAATTACAGAACAATCACAGTACAATCACAACCACAGTCAATTACAGAACAATCACAGTACAATCACAACCACAGTCAATTACAGAACAATCACAGTACAATCACAGACAATCACAACCACAGTCAAACACAGAACAATCACAGTGAATCACAGACAATTACAGTCACAGTCAAACACAGAACAAGCACAGGCAATCACAATCGCAGTCCTTGTATTAAGGCTGTGTTTTCAATCAGGTGCTGGGCTGCACTCCACCCCAGTTCCCATGGATATTATCTCCCTTACCTTTGGCACGTGGGGGGTCCTCGTGTGGACTCTGGGCCACCCCCCTCTGTGCTTCAGGCCCAGAGTAGGCATATTCCAGGCCAACTCACCAGAACTGTTAAATAAAACTCACTCTCTTAGCTTAGTCAAAGTCTGGAACATTTTTAGTAACAAAGACAAAGAAAATAGTAATCACGAAACAAACCAATGTAGCTTTGCTCTCCTAATGTTATTGAGAATGTGATGCTAACAGGTCTCAACATCGCATTTCTTCACATAGACAAAGGATGGGAGTCACATGACAAAAAGCAAAACTACTCATAATAGTAGATTGAGAAGGTGCACCCCGTTTTAATGAAAAACATTCGAAAGACCTTGAAATCAAGATGGATATCAGAAGCGTCTCTGTTGAGGTAACAGGAATCTAACTTTCTCCTTTACAAGTGCGAGGGTGAAAGCGGGACGAGAAGGACTGCACGTCCTGGTAGAACATAGGAGTATGTTGTAAATTAGGGGGCAGATTTACAAGCCCCCTGCGCCACCAGTACATCACTTTTTTTCTGATGTACTGGTTGTGTATTTCACTGCTCCATATTTACAAGGACAGGAAAAGCCACCCTGGCCCGCTTACACGCAGCACTTTGCGTGAAAGGGGCGTTCCATGGTGTTACTGTGAGTGTTCCTACGCAACACCCATGGAACAAGACACATTTCCAGATTTACAAGGAATCGTAAATCTGGAAATGCGTGTGAATGCTACGCCTCCCCAGGGGGGGCGCAACGAGGAGACATGTTTTCATTTCTCCTTGTTTTTCCTCTTTCAATGCGTGTTGCATTCTACAGCACACATTGAAAGAGGAAAGTGCCTGTAGTGCTTGTTTTGGTGTAGGAAGGTGCCCCTTCCTGCACAAAAAACAATCTCCCCATGACGCAGGCATCCTTGCACCATGGTTCACAGGTACCGGCGCATGGCTGCAGTTTGTGCGCAAGACAGGGGGAAGAACAGATATGTGACATATTATTTTAAATATGTTGCATTCCTGTGCTCTGAAAGTGCTGCAGCGTGGCGCAGCCAAAGTGCTTGCATTGCCACGCTGCGGCACTTCCTCATAAATCTGCCCGTGGTTTCAAAACTACAAGACTGATGCAAAGCCGCATCGTGATAACTATTTGTACCTTCACAAGGGTTTCTGTAGTTCGGTCTCAACAAGGTCCCCACACACCACACTGTTCTAAGTGCAGCACCTCACGTTTTAGGTGCTTCCGCTACAATAAAAATGATGTATGGGAACTACCCTGCTGCTCCTTGAAGCTAGGACCAGCACTATATCAAATATCAAAAATAAATGCAATTGAAGCTGAGCAATCACCTCAAAACTTTCAAGACTGGGGCACAACATTCATGCACTTATAGGAGGCTGAATTCAGCAATTCTGGGGAAGATGATTGTATAGGTGTGGGCAGAACTTCCTTAAACAAGGGTGGCAATCCTATGAAGGGGTCCCTTAAATTGATCTCACAGGAGCAGATGCATTGTGGATTCATCTAAAAAGGAACAAAAAAAACTAGGAAGTCAAGTAGTAGACACCACATAAAGGTAGTAGTAGAGCCATATGTAGCAACTCTACAAGACTTTGAGAATACCCCAATCTGTCCAGGTGATGAAGTCAGAGCAACATTCCCAAACAACCTGTTAAGTAGTTTTTTGGAACCTGATGGTACGGGTGGGCTGGGGGTGGGAACGTCCTCTAAAAGGGTTACTGGACATAGACATGCAGGCTGTTTAAAACTCTGGGGCAGATTCACAGAACTAACTTAAGACAAAATCCTACACTTATTACTTTTGGTATTCACAGAAGTTAGGATTTTGTCTTAAGTTTGTCTTAAGATAAACTTAAGACAGACTTAAGGCAGACTTAAGGCAGACTTAAGACAGACTTTAGACAGACTTAAGACAGGCTTAGGACAAAATCCTAACTTAAGTCTGTCTTAAGTCTGTCTTAAGTTTGTCTTAAACAAACTTAAGACAAAATCCTAACTCCTGTCAATACCAAAAGTAGCACGTTTAGGATTTTGTCTTAAGTTAGTTCTGTGAATCGGGCCCTCTGTGATGGAGTGAGCCACAGATGTTGCAGTCACACCCATGGGATGCTTGTTGGAGAGGCTAGGGGGCGGGGGGGTGTCCACCCACGTCAGGATCAGCACACCAATCATAGTCCGCTCCCGTTCACATTTCACAGAAAGAGATATTAGGTAGATCTAACAAGGAATTGGGGGAGGGATTGGGAACTGTGGAAGATAGGGCTGTGGAAATTAGCAAAAAGAATCCTACTCACAGTGGACAAGGGGGAATGTCGACCACAGGTGCGGGGACATTCAGTGTTTTGTAAAATACCCCTCACACACCAACAGGCCCCTTGGTGTCATGCTTCATCATTGGGGCCTTCGCACCCCTCTAACGGGATGCGGCGTGCTGCGACCTACGACTACGCGGGAGCACTTATAGTAGAGACTATGTGTGGTGCGTGTGGTGGAAGTGGTTGGGTACTTTATAAAAAATGTGAGTGGTGGGATGTGGTGAAGGTTAAAAAGTACCTGGCTCGTAGGTGTTAGAGAATTTTTTTTTTTATTCAACCTCTGGCTGGTACTAGTAAAAGAAGTGCAATATGAGGTAGTTAGCTGTCGTGATTATGGACAGTACCTCTGGTGTGCGTCGACATGTTTCGGAGCTGGTGCTCCTTCTTCAGGACGGGGGCACAACTTCCCCACCTTACTCACGTTTTTCTATTTGGTGTGTAATTAACCAAAAGTGAAGGACTATTTACAGTGTTTTAAGATAAACTAAGGCTCCAGTGTGCCTACAGCGGTGAAGGAACATGCAGTTGCATGACCTAATGTATAAGGTTTTCTTGCTTCATGAGCATCAAATGAACGCTGGGGGTGTTGTTGTTGCTAAATTCGCAACAGGCTCCGGATAGAATTTCCTCCGTGTTCCCCCTACGCTGGTACCAGCGGAGCAGCGTAGGGGGAACACGGAGGAAATTCTATCCGGAGCCTGTTGCGAATTTAGCAACAACAACACCCCCAACGTTCATTTGATGCTCATGAAGCAAGAAAACCTTATACATTAGGTCATGCAACTGCATGTTCCTTCACCGCTGTAGGCACACTGGAGCCTTAGTTTATCTTAAAACACAGTAAATAGTCCTTCACTTTTGGTTAATTACACACCAAATAGAAAAACGTGAGTAAGGTGGGGAAGTTGTGCCCCAGTCCTGAAGAAGGAGCACCAGCTCCGAAACATGTCGACGCACACCAGAGGTACTGTCCATAATCACGACAGCTAACTACCTCATACTGCACTTCTTTTACTAGTACCAGCCCGAGGTTGAATAAAACATTTTTTTCTCTAACACCTACAAGCCAGGTACTTTTTAACCTTCACCACATCCCACCACTCACATTTTTTATAAAGTACCCAACCACTTCCACCACACGCACCACACATAGTCTCTACTATAAGTGCTCCCGCGTAGTCGTAGGTCGCAGCACGCCGCATCCCGTTAGAGGGGTGCGAAGGCCCCAATGATGAAGCATGACACCAAGGGGCCTGTTGGTGTGTGAGGGGTATTTTACAAAACACTGAATGTCCCCGCACCTGTGGTCGACATTCCCCCTTGTCCACTGTGAGTAGGATTCTTTTTGTTTATGTAACAGTGCCCGTGGAGTAAGAATCCTAACTCTCCACTCTACCTCCCTTCTGTTGTTATTTTTGTGGAAATTAGCATCCACAAAAGAGTAGACAGCGTAACAGACTTCCAAAGACTTACATTTCCGGGTTAGCTGGACCACTTTTGAGGTAAGGTAGCCAGAACAGTATTTCAGGCACAGCATGGCATCAAGCAGACGCCTGCCAACCAGGCATGATTTGTTTTGGCTTTCTGGCACGCTGAAGTTCACAGTGGACTCCTTTGCAGTTAGGATTTTACGGATCCTTTACCTCTTAACTTAATTTTCTATCTTCACGATTCCTCATCCTCCCCGGAGGCTCTGGTTCTCAGCTGCTTCTTCACTGGCTGCTTTTCTTGGCATCCTGGGATTGGAGTCCGGATTCATGGCCAGTCTGATGCTTGTGACAATATCTCGCTGCAAAAAGGCTGGCATTTGATGTGTATCACCTCATCCTGTGTTGGTGATGAGTCCAAACAGAGGAAGACTCCATTCCAGTGTGCATAGAGGACTCCATGTAGGAGAGTAGGATCTGCCTCTTATGGTTACCCCCACTTTTTGCTGGTGTTTCACTGTTTTTTTACTTTAGTCTGGCTGGGGGCCTGCTATCCAGGACCCCAGCCTAGCTGCTTCCTCTCTAAAATGATTGCATGTACTTTAGGTACACCACAGATTAGATTCTGGGGTACCCTTATAAGTCCCCAGTATATGGTATGCTATATACCCAGGGCATAAGTACCCCAGAGGCCTTTCAGGGGCTGCAGCATGTATTATGCCACCCCTGAGAGACCACTCAAAATGACACCAGAGGTCTGCTACAGCTGCCTGTGTAAGGTGGTGCATGCACCCCTTACTTAGATATAGGTTCCCTATACCTACCTTATATCACTACACATATAAACCTAGCAGTCACCCCTATGGCAGGCCTTATCAATCCTGAAGGCAGGGTGCTGGGTTTCCTGTGAGAAGGTGCCCATGCATGAGCAGAGCCCCTCTGCAGCCTTCAGAATCTATTATCCGGGGTTGTTCTGTGAAGCAGCCAGACCATATACTCTTAAGTGCATTATAACCTCGCGGTAAATGCTAGCTTTGGAATGGCTGCAAGGAAACATGTCGTGCTTGGTGTCAAACACCTTGCAATCGTACCTCCCTGCCAGTCCTGGCGGTGGAGGTATGATTCCACCCTCCTAGAGGGAGAAACGTGACTACACCAGTACACCCAGTACCAGCTTAACAGAACCCTGGCATCACAAAATGGATGCTGCAGCCACAGACACGAGTCTGGCCTCCTGCTGTTGGACGAAACTCTAGCAGGGGAGGCTGGACAATAGGTTTCCTGTCACAGGGAGGTGTCACCACCCCCCAGACAGGCTTTAGTGTATTGGGGCTGGGTTGGTGTACTCCAAGAGTGCTTTGAAGTCTGCACTGTGGGCACATTTAGTGTCCCTGTGCATACTCAAGCTCCAACCGGTTGCAGGGGCTACCAGCCCCTGCTCTGGCATGAAACTGGCAAAGGATATGAGTGTAACCACCCCTCTATCCTGACCCTCCAATAGCTAGGTCCCCAGAGTTTGTCCCACCCCTTCCTTGGGTATAAAGTAGGAACCCCTGACTACAGGACTTTAGATTTACCTGGATGAAACTCTGCTACAGAATACCAGAACCTCAACTATCTACACTTCGTTGGATGACCGAAGAATCCCCCTTGGAGTAAAGGAGTTACTTCCCTGCAAGGTAGGCACCAAAGAGGCATCAGTCCGGTTTGCAACTACGCAGCTTCTGAAGGACTCCGAAGACTTTGCAACACAGGAGGTGGGTTTCCAAGCTTCCCCGTGGCCGATCCGTGCTCTCGGCAAACCTGAGATCCAAAGCCCTCGTGGGCAGCGTGCAACCCGAACCCCTGGACACCGTGACCATTTGCAGCTGCATATGCTTATTGGTGATCCCTGAGGCTGTGCATTGGGCTACTTGTAGTCCAGACCCCGAGCAGAGATTCCACTGAAGATTACTGGCCTACACTCCTTGTTTGACCCGTGGGCTGGTATTTAGTGATTCCTCTTGAGGTCCCTTTGCGATCCCTTGTCTGTCAACTTGTGGGTCCCTGAGAAGGGTACTGTAACTTTGAATGGGCTTACCTGATTGATCCAGATGTGCCCTGACTCTCTATTGCTTGGGGAGTCACCTGGACCTTGCTGGTCCATCCCAAAGCCTTTTTACTCTCACAGCATGGGTTGCTGTTGCCAAGGCTTGTTGGTCTCCAATCCGGACACAAACCCTCCAGCACTCGACATCCTTCATGGGACAGCTCGCCTATGGACTCTGGTCATTGTCGACATCTCCTGGTCCCCGTGGCAGCGGAGTCAAGCTTCACCTCATCGTACCTGAAACACCCGACATTGGTGGGCATTGGTCTACCGTGCCCCTGGTCACCCTGAAGTGACTCAGAGTCTGTCCCCTCTGCTTTCAGGTTCTTCACATCTCTGATCCAGGCTTGGATCACACTGGACACCTTTCCTTTCCACGGCAGCAGCACTTTGCAGCAACTCGCCATTGAAAACAGCGACGATTCCCGACACCATTTGGCACACTCCAGTGCTCACATGGGTGCTGGCCTTAGAACCTTCTAAGTCTAACTGGGTTTGCTCCAAGTCCTCTCTGAAGTGTCCTTAATCTTTAATTTCCCAACTGAGAATTTCCCATAGGGTTGTATGGAGCTCGCGGATGTGTTGTCACACTGCATGCGTGTCCCGTGGGTCCCATGTGTCACTACCTTGGGTGGGTCCTTGGGGTCCCAGCGATTCTTTGTGCTCTAGGTACTGTGTCTAGTCAAGTTGTGGTTCTTATACCACTTTCTTAATATATCGTTTGGTCTCCCCTTGGGGCTCATTGTATATTGTGCTATTTATTGAAGTTCTGTTGTGTTGATATTGTGTATCTTGTTCTCTAATCTCATAAAGAGGTTAGTAGAGAGTGTTTAGTAATAAATACATATATTTTATATATATCTTTTGTGGTTCCCCTTTCATTTGGTCATTCAAGAGGTTATAATCTGGTAAACCAAGCTGCTTTACACTCATTCAAGACTCAGCCTGAAGGCTGTTCTCCCTAGCTACCACTAGGATAGCTTTTAATAAAGGTTGTTTTAAACTGATCATCAATAAGGGTTGTTTGAACTGGTGGTGCAAGGTGCCCACTATAACTAGTGCAACACAAAAAGATGATGGACGGAATGTTGAACATTGTCAAACATTCACCCCCAGTTACAGATCTGGTTTTAATCCATCTTTATTTTCCTCACCACACCACCCCAGTTCAGAAATAGACATATGCAAATCAGTATTGACCCTGTGCCTTATGGGAACAGTCCAGACCGAACTGCCAGCCCATGTCTTCCCTGGACCGGAACCAAGCATCCTCGGACCTGTTTCGGGCTTTCAGCCCTCATCAGCCAGGATAGCTTGACTCCAGTGGCGTAGTGAGCACAGGGCTTGGCAGTTTGGGCTGGACTGTTCCCATGAGGCACAGGGTCAGACTGATTTGCATATGGCCTTGTCTGAACTGGGGTGGTGGAGTGAGCTAAAGAATGGTAATGGATTAAACCCAGATCCGTTGACTGGGGGTGAGTGTTTGATTTGCTTAAACGCTCCGTCCATCATTCCCTTTGGTATCGCTTTGTTCGCCCTAAGTTGGGAGGGTATGCCCAGACGTGGGTCCCTTGCTCACTCTACCACTGGATTCAAGATAGCCTGGCTGATGAGGGGAAGACATGGTTTGGCAGTTCGGGCTGGACTGTTCCCATGAGGCACAGGGTCAGACTGATTTGCATATGGCCATGTCTGAACTGGGGTGGTTGAGTGAGCTAAAGAATGGTGATGGATTAAACCCAGATGAGCTGACTGGGGGTGAGTGTTTGATTTACTCAAACGCTCCGTCCATCATCCCCTTTGGTATCGCTAAGTTGGCAGGGTATGCCCAGACGTGGGTCCCTTGCTCACTCTACCACTGGATTCAAGATAGCCTGGCTGATGAGGATTATGAATCCGAAACCGGTCCCAGGATGCTTGTTTCCGGTCCAGGGAAAACATGGCTTGGCAGTTCGGGCTGGACTGTTCCCATGAGGCACAGGGTCAGACTGATTTGCATATGGTCATGTCTGAATTGGGATGGTGGAGTGAGCTAAAGAATGGTGATGGATTAAACCCAGATCAGTTGACTGGGGGTGAGTTTTTGATTTGCTCACACGCTCCGTCCATCATCCCCTTTGGTATCACTATAACTAGTGGACAGCATATGCTAGGCCAACTGCTCTGACTCCAGTCCAGTTTTTCCTCCAACTCTGTTTCTTCGTACCTTTTCCCTGTTCTTTCCTCATTCCTACTGTGGGCACACAGTGTATCCTTTCCACCCACATAGAGATTTAGAAAGGATAGTGTTGTCTGTAGGTGCAAGTATCTAAACCTAACACCACGCCACTGAGCCCCATACAAAATCTTCCTGGAACACTGGTGCACAGTGTGTCCTGACTGTGTCTGGCAGTAGGCTGCTTTACTGTCTGGTGCTCGAGTCTTTATGCTTACTCATACACCATGTAGGTCCACCATCTTGTGAATGACACTTAAAGCAACCAATGGCTGAAAGTAACTGAGCTATTGTCCCTCCCCCTCTGTTTCAGAACATAAGCTCTTGAGAGACAGATAACTCTGACTTAAAAATGAAACTACAAGTCCCAGAATTCAAATTCTCACGCATGGCACAGGGCCACTTGTCAGCAATGAGACAGCTCACACCAGATTCATTTGGAAGGCTATTGCCAATTGCTCGAGGTGTTAATGGAGACTCAGGCAGGACCCCTCATTTTCTTTTGCAAGTGTTACATTTTAGATCATGGAAAATTAGACCTCTGTAGTGTATATGGAGCACCAGATTCCTTTGAGGACACTTGAGACATGAAATATTAATAACATTTGTGTTACTGCAACGTCATGTTTCTGTGTACTTTCAAATCACATTTTCCTATTCCTTTACATCACTTCTCCCTATACATTTGTTCTCGTTGTCTTAATCCTTCGCATTGTGGATACCTCTGCTGTCCTGATCATGTTTCCCTATGCCATTGAGATTACTTATGCCTTCTTTTCACGTCTTATACCTTCAGCTCACATCTCCCTATGCCTTTGTGCCACATCTCCCCATGCCATTATGTCATGTGACCCTCGGCCGTTTCGATATGTCTTTGTATCATTGCTTTCAATGCCTTCATGTCACATCTCCAGGGCAGAGGTGGGCGAGCCACTGAAAGCTCGAGCCAGGCTCGGGTCTGAAGCCTGGCTATGGCCCAGCTCGAGGTCCTGTTGGAACCTCGAGTCCATATCGAGCCGAGCTTTCATGTGAATTCTGCTTGCTGCTCTCTCTCTACCCAGGATGAGGCGGTAGGGACCAAGCTGAGAACAGTGGCGTAGCTAGCTCTTTGGCTGCCCATGGCGGTCCCTGTGTTTGCCACCCCGCGGCAGCTGCATTTAAGAGCGGGGGTGCTTGCGATTGCCGCCCGAGACGGCAGGTAAGAGCTGGGGTGGCACCCCCCCAAAACTCTTGCCACTGGGGCGAATCGCCCCTCATCTACCCCCCATTGCTAAGCCACTGGCTTTGACTTTGGAACTGGGAAAACAGGTTACATGCCCAAAAAATTGAATCACCTTTTGTAATTAACTGGTGTTCATTTAACCACTTTGGTGCTCATGACGGCTCCCGGCCGTCATGAGTCACAGTAGGCGTGTGCTCATGACAGCCAGGAGCCGTCAGAACGTTGCGGCTCCGCCCACTGCTGTTAATTCCCCACCTGTGCGGGAGAATTAATCAGTGGGCAAAGTTCTGACGGCTCCCAGCCGTCATGAGCACACACCCACCGTGATTTATGACGGCGGGAGCCGTCATGAGCACCGCGGCGCCCCGCCCGCACCATGGCGAAATTCACACCGCAGCAAAGGGGTTAAAGCACCACAGGGGAGTCAAGTTTGCGCTATATGGGGCATCTCCGCTTGAATTGTGTGATCTTAGGCAACTATTGTATTATGCAGAACCAAAGGGGATGATGGATGGAGTGTTGAACATTGCAAACACTCACCCCCAGTCAACTGATCTGGGTTTAATCTATCATCGTTCTTTAGCTCACTCCGCCACCCCAGTTCAGACATGGCCATATGCAAATCAGTCTGACCCTGTGCTTCATGGGAACAGTCCAGCCCAATGTGCCAAGCCATGTCTTCCCTGGACCGAAAACAAGCATCCTGGGACCGGTTTCTGGCTAATCAGCCATCATCAGCCAGGCTAGATTGAATCCAGTGGCACAGTTAGCAAGGGACCCAAGTCTTGGCATACCCTGCCAACTTAGGGCGAACAAAGCAAAACCAAAGGGGATGATGGGCGGGGTGTTGAAAATTCCAAACACTCACCCCCAGTCAACTGATCTGGGTTTAATCCATCATCATTCTTTAGCTCCCTCCGCCATCCCAGTTCAGACATGGCCATATGCAAATCAGTCTGACCATGTGCCTCATGGGAACAGTCCAGCCCGAACTGCCAGTCCATGATCCCCTTTGGTTTAACTATTGTATTACACCAAGAATCCTTTTTCATCATTATTGCACTTTGTGGCACATCTACTATGTCTTCACACTATAGGCCTCATTTACGAGGCCCATTGCAGCACTTTTTTTGCCGCCGGAGAGTCACTTTTTCGATGCTCCTGTGCCACAATATGCCGCAGCATATTTAAAAGGCCACATAAGCCACTTTGAGTGGCTTTTCAAGGCCTTGTAAATATGTGCCCTTTTCACGCTGAACACTGCATGAAAGGGGCGTTCCATGGGTCTTGCTGTGGGTGTTCCCACGCAACACCCATGGAATCTGAAGCATTCCCAGTTCTATGAGGAATCGTAAATCTGGGAATGTGTCAGAATGCTACACCTCCCCATGGGTGGCGTTAGAGAGGCGCAAAGAGGATAAATATTCTTATTTCTGCTCATTGTTTGCTCTTTTTATATGTGCTGCATTGTGCAGCACACATGGAATGAAGAAAACACCTCTCATGATTGTTTTTGTGCAGGAAGGTGTCCCTTCCTGAATACATACAATCACCTCTACAATGTAGACACCCTTGCACCACGGTGCAAGGGTTCCTGCGTTGGCGCATGGCAGCTCACTGTGCGCCAGCGCAGGGGGAAAGGCCAGCAATGCCCTGTATCTCATAGATACGGCACATTCCTTCCCTCTTTTTGTGATGCAGGGTAGTGCAACAAATGTTCGTAAATGAGGCCCATGTCTCCCTATGTCTTCGCTTCTCCTTCGGTCTTTCATCACATCTTCTGTGCCTTGACATCATGTCAAACATGATATGTAGAGGGGTTGCACACCTTTTTTCCTTATTACTGCTAGTTTACATCCAATTATGTTCTTTACTACTCAACTGTGGCATGCTCACCGGAAACGTGCTCAGCCCAAACGTCACGTGTTAAACTAAGACACATCCAAAATGGAACACCACTAGGTCCCAAACCGATGGCACAGTCGTCTACTGCATTCAAGAGAAACAATTTTCCACAGCGGACCAACGAAGAAAGCACCTCAAACTTCAAGAAATCCCATATAATCTTAAGTCTCTTGTGCTGTTCAACCTCCGAGACCTGCTGTGTTTGGGTCCCACTGGATTCCCAGAGAAAAGTTCGAAGACACGTGGAGGCAGCACCAAATTCAAAGTAATTTTCAGAGGCGATGAATAGTGTAAAAAATATTTTCTTTATTACATTTATTCTTTTGAAGGTGCACAAGACAGCCAACGCGTTTCGCTCCCCAAACTTGGGAGCTTCGTCAGGGCAAGGTTAAGTGAGCTTAAACCTTTTGCATTCAGTAGTCTGTATTTTTTTCACCTTTTAACATCATGTCAAGGCACAGACGTGAAACGTAAGTGAGATTTATCAAGCCAGACGCAAAACCTAAGTGAGATTTATCAAGCCATGCAAGGCCACCTTGCGTGGCCCTGCAAGGCTTGATAAATCTAGAGTAACGCACTGCAGTGCAAATCGCTGCCTTGCATTACTCTGCCTCAGGGAGGTGTTCCATGGGTGGAGCGTGGGTGGTCCCACACATCCACCCATGTATTGTGGCACATTCCCCGATTTACCATAAGTGATAAACCAGGGAATGCATCAAAAAGCTACGCCTCCCTAGATGAGCACACATAGAAAGAGGAAAATGCCTCTCAGGACTGTTTTTGTCCGGGAAGGGTGGCTGCATTGGCGCTAGGCAGCACATTGTGCGCCAGCGCAAGGAAAGGACAAGAATGCGCCGTATACTTTTAAATACAGCACATTCCTGTGCTTTGCCTTTCACGCTGTGCAGCAAGGTGGCTTGCTGCATGAAATATTGATAAATCCGCCCCATGTCTCGCTATGTCTTTCCGTATTGTCCCTCTATTTCTACGTGGTGCTTTTCCTATGCCTTCACGTCTATCAATACATTTCCATCATGTCTCCTGAGCCTTCATATTACGTCTCTCTATGGCTTCACCTCACATCTCCTTATTTTATTGGTCTACGTTTCCTTCACCATCACGTCATTCCTCACTGTGGCTTTGCACCTGCTTATACCTTTGCATCATGTCTCCTATTCTTTCATGTCACTTCTCACTATGTGGCAGATTTACAATAAGTGGCGCATCCCTGCAAATAAGCAGGGATGCACCACTTATTGTGCGCCATGCCTCCGCCACCATTGATGCGCCACATTTACAATGCGGCGCACCATGGGGCAAAAACGGCACAGATGCGTGACGCATCTGTGCCGTAAAGGCGGCCCATCGCTGGAGTTGCGTCGCAAGCGCGACGCAGCTCCAGCAATGCTCTGGGGGGCTCTATCTTGTTAATGCTGCGTCAATCCTTACGCCTGCTTCAAGCAGGCGCAGGGTTTTGACGCAGCATGGGCCCCAAAGTGACTAAGTGAAATCTTGTAGATTTCACTCAGCCACTTTTAGGAGGCGTTCCTGTGCCGGAACGCCCCCACCCTGCACCGGAACGCCTCCTTCTGGGTCCTTCTGGGTCAGGGCTTTACAACGTGACACATCTCCCAGATGCGTCACGTTGTAAATACCCCGCACCATGACGCATATTTTGCACCGGCACTGCGCCACAAAAGTGACGCAACGGCGGCGTAAAAGAGGCACAAAGGGCTTGTAAATCTGCCCCTCAGTCTTTGCGTCACATCTCTATTTCTTCACGGCGCGTTTCCTTCAGAATCATATCATGCCAGGGCTCGAGTGGAGGATAGACATGTGTTGTAAATAAAACAACGGTATTATTAAGCATTAGCTGAAGCCATAATGCATCAGTCCAAATATCTAGTATAGGGATTCCATTTTGTATTTCGAGTCCGCCATTTTTTCATGCCCTACATTGCCATGTGCTCAATGTTCTGATTGTCCTACCTCTCTGCCAGTTACACTGTGGATTCTACCTAGCAACAGTTATTATTAGTCCTTCTTGAGAGTGTAGCGCATGCTCAGCAGAAGTAACAGTTGTTCCTTATTAGCATAGCCCTCCCATGTTCTAGAAATACTGTTAGCTCCACCCACTGATATATTTGGAAATGTCCTTACGTGGTTGCAACCTCTGTCTAAGCTGTAAGCTGAACCCCTTCCACTGTGTATAAAAGGGGCCATGTGCTTGTATTCAGTGTGCTACTCTGTACAATACTGTAGAAGTGTTGTGGAGGTTGTATCACCACCTTTAAAGGTTTATTAAACTATGTTTTTGTATTTCCAGTTTCCTTGCCAACTTCATTTGTAAGTCTAAGGACTTTGTACACAGAAGGGCGAACCCTTTCGGTACCTTTGGGCCTTGCTGAGGCCTGAACTCATCACATGGGTAGATGACATCTACTCACTATTTTCCGGGGGTAGACACCGTCTACATTGCTGCAAAGATGGCCACTTTCAGTGGAGTGCTATGTTCCTTTTCTACTTCTCCTGGAATTCACTGAAATATGCAGAACTCATTCGGTGTCATTTTCTGACACATTCAACAGGACCTGCACATTGAATGCTTTTGTTCCGAGCAGCAACCTACAGGCAGAGAGAGGGCTTATCAGATTCCAGCTAGCCCATAACAAAAGTCAGAGTTAAGGGGCCATTTGGCCTCTTTTTGTTCGAGTATTTTGGCTGGAAGCTATCGGGCCTCACACCTAAATGCAATGGAGGGGATACAAAGGCTCACATCTTATCACTTCACAGATACTTAAGAGAGAAATGCTTTTGACTTTGTTCAGTCCCTCTATATAGGAGATGTGCGTACACTGTAAGAATGTCAGATGTGTTGATCGCCCCAGTATTTACACAAATAATAATTTAAATGCCGCTATTTTGTTTTATTTCTTTTATGGCGCTTTAGCACTCCTCATTCCAATGCAGGGTGTCAGAGCGCTTTACATCACACGTAGAGATTATACATTGACAATAAATCATATGTGTGTAGATCAATGTGTAAATGGTTTACCTGAGACAGTGAGGGTTTAAGGTGTTGCAGACTCATGTCCTTCATACCTGACTGTGCTATATTAGAAATATTACAATTTATAAACTGCAAGTAACAAAAGGTTCTCTGTGTTTAAAACAGTAAACCACTTACCCATTTACATAAAATAAAAATCTGCCCTCTGTGTGTTACATAATGTGCTTTACAGGAGACATATTAACCCTCTATGCTACTTTTGATTTAAAACTAGGATTAGGCAAAACATATTTCTCACCAGCAAATAGATTATCCTCCAGAGATATGTTATTTAAACTTATTAAGCGTGCGAATACCCTGAGATTAAATGCAAACACAACTGAATCAAGGTCTAACTCCGGAAAAGCCAAGTTTTAAGACTCTATCTAAAAGATGATAAGGAATATGCATATCTAATGTACAATGGAAGAGAGTTCCAAAGTTTTGCAGTTCCGTAACACAGGTTTCAACCACCCCAATTGGAAATACAGAATCTGGGCACTTTCATGAACCTAGCTTCAGTGTAACGAAGCTGTCTACAGGGGTGGTACTGCTTGAAAAGATTTATTTAAAAAATGAGTCCTGTGCTTGGTAAGCTAAGCCAAAGGTGGCAGATTTACAAGAAACTGGCGCATCTGTAGAGATGCCTCATTTTCCCTGCGCCAGCCTACAAAACCCTTGCACCACCATGGATGTGCCTATTTACAATACGTCGCACCATGGCGCAAGGATTGACAGATATATCAGAAATTCTGACGCATTTGTTGGCGCAAAAGTCACACATTGCTGGAGTTGTGTGGCAAGCACGATGCAGGCCCTTACCATCTGCTCTTCCGGCAGCTGGAAGCTGCACTTACAGCTCTGAGATTGTTGTAGGTATACGCCACCTAGATTAAAGCGACAGCAGTTGGGGCTAAACGCCTTACAATTGAAGTCTAAAAGATCCTTACCTGAGTACCTTGTAGCCTCTCTCCCTTCCGAACCAGGGTTTCTGGCGCTAGGGGTGTTCCGGCTGCGGACATAGACGGGCTTGCCTTTGATGCGTGTTCACCCTCCATTAAGGGGGCGTGTCCAGAATAAGTGCTATAAGTGCGACTGTTAAAATTTTGGGGGGACAAACAGTAGGTGCAAAACTGGGATCCAGCCACCCCACGGACCCTCACGAGCTCCCATGTGATAGAACCGCTACTGGAAACACAAGAGAAACTAATGAAAAAGTGCCAAAGGAAATCAAAAAAGTAGTAAAAATAGGGACTTGTCCCATTTAAGATGGCGCTCGAAAAGACCTGCGGGAGCCAGGCACCTCCTGAAACCGGCAACCAAGTTGCCTACAAGGAAAGTAAATGAGCGATCCAAACGATCCAATTGTGCTCACATAGAGCTCAATTTTTGAGCTGTTTCCTTGCCATTATTATTAATCGCTGAAATTTAGCTGGCACACAAACTCTGCAGCAGGTTTCTTAACCACATTAGATATTTTAAAATACAGACATTGCAACTAATTAAGCAGAACAGATTTACTGCCAAGTTTCTCATTGTTGCCAATTTCTTTGTGGCAGGGTTTAAAAAAACAAATGTATAAATTGAGGCACAGATTTTGCATCGGGGTTCAGTCAATATTTTGGCACAACCTCAATACAAAATCAAATTTATTAAATATTGTAATGCATTCAAATGTACTCATGATACACATGCAAAAAATATGTGAGGTCTTAAGATCTAGGGCCATATGTGTCAAGCAAATTCGCATTCGCAAAGGCCGAAATTCGCAGAATTTCGGCCTTTGCGAATGCGAATTTGCTACATGGTATGTGTTAGAGCTGTCAGCCTTAGGGTGGTCTCCCCTACATTTTTGCCCTTTTTGCCTCCCATTTTTATCCTATATTTTGTTGGACTTAGGACTCTGGGCGCCTCACCACTGCTAAACAGTGCTGAGGTGCAGGTGCTCTCCCCTAAAACCTTGTGAGGCTGGCATATGAGCCACAAGCCACTGCTACCGCAGTAAGGCTTAATCCTCCATAGGCTAACATTGGGAACCTCCCCTTATGGACTAACTTCTGACAGGGACCTAATAAGTCTATCATGTTTGGTCTTGTTGGACTCGGGGCGGGGAACCCTTTCCAATGATATATAGGGTTTGGGCATTACTACGCTAGGTATCCCACTTTTATAAAGGGGACTTTTTCCTGCCTACACTTAGATTAGGCTGCAGACTCCCCCCTCCCCTCTGTATACTGATAGCCTGCCTGGGTTGGGAGGTGGGAGTGGTGATTCACACCTTCTTCCCTGGGATGAGCTGTGATGGGCTGCCCACTGTAGCCTTAACGGCCTGTCTCTCGTCACTATGACAGCTAGGTCAGGGAAGGCAGGGAACATACCAGAACTCCCTGGACTCTTCCAGAAGCCCCTGCCCCCAGACCCTTCCAGAGACTTCCACCACTTTCTAGCCCCTGGACTGTAGAATATATAAGGGAGGGTCCTGGCCTCACTTCTTTGTTACACTGCTGGACCTGGAAGAATCCCTGCTGGAGGAAGCTGACTGCTCCAAGGAACTGCTGCCCCACAACCTGCTGAGCTGCCCTACTGTCTGCTGATCCTGCCCTGCATGAGAGACTGCAACATCACCACCAGAGTGTCTCCACAACATCCCAAAGGAACTACTTTTCTTAGAACCACATTTTAAAGAGTCTACAACCTTTTAAAGATTGCCTTTTTGGGACTGCACCCTTTTTAAGCTAAAGGAAACTACCTGTCCTTGGACCACAGCGTTTTAAAGACTGCCCTTTGGAACAGCAACAACACTCTCAAGATTTGCGCTGCAACGCTGGGCCTGCCCTCAGCACTGCTTGCCCCGTGATCCTCCTGAGGGCTCTGTGATTGCCTCTGCTTCTGGCGCAAGCCGACTGAAACTGGCCCTGAGGTCACCGCCACTGGGACCGGAGCGCGCTGTGTAGCGCTGAGAAGCGAAGCGCTGTGTGGCAGGAGGCTCCGTCGTTGCCCCGGACTTGGAGGCACTGTTAAGCATTGTGCTAAAGGAGTGCTGTGTGGCCGTGACCCCCACCCGTGCAGCGCCTGCTGAGCCCGAGGCCCCAGGGGGAGAGGAGCCTTGCACCCGCGCCCGCAACCACCACCCCAGGTAACGCCTCAATGCAACCAGGCTGCTGCGAGGGGGCGGGGTGCGGGTTGGCCGGGTACCTGGAGTGTGAGCTTTGTGCTTGGCTGGGAACCGTCCTTTACTGACCGGCCTACGGGGGTATAATTACTTGGTAATTGACACTGGGGCATTTTTTAGCATTACCAGCAGCGCCTGGGCAGCCGCACTTCCTACGCTGGGAGCATAATTTCTATGAGAGGCACACTTATTACGCTACAAGGGAACTTTGGCCTAAGAACCTTCCCCCAGTGAATTTTGACCATAAGAACCTACCTCAAGTGAACTTTTGCCATCCAAGGACACTGTGAGAAAGACATTACCAGCAGGAGCCCTTGGCACACATGAGCTTTTGGTGATTTGATCAGGCCTGGGAACTGGATTCATTCTTATTGGTTATTGATCATGCTTGGAAACTGGAATCCTTTTTATTATTGATCAGGCCTGGGAACTGGATTTATTCTTATTGATTATTGATCTTGCTTGGAAACTGGAATCATTTTTATTATTGATCTTGCCTGGAGCTGGATTTACCTGCTTTTGGTTCTCGCATCATTTTTAGGGCTCGGGCCTACGTCACCACGAAGTGGGGGCGGAGCTTCCGAGCTCTTATGCATTTAGAAAAAAAAAGAATTCTAAAAGGGGTCCGGCTGGCACATTCCTTAGTTTTTTATGGCATCTGCCTAGTGATTCGTCTTCGCTGTGCTGTCTATTTAGTAGCGTTGACGTGATAGGCTATATGTAATTTACGCGTGCCCGATTTGGCATATTTTCGGCGGTTTCGCGCATGGCAGACTTATTAATCTTAATTAGGAGCTGTCAGAGTGCCCGTGTAATGCAATCCAGATGGTGCGAGCGCGTTCACCATTGCATTGCATGTATCATGCGCGCGTTTAACATTTACCTTTCGCGCACGGCAGTCCATTCATTTTAATTAGGAGCTGTCAGAGTGCCACATTCACGGCGGAGATAATGGTACACACTTGGTAACAACTGATTTCAGAGCCGAGAGGCAAACTTACTCTTTCTTCACAGGTTTTCTTTTTACGTGTAACATCCGATAAAAAGTAGCAATTACAAATACTTTACAAGTAAAGTAGTGTGCTAAATACGAACTATCAGGTGGAACATATTTTTTACGTAAAACTAGCAATCTGTATCTCGCTATTCACTTGAAAGCAGATGAGATCAGGTTGGCTTGCCACGTTACAGAGCGTGTAACCAGGAGACCTGCTTTCTCAGCCAGGCGTCCCCACTTCACTTCATTATGACTGGAAACAAATAGTTTCAACCTTCTTTCTTGCATTCTGCAGTATGTAGAACCATTACCTGTGATCCAGGGATCAATCTTCCCAGCAAAGTGTTGTGCTATGATTCACTGGGTACGATGACGGAGGATGGTGCAACAATCTCAAAAGGAATGCTTGTGAAACAAGCTGCAAAGCGCGGACTGTTACACAATCGCAACTCCTCAGTGGGAACAGGCCCGAACAACTTCACAGCAGGCTGCACTTTAGAATGCAGCTTTTTAATTTAGTAGTAACAGACAGAGCTATAAACTGCTTTAGGAGGCAACGGACTAAGAACTGCGATGATCGAACGAGTACATGTTACTTAGAAAGTTCGACATCTGCAAAGCCTACATTCCTTAAATGTGAGGCAGTGACCGTCTCCAGTCCTAGAGATGGCTGAAGCCGCAAACAAGGGGGCTGGGGTGAGCAGAGACACTGGCATTGTATTCAGGTGGTCACACTACCAATCTAAACGCCAGGAGTAGGGCTTGGCCAATCCTCACGATCATGTTCAATGATAGTAGCCTCCACACAAAGCCATGATTAACTGCACCATTCTCCAGCAGAATAGGCCAGCCAATGCATGATTTTTGTTTTAAAACCACATACCCATACTTTTCTTGAGCACTGATGGAACATTGCACCTGCGTGGAATGGATATATATTTCCTTTTCATAGGTTTACTAACACATGTGTCCATCTGAGAGGTGGCGTTTGGGGTTAACAGGGAGTGAGACTAGGATGCCTGGAGTAAGCCTTGGTTCTTGTAGAGGAGCCACTGCTACAGGTGGAAGACTAGTTGACGCTCTAAAGAGGCAGGGATGAACATCTAACTTTACCAAACGCAATGTCAACATTTTTACCAAATAATCCATCAATAAAATTGTGTTTTCAGCCGCGTTAAACCAATATCTATTCAACACCAATTATTAGGTCTTAAATAAATGGCAGTGTCAATGGTTCTCTCCACTAAATAAAGGAGGTAGACGCATTAAAAGCCAGGAAGACCTCAGGGCTGATAGCAGGAAATCGAATACTCCAAGGGTTGATACATTTTACTGCAAAAAAATTAAAACAACATAATAAGATCGTATACTCAGATAAAAGGAACCTAACCTGGAGAAAATAATCAGTTAATGCCGGGAAAACGCTGGAAAACAAAAACATGAATCTATTATTCATCAATGCATTCGTTGTTCAATGTTGTGTGGTTCACTGTACAAAAGGAAATGCCAAGACAAACTGAAAAATTGTTTTTTTTAATGCAGTTTCCCCTTGATTAGCTGGGGGAGTTTAAAGCGTCAAAGCTGCAAAAAGTAGTGAGTAGTGAGCAGAGTAGTGAGTAGTGAGTGCAGAGTAGTGAGTAGAGTAGTGAGTAGAGTAGTGAGTAGAGTAGTGAGTAGAGTAGTGAGTAGTGAGTAGAGTAGTGAGTAGAGTAGTGAGTAGTGAGTGCAGAGTAGTGAGTAGTGAGTAGAGTAGTGAGTAGAGTAGTGAGTAGTGAGTGCAGAGTAGTGAGTAGTGAGTAGAGTAGTGAGTAGTGAGTAGAGTAGTGAGGTGAGTAGAGTAGAGTAGTGAGTAAAGTAGTGAGTGCAGAGTAGTGAGTAGAGAAGTGAGTAGTGAGTAGAGTAGTGAGTAGTGAGTAGAGTAGTGAGTAGTGAGTAGAGTAGTGAGTAGTGAGTAGAGTAGTGAGTAGAAAGTAGAGTAGTGAGTAGTGAGTAGAGTAGTGAGTGGAGAGTAGTGAGTAGAGTAGTGAGTGCAGAGTAGTGAGTAGTGAGTGCAGAGTAGTGAGTAGTGAGTAGAGTAGTGAGTAGTGAGTAGAGTAGTGAGTAGAAAGTAGAGTAGTGAGTAGTGAGTAGAGTAGTGAGTAGAGTAGTGAGTAGAGTAGTGAGTAGTGAGTAGAGTAGTGAGTAGTGAGTGCAGAGTAGTGAGTAGTGAGTAGAGTAGTGAGTAGTGAGTGCAGAGTAGTGAGTGCAGAGTAGTGAGTAGAGTAGTGAGTACAGTAGTGAGTAGAGTAGTGAGTAGTGAGTGCAGAGTAGTGATTAGAGTAGTGAGTAGAGTAGTGAGTAGTGAGTGCAGAGTAGTGAGTAGAGTAGTGAGTAGAGTAGAGTAGTGAGTAGGACATCACAGGCAGCAGCTGTGCAAGCTTCTTACACTCACCAGGAGACCACAGGCAGCTGAGGTGCAATCTTCTCCCACTCACAAGAACGACATCACAGGCAGCAGCAGTGCAAGCTTCTTACACTCACAAGGAGACCACAGGCAGCAGAGGTGCAAGCTTCTCACACTAACAAGAAGGACATCACAGGCAGTAACGGTGCAATATTCTCACACTCACAAGGAGATCACTGGCAGTACACACCACATGAACACACTCCATAACACATAGCAACAATACATTGGCATTTACAATGCCATTAGCTCAAACTCAAATAAATCCGAGCCCGATTGCATTTCTAATGCTTGTTAGATAAAGCTATTCTTATTTTTATATAAAACTGGTGTGGTGTTCCTTTTGTGAGTGTTTTTACTGTGTCATCGCCGTTGTGTGTTGCACAAATACTTTACACATTGCCTCTGAAGTTACGCCTTTGCTGCTCTGCGCCAAGCTACCAGGTCGGAAGCGGTGGTCCCTACTTGGACTAGGGTGCAGACCCCTGCCAACTAGAGACCCCGGTCCTAACATTGGTGATCGAGCGGTGGGATAGGACTTGTGCTTGTGTAACACCATGCAGCGACGCAGTGTACACCGCAACCCTACACCTGACTCTACTGAATTTTTGTCTACCCTCTCCAATTGGCATTTTTGATTTTTTTTTTTTAATTCTCCCTGACTGGCTGCTCTTTTTAAAAGTCCTTTTGCCTAAGTCCCATTGGTTTTCTCTACAAACGTCTGAGGCCCCACCTAGCAACATGGAATTCGAGCTGGCAAATCTGGAAGTCTACACAGTGGCGCAACTCAAAGAGTTCTGGGAGGAGAAAGGGGTGCCCTTCAAGCGAAGTGCCAAGAAGGCAGAGCTTCAGAAAGCTTTGAGAGCATGGGTAACAGCCCACTCAGAAGGAGATGGGGACAAGCAAGGACCAGAGCATGACGCCACAGGAAACGTGGACCTACTGCACTTGGCGGGAAATGGTAATTTGTTACCAGGTACAAGGGTACCTTCCAGGGCAGGCAGTAGTGTGTCAGTGAAGAGCCTGTCCGTAGAGGACCTGGAGGACAGGAGGGAGGAGAGACAGCTCAAGTTGGAGCTTGCCAAGCTGGAGAAAGAGCAGGAAAGAGAAAGGTGGGCCATGGAGCAGGATCGCGAGAACAAGCGACTGGCTATGCGGGAAAAAGAACTAGCCCTGGCTATGCGGGAAAAAGAACTTGCCCATGAGCTCAGCCTGAAGGAACTGGAAATCCGGGCCCTAGAAGTAGGGGCCAACAGCAACAAGAATGGTGGCAGCGTACCTATGGAAGCTTCACGTGAGTCCAGGGTCTTTATGCCTAAAGATGTGATGGCCAGTTTTAAGGTGGGGGATAACATTGATAAGTGGTTAGCTGCCTATGAGGTGTCTTTAAGAGCCCATGGGGTCCCAGAGAGTTATTGGGGGGGTGGTTTGTATAAGTACCTACCTCCAGATGTTAGGGACACCCTCCTTTACCTAGAGAAGGAAGACCAGACTAACTATTCTGTCATGAAAGCCGCATTGCTTAAGAGGTTCGGTCTTACCCCTGAAAGGTATAGGCAGAGGTTTAGGAATAGCCACAAACTTCCCACACAGAACTGGGTAGACTTCCTGGACTCCGCTAGTAAAGCTTTAGATGGTTGGGTGCGGGCAGCAATGTGCATGACTATGAAGGGTTGTATGACTTGTTTTTAAGAGAGCACCTTCTAGAGAAATGTTTTCCAGAGCTGCTCCAACACCTGGTTGACCGCAAGTTGACCAATCCTAGGAAGCTTGCGGAGGAGGCGGACACCTGGGTCAGTACCAGGGTGTCCAACAAGGGTTCTGGGGGGGACTCCCAAAGGGGTGGTCAGGGTTCCTACCAGAAGAAAGAGGGGGGAGACAAAAAGAAAGAGTTTCCCAAAGGCCCCCAAAATAATTCACAAGGGAAAGGGTCTGGGTCCCAGCCCCAATCTGGCCACCAGAAGCCCACTTATCCTGACAAAGGTCAGCAGCCCAGAATTGTCCGGTGCTATGAGTGTGGTGAACTTGGACACTACAAGGGGGATCCCAAGTGTCGCAAGAGAGCACCACAGCCCACTGGAGGTAAAAACCCCGGGGTGGCTAGTGTAGCGCTTGGGGAGGAGCTGTCCCTAGATGATGGGAGTGAGGGGGCAGGGCTTGTCCTAGTGTCTCTGGGAGACAGTGAGATGGTTCCCAAGGTCCATGTGCTCTCAAATACTACCAAGTATAGGCAGTGGGTCACCCTCAATGGTCGGGGGTGGAGGCCCTGAGGGACACAGGTGCCAGCATGACTATGGTAAGGAGTCAGCTGGTGTCCCCAGAGCAAATAATTCCCGATGCAGTCTATCCAGTTGTGATGGCTGACAACAGGGGGGGTCACTATCCCATAGCACAGGTTCCATTTGAGTGGGGAGGGGTTTCAGGCCTTTTAAGAGTTGCTGTGAGCCCTGCCATGCCAGTGGACTGTCTGTTAGGGAATGACTTAGAGCATACTGCCTGGAAGGAGGTAGAGCTCAAAGCGCATGTGGAGATGCTGGGGTTACCGGAGGGGATTTGTGCTACCACACGGTCTATGGCTGCCCGGAAAGGGAGTCAGCCAGGGCTGGAGCCTGGAAAAATGGCCCAGCCAGCTGCTAAGAAGGGAGGAGCCCGAGGGCGTGGGAAGCCCGCCCCGGTGCAGTCACCCCGTGAGATGGATGGGGCACCTGAGGAGGTCGCACCGGAGTCCACGGAGGGGGACGTTGTTCCCTTGGGGGACCTACCTACCCCTGCAGGGTGGCAGGTGGAAGGAGGGCCCACCAGGGAGGAGTTTTGCCAGGCACAGAAGGAGTGCCCCACCCTTGAGGGCATGAGGCGACAGGCCGAAGCCCAAGCAGCAGGCAATGCCTCCGCAAAGTATCATATTTACTGGGAGGATGGGCTCCTTTACAGTGAGCCCAAGGCTCCTGTGCATGGGTCATCAAGGGCCTTAGTGGTCCCCCAGTGCTACAGGGCCTTTCTTTTGGAACTGGCCCATGAGATCCCTTTGGCAGGACACTTGGGCCAAGACAAGACCTTTGCTAGGCTTGCCCCACATTTTTATTGGCTGCAGATGAGGATCTCCTCAGATACATTCTGCAGGACCTGTCTGACCTGCCAAGCTAGTGGGAAAACAGGGACTAAGCTGAAGGCTCCCCTGGAACCGCTGCCTGTCGTTAGCACCCCCTTTGAGAGGGTGGGCATCGACATTGTTGGGCCTATGGATCCACCGACTTCTTCTGGTCACAGGTTTATCCTGGTTCTGGTGGACCACGCCACCCGGTACCCAGAGGCTATTCCTCTGAGAACCATCACTGCACCTGCAGTGGCACGGGCCCTGATGGGGATTTTTACAAGAGTGGGTTTTCCCAAAGAGGTGGTGTCCGACAGGGGTACCAATTGTATGTCTGCCTACATGCAAGCCATGTGGAAAGAGTGTGGGGTTACTTATAAGTTCTCCACCCCTTACCACCCACAGACCAATGGTCTCGTGGAGAGATTTAACAAGACCCTAAAGGGCATGATCAGGAGTCTGCCTGAGGGCCTGAGGAAAAAGTGGGACATCCTCTTGCCCTGTTTGTTGTTTTCCTACAGGGAGGTACCGCAGAAAGGAGTGGGATTCAGCCCCTCTGAGCTTTTGTACGGTCACCCTGTTAGAGGACCTCTCAGTTTAGTGATGGGTGGGTGGGAGAAGACTCCAAGGAGGCTTCCCCAAGATGTAGTGAGCTACATGCTGGCCTTCCGCAGCCAAATGGCTAAGTTGTGGAAGCAAGCTTCTGACAACTTAGAGGCCAGCCAGGCGGTGATGAAGGAATGGTACAGGGGTGTGGAATTTATTAAAATATCTACTTGTTCGTGGGCAGGTTGCTTCATAAATCTTCTTGTCCTGTAACAAAATCCACTTGTCCCTTTGGTGCCATATATTGTTGCCACAAATTGTGGCAGCAATCTCATTATATAAGAGCTCTTATATAGCCTCTCTGATTATACCAGGGCATATACTATAGTAGTATTTGAATACTAGTAATCATTTTATGTTGCCACGTTTCCGCAGATCTACTTACTGGGACTGAAGATGGTGGTAAGCAGTAGTTCTAGGGTTGAAATGCCCTTTTGAGTCTGTGCAAACCTACTAACTTGCATGTTTTAAGGGTTTTCAACAAATCTTCTCTAATCTTTCATATACTGAGAAATGTTGAAAATTTACTCCTGGGAGTGGCAGACGTAAAACTTCTTTCAGAGTTGGAAAAAAAGTAGTTGGAGGGAAAATGAACTTTCAAACATCCAGGTTTTCACATGAGCAAATCTACACATGCATATTTGCTCATGCTAAAATGCAGTTCACAAATATTTTGTAGAAGTACAATTTCTTGCCCTACTAATGTAAATTCTTGTGAATTCAAGAAAGCCAAATACCAAAGGTGCACTTTTGAGACTTTCTTTAATAATTGGGCCCCTAATTTGGTCTGCGTTAACCATGACCTTTTGCGTTCATTGAAATTCTCTCTCTCTGAATCGGCTGGCTTCACTGTGAGTGACAGCATTCTGCTCTTTCACAAGGATCATATCGGTACACAAAGTAGTTTTGTTCAGTGCCAGTAACTAATGTGGCAGTGTGTGCTTTTTAGAGACCAAAAACAATTTTTGTGTTTGCCAATGTTTGTTATAATGGTGAGGGCCAGGCAGCTCTCACATCAATAAGGTTTTACAAAAGCCATGCCAAAACATGTCGCATTGCAAAAACTAAAAAGCTGACCACCAATGTCAGGCCTACTGGCTTTACCAAGGCTTGTTTATTTGTGTTTCCCATAAGCTTATTGAAACTGGTTACACAAATTTTCCAATATTAATATTTTTGGGAAATACTAGCATGCATCAACACATTTTTACTAAATGCTGCAAAGAAATGGTACCTGAAATTTTACAGTAGTTAGCAAAATGTTTTTTTCCCTACTTTCATTTTTTAGGAACATTTTATATTGAAAGCAAAGAAACATTAATCTTGCTTTCAAGCTTCTGCAAATATTTGTATCTAATCAGAGAGCATTCTGTGAGCATCATGCATAGCCTCAAGTTGCTAAATTTTGAAACCGTGTGTACATATTTTCATACTGGAACCACTGTCAGCAGTGCAGTCAGAACGTACATTTACTTAGAGCGCTCACCCTAATAATAAAGACTTTTAATTAATGAACCATGAATACAAGTTTGAACAGCATTAACACATGCACACACATATTAACTTCACTACAGGCAGTACCCTTCCCTGATCCTTAATGTGGTACTTCAAACTGACAGCCAAAGGGTTTGTGCTGCAGGGGGTTGGGCCTACTTGTCCCAAGGACAAAATACACATTAAAACTTCTTGCCCTTGACCCCAAACAATTTGTCCTGGGCGTCGGGCTATAGGAATTCCACATCCCTGATGGTACGACCAGAATTCTCACCCTGTGGAGCTGGAACCTGGACAGAAGGTGTGGGTCATGGAGCCTGGGGAGCTTAGTGCCCTCCAGGATCCCTGGACTAGCCCTTATGAGATATTGGAAAAGAAGGGTAAGGCCACTTACCTAGTGGACCTTAAGACCCCCAGGCAGCCTCACCGGGTGCTACACGCCAATCGCCTCAAACCCCACCATGAGAGGTCTGAGCTCACCATACTGATGGTGACTGATGGGGCCAAGGAAGAGGAAAGTGAACCTCTCCCGGACCTCTTTGCTTCCAAAGAGAAGGATGGATCGGTGGAGGGAGTGGTCCTCTCCCCATCCTTGACTCCTGAGCAACAGAGGGACTGTCGCCAGGTCCTGGGGCAGTTTGCCTCAGTGTTTTCCCTTATCCCTGGGATTACCCACCTGTGTACCCATGATGTGGACACAGGAGACAGCCCCCCTGTCAAGTCCAAGTCTTACAGGTTGTCGGATAAGGTGAAGGCCAGCATCCAGAGTGAGGTCACTAAGATGCTTGAATTGGGGGTGATAGAGCCCTCCAACAGCCCTTGGTCCAGTCCGGTGGTTCTGGTACCAAAAGCTGCCCCACCGGGCACCACACCCGAACTTAGGTTCTGTGTGGATTACAGGGGACTGAACTCTGTGACCAAGACTGACGCTCATCCTATCCCGAGGGCGGATGAGCTCATTGACAGGTTGGGGGCTGCCCGATACCTAAGTACCTTTGACCTCACGTCGGGGTACTGGCAGATCGCCCTAACAGATGGAGCTAAAGAGAGGTCCGCCTTTTCCACCCCAGAGGGCCACTACCAGTTCAGAGTGATGCCCTTTGGGTTGAAAAACGCTCCTGCCACCTTCCAGCGGCTGGTGAACCGGGTCCTCTCCGGTTTAGAGGCCTTCTCTGCTGCCTACCTGGACGACATAGCTGTCTTCAGTAGCAGCTGGGAGGACCATTTGGGTCACCTCCAGGAAGTGCTTCAGGCTCTGCAGCAGGCAGGCCTGACTATCAAAGCTAGCAAATGCCAGATAGGGCAGGGGTCGGTAGTCTACCTAGGACACTTGGTAGGCGGGGGCAAGGTGCAGCCCCTACAGGCCAAGATAGAAACCATCCTGGCCTGGGAGCCTCCCAAAACACAGACTGAGGTCAGGGCATTCCTGGGCCTCACAGGTTACTACCGCAGATTTGTCAAGGGCTATGGCACCATTGTGGCCCCCTTGACTGAGCTAACCTCTAAGAAATACCCTAGGAAAGTGATCTGGACAGAGGCTTGCCAAAAAGCCTTTGACTCTCTAAAGCAGGCCATGTGCACCGCTCCTGTGCTCCGGGCCCCTGACTTCTCCAAAGAGTTCATTGTCCAAACGGACGCCTCAGAGCATGGCATAGGGGCGGTACTTTCGCAACTCAATGAGGAGGGTAGGGACCAACCAGTAGCCTTCATCTCCAGGAGGCTGCTCCCCCGAGAACAGCGGTGGAGTGCGATAGAGAGAGAAGCCTTCGCGGTGGTCTGGGCTGTAAAGAAGCTGAGGCCATATCTGTTTGGCTCCCACTTCCTGATCCAGACTGACCACCGGCCCCTCAGGTGGCTCATGCAAATGAGGGGCGAGAATCCCAAATTGTTGAGGTGGTCCATTTCTCTACAGGGGATGGACTTCAGGGTGGAACACAGACCCGGAGTAGACCACGCCAATGCTGACGGTCTCTCTCGGTTTTTCCGCCTTAGTGATGAGAACTCCCTAGAGGTTGGGTAGTTCTCCCCACTTTCAGCTAGGGGGGACACGTGTTAGAGCTGTCAGCCTTAGGGTGGTCTCCCCTACATTTTTGCCCTTTTTGCCTCCCATTTTTATCCTATATTTTGTTGGACTTAGGACTCTGGGCGCCTCACCACTGCTAAACAGTGCTGAGGTGCAGGTGCTCTCCCCTAAAACCTTGTGAGGCTGGCATATGAGCCACAAGCCACTGCTACCGCAGTAAGGCTTAATCCTCCATAGGCTACCATTGGGAACCTCCCCTTATGGACTAACTTCTGACAGGGACCTAATAAGTCTATCATGTTTGGTCTTGTTGGACTCGGGGCGGGGAACCCTTTCCAATGATATATAGGGTTTGGGCATTACTACGCTAGGGATCCCACTTTTATAAAGGGGACTTTTTCCTGCCTACACTTAGATTAGGCTGCAGATTCCCCCCTCCCCTCTGCATACTGATAGCCTGCCTGGGTTGGGAGGTGGGAGTGGTGATTCACACCTTCTTCCCTGGGATGAGCTGTGATGGGCTGCCCACTGTAGCCTTAACGGCCTGTCTCTCGTCACTATGACAGCTAGGTCAGGGAAGGCAGGGAACATACCAGAACTCCCTGGACTCTTCCAGAAGCCCCTGCCCCCCAGACCCTTCCAGAGACTTCTACCACTTTCTAGCCCTTAGACTGAAAGATATATAAGGGAGGGTCCTGGCCTCACTTCTTTGTTACACTGCTGGACCTGGAAGAATCCCTGCTGGAGTGAGGACTGCTGCGCAAGAGGATTGCCACTGGGAAGGAGGCTGACTGCTCCAAGGAACTGCTGCCCCACAACCTGCTGAGCTGCCCTACTGTCTGCTGATCCTGCCCTGCATGAGAGACTGCAACATCACCACCAGAGTGTCTCAACAACATCCCAAAGGAACTACTTTTCTTTGAACCACATTTTAAAGAGTCTACAACCTTTTAAAGATTGCCTTTTTGGGACTGCACCCTTTTTAAGCTAAAGGAAACTACCTGTCCTTGGACCACAGCGTTTTAAAGACTGCCCTTTGGAACAGTAACAACACTCTCAAGATTTGCGCTGCAACGCTGGGCCTGCCCTCAGCACTGCTTGCCCCGTGATCCTCCCGAGGGCTCTGTGATTGCCTCTGCTTCTGGCGCAAGCCGACTGAAACTGGCCCTGAGGTCACCACCACTGGGACCGGAGCGCGCTGTGTAGCGCTGAGAAGCGAAGCGCTGTGTGGCAGGAGGCTCCGTCGTTGCCTCGGACTTGGAGGCACTGTTAAGCGTTGTGCTAAAGGAGTGCTATGTGGCCTTGACCCCCACCCGTGCAGCGCCTGCTGAGCCCGAGGCCCCAGGGGGAGAGGAGCCTCGCACCCGCGCCCGCAACCACCACCCCAGGTAACGCCTCAATGCAACCAGGCTGCTGCGAGGGGGCGGGGTGCGGGTTGGCCGGGTACCTGGAGTGTGAGCTTTGTGCTTGGCTGGGAACCGTCCTTTACTGACCGGCCTACGGGGGCATAATTACTTGGTAATTGACACTGGGGCATTTTTTAGCATTACCAGCAGCGCCTGGGCAGCCGCACTTCCTACGCTGGGAGCATAATTTCTATGAGAGGCACACTTATTACGCTACAAGGGAACTTTGGCCTAAGAACCTTCCCCCAGTGAATTTTGACCATAAGAACCTACCTCAAGTGAACTTTTGCCATCCAAGGACACTGTGAGAAAGACATTACCAGCAGGAGCCCTTGGCACACATGAGCTTTTGGTGATTTGATCAGGCCTGGGAACTGGATTCATTCTTATTGGTTATTGATCATGCTTGGAAACTGGAATCCTTTTTATTATTGATCAGGCCTGGGAACTGGATTTATTCTTATTGATTATTGATCTTGCTTGGAACCTGGAATCATTTTTATTATTGATCTTGCCTGGAGCTGGATTTACCTGCTTTTGGTTCTCGCATCATTTTTAGATAAAGCTATTCTTATTTTTATATAAAACTGGTGTGGTGTTCCTTTTGTGAGTGTTTTTACTGTGTCATCGCCGTTGTGTGTTGCACAAATACTTTACACATTGCCTCTGAAATTACGCCTTTGCTGCTCTGCGCCAAGCTACCAGGTCGGAAGCGGTGGTCCCTACTTGGACTAGGGTGCAGACCCCTGCCAACTAGAGGCCCCGGTCCTAACAGTATGTATTAAGCGAAATCTGCATGCAAAATAAGGAATCGCAAAATTTGCGGTTCTTTATTTTGCAATTGCATTTAAGAAATCGCAAATCTTGCGATTCCTTAAATGCAATGTATGAAGCTAAAAAAAATTGCAAAATGTACTTAAGGAATCGCAAATTACCACCAACTTCTAGTTGGTGATAAATTCCGAATTCCTTGAAAAATGCAAATTTTTGCATTTTTTAAAGTGCCATGTGACGCACATACATGCCCTTGGAGCATGTATGTGCGCCACATGTGCACCCATGCATATTTCAGGGGTGCAACAGGGTGTCCTTTGGACACCCCTGCACCCTTGAAATTATTCTCAATTTGCGATTAGCAAATTGCGAATCGCAAATTGAGAATAATTTCCCATTAATTCCTAAGGGCCTCCTGGCCCATAGAAATGAATGGGAAAGTATTCCTTAATTGCGATTCGCAATTTGCTAATCGCAATTAAGGAATTTTAAGAAATCGCTAAAAAATGCGATTTTGTACATACATATGGCCCCTAATGTCATTTCCTGTGAGGTCACGAGTTGTGATGCCACATGCAATGTCACGTGCCGTGATGTCACTTCCTGTGATGTCACACGCAGTGATGTCACACCCATTCTGCTTAACTTGGTGAGTCCCCCCATTACTTTTTTTTAGGACTTGAGACCTTTGTCATGCCCCCTTTGCTTTCACACAATGTCTCCCTACGCCTTCACGTCATGCCCTCCTATGCTTTTACGGTCTCCCGGCGCCTTTACGTCATGTCTCCGTACACTTGCGTCTCTTGCGCCTCCATTCTTTCGGTGGCTGACTGTCCTGTTCTTCTTGTCTCACACATTCGGGGAAACGCAGCCCTTGGAATCCTGCCCGGCAGGTGCTGGCGGGGTTTCCCATCCTTAGTTCTGACTGAAAAAAAGCACGTTCAGAGAGTCTATTTGATGGGGCTGAAGAACAAGTGGGTTGACAGGTTTTGAATATTTTCTAGGCCCTCATGTCCTGAAGACGTGCTCTGTTTCTCGATGGTTATGTCAGCCTGTCTACGCCTGTGCGTTTCATTTGTTTATTTTAGAATCTTACAAAAACCCAAATAATCGTTCAGAAAACAGCAATTTACATTAAAGTATCAACTGGACACCGTTGAAATAAAAGGAAATTTCATAAGTATTCAAAATCACATTATGACCAGGACTATCGTCCATTAGAAAGTAGTGACAGTGACATATACACTTAAAGAGTTTACGTAAGAAGATATTTTAACTTTTATACTGTTTTGTATTTATTTTAGGCTGCTGACACGTGTCGATTGAATGGATTCAATTAATCGCTATACACTCTTGATTTTAAGGTAATTATAATTGTGTATGTTCATGAATTGGAAAATTACAATATTTCTGTAACAATTTATTTCTTGGAAATAAAGGGCCAGAAGTAGGAGCCCTAATACCGGTTGGTAACGGCCGAATTCGGCCGTTACCGACCGGTATTAGGGTTTTCTGATGTAGGGGGCCTATATTTTACCGATTCTGTAAATTTACCGAATCGGTAAAATACCGAATCGGTATATTTACCGATTCGGTAAATCCATATGTAGATGACACTCCTGAGAGTGCCACAGGCCCTTAAGAGTCGGTATTTTACCACACAATCCTATTGGGTGGTAAAATACTGAATTCAGGTGTGCATGCACATCTGTGCATGCACACTGTGCAATGTGGCACACAGACATGCCCTTAGGGCATATATGTGTGCCACATGTCACACATGCCTGTACTTGGGGTGCTAGAGGGTGTCAAAATGACACCCCCTGCACCCTTGCAGGATTCGGAATTTACCGATTCGGGAAATACCGAATCGGTATTGGCCATTGATTCCTATGGGCTTCAAGGCCCATAGGAATCAATGGGCAATACCAAATCGATATTTACCGATTCGGTAATTACAAATTAAAATTTACCTACATCTCCCACCTTCTAATTTACCGATTCATAAATACCGAATCGGTAAAATTCGGTATTTATGAATTGGTAAATTAGAATTACCTACATCTAGCCCAAAGTATTGTGATTAATTGGCATTAACTTACAATTTGCTGATGAGCGGTCACGTAACATGAGTTTGCCCTATCTGTGCAGAACGAGGTTGCCCCTCAGTTTTTGCCCTTGTCTAAATTTGCTGAATAATGTTTTTTATAATTTTGTGTGTGTTCATTTTCACGGACCTTTTTGTTTCTTTTGGGTTCATTCTTAATTATTAAAATGCAGCTTTGCACCTCTCCAATGCTTAACAGGAGCATGAGGATAAAACTAGTTCTTTCTAGCTTTCCAGGTTCTTCACCACTGGGTTTCAAATGCAACATGTACCAACACTTCTGATGGTTGTAAGTGGGCAGATGGTACCTATTGAAGATGTCCTCAAAGGAGGGCTCCAAGTGAGAGGTGTCTCTCCAGCTCCACAGAAATGCAATGCAAAGAGGGGTATGTGAGTCTCCCCACATTAGTAAGGGATGGAGAGAGATCAGATGCTAAGAGACATGCTTCCCAGTTGGCAGGGTATGTCCAGACGTGGGTCCCTTGCTCACTTTGCCACTGGATTCAAGATAGCCTGGCTGATGATGGGTGTTACCCCGAAACCGGTCCTCGGAAGATTGTTTCCGGTTCAGGAAAGACCTGGCTTGGCAGTTCGAGCTGGACTGTTCCCATGAGGCACAGGGTCAAGACTGATTTGCATATAGCCATGTCTGAACTGAGGTGGCAAAGTGAGCTAAAGAATGATGATGGATTCAACCCAGATCTGTGACTGGGCGTGATCGTCTGAAAAGTCTCAGCGCTCTATCTATCGTCTCCTTGTGTTTGCTTTGCCCATGGGGGGAGCGGGGGCACACTGAAGACCACCAGGTCTGCGGGCAGGGATGCTGCAAGGTATTACATGGTTCAGGAAGCAGGCAGCAAAGCGAGAAATACACCATATGGCAAACGGAGAGGATAGGTTACCCTAGACTATTGTGGATGCATGATAAACAAAGCTTGGTTTATATGTTTTATTCATTCTAATATTATTCCTCATTGTTGGATTACCTCCTATTATGGTGATCATTTTAATACATACATCATATTTATTTAATACATTTGATATACATGACACTAGATGGTAATGCACAGGTGTGCATCCCACTGCACAGCTATAATGCTCCAAAGTTACTCATGCTGTCCACAAACCGCTTGCTTTAATAATTGTACTCTCCTATCAAAGATCTGTTAATCAACCAACCATTTATTCACTTCCAGACAGACTTAAGACAAACTTAGGACAGACTTAAGACAAGCTTAGGACAGACTTAAGACAAGCTTAGGACAGACTTAAGACAGACTTAAGACAAACTTAGGACAGACTTAAGACAGGCTTAAGACAAAATCCTAACTTTACTACTACTAAATGCCTTCTGTGAATACTAAAAGCAGTAAGTGTAGGATTTTGTCTTAAGTTAGTTCTGTGAATCGGGCCCAGCCTCTCTAAGCACCTCATTTTCACTGCTAACCATCATGCGTACTTAATTTGATTTTCTCAATTTTAGTTACAATTGTTTTCTCCATAGTAAAATCTTTTTCCCCCGTGGAGAAACCTCTTTTAAATATGGGGGGATGTCTATCACTGATGAAAGATCTTTAACAGGCGTGTATAGTTAATTTGATTTTCACATTTTCTTCACAGTTGTTTTTCTTCATAGAGGTCTCGAGTGGAGAACCCCTTTCTCTGCACCTTCATGAAATATGTGGGCATGCCCACCACTGAGGAAAGACCACTAATTGAAGCAGAATAATGTGCATTTCCAGGGTGGCAATCTATATGAGATGTGTAATAACCCACAAGCAAGCTCGTTTGTAAAAGTAAACATTTTTTGTGCGGTCACCGCCCCCTATCTCCAAATGCCTACTTTCTTGCAACTAACACTGAACCTACAAATTCAGAAATCTTTATTGACAGATTTTCGATTATCATAAGTGAAATTTGTAATATGAATTGCAAATTACTTTTTGCTTATGTACCAATGTACCATTTACCCTCATGTGTACAAAACAGTGGTGAATAGGGTCCTATATTTTAACAAGGATGAAGGCATAATTTATGAGGATTGAAAAGTAGAGCTCATTCCATCCTGTAGTAAGACCGGTGTTTGAGTAAAGCCAGTATGGGATTAGTCGACACAACCAACTGAATGAGGGCGCAAGCAACATGATTATTACCTCTATAGTAAGTAGGCCTCCCTTCGGTAGACCCTCGTTGGGTTTAACAGAAATTATGATAAATGGTCAAGAAAGTCATAATTACAAAAGACATCCTAGGCCTGCCAAATTCCCATAAGTTATTTGTGAATCTGAATCATGAATGCTTGGTCCACTTTAAGCGATTTTGAGTTTAAAGCGTAGGTCCCGCCCTCCGTTCGGCCTCATCATTACTTTCCCCAATGCTCTCTCTGTCATCATCACAAAGATATTAATATTTCATTCTTAGTACTGAATTAATGGCTCCTAATGGAAAGCATTACAAAGACAGAATAATAAACAAACTGTGGTTAAGGGTCTGGGCTGAGCATATCCCTGAGGAACAGGATCCATATCACACGCTAGATGCTTTTTTCAAGTCCATAAATAGAATTCTAAAATATCAATAGCCATGAAAGAGCTCCTACCTCAGAAGAACATTTATCAGAGGACTACAGACAATTGAATAATACATTCAGCCAATATTTAAAACATATTGCTTCTTTATAATTTGACGGATTTTTTGCATTCATATGGTTTGGTATTTTCTTGCTATTTATTAGTAGTTTGTTAATGTAATCCATTATCGTAGTTTGAGCATTGTTTCTTTTACAGTAGAATTGAAGAGTTGGTTAGCATAGATCTAACTTTTGGCCATGTGCTGAACAGCAGCCACACAGCTGTATAAGATGGCTAAAAGACATTGGTAAAGCCAGTAGCTCTCACATAGGTGAGACTTATTTGCTTTGCCAAAGCTTGTTTTTCATAGGGGTTGCCCCTCATACCTCTACTCCTTTTTAGTTCTCGCCTGAGACAGCGAATGCGCTGTTTTCATCTAAAAGGGGCTTAGAACTCACCCGTTGCTCACCATTCGTTGGCTTCATTGTCACTCTTATTTACGGCCTCCTGAATGGTCAGCACACGCCGGTTTCATTTGGTCCTCCTTGTAATCCCTTCCTTGGAGCACTGACCAAGTAAAGATTGCTTTTTTTATGTTTAGGTTCCTTCCGCTGCTCGTGCTGGTATTGGGGTACTTTTTTCCTTCTTCCTGAGTCATTAATTTTCATTTTTACAATTACTATTTTTTATTGTCTACAACAAGTGGGTGAAATGGTAGAGCTTTTTCTATCAACTCTTAATTATTTTGCTGATGTTATCACAAATCTCAAAAGAGGCACCTTTCATGGTAATAATGCGTCAGAGTTTGCAAATACTGTAAGAGGGTCGGTGGTATTGAAAAAAAATTGCAGCCGCATGCTAATGTTTGTTTTGGGATATACGTGTGCACTAAAATTACATATCAGACTACCATACAACAAAGTTATAACACACATTGCGAAACATAGGTGAAGATAGCGATAACGTGCCATATCAAAGCATATCAAATTATAAACGTTGTGTTAAATATGTGACTTAACATAGTGCCACATTATATAAGTTAAATGAAAACAAACGAATGCGCGGAACCTCATACTATTAGCACAACAAAATAAAGCATAGTTTAATATTGTAAAATACAGACAGATTGGCATATTTACAAGCCGCACTACCAGATATCACTTTTTTTGACTCTCCGGTGGCACAGTGTGCTGGCCCATATTTACAAAGCCCCGCAAACCACCCTGCTTGCCTTTTCATGGCCTTGTAAATATGGCACCCTTTCACACATTACTCTGCGTGAAGGGGGGTTCCATGGGTGTTCCCACCCGCTACCCATGGATTCTGATGGATTCCAGATTTACTGGACAGAGCCCCCCCCTTTTGGGGGTGGGGCACAGCGATTAGGACCCGGGACCTGGGCCCCTTCTTGATCCTGCGGCATGCTGGCCAAGGGCGGTTTCCTGCCGTCTCCCCTCGCTATGGGAAGTGCACCGTGTCGAGATGGTGTTGCGTCACTTCTGCCCGCCACGGTGGCCATGGGGCTATATAAAGATTGCCTCCCCCTTAGCCTCTTTTTGAACCTGGCCATCGCAGCATGCGGGCCTGCGACAAGTTTACGTGACTCCACAGGAGCGGGATCCAGCCGCCCTAACGGGGCTGCGCCTGCACGCTCCTTGGCAGATTGTCGGCCCCTCTCTATCCCTGTCGCCCTTGCAACTCACAACTCTGAACCCATTGCATCAAAAATTTGCTAGCATTCGTGCCAAGAATTTTCAATTCTATTAAGGACACGGAGGCGAGAATTATGCTATCTCTTTCTTTTACTGTAAATCACAGCAGCCAATTAAAACATTCAATTAGTTAACACAAAGTACATTGTCCATGATGCTTTTCATCAGTCACGCCCTCTTAGCCCCCAATAAGAGCCATGAACACAGTCCCATCATCCTCTTTCTTTGCTCGAACTTTAAAAGTCCACTATAAGTCAACAAAATGATCCAATAACATCCTCCATCATGGAAGTTTAACAGGAAACCACGGTCCATATAGAGACTTCAACGTGAAGAATCTTCTTATTCAGATTTCTTATCTGCTCCAAGAAGAAAAACATGAACAACCCGTAATTTCTGCTTATTGTGACATTTTCCATCATTACATCATCCACGGGTGGGTGGGGTGGGGTAAGGGTAAGGGTAAGGGTAAGCATGAACAATGAACAATGATACTGTCCTCTGTGACGCAACACCATCCTCGCCTCCGTGTCCTTAATAGAATTGAAAATTCTTGGCGCGAATGCTAGCAAAGTTTTGATTCTATTACAGGACTGGAGGCTTCGGATTATGCTAGTTGAACGCTTATCAAAAACAACAGATGTTATATCTCCCACCGGCTTATAATAAAACTGCATCAGATGACCAATCAGCACAACGCGTAATGTCCTGAATGTTAGAACCTAACATATAAGATTTTGATGCCATGGCATCACGCACGGAATGTGCACCAAACATTTGAATGTCAATACCAGCAACCTTCATAACATATCGGAGTCATCTGGCTATCGTAGGAGCCGACACAGGCTCCAAGGGCTTTTGCAAAGCAATTAAAAGTTGAGTAGAACCCTCTGGTCTCAGAGAACGAGTACATTCCTCATATGTTTTTAAACATTGCACAACACGTAATTTGTCACTGCTAGGAAAAGCATTATAATCAATGTGTCTTGAGAGAGTCTTTGTACGTCCTGTGATAGAAACTCTTTCTAGAGTAAGTACTCTAACTGTAATGTCCAGGGCCCGCACGTCCGATGAACGCCTACAAGCTGATAGACATAAAAGCATCGCCAATTTGGCAAACAACTGTTTCCTAGATAGAAGATTGTTCGCTGGCCAACTATTAACCCCTTTGACGCTCATGACGAGCTCAGCTCGTCATGAGGTACGCCTGTCGTACACTGATGACGAGCTGAGCTCGTCATGTAACACGTTTTTTTTTTTAAACTCAGCGCACAGCGGGAAAACCGCTAGCGCGCATGAGGTTAAATAGAGAAATGACTAAGGAAACATCCCATAAATCTGAATACTTAGGTTTAGGAGGATTAACCACTCTTATGCCTTTAAGAAGTTTTCATATCATCAGGTGCATACCAACGGGTTTCCCGTCTACCTGGCAATGGCCCGCCGAAATGGCCAATCTAAAGTTATTCACTGAACGATAAGCCAAACCTTCGGCTGCCTTATCCGAAAGAAAATTTACGATATGGAGTAAGTCTGCCCCCACGGGATCCAAGTGCTGTTCCAGGCACCAACCCGTCCAGCGTTTCCAGGCTGAAGAGTACTGTTTCCTAGTTGAAGGAGCCCAAGCTTGTTTGATGAAAGCTGTAGCTGTCTCTGAAAATCCCGGCATTTCCCACTGTTGCCGGAAAGCTGCCATGCCATCAGCGACAGTCGCCCCAATAGGATCAACAGGTGCTGTTCCTTGTGAGTTCTCAGGAGTAGAGATTCCGACCATGGAAGCATCCTGGGGAGATCTCAGCTCATCTCCAGCAACACCGTGAACCAGGGCTGCGATCTCCACAAGGGCTGTTTGAAAATGTGTGATGTCACTCTGGGAATTAGAAGGAAAGCTGGAAACGCATCTGTCGCCTTCGCTGCTGGATCCGGCCTCCAACTGAAGAAGCTGCTGATTCAGCCTGGAAGCAAACAGGTCCGCCTGGCAAGGACCCCAAAGTTCCTGCAACCATTGGAATATGCTTGTAAGTCATTGCCAATTGCTGTAATCTCTGAGGTGTCTGGAATTCCAGTCCGCTATCAGGTTGGACTGACCCGGGATGTACTCTGCTATCACCGTGATCTGACGATTCAGGCAATAATGCCAAAAGTCCTTGGCAATCTCTACGAGTAGAGATGATCTTGTGCCTCCCAACTTGTTGATATACCTCACCGCTGATATGTTGTCCCTCCGTAGAAGGATACAACATGAGGTCTGTTTGGGAGATAGAGTCCGAATCGTGAAGGAACCCGCTAGTAGTTCCAGACAGTTGATATGGAGTGATAGTTCTTGGGGAGACCACCTTCCGCCTGTGGAAATATCTCAGCAGCGCACTTCCCAGCCCCAACGGCTGGCGTCGGATTTGATGATGACCTCGGGCTGTGAACCGAAAATCCCTCTGCCGTTCCACGCTTCCATGTGACCCAGCCACCACTGCATCTCCTCCCTCACTTCTTGGGACAACGGAACCAGATCCATGTAAGACAGACCTTACTGTAAATGCTTGATTTTTAGCCTCTGTAAGGCTCTGTAATGCAGCGGTCCCGGGAAAATCGCCTGAATGGAGGACGCTAGTAAGCCCACTACTCTGGCAATAGTTCTGAGAGAGACAACTTGCCTGTTGAAGATTGTCGTAATCTCCTTCTTGAGATCCTTTAATTTCGTTTTGGGAAGACTCAATCGTGCCGTCTGGGAGTCTATCACGAAACCCAGGAAATCTGTTGTCTGCGACGGGATCAGAGCTGACTTGGGGTGGTTGATTACAAACTCCAGCCTCTGCAAAAGAGACATCGTCATTTAGAGGTGTTGCGAAACTAATTCTGGACTCTGCGCCATGATTAGGATGTCGTCCAGATAAATAATCATGCGAACCCCCTGTTCTCGCAGGTGAGCCACCACTGGCTTCATCACTTTGCTGAAGCACCAAGGAGCCGAGGAAAGCCCGAAAGGAAGGGCCAAATACTCGAACCATCGATCTTTCCATTGAAATTGAAGGAAACGTTGATGAGGTGTAAATATGGGAATGGATAGATAAGCATCTTTGACATCTAACCTGACCATCCATTCCCCTTGCTTGAGCGGATCCGTCAAAAGATGAATCCTTTCCATCTTGAAATGTTTGTAAATGAGGTACTGATTGACCTCCCTCAAGTTCAGAAGCAGTCTGTGACCACCACCCTTCTTCTTCTGAAAAGACATTGCTGCAAAAGCCGTGAGGCCTGTTGTTGTATGGTTCAGCAATTCGGCTATTTTGTTGTCTATAAAAGTGCACTCTTGTCGGGGAAAATTGAGTGGTTTGGGAAGTGTGTCCTGACCGGGCATTCCGTAAAATTCCAGATGGATTCCTTGAATGGTTTGGAGTACACACACATCTTGTGTCAGGATTCGCCAATTATGAACAAAGAATTATTTTCGACCCCCCAAAGGTAATGGAGACATGTCTGTTTCGCTTACCTGAAGCATTTTGCGCCTGGAATCTTGCTCTGTTACCACCTCCGTGGAACCTGCGTCTGTTGTATTGACGATGAGTGGGGTAGAAGGTGCCCCCTCTTGTTGAATCCCACTCTCCTCTGCCGCGACTATAGTCGCCTCTGGGGGGACCATGACTATGGAAATGGCCTGACGAGCGTCCCCTGCCTCATCTGGCCCTGTTGAAAAGGCCTTGCTGAAGACATGTTTAATGCCTGATTGCACCTTGTCAAGTGATGTAAATGTCCACACATGCTTCGATACATCCTTTCAAAAACGGTCTCCGAAGAGATTGCCTTCGGTGAGGGGTCCTGGCTCAGCGGCCTCAAGATCGGTGAGATTGGAATCCATACACATAAGCAAGGATTTGCGCCTTTCGGGGGAAATGGCCCAATTGGCATTACCGAAAAGACATATTGCCCTTTGTGTCCATCCCTCCAGGATGTCTGGGTCCACCGGGGCCATTTCTAGGATCTTTGCTAGAGGTCTGACGACTTCAAGTAGCTTGTTTTGACATCCGCGCCAGGCGCAGTCGATCCCCTTCCTTGGATCCTTCGCAAACCTTTTCAGAAATGTGAGAAGACTAACGTTGATCTCGGAAGTTTCAGCCAACTTGTACGGTGAATCAGGCCAAGGACACTCTGACCTGAGCCGATTACGGACTTCCTTATCGAACCCTTTGCGAAGGTTCTCGTGTAGGTACTCGGTAACTTCCGGTGCCGGAGCCCAACCCGAAGATCGGGGATGTATGATATCGCTAGGGTTGATGGTAAAGGAGTATTGTGTGGTACTTCTTAATGAAGCCACTTTCTTAGCTTTCTTCTTGGGAGGGGCTTCTTCATCTGTTGTGGTAATGTCGGTGTCGGTGTTGATAGTATCTGTATCCGCATAGACCTTCTGCTTGTTCTTCGCCTTGCCATCCGCGGAATACCCATGATCCCCCATTTGAGCTTGGGGTAATAAACTTAATGCACTAGCATGTGGCCATTGACTCTCTTTCGCTGCGTCCATAGCTGGATGTTAACAAGCTTGGGTTTATCTTTAGTGAACCCATGGCATTTGGCAAAACTCTCAAGCTGCTTAGTAATTGGTCTAAATGCAGCTGCCAATGTTTGTTGCACAGTGTTTGGTACTGTGCTCTCTAAAGCCTTATTCACAGAGGATTGGACAGAGGCGTCCAGAGCCTCCACGATGTTATCTTCAAGGACAGTCTCTTGTTGTCTCTCATAATAGACTTCCTCCTCATCATCTTCATATCTCAACTACTCTTCCATCTTAAACCTTTATGAAGTGGTGAAGATAAAACAATTATCAATATAAATTTGGATTGGAGGAGTAATAGGGCACACACTAAATTTATTTTAAGAAAGTACCAAGCCCCCTCAGCAAACCTGTACTCAAGTTGTTGCAGCCTAATAATAATAGACGTAGGAGCCAAAATACAAATATATGGAGCGTGTGCTCACTCCTGCAAGGCAATGTTTATTGCTGCCGATCAGGCGTCTATCCCCAGCAAAACTTTCTGCCTAAAAGCGGTGAAAATGCTGATTTTGGGACGATCGCTACGTGTGCAGCCGAATGCAAGCCCAAAAGGAGCCAATGGGCTCGCTTGCACTGCGCACGTCTGCCGTGAACCATATAGCTCCTGCGGCGTGAACATGCGGTTATGGAAGCCCAGGACACCAGCGCGCGGTATGCGCGACCAGAAAACCAGCCAAATCCACAGCCGAAGTGGTCAGGTACTCCGGCGCCGAGTAGCGCGTCTTTTTGAATTCAAACCCAGCAGCGCTGGCAATCGGGACAGAGCCCCGTTGCTGGGTGCGACGCGCGCTTTAAAAATGAGCACATCAGACAACCAAATATCGCAAAAACACAATGCTCCAAAACATTAAATACATGGCATAAATACATGTAGCAACTCATGCAAATTCAAATAATTATAGCGCTAAGCGCTTTGCCAAGCATGCTAATTACAACAATGCAATAATGCAGTGTCAAGAGAGGAAGTACTTAGCTCTGCTGTGAGCAGCAAAGAAAGAGGATGATGGGACTGTGTTCATGGCTCCTATTGGGGGCTAAGAGGGCGTGACTGATGCAAAGCATCATGGACAATGTAGTTTGTGTTAACTAATTGAATGTTTTAATTGGCTGCTGTGATTTACAGTAAAAGAAAGAGATAGCATAATCCGAAGCCTCCGGTCCTGTAATAGAATTTCTTTAGCTCCTTGCTCCTGTTGAAATTGACCACACCAGGGTTGTTTAGGGCATCCCCGGTGACCTTTTTTTAACCCCCTCACCTCTCAATCGGGGCTACTGCATCTGCGCAGTTTAGAGTATCCTCCCTGCCCCGCTTCCCTGGTGTACCTGACCCATCCCTGCCCTTGTGTTGCCTTCAGTGGATATACCCGGCCTCGGAGACAGGAACGCAGGACTAGGTGAACATTGAGTAAGCGCTGGGGTAAAACGAGGTGCACAATTTGGGGTAAATAGTGCACGTGCTGTTGTCATTACCAACCCAGGCTTTTTCTAGTTGCACGTGCTGCTTTGCACGGTTGTGTCTGTACACTTACCTCTTCTTTGCACATCATCCCTTTCGAATATTTTGCATTATCTCAGTGGTTTCTGGACTGTGCCTTGTTTGTGTTGTACCCCTTGGTAACTGTGTTTTGCAACCTATCCTTTTGGGCAATTTCATTGGTAATCCCTTGAAAACATACGTATAATGGCGTCTCAGCCTAAAAGAGGCCAGGTGTGCAAAAGAAAGGACAAGGGTCCTGAGTTGGCACAACTGCTGAAGTTAGTGCTGGCTAAGCTGGGCAATGAGGGGGGTGCAGATACTTCAGGGTCAGAGTATGAGCTGGAAGAAGGCTCCACAGGGACAGAATGCCCACGGCGGTCCCATGTTCCCCCACAGACAGTTTTCTCACCCGTTCAGGGCAGGGCCAAAAAAAAAACTGTGTGTGCCCCTGCTGGCAAAGTGGGGGAGATGGCACCTACCACACCACTAGGTACACCTGAGGCCCCAGTAGCACCCATCCCGGTGGCAGTGACTCAACCGCCACCCCCAACTGAGGCCCCAACAACACCAATAATTCCTATTTCTAACTCTCAAGCATAGCCATGCCCTCCAGTTCCCCCACAAGTGGCACACAGCCCCAATACTCACCTTAGCTGCCATTTAACAGGCTCTCTTAGCCCTGTCTCCAGTGCCAGCGGGACCTTGCGGTGAGCAACCCATGGGCGGGATGGTGGACGCTTTCTTAAAAGTTCTGCAGCTCTCCACCTCCCTTCCAGTCAGTGGAACTCCCACTCAAGCGATCCCAACACCTTCTCCACAGGACGAACCAACAGCCTCACGAAATGCCACCACGCAAGCTCTGCTATGAGTAGCACAGTTCTCTCCAAGCTAACCTCACCTGTGGACAGGGTTACCACTCCTCCCTTGCCAGCTATTCCCTTGGCCCCATCCAATGACATTATGGTAGCGACTGCAGGTCTTAAAAAACAGGTAGAGGCCATTGGTTCGGCATGTTTTGGTGGTAATGGGGGCACCCAGCGTAAAGTGGTGGGCGACGCCTAGACGTTGCTGGCTATAAATTCTTCTCGGGCAGACTCCGGTAAGAAGGGTGGGGGAGAGGGCGGGTTCGGCTCCTAGCTCTGGGGAAGCAAGGCACTTTGGTGCATATTATCAAGGGTCTTAATTTATGTGTTAGCGACCTTTTCCGGTTGCTAACGCATTAATTAATTATCGCCCTATTATCAACGCGTCGCTAACTCCGGTTAGCGACGCATTTCATGCGTTATTCATCGCCTCCACAATGGGGGAGATGAATAACACTAATGAGATGCAGGGTGGGCGTTCCCACGTCCAACCACATGTAAAATGTGGTTGGAGGTGGGATCGCCTTATTCACAAGGCAGGCCTTGGGAGAAGGAGACCTGCGATAAACGCGTCTATCGCAGGTCTCCCAGCGCCTGCTTTTAGTACGTGTTAGGCATGGCTAACATGAGGGGTTGGATCACAAAGCTGAATCCACCCCCCCATATTATCAAGGCACACATTAGCGCGTGAAAACAGCACTTGTTTTCACGTGCTAATGCGACCTATCGACAATTTCCCATCGCCTGTTGGCTTTAGCGTTGAGAAAACGCTGCTAACAGGCGATGTGAAATCGGCGATAGATTTTTCCACGTTATCAACGCTGTGCGATATTTTTTGCACAGCGTTGATAATATGCCCCTTTGTTATCTAGACCTGAGAAGCTGGGTTCACACGTCCCACTGGATGTTAAAGAAAAAATATGGAAAGGGGAATTTGTGGATATATTCTCTTTGATAAGAAGCAACAGGAGGCAATGCGAGCAAAAAGATGAGTAAGGATGCCTCATCTAAGGATAAGACGCCTAAGGGTGAGGCGACAATGACAAATTGGTTATTTGGGTTCAATGTACATATGTCAGTCATGTTAGAAAAGAAGCCTGAAGTCGCGACTTCCGTGATATTTTACTCTAACAAGATAATGAACGCACGCCATGTTTACGGGAGTATCGCTTTGTTAGATAACGACCGGGATTTAAAATGGGCAAAAGTTGAAGATCCGGATATAGGGTGGGACCAGACAGTGGTCAGTGTTTGGTTGGAAAGTGTGAACAGCAAGACTCCTTTAAAGCCGCTTTTTCGTCAGCAACAGGCAGGGGAGAGGAAAGGCTCATGTTTGGCCTACAATAGGAAGTTCTGCTTTTGTCCACGTGCATCTGGCCGGTACCTGTAAATATAAACACAGCTGCTCCTTTTGCGGCCTCCCTTCCCATCCAGAATTCAAATGCAACAAGAAGTCAAGGGATAAAGGGAAAGAGGGAGTGAAATCTTCCAGTTAAGTGTGAGTTGCCCACTTCCATCCAGATTATGAGACTGATTCCAAGGATAAACTTGTGCCCGAGCAAAGACACTGCAAAGTCGCTATATCTGGGTTTTTCTTCAGGTTTATGATCCCCGCATTCTCGGTGCCCCCATCCCTCACTGCAACAATTTACTGTCAGCCCGCATGCATCATGATGTTCTGTCCAAGACAATTAGAAAGGAGAGCATATTGTATAGGATGACTGACCCCTATTTCTCCCCTCCCTTTGATAACTTTGGGGCATATTACCAAGGGTGGCGATAGGCAATTATCGACGGTTTAGCGGCCGTTTTCGGCCGCTAAGCGGCAATAATTCTATTGCTCTATTAGCAAGCTGTCGCTAACTGATGTTAGTGACAGCTTTTAGGCGATAGCGAGCGGTTTGGGGCCCACTTTGCATGTCAGCGATATTTATCACCAATGACATGCAAAGTGGGCGTACCCAACCTGTTACGTCGCTATCGCCTGTAAGCAAGGCAGGCGTAGCGATGGAAATATTACCGCTATCGACAAAAACCAACGCCTGCTCAGACCAGTTCTTAGCCATGTTATCCAATGGGAGGTGGATAACATGGCTAAGAGCATTTCGTCGCTAATGCGTGAATATCGCTGTATTCTTTTTTTTTTTTTTTTTTTTAAACCTTTATTGTACAAAGAAAGCTCACAAATACGGGCCTACAACCCCACGGGCTGGCCACCACACGGTAAAAAACGTAGCAAAGGAGAATAAGTTCTTCACAGGATATGACACCAGGAGCACAGGAGAAACAACAAAGGCCATCGAGCAATCAGCAAAAACAGGATAACAAAAGGTTAATTTTCTAATACGGGGCGGGGGAACAGAAGAATAACGGGCCGTGGAAGGAACAACAGGGGAGGGGCCGCGGCAAGCCGCCATTTTATGAACACAGGATGAAACAAAAAAGCCATACAAACATAGCTACCAAAGAATATACACATAATCGGAGTACAAAGAAGCTACAATGGCATCAGTCAAACCGCGCTCACCCGTCACCGCCCCCACCCAAATTGTAGAGACAGAACCAAAAAGGCCCCCATTGCAAAATACAATACGATATGCACCCCAACGGAAATAAAGAGACCCCCATAAAGGAGGAAGGGGAAGAGGGAAAAAGGGGACAAAAGAAGGGACTCCCACCAAATCACGCACCCCCCGGAGACAAGACAGAACAACATGACCCGGCATGTGATATACCAAAAAGTCGACACCAAAAGAACCAGCGGGCCACAATCAGACACACACCGGAATAGGAACGCCACAGAAACTCCCCAGGGGGACACGTGAGGAGACAGAGTCCCGAAAAGGTGAATACACAAGAGCCATAGAACAAAAAGGGAAGAAATGAGGGGGGAAAATGACCCCCCAATAGAGACAGACCCCACCCACCCACCCCTAAGCCCACCCTGCACCCCTGCAGAAGGCTACGGCCTACCCCCCCCGCAGCGTGCCTGTCGCCCTAATTAGAACCCGAAATATAGCGGAGTAAAGTTAAGTCGGAAACAGAAGACAAAAACGGGAAGGGCAGGGGAAGGGAACATGGGACGGGAGACACATACATACACATACACGGGGGAGGGCCGGAAAACAGGAGGAAACGCACCCGGCCACCCGCCTGAGTCGAAGGTCCCAGACCCCGGGAAGCCAAAGATTATCAGGTTAAAGTCCAAGAGCACCAAACAATCACACATAACCATACCAGGACACATTGACCATCCAAATCAGTACAAGACTACCGCACGCAGATGCCAGTGCACATCAGCCCTGTCCCTGTTTGTCCAAAGTAAGAACAGACCGGTCCAGCGAGGACCAGGCCATGAAGAACAGAAGGCAGACAGCAGGAAAGTACAACGGCAGTCCAGAAAATACACAGGAAGTACAACACGGAAGATCCAGGAAAGTCACGAAGTGTAGCAAACGATGCAGGCACAAGTCCAAGGATATGTCCAAAGAAACCGACCCATCTGGGCCAGCACAGGAGAGATCGCCGGGCAGCGGCGGCAAAAAGGAACCGGGAGAGTCATGAAAGTCAGGCCGAGCAAAATCCAGCTCCCGGGCCAGAGGCAGAGCCGGAGGAGGAGGCATCATCAAGTTCCGCACACCCACGGACGCGGTCGTAGCCGGGGCCAATTCCGCCAGGACAATTCCAGCCGTACCCCGCAACGGCAAAGCCACATCCGGTCGTGGGGGCCCGGGAGGCCCGTAGCGAGGAACCATCTCCGAAGTAATGACAGGCGCGGCCACCAAGAGCCGCCAGGAGAGCAGGGCATCCAGGACCTCCTTAAGTGTAGGAAAACCTTTACAGTAGTCGGGACCCGGGCTATGCGGCGGGCCTCCAGCGCTCGTCCAGGCCCGGCCGAGACAATTGGGGTCGGTCGCCATTTGAGAGCCCAACGAGGCCGTGCGGCCGCCAACCTCCGCCGGGGTGACGGAAAGGCAGGTATAGTCGCGCCGACCAGCGGCAGAGCACCCCGGGCAGGAAGGGGGGCCACCAGAAGAAAGGGACCTCACCGGCCACCCAACGCCGCCGGTTCCGTTCTCCGAGTCCGGGCGGCAAAATCAAAATGGCCGGACCGGAGAACAAAGGGGGAGGAAGCCGGATACACGAGGAGCTCCGGCAATGGAAGGCAGCGCCTCCACCAAAGGCCTCCTCCCCACGGGAATCAGCCAGGAAGGATCTCCGGCCCACACGAACAACGGCCTTCCGACCACCTCCACCGCGCCCCGAAGGGCAGCACCGCAGGCTCCGTCCGGCCCGGGAGCCAGCAAGAAGATCCAGGCCAGTCCGCCCCCGACGCCACCAAACGATCGGGGGGCACCGCTCCGGATCCACAGCAGCCAGGACAACCGGAACAAGAGGTAAGTGCCTGCAGGGCGTCGTAGCACTATCACACAGCAAAGAGGGCTTCCCGGGGCAGGATAACAGCAGGATAAATGTGAAAATACAGGCGGGCGAACGGAGCCGAGCTAAAGCGCGGCCATCTCGGTCGCGAGCTAGGCTCCTCCTCCTATATCGCTGTATTCTTAGTGATATTCACGCATTTCGCCGCTATCGCTGGATATTTTAGCACAATGGATAAAAACGTTGCTAATAGCATGTTTTCTCCGCTAACATATCCAGCGATAGGCAGCAATAAAAAAATCGGCGGTAAGCCTATTTAGCGATAATTATCGCTACTTGTTGGTAATATACCCCTGTGTGTGTTCCCCGCTGGGGGTGGTACCAAAAAAGGAATCAAGGCAGTTTAGGTTAATCCTTGCACCACGGGACGTCACTTTTTTAAATACTCTGGTGGCGTACTGTGCTGGCCCATACTTACAATGCCATGCAAAGCCACCCTGCTTGGCTTTTTATGGCCTTGTAAATATGACCCCTTTTCACACATTAGTTTGCATGAAGGAGGCTTTCTAAGGGTGTTGCTGTGAGTGTTCCCACGCAACACAGATAGATTCTGATGCATTCCAGATTTGCAAGGTTTCGTAAACCTGAGAATGTGTCACATTTGAATGCCGCCCCTGGGCAAAACGAGGAGAGTTATCCTTATTTCTCCTCGTTTTTGCTCTTTCTATATGTGCTGCATTCTGCATCGCACTTAAGACAAAAATACCATCAATGATTGTTTTTGTGCAGGAATATATCAACTTTATAAGGCATGAATCATTTTCCAGCAGGTGGGACATTTTAAACTGGGAGACTTCCTGATATTCTTGTGTATCTTCTTTTTTACGTATTTGATATGACCTGCCTTTGTCAAGGCGCTATACAATGGGCCTGGCCACCAAGGCTCACTGAAAACCATTGTCGACACGCTGTGTTACCTTGGGCCGCATGGGTTGTCTCATGTTCATTCAGTGGCTCTGCGGTGCACCGGATAGCTAACATTTTGTGCTAATTGGAAACAAATTAAACTCCTTCTTGCACAAGTCACTTAACTTGACCACTTAACCACAGTGTATACTGCTGATCGACCATTCCCCAACCTGCTTGAACAGCTTAAAGGCGCTTTCTGATTAAATGTAGAATTCTGAGCACAGCTTGAGCAGAGGAAAGGATGCTCACATGTAAAATGCCTGTTTGATGAAGCGTGAGCTTATCATGGTAGTCTCCGATGTATCGTCTGTTAGATTTTTAAGAGTGATGTTGTAAAGTGCTGTAGCACCTTTGAGTCTGCTAAGAACTATATACTGCTGCACAATAAAGTGCTTCAGCAGAGGTCAGGATGGCTGTTCTTGGAAAAGAATGTCTCATGCAGAGATGTATGACATTAGCACACATGCCATTGCAGAGCATTCTGTTATGTTTTCATTTAACCTGTGGTCACTGGCTTCTCTCCATCTCTTAGCAACAAGGTTCTACTTTGGAATCTGGATTGTAGAGTCCAGCAGTGAAGCTTGGCTGAGAAGCTGAGAGGATTGGCTTCTGGGGGCCGTTGTACTATATTACAGTAAATCCTCTAAAGCCTAGAAGTGTGTCCTGTGATCTCAAAATTGGCGACGAGGATGGGATGCGCCTTTGGAGAGGACAAGCTTCAGATTCTGGGAAGGATTTATCTACTTTGAAGACTGCAACTTCATCTGATATTTTTGGATACCTTTTGGCATCTGTTGACCCCCAGCTGTGACCATCGTACTTAAAGACCTGCAGTTTGCCAGTTGGGAAATTTGTGCTTTGAAAGGAGTTTCTCCTGGTCCAGAGTGAGGAGTGGTTTGGTAATTCCATAACATTTTCTTAACTTGTGTTCTCCACCACCCATTCATAGATATGGTCAATTGAATGTTTTCACCCAAAACTCGGTTAAAGCGTTCAACTAAACCATTTTCCAATGGCTTCTAAGTATGTGGTAAAGGATTCCTCACAATCTTCCCACTCCATGCTAGTGTGACCAGGTTCTTGTAATGGATGGGAGGAGTTGTCAGTAGTAGATGATGTTGTAAGAAGGTGTGACAAATTGGTAGTACCTGAACCCATGAGGATCAGGTTGATGGATTTATTACATGAGGGTCATGGAGGAATGTCTGCTGTCAATTCAATTTCATAAGTCTTTATTTCGATTTTTGAATCATAAAAGACATTTACAACAAAGAACTTAAAATGTAAAAAGAATACCCTCCATTAGCAGCTAATAACGACCACTATACGCCGCGTCAATTGCTGGCCTATTCATCAGAAATTAAACAGATAGATTGCATACGTATAAACAAATATTAATTAAGTCAGGTTAAAATCATAAATATACAATTCATTTCATTATACAGATATTATTTTTAAAACCATTTCTGTTGTTATAAAATTGTAAAACTATAAATTCATCATTAAACACATTCTATAATTTCAGGTGACACGAGCCCATGGAAAAACATTAAAAGGGACCACTAAAATATCACTGTAGGCTCATTTTACGAGCCCGGATGATCCACATCCAGTGGAGGAACTTAGCCACAGCAATAACCACGGCCTGGGAATTGTCAGTTCGGAGGATCCTGACGGCCTCACAACCTGTTTTGAGACCTAACTGAACACAAATGGGTTTTAACCAGGATATCCTAGGAACCTTATATTCAGGGCAGGCGAATAGTATATGCCCAATGCCTTCCCGCTGGGTGGGACAGAAGGGGCAGACAGAGCCTTGCCCCCCGCGCCACCCCGCGGTGAGGGCATTGAGTGGTAGTGTCCCCACCCTGAACTGATGGAATTTCTTCCTATACCCCGGGATAGTAATCCAGTCCCAGTAACCCTCGAGGGCTGGAGAGTGTTTAAGTCCTAGGAATTCCGCCGTAAATGATGGTTCAATACAACGGCCAAATCTTTGTACCTCAAGTATGTTCCAGTACAGGTCTCTAAATGTTTTTCTAGGTGGAAAGGAATTCCCTGTTGGGTCATCCCACAATGGGGATAGACCCATGGCCATATATATTGCTTTTACCTCCCTCAACCATAATATTTTGTTACCCCTATCGGCATCTCTAACCTCGAGAAAGGCCCGAGCATGCTGGGAGAGTTCTGGGATAACCCATAGTCTCCTCCAATAGGCAGCTGATCTATATCTGGCCATATCTTCGAGGCAATGAGATCCCAGGTCGTAGCGGAGAGGAATCAGTGGGGTAGAAACTGGGAGGCCTGTAATATTGCGCAAGAATTTACTTTGCGCACCCGTCAACTTCATTAGGTTACTAAGTCCCCACAATTGCGCCCCATAGAGGACTGCCGCTCCAACTTTGGCATCGTAGATCTTTAAGACCGGGGTAATTGGCCTAGTATGTGACAGATAAAATTCCTTAGTAAGTGCTCCCTTCAGTTGTGCATGCTTCGTGACCAGGTGGTTAGTGTGGTGTTTCCAATCTAATTTAGATGATAGGGTAATGCCCAAATAGGTGAATACTTGGGTCTGTTCCAGATGAACCCCGTCCATAACCACCTTCCCTCTAACATGTTTATTTTTGTGTAAGACCATGAACTTAGTCTTAGTTGTATTAATAACAGGTCCATGGTCATTGCAGAAGACTTCAGAAACATCAATGGCCTTCTGGAGGCCCTGATGTGTTTTTAAGATTAATAACGTGTCATCTGCAAACATCAGCAGGGGGATCAGCTTACCATCCAACTTCGGAGGATCAGTTGGTTGCTGTTCATAATAGCTGATCACCCTGTTGATGTATAGTGAGAAAAGTGTAGGGGATAGTACGCACCCTTGGCGAACTCCCCTTGCGATAGGAAATTTATCAGTTACACTCCCCTGCTGGTTTCAACGGACTTGGGCAAAATTGTCGTTGTGTAGTCTAATTAAGAGAGACAGGATATCCAATGGGATGCCCTGATGTTGTAAGGTTGCCCACAATTTTGCACGTGGCACCAAATCAAATGCTGATTTAAGATCAACAAAGGCTGCAAAGAGCATACCCCCCCTAATAGCACTACACGCCAATATATTAAAACAAATCTAAAAACTTGGTCGACCGTACTGGTATGGCTGCGAAACCCGGCCTGGAGAGGCGATAGGACATCGTTGGCCTCTATCCAACCCTGGATACGTTACAGTAGAAGCCTCGCAACCACCTTTTGTATGCATTCAATGAGGCTAATTGGCCTGTAATTTCCTGGGTCCGAGCACTCCCCCTTCTTAAAAATTGGGATGATCTCGGCACCCTTCCAGGACTCCGGTATAGGTGAACCCATAGCAATGCCGTTGGCTAACAAGTGGATATAAGAAGCCCAAAGTTCCTTGTCATGCATAAAGAGGTCTGCTGGAACTGAGTCTAGGCCTGGAGCTCTAGCTTTTGGGATGTTGTTCAAAATCTTAATGACATCTGTTCTGGTGAAGGAAAGATACTTTGTGCCCTGGGTTACATTAGAAAAAACCTCACGCTCATCTCCATCTTTATCAGTAAGCGCAAACTGGGATGCATAGTGGGAAACCCAGGCATTAGGCGAAACATGGTTAGTAGGTTTGCCCCTTTTAATCCCCCTTCCCCATTTGACCATATCCCAAAAGGAGCACATTGATCTTTCTCTGCTGGCACTCAGCAGCTCCCTCCAGTATTCTTCATCCCAATCACGTTTTGCCTTATATTGGTTTTTTTTATACATGACTCGGGCGATCTTAATCCTAACTATATCTTTGGTTTTTACTGCATCTGATAGAGCCTTATACGCAACCCTACAAGACTTGCCATACCATTGGTCTTCCTTCCTTCCTTTTTTAGTCACCTTTTTAACAAAGAAACATCTTAACTGATTAAAAAATGTATCATGGATCAGGCCAATATTTGATACGACTTCCTCCTCAGTGGAATTATTCTGAAGTTCCACAATAGCCTGGACAGTCAAATCCCTCATAGCAGCGATACTTTCTTCATTCATTGCACAGTTAGCCCATCTTACTCGCCTATAGTCGTTTGAAAGGGCTATTTCCACACAGTCATGTTGGCCCTCGCTTTTAGATAATTCAAATAGCCTAAACGATAGGATTAATGGGTCATGATCGCTCTCTACCCGTACCACTATCCGCATATCCTCAATGTTAGCCCAATTCTCTTTATTAGTGAGGATATAATCTATACGGCTATGGGATACACCATTGTTAAAGGTAGAAGCGCCCTGTTTGTCGGAACCCGTTCTTCCATTTGTGACACGTAAGCCATGCTCTACACATAGGACTTTAAGTTGCAGCGCGGCCTCTGACCATCTTTTAATAGGTGGTATTATCAACTGAGGGATGTTCCAGGTATAATCCTCTTCCACCGTGAGATCTATGTCATAGCTGTCTAGAGGTTCAAAGCAACAATTAAAATCTCCTGCTACAATAATATTACCCTTTGAGCAGTAGCGCTCCAAAAGAGCGTCCAATAGGTCAACTACTTCAGTGGATTTACCACCTGGCAGCCCCCTAGAGTAAATGTTAAAGATAAATAAATCCTTATGATCGGGGCATTTAAGTTTAATTAGCAAAATGTCTGGGCTGTTAGTATCCAACTGAGAAGTGGAATACCTGCTATCCTGCTTTACCCATATGAGTAAGCCCCCCTTTGGTCTTCCCCGCAAGCTAGGATTAGCTGCCATGTTTCCTGAAGAAGAATTATATCCCTGGTATCTAGAAAGGCTAGCCAATCCAGAGATGTTACTTTGCTTCTCAACCCTGCCACATTCCATGAGACCAGAGTGGGTACATGGGGTGGTTGGTACTGTTAGATTGAACGGGGAAACCAGTGCCCGCCTTACCCTCCTTTGGTGTTATACCCCCACATTTACTAACCTTTACTAACTCATGAATTGGGTCAATTCTATTCTTTGCTAAGCCATCAATCCCAAAGAAGATGGGATCTACCGATGAGATATTTGCCGATGAAATATTTACCGGGGGAGAAAGTTCTATATCATTTCTAAGAGACCATGATTCCGCGTAGTCCCCCCCCCTCAGCTAGGGAGAGTCAATCATTACAATCTAGAGAGTTAAAAATCTCAAATCTATTGCTTAGTGGAAGAGTACTACTTAAGGGGGTTAGTGGAAGAGTACTACTTACGGGGATTAGTGGAAGAGTACTACTTAAGGAAAAGAAAAGCGAGAATGGATTTTTGGTGGCCCGGCATGGATAGAGACATAGAAAGATTTGTAAGGGAATGTGTATCCTGCATGTGCAGTGATAAATCTCATATATTGAAAGTATCATCCATTACTCCTACAGAGTTGCCGGAAAAAGCTTGGGAAAGGCTTGCCATTGACAGATATGGTTTGTTTGATGGTTTAGGGGTGTCTGAGAAATATGCTATGGTAATGATAGACTATTATTCAAAGTGGCCGGAAGTGGCATTTGTCAGCGAAGTTAAATCCAGCAGTGTTATTTCATTTTGTGAAGAGATTTTTCGGAGGGAAGGTTGCCCTGCGGAAATTCTCACAGATATTGGTCCCCAATTTATTTCGGAAGAATTTGATGATTTTTCTCAAGAAATGGGGCATTAAACATTTGAGAACTCCTGTTTATCATCCCTGGGGAAACGGTTTAGTGGAACGCTTTAACCGAGTTTGGGTGAAAACATTCAATTGACTATATCTATGAATGGGTGTTGGGGAACACAAGTTAAGAAAATGTTATGGAATTACCGAACCACTCCTCACTCTGTAACAGGAGAAACTCCTTTTTGTTCGCTTACGGGCAGAGTTCCTTGTACTGTGGCTGTATCAGCGTGGATGGGCAGGAGTGGAAGGAGAAATATCAATGATATTGATATACATACCAAGGTGGAAAAATACCAAGATGTTTATCAAAAAAGGAATAATGACAAGATAGAAAAGTATAACAGGGTTTATGAAGAAGGTGATTTCGTAACATTGTGTTCAGGTAATGTTGTAAAGAAGGATGCTTCAAAGTTATCTGAACCGAAGGAAGTGGTGAGAGTTAAAGGAAATTTACTTAAATTGTCTGATGGTAAGTGGTGGAATGTACGTAGGGCTGTCAAATGTAATGACGCTGAAGTGAAATTTTGGATGAATAAAAATTCTGAAATAATCAGTAATAGAACTGAAGTTTGTAGAAGACTTCCCAGTGAACGTTTGAAATTTAGACCAAAGAAACAGGAGAGTTATGTTTGTAATTAACTTATAATATTTTGCATTCTTGTATTGCATTCTGAGGTAATTTTTTATTTATTAATTCTTTATTTTTTATTTAGGATATGGAGATGTGTTATGTTTTCATTTAACCTGTGGTCGCTGGCTTCTCTCCATCTCTTAGCAACAAGGTCCTACTGCTGTAATCTGGAGTGTAGAGTCCAGCAGTGAAGCTTGGCTGAGGAGATGGTAGGATTGGCTTCTGGGGGCTGTTGTACTATACTACAATAAATCTTCTAAATCCCGAAGCATGTCCTGTGATCTCAAAACATTCCTTTACAACACCTGGAGTACCACATGATGATCCTTTACCGAGTTGTCCATGGTGACACTTGGAAACCCAGCGTAGAAGACTCCACCGTACAGACAGCTACAATTCTATGATATTCGTATGCAGGGTTGGATTGGGATTCAAAATCGGCCCGGGCACACTAAAAATAGTAGCCCACATTTGCATATTGCCTTTCCTCAAAACAACACACCTGAAAACAAGTGAGGCCACTTCTACTCAGGCCCCCTGCCCCGCTAGGTGTGCATACATTAATGGGCCGGCCCTGTGAGAGAAAAGAAGTGACACCTCTGCCTGTTGCTAAACGTGAGGTAATGAGCGTCCATCTGCCTCCAGAAAGGCCACTGAGACACCCACTGGGCCGCTGGCTGTATCCGAACAACAGCGACACTGCCCAAATCTGCCGCCCAGGCTGCCCCAAAAAGCAGCCCACAGCTGGAACTTGGCACCGGCCCCTCGGGCATTGCCCGAGTGCCCGAGTTACCGATCCGGCGCTGTTCGTATGATATGTATGTCCCCTACCACGCCCATCTTTCCACTATGAAGCTGGTCCCATGGAAACATTCCCCTTAAATGATTCAGGCAGTGCTTAATTTGAGCTGGTGGTTTCCCGTGCTCGGCACCAGCACTTACTTGTAAGCACAGGCTCTAGTGATAGTCCACCACATGGTGGCGCTGTCTAACATGAGCACAACAACCGTATTTATCAAGTCAAATGGCACTGAAAATGAATAAAACCAGCCTCTCTTGCCATTATTATAGATTTGTGTGGCCTGAAATAGTCTGAATTGTCACACTTGTAGCAGTGCTATGGTTCAACACAACACCTAACCATCGTTGGTCGTGTTGGCAGGGGCAATGCGTGGTGCACGCTGCAGTGGCCTTCCGCGAAAGGGCCCTGGCACTTAATATTTTACAAATTAAGCACTGAATTCAGGCAACTATTTACACACCTGTAAATTGGCTTCATGTCATGAAGACTCCTGTCACCCAGTCCTGGTTTTTTAGCCAAGAGCTCTGAGCATGCAAGGTTTTGTAGTTTATTATTTGCCTACAGATGCCCTGTAGGCATAGTGCTGTTTAGTGAAAAATCTCAGCTGGCTGAAAAGCGCCCTCATGATAGGTAGAGTGTTAACGACGACGAGTTATAAGGGAAACTATCCCAGCATCAAGGTGTGAAAATGCAGTTTTTCTCAGGGGAAGCACAGCTGGCCATTTTATGGTCCAGTAACACTTGTACAGTGTAGTGTTGGAATCTGCTTGTCTGTGCCAGGCCTGGTGGGTGGCATATTGAAGTGTTTTGCAATCAATTCTGCTCCTGTCTCAGCAGGCCTGACGCTTGAGCTATTTTTGCTCCTCATTTCAGCAGAGAAGACTCATTATCCTGTGCAGTAAGTGGAGCTGGGCTCTGGCCAGGCAGCCATTAGCTGTGGCGTTGTTCTCCCTCCATCTGCGCCAGATTGGGAGGCAGTCGACGTTTGATATTTTGCACAACATGTCCCCAGACAGTAGGAGCCTCCAGCCTCCCCCAGGGAGGTGGGGTGGGGGTTGGGGGGTGTTATTGTGTATTTATTCAAAATATTAAATAACAAATTCATGTAAAAACAGCAGTGTTCAAGATAAGCCCAGGAGGTTTTTACTTAAAATAAAAATAAATGTACCGCCTAAGGAACACTTTTACATAAACATAAACGGCACAAAGAGGCTGTACATATCAGAAACTAACTACCACCTCACTCGGCTCTTGTCCACAACACCTCGGGTTGGGGCACTTTTTGCTGCTCTGGGGCTATCCCAGTAATTTTGTTTCCTTCTGTTTTTACATCCGGTTTCATGTGTTGTTGTAGCCTTGGGTCACTTTCTACGTCTTCATGGACTTGCACCATGAGCACACAGTGTGCGCCACAGGTCCTCGTATATACATGCACTATTGTGACTCTCAGAGCTGCACTCCCATTACATCGTGGTGCGCGCTCCACTTTTCTTTTTTAGGTCTCGGCTAAGCGCGCGGAAGCGCGTCTCCGCCGAGAACCTATTGTGGCCGTGTCTGCTTCCCAGAAGACAATCCTGGCTACGCGCATCGCGGCGATTTGAAACTGCCACGCGCACGCGAACGCGCGCTGTGGCCAGGCGCTGTCTCCTGGGAAGCTCGAAACACCACACACGCATGCGCATTCACACAGACACACACATAAGCGCCCATGCACGCAAGCACATACATAGAGAGACACCCCCCCCACACACGCGCGCACACACACAAGTGCACCGAGGCCCTCCCCCGCCGCCACCGTCGCACACATACATACACACACACGAGCATATACACACACACACACACACATGTGCACCAAGCCCCCCCAGCCCTTTTGAACTTACCTGGCCAATCTCGGGGGACTCTGCTCTCAGCACGCGGCGCGCAACCTCCTGCTGGTTTTTACTTGTGTTCAGCCGCCGGTGTGCGTCGCTTACTTGTGTTCAGCCGCCGGTGTGCGTCGCTGTGTTTTGTTGTGCCTTCTACTCTATGGCCTCTCCGCTAGACATTCCTGCCACTCGATGATTTTCCGCTTCACCAATAGAGTGGCGTGGCTGGACCTTCCTTCTCGGTGGTCTTGGCTGCTAGACTGTCCCGGACTCTATGATCTCCTCCCGGGCGCCCTCTGCAGCTCGCCTCCATTTTGTGCTGGGGTTCTGGAACAGGGGGCGGGTGCTGTCACTGTTTAAGAAGCTGCAGCTGTAGAGGGGTCGCCACTGTCCGCCCGAGCTCTGTCATCCGCCCGGTGCACCCTGCCAGCTCCTCTGCCCTGCACCCGACCGCTGGTTCGATGCCCCTCAGCGGTGACCGGACCCTCGGGCCATGGACACCAACGACCTGTTTGCGAGCTGCAAGAGGGGCGACGTCTTTCGAGTGCGGTGAGAGGGCTTTAAATGTGGGGAAGGAGCCGGCTGCGGGGCAAGTTCTTGTTTACAACTGGTCTTCACCTTAGAGATGGACCAGCCAATACATTTACAGAGGGAGCCGAGGGCCTGGCTTGGCTCTAAGAGCACGAGCCGGGCTCTGAAAATATTTGGCATGTAAATCATGCAACCCTCATGTAAAAATATGACATCTCTTCAAAATGCAAACTATTTAACACGCTGAAGCATTTCACCCAAGTACATCCAACACATCACCACTTTGAGGGAAACATATTAGCACCGATACTTGAAAATTCCTCCACTTCACGCAGCCCTACTTCCGGGCCAGGACTAGGTAGCAGTCAGTTGTCATGTATAACCAAAATGTAGCCTACACTTTTATTATAGATGGAGTATCATTATTGTGTATTAAATCAAACACAAACGTGTTTTTTGTACAGTTCACATCACGCAATTTAAGGTGCACGTATATGTGATAAGGATAAAATAGAAGTTTGGGTGAAATAAAATATTTGTCTATTATCATGCAATTTGCGAGCAGGCCAGCCTGATTGTTCGTGTATTATTATTTCACATTGAACAGGTGATTTCATGCTCCCCCCCCCCCCCCATAATGCATTTTTTCTACAATTGGTGGTGCTTGAGGTTAGAGAAGGGGTCTCGAACCTTTTCTGTAATAAGAGCTTTTGAGATCTCCCTTACTCCTCGAATTGCTTGGTGTCTTGCATTGTTTTGTCTACTGCACAACGTATTGTATCTATTGACGAGTATTACTCCTCCCTACACAGTGTCCCAAGGCCGCATCGTCCTTTTTTTTTTTTTTAGCTTCCTGACAATGAATCGATTTTTGGTTGTGATAAAGTATCATTTTTGACGTCCTCTCTGAAGTATTTTATGGGAAGGCAAAGTGAAGAGAGGGGAGTTTGAAGATCAGCATCTTATTGCTGGAGAAGAGATACGAGAGAAACCTTTTTGTGCGTGGGACATCGTCACTTAAGTTAACAAGCTAGATAAACTACATGGAACTGGTCAGGGACTTAGGCAACCGTCTTATGTGGTGACTTAGGTAGATGTTTTTTCATGTCAAACACCCATTTGCAAGAAAAAGTTATCTCCCACCCTCTCCAAATGGCCTAACATTTCACCTGAAATTGTGCCTGGGAGGCCATGCGAAATAAAAGTCCAAAAACAACAGTCTGTTTTGATTTTAAAAAAAAAGAATTGGAAAATTAAAACATTTATTGTAAAAGGGAGTCAAAACTCCTACGGGTGTAAATATTGTTTCCAAAAGTGTTACAAACTTTACGGTCATAGTTTCTTTTTGTTTGCTCTCGTTAGTCCACTTAATATTTCATTGATATTACTTTAGTTCAAATAAGCAGCACAGGATGTCCCATACTTAACAGAGGTCTGATAAACCGGTGCCTTTTACTCAAATTGCAGCTACGACATCGCACACTTGCAACTTACAGAGTAGCTCTAATAAATGTTAGATGTTGACACCCTACTTTGATAACTGCTTCTAATGTTTCTCACTCAGCTTCTCTTGTAAACACCCCCTCTGATACTTGGTCTGATGTCGTGTCTTACATGCCATGGCCTATAAACGTCCCCTATGTCCTAAGCTCAACGTTCTGTTAAAACGGACACACTCTCTAATATCTGTACTAATTTCTCACAACATAATTTATAAACGCCCCCTGATTCCTCTTCCTTACCCACTGCGATAACTGTGTCTTATGTCACATATTCACGCCACTGCTTATACATGTTACCTGACATTCCATGCCTACTGTTAGGATCCTGTCCTCTATAGTCCTCTTTCTCTTGCCATGTACGAGGAGCCCATGTGATATGCTAGGTGGGGATAAAAGGCTGTCCTTCCCTGCTCCCGGTGCTCGTTATCTAGAATTGTGGTTCCTGGTTCTTGCTGGGTGCTGTATTAGTACTTTGGGAAATTTGCAGTTATTCACGGGCTCGTGATATTTTCCCTTCTTGTTTTGACTCTTGGTATCCCCTTCCCCATTGGATTCCCCTGGACGCTTACTTTAGTGTTTGTTCCTGGGTTTATTTGTGTGTCAGTTCGTTTTTGTCGTTTTTGTCGTTTTGTGTTTGTGCTTTACCTTGTGTTTGTGGAGTCATTTTATCCCGGCTGGGATCAAGGAGTGGCTGGGGCTCCGGCGCTTCTTGCAGGAATCGGTGGTCCGGCTGGATTACCCCGTGATTCCTGGTGTTGTTTGTTCTGACGCTGCCCCGCACTTCCGCCCCCTTGTGCATCCCATCCACATCGTTGTGCGGAGGCGGAGTGCTGATTTGGGCGTTTCCGGGTTCCTGGCCAGCGCACAACGAAGCCTGTGTTGTGCTGTGCTTTTTTCCCCTGTTTTGACCTGTTCTGGTCCCCTTTTTGCGGTACGCGAGGAGGAATCTAAGCGGACTGGTAAACGGAGTTTTTTTCAGTCGTTTTCATGACTTTTTCCTCCCCTTCCCCTTCCCCATTTGTCCCAAGTTTCCTGATGCGTGATCCCTGCCGCTAAGCCCTTCCTTCCCCTGGTTTTGTCCCCTGCCTGCCGGACTTAGCATTTACTCCTGGACGGAGCACTCCACCCGGCGATTACCACAGCATTTTCGGGTAAGGAGGAGTGTATTGGGGTGGTGTGTGGGGGCATGAGAAGAGAAAGAGGGCTAATGTTATAAGATTTCTGACATCTATTGTTTTGTGTGGCAGACGGTGATTCATCCAGTCCCCTGTGGTACAGTACGTGGAGTAACGTGGTCCAGGCAGAAGGACCCCCCCCCCCTTGGAGAGAAGACCTAAGATCCCTTGTCTGTCCTTCCCTTATTCCCGCCCCCTGTCCCTTGCCAGTCTGTTGGCCCATGGTAATATCTATGGTGTGGGCCACGGAGTGGTAGGTTCAGAGGAACGGGATTATCGTCGCTCCTGCAGTGCATGGGCATAGCTGGGCAGGAGCCAACAGAATAACGAGCCCACGTAATATTTGCACTGCCTGAGCGACGATGGATGAGGATGTGGGGGCTACGGCCGGTACATCCCCCACTTTACAAGATGTCATGGGTGCTTTGTCTGCCCTCCAAAGTCAGATTCACGACCTGCGACAAGAGAATGTGGCCATGAAGCAAGAGGTTGGGGCACTACTCAGTAGGGAAAAGGTGCAGCTTAGGACTCCTCAGGCTCAGGTGATACATCCAGCCACTTTCCAATACGCTAGTGGGCAGGGGCAGGGAGCTGGTGGTGGGGTACCGGTAGCGGTTACTGTGAACACTCCTGTTCCTGTACCATTGGCACCGCCAGAGAGGTTCGCAGGGGATAGCGCCAAATTTGGCACTTTTATGAATCAGTGCCAACTGCACTTTATGTGCAAACCAACTGCTTTCCCCAATGATTCGGCCAAAGTGTCGTTTACGATATCATATTTGGCTGGTACAGCGGCACAGTGGGCTATACCCCTGGTAGACAGGGAGCATCCGGTGTTAACCAACTATCCTGCATTTAAAGAGTTGATGCGCGGTTTGTTCGCGAAACACGCCTTTATGCAGGCAAGTGACGCAGAATTATTGAAATTAAGGCAAGGACGTCAGGACCTGTTAACATACATCTCTACCTTTAATCGTTTGGTGTCGGAGACACATTGGCCCCAGGATAAGAGGACCTCTTTATTTTACCAGGGATTGTCCGAGGATCTGAAGGACATAGTCTCACAGGTAGTAGACCCCCCACTTGATTGTGCAGCTTTCATCGATCTAGTAGTCAAGTTGAACCATCGCCTTGCAGAGAGACGGGGGAGAAGAGTCGTTATCAGGTGCCACGGGGAGGGTTTGTGAAGCCTGATAATAAGTCCATGGGAGCTGGAGAGATGAAAGGTGTGTCTGAGCCAATGGAGATAGGTGGAGTAAGAGGGCCTTTGTCCGATGAGGAAAAGAAACGACGGAGAGAGATGGGCCTGTGTTTGTATTGTGGTCAGGGTGGGCACTTTGCGAGGGAATGTCCAGTGAAACCCTCTGGATCATCTTATGGAAAGAGGGTGGCCTGTTTGTATCATGAAAGGAAGGACCAGCAGTATGAGGTGCTTGGGGCAGTAGACAGGGCCCCTAGGCACTTCATTATCAATGCTCATCTGGTACTTGGCGGAGAGAGTAGAGTGCCAGTATCGGTATTGTTGGATTCGGGGGCTACAGGGAACTTCCTCGACATTACGTTGGCCGAAAAGTTGAGAGTTCCGTGTTGCGTAAAAGACCAACCTGAACCTGTGCGGGCGATCGATGGTACCGAATTAACATCGGGTTCAATCACTAAGAGGACGGTACCTTTGTGTCTGGTGTGTGAGAACGGACACTCAGAGATGGTGTGTTTTGATCTCATTGACGCTCCCTCTTTCGGGATGGTCTTGGGTGTGCCATGGTTGCAGGAGCACAATCCCAGGATAGATTGGGTACAAAGGCTAGTGTCTCTTGACTCCTCGTATTGTCTAAAACACTGCTATAAGGATGCAGGTGAAAAGGAGTTGTCATTGTCCTGTGCCGCCACTGACATGGATACAGTACCATTGCAATATCAAGAGTTCAGGGAAGTATTTGACGTAGATCAGGCGCAGGGCTTACCCCCACACAGATCTTTTGATTGTAAGATCGATCTTATTCCTGGGGCGCCTCTCCCTTGTAGCAGGGTGTATGCTCTTTCTGAGCCTGAGGAGTTGCACCTGAAGGTGTATCTCGATGAGATGTTGCGTCTGGGGTTTATCCGTCCATCGTGTTCGCCTGTCTCTTCGGCTATCTTTTTTATTCCGAAGAAGGAAGGTACTTTACGGGCGTGTGTGGACTATCGAACGCTAAACAAGGCCACCGTCAAGAACAAATATCCGCTTCCACTCATCCCCGTGTTGTTAGATCAGCTCCGCAGCGCAAAGGTGTTCACCAAGTTGGACTTGCGGGGCGCCTATCATCTGGTGCGTGTGCGAGCAGGGGATGAGTGGAAGACGGCGTTTAAGACAAAGCATGGCCTTTATGAATACTGTGTAATGCCGTTCGGGCTATGTAACGCGCCGGCGGCATTCCAGTATTTCATAAACGAGGTGCTTCGGGAGTTCTTGGATCGGAGCATGATTGTATATCTGGATGACATCCTGATCTTCTCTGAGACAGGGGTCGAGCATCAGCGACACGTGATCCAGGTACTGCGCAAATTGCGGGAGCACCATCTATACGCAAAGCTAGCAAAGTGCCAGTTTAGCACCACGCAGGTGGAGTTTCTAGGGTTTGTGGTGTCTGCCGGAGGGGTTCGGATGGATCCAAGAAAGATCGAGGCCATTACCACCTGGCCTGTTCCAACGTCCGTAAAACATATACAGGTGTTGTTGGGATTCGCCAATTTTTATAGGCGTTTTATCTCACATTTCTCGGACATTGTGGCTCCCCTGACTCAACTGCTGCGAAAGGGTGTATCCTTTGAGTGGTCCACAGAGGCGCAGGGGGCTTTTCAGTGGTTGCTGGGGGCGTTTACATCGGCACCAGTGTTGATCCACCCTGACCCGGCCCTACCATTTTTTGTGGAGACGGATGCATCGTTGTGTGCAGTAGGAGGAGTGCTGTCCCAAAGAGTGGTCGAGACAGGTTATATGCACCCTATCGCCTATTTCTCTAAGACCTTGCTGCCTGCAGAGCGCAATTATACTGTGGCTGAGAGGGAGCTGTTAGCAGTTAAGCTGTCTTTCGAGGAATGGAGACATTATCTGTGGGGGGCGCGGCACACCGTTACCATCTATACGGACCATAAAAATCTGGAGTTTTTCCGTTCGGCGCGAGCCTTGACACCACGCCAAATGCGATGGGTTCTCTTTTTTAATGAGTTCGATTTCATCATTACGTATAGACCAGCAGCACAGCAGACTAAATCAGATGCCTTGTCCCGTATCCATGTAGACCCAAGAGAGCAGGGCCAGGGGAGGGAGAGTAGGCCCATGATATCCGAAGACAGGATTATTGGGGCGGTGGATGGGGAGGTGTTCTCTGCATCAGTAAAGGAACAACTACTGAAGATGGATCTCACTCCATGGTTGTCTTTGTCCCAGGCATCGGTTCAGGATGAATTGTTGTATTATGAGGATCGGTTGTTTGTTCCTCCTACTTTGAGAGATCAGGTCTTGGAGTGGTGTCATTCGTCTGCCCTGGTGGCACATCCCGGGATACCTAAGATGAAGGAGATGTGCGCAAGATGGTTTTGGTGGGAGACATTGGCTCAGGATGTTCAGGGGTATGTTGCGGCCTGTCCGGTATGTGCCATCAGTAAGCCCTCTCATAGTAAGCCATCGGGTCTGTTGCAACCTTTGGAGGTGCCTCCTTCTCCTTGGCACACCATTAGTATGGATTTTGTGACCGAGCTTCCTTCCGTTTCTGGGTTCACTGCTATTTTGGTGGTGGTTGATTTGTTTACCAAGATGGCTCATTTTGTCCCTCTTCCGAAGATCCCTACAGCCAGAGAGATGGCTTTGGTGTTTATGTCTTCTATAGTGAGGATCCATGGGTTGCCTTCTGCAGTGGTGACAGCCAGGGGGGCTCAGTTTGTTTCCCATTTTTGGAAGGAGTTGTGTTCAGTGTTGCGGGTGGACGTCAGATTGTCATCTGCATATCATCCACAGTCTGACGGCCAGACTGAACGTACCAATCAGACCATGGAACAGTACCTTAGGTGTTTAACGTCATCACTGGCATGTGATTGGGTTACGGCTCTTCCCATTGCTGAGTTTGCGTACAACAACAGTCGGCATTCAGCCTTAGGCATGACACCCTTCTATTGTTCATTAGGTTACCATCCCAGGGCGTTGGCTATTCAACCCACGGGGCGTGTACCAGCCATAGATGATGTGTGTAACCGTTTGGGCAAGATATGGGATATCGCCCGGGAGCAGTTGTTGACAGCTAAGGCTGCTATGAAGTTGCAGGCGGACAAACATCGTGTTCCCGCACCTGGTTATCAAGTTGGTGACCAGGTATGGTTGGCTACGAAGAACCTGAGGCTTGGGGGATCCCGTAAACTACAACCCAGATATGCGGGACCATTCCCGATAATACAGATCATAAATCCCGTGGCTATGAAATTAGATCTGCCCGGTGATTATCGGGTCCATCCTGTGTTCCACACGTCCCTATTGAAGCCCTATGTACCATCCTCACAGGTCTTACCACCTCCTCCCCCTATAATCGTGGATGGACAGAAGGAGTATGAGGTCCGGGCCATCCTGGATTCGGAAAGACGGAAGGGGCGTCTCTTCTATTTGATAGATTGGAAAGGGTATTCCCCTGAGGATCGTACTTGGGAGCCGGCTGGGGGAGTACACTCTCCTCGTCTGATCCGTATGTTCCATCGTCAACATCCGTCTAAGCCCTGCCCTGTGGGGAGGATCGTTGGGAGGGGGTACTGTTAGGATCCTGTCCTCTATAGTCCTCTTTCTCGTGCCATGTACGAGGAGCCCATGTGATATGCTAGGTGGGGATAAAAGGCTGTCCTTCCCTGCTCCCGGTGCTCGTTATCTAGAATTGTGGTTCCTGGTTCTTGCTGGGTGCTGTATTAGTACTTTGGGAAATTTGCAGTTATTCACGGGCTCGTGATATTTTCCCTTCTTGTTTTGACTCTTGGTATCCCCTTCCCCATTGGATTCCCCTGGACGCTTATTTTAGTGTTTGTTCCTGGGTTTATTTGTGTGTCAGTTCGTTGTTGTCGTTTTTGTCGTTTTGTGTTTGTGCTTTACCTTGTGTTTGTGGAGTCATTTTATCCCGGCTGGGATCAAGGAGTGGCTGGGGCTCCGGCGCTTCTTGCAGGAATCGGTGGTCCGGCTGGATTACCCCGTGATTCCTGGTGTTGTTTGTTCTGACGCTGCCCCGCACTTCCGCCCCCTTGTGCATCCCATCCACATCGTTGTGCGGAGGCGGAGTGCTGATTTGGGCGTTTCCGGGTTCCTGGCCAGCGCACAACGAAGCCTGTGTTGTGCTGTGCTTTTTTCCCCTGTTTTGACCTGTTCTGGTCGCCTTTTTGCGGTACGCGAGGAGGAATCTAAGCGGACTGGTAAACGGAGGTTTTTTCAGTCGTTTTCACGACTTTTTCCTCCCCTTCCCCTTCCCCATTTGTCCCAAGTTTCCTGATGCGTGATCCCTGCCGCTAAGCCCTTCCTTCCCCTGGTTTTGTCCCCTGCCTGCCGGACTTAGCATTTACTCCTGGACGGAGCACTCCACCCGGCGATTACCACAGCATTTTCGGGTAAGGAGGAGTGTATTGGGGTGGTGTGTGGGGGCATGAGAAGAGAAAGAGGGCTAATGTTATAAGATTTCTGACATCTATTGTTTTGTGTGGCAGACGGTGATTCATCCAGTCCCCTGTGGTACAGTACGTGGAGTAACGTGGTCCAGGCAGAAGGACCCCCCCCCCCCTTGGAGAGAAGACCTAAGATCCCTTGTCTGTCCTTCCCTTATTCCCGCCCCCTGTCCCTTGCCAGTCTGTTGGCCCATGGTAATATCTATGGTGTGGGCCACGGAGTGGTAGGTTCAGAGGAACGGGATTATCGTCGCTCCTGCAGTGCATGGGCATAGCTGGGCAGGAGCCAACACCTACTCTATAATCAGCTGCGCCAAATGCCCGTTCTACTTAAGCGCCTTTTATGAACTGTTCCCACGTCAGAGAACTGAGCTCAGTCAAACAATTCTACAATATTTACGAGAAATAATGTGTAGTGTCCCATGCTCACTCAGCAACTTTTCTAAAGTTTTCCTACTGTTCCATAGTCACCTTATATTTGTCAAACATATGGTCAGTAAGTCCTGCACACTATGTACATTTAATAAGTGCTGACGGTCTGAAGCCAGTTCGGATCCATTTATTCTAATAGGGGACTCAGTACATCCATTACATGGGTGCCAATTTCAGTGATGTTCGAGACTCAACAATATATCAACTGGGGGCTTTTGACCATGAACCACAGACTGGCTTTGCATGGGGACAGAGGCACCGGCACAAGGCCTTCTTTTCATCTTCTAAATTCAGACTGTTTCAGTTGCTATAGGTGCGGGTGGTGATAACAAAGGACCCACACCTCAGGGTGGTTCTTATTATGATGCTCAGTGCGCTTAATTATTCCCTTTTTTGGGGGGACGGGAAGGGGGGGCAGATCCATTGTTCTGGATCAGTGTGGCTATCCATTAGCACTAAAATTCCAACATCTCCACATAATATTAAATCTCTGCACTTTGCTAAGTTGTTAACCTAACACACACCCATAAATGCACTCACTCTGTCAAACACACTTTCTTATACGCTCACACTCATTCACCCACACTCCCATTTTTTGAGTACACTTGTGTTGTGTTAGGAAAACCTACACTGCTACTACCTATGCAATATCTGCGTTGTGTGTTAGGGATGCCTCGAAAAAACATTTTGTGTATGCGCTATTCAAATGCCAAAACCATAGGCCTTGTCAATGCTAGTTTTTATGCATCAAGTGTAAAAAATAATGGACTTTTATAAAAGCAGTGAACTGGGTCATGTTTTAGTTTACATGTGGATCGAACAGCAACACTATTGGAAATGAAGAAGCCCGCTTAAAAAGCAAGCATTTACAATGCAATGGTCTCTGCATTATTAAATGTAGAGCTATTTGCATTGCTCATAACATTTGTTTTCATTTTCTTTTAAAACATACATAAATGGTATTGTCATTTACAATGGCAATAGGTGAGCATTAGACAGTAGTAGAGAATATTCGCGGACATAGAGCCACACACACACACACACACAGAGCCACACACACACACACAGACAGACGGCTCTGTCTGTGTGTGTGTGCGTGGCTCTGTCTGTGTGTGTGTGTGCGTGGCTCTGTCTCTGGGTGCGTGTGCGCTGCTCTGTGTCCGCGAATACTCTCTACTACTCTCTAATGCTCACCTATTGCTATTGTACATGACAATACAATTTATTTATGTTTTTAAAAAAAAAATGAAAAAAAAGTCATGAGCCATGCCAACAGCTCTACCTTTAATAATGCCGAGACCATTGCATTGTAAATGCTTGTTATGAATTCCCATCAGCTCCAAAGTCGGCAGTCTAGCTGTGAGACTACATCCTCTCCCCAAGGCATGGTTCTAATGTGAGCATTGAGGCCGTGTGGCTTTCATTTTAACACAACATCCCTGTAGCTTAGATTTCATAAGCACAGCGCCCGCTTCATGGATGCCGCGCACTATGTTTCGGCTTTTTTCTAATCAAGAAGGTAGCGTGTGTGATTTGGCAAGTTGCACAGCATTTATTTTAGCAAAACTCCATCTGTGTAACTTTTATCAGCATAGCGTCTGCTGCACAGACGCATTGTGTTAGGTTTCTGTTTATTTTTTTTAATAAATCAAAAAGATATACATACGGATCCAATCATGCTAAGGTTTTCTTTGAAGCAAAACACCCCCTTCGCCCCCCCTTTCTGATTATACCCATAGGTTTTTGTGGGTCCAGTCAGCCTGCCATTGAGATCGTGATCCCTACCTGTTTACAGTGGAAACGAGTGGCCGCTGCACTGTGCTCTTATGTAGCGAACTGGGTTCCGGTCAGTGAACAGTTTCTCTCCTGCATGCAGCCCTTAGTGACTTGTTTTTATTTGTTATTTACATCTTAAATAATGCCGGTCAAGCATCTAGTCCTGTGCGGCTTGTGTTAAATTTCTCACGCTCTGTTTGTGATCTCCCTCCTCCCTCTCTTCCCCCCCCCCACCCTTCTGATGGGATTGATTTCCTGTTTTTCTTTTTTTTTTTTGATTTCTGTAATTTTTTATTGTATAAAAAAATATATATATATTTACATGGAGCATGGAATGGGGGGTGTTTGGCCACCGTCCTTCCGTGTCTTTGCGATAGTTCGATAGTTCGAATAGTTCGAATGTCAGTTTCCAAGTCCTGCTTGTCGTTGTCTTCTGCTGCCCCCTTCACGATGCTTGGTTGGTATCCTTGTCCCACACCCCGGACGATAGAGAGGATAGAGAAGGATAGAAGTCGAAAATGAAAGAGGAGAGGAGCCTTGCATACTGGTTTCCTTTTGTTAGCGCGTGGATCCGCAGAGTGCGTCCCTCGATGGTTGTCTAGATTCTGCGCCTATGGGGGTTTATGCGATGATAGGTAGAGGTCTAGGGGCCCCCACATGTTCGACTGCCTGTGAGTTTTCGGTGAGTGTTTCGCTGTGATGTTATCTGCCCCCCTTAGGAACGTGACCCAGTTGAGCCATGCCTGGGGTGCAGCTTTCGAAGTGTCCTTCCAATTACTTAGGACTATTTTGACGGCAGCCGTCAACAAAAGGTCAATGAGGTCATGATCTTCTGTCGTTGTGATGGACGGGGGTGCAAAACCTAGGACTAGACTTGGGAAATCTATGTGTATGGCTACTCCTGTGATCTCATTGATAAGTGTTCCAATTCTATCCCAGAATTCCCTGATCTTAGGACAACTGAGTAGAAGGTGTTCTGAGTCTCCCTTCCCTTTGTCACAATTCCAGCATGCATCACTCTCTCGGATCCCCAAGGAGGCCAGGCGGGCCGGTGTCCAGTATGCCTTGTGCACTAGCCAAAATTTGGTCTGGTTAAGCGTTGCCGTTATCTTTTTCCTAGAGGACGATCTCCATAGCTCTGCTTTCTCGGCCTCACTTAGTTCCCTTCCTGCTAAAGCCCCCCAGAAATTTGTGACCTTATCGTTGAGTTTGGTGTTTTGGGGACGGAGGGCTTTGTATAGGTGTGCTACTTGGTGTCCTAGTGTGTTGAGACTGGCTGCAAGTTGTATGAGCGATGGTGTCCGGCTGTTGAGGTTTGCCTTCCTGATTGCTACTTTGATTTTCAGGAAGTTGTAGAGTTCTATGCTTTGTAGGTTGTGAGCTTCCTTGAGGGTGTCAAAGGTTGTTTACGCGCCCTGTTTCTGAAGGTCCTGGGCAGTGGAGATACTATAGGGCCAAATTCACAAAACTAACTTAAGACAAAATCCTAAACTTACTACTTTTGGTATTCACAGAAGTTAGGATTTTGTCTTAAGTTTGTCTTAAGACAGACTTAAGACAGACTTAAGACAGACTTAAGTTAGGATTTTGTCTTAAGTCTGTCTTAAGACAAACTTAAGACAAAATCCTAACTTCTGTGAATACCAAAAGTAGTAAGTTTAGGATTTTGTCTTAAGTTAGTTCTGTGAATTGGGCCCCATGTCTGTACCATTCGTGCATGTCTAGAACCTTATCCCTGTCTCTTAAAGTGGGGTTGTGCCAGATGGATTCAAATTGGCCTCCCTTGATGCTTGTTGTCAGTAGTTTGTCGACACTCAGAAGAGCTGTTTTCGTGTTCTTCAGGACGGGGTTGTCCTTGTCTGCTGGGTGTCGGGTGGCGGTGAGGAGGGTGATGGGGTTCATGCCTTTTAGTAGTCCACGCTCGAGTGTTAGCCAAGCTGGGGTGTATTCCTGTCTTGGGTCCAGCCAGTGTAGCCCCTGTCGGAGCGTGGGACTAGGTGGAGAAGCCACTTCACTGCGCTAACGAGACAAATGTCACACAACGCAGGTCCCACGGGAACAGCCTTGGGGTACTAATGCCCACCAGTGAGGGGTAGACCTACGACCCAGGAACTCTTCCTGCTGGAGTCGGCAACCAAACAGGTTGTATCCCCCACACTCCTTAGCCCCTTTTGGGCTAATCACTAAGTTTATGAGCACACCCTAGGTCCTGAAGAATTGCCAATAGGGCAAGAAACATGTTGACCTGTTCACAGATGAGGGTTGAACGGGACCAATCCCTATTAACCGTTTGTGTCCCAGTACCCCTCTTGTTTTAATAAGGTGGTGAACTACATGAATAAATTGAATGGAGTAGACTATACCAACCTTTTTTATCCACACATTTCCCTCACGCTCACTACTTCTCACTCTAGGGGCCCTCACACCCACTCGCTCAACGGCCAGGAACAAAAGATCTCCACAAAAGCGTAGCACTGAGTGCTACCCGTCAGGCATTGCAGCGCCGGCTTGACGCTGGAGCAGGAAGCCGATGATGACACGAGACGACTAGCTGGCGATATGACAACAGCCGTTAAGCCAGCCTGTTGTGTGAGGCATCCCTAGTTCCGAAAAGGGATACCCTTCCCTGTTTCACTTTGGTACACCTACATCTTTGTACCCCATAGAGAGAGGAAGCAAGTTTACTTCACTGCACTAATATCATTCCCCTGGGGAACTGTGTGCATCTTTTTGCTGTATAGACTGATGGGACACGCACACTGGACCCCTAGAAATATTGTCCTCCTATTGTCCCTCCCTGTTGTTTACTGGCTATGCATGCTACCTGGAATCGTTTGAAATTTGTTATGTTCAGACCGCCCTGATCTTTTGAGAGCCTAAGCTTGTGTAGGCTTATTCTGGGTTTTTTCCCTCTTCACAAGAAGTTGTTCAGTATCTTGTCTAGTCTCTTGTTGAAGTCTTCTGTGTTAGTCAGTGGGAGCATGGTTAGTATATAGTTGACCATCGGTGTGAGCATAATTTTTATCGCTTCTACCCTTCCCCACCATGTTGTGAATTTGGGGGACAACCCTTCTACTTTATCCTTAATTTTCTGGATTGTTGCTTGTTCATTGTGTTCCAGTGTCGTTCTTAGGTCTCTCTCAAAGAGGATGCCCAAGTACTTTATGGGCTTCTGTTGCCATGATAGTCCGGACGTTCCTAGTACCGTTCTTGTTGTGTGGATGTTTAAAGGTTTGCACTCTGATTTGTCTTCGTTGAGTTTGTACCCCGAGACCTGGGCGTATTTTTCAATGGTGTCAGTCAGTGCTTTAATGGATCTTTCTGGGTCTTCTGTGACTATTAGTACGTCATCCGCGTAAGCCGCTAACTTGAAGGTTTCTCCCCCTATTGGTATCCCCACTATGTCTTCGTTCGTTCTGATCATCGTCAGGAGCGGTTCTATGGCTAATAGGAATAGGGCTGGTGAAAGTGGGCAGCCTTGTCTCGTTCCCCTGCCCAGGTTAAGTATGTTCGATGTGCCTCCGTTGACCACCACCCGCGCTTTGGGGTCGTTGTATAGAGCCATCACCATCCTCCTATAGTTTGGTCCTAACCCGAATTTCCCCATGCATTGATCTAAAAATGGCCATGAAACCCTATCGAAGGCTTTCTCAGCGTCCAGGGCTATCATGACTGCTGCATTGCTGCTTCGGGAGGAGTGGTTAATTATGTGGCATAGTAGTCTCGTATTGTCGTGGGACATACGGTTTTTGAGGTAGCCTACTTGAGAGTTGTGTATAAGTTTGGGTAGGTATGCGTTGAGTCTATTAGCAAGTATTTTTGCGTAGATCTTGCAGTCTACATTTATGAGGGAGATCGGTCTAAAATTCTTCGCCTCAGTTGTATCCTTCCCTTCCTTTGGTATAACAATTATGTTTGCCTCAGCCATTGAGGGTGTCATGCGTCCAGTCTGGATACATTCCGTGAATACCTGTTTCATTGTGGGTTTGAGAGTGTGCAGGTACTGCTTGTAGAAGCCAGCTGTGAAACCATCTGGCCCCGGTGCCTTATTGTCTTTGAGGCTTGCCGTGGCTTTCTCTATCTTGTCCTCCGGTATGGTCAGCTCTAGGATGTTGCGTTCTCGGTCTGATAGTGTGGGTGTCGTTATGCTTCCTAGCAGCTCTTTGCCCCCATCCTCCTTTAGCGTTTCATCTTTGGTGTACAGTCCCTCATAGAAGTCTCTGAAGACCTCTAGGATGTCTTTGTTTGCAGTCTGGGACTTGCTGTGTCTGTCTTTGATGGCCCCTATCGTGTGCTGTTTCTGTTTTCCCCTTAGGTAGGATGCTAGGTTTTTGCCCGCTTTGTTTGCAGTGCAGAGGTTAATAGATTTGTATTTATTAATCCAGGTCCCTGCTCTCTCACTCAGTATTCTATTAAGTTCATACTTCCGTTTGGTCAGGTTCGTGAGTGTGTTATTATCTTCCATTCTGGCTATGTGGCTGTTCTCCAGATTTTTAATCTCTTTCTCTAGGTCTTCAATTCTCTTGTTCCTTTCTTTGTTCATCCTGCCCTTAACTGTCATGACTGTTCCCCGGATGGTGGCTTTTAGGGCGTCCCATAGTACTTCTCTGTTTGTCTCTGGTGTGTCATTCATTAGCAAGTATTCTTTTATCGCATCCTCTATCTCGGCTTTAGCTGAGATGTATTGGAGTAGACTGTCATCGAATCGCCATCTGCGGGTTGGCTTTTCGTTGTGCTTGCCAGATAGGGTTAGGCTTATGTGCGAGTGATCTGATACTGATCTGGGTCCTATCTCTGTGTGGTCTATGAGGTGGGTGTGTGTTTCTGACATTAGTATATAATCTATTCGGCTGTATGAGTTGTGTGGGTTGGAGTAGAATGTGTATTTTCTGGCATCTGGGTTGCTTAGGCGCCATGGGTCTCTCAGTCTTAGTTTGGAGCATAGATTCTTCAGGATGTTGGGATTGTTTGTTGATTGGCTTGGTCTGTGAGGGTGCTTGTCAATCGCTGGGTCAAGAACTTGGTTCATATCTCCTGCAACGATCAGCAGGTCGCCCAGCGGTAGGGTGTGTAGTTGTGCTCCTACCCCCTCCCAAAATGGTTTGTCCTCGCTGTTGGGACCATATATGTTTGCCACATGAAATGTCTCTCCCGCTCTTCTAAGAGTGGTCACAAGGGTTCTTCCTTGGGTGTCTGCTTGAGAGTCTACCACTGCTAGGTTGGAGTTTTTGCTAATGATTGTTACTACCCCATTCTTCTTATTCTGTGCTGGTGATCCCACCACCTCGCCTATCCAGTTGGCACCTATGCGCCTAATGTCCGCTGCTTCTAATCTCGTTTCTTGGAGCACATATATGTCACTTTTTAGTTTCTTAAGGTGTTCGAGCACCTTCCGCCTTTTCACCGGGCTGTTAAGACCCTTGATGTTTAGGGACACTATCTTAATGTCAGTCGCGATGCTGCTCTGGTTGCTGTTTGTCATTTATGCTGCTTTGTATCTCGCGGCACGTGTGGCCCTTCTCTGTGTGCTTCTGGTCTCAGGGTGGTGTGTGGATCCATGTCCCTACGCCTGCACTTGCTGCTCCTAGATGTGAGTGTATAGAGAGAGAAATAGTGGAACAAGAGAAGATGATAGTAAGTAAGCCCATGTATATGCTCCCCGCTCCCCACCGCTTCCCCTCCCCCTTACCCCCTCCCTCCCCTCCCGCCCCCCGCCCTCCCTTACTTGCTGAGTGGGTGTGCGACGACAAAGTTCCTCTGCCCCGCATCGTCCCTGAGGTAGAGTTTGTGTTCTTCCTTTGGTATAGCCTTTGAGGTAGGAGAGAAAAAGGCACGGTCTTCATCTGTCTCTGTCGCATCGTCATTGGCTTGTTCGATTTGTGCCTTTTTTTTTGTCCTGTGGTGCGTTGGTCATGCCACAGACTGCTGGTGAGCCTTGTTGTCTCTGCTTGGGTCTGCTACCAGGCCATTGTGTCTAGTTCTGGCTCCTTTTTATCTGGGTGTCGTGAGGTAGATATGTTGTCTTGTATTTTGTATTTTGAAGTTTGTAGTGCGTCTTACTCAGATTGTCGGTTCACGTCTGGTGAGGCACTTCTTTTCGCTGCTCCGGGGCTTTTGATTTCCTCCATCTCTTCCACCGGCGGTCCTTGCAGGTAGCTCCTTAGGTCTCCTGGGCATTCAAAAATCATTGTTTTCCATTTGTCTGTTACTTTGAACCTGGCAGGACCAACGAAGCTGAAGGTGGCGCCTCTTTTACGCAGGGTTTCTCTGAGGGCCAGGAATCCTTTTCTTGACTCTACCGTTGGCTTTGAGTAGTCCTGGGTCAGCACGATCTTGCTTCCTGCCCACGTCAGGTTCTGGTTTTTCCTGGCAAAGGCAAAGATGGCGTCGGTTTGGCTTAGTCTAAGCGGGTTGCATATTATTGCCCTCGGCCCCTTGCCTGTCGTTGGTTTTCCTGCTGGTACTCTGTAGGCCTTTTGCACATCGAACCTTCTCTCAAAGGTGATGCCTGTGAGTTGGGGGATCATCTCCTCTAGCATGGCTGCACACGAGCCCGCCTTGTCTTCTGCCCCTTCTGGTAAGCCCAGGATCCTTACGTTGCCTCTTCTAGCCCTGTCGTCCTTCTCCGCTAGCTGTTTTTGTATGGCTTTTGTGGCTTTCTGCAGTTCTGCTATGGCCTTGGTGTTCTCACTTGTTTCGTCTTCCACTGAGCTTATTCGGCCTTCTGCTGCTTCCATTCTTGTGTTGGTTTTGTGAAGGTCCGCTCTTATAGCCGCCAGCTCAAGTTGCATGTTCTCCTCTTTGAGTTTCGTCTCTTTCGCCACCTCATTGCCTTCGTTTATTCTCCTTAGGATGGTCTCTAGGGTGACTGTTTCGCCCTTAGTTTTCAATGGGGATCCTTGATTGTGTATTTTGGGCTTTTTTTGATCACCCACCGTCTTCCCCTCGATACCCGCCATTGTTCCAATGCCCCTTCTAGATAGAATGTTGCCTAGCCGCCCCTCTGCCTTGAGATCTATATCTGCTGGGCTCTCTGATGTGCCTTGTTCTGGTCTTTGCTTTAGGCCCTGCCAGCGTGTCCTTTGTCTCGTTCGCGGCTGTTCAGGCCGCTTGCCTCTTGGTTCCGCGGCGCTCTGCGTCTTGCGTCTTGCTTTTGACAAGATGTTGGTTGGGAGCGATTGTGATTGTGGTCTTATCGAGCACTGGTTGGTGTGTTAATCTCCATCACCGGCGCGCCTCTGCATGATCTCTTGCTTGGGGCGGCTTCCGCTTTGCCTTGTTTGGCTAGTACGCCTCAAAACCAGTGTGCCCTCCTCGCTCCCGTTCTGCGGTCCTGGGGCTAGCACTTACTTTGTGCTCTCGTACCTTGTGGTAGTGCGTCCTTTTTGTCCCTCCGGGCGTCTTTGGTTTCCGCTTCTTTCCCCTTGCTCGGGCGCTCCCTTCGCCTCCCTCTGTGTCGCCTTCTGGGCACTTAGCGTGCTTCTGCGGCTTTTAGGGCTGACGCTCCTTCTTGTTTCCTTGTCAAAGGGTCACAGGCCTCTGAGTGGTGGCAGTCGTAGGATTTTTGTTGGCTTGACTCCACCGCTTGAGCTCGGAGCGGTGGATTATGTGTCCTTTCCCCAGGTAGGGGCAGGCTCGATCTGGCGGTGGTTCACAGTGCGTGCACCCTGTGGTAGTCTGGCAGGCGGCTACCCGGAGCTGTGTGTGGGGCAGGCTTAGCCTCACCCCTCCGCGCTGTTGGTTGTGGTTGCCAGCGCTCGGTTCACCTCGCGGACAGAGTTGCTCGATTGCTCCTTTAGCCCTCTGGCCTCACCCCCTCCAGACTGTACCTTCTTTCTGCTCTGCAACTCCTCGCTCCGCCGCCCAGGGCCGGACGCTGTCAGAAGCTGGGTTCACGTTCTCTCCCCGCCTCTGCTCGCCTGTGACCGCCTGTGACCGCCTGTGTCCCGCCTGGGAAGGGTCCTTTTGTACGTGCTCAGAGTTGCTTGGAGTGGAGTCTCCCTGTTTCCGCTCAGTTGCACCGGCGCTTCCTTTGTTGTATTTCTTGGTTGCGCACGGTGCAGCTTAGCACCGCCGTTGATAAGCCCCTGCGCTTTTGACTCCGGTGCTGATTCTCGTAGCCTTCTTCGTTCGTACGGGAGCTTCCGGTGATGACCGCCCTTCCGTTTTGCTGTTTCCGGTCCTCCACTTCCGCCTGGAGTTGGTGAAGACTTCCGGCAATGGCGCCCTCTCCTACAGCTCCTTCCAGTTTTCCCCTACCCAGTCATTAAGTCTCCCCTTTGGTTGGCTCGATGGGTAGTTGAGCGGTCCCTTCCGTTGCGGCTTGCTCCACTTGCTGTACTTTTGTGCCGGTCACCGGCATTGTTTACCTTGCCACTTCTTTTTCGGATACCGGAGTGGCATGAGGTTTGGTACGTTTGGTGCGGGTCTCCGCTTCCGATTGCCGGGGGGTGAGGCACAATGATGTGGTACCTCCTCTGTTCGCTCTCTGTTGCGTTTTTTTGTTGTTTTTTTCCCGGTGGCTCCCGATAGCCTCAGGGCGCCATCTTGTCTTTCCTGTTGCGGCTGCCCAGTGATGAGTGTAAGGGCCGATTTCTTGGTGCTGTGGATGCTTTTCCCTTCTTTTTTGTCTTGTTTCTTGTTGCCTAGATCTTCCCCCGCCTGTTTTCGTGCTTTGAGGCAGGATCTGGCTAGTTTGGCGGGTTGGTTTATCCTCAGGGATACGGAGCCGACGGACTCAGACGACCGTCCACATTGCCGTCCAAGCCACGCCCCGGTTTCCTGTTTTTCTTCTCCTATCCTTTTCTCTTTTGTTTTCTTTTGTAGAAAGGGAGGTGTGATGGGATTTCTCTACCTGTCATGCCATTCTGTATAAGAATGTTTCCTGCTTGGAACACTTGTGTTAATTCTGTGCTCGGCAGTTGCTGCCGGGGAGTCGCTGTGGCTGGCAGAATAAAGCATCTCCTACCTACTTGGCCCGTGTGTTGTGCTTCCCTTCACCTTCCCTCCTAGGATTTACTCACCAGGACGAATGTTATCTCCATCTCTGACAGTGCTAGAGACTCTCGAGCAGACTGTAACATCTGGGCCGAGCAGGCAGTAGCCCTCCCTCGGGAAACTGAGCCCCTTCTCTGAGCCGTAGGCACGACCCTTCACAACCCCCCCACACACACACAACGCCACACACACACACCACACACACACAACCTCCCACACACACACACAACCCCACACACACACACAACCTCCCACACACACAACCCCCCCACACACACAACCCCACACACACACAACCCCACACACACACACACATGCACACAGACAACCCCCCCACACACAACCCCACAAACCCGCCACAGCAATGCCGAGAGCTTGTGCTATGTGCGGGGTCATGACATTCCCCTTACATTTCCAGTTTCACGAGTCACTAGAAGGCTTTAGTTTTTCATGTGATCTATGAGCTGGCCAGTTCACTCTGAACTAGCTCTGACTGTCCCCCTTACACAACTATCCCTCTCGTGCACATGCAAACTCTTCTCAGTACAGAACAGTCTCTGAAGAGCGGGGGCTGTCTCTACCACTGCTTACAAGCTCCTTTGTGTTCACAGCAATCTCTTCAGAGGCACCAGGGACTGTCCCTTAGCACACAACCACAGACAGCTCCTCTCAGTAGACAACACTCTTGAGCCTGTCCGGTTTTCTCCTCCCAATAGACAGCGGCTACTCTTCAGAGACATCACCGACTGTCCCTTCCAGTGAAAGTCAGCTCCTACCAGTACACAGCTGTCTCTTCGGAGCCTGTCCGAACAGTCTCTAAGAGTTCACAACCAGCACGGACAGTCCCTCCCATTACATAGCCATCTCTTCAGAGCCTGCACAGAGAGAGGGACATCTTTAGGGACGGGGAAGGTGTTTTGGGTGTTACACCCTCCCAATAAATGTGTTTCCGCACGGCTCGGCCAACTCGTTTTTTTTATTTTTTTATTTACATCTTAAATAATGGCAGTCAAGCATCTAGTCCTGTGCGGCTTGTTATACATGTCTCACACTCTGTTTGTGATCTCCCTCCTCCCTCTCTTCCCCCCCCCCCTCGCCCTTCCCTCCTAGTATTTACCCCCCAGGACGAATGTTATCTCCGGTGCCAGAGACTCTCGAGCAGACTGTAACATCTGGGCTGAGCAGGCAGTAGCCCTCCATCGGGAAACTGAGCCCCTTCTCCGAGCCACAGGCCCGACCCTTCACAACCCCCCACACACACACAACCCCCAACACACACACACAACCCCCAACACACACACACACAACCACCCCACACACACACAACCCCACACACACAACCCCCCCCCCACACACACACACAGACAACCCCCCACACACAACCCCACAAACACACAACACACACCCCCACATCCCCACACACACAACCCCCCACACACAAACACACAACCACATACGCAAAACCCCACACACAACCCAACACACACAACCACACACACACACACAACCACACACACATACCCACACACACATACCCACATACACATACAACCACACACACACGACCACACACACACACAACCACACACACACACACACACAACCTCACACACAACCCCCCACACACACAATCCCCCACACACACAACCCCCCCCCACACACAACCCCCCACACACACAACCCCACACACACAACCCCACACACACAACCACACACACACAACCACACACACATACCCACACAAACACACACAACCTCAAACACACAACCCCACACACACAACCCCCCACACACACACAACCACACACACAACCCCACACACACATAACCCCACACACACACAACCACACACCAGAATAGCAAAACATAGCATAGCAAAACAAAACATAGCATAGCATAACAAAACAAAGCATAGCATGGCATATCATGACAAAACACAACAAAACATAGCACAGGATAGCATAACAAAACATAGCATGGCATAACAAAATAAAGCAAAGCATAGCATAACACAACAAAACATAGCATAGCATAACAAAACACAACAAAACATAGCATAGCATAACAAAACACAACAAAACAAAGCATAACCGAACATAGCAAAACAAAACAGCATAGCATAACAAAGCACAGCATAACAAAACAAAACATAGCATAACATAAAACATAGCATAACATAACAAAACACAACATAGCATAGCATAACAAAACATAGCATAGCATAATAAAACATAGCATAATAAAATAAAGCAAAGTATAGCATAACACAACAAAACATAGCATAGCATAACAAAACATAGCATAGCATAACAAAACATAGCATAGCATAACAAAACAAAACACAATGAAACATAGCATAACAAAACATAGATTAGCAAAACAAAACATAGCATAGCATAATAAAGCACAGCATAACAAAACAAAACATAGCATTAGCATAACAAAACACAACAAAACATAGCATAACAAAACATAGCATGGCATAACAAAACAAAGCATGGCATATAATAACAAAACACAACAAAACAAAGCATAACAACTATCGCACTCACTCTATCTATCGCCATCACTCTATCTATCTATCTATCTATATATCGCCCTCACTCTATCTGTCTATCTATCTATCGCCATCACTCTATCTATCTATCGCCCTCCCTCGATCTATCTATCGCCCTCCCTCTAACTATCTACCTCCCTCCCTCGATGTATCTATCGCCCTCACTCTATCTATCTATCGCCCTCACTCTATCTCTCTATCGCATCACCACAGCATCACTCAGGGGCACCACAACATCACTATACGCTACCACAGCATCACTGAACGCCACAGCATCACTCGTCGCCACCACAACATCACTCAGCGCTACCACAGCTTCAATCTGTGCAACCATTCAACAACAACTGGTTCAAATATGTTCTCTCAATGTTTCAAGCTTTATTATGTCACAAAAATATGTTAATATTTCACTTCTGTTCTTGGATTTTCGTCACAATAAAATACACTGAACATAACTGAACATAATCTTCACAAAAGGTATTTACAAAAGTTTAAGCTATTGCCATTATAAATTACAATAACTTTTATTTAAGTATTCCTTCTTTAAGAAAAATTTAAAAGCCATTGTTACTTGCAATATCAATACATCTAAGTCATGTAAATACAATACATATTGCATTACAAATGCTATAGATGTCACATTTGCGAAAGTTATAACTATTGGCATTGTAAATGACAAAGCTATTAATTTCGCTATTTTCAAAACCAACACATAATTAAAATATTTGTCATTTACAAGACCAATAGCTCAAACTTTCCTAATGCGATACCTATTGCATTGCAAATGCTTGTTGTTAAAAGACAACCACCCCGAGGCAGGGCACTTGAGTTTCTCAGCTGAAGTGGAAGAGGGGGGGTCTCTGGTGCAGTGATGCGATGGAGAGAGGTGGTTAAAGAAGAAACACGCCCCCCCCTGCCAGGGGTCTGCTGCCTGAAAGAAATACAGATGTTTGCAGTTGGTTAATCTGAAAATATGTAGGCTGCTTGGAAGCCAGTACTGACTTCAACTGAAGGAGTCACTCGAAGCTTCCTATGACAAAGATTTATTCTTTTGAGCGAAAATGTAGCAATGTTACCAGCTAATTTCTGAAGTACATTCTTTTAACAGACACATAAAAAAATGTCCACTAGGATTGCATATTACTAAAATCTACACTTTGAAAGCACATTTTTACCTTCATTGTGTAGATTTTTCTGCATTTAGTGGTAGCCTGCCTTACTATATTATGTATAAAGCAAGCTTAAAATAATGACATATATTCACAGTGTTTTCTGTCACCTCATCATAACATTAAAATACACAAGTCACTATTCCCCACTGCAGTGCACCAGCCAGGAGCCTGTGGCCAACAGAGTTTTCATAACTTAAAGTCGTTAATTTTCTACTGATTAGTTTTAATTTGCATTTACTTTTCATTTGAGTTGTGTGCATAACCTGAAAGCGACAGACCAACAACTAGTAACAGAATGTTTTGTTCCTTCAGTCACTCATTCCTCACAGACCCCGCCCCCGTTGCGCTCAGTATCACAGTTCCCATAATGCACTTCGAGGGATGGCTGCAACATCTTTTTCCCCTTTCCTGGGCTGCAGCACCCCTGAGGGCCATAAACTTTAACGGTTCTGGTGCTGGCATGGGTAGAAGGGTAAGTATGCGTGAGTAGGGTGTGTTTTACATACACACCCTCTTCTCTTCATAATATCAGCTGACAGGAGGCTCCTCCCACGGCCACGCCCCTTCCTCGCCCTGGGCTGAGTCTGCCAGCAGTGTCATGCCCCTAAGGAGGAAGCTGATGAGATCAGCTGACAGGAGGCTCCTCCCCCTGACCACGCCCCTTCCTCCTCGCCCTGGGCTGAGTGTCAGCAGTGTTAATAACATGTTTTTCCGAAAGTTTTGAGGTGAAAGGTCAAGCTCCTCTTTTGGCGTGACTTTGCTCAGGAGCCTATAGAAACGTCTCTCTGACGTCATGAGTTGCATCATTCGTTTCAACTCGCGACAACAACGTACCAAAATTAGGGAAAGGCATGAAAAGAAATTTAGAGACAGAAAGTGGGGGAAGGGGAAGTTTAGTTTACAATAAAACATGATTTGGATGGACGGCAGTTTTAAGAGTGAAAGCTAAAATGTATTGTAAAAATGTCTCAATTCTTGTCTCCAAACATTAGCCACTTGTCTAATCGGAAATGTTGCAGGGCGCGTGGGACTCCAGATGAAAGCAGCAAGCGGCAACTCACTTTCACTCATAGGGGGCTAGTCACAACTCTCCACTCAACTGTTTGAGTAACTTTTCAACTTTTGGTTATTCACAAAATCAAGGGAGAAGCCAGAAAATTAAAATACCCCCACTTTGAACCAAAGCGCTGATGAAACCAAGAAAGCACAGCAAGTCAGCGCGGCTCCTCCTATAAGAGTTCCCTTATCTCTTCAATCTAAAGATCTGTCTTTGAATCCACCCGTTCACCTTTACATCCGGTCACCCATTCAGCCTTTCATTCACTCTTTCACCATTCTATCCATACACTCTTTCACCCATCCATCCCTTTGCCCATCCTGTTACCCATCCACCCTTTCACACATCCTGTTACCCATCCATCCTTTCACCCATTTACTCACCTACACTTCTTTCGCCCCTTCACCCACCAACGGATCCTTTCACCCATCCACTATCAACCTTTCATCCACACATCCTTTCACCCATTCACCAACACATACATCATTTTATCTACCCACATATCCTTTCACCCATCCTTTCACTCTACATCCTTTCACCCATCCACCCGTGCAGCCATATTTTCACTCACGCACTCATGCCTTAAACCATTCACCCATCCTTTCCCCACCCACTCATCCGTTCACCCTGTATCCTTTCACCCATTCTTTCACCCACGCATCCTTTCACCCATCTACCCATCTACCCTTTCACACATCCACCCTTTCACACATCCACCCTTTCACACATCCAACCTTCGCCCTATTCTTTCAACCACAGATGCATTATTTCACCATTCCTTTCTCCTGCTCACCAATCCTTTCACCCAGTGCTTAGTTTGTATAAAAATATTCAAGCACCTCCCTCTATCTCTACACATCTTTTATATGTTAATAATGTGTATGAATGGAATTTGCTGACCAGATTTAGGCTGGGGTCATTTCGCTGGTTGATATGCTTCCCTTTGGGCCAGTATTCTCCTGAAACTATTACCACTTGCCCTTGTGTTGAATATTCAAGCCAACATTTTACATTTTGGTTTTTTTCTGTCAACTTTATCTTCCATTTACTAGGAAATTGTTATCACTGCTTCTGCGCAGGTATACGTTTTCTAAGTGTAAAGCGGCCTTGTATATTCTCTTGCAACTTAATGATTGTGACGTTTGCTTTGCTGTTGCGAGCTTTGTGAAGTGCACTCTAGCAAAGAGAAGGATTATGTTGTTTTAATATCAATGCACCTTCACAGCTCCTGTTATTTATTGTATTTATATTGCTGCTAAAATGCTTAATGTTACTGCTAACTCTTTTATAAGACTGATTTTAATATTTAATGCTATTGGATACTTGCTTCTATTTATGGATCTAGTTTATTTGCACTTCCACTTTAGCTACTTTCAAATTATTGTCTTTGCCTGCGGTCTTTCTTATTTTAAATGGAAATTCTGATTGTAATTTTCTTAAATGAGTTTGATTTTAATGTTGTTTGTTATTATGTGTACCTTTTATGACCTGTCTTTGGAACGCCGAATAAAGAAAGAATTAAATTGTATAAAAGTAAGTGCCAGGACTCTTGCCAAGACACAACTGCAATTTGCACCACACATTGCCCCTGTCATGCTGCCTATGATAGTAACAACACTACTACTAACCATAACACTCCCTCAAGTGTGACAATTCAGACTATTCCAGGCCCCCAAAACTATAGGAATTGCTTGAGTGGCAGGTAATAGTCTTTTTAATGTAAATTGAATTAATAATTGACTGTTGTTGTGATCATGTCATACAGGTTTTTTCAAGGTTTTGAGGTTTAATTTTATTTAGCAGAGTTACTTAAAACCATTGCTACAAATACGTCATTGCAAATTCGAAAGTTAAAATCGATTAAAAGACATTATAATATTTACAGTCCGTTAAAAAACAAAAACAAACACAAAACGCAAATGATTGTTCAAGCAACTACAGTCTTTTTACTTGTCAGCTGCAGTGCTGGTCTGATTTAGCATTTTCTTCTCCACTTTTCCAGAGAATTTCACAAACCTGCAGTTAAGCTGCATGTTCCCAGGTGAAAAGCACGCTAACATGGCCTGTCTCCGTGAACAGATGCCTCTCTGATTGAAAAGTGGCTTTAAAAGCTGTCTCCTTTCCTCTGTTAGGACTTTGCATGTACAGATGAGATGCAGCATATCTTTTTCCGCTATCCCACACAGTCGGCAGCTGGAATCAGATTGGTTTTTCATTCAATGTGGAAAGTGCTTCGTGCATGGCAACAAGCCTAGTCTGTATTTTAAAAAATGTTTTATGTGTTTGGCGAAACCGAAAGCTAAGTAATTTTGTGCAGCCTGAGAGGAGTAAGAGCCCAGGGTCATCCAGCCATGCGACCTTTTTGTTAGGGCTGCCTTATCCTCAATCCAAGATTCAATTTTTACAATTTTCTTTGTAGCTTTTTTGAGAAGACAGTGGCTTGTCAGAGTTGCCCAAAGTTTGGTATGGCCCGGGATTGACACACTAGTAGCTAAATATTTCGCTGCTGGAGATGACTGTTTCTGTTGTAACTCCGTCCATAAGTGCCAGTTTAAAGTACCTGGTTTAGCTTTCCTACCTCTATCCCAGAATATAACTATTGCACCTTTCCTTGCAATAGTCTGTTTTTGCACGCCAAACTCGAGCCTGATTTGTGCTGGACTGACTCGTGTAGGGAGACCTAAAACCATTCTATATACTTTAGCAACCACGGTATGCAAGAGCTTGGAATCCCTTCTTCTGTGTGCCTCGCTCCCGTAGGTTATTGTCGGAAGAAGTTGGGCTCATATAACTTCAACCAAAGGGGCGAGTGAGGGGCCCATTAATTTCGAGTTTAGGTTTCTCATTGAGACAGCTAAGGCTATGCCTTTCCTTTTAATTACATCTCTTTGGGGTACAAAATGCCCGCCTTTGTCAATGATCACCCCCAGGTATTTGTACTCTGAGGCTGTATCTATTTGGATCTTATCCCAAAACCAGACAGGTACTTTCTTCAGGTTCTTTTTGATTGTCATGGTTTTGGTTTTCTCCAGGTTGATGGTTAGGTCATTAGCCTCCGAGTATTGGAACGTGATGTCTAGAAGACGCTGCAGACCCACCTTCGTTTGACTAATCAATACTAGGTCATCAGCGTAAAGCAGACATGGTAGTGTTAGGTTCCCAATCTTTGGGGAGTGTGAATTGCAGACATTGTTTAACGGAATCAGATCTGCAAGAAACAGGTTGAAAAGCGTTGGGGCCAGTACACAGCCTTGTTTAAGGCCTTTTGCTGTAGGAATTTTCCTAGATAGCGATGACCCATCGCCGAGCTTTACTTGCACCCAAGTTCCAGTGTGTAAGTTGATTAACAGGTTCAATAAAACCTGGGGAATGCCCGAGCTTGCCAGTTTCAACAAGTTTCTGTCGGTTCACATGGTCAAAGGCTGCCCGGTAATCGATAAAGCATAAATGTAGTGGTGTTCTTGTGGACTCAGCCTTATCAATTAACAAAGCCATTGTTATTATGTTTGTCGAGGTCCCCACGGATTTAGAGAAACCTGTCTAATTTAGGGGAATGATTTGACCGCCCTGATACCATCAGAAGCGGCCGCTCCTCACGCTGCTCCCTGCTCTACCTACCGACTGGTATCGTAGCGCTACACCGCCAGACTTGCAATTGCCTGACTGATCATTAGAAGTTTATCGCAGCGCTAGATTGCCTGTTTTGTTTGACATGTGCTAATCTGAGTTATATTGCAGCGCTAGACTACCCGTGTGTTTAATATTTGCCAAGCTGATTTATATCGTAGCGCTAGATTGCAATAGAGCGCTTTAACAATATTCTCAATTGTGTTGTGCCGCCTGTTGAAATCATTTGTGACTGATTGCGCCTGCCATTTGCAGCGCGCCCACTGTGTTCTGTACCCCAATCCTGTTTCGGTTTTGGCTTGCAGCCATTTTGTTGTTGTTGTTGTGTCCCCCTGGCCGGATATCCACCACGCCCCCGCCTCCCAGCTGATCTTCCCTCGCCCCCGCCCCCTCCACCATCCACTTATGTCAGATGCTTCTGCGCGCAGCGTAAGGGCCCCATGCGCGCCAAAGGTAAGCCCGTCTACGCCCGTCCGCGCCTGGACAGCGCCCAGCGCCAGACCCCCTGGCCCCCGCAAACCCCACTCCGTCCGCATTACATACGACGCCGCTACCCTACCAGCACTTAATCCCGGCAGACTCCAAAACTGCAATCTAGCCTCCCCAGGACAAACCCATTGACCCTTCGCCTGCCACTCCTGCAAGTTCGACTGCATCAGACCCCACACCAAACCCACGAACTCCGAACTGAGCTCCGACACTAACCACCTAAAATGCATCCTACTCAACACCCGCTCGGTCCACAGACACGCCATTGAACTCTGGAACCTACTCGACACTACATCGCCGGACGTCGCCTTCCTTACAGAAACCTGGATGAACGCTTCATCAGCGCCCGACATCGCCATAGCCAGCCCGGACGGCTACAAGATCATCCGAAAGGACCGCACCAACCAAACAGGAGGAGGCATCGCCATCGTCCATAAGAACACCATCCGCATCACGACCAGTTCCGACGACAACCTCGCTAACGCCGAACACCTTCACTTCCAGATCCACACCGACCCCAAGACCACACTCAGAGGCACCCTCATCTACAGACCACCAGGCCCGGACTGGCCGTTGTGGGCACCGGGCAATCCCCCGGTCGGCCGCAAGGGTGGGGGCCGGTTTTGGGCCCTGGGGGCCGTTTTTGTTGCAGAGCCGTTTTTGCAGCATAGCTGCAAAATCGGCCCTGTAACAAAATCGGCTGAAAAGCGGCCCTGGCAAAGCGCTCGCCCCCCTCCCGCCCAGGGGGCGGGGGGGGCGGCCGAGCACTTTGCCAGGGCCGGTTTTGGTTCCCAGTCCGGCCCTGCAGACCACCAGGTCCCCGCACACATTTCAGCGAAGACATCACTGACTTCATCAGCCCACACGCCCTCCCTTCTGAGGACTACATTCTACTGGGAGACCTCAACTTCCACCTGGAAAAGAAAAACGACAGCAACACCACCACCCTTCTGGACAATCTGGCCAACCTCGGACTCGAACAACTTGTTGATACCCCCACCCACTATGCCGGACACACGCTCGACCCAATCTTCACCTCCAGCAAGCACATCTCCTTCGATCACACCACAGCTCTCCATTGGACGGACCACAGCTGCGATTACTTCAACTACAAAAAAACTACGACCCACAACCACCCACAACCAATTCCCCGAAGAAATTGGAACAAAATTACCACCGACCAGCTCTTCACATCGCTTCACCAGAACCCTCCTGCTAAATCATCGGACCCTAACCAAGCAGCCACCAAGATACATAGATTTCTTTATTATGTTTTGGAACCCCGAGGAGGTCCACATAAAAACCATTTACAATACAAAAAACATTCAATGCAAGACAGACATCTACAATGTTTACAAAACATGAAATACTCAGATTCACCTACTACAAAAGCCATCAATAAATAGCTAAAAAGCATTAAAAAAAGTTAAAAATGCTAAAGCAGAAAATTTCATTTGGGGGATTATACAATGCGAGTAAAAAGGAATTGGCATTTAAAATACCCAATTGCAAACATACATATCTTAACCACTTATGCCGAAATGGGTGCAGTACAGGGCATATGAAGAGAACATGCAAGCGGTCCTGGGTGGATAAGTTGCAAAAATTACAAATTGCAGGAGTACCGTACCACTTTGCCAATAGATTGTTTAATGGCAACAAATCCTGTCTTAGGAGGAACCAAAATCGCCGAATGCCATGTGGTAAATTCCAGGCGACATAGGGTTGCATAGCTTTACTAACATACGAGTCAGTAAGGTGATTAGCTCCCTTTTTAAGATACATAGCCTCCTTATCCATTTTAAAACTAAGGTCCCAGGATGCCTTTTTCAGAAGCGTTTTTAACTGTGCAGCGGAAACAGTAAAAAGTGTGCTCTCTTCCAATTGGAGAAGAACAGCCGCCTTTCTAAAATTTTTAACAATTTGCGAATACTCCTTTAAGCTACCCAGCAGTTCAACCTTCATAAGATTTCTTAGTGAACCCATTTCTCCTCTAGCTAAACTGGCAACCCACCGTACTATAGCTGCAAGGCCCTGCACCCAACTACTGCGAAGGCCATATTCAAGTCTGCAGGCAGCTACTGAACAAGCGGTATTAAGAGAAGATAAAGATCTTAACAACTTCCCTTCTACAGAATGTAAAAAATCCCATTGCTTTAAGTCAACCAATTCCATTCCATACAAAAGGGAAGAAGGAATTTTTGCCCTAAAAACTTCCAGTAGGCAATTAAAATGTCTTCTCCCCGTGGCTGAGTATAACACACTCAAGCCTTTTCCTTGGGATAGCGCTTTACGGGTATTGTTATCAGTGTGGGGCTTATCACTCAAATTATTGGAAATGATTTTCCTTAAAAAAACATAAGTCTTTACCACCTCCAATTTTTGGCCACCAACTGTCCACTCAAAGTTCTTGTATTTTAACTTTTTTGTCCCTGCAATACACATAATTTTGCTTTTTGTTGTATTTATCCTCAGGAAATGGGCTTCGGCAAAAAGATGTAATGCACGAAGACGATTGGCCAACCCTTTAGGTGTTAAATCCAGTATTATAATGTCATCTGCGTATAACAAGCAGGAAATAGGGGTTCCCCCTACAACCGGGGCTATACCAACACTTGAGGAGATAGATGCAGGAAGATCTGCGATATACAGTGAAAAAAGCAGTGGGGCAAGAAGACAACCTTGTTTTAATCCATTAACTGATGGAATGACACGTGATAACCCCCTTTCTCCACCTTGGAGAACACGACACCATGTATCAGTATGTAAAACCTGCACCAGATCAAGCAAATGGGGAGGCATGCCCATAGCAGACAGCTTTCTCCACAGCAAGGGACGGTCCACTTTATCAAATGCTGTGGAGAAGTCAATAAATGCGGTGTACACATATCCCCCACGAACCCTAACATATTTATCAGAAATAATCTGAAGTGCAGTGAGGTTATCTAGGGTGCCGTGGCCTTTGCGGAAGCCAGTCTGTTCTAGGGGTAAAATGTGATTCGCGTCGACCCAATCATTAATTAAGGATAACAGACATTTGTTAAAAATTTTCCAATTGCATCGAGGAGGGCTAGTTGACGATAATTCTTTGGAATATCCCTATCGCCCTTTTTGAACAGTGGCACCAGTATACTCCCTTTCCAAGATGAGGGGATAATTTTCTTATTAAAGCAAAATCTGAAGACAGGAAACAGTATTTTACTCCATAATACTGGTTCCTGCTTCAAGACAGATATCGGGAGTTCATCAGGTCCCATAGCTCCTGAAGTACGCATGTCCATAATCGCCTGATCAATTGTTCTTTCTGAAGGGGACTCTATTGGGGAATCAAGCTCAATACTGAGGACCCTGAGCTCCACCAACTGCCCATTCATAGCATATAAAGTGGAGATATAATTGACCCATGACGATTCAGAGATAGGAATTGGGCGGGGACCAACTCTTGCGCCACAACCCTCCCTAATAAGAGACCAAAACTGTCTGGCTTTGCCATGAACCACTGCCTCCCGTAAACTTATCCATAGGGAATCTTCTTTTTCTTTTTTATCTTTTTCTTAATCCTACTTCTCCTTCTTTTTAAACAATCAATTTTGCGGAGACTTTCAGATGATCTGCATAGATATTGCTCCCACACTAACTTATTTATTTCCTTATTGAGGAGAGTAATCGATCTTAGGGGGAGGATCTTTTTTGGCGTCAAATGTGATTTTTTACCAACCAGGATGATCTTCTTCATAAAATCCTCAAAAAGGATTAATTCAGACCCTTTCCAATGATCTAATTCTAACATAGTTTTCTCAAGGATAAGTCCCAGGCCCTTTATGGCTTTAGAATCCCAAAAACATCTTCCAGACTTCTTGTGAAAATTAACCGCGTCACCATTGAGAGACCACGGGTCAGATGTAGGAGGGTGTATTAAAAGGTTTAGAGTTATCAACCTATGATCACTGAGTATATTCTCTGAAACTACCAGATCACTAAGTAATGAGAAGGTGCGGTAGTCTGTGATTACATAGTCCAAAATGGACTCACTTGTGCTGGATTTATGGGTATATTTTGCTGGGACATCAGAAGGGAGCCTACCGTTCACTATTAGCCACTCCATGAGAAACAATTCTTCCAGCAACATTTTCCCTCTTTTATTAGTTTTGATTTTATCAGGGAAAAGAGCTTGAGGAATCAAAAGGGCTTCCTCTTTGGATATATTTCTAAAAAGCTCTAAGCTATAATTAGAAACTCTACAATTGAAATCCCCCACTAACAGCACCTGAGGAGTAATTATTGTCTGCTTTATCTTTTCAATAAAATTAAAAACTTTTTTTAATACACTGTTGTAACATTCCTCAGGGGGGATATAAGCATTTATTATAACCAGTGGGTTTTTATTTTCCCCACTACCAAGGCTACTAAGGGAGACCGCCTGAAAGAGATTACTCTGATCCACATAATGGGAGAAGTTCCACTTTATTCTATTCGAGAGAAGGCACGCAATACCTCCTTTTGCATGCCCTCTCTTAGAGGGGGAGGCTACGACCTCAAGCACAAAATAGTCCCTCCCCATATCAATTCTATCTGTGCACCAGGTCTCTTGGATACAGATCACATCGGGGTTCAATGAAAGAAGATATTGTAGTTTTTCAGGACTATTGTTGAACCCCTTCCAAGAGAGGATTTTTAAGCTACTGCTAAAGGTTGGGAAATAGCTTTGGGTTATCTTTTGATTTACTTAACAAAGCCCCAGGAAGCCAATTCCATTGTTGGTTATCCTCTCTTGAAGTGCTGTCATTATTTTGCGGGGCAGGAATTACATGGGACACTAGACGTTTAGTTTTTAATACACATATTTTTAATTCCTCAAAGAAAGGAGGGTGACCTGCTTGTCCCAAGCCCCGTTGAATAGGTCTATTTTCACAGAATCTATCTCCACCATTCGCCAAAACAGGTATCACATCAATTCCTCGACTTTGGAAGTTTTCAGCTTGATTCAAGATGACGTTCACTATTAGCTTAGAATAGAACGTTACCCTAGTATGAGATGTATTATCAAATCTTGACATAGAAACCAAATCAATATCATTTGATTGAATTGATTTTAGGCTCTCTATATCTCTAAAACATTTAAGTAACCATGTTCTATTTAATGCCACATCGTGGTAAACAACGGAAGAAAATCAAGAGTCAATGTATCTACAAAATCTTCCGTAATTTTTCCACGTGGTTCTTGCGAACAGATTGTACCTTCCGCCAGGGAATGAAAGATAGGAGCTGCTGGATTAAGGACAACTGGGATAGATGATGCTATCTTTGTCACTTCTATTTTGGGAAGGAGACTCAAAGCTCTCCCCCCCTCAAGGGGCGGTCCTCCTATAGTAGAAATAGCACAAGTAGAGATAGTTTTGTTACATTCTGCAGAAGGTACTTGGATATCGGGGATACAAGTATTAGAATCTTGCTTCAAGAACCCCTTAACTGGCTCTTCCGTACTAGGTATAACAGTTGACTGTTCTTGGGAATTCTCAAATATTATTTGTCTCACCCTTTCTTTCCTATATCTGCGAATTGGTTTTCTCTTTTTTCCTCTACACCTTTTGTGCTTCCCTATTATTTCTTTTTCTTCATTCTCAGTCCCCTTGGATTCTGGCATGAAAATTGGGAAGAGCGCTTTATCAAGTTTATAATCTACGAAAACCCCGTCTTCTTCCACAATTTCAAGATCAGAATCCCTTATACAATTATAAGCTGAAGATTTAGGGACTGGAGGAGGCTCACTTCTGGCTGGGACCCCCAAAATAATTTGATCAGAATTATAAGGCATGCACAAAGGATTATTTCCGGAAGGAGAAGCACCAGAGGACACCGGTTCCTGCGACCCCACTCTAGGATCTGGTTCCAATGACTTCTCTGGAAATCTAAGCAATAGAGCCTTTAATATTTGAGTGACAGATTCCAAAACACAGTCTGAGCTCCCCACAAATTTACTCAATAATCGTAATATCGAAGACAACAAATGTTCCAGAACAATCAATGACTCCGAAATAGGTTTTTCATGGCTATCCAAGCCTGGTGGTATAATAGAATCGATACCTGAAATATTGAGCGCAGGACTTTTTGAGAAGTTAGACTGCATAGATGTTTCTTGAGATTTAAGGGAGGGGGTGCTACTATAGAACTGTAAGTCAGAAGGAATAGCGCCAATCGGGGTCTTAGTGGCTTCAAATAATTTCAATGAACCTTCTGCTAGGTAACGACCACACAACTCCAAGTCAATATCCAGCCCTAAGGAGTCATCATTACATACCTCCTTTGGCTGGGTACGTCCCCCTAAATCATTAGTCAAACATGAGTCAAGCTTTAAGAGGACATTATTTTGATGCACTTTCTCTCTTCTAGAAGCAAGCAAATCAACAGTACTGGAGCATACTCCCGGGTTTAAATTAAACCCCTCACCAGTTTGTAAATCGGGACTCAATTTTTCTATCAAAACAGGCCTCTTCTTAATTACCACGAGATCTGCGCCAAGAGAAAGAGCTACCCCTATGTTCTTAATTGTAGTAATTTCTTCAGGGTCAGCCTCCTTCAACAAATCTTTATCCAAATTCTTTTCCCATAACTGGAATAGCTGGCATTGACCCTTTATTTGGAGATTTTTTGACTCCTTGTTTCGAAGGAGGTTAGATCTTGTTTTAACACATTCTATTCTATTCTATTCTATACGGAATTTGTTAAGCGCGCGGACACCCAGGGGTTTCATGGCGCTGAAGAAAGCAGAAGGTAGAAGGTAAGTGAGGGCGCAGATGGTATAGTGCCCTAACCGTACGCTAGTTTAAATAGCCAGGTCTTCAAGGCTCGTCTGAACTCAGTCAGCTTGGTGCAGCTCCGGATGAACAAGGGCAAGGAGTTCCAGGTCTTAGGGGCGAGATATGCGAAGCTGGATCCGCCGAGTCGTTTCTTTTTGAAAGTCGGCACCGAGAGGAGGGACAGATGGGTGGAGCGAAGCTCGCGGGTGGGTTCATATTTGTTGATGAGTTGGTTGATGAACCTGGGGCTCTTTCCGTGGAGGGCTTTGAAGATCATACAACCTGTCTTAAAAGTGATCCGATGGGTGATAGGAAGCCAATGGAGGGATGCCAGCAGAGGTTTGGCTGACTTCCTGCGATTGCTCTTAAAAATCAATCTGGCTGCTTGATTTTGAGCAATCTGCAGGCGTTTGGCGATGGTAAGGGGTAGGCCCAGGTAGGTAGAGTTGGAGAAATCCAACCGGGAAAGAACCAGTGCGATTACCACCTGGATGAGGGCAGAGTTGGTCAGCAGGTGAGCGATTTTTTTGATCTTTCTTAGCTGAAAGAAACAGGAGGAGATCACAGTTCCAACCTGGGTCTTCAGTGAGAGATCGGCACTAAGAGTGACCCCAAGACTTTTGGCCGATTGGGAGGGGGATGGAGGAGCACCTAGCGATGGTGGCCAGAAGTGGGGCCCCCAGCTGAGTGCACTGTTGCTAGGACTACTAACTCAGTTTTTCCTGGGTTCAATTTAAGGTGGTTCCGATCCATCCAGCTCTGGATGTGCAGCATGGTCTTTTGGAATTCCTCGACAGAGTCCGGAGAGTTGAGGGAGAATACCAGCTGCAAATCGTCTGCATAATTGAATATGGTGACCATTCTATTTTTTAGGGAGTGCAGTAGGGGTTTGAGGTAAAGATTAAAAAGGAGGGGGGACAGAGAGGATCCCTGTGGGACACCGCAAGTGGTAGGGAGTGTGGGGGCTGTGAAATTCTCCAGCTTTACAGCCTGGGATCTATCCGCCAGGAATGACTTAATCCAAGAGAGGGCCGCGCCGCTGAGGCCGGCTTGTTCGACACGGTGTAAAAGTATGGTGTGGTCCACCGTGTCGAACGCGGCCGATAGATCGAGTAGCACGAGGGCCTGATGGATTCCACTATCGGCATTGGTCCTTAGGGTGTTCTGCACGGCGAGGATCACCGCCTCGGTGGAGTGGGCCTGGCGGAATCCCGCTTGGTTGGGTTCCAAATAATCAGACATTTCGATGAAGTTGGATAAGCAGCTGGTTACGTGAGTTTCCAGAAGCTTAGCGCCGTAAGGGAGGAGGGAGATGGGGCGGTAATTAGAGAGGTTGGAGGGATCGGCGCCTGGTTTCTTGATAAGAGGGACCAGGATGGCCTTTTTGAAGGAGTCAGGTACTATTCCCCGTGACAGGGAGGTGTTCAGGGTAGGGAGAATGCCCTGGGGGAGTGCAGTGTAGACTTCTTTTAGGATGTGCGGAGGACAGGGATCGTTGGGTGAGCCTGATTTTACTCGGTTCATTAACTCCAGTAATTTGGGTGGTTCGATGGGGGGGATATCCTGAAGAGTGTTAGGATTTCTGCAGATATCCAAGTCGTCTGTTACAGCATGGTTGGTTTGGATGCTGGTTTTTATGGTGTCAATTTTCTCCTTGAAGAAGTTGTTAAGCATGTTGCACATGTCCTGTGAGGCAGGTTGAGAGGGAGAAGTTCTGGTGTCATTACATAGGTCGTTGACGACTCTAAAGATTTCTTGAGATTTGTTTTTGGCGTTGGAAATTTTTTCAGAGAAGAAGGAGGCTTTGGCAGATAAGATAGATACGTTGTAATTTTTTCGGGCTGTCTTGTAAAGTGCTCTATCAGCGGCGAGGTAGCCGTGTCTCCACTTCCTCTCCAGCTGACGGAGTTCTAATTTCTGCTTTTTTAGGTCGGCAGAAAACCATTTGTGGGCGTCCATACGACGGGCGCGGGAGAACTTAGTAAGGGGAGCATGATCATTACATGCCGAGAGGAGCCATTCGGTGTATGCTTTGTCCATCAGATTGATGTCTGGACCGGGGGTAGGGATGGAGTTGGTCAGGGTGAGGAGGAAATCTTGGAGGTTTAAGGATCTCCATTTCCTGACTAACCCCCCCGGAGGTGCATGGTTGTTAAGATGACCCTGGATGGTGATCGAGAATTGTAATAAGTGGTGGTCAGACCAAATTCATGGTGATGCCGTAGGGCAGGAGGTGGGAATATTGCGAGACCATATGTGGTCTAGGATATGTCCTTTTTCATGAGTGGGGATCAAGACATGTTGGCGGAGATTTAGATTAAAGAGGAGTTCAAAAAGTTCTGTGGCGTGAGGCCCAGCTTCCGGGTCGTTGTACCAATAATTGAAATCTCCTATGACCATGACCTTGTCATAGTCGACGACTAGACCAGCTATTTGCTCAGACAAGGAGATAGGAAAGGAGGGCATAGATGTAGGAGGCCGGTATATCAGTGCTAGCACCATGGAGCCAGTCTCCATGTCGGATTTGATAACTAGATTATCCGTGTCTGGTAAGTCTAGGGGAGATAAGGTGGAAAACCTGAGGTCTTTATGAATAATGGCGGCGACGCCTCCTCCGACTTTTCCTGATTTCCTGTTAGCAGACAGAATGTAATAATCTGATGGTAAAGCCGAGAGTATATCTGGCAGGGAGTCTGGAGTGAGCCATGTCTCCGTGACAAAAAGTATGTCAGGGCTATCTGCTGTCAAGAGCAGGAATATATCGAGTTGGTGTTTGGCCAGGGATCTGGTGTTAAGGTAAAGGCAGCGGAGGGTCCGGGAATTAGGTTTTGGGGGAGGCTTACTGTTTTTAGGTATTATAGGAGGAATAGGTGCCGATTCCTGTGAGGGATAGTGAGAGAGAATGTTACTTGCTTTAAGGCGGGCGAGAGTAGATGAGTCCAGGGATTGAAAAGTGGGGTTGTGAAGAGAATGCAGCTCTTGGGAGGAATACCTCATAGGTTCTTCATGATGCCTGGTCCCTGGGCCCGTCCAGGCGCGGACAGGCGCAGACGGGCTTGCCTTAGGCGCGCCTTCGGCGCGCAAACGGCGCTCCCGCTGCGCTCGTCCGCTGCGCTTCCTGCCGAGGCACATGATGAAGCAGATAGGGGGCGTGGCCTCAAGGGGGCGTGGCTAGCGAGCGCACCAGCGATGGCGGCCGCTGAATAATCACAACAAACAATGCCGCAGCAGCTCTCAATCGGCTGCGTGGTAGGAGGGCGCTGAGAGAATAAGGTAAGCTTTCCAAAGGTTCTTAAGTCAACACATTAAAAGCAAGATCAAATTACAGTGCAACAAATTTTAAAAAATAGCGTACCTCCAGAACCCGGCTTTCCGCCTCAGGTCTGGGAAACTGGTTTCTGACTGCGAGTTGCGAGCGGCGCCTTATAACGGGGAAGGGGGCGTGGCCTCAAGGGGGCGTGGCCTCAAGGGGGCGTGGCTAGCGAGCGCGCCAGCGATGGCGGCCGCTGAATAATCACAACAAACAATGCCGCAGCAGCGCTCAATCGGCTGCGTGGTAGGAGGGCGCTGAGAGAATAAGGTAAGCTTTCCAAAGGTTCTTAAGTCAACACATTAAAAGCAAGATCAAATTACAGTGCAACAAATTTTAAAAAATAGCGTACCTCAAGATCAAATTACAGTGCAACAAATTTTAAAAAATAGCGTACCTCCAGAACACATGACCTTCCCCCCAAGAGTCTTCCAGAGCGTAACTTTTTAGCAGTCATCCTTAGACTTATATCCTGGACGAGGTCAGAACACAGTGCCAGTAAGAAAGACAATACTTAACAGCTTAAAATATATAAAATAGGACAATTGGAGAATGAGAATCAGAGTTCCAATGTTAGTAAAAAAGTCAATGTCTATGTAGGCATGAATGAAAAATAAAAAGCTATCAAGCTAAACAAAACGAGAAAGTGTCCAATAAAAAATATGAATATATGGGCCCAGCCCAGCCTACTTCTGCCACTGAGGGCCACAGAGGGCCCGCCCTTTGTCCGGGCTTAGTCCGGCGCGTCCCGCGCGCGTCCTCGCGGGACGAGGGACCTACCGGTGCTTTATGCGCCTCCTGGCGCGCTGGATACTCACGTCGTCAATTCCGCCTGAAGGCTGCTGGGAATTGAAGTTCGACCGGCGGAGCCAAGCCCGGCCGGTCGATTGCAGGAAGGATGTGGCGGAGCCAAGCCCGGCCGCTGCACAAGGAGGTAAGGTGCCACAAGTCGTCTGGCAGGAAAGGACAGAAATAATACGGGGAACTCGGCCCCTGCCGGTGCTTTATGCGCCTCCTGGCGCGCTGGATACTCGCGTCGTCAATTCCGCCTGAAGGCTGCTGGGAATTGAAGTTCGACCGGCGGAGCCAAGCCCGGCCGGTCGATTGCAGGAAGGATGTGGCGGAGCCAAGCCCGGCCGCTGCACAAGGAGGTAAGGTGCCACAAGTCGTCTGGCAGGAAAGGACAGAAATAATACGGGGAACTCGGCCCCTGCCGGTGCTTTATGCGCCTCCTGGCGCGCTGGATACTCGCGTTGTCAATTCCGCCTGAAGGCTGCTGGGAATTGAAGTTCGACCGGCGGAGCCAAGCCCGGCCGGTCGATTGCAGGAAGGATGTGGCGGAGCCAAGCCCGGCCGCTGCACAAGGAGGTAAGGTGCCACAAGTCATCTGGCAGGAAAGGACAGAAATAATACAGCCACCAACCTCACACAATGGATCACCCACAGCGCCGACGAACTAGCACCCTTGGAAAACCATCTAATCATGCAAGGTAGCAAAAAAGCCCCCTGGTTCAACGATGACCTTAAGAAATCCAAGAAGTTCTGTCGCACCCTCGAGAAAGCCTGGAGAAAAAACCCAACCACTGACAACCTGACCACTTTCAAGAACGCCATCCGCAAACACCACCAACTGATCCGAACCACCAAGAAATCAGCATTCAAGGATCGCCTCGACAACAACACCCAAAAGAGCAAGGAACTACTCAACATCGTCAAAGAATGTACCATCCCCACCTCCGGCACCAACGACATCACTCCCTCTTAAGACCTCTGCGACTCTCTAGCCTCTTTCTTTCACAACAAAATCGTCGACATACATAACAGCTTTAAAATCCAGTCCGAAGACCAGTCCACTCCACCCACCTCCGAACCAAAACCGCACTCTAACAACCTTTGCGACTGGAACCCAATCACCACTGAAGACACCATCCGCCTGATGAACTCCATCCACTCAGGATCGCCAACCGACCCATGTCCCCACCACATTTTCAACAAAGCAGACTCCAGGGGAGGAGCTACGCTAGCAACCAAGATGGCCGCATAAGCTCCCGGCTCCGTCGACCTCCGCCGCTGGTGGATATATCCTGAACTTAATCCTAACCTCCCGCCAGACTCCCGTGTGTCCGAATCGTCCCTGAGTCCAGGAACGCAATCCCGGAGTCTTTATCACCTTTTTTGACGAAGTTACACCGTCTGTCATTTTCGGGCCTTCTCCAGACTGTAAGCCGGGGCCTCGAGTACTGACCCAGCCGGGTTTCAGTTGAACAACATCGGCCGCGGGTACCTGGCAGGGTCCGGTCTCATTGGAGTGACACAAATTCTCGATCCTGGTGGTTGTCTCGAGCCCCTGCGTATATTCGCTAGACAGCGACGAGACGTGGATGCCGTGGTGAGTGGGGGTCCGGTTCCTGGGACCCTGCTGCAGCCCTCGGGGTCCGCGGGGGGCCCCCCGCTCTCGGCAGCGGTGTAAAGAGCGCACAGCCTGACAGTCGCCAGTCGACTTCGCCCACCCCACTCCAGTTGGTTTCCCCGGAGTAGCCGGCCTCCGGGGTTGATGACCTGCTTTGTCATCGATTAAGCGGAGATGGATTGGACGGCGTGTGGACCGACACTGGGGACCGTCATGGCCGCCATCGGGGCTCTTCACTGGCAAATGGAGGCTGCTCTCCACAACCTAACCGTACGCATCGAGACTGTTTGTTCGAGACCGGACCCTTGCCCAGAGTCAGACCCGCACCATATGGTGACCCCCGCAAAGTTTGATTTTATCCGGGAGGAGAACCCCGAGCATCGTTCTAATCTGACGCCTATTATATCTGCGCAACTACAGCGGCCCGCGACTGGAGCCCCTGACCAGCCAGCAAACTCGGCAAAGTCATCGCCCTCACAGGACTTATTTCTTTCTTCGTTTCTGGGGACCTCCATCGATATTCATTGGATTGACTTTCGTATCCCTGATAGACTTCGAGACTTGACTCTTCTGACCCTTTCATGCTATATTGATCTTCTCCCCTTTCTACAACGTTCTGACTCCTTTGCTGTTGTGCTGGTCCTATCGGAGAGGGTTTGTGTGATGGATCGTAGAGGCCAGGGTTGAACTTGACTGTTTTAATTCTGTACAGAGACTTCCTTTGACACTGCTGGGTGGTATCGGTGGGAGTGAGGGCCATATGGGATTCTGCTTTTTTGGCTTTGGTGTACTGACTGTGTTCGACAATGGGATTTGCTGCCTCTGTTATGTCTGGGGCTGGGCGGGATGGTATTTTCTCTCCTGGTGATTTCTCCATCAGTTTGTTTATAAGTCTGCTTTACCTCTCTTAGTACCATGGTGGGGAACATCTGTTCGCGGCGGGGGGGAGGGGAGTCCGGGAGCCCGCATTGGGTCGTAAGATATTCCTCCTCCGTCTTTTCCCTTCCTTGGGGTGTAGTTTAGGGGGCGACAGGCACACTGCTAGTGGGGTTAGGTCGTAGCCATCCGCAGGGGTGCAGGGTGGGGGTTGTGTTTTTTTTTTTTTTTTTTCCTTTCTTTTGTTCTATGACCTATCTTTTCCCTTTTCCCCTCTCCACAAGAGATGTGACATATTCTCCTGAGCCTGTTGTTATGCATATTCGGGTGTCGAGTGTCTAATTTTATATCCTGTATCCTTGGTGGGCAGATTCTGATAATGTTTGCTTATGATTATTTGTCTTGTATTGTTTTGACCCAGCTCCGGCTGGTATTGATACTTTCCAGAGGCCTACAATTGGATTGTATTTCTTCATTTCATCTGCCCGTTCGCCACTGTAATATGTTATACCAATGATACCCGAAATGTACATTTCTACTCTTGTGTTATAATTAATAAAAAATATATATTAAAAAAAAAAACAAAGCAGACTCCATAATTGCACCCCATCTCCGCGACGTCATCAACTGCTCTTTCAACTCCGCCACCTTCCCGGAAAGCTGGAAACATGCCGAACTCAGCGCCCTTCTGAAGAAGCCCACAGCAGACCCCACTGAACTTAAGAACTACCGCCCCATCTCGCTCCTCCCATTCCCAGCCAAAGTCATTGAGAAAGCCGTCAACAGTCAGCTCGCCGCCTTCCTTGAATCCAACAAATCCCTCGACCCCTCCCAGTCCAGATTCCGAGCCAAACACAGCACCGAAACCGCCCTCATCGCAGCAACAGACGACATTCGTACTCTACTGGACAACGGAGAAACAACCGCCCTCATCCTACTTGACCTCTCCGCAGCCTTCGACAAAGTCTGTCATAGCACCCTCATACAACGCCTCAGCAACGTCGGAATACAAGGAAAAGCATTGGACTGGATCATCTCGTTCCTCGCCGGAAGAACCCAGAGAGTCCGCCTTCCCCCTTTTAGATCAGAAGCCTCCGAAGTCATCTGCAGCGTACCTCAAGGATCGTCACTCAGTCCCACCCTCTTCAACGTATACATGAGTCCCCTCGCAGCCATCGCGCGCCAACACAACCTCAACATCATCTCCTACGCAGACGACACCCAGCTGATCCTCTCCCTCACCAAAGACCCAAACACCGCTAAAACCAACCTACACGAAGGGATGAAAGAAGTAGCCGAGTGGATGAAGAACAGCCGTTTAAAACTAAACTCGGACAAAACGGAAGTCCTCATCTTAGGTTCATCCCCCTCTGCCTGGGACGACTCATCGTGGCCTCCGGCCCTGGGAACCGCACCCATACCTACGGATCACGACTCCTCCCTCTCAATGACCAGACAAGTCAACGCCGTCTCATCATCATGCTTCAACATCCTACGCATGCTCAAAAAAATCTTCCGTTGGATCCCCACAGAAACAAGAAAGACGGTCACCCACGCACTGGTCACAAGCCGACTGGATTACGGAAACACCCTTTACGCCGGAACCACAGCCAAACTACAGAAAAAACTCCAACGCATCCAAACCGCCTCAGCCAGACTCATACTGGACATCCCCCGCCAAGCTCACATTTCCGATCACCTGAAAGACCTCCACTGGCTCCCCGTCAACAAGAGAATAACGTTCCGTCTCCTCACCCACGCACACAAAGCCCTCTACGACCTAGGACCCGAATGCCTCAAAACGCGACTGTCCTTCTACACCCCCACCCGCCAATTACGATTGTCCAATCAAGCCCTCGCCGCAATTCAGCGCATCCATAGATCCACCATGGGGGGAAGATCCTTCTCCTACTTAGCGGCCAAAACCTGGAATTCTCTCCCCACCCACATCCGCCTTACACAGAACCATCTCTCCTTCAGAAAGCAACTAAAAACTTGGATATTCGATAAGTAAAGCTCCCCCCCCCCTCCCTCAAGCGCCTCGAGACCCTCTGGGTGAATAGTGCGCTATACAAATTTCTGAACTTGAACTTGTTATCTTCCGCCCAGAGTTGCAGCTCATCCAGCAGTGTCCCAGCAAAATATTTTGCATCATTATCCAAGAGGGCGACTAACCGATAACTTTTGGGGTGGGACTTGTCACCTGATTTATAGATTGGTGAAATTATCAAGGTCCTCCAAGATGGAGGAAGTCGGCCTGTTGTTCTTATTTCCCAGAACAAAGGACTAAGAGCCTTTGCCCAGTATTCTATGTTTTGTTTCTAGAGCACGGGTGGGATTCCGTTAGGCCCCGGAGCCCCTGCTTGCCTTCCCTTCTTGATGTACTTGTTAATTGATTTTGTATGATCACTTAAAGGAATAAGTCCCGATGATTCTCCTTCAAACAGTTCCTCAGGCGTTACATTTCCCTCATTGGCTTGATGCTTTAAGGTCGTATGCCGCTTTGTAAAGTCTATGCTTGTTTCAACGTGCAAAGCAGTCTTTCCTTGCTTAAAATGGTTTCCAAGGAAAGTGGCCCAGTCCTCTTCAGATATATTTGAAGACAGGCCCTCGTGCGTCGGGTGAGTAAATCTTTTTATAGTTTCCCAAAATCTCGCACTGTTTTTTAGTTTAGTGTCCGCATGCAGTTTTGCCCATAGGGTATCCTCGTTGTTGTGCCTGGCTTCCCAAATCGCTCGCTTTAAGCATGTTTTCTGTTGCCGCAATTCAACAAGTTTGGTGATATCAGTTGGGTACTGGCGCACCTGCCACAAGGAATGATTGATTCCTTTTTTATGGATTTTATCATACTCTTTTGTTGCATGGTAAAGTTAGCATGTCCCTGCTTTGAATTAGATTTGATTGGGGCGGAGTAAGTCGAAGCCAAGGCATGAGTAAAGCTTTTCCATTTCTCTATTTCATTATCCCCATCCCGTGATTCAAATAGACCTTTAGCTGTTTCCTAAAAGTTCTCTTGCGATGCCAATAGGAATTTTATTTTCTTGAAGTTAATAGTTGCAGTTGTGCCAGGTAAGCCCTTCCATTTTGTAAATCCAGGAATATTTGTGTACAAAGTAAGTTCCTGGGGCCGGTGATCGATGTCAGCTTTGTCTCCCATATTAAATGAAAGAATTTCTTTGAAGAGAGTTAGGGACACAACGGTGTAATCCAGCGTTGAATTTTTTGTTAAAGAATGATGAGTAAATGCAGGGGGGTGTATCGCCTGTAATTCTTCCATTTGTTGCTCGCAGCATAAGATGCTCAATATCCTCTATAAGAAGATGACCAATTTTGGAGGGAACTACTGCTGAATTACTTCCCTGGTGCGGTATATTCCATAACTGGTTATGTAAAGAGACTTCCTCTGCTTTTGATGAGCCAAGTAGATGTAAATTGAAGTCTTCTGTCAGTATCATGTCCGAAGTATTGATTTCGCCCAAAAAAGACTCTACGAAGTTGACCAATTGCTTTGCGTCATCAGATTTCCTTTTAGGATGTATGAATGTATTTATTATTATTATCTCTTTGTGACTATACAATGATGGCCGTTTTATAGAATACATTTTAATAGCGATAGTTTCCAGTGTTAGAGCAACTGGATGGGCTGAATTTGTGCAGTTGTTGCTTACGTAAGTCGCCAGACCACCCTGAAGATGGCCAAATCTTGCTCTTCTAAGAGCTGGGGCAAAGAACCGTAGATATCCTTGTAGGTGTGGAGGATCCTTCAACCATGTCTCCTGGAGGGCAATGATGTGGAACGACTTTAGATAATTCATGGTGGCGCAGTCTGGCAACTTGCTGTTTAACCCATTGATGTTCCAGGAGCATATCCGTAGTAAGTTTATTTCACCTTTTAAGAGATTATGCCTGCTGTCCTGTCAATTACTTGTTTCATGTTTGGAGACTACCACTCTCATGGGCCATCCAGAGTCTTCGTAGCATGGGTCTCGATAGGAAAGATTCTGACGATGGCTACCGTTGTCCTGAGACTGCCTCAAGTTGACCGGTGAGGGACCCCTTGCCCCTCTCAATATTGATTTAGAGGCGTTAGGTCGTTTAGATATCCGGCACTCCCCTTGATTTTGCAGTAGAGGTGCTGGATAACCAAAAGAGGTGATGGGTTTTAGTTCTATGCCCCAATTTTCAAATATCAATGTTTCCAGTAAAAAAATTTGGGCAATGAGGTACGACCCCCATGTTGTCCGTGTGGACTCACCCCCACTTAGGGCTCCATGATTGAAGAACTCAACTGAGCCCAAATCTTTTGAGTTTATTTCCCTTAATGAGGGTATATGTGAAAATAAGCGAAGAATATTACCGCGATTTAATGTGTCATGAGCCCCTCTACATCTGTATACTGGAACAAATACTATTATTTTCACATTCCTAATGGGATTTTTTTCCTAGATTATCACTTCGTGGACTGTTAATGCACTCATGGATGTTTGTACTTGGATTAAATGACTTTACGATAGTTCCTGGCCTGCCCTGGGTATCATGTCATACAGTGCCACCTTGTGGCTGACTGTCACAAGCACCGGTGTTGACAATTAAGTGCTGGTGCCGAGCACTGGAAACCACCGGCTCAAATTAAGCACTGCTTTCACCCATCCTTTCACTCACCCACGTTTCCTTTCACCCGTCCACTCTTTCACCCATGCTTTCGCCCACACATGCATCCTTTCACCCATTCTTTCTCCCACTCATCCTTTCTCCCACCCATGCATCCATTCACCCATCCCACCCTTTCACACATCCTTTCACCCACCCATGCATCCTTCCATCCACCCACCCTTTCACCCACCCGTGCAGCGTTTCACTCATCCTTTCATTTAACCTTTCATATTTCTTTCCCTTTCCTATCCACTCATCTTTCTGTGGTTAATTATGAGCTTTTGCCTGGCCAGTTGCAGACAGAATACGCCCATAAAAAACCTACCCCGCTGAGCAGGAAAAGCGAGCGGAGGGGAGTGGGGGGTTCACAACGTCCCTGCAGAAAGGGTAAGCGTACTCAAAAGTGTAGACTTACAAGTGTCTGGCCCCTGAAAAAGGGGGTGGAGCCAAACCTACCAGCGTAAGTTATTATTGATAAAACAAGCACTGGCAAAGCCAATAGGCCTTGCCTACGAGGCCTGTTGGCTTTGGCAGTGGCTTTTAAACATACTGTGCAGCAGCTTGGTAGGAAATAATGTAGAAAAAAAGGGCTATGAGGTGCTCCTTGTGATATTTTGTTGGTGCACTCCAACATGGATGCGCATCTACAAAATTAGGAAAGCATTTTTTTAAATTTACCAATCTGATAAAAATTAATAAATACAAAATCGAGCTCTTTTTTGATGTATCGCTACTGCATTTTATTTTAATGAATCGGGAAATGAAGGAGAGAAGGATGCAGGGTGCGAGAAGGACAAGCGAGATACAACAACGGGGAAGCACATGGACAACAAAGTGGGCAGGAGGGTATAGGTAAGCACATAGTGGAGGGTTGACAAGAGTGGATGGAAAAGCACACAGACAGCAAAGGGTGGGGATAGGGAAGCACACCGACCAAGGGTGGGCAGGCAGGTATAGGAAATCACATGGATGAAGGAGGGCAGACGTGGCTGGGGAAGTACACTGACAACAGGTGGGCTGGGATAGGGAAGCACACTGACAACAGGTGGGCAAGGAATAATAAGGAAGCACATGGATGAAGGTGGGCAAGCAGGAATGGGAAAGCACACAGACATCAGGTGGGCAGGCAGGGATTGGGAAGCACACGGACAGCGGAGGATGGGTGGGAGGGAATGGGGAAGCATACGGTCAATAGAGGGTGGGGTGGGGATGCAACAATGCCAAAGGAAGATGGGTGGGCATGTGAGGAGGAAACAAGAACAGCAACTGAAAGGGAGTGTTTTACCAAAAAGAAAAAAAGTAGCGCCTGAAAAGAGAGCTGTGGAAGGACACAGGTAATGAGTAAATGCTCCATGGGATGGACACACACCAGTTGAGGAAGTAAATCCCATCCAAAGCTGACAAATAAGAAGCAAGTAAATGAGACTGACAATAAAGCCAACCAATGGTAAGCAATGGTCAGGCTCTAAGCACACCGTAAGCTAACAATATGTCTTGCAGCAGACAGTGCATGCATTACCGTAGGCAAGACCTAAAAAGAGGAGCACAAAGTACACAAGGAAGGCAGCTGGAAAATATAATCACACATGTAGAGTGCTTAACCAAAAAGAAAAAAGTAGCATCTGAAAAGAGAGCAGTGGAAGGACACAAGTAATGAGTCTATGCTCCAAGGGATGTACAAACACTATAAGAGGAAGGAAAGGCCACCAGAAGCTGAAAAAAAAAAGCAAGCAAATTTGAGCGACAATAGAGCCAACCAATGGTAAGCAATGGACAGGCTCTGAGTCCGCTGTAAGCTAACAATATATCTCGCGGCAGACAGCGCATGCGCTTCCTTAGGCGTGAACTAGTAGTAAATCCAACACCAGTCATGGCCAACCACTGGTGCTGCAACACCCTCCCATAGAAAATAATGGAGGCAGGGTCTTAATTGTATAGGAAATAATGGTAAATTAAATTATATTATTTACATTAATGAAAAATATAAATACTTATGATTTCATATTAAAAATATATAAATAAAATAGTAAGCATTATTTAATCTAAAGTATTTTCTTTTTTTTTTTTATTTGAACTTAAAACATTTTTTTTAGATAATTTACCATGTGGAGAACTCTGCCCCGACTGCAGATTCTCCCTATAGTCAAGTATAAAGAAAATGTTCCAAAAATATTTAAAGTGAAAAAAAAGTAAACATATTTTTATGTTAAATATTACAGGATATTATTATGTATTTTTTTTAATGTAGAAGTAAAGAGAAAATGCTGCAGCACTATTAAGCAGATTATTTTTAAATAAATCTTCAACATAAGTATTTTAAATTAAATTAAATTTACTTTTCTGAATTTTAAATGAAAAAAAAATCCCACCCAAACTTAGGTAAGAGTAATTATTTTTATTGTGCATTAATAATATTAAAAGTGATGTACAGAATTAATTAAAAGTAAGGTAAATATATTTAACTAAAAAATAGTTAAATTAATCTTTACATTCGAAAAGGTTATTGAAAATTTTATAATTAACTGATAAATATGTGCTATTTTTTAATTTTTCAAAACATTCAATTCTAATTATTTCTATTTGAAATAATGTTATTTAATTTAACATTATTTCCTACAGGGTCCCTATCTCCATTATTTTCTATGACAGTGTTGCAGTACCAGTAGTTAGCCTTGTGTGGTGCTCGACCTACTTCAGCTCTGGAGGGGAGTGAATCCTTTCGAACCCTAAATCTGACTCCTGATCACAATGTTAAAGTGCGAAAAGACATTTTGATTTGTTGAAGATAGTTATTTCAAGCAGCTTTTGGAGATTTAAATTGCCTATCCTTTGACACTCCATTTGTTTTTGATACATTTTGGTGCCTTTTTCAGCCATTTGCTTACACTTTTACTTTCTGATGTCTAGCACTTTATTAACTGTATAATTTATTAAAATCATTACAGTAAAAACGATCAGTATATAAAAGCTAAAAACAGTGATTTCAAACTTTTGTGCTAGGTAAAATTGAACACCCCTCCCTGAGTCCCACTTTCTGATGTCATTTCCTGTGATTTCTAATGCAAGTAATTAAAGAATCACACTTTTTATTCTATGGGAAACTGTTTTTTGGTATGTATTTTCCTCCAGTCACATTTAGGTACAGCTTTATTAGGAGGTACTTTGTTTACAACGTGTGCAGGCTCTGTTGGAGGTTTTTTTTATGTACCAAAAGGGCTCTAGTGCCTGTATTTGCACCGTGTCTGTGGATGCCCGTGGGACAGAATGGCAGTGACACAGACCCCAGGGAAGTGGTTAATTGCTAAGCAATTTGCACATGCTCTGGTTCAGCATCACTTTTGACAGTCTTTAGGGGACCTGCATGGCTGCTGGCATTGTTGTTCAGTTTTTTTCTATCGCTTGCACGTTAATCCAGCGTCATTACTCCCCCACCGCTACCAGTGCCGTTTGTGTAGCTGTTAATATTACTGCTGCCTCTGTAGCCTGTTCCAAAGTGAAGTTTGCTAAGGATCACACAATGTATTTAAGTCGGAGAAGCCGGGCCTCATCTCCTTTCACTTCCCACTTAACTAATGTCTTCTCCCAAAGTCCCGCTGCGTTGACCCGTTCTGTGGAAGCTCAGTGTTCGGCTTCACACTGCTCCCCTGTATTGCTCGAATTACTTACCGGTAATCTTCATTACTCTGATTCTCTCTTCTTCGTTCCAGTACTTATAATAATAATATTAATACCAATATTTATAAAGCACAAACAGCTACCTCAAACAGAGGTGCCCATGGTCCTCCCTCCCTCCCTCCATTGATTTCTTGGCCTTCTTATCTGGGTTTCCCAAACACCGCTTTGGTAGGGCTTAGGAGGCGCTGGGGAATAGGGAGGGTTTTACGGGAGGAGCTTGGAGGGTTAATAGAAAGGGAGAAAAGACTTGGTTAAGGTGTGGACAAAAGGGAGTGGAAGAGGTAAACCTTATTTACTAAGGAGTGGGAAGATGATGAGGATGGTAATGTATTTTGTGTCCCATGGACACCCCATTAACACATTAGTAAATCTAAATCTACTCGGATCTAGGGTGACCGTTTCATTCTACGCGCATGGCTGATGTGTCTCAAATTGTGCTTTTGTAACTTGTAAAATGCACAATTATTTGCTTCTAGTTGAGCAAGCATCTTTTTTGTGCATTCTAGTTGTATCAAATTGACCAGTTTTCGGCGCTCATTCATAACAGCTTGTTTGTGTCCAAATATAGGGTAGTATAACTAGCCAGTTCAATGGCACACATTGAATCCAATGATAAAAGATGGCAATGTTTGTTTGTGGTTACCATGTGACCAGGAATGTTCCTGCGTGGGTAATCCGTGACTGATAAGGGGTCCTATCCTCTCCTTCACTAGTAGGTGCCCACTCATAAGAGGTATCCGACTTAATTGGGCCCTGCGAATCTCTCTTCACAAGTGGAGGACCCCTCCTTGAAATAAACATTCTCCTGTTGCTTCTTTTTATCCCGCCACTGTAATACTGTTGCTTCTTCCCCTCCCACCTCATGCTTCTGTTACTTCTTACCGTCCCACCTCGTGCTCCTGTTACTTCTTCCTCTCCCATGCTCCTGTTGCTTCTTCCCAGCCCACCCTGTGCTTGTTTCTTCCTCTCCCATCTCATGCTCCTGTTGCTTCTTGCCTTCCCACCTCATGCTCCTGTTACTTCTTCCCCTCCCACCCGTGCTCCTGTTACTTCTTCCCCTCCCACCCGTGCTCCTGTTACGTCTTCCCCTCCCACCCGTGCTCCTGTTACTTCTTCCCCTCCCACCCGTGCTCCTGTTACTTCTTCCCCTCCCACCCGTGCTCCTGTTACTTCTTCCACTCCCATCAATGCTCCTGTTGCGTCTTCCCCTCCCACCCGTGCTCCTGTTACTTCTTCCACTCCCATCAATGCTCCTGTTGCGTCTTCCCCTCCCACCCGTGCTCCTGTTACTTCTTCCCCTCCCACCCGTGCTCCTGTTACTTCTTCCACTCCCATCAATGCTCCTGTTGCGTCTTCCCCTCCCACCCGTGCTCCTGTTACTTCTTCCCCTCCCACCCGTGCTCCTGTTACTTCTTCCCCTCCCACCCGTGCTCCTGTTACTTCTTCCACTCCCATCAATGCTCCTGTTGCGTCTTCCCCTCCCACCCGTGCTCCTGTTACTTCTTCCACTCCCATCAATGCTCCTGTTGCGTCTTCCCCTCCCACCCGTGCTCCTGTTACTTCTTCCCCTCCCACCCGTGCTCCTGTTACTTCTTCCACTCCCATCAATGCTCCTGTTGCGTCTTCCCCTCCCACCCGTGCTCCTGTTGCGTCTTCCCCTCCCACCCGTGCTCCTGTTGCGTCTTCCCCTCCCACCCGTGCTCCTGTTGCGTCTTCCCCTCCCACCTTGTGCTCCTGTTGCATCTTACCCTCCCACCCGTGCTTCTTTTGCATCTTCCTCTCCCATACCATACTCCTGTTGCTTCTTCCTCTCCCATACCATACTCCTGTTGCTTCTTCCTTTCCCACCCATCCTCCTGTAGCTTCTTCGCTGTTTCTTCTTCACCTCCAACACCCACCTGCCATTGTTGTCCTTCCCAGTCGCACTCTCCTGTTGTCCGTATTGCCTTACACCCCACCCGCCATAATGAAAAAAGCAATACGACGCGGCCAGTGCTGCATGCCTCATAATGTCTTTTTATCCTCCTGTTCCCTCCCTCTCTCCTCCCTTCCTCCTGTTGTCCGTCTTGCCCATTCTCACCCTCCCTCCTGCTGTACATCTTGCCATCCCCACCCACCCGAAGAAAAAAATGAGATTTGACGCAACCAGCACTGACCATGTCATAGCGCTTTTTCTAACTTGAGTTTTAGCCATGCTGCCCAGCCGCTCTGCAGTACAACATGGCATAAAGACATTGGCAAAGCTAATAGCTCTCCAATAGCTCTCAAATAGTCAAGACCTGTTGGCTTTGCTAATGCTTGTTGACTAGTAACTTTACCTACAGGTGCGGGAACTCAGCAATCGAGGCAGAGAATTCACAACAGAAAAGAAACAGAAGAGGAGGAGGAGGAAACTCCACACGTAGGTTTGTGAATAGTACTTTGGAGCATGTCAGTAGTACTACGGTAGTGCTGCAAAATGCAGTTTGTGAATCGGCCACATTGACTGAAGTCTCACACCTTGGAGCATAGTCTTTCTCTTTGAGTGATTGTATGTCACGGTGTCACTCCTGCGGTGTGAGTCTTGCACTTTAGCACACATCCTCTCTGACAGAAAGCTCAAGTTTTTACAATTTGTAGGAGTGAGAACCAGTTAACACATTGGTTATTGTTAGAAATGGGGTTCTTGGTTGAAGTGGGTGTGAGCCCTCTTCAAGCTATCACGACAATACTAGTCAAGGTGAACCACAATTGTTGCAAAATAAACCTTGTGGTTAACCCCCTGGTAACGTGGACATAAGCAGTCAGGCTTAACCTAGAAGCAATGTGTAAAGTATTTATGCAACACACAGTCCTAAAGTGAAAACACAAGAACGGTCCCAAACAGATTTAGACAAAGAAATGATATTTTAATAAATAAAACAACACCAAAATGACAAAAATCTAACCAGTAGATCTTGAGATATGCAATTTCAAAGTATTAAAGGAAAAAATGGAGATTTGAACCAGAAAGCGCTGGGGCACTCGGAGTCGGGCTGAAGCCGGTAAATTCAAGCCAGCAAACGGGAGCAGCGCCGGCCTGAAGGACCAAGGTAGGCCGAGTGAACGAGTTACTTTCAGGCTGGGTGCTGAAAATGCAAGAGTTCACAGAGTCGGGAGCGCCCCCAGCCAATGGCCGCTCGTTTTCGTAGCCACAGTGTTGGATGATTGGACAGCCGCGGCGGTAGTGGGAGTACCGGCCGGGCGGTGACGTAGTAGGGGGAGGGGCAGGGTGGGGGGTAGTAATGTATGGATTACGGACTTTTAAAGGTAAGTAAGCATAAAAATAAATAAAACGAATTTCGTTGCACACACTGCATCCCATTTGGTGATACAGTGTGTGCAACGAAATTCTTTTTATTTATTTTTATGTTTACTTACCTTTAAAAGTCCGAAATCCATACATTACTACCCCCCACCCTGCCCCTCCCCACGTCACCGCCCGGCCGGTACTCCCACTACCGGCCACAGCTGTGATTGGAGACGCTTGTCTTCAGAGTCCAGAGGAACTTCAGCGTTGGGATTGGACCGGGGTCACTGTCGTCTGTGTCAGACAAGAGCTATTAAGTGTTGGTGCCGCTGGAGCTGTGGATCGAGGTCTGCTTCGGGACTGGAGTTAGGGAGCCACTGATGGCCCCTGCTGTCATCGTAGTCGGACAGGGGCCGCTGGACTTCGGAACTCCTTGTAGCCTTCGATCATAGTTGCGTGTCGGTGTAGCATCCTGCTACAAAGAACCACAGACACAGGTTCTTATATACCAGAGCTTTATTTTATACAACTTGTCTCGACCCTGTCCCTACTCTAACTGTCCTCATCCTGTTCTGACTCCTCCTTTTCCCCTCAGCCCACCTAGCTCCGCCCACCCCAGCTACTAGACTGTCAACTATATTACAGTCGGGACCTACAGAAGTCGACAATCAGAGCCTCTTCGGCACCATAGTCTGGAATCACTCGCTCGGAGTCAATGAGCGGAAACTTGCAGGAATTGCAGGGAGGAACATACTCTGGCACCTACTGAAATGAAATTAAATGAAATACTTTATTGTATGATTAATTAAAATCCTTTACAAAAACGGAAGAAAATACGAATTAGAAAAAGTTTAGAAATAAGATGAATAAAATCTGAATAAAACAACAAGAAGTTAAAAACCAATGATACTATTAAGTGACTCTACATAGGTGACTTTGTACCAAAAATAGACCGTCTGGAAACCGCTCATATAGGGATTTTAACATGCAGGGGATGCGCAAGTTGCGGAGGGCATATTGTTCCTAGTACAAGTTAGTATAGACGTAAATAGTATTAAAAAGTGCTATGCCAAGTAGTTGCGAGCGCCAGTAGCCCTTTAAACATGATTTATTCAACTGTCACTTCTCTGGCCGATTGTAAAAACATACCAGCAACCGTGTAAAACTTCTCAATTAGTGCGGGCTCCATCAGTTCTATGGTGGTGTAAATGTGCCTTAAGGCCTCCTTGCATGTTCTTACGCCGTGTTGTATGAACCACTGGTTTAAATGGAAAAAAATAAGTGCAGGTACTCACCTGAGATGTGGATAAGGGGGCGGGGTTAGGGGCGTGGCTACATGGGAGGGGCTACGGGCAGTGCTAAGGGTCGGGGCCAGAGGCGCACATTTAATTTGTTTGAGGTGTAATTGGTCTGCAGATATGCACACTGCAGACAACACGCATACAAGAAGAACATATACAGGGACATAGAAGCACTTGCAGGCAGACAGGGTATTTAGTTCATGTGCTTTCGGATCGCATATTCTGATGTCCACATTACAACGCTTGATTCCCTGACCCTTCCCCCTCCCGCCATCTCCCACCCCCATAGCTGTGCTACAGCGTCATCATCACCACCTTTCTCCTCGATCTGGCTCTAATCAAGTGCTGCCTTACTCTGCTATGCCAGCAGGAAGCCTACTCTTAGTTTTGAGTCAGGAGATGTGCCTCTTAGCAGGCATTCTCGCACACTTACAGTGCAATTGTCTCCACGCCATGCCTGCTCTGATTGAATACATATGGGCGTTGCTCAATTAGCAGATCGTAAAAGATTAGCACTCGAGTGCTTCACGAAAACGGACTGACTCCTGAGCTGTGTCACGCTTCTTTCTTTTCAAGCCAAATTGCACGGAGTTGGCTTGCTGCCCCATGAGTACCGGTACTCTCTTTGAGACAAGAATAAGTTCCGGTACTCAAAGGCAGAACATTTAGAAGTGCCGGTATGTGGTTCTGGAAATCTGGACCCTGTTGTTATCCCGATATCGAGGTCCAATACCGTGTCACAAAATATCAACGTACCATGACAAATTTGGTGTCAACAGACCGATAATGATTAGGACATCATTCCTATGCATTTGCATCATAATCGAAGGTTGCTAACACCCCTAAATCATAGTTTCCGTCCCGACCCTTTAGACTCCATTTTGTAAACGACATCCATCTTATGTCTTGCCCTCATGATAAGTCAATTAAAGGTCGAGCTTGATCCAAAAGGACACGTCCACCTTCCCTGACTTCCCCCTGACCTGTCCCAACTGACTCCACCGCCTTCAGCCAGACCTGTTTGGGCAGCTCCTCGCCCAGTGGCCGAATACGATAGCATCAATGCATAACATTCCACAAACCATTCACTACATACAGACCATGCTTTCTGCAAACATGCACCTGTCCACGTTCCTTGTTTATGGCCAGTTTTATGACTAGGAGGTGCCCTTCTTTATTGAGGTTTCATCGATATCTGATGGGAGTTCCGGGCCTAACTGGGTAATCTATCAACGAACTGGACATCTAAAATGTGGGCTTGCTTACATGACTTCGCTCTTTGTATTATTGTAGAAATATGTGTATAGCCATATCATAAACTCAAGAATTCTTGCTCGAAGCTATTACCTTTGTATATAAGGAGAAGGCTGGTTCTGTAAAAACAAACAGTCTCCCGAGAACCTACTATCCGTGTGGTGTACTTCTGGGACACGTGTTACTTGGTAGCTACCAATAAAACTTGATCTTTGACTGCGACTAGAAGACTCCGTGTTTCTGTGGTCCGGAACAAGGGAGAACTCAGAGGTCTTCGGGTGTTATCCCCTGACACCAACGGGTTCCTAAAAACCCGTTACCTCAGTTGGCGCCCAACTCGGGGCGATATCAAGCGGCGACGGTCCAAGCCAGATGTTCGTGAGGAGCTTCGTGTGAAAATTCCAGAGGACGGCCAGCCACTTCAGCGACCCCTGTATGTCGACGTGGTTCCGAAGGTCTTTGCTGCGAGGTTCCCCGCGTCCCGACGGCTACGAAGGACTGCTGCCCTGACTATCGCCTTGTTTTGGACCCAGTGATCCTTGGTAGAGCGAAACGATAGACGAGTCTTCTAGCGACGTCACAGATCTTCAAATACTTCAGTTAAGTATAAGTGGAGCGTCTCCCAGTCCTTAGTTTGTCCTTAGTTTTTGGTATCATTGAGATACGCTTTGATTTGGTACTTGCAAGCCCCGAAGCCGAAGGACTCGTGTTTTCACGAGAAAATATCGTAACAGATAATCCTTTGAAGTTTGAAGCTAGACTAGTGAGCAAAGATGCCTGGTGTTAGCAGACTTGGAAACTTGTTTTGTCTTGGTTGTAGTAAGGACTCCCGATTAGAGGATTCTTGTCCGGTTCCTCCAATTGGAACTCCAACGTATGAGCTCTATGTAAAGCACGGCGTAGGTCCTATCGCATATAATGAAGTATGGATAAAATACACCCGCAAGGATGGTGTTTTAAAATGGCCCCAATATGGTAGTTTTGACTCAGAAATTTTAGATAATTTAGAGGTCAAATTGTTCAAGAAGAAAGCCCGGCCGGCGATGTTTGACTCTTTCCGTTTATGACGTAAAGAGGCCAAACAAAAGGAAATTAAATTAGAAAAGAAAAATAAGAGAGAAAGAGGTATTTCGGTAATGCAAGCCGCGATAAAATTTAAAGACAACGAAGAAGATCAAATGAGTGAGCAGTTGCACAGGCAACGTAAAATGGCAATAGATAAATGCTATCCTGTTTCACCATCTCTTCAGCAAGAGACAGTAAAAGAGCGCGAAAAAGATCCATTAATGGCGCATTTGCTAAGTTCGCCACCACCCTATGTGCAAAATGCCACAGCACCTCCGCAACCCTTAGTTGCACCTCGGGTAACTGTTATACCGGCTTCTTCACAGCACCCACCAGCTGTTCTTCAGCTGGCTTCTATTTCTCTGGTGCAGCCTCCTCAAGGCTCACCGATCACATCTACTTGTCCTCCTGTTTCTCCTACAACTTCGCCTAGCGCACCTTTTATTACTGCTGATACTCGTTCTACGAATGTTTCTGTTTCTGCTTTGCGTGACTCTGTTCTGCCACCAGTTATTCCTCCACTTTCACCTTCCGTCTGGCATAAAATGGCCAGCATTGTTACTAACTTTCCTTCACCACTTTTTCGGTCGCCTAAAACGACCCCTAACACGGAACGAAGACAATTACGAAGCCAAATGCCTGATTACCAGGAAAGGGAGTCATTGAATAAGTTAGCACGGAATTGGGCTATGAATACAGCGAGATATGATGTAGAGTCTGTCATGAACGTCTTCCGTCAATGGGATGAACCAACGCAAAGATACGTTTTTGAACAGATGTGTGTTTTTCTGTGTGAGGATTTGGAAGATAATGGTCAGAAGAGCAACCAGCAAGAGTTGTGTAGTGTACAATTTAAATTTGGGGAGGGTATGATCGTTGGTCCCGATGTTGAAAAAGCAGTTGAGATATTATTATCACATCGAAGTACGGGTGGTAATTCTGGGTCATAATCTGAATGTGGTACATCTAGTAGGAAAAGAGCGAGACAGTACCCCATGAGAGAGGTTCCTCCGGTTTGGAGGGAAGGCGATGCCAATGCAGTACCGCCAATTCCGCCTCATTTCCAGCGTGTATGGGTACATGTCCCCTGGAAAAGATCCGAAGTTTTAGCACTCAAGCAGACACTACCTGATCCTCGTAAAAACCTGACTGGGTATTATAAGGAGTTGTCGCAAACTGCAAGCTCATGTATAATGAATTTAGCGGATATAGACATGTTGTTTGGGAACGTTGTTCCCCATCCTTTATGGAGTAAAATCCGTCATACGGATCATGACCAAGAATTAGGTGACTCGTGGGCGAACATTACAACTACAGATGCTAGACAAGTCGGTGGTTTTAAACCTGAGCCGTTAATAGCTGAACTTCCCGGTAGGATTATCGCGTACATGAAGACAATAATGCCCGAAGTACGCGTAAACTGGGATAAACTCTCTGCGTGCAAGCAAAAGAAAGATGAGAATGTGTCTGACTTTTTCACGAGATTTGAGGAAACTTTCACCGACCATAGTGGTCAGGATATGGCTACCGAGGGTGGCCAAAGATTGTTCGTAGACAAATTTGTACATAATTTGCTTCCTGAACTGTGTACTAAACTAAAAGATTCAGAAAGTGCTTGGGCTGTCTCTACGTCAGCGCAGATTTTAGCAACAGCCCAGTACTATGAAAATAGGCGCAAAGACGAGCTAGATAAGGCAGACAAAAAGACGAAAGATTTAAAAACTAAAGTTCTTCTCCAGCAGGCCTATCCACCTCGTATGGCTAGTCAGCCCAATTATCAGCAACAACAGCAGTATTCGAGAAACGCGCAAGGAAACGAGTTTTCCCATCAGCGTGTTCCGTATGGCCCGAATCAATGTGCGTATTGCAAGGAAGAGGGTCACTTCAAAAGTAATTGTCCGGCTCTTGCGCGACGCTTGAACGGTGTTTCAGGTGTAAGGGGAAGAGGTGTTCAACATGCCCCTAGAGGTAGGGGCCGTGGAAATTTCTCCCAGAACACAACTTCTTTTCAGCCTCAGAATTCCATGAATAGCTTTGACCAACAGAATAATGCATCGTCTAAGTCAGCTCAGTACTATACTGATGACTATTACACCGAACACGATACTGAGGGTAACGATTGCTAGGACAGCCATGGACAAAGAGAGGGAGTCGTTTCAGTTCCAGTAGATCAGAATGGACCTTATGTCGAGGTAATTACATCAGGAGTGTCAGAGCCATTTCTGCTGGATACTGGTGCTACAAAAAGTTCTATTATGCACTCGAAACTTCCTGGCGCACCTTTGTCTGGCGAAATGAATGTCTCAGTAGGTTTCTCTGGCGCCCCTGTTAGAAACCCGATCTCTAATCCTATATTACTTTCTGTTGGCCCATGCGAGTTGGAAGCACGCCTCATTCTTACGACAGGTTGCGGTGAAAATTTGTTAGGTTTGGATTTGCTAAAAAGGTTATATGCGACTCTATACTGTTCCCCCTTGGGAGTACGACTTACTTTAGGTAAGAAAGTAATTTCTCCAATGTATTTGTCAAAGGAAAATATTCCAGCTGAATTTTATCACTTCCTGATATACTTTGGGCTAATGGTTCTAATGATGTCGGTCGTTTGGAGATAGCACCGTATGTCATAACTTTGAAAGCCAACGTTAGGTTGCCACGTATTCCTCAATACAAAATATCTAGCGAATGCGAAAAGGCGTTGTTGACGATCGTTTATGATCTGATCGATAAAGATGTTATCGAAGAAACAACAGGTAACGTTTGAAACAGTCCAGTTTTGCCAGTCTTAAAACGTACTGATCCTTCACAGCCCCCTGTGTATAGGTTTGTGATTGACCTCAGAGAAGTAAATAAGGTAGTTATCCCACAGTTTCCAGTTGTCCCCGACATTACTGCTTTATTGACAATGGTTCCAGCTTCAGCAGCCTGGTTCTCGGTGATTGACCTGAAGAACGCTTTCTTCAGCATCCCGATTGCTGAAGAGAGTAGAGACCTTTTCGGCTTCAATTTAGGAGGACGAAGCTTCCGCTTCAAGTGCGCTCCTCAAGGCTACTGCGAAAGCCCATCAATATTCAGTCAGGCTCTGAAAACACAATTAGACGCAATTGTGCTGCCAGATGGGTCAACTTTGATTCAGTACGTAGACGATCTGCTTATCGCTGCAGACACTGAAGCAATTTGCAAACATGCCACATTGTCATTATTGCATCACTTATGTGACATGAAGCACAAAGTCTCTCTTTCCAAACTACAATTTTGCCGACAAGAAGTAACCTACTTAGGTCACATCTTATCGAAGGAGGGAAGGAGACTGACACCAGAAAGAATACAGGCAATCGCAGAACTAAGTGCCCCAAGGACACAGAGAGAGGTTCGAGCCTTCTTGGGCATTACATCGTACTGTAGACAATGGATACCGAATTTCTCACTACTAGCTAAACCCTTGCTGGCACTACTCTGCAAAGACACACCCAATCCTATGCCTTGGTCTGAAGATTGTCAGACGAGTTTCCACGAGTTGCGTGATGCATTGTGTTCGGCTCCTGTGTTGGGAAACCCCAACTACAGTAAGCCTTTCACATTATACGTCCATGAGAAGGAAGGTTGTGCATTATCAGTCTTAACGCAATACTTTGGGGACAAACAGCGCCCATGCGCGTATTTTTCGGCAACTCTAGATCCTGTGGCTAAAGCCCTTCCAAGTTGTCTGAGAGCAACCGCCGCAGCAGCTGTCTGCATTCGACAGTCTGCTGGATTAGTCATGAATAATACTCTGATCGTTATGGTTCCGCATGCAGTAGACATTCTGCTAAATAGGACAAAGACACAACACCTCACTAGCGCTCGACTATCCAGTTACGAACTTACACTGCTAGCAAGTCACATCCACATAAAGAGGTGTGATACACTCAACCCCACTACGCTACTTCCCATCCCGACAGAAACAGACACAGACAAGATTGATAACCATGACTGCTGCTTTAGGACAGAAGAAGAGACAAAAGGGAGAGTAGACTTACAGGACACTCCCCTTCCCGAATGCAATGATACTTTATGGGTTGATGGTTCATGTTTCAAATTGCCGAATGGTGATACGACTACAGCATATGCCGTAACGACATTACACACCATTGTAGAGACCGCGCGCATCTCCCACAATTCTGCACAAGCCGCAGAACTTATTGCGCTTACTAGAGCATGTGTGTTGGCGAAAGGAAAGCGAGTGAATGTGTACACTGACAGCCAATACGCCTTTGGTGTGGCTCACAGTTTTGGGAGATTGTGGCGTGAACGTGGGTTCCTTACGTCACATGGTGCAAAGATACAACATGGTCAGCTAGTTAATAAACTCCTTGAGTCACTGACCTTGCCACTACAAGTTGCCATCATGAAATGCAGTGCACACAAAAAGATTCAGGATGATGTTGGCCGCGGGAATGCATTTGCAGACGAGGTTGCAAAAGAAACTGCAAGGAACACAATGAGTCGAATGTATGTTGTGGGTCCCGCTAGATGGGTTACTGATGTGGGAATGTGTGAGGACACCATTGAAAGCGTGAAATCTATACAAGCCGAGGCCACTGAGAATGAGGTGAATGAATGGAGAGAAAGCACAGGTAGATTGGATACGAATGGTTGTTGGGTCGAACTATCAGAACACCAGCGATAGCTATTACCTAATGCATATGTACTTGCAGTAGTAACAATGGCTCATGGAATTGCACACATCAGTTCGAGAGGAATATGTAAACTATTGGCCCCAGTATGGCAGAATAGTAATATCCCAAAATATGCAGAGAATGTGGTCAGAAACTGTATGGTATGTTTAAAGTACAATCCCGGTAGGGGAACCCCAACTCCAGCTGGTCATTTTGCGCCTCCAACGTACCCGTTCGAGGTTCTGCAGCTCGATTTCATCCACATGGAGAGGTGCAACAATCTGAAATATGTGCTCGTTGTTGTTTGCGCCTTTTCAAGGTGGGTGGAAGCGTACCCCCTTAAGGACAATACCGCCTTGTCAACTGCCAAAGCCCTTGTCAAAGAGTTCTTCCCGAGGTTTGGTATGCCTAGAATTGTCTGGAGTGATAACGGAAGTGAATTCGTAGGATGCGTGATGAAGAGAGTGTGTGAGTGTCTAGGCATACACCAAAAATTCCACGCTGCAAATCACCCCCAATCAGCTGGATTAGTAGAGTGCTACAATGGCACTTTAAAACTCAAACTAGCCAAGATCCAAGCCAGTACAGGTCTTAAATGGCCCGACGCCTTGCCTCTAGCACTCTTGTCAACCAGAATGACTGTCCATTCCAGATTAGGACTTAGCCCCCACGAGATAGTGTTTGGCCGCCCAGCCAACGTCTGGGGCGTGCCAAGACCAAAGAAACTCAGTGAAATAGAACACCCCGTACTGCTTGACTACTTGTGCGAATTGACAACTAAATTGCGTGTTTTACACCAACAGGTTCACAGTTCCTCTCCGCCAGCCTCTGACGATCCAGGTCACACCATCGTACCCGGCACGTGGGTTTTGGTGCGGAACTTCCAGCGCACCAACAACGAACAACCGAGGTGGACCGGACCGCACCTGGTACTTCTTTCCACGAGATCTGCTATTCGGGTGGAAGGCAAAAAGAACTGGGTACATGGGACCCATTGTAAACGGGTCCCTCTGCCCCTTCCATACGACCGGTGGGTCAATAAAGGACTTGCCGACTCCGAGACAGAATCCGTACCTCGCTTAATCCCTTTCAGCGATGCACGTTTGAAAGAAACTAGTACCGAAAAGGAGAGTGATCATATTTTACAAGGACTTGTGTCACAGTCTATGCAATTGGACACTACCGAACCCGAGACATTGTTTGAAGACCACACCGTACCTGGGAAACGACGGTACAACCTAAGGTCTAGACAAAGATACTAATAAAAATGCAAACTAATGTGAATTTCTTTTCCCCTAAGAACTATTTTTGATTTTTCAGCTCTCTCGTCCCAGGGAACTTGCTCATTTTTGATTTTCGAACCGCCATCCGGTTCTGCTGCTAGGGTCGCGGTTGAAGTCTGGGGAGTGCAACTGGGGAAGTTTTAGGTCCACGGGAGTTACCCCGGACTGAACAGAGCGCGCTCCCTGGCAGAATCAATCTACCACCGCGGGCAGCAACTAGAGGATGGAGTTTCCTAGGGTAGAGAGACCTATCAGACTCACGAACTTTGAAAAACAGTTATGCACGATACTGTCCAAAAGAAGATTCCTGATAATATGTGTTTTAATGTTATGTAGCATAGTTGTGTTTTTGACTGGTTATACTCTATTCGTATTTAAAGTTACCTTTTTGAATGACACCCAGCCACCACCTCCTCCTACTATTTCTCCACACTACTTTCACCCTCTACCTGGACACGAGTCTGCCCGAAGACTCGAATTTGTAAATAACTCTTTCATTCAACTCCTACACCAACACCAATCCATAATGAACACATCAAACTGTTGGATATGCGGACTCATGCCACACACAACCAATAAGGGGATCCCATACTTCATTCTGCCATTCAGTTATTATGGTTCTCTGTGGGCTTTCCAGACCATGTTCCTATTCGCCCTAGAACCATACCCGACCTGTTCCACTGAGAGCGATTCCAGTAACAAGGCACTAATTGCAGGGATAAGAAATATGAGTAGGGATATCGACACATATCTGACAATCCCCAAAGATGAACTCAGTCCCTACACCCGTTGGAACGTGACCAAACATGGGGTTTACCTGATCAAGAGCCAGGCAGCAAAGAAATCCCGCCCAGTTTGGGTAGTGCCCCACCGAGGTCATTTATGTTTACAGGGTATTGGTAGGGATCCCACAGCACAGTTAGGAAAGAGCATTTGCACAGAAACATACGTGTTCGCTTCCCGAACTTCCCCTATACTCTTAGCAGCCAAAGGCACGTATTTCGTCTGCCACGACCAAGCCTACACGTGGTTGCTCCCTGACTTCTCAGGTACATGTTTTATCTCATTTCTGCTGCCTCCCACCTACACGGCCAGAGCAGATTACCATCGGACAAGGACAGCTAGGGGTGTCGTGAGTAAAGACGACACCGCAAGTCAGGAATTCGCTGACTTTACAAAGGGTTTTCTGCCATTTTGGGGGCCTATGGTGAACAGCAGGAATATTCGTCAATTAGCAAGGATAGTTGAATCCGCCGTGATTGAAACGGCCGGAGCCCTTGGCAATTTGACAACCGAGCTTCAGTCGGATCGACTTATGACCCTTCAGAACCGAGTTGCCCTAGATATCATACTCGCCGATCGTGGTGGTGTGTGTAGAGTCATCCAATCCAGTTGTTGCATTTTCATCCCTGATAACGCACCGACAGTGTACCAGGCCATCTCTAAACTACATGAAATATCTGGTTCCCTTCACGTTGAGAAAGGGGATTGGTCCTTGCTGGGGTGGTTCTGGGAACTGATCACCGGCTGGGGATGGAAAACACTGATCTTCATTGGGATGATCTTAGCACTTCTGTTTATGTTCTGCCTATGTGTACAGTGCGCTCCTGCACTATGTGGCCTCTGTGCTACTTCGTGTGTACGGAAGCCTGTGTCAAGGGACGAACGGAGTAACAGAATGATGCTACAGCAGCATCTCCACGAATTTCTTCATACCGATTTGGACTCAGATTAACGTGAGTTATTGCCTTACATAAGGGCAAAAGGAGGGTCTGTGGTTCTGGAAATCTGGACCCTGTTGTTATCCCGATATCGAGGTCCAATACCCGTGTCACAAAATATCAACGTACCATGACAAATTTGGTGTCAACAGACCGATAATGATTAGGACATCATTCCTATGCATTTGCATCATAATCGAAGGTTGCTAACACCCCTAAATCATAGTTTCCGTCCCGACCCTTTAGACTCCATTTTGTAAACGACATCCATCTTACGTCTTGCCCTCATGATAAGTCAATTAAAGGTCGAGCTTGATCCAAAAGGACACGTCCACCTTCCCTGACTTCCCCCTGACCTGTCCCAACTGACTCCACCGCCTTCAGCCAGACCTGTTTGGGCAGCTCCTCGCCCAGTGGCCGAATACAATAGCATCAATGCATAACATTCCACAAACCATTCACTACATACAGACCATGCTTTCTGCAAACATGCACCTGTCCACGTTCCTTGTTTATGGCCAGTTTTATGACTAGGAGGTGCCCTTCTTTATTGAGGTTTCATCGATATCTGATGGGAGTTCCGGGCCTAACTGGTTAATCTATCAACGAACTGGACATCTAAAATGTGGGCTTGCTTACATGACTTCGCTCTTTGTATTATTGTAGAAATATGTGTATAGCCATATCATAAACTCAAGAATTCTTGCTCGAAGCTATTACCTTTGTGTATAAGGAGAAGGCTGGTTCTGTAAAAACGAACAGTCTCCCGAGAACCTATTATCCGTGTGGTGTACTTCTGGGACACGTGTTACTTGGTAGCTACCAATAAAACTTGATCTTTGACTGCGACTAGAAGACTCCGTGTTTCTGTGGTCCGGAACAAGGGAGAACTCAGAGGTCTTCGGGTGTTATCCCCTGACACCAACGGGTTCCTAAAAACCCGTTACCTCAGGTACTCAGTACCGGTGAGTACCGGCCCATTTAAAGCACTGGTATGAGCATAGTTCTTAGATACATGCGCCTTGGGGACAACAAAGCTGGGCAACAGCAAATGACATGTTTTGCAAATTCTAAGTAATGTTGGCACAGACAACAGCCGGACCCACTTGACGACCAGTTTTTCCAGTGGGCTCTAAACAGACCCCCCCAGGATAAAGCGGCATGGATTAGCAAATTTAGCGGCACAAAAATGGAAATTTAGCGGCACAAATATGGAAATGTAGTGGCAATTTAGCAGCATTTTATTTGGCTGTTTTTCCTACAACAAACACAGATATCTTAGTTTTTTGTGTTTGTGGTCTGTGTGTGTTGGTTCCTGGTGTGTTTGTGGTCTGTGTGTGTTGGTCCCTGGTGTGTCTGCGGTATGCGTGTGTTGGTCCCTGGTGTGTTTGTGGTCCGCGTGTGTTGGTCCCTGGTGTGTTTGTGGTCTGTGTGTGTTGGTCCCTGGTGGGTTTGTGGTCTGCGTGTGTTGGTCCCTGGTGTGTTTGTGGTCTGTGTGTGTTGGTCCCTGGTGTGTTTGTGGTTTATGTGTGTTTGTGGTCTGTGTGTGTTGGTCCCTGGTGTGTTTGTGGTCTGTGTGTGTTTGTGGTCTGTATGTTTGATGCCTGTGTGTGTTGTTCTGTAGTGTGTCTGACGCCTGTGCCGCCGGGTCACTGATGCCCTTGAACTCTCTGAAGCTGCTGCTGTCTGCGGACACTGAGCCTTCCTAGGGCCCCTCGGGGCCCCGGGCAGTGCATGTCTGCAGACAAGGGCCCATCCGGGAGCCAGGAGAGTGAAGGAAGCCCCCAGAAGGGCTGGGGCAGGGTCAGGCTTCCGGCAGGGACGGATCCCCTGGTCTGCAATTGCATTAAATGTTCCTGTAATTACAGACAGGGCTTTCTCTGAAAGAGCCATCAGTGACAGCCCCTCCCCCCCCCCCCCGGCGGGCACTTTTGTAAAAGTCGCTGCATTTTCCCTGCATGTTATGTGTAAGTGCTTCCAATTCAGGAGGTGGACTGGGGAAGTCTGGGTGAACAACTCTCGCCGCGGGATGTAGTTGATAGTAGAGTAAAGTAACCATAAGTGATAGTCCTGCTCAGCCCTGAAAATCATCCAGACTAACAAAGGGGCATATTATCAAGGGGGTTTATCTCCGCTTTTTTGGCTATCGCTAACACCAGTTAGCGACAGCTAGTAGGAGACAGCGACCATCTTGGGCCCCGCTTTGCATGTCAGTGATATTTATCACTAATGACATGCAAAGTGGGCGTGCCAAGATGTTAGTGACTGGAAACAGTCGCTAACATCGCTATCTCCTATTACCAACTTTTGGAGATAGTCGCGCTAAGCGCGAATATCTCCAAAAGCTAACACCTGCCCCTGAGCAGTACTTAGCCATGTTATCCAATGGTAGGTGGATAACATGGCTAAGAGCATTAGCTCGGTAATGCATGAATATCGCTGACTTTTCAGCGATATTCATGCATTTCGGCCGATTTTTATCGCTTAGGAGATATACCTTGATAATAGCAAGGTTCCTAAGCGATAAAAATCGCCGCAGCTCGGCGATAAAAATATCGCCGCTAAACCAACAAAGCGATAATTATCGCTAGTTGTTGGTAATATGCCCCAAAGTCCCCCCAGGGAAATAGTCTCCATCAGTGTCAATGTCTGCCTGCATTAATGTGCTACGGGTTAGTCTTCTACAGTAGGAGGAAGGAAGCAAGGCAATGTACCGAGCCGGCAGGAGTGGTTGGTTCTCTCTACAAGACAAGGCCCAACCTTCTAACCTGTAATGACCCCATACCCCTGATGCTTGATTCGTGCCCTGAGTTTCTGGGCCTTTGCATTTTCTTTCAGCTCTTTGAAAACCGTCCCCGACAGAATGCAAATCATTGGTACCTCCCACGTAACTGACTTAAGTGCGCCTAGATAATAGGAAGTTTCAAAACCACAAGAACTGGTTGGCGTTTTCCTGTTTGTCGTCTCTGGTGACATAACAAAATAGAGTGTGTGATGCAACGGTGAGTTGCTGCCAAAATGTGGTACAGTCACAATTGTATCAACATCTCTGTAATGCACGATAACGACTTTTGGGGCTGTTCTGTTCTAAAAAAAACACCTGCAAAAATAAATGTCTAGAAACATGCCAGTTGTTTCACTCTTCGGCCCTCATTCAGAGCGGACATAAATACCGCGATTGGGCGCTAAGACTGCACTCAATCCGTTTTTTACAGGTAACAAAGCATGTGTGCAATTTTTTTGGGGCATTTTTCACCAGGTAACATCCGGTGACATTTGCAAAGGGAAAACTCGCAGGAAATAGGGGAAACCAGACAAATTCAGATGCGCGATCGCTTTTATTCCTCACATTGGGCCAGATGTAGGAGCCCTAATACCGGTCGGTACCGACCGGTATTTGGGATTTGACATGTAGGGGGCCTCATATTTACAGAATCGGTATATATTTAGCGATTCAGTAAACTTACAGAATCGGTAAAATACCGAATCGGTAAATTTACAGATTCTGTAAATCCATATGTAGGTGGCACCACAGGCCCTTAAGAGTCGGTATTTACCACCCAATCCTATTGGGTGGTAAAATACCGAATTCCAGTGCACATGCACATCTGTGCATGTACACCTATGCCATGTGACACACAGACATGCCCTTAGGCATGTCTGTGTGCCACATGGCACACAAGCCTGCAATTGGGGTGCTACAGGGTGTCAAAGTGACACCCCATTCCCCCTGCCAGGATTCGGTATTTACCGATTCGGTAAATTCCTATGGGCTTCAAGGCCCATAGGAATCAATGGGAAATACCGATTCGGTATTTACCGAATCGGTAAATACAGAATCTTACAGAATCGGTAATTGCAAAAGTAAAATTACCTACATCTGCCTCCTTCCAATTTACCTACTCTTAAATACCGAATCGGTATTGTTAGCGCGGGATTTCTGGTCTATTGTTGTTAATCCAGATCCCAATTCAGGTCGACTAAATCGTTGGTACCTGTCATTAAGTAAAAGGCAATCCACTACTAGGTTAATCAAGAAAGAACTTACGCCACTCTAAAGAACCACTTACTACAGATAAGTTTTAAAAGTTTATTATAAAGTCAAAGCTATCTGGAGATACAGACATCTCAGAATAAGATTCAAGAGATATACGGGAATCAATACAAACAAAAATTCTCTAAATGCTCTTAATCTGCAAAATGATATCACTAAAACAAATTCAAAAAGCATTAAAGTTGCCAACATAGACACAAGCTGTAGCTTATGAGTCATTTACAGAAAGGAAAAATTCAGGTTAAACTGTCCCTACACTAGACTAAGTGACATCCCTACCTAGCAGATCTTTACCTAAAAAGGTGTCAGCCGTGGTGACTTCCAAAGAAGTTCACACACTTCTCCTAGTCTTCGTTGTAAAATCGATCTCTTGTAGTTAAACTATCTGCCTACCCATCCGCTCTCTTAGGCTCCTCAGACCATCTGCTCTGCCTCCACCCCGGGGTGCTGTCCCTAATACAAAATCACATTTCCAATAGGAACGCCCCTGGAGACGCCTCTCACGTGGTGTTGGTTCTGGCGGCAAATTCCATACTGGTACTCCTCGGGACCCTTCGTTAAAGTTGACCTTGCTTCCCAGGCCTCTCTCCGGCAAGACGGTACCCCCTAAAAATTCCTGAAGACTCCTACAGGCCTGTGCCTGGCTCTCTTGAACAAAAGCCTATTCATCACTTTCTGATTAGGCTCCCTCGCACCTGCAAAAGACACTTTCTCTGTAGGCCTCAAATTCCGGCCTCCACCATATCTTTAAGTCGTAAACCATGTAACAGGCTCTTCGTTCGTGCTCTGTGCGACCTCTCCTTAACGAGCACATGCAGATCAAAGAAGTGACTTTATCTCTTCAGGCCTACTAAAATTACATGAAACGGGCCTCTGCACTCTGCACATTTAATTTCTTTGTTTAAACGGTATTCTAACTAACACATATTACTATAATGTAACACATCTATTTAAAACATTTTTCAATTCTATGATTAATAATACTTTGCAGTAAAATGACATTAGAATTCAAGTTACTTAAAAGTGTAGCAGCATCTTTCGTTTCTTGTGAAATGCCATGTGGCCTACACATTTCCATGGTTTGCAGAGTTACATTTCTTTTTCACACAGCCACATAACGTGAGACTCCAACATCATTCTGACATTTCTACAAACCTCTACATTAGTTTTTCACACTGATATATGTATCCCTACTCTAATTACACTCATATAAATATTTTCACTCTATAAGTTGGCACTCTTGTATATTCTACACTAAACTAATACTACGTGCTTGTAAATATGGTGCACTTCTACATTTTTTCAGATTTGTGCTCTCTCAATCCCCCCTTTGATGACTTCCAGTAGTCATCATCATCACGACACCCTCTCTAAGGTATAGAGTATCAAACTGAAGTCGTTGCAAGATTCCCTCGTTTCATCTCTTCTAGAGCCCTCAAACTCCTGTACTGATTCTCCTGCATCGCAGCTAATCTCCTCCCCTGCTCTCGCATGGATCTCTGCAACCTGTTTGCTCTATACCATTTGTACAGTCTCACCAATCCCCACAAAGTGATTATACAAATCACTATTATGATGATAGGTTTCAGTATGTACCAAACGATATTCTGTCCTAGGTTGGCAAACCAACCTCCAACTTTACCCATTCCTTGACCTACCTTTTCCCACACTGTTACCTTTGTCAAATCCTCTATCTCATGGTGTATTTCAGTAATGTTTTGTATGTATTTTTCTAGAGGTTTTGAATTGTCTGGAATGTAAGTGCAACATTCCTGGACCTTCAAAGCCTTACAGACTCCTCCCTCTTTGGCTAACAGAACGTCTAGAGCAAGTCGGTTCTGAAGAACCATTGCCCTTATCGATTGCATCTCTCCTTCCACCAGCATTAGTGATCTAGCAGTACTGGCAGATAATCTATCTACGACTGTTGCCAATCTTCTAATCTTAACATCATTTAGTGCTATCCCTAAAATAGGAAACATAGCACCAAACACATCTCCAACTACCTCCTCAACGCTTACATCCCTTCTTCTCCTAGTTTGTTTTCCTCTCTTTTTGGTTTCTAAGTCCTCAGCATGGTATATCTTGGGAAAGACAATCGCTAAATAGCATGATCCGTACCAATTATCTGGTAGTTTCACATATGCATTCCTCCCACAAATGAAGTATACATTTGGAATCACCTGCATTTCCTTCAAGAAGTCCTTAGAGTAATACTCTAACTGAAAAGCGTGTTCACAACTTACTTCTCCCACAAACACATTTTCGTAATAGGTTTGACCCCTATGTATACACAGTTTCCCCCTTTTCTCTCGATCTAAAGCTATTGGACCATTACTACCCTTTCTTTGGTGTGACCTTTCTTCCTCGGTCCAATCTGTTTTCCATTGACCTGAAGATTTCAAAATCTTCTGCCTCCTATATCGAGCATCCACCTGTCCTATAAACTTTTTCTCAATTTCTGACACGGTACAAGTCAAATTATTTCTTCGAGCATGTGAAGTATCTAAAGTTCTCCATGGAAGGAAAAATTTCTGTAACCTGTCTTCACTCTTGTAATAATCCCATTTATTGAGGTGCTTGTAATTTGGCACCTCTGGCAATACCGAGTCAAAGTTCGAGAAGTAATACTCGAAACCATCCCTTTCATAAAATATACTCAGCAGCAAACTACATGTGATTCCATAGGTTAATGGAAGATGGTGATACCTGATGCCTTCATCTACAGAAGCTGGCAACTGCATACAGACATAGCAGTTCTTCGCCTCCATGACATCAATATATTGATAAAGCAATTTGGCATAAGCATTTGATTTACAATTCCCCTGTGATTCGTCTGCATGTAATCTCTTAATCTCAGCATCTAACAAAGCTTTCTCTTTCGCTGTGTTTTCCCCCTGTTTGCCAGCCGCAGGAGGCTTCTGTGTTGATACACTTTTTTCTTCCTTTGCTGTTTTCACATCATTTTCATGTCCCACTACATATGATATAGTAACCACTAACACTATAAGAGAAATCACTACCACTAAAAGTGTGCCTATTATGCATTTTGCCCTGCGGTTCGGGTTGCCAGCCTCCATGATCTCAAGACAGTGTAGCTCTGGTTTTCTTTCACAGTACAAAGTCTCTTTTCTTTGCTTCTCCAATCTTTCGAACCACACCTGGAAGCTGGAAATCCCCTCCGCAGAAACAGTCTCTGAGTTCTGTAGCAATAGACAACCTTAGTTCTTCTCCATCCTCTAAAATGGAAATCCCTAATTTCTTCTTCTTCTTTCTGGCGTTAGGTTATCTCTCAATCTGTATTTACAATGTTCTTTGCAGGGCCTTTAGCAATCCGAAATTATGCGTGTTCCAAGAACTCCCACCACTTGCTCGAATATTTCCAAACGAAGAAGGATTCCCTCAAGTATTGGACACCTTGAACAGCAACACGGAAATTCAACTGTGTTTAGGATCAAGTCACTTATTCCGCTCAAGAGAGGAGGATAGACGATGTTGAGTGTCAGCAGCCCTTCGACCTCCACCCCTGGTATCAGCAACTCTACTTCCACTGTTATGAAGGGGTCAGTTCTGGTCAGGGTCACTTTCCTCACCCTCCCAGTTCTGCTTCCTTCGGACATCTGTAGCGAGGTAGGTCCACTCAGGAGTAGCGTATCTTCTGCAAGGCACCCGCACCCTCCTTGATCTTCTCGGACCTTCCTGTTCTTGTCCTTGGGCACTTTCTTCTGGATCTGAGTCTTCGGATATAGGAGCAAGAGTTCTCTCTGGAGTTGGCTTTAAGTTCGGCCTCTGTTTTCCTTCGGGCCAACTAACTTCTCCACGTCTTGTTCTCCTATTTCTTGTCCTCACACTCTGTTCTTGATCACTCTGGTACTGGTCTGTGTCTGAGTCGTAGTCACAACAACTTTCCCCTTCTGTGGCAACTTCAGTTTCACTGCCGTTCTGTCTTCCTTCTTCTTCTGGATCCGTAGCGCTCCCAACTTCTTCAGACACCCCCACAGCTTGACTGATCCCCTCTGGTGGCTCACCGCCCACTACTGAATCTTCCTCTACGAGAGGAGCTGTTTCTTCTAGTGGTGCTGGAACTCTTCGAGTATGGGAAGCGTGGATCCAATTTGGCAGTCCTCCGCACTTCACTGCAGTGTTCGTAGTTAAAATGATCTGGTAAGGCCCCTTCCAGCGCACGTCTAAGCAGTTCTTCCGGACGTGCTTCTTCACCACAATCCAGTCACCTGGACATAGGTCGTGGCATTGATTTCTTGAAGATGGAACTTCTGCGGCCTGTACCTGAAGAGACACAGAATGAATGGCGTCAGACAACCCCTTGCAATAATCCAGGATCAGGTCATCTGTAATGTTCAGTAATGCAGTTGTGGGGACAGTTGGAAGTCTCATTGCCCTCCCCATCAACACCTCGTGTGGAGAGAGACCTGTCCTCCTGTCGGGTGTGCTACGCATACTCATAAGGACCAAAGGAAGAGCATCAGGCCAACTTAAGGAAGTTGATGAACATACTGTAGCAATTCGACATTTCAGCGTCCCATTTATCTGCTCCACGATACCTGAAGCCTCTGGTCGATAGCTACAATGCAATTTCTGATCAATGTTCAATGCAGAGCAAAGCATCTTCACAACTTCGCTGTTAAAATGTGTTCCTCTGTCCGATTCCAGAGAGGCAGGCACCCCGAAGCGCGGTATCAACTCTCTAAGCAACAACTTTGCTACTGTGAGTGTATCGCACCTGCGTGTAGGGTATGCTTCAACCCATCTGGAAAATATGCATACAACCACCAGGACATACCTAAGGCGGTTGACCTTTGGCATCTCAATAAAATCCAATTGCATTCTGTTGAAAGGCCCCCCAGACCTCCCAATGTGACTCAGTGTAACTGGTGTTCTTTTCCCTATGTTCAACTGCTGACAAGTAACGCATCGCTTACACACTGCTTCTGCTGCAATCCTAAATTTTGGGCAATACCAAGTCTGCCTGAACACCCTCAGCATGGCATCTCTTCCCAAATGCACTGGACCATGTATCTGTCGCGACATTGGGTTCACTAATTCCTCAGGCAATACTGCCCTTCCATCTGCTGAAACCCAGAAATCCATTTCGCTTCTCACACACCCTGCTGTTTCCCACGCCTGCTTCTCAGATTCCGGTGCATTGTCTTGCATTTGTTTCAAATCTTCCCAAGTATCAACAGTTTCCAACATCATGCTTAGTTCTGTCTTTTCCTGAGCCCCACCTACTTCCACCTCCGTGAAAGAATAACCATGCTCGCAACAATAGCGGGCAACTTCGTCTGCATATCTATTTCCTTGTGACACAAAATCTGTATTTTTTGCATGGGCTACACATTTCACAATTGCAATTGCGGCTGGACCTTGTAATGCTTCCAACAACAGCCGCACAAATTCTCCATTTCGAATAGGCGAACCAGAGGAGGTCATGTAACCCCTCTGAGACCACAATTGCCCGAAATCATGAACTACACCGAAACCATATTGGCTATCAGTATATATGGTGACTCTAATTTTATTACCTGCTATACAGGCACGTGTCAATGCAATGATTTCTGCTACCTGTGCGGAGTGTACTCCTTCCAGGCAAGCGGCTTCCACAACTCCAGTAATGGTGCAAACAGCATAAGCTGCTCTCAACCGACCAGTATCGTCTCTTAAACATGAGCCATCAACAAAGAAAATTTCATCGGGGTCAACCAGCGGCTCATCCACAATATCTGGTCTGGGCTTCGTGCATAGTTCAGTCACATCAAGGCAATCGTGATCTTCACATTCTTCGCCTTCTATATCATTAGGAAGTGGCATCAGTGTTGCAGGATTCAAAACAGAACACCTCCTAAGGGTCACGTTTTCCGCAGCAAGAATAACTTGCTCGTAGCGCGTGAGCCTACTATTAGTCAAGTGCTGTGTCTTGGTCCTGGTCATTAACAGTTCCACAGAATGAGGTACATACACCACTAACTGGTGTCCCATCACAATGCTTTCACAACGCTCAATGCTGACACCTGTTGCAGCAACGGATTTGAGACATCCGGGCAACGCTGCGGCTACAGGATCTAGAGTAGCCGAAAAGTATGCAACTGGTCTACGGGCATTTCCATGGACTTGCACTAAGACTGACAAAGCACAGCCCTCTCTTTCGCAGCAGTAGAGTGAAAATGGTTTCTCATAGTCTGGCATCCCCAAAGCCGGAGCACGACACAAGTCATCTCTCAGCTGTAGGAACGCCATCAAGCACTCATTGTCCCATGGTACCGGATCACTCACCTCCTTGTGCGTCAGTTTCTGTAAGGGTTTTGCTTTCAGTGAAAAGTTAGCTATCCACTGTCGGCAATAACCAACCATTCCTAGAAACATCCTGACTTCTCTCTGTGTTGTAGGCGAGTTCATCTTCATGATTGCCTCTATTCTATCTGGTGACACCTTGCGCTTTCCTTTTTCTATCCGGTGACCCAAGTACTGTACTTCTGTCAGACAGTACTGTAATTTGTTCGGAGATACCTTGTGTCCATTTGCAGCTAAATGGTTCAATAAGGCAATGGTATCTTCCTTGCAAGCTTCTTCTGTTCCTGACGCAACAAGTAGGTCGTCTATATACTGGACCAGAACCGAGTTCTGTGGCAGCACTAGACTTTCAAGGTTCTTTTTCAACAGCTGGTTGAAGATTGAAGGGCTATCTGTGAACCCCTGTTGGATTCTACACCATGTTAAGACGCGATTTTCCATTTTAAACGCAAAAAGATACTGGCTTTCTTCATCTAATGGGATTGAAAAGAAGGCCTGACAAAGGTCTATCACTGTGAACCACTCAGCTTGGAATGGTATCTGAAACAATATCACTGATGGATTCGGTACCACTGGACAACATGAAACAACAATGTTATTAATTTTTCGAAGATCCTGTACTATTCTAAATTTCCCACTAGGTTTCTGCAAACCCATAATCGGGGAGTTGCATGGACTTCCCACGATTTCCTTCAGTATTCCCTGTTGAATCATAGAATCGATCACAGGTTTTATTCCTGCAATCGTCTCTTGGGACAGTTTGTATTGAGGCGTTCTTGGATATTCGACATTTGGTTTCACCATGATCTTCACTGGCTCTACCCCTTTGACCAATCCTATCTCTTCTCCTGTAAAATCCCATACTTCTGATGATACTGCCTCGCGTAAGTCCCAAGGAAGGTCCTCCACAGTCAGAGTAGGATACAGTTCTATGCATGTTCTTGAATTAGCAACCTTAAAAGTCGCATCATCGTCTGTAGTCTGTACCTCCACTCCCTGAGGTGTGCAGTATATGGTGCAGTTCAATTTGCACAATAAGTCCCTTCCTAACAGACACACAGGACTTGAATCATATACTACAAACTGATGTTCATTCATGTAGTTTCCGATTTTCACTGACACTGGTTCCGTCAAAGGGCTAGTCATTCTCTTGTTTGCGACTCCTACCACCTGAATGGTTTCCCCCGACATTGGTAGATCCGGAACCACTGCTGATCTCAAAGTTGATCGAGTAGCTCCGGTATCCACTAAGAATGTTGTAGGACACCCTGCCACTTCAGCCTCAACAAACGGTCCTCTTTGATCCACTTCCAGAACTGCCCCAAGGGTGCAGTCCTCTTCTTTGCTTACACGTTGTCCAGTCAATGGATCAATGTAGTAACATCTTTCCTCATCTATGAAAAGAGGCATTTGTCTAAAGACCTTTCCCCCTGTCGAAATCTTTGGTGGCTGCGGAAACTGAGCTTGTGGAGCCGAAGTCCCCCCTTTGGCCACATTACTTCGTGTCACTGTCGCCCTTTGGACTGGGACTTCCTGGACTTCCTCCTCTACCTCTAACTCTCCGTTTTCAGGGTTATAGGGACACTCGCGTCTCCAATGCCCCACCTGGTGACACTGGTGGCATTTTGTCGTTTTCTTCAACGTAGCAATGTCTATTCTAGGTCTCGAGTTTTCCTCGCTGTCTTTGTTCTGATTATTCAATTTCCGTCCCATTGTCCCTGTTCCCTGCTGCTGTCCACCCTTTCCAGCTGACTGCATCTGCACCACCACAAGCTTCTCTTTTAGCTTCTTTGCTTTGGAATCTATTTCATCACTGCAGTACCTTGCGTACCTCAAAATCTCATCTAATGGTCTGTTTTGCCAACAAATTAAATGTTGCTGAATCATCAAACAAATATCAGGTCTCAACCCCAAAACGAACTTTGACACAAACTGACCTATATCCTTGGGGTCCATTACATCGAGTCCACTGTATTGTTTGAATGTTTTCAGCAATCTCTCATAAAACTCATGAACTGTCTCCTTGGGTTCCTGTCTTGTTCGGTCTATTTTTACCCAATCTATGTCTTGTGGTGGGACTTTATCCTTCAGCCAAGTTATTACCCTTTCATATTTCAACATTACAATTTCAGACGGTCCATTTGTAGAAGCATCCCTTTCTGGTTCCACAGTTGGCCACTCGACACTAGTCTTGCATGCTGTCCACAAATCTCCTGGGACCACAATGTCAAACAAAGTGTTCAAATCAATCCACAATACCTTTGAGATTTTCACAAACCTTTCTACCTGTTTGTACCACTCAACAGGATTGTCCCTTAACTTCGGAAATGAGTTGGTAAATGCAGCCAAATCTCCACTAGTCCAGGGCACATGTACATAGTTCCCATTCGATATTTCTCTCAAAGGAAATGCCTCCATCCGCATTACCCTACTTTCCGGAGACATCACACTTGTGCTCCGTCTGACAGTACCCCTTTTGGACCACCTCTCTTCCCATTTGTCCAGATCTCTCCACACTCTTATTCCTGTTATCAGCTCCCTTATGTGTGTTTTTAATCCTGTAGTTGTCTTCTCATCTAAGTCTTGGTCTGAATACTGCAACCTATGGTTACTCTGTAATGTCTTTGTTCTGGACAGGTCTACCATATACTTGTCTGCCAGTTCAGACAATTTCTCATGAATTGCTCTTGCCTTTCGGGTAATATCCTTTGCTATAAACAGTAACTCATCTTGTTCGTACAGGTCAATCCTTTCTAAGGGCAACGTCCCATCTATTATCTCGTCCAGATCAGATTTTAAGCTAGTGATATCGAGTCTTTTGGCCTTTACCGCAGCTTTCAGTATACCAGCTCTAGGGGGTCCATTCACATCTCTCCCATCCCAGCTCCGAGTCCTACGTCTAGGCTCAGGCGAGTTACGGGGGGTCCTCCCATGCTCCCATCTCTCCAGGTCCCATGCAGTTCCATCCTCTCTGGGTGTATGGTGAAACACTTTCCCATTTCTCATAATCCCACAAGCCCCATCCTGCATGGTTTCCCTAGATGCATGGTAAGACATTCCATTACTCCCCCTTTCCTCACAATTCGTCTGTGATCTCTGATCCCCCGATGTATGGCGAGATCTCTCGCTGTTCCCTGAGTTCCCATAATTCCAGTGCTGTACGTTTTCCTCAGGTGCGTGGTGAGTGCACCTAAACCTGTCTCTGTACTCTTGTGTCCTTTGGTCCCCCTCACTTTGCATGAGATGAGACATCTCTCCACATCTTATACTTCTACCATTTAGCTCCTGCTGATCCCTACCATCAATAGGACGTATAACTCCCCTATTCTCTTGACTCTGACCTTCACGCTCCTGACTGCTTTCGCTAGCCCCACAGTGAGATACTGTCCCGGTGCCTCGACTTCCCCACTCAGCCCCTGCTCTTGACCTGTTGGCTGGTGCTTCTGTGGACCCATCCCATTCTCTCAAGTCAGCTCTCAGCTCCCTAAAGGATTTCGGCCGTGGTCCCCTCAGGTCCATCGGTCCTCTCGGACCCCCCTGTTCTGCTGTGGGACCCACTGCTGAATCAAATGGGGTGCTCCACGTCACTGGTCCTGGCAATTGTCTCCAGGCATTTGTCGTGTTATTTCTCCTTTCCATGTCAACTCTCTCTCTGTCTAACCGTATCTGTTCTTCCTCTCTGTCTCTCTCGGGGTTGTAAATCGATACTATAGGACCTATGGTAACGGGTACTTGTAGAGCGTCTGGCAACCCATAAGACTCAACCTTCTCAGTGGTTGGCGTCTTCTGTACCACAAACCTTCCGACTACACTCTGTACTGTACTATGTTGGGGTGTCTCCTCACCTTTGGTAGGTGTCCAATCCGATATAGGAAGTGGTATATACCCCTCTATGGCAGCCCCACCTTCCCTTGGGAGTCCCCTACTTTCTGTCTCCCCAACGTTCGGAGGCGGTCTATCTATGAGCAATCTATTTATCAAGTTGTCCTCCGACTCGCTCTCCTCATCCTCTTCCATGAGCCTCTTTTCTCCTGCCACCTCTCTCACTGTGTACAGCTTATCCACCTCAATAGCCTGTACCCTCCATCTCTTGGCGTCCGCATCCCATTGGGCATCTCGCACTGCCCTTACTGATCGCTTCAACCTTTCTTGGCGCATGTTCAGATTTCTGTCGTGTGCCGCCCTAATCCACGCATTAAGGGCCTCAAACTGTGTTGGTCTAGGAGAAGGATTCAATGAGGACATAATTGCTTTCAGCCGATGTAACACCTCTAACCTAAACGTTCCATACTTCGGAAACGTCAGTTCCTCATTCCCTTCCGAAATCTTGCTCCATTCACTAATCCATAGTATAGTATGTAAGCCAACATTCGTTGCCATATAGTAAGCTGGTGTACCCTCTGGCGGTGCCTCTTCCCCGTAATAAGAGTTCCTTCTTTGTCTCTTAAAAATCCCTCTCAAACATTTAAAACACTTCACGTTCAAAACCTACAGAATTTCTATTTTTTCTCCGCGTTTTCTTACTTCCTGATGACAATCCACCAATCTCAGCGCGGTTCTCGCTAACTGGCCTATCAGAGCGCGACTTCTCGCTGACGTCACACCAACCGCCCTATCACAGCGCGGCTCTAGTCAACATCACACCAACCGCCCTATCACAGCGCGGTTCTAGCCAACGTCACTCGTCCCCCTTTGCAGCAGTTCCCCTCCTTTCTCAGCTCGTCTCCGCGGTCATGCATGCGTCCCATTCATACTCTGAAAAATGATTACTTCCGTCCAAGCGATCACTTTTCTTGACTGTACGCCCACAGTCTACCTGTAGTTGTCACCTTAACTGACGAAATGTCTTTCCGTTTACGTCCAGACAATCGCCTTCTCTGATAGGTTACTTACACACAGTAACTTTCGACCAGCGTCCGTTACTCACACACTCACTCTTGCACTCCCCCTATCACGGTTCTGCGGCGGTCAATGGTACCTCATGACCTCCTTACTCTGGTCGACAACTACTCTGGATGTTCGATACACCCGAACCACTTAAGCTCTGCTTCGAACTTAAGATTTTCACCAGTTCACCCGTTTACCAGGTTACCAGTTTACCAGGTTGCGCGCGCTCACAACCTTCTCTCAATCACACTACAGGCATTCAACTCCGCAAGACATTACAATACAGATACAACACAAAACACCGCAATCTGTCCACGCATGACCCTTGTTATACTCACTCTCTTCCGACCCTGCTGCTTCTCTCGTACCGTCCGCAACTTCTTCGGCACTCGATTCTTCTGCTGCTCATCTCTCGATCTCTAGGGGCCTTGGGATAATCTAACCTAGTCTAGATTACCTTCCTCAAGAAGATAACCATCCTCACTCTGCTACCAACTGTTAGCGCGGGATTTCTGGTCTATTGTTGTTAATCCAGATCCCAATTCAGGTCGACTAAATCGTTGGTACCTGTCATTGAGTAAAAGGCAATCCACTACTAGGTTAATCAAGAAAGAACTTACGCCACTCTAAAGAACCACTTACTACAGAAAAGTTTTAAAAGTTTATTATAAAGTCAAAGCTAACTGGAGATACAGACATCTCAGAATAAGATTCAAGAGATATACGGGAATCAATACAAACAAAAATTCTCTAAATGCTCTTAATCTGCAAAATGATATCACTAAAACAAATTCAAAAAGCATTAAAGTTGCCAACATAGACACAAGCTGTAGCTTATGAGTCATTTACAGAAAGGAAAAATTCAGGTTAAACTGTCCCTACACTAGACTAAGTGACATCCCTACCTAGCAGATCTTTACCTAAAAAGGTGTCAGCCGTGGTGACTTCCAAAGAAGTTCACACACTTCTCCTAGTCTTCGTTGTAAAATCGATCTCTTGTAGTTAAACTATCTGCCTACCCATCCGCTCTCTTAGGCTCCTCAGACTATCTGCTCTGCCTCCACCCCGGGGTGCTGTCCCTAATACAAAATCACATTTTCAATAGGAACGCCCCTGGAGACACCTCTCACGTGGTGTTGGTTCTGGCGGCAAATTCCATACTGGTACTCCTCTGGACCCTTCGTTAAAGTTGACCTTGCTTCCCAGGCTTCTCTCCGGCAAGACGGTACCCCCTAAAAATTCCTGAAGACTCCTACAGGCCTGTGCCTGGCTCTCTTGAACAAAAGCCTATTCATCACTTTCTGATTAGGCTCCCTCGCACCTGCAAAAGACACTTTCTCTGTAGGCCTCAAATTCCGGCCTCCACCATATCTTTAAGTCGTAAACCATGTAACAGGCTCTTCGTTCGTGCTCTGTGCGACCTCTCCTTAACGAGCACATGCAGATCAAAGAAGTGACTTTATCTCTTCAGGCCTACTAAAATTACATGAAACGGGCCTCTGCACTCTGCACATTTAATTTCTTTGTTTAAACGGTATTCTAACTAACACATATTACTATAATGTAACACATCTATTTAAAACATTTTTCAATTCTATGATTAATAATACTTTGCAGTAAAATGACATTAGAATTCAAGTTACTTAAAAGTGTAGCAGCATCTTTCGTTTCTTGTGAAATGCCATGTGGCCTACACATTTCCATGGTTTGCAGAGTTACATTTCTTTTTCACACAGCCACATAACGTGAGACTCCAACATCATTCTAACATTTCTACAAACCTCTACATTAGTTTTCCACACTGATATATGTATCCCTACTCTAATTACACTCATATAAATATTTTCACTCTATAAGTTGGCACTCTTGTATATTCTACACTAAACTAATACTACGTGCTTGTAAATATGGTGCACTTCTACATTTTTTCAGATTTGTGCTCTCTCAGTATGATTCGGTATTTAAGAGTAGGTAAATCGGAATTACCTACATCTGGCCCATTGTACCTTATTGTGGGCAGAAAATGTGAAACTTGGTGGAATTCAGCCTTGGTGAAAAGTGCAAAGTGAGGTAATGGGGAGAAATTACCTCTTCGCAAAAGTTGCCCACTCAGAACGAGGCAATGCACCTGACTAGCGGTGATCCCTTGAACATTCTTCAAACTAAAGGTCACTGCCATATTTGCGATGTCTGCGGCTAAGACCGTTCCTTTTACCAATAGTTCCACTGATTGGAACATAAATGTGTGCCTTATAAGTTTTCTACGCGGTATTTATTTTTTTTGCTTCGCTACGCAGTACAATGGCTTTGGGCTGGAGATTGCCAACGGCAAGTTAGTTCATAAGCAGGTGGGAGCATAGCAGGTCAAAAGTGGACGTCATTAGCGCATCTCATTTCTGCATTCTGACCTCTGCTCAGCCCATCCCTCCAGGCGCTTGCAGGTAGGCATGATTACGTCAAAAATTACTGCCTTAATATTTGCATGTTATTTCTGCACCACACATGTTCTCATTGTAGGCAGTGGGCTCCTGCCCATGCCTTGAGTACATCTCGTAAAACGGTGGTGGCAGTGTCCTGTAGCAGAAAACCGAACTGCATTCACAGAAGTGATTTCGCGGGCACTTTTGTAAAAATTGCGGCATTTTTACAAAAGTGCCGAATTCGCGGGCACTTTTGTAAAAATCGCGGCATTTTTACAAAAGTGCCGATTTCGCGGCAAACCGCGAAATCGCGAAATCCTGGAGGGGCTGTCTAAAGTCTTGTATTGGCAAAGTTAAGAGCCTCACCCTCATGACATTTTGTAGGGCTTGCCTTCCAAGGCCTGCTTTTAAATGTGGCTGGCATGCAGTAGTTTCATGTGACTTCAGACACCACCAAAGGGTCCTGGGCCTTTACCGCAGACAACCGGGGTCAGGACTCTTTCAAAGGCTGAAAAGCAGCAAACAAGGACCCGGCCAAGTCAGGGAGAAGCAAGTGGGCCTCAGCAACTTCTTCTTGTTCTGAAAATTCAAGCAAGGAACCAGCCAACGGGTTCTTGGAGTCACCCAGGAGTCTTCGAAGAGAGAGCCGGTCCGTCCTTTATGCTGCAAGGTAAACAGCTGTGCAGTCCTGTCTTCTGGTTTCTAGTCCAAAGGTGATCTGAGGCAGTCTCTGAGATTTGCCTTTCTTTCCAGGTGGAAACCTTTGAAGTGGGGGCAGCATTTTGACACGGAGCCATGCCCTGAGCAGTTCCCCTACCCTCCCCCACAGATGCCAAAATGTCTGGTTCTGTTCTGGTGGGATGTATGACGTTACAACGCATACTTTTACAACGCATACCTTTACAACGAAATTTTTACAACGCAAAAACCATTACAACGCATGTATTTACAACGCATGTTTTTACAACGCAGGTACCTTTACAACGCATACCATTACAACGTAAGTATTGGTAAGTATATGTTAATTTTTTTAATGTAAATTAATTGAAATTAATATAATTTAATTTAATTTAATTTCATTTCATTTAATTAATTTAATTTAAATTTAATTTTACTTTATTTTTACCCTGTACCCCTGTACCCCAAAAACCCAAAACTGACCCTGGACCCTAGAAATACCCCTTAAAAAAACCCAAACATATAACATTTTAAATATAATTATATACTTACCAATACTTACGTTGTAATGGTATGCGTTGTAAAGGTACCTACGTTGTAAAAACATGCGTTGTAAATACATGCGTTGTAATGGTTTTTGCGTTGTAAAAGTTTCGTTGTAATGGTAGTGCGTTGTAAAAGTTGCGTTGTAAAGGTTGTTTCCCGTTCAGGTGAGTTGGTCATTGTGTGAGTATGAAGACAGGCCATTGAAATGTAAGTGGTGTGAATGTCAGCTCCACCCCTCATCCTGCCCCAAGTGTTCACCAGTCAGCACATCCACCCCCCATTTTTCTAGAGTCTGGTTCCAATCCACAACCTGGGGAGACAGTCATCAGCATGCCAGGCAGGACGGCTTCACCCAGTAAATGCCCCAGGGATTGGAGGCAGAAAAGTACCAACTTTCTAAATGTGGGGTTTTTAATTTTAGGAGCTAAAATCCAACTTTACTGTTAACGAGAATTTAAAATTCTAATGCAAGTAAGTGTAGGCAATATCTCTGTAGCCGCTCCCATTTTGATTCTAGACTTTAGTGGATTCCACAAAGGTGAGTCAGTGTTTGTCTGTGGGAGAGCCATGCCTTGCAACAGTGAAAGTGGAATTTGGGAGATTTTCACTGTTAGGACATGTAAAACTTAAATTACATATGTCCTACTTTTTAACTACACAGCACCCTGCCCTCTGAGCTGAAAGGGCCTACTCTAGGGATGACTTGCATTTAATAAAAAAGAAATTGTAAGGCTTGGCGTGTGTTTATCCTGCCAAGTCGTCATGGTAGTTTTAAAACCACACTGCAAGCTGCAGGAGTGCAGGCTCGAGATATAGGTCTAGAGCTACAGTTGTGGGTGGCACAATTAGTACTGCAGACCAATAGTAGTATTACATTTACAGTCCAAGCATACCCCAGTACCACTTACCAGGGACTTGCCAGTAAATTAAATGTGCCAAACAGGTATTTACCACTTGCATCATGTTCAGGGGAGAGAGCATAATCACTTTAGCACTGGTTAGCAGTGAAAGAGTGTGCAGAGTCCTAAAGCCAACAAAAATGAATTCCGCAACATAAGGAAAAAAGGCCAATACAGCTGCTTTTGCCTGGATAGTACCTAAAAGTAACGCAAAGCAGCATGAACCACTGCTTTGCGTTACTTAGCCCCAACAGGATGTTAGATAGGTGGTAAATGGGCATTCCCATGAAACCACCTATGTTTCTTAACGCTAAACCCTAGCTACTAACATTAGTAGACAGGGTTTAGCGCCAAAAAATAATGCAGCTGTACAGCAGGTGTTAACAGGAGAGATGTTTTCATTTCTCCTTGCTTTTCTGACTTTGCATTTGTGCTGCACTGTGCAGCAGACATAGAAAGAAGGAAATGGTGTCAAGCTTGTCTAGCCATAGCATTTTCTACAGGAAGGGCACTCTTCCTGTACAAAACCTATGCTAGAATCAGGCTTGCATCCTACCACTATGGCGCTAAGGTGTGTGTCTGGCATATGACAGCTGAAATCAGCACCAGTGCGAGGGAGAGGGGAGGAGAGAGCCATATCCGTGAATATGGTGCTCTCCTGCTCGCACCCTGTCACGCAACGCAGCACAACAATTTTGGCAGCTGCGCTGTGTTCTGTGATTCTTTCAAGAATCTAGAGGCATATTAACAAGGCAGGTGATTTTAAATTATCGCCGTTTTTGCGGCTGTTTTCGGCCGAAAAGCGGCGATAATTTCTTCGTCCTATCAGCAAAGACACGCTATTGTGTGTTTTGCTGATTTTGCGCCCTTGTCAATAACGCCCAGCTTTGCATCTCTAATGAGATGCAAAGTGGGCGTTCCTGGGCAAAATAATAGGAAAAATGTCGCGAATCGACCTTTCTCCTATTAACAAGCTGCTCGCTAATAAGCAGAGCGTTCGGAAAAGTAGCGCTAACCACAGTTAACGCTACTTTCCTAACGCCTGCTTGTGACCTGTTCTTAGCCATGTAATCCAATGGGAGGTGGATTACATGGCTGAGATAGTCCTGCCCTATCAGCAGGGTTATCACCATTTTCAATGGAATATCGCTGGAAAACCAGCGATATTCCATTGTAAACGGCGATAATCCCCGCTATCGCTGGGATTTTTATCTCCATGGCGTTAAGCGTTGTTAATACAACGCTACCATGGAGATTATCGCCAAAGATAGTTTTCCTCACGCTAGCAGCGGTCAGCGATAATTATCGCTCCCCCTATAGCTCCTGGCCCCCAAATGTGTGATTCTTAAAGGTCCAGTGAGACTTGAGGTTTCCGCAATCAAGGGGTCCAGCTCTCACATCGCACAGCACAGTCTCACTCACTGGACCAGAGCCTCGCACGCTGGATGAATAGTCTTATGTGTGCCCCTCACACTTTAGTGCACAGTCTAATTTGTCTTGTGTGATCCTCGCACCCTTAGCATAGAAACTTGCTGACCTGCTGTGGGCATCTCATCTTATCAAAGATACTCACTTACTGGAAGATCCAGGCCAAATAATTAGTTACATCTCACACATTGGAGAGCAGCACCACTGGCTGCAAGTCTCACACCCTAGGGAACAGTCTCCTGCCCTGGATGTGAGCTTTTCACCTTAGTACAAAGCCTCACTCACTGGTCATGATTCTCACTCATAAGCACGCATTCTCACTCGTTTGTGCAAATGTGACCACACTGTTATAGGGTGTGGGTCTCACGTGTTTTTTTTCTTCATAACAGATTGTATTGTTGACAGACAATAGAGGCCCAGACAATATCCAGGGCCAAGCATCACATATGCAATATAACAAGAGTAAGGATGCCAACGTTTTACAATGAGACCCTCTGGAACATGAGGGTATATAAAACAGGATCTATACAAAATGAACATTACAACCAGTGCTTAATTTGTAAAGAAGTGCAAGTGCTGAAAATGTTGCCAAGGAGGCCACCGCTCACTTCTTCCTACGGTGAGCCCCACTTTCAACACTCTCACTGCCTGAGTCTCTAACTTCTAACCTTGATCTGTTGTCTGTCCCCTAAGTCTTTACTCTAAGAGTCTATCCTCTCACCTCTTGTTTTCTATCACCTTTGTCACACCCTGTATTTCTGATTTGCTCTCTATTCATTTTAGCCCTGCCCTTTTTTATCTTCACTTTTATCCATGCTCTGCTCTCTCTCCCCTTGATCTTGGCTCTTTACTATCACTCTTTAGCAGTGATTAGCTGTGTCTCCGTTTTATCATTTGTCTGCTTTTTTTCCTCTGTCCTGTCCTCCAAATCCTTTCATTCTATCTTCTCTCTTCTTAATGCTCGCTTCTTCACATCATGACTGCTTTCTCTTTGTATCTGATTTGCTCTCCTCCTTTTCGTCTACTTTGCTCCATTTAATCTCTCTCCTGTCTTGTTGTTTCTTCTCCTCTTTAGTCTTGCTGTCTCTCATCTCTAACACTGCTGCTGCCAGTGACCCCTGTCGTCAGCCTGTACATATCCCTGCTATTTTGAACTCTGCGTTTTCCTGTTGTCGTTCCTAAAGAAGCGGAAGATGACGTGTTATACTTTCTTACCTACACAGAGTGCAAAAACAAAATGTACAGCAAATGAAAATGCTTTTTTGCATATATTAATCAGTTTGGTATGACTGGGTTTATTGCGGAACAGGCGGCTGCTTGAGCACAGCAGGTCATGTCACTGCTAGTGCTGCCTGCAATTAGTAGGTCCAGGGATGGCGACTGCATCGGCATCCACTGCTCAGCTTGCTGTTATCCTGCCTGATACAGCACAGGCATTGTCCCCAGCAGTAATGCTGCCAATGCTGGTAAGTATGGCTGTGGTGCCTACTGGACTCACTCACGCTCAGCAATTACCATGCTGGGGTGCAATGTACACATTCTACAGGTGACGCATCGAGCACATTGAGGATCGCAGCAATGCAGGGCTGCCGGATATGCTACTCTGGCTACGCAACAAGTGGAAAGTCCACACTTACTTTAATTTATTCTTCCTCAAGAGCCCTCACTTCCAAGTTCCAAACGCGCTCTTGCAGCTTCCTTGCCTCAACTCTGTCATGAGCCAGCCCCCAGCTACAATTATTCAATGGGAGGTTTAGGTTCAGGCAGTGGCAGGGTGCAGCAGACTAGGGGAATAGAATGCAAGCCATAGTTTGTCGATGACTTCTTGGATTTGTGATCAGTGTGATGACATCATCACTAACATGGTGATACACAATCATGCCTGCCTGGACAGGCGTATGCCAGCATGCCTATGAACATTTACCAGCCAGTCACCATGCAATGAATGTTATTCTTTTATTTTGAATTTGAACAATTAATATTGAGGCCACCACCTGCAGGGTCAGAAATTGTAGCCCCGGCCCTGTGAAAGAAGTGCCGGTGCTGAGCACCTGAAAGCACCTGCTCATATTAAGCACTGATTACAACCAAACACAACGGTGTCACCTGATCAACATATCCTGCAGTTATACATGCGTCAAATAGCAATATTTCAGTACGTGATACAGCGAGGCAGTGAGCCTACATCTGACATGAAATCAACAGGGCACATCTTCAATGCTTTGCGCAGGGGGAACTGGTTCAAGGAAAAGACCATGATAGTCGGCCCATCGCTTCCATATTTTTGGATGTTTCTAAGGGCAGCCGCGTGACTTAAAAATTGGGATTTCAAGTCCCATGGAAAAGTCAAGCCCATGCTTCCAGGCCCCAACCGAGGGCGGTGAGGTCGCCTTCCATGCCCCGGCGACGTCGCGCTTAGCAAGGGTAAGCCCTTGGAATAGCAAATGGCCTTTATATCTGTTCCTTCCAATTCCGTCAGTGATATGGAGCATGGTTAAGCGCGGTGAATGTGGACTATCCCACCCCCGGACCTTGGAAAGGCAGGTCAGCAACCCACGATAGAATCTTCCCATGACTGAGCATTCCCAGACCGTGTGAAGGAAGGTGCAATCGGCTGAATCGCACCGGAAACAAGAGGGCGAAGCGATCATCCCAGCGCGCCAGAGCCGATATTGGGTAAATAATGCTCTATGGAGGTATTTGAATTGTATGAGTTGAAGACGTACTGCTATGGCCGTGCCGCGCGGGGATTCCAAAGCCTCCATTCAGTCATCTTCATCGAGGGGACCCAAGTCACACTGCCAAGCCTCCCTCGTCCTATGAGGAGTATTATGACTCTGAATGGCCAGGGTAATATATAGCGTTGTGATTTTCTGAGCGCTCATCTCACCCATGAACACCTTGGCCTCAATAGAGCAAACGTCGGGAATTGTATCTTGTCGTGTTAGACAGGGGGAAAGGCATGGCGAAATTGAAGGTATTTGTAGAAATGGGAACGGGGCATTTGAAAGTCAGCCTGCAATTGTTGGAATGACTTGAGAGTCTGACCCCTAAGGACATCCCCGATCATAGGTATTCCGATAGCATCCCAGCCTGCGAACCCAGGCAGTTCGAGTAGCTGTGGCAGGAGGCCATTGCACCAAAGGGGAGTCTCTTTGGTAAGTTTAACCCACCAACCGATCTCACGCAAAGCCTGTCGCCAGGTCGCAAAGACAGTTCTGGTCGCGGGCGGCAACACACCGAGCTCTGCATTCGAGTAGAGTATCATGTGTAGTGATTTGGGGTCCATCAGCCATCGCTCGAGCGCATATGCAGGATCCGGGTCTCACATGTTTGGGCCCATTTTCCCTCATTGTGCCAGAGTCCGGCACATTAGAGTACTACCGTCTTCATTAAGTGTGAGGCTGACAGCTTGGAGGACAGCTTCACCCGCTGGATGTGCTGTTCACAACTGGACACAAAGTCTTGTATTTTTAAATTAAGTTTCACACCAGCAAGGACAGGCTCACTCATGTGAGCAAGTAACTGACCATAGGGCCCAGTTTCCCTCACTGGATTTGAGTCTGTACTTGCAGGACAGTGTCACTCATTATGTGGGAGTTTCTCACCATATAGCAGTGAAGTTAACTTACTTATAAGTCCCTAATATGTAGTATCAAGGGCACCCACCGTCTGTAAGTTAAAGTGTCCCTCAAGGACTGCAGCACTTACTGTGCTGCCACGAGTATGACAAAGCAAAGCATGACACCCAGCCACCATTGCTGGCTGGCAGAGACGTTTTAAACTGCTAACTAGACTCTGCCATTTAAAGTAAAGAAAAAACTCAAACCTTACTGTTTAATATATATGTCACCACTAAGGCAGACCTAACAAGCCCCAAGGCAGGATGCTGTATATTAAATGTAGGACTTGTGTTTTTACATGTACTGAAACCTCACATTGTTTTACTGTAGAAAGGCTAGTAGCGCCATTGGCGAGTTTAGGGTTACACATTGATAAGTAGTGCTAACTTCTAAATGGGCCTACTAAATATGGTAGTTAAAGATATCAAAAGAATCGTTGCATTAACCCCAACTTGTTGCTCAAGTTGAATTTAATGTAACTTTTGCACAAATGGCAACTTTATTAAGTTGGCCAAAGTTTTTCATTGACCATTTATGGTTGCACACATGCTGTTGTCGTCGATTTAGCCTTCTGCCCTCCTGTGGGGAAGTGTGAACGACTCTCAGGAAGGAACGGAAAGGATCAGCAAAGGCAGGAGGTGTAACCTCTTGCTGGCAGGAAGGCCAAGCTGGGCTTTAGCCAAAAGATGAACTTCATTGGGGAAGCGACCTTTGAAGGGCAAATAGTAGTCACACATGCTGCTGCTTTTTGTTGCAGCAGACAGGCTGGCATCTTCGTTTGAGAGGAGAAAGCTGTTGCCAAACTGTTTTTTCTGGGGTGTGTAGACCCAGGTAGCCACACCTCCACAATGGGCTAGGGAGCTCCACTCTTCACGAGAGGGGTTCTGCCATGTTGGGAGTTGGCAGAATGGTGCATTCTGGGCTAGCTAGATGCCACATTTCATAGAAAGCTGCCACTGGACGGGAGTGGACTAGGTAGGCCATTGGCTAATAGTCGCTGCATCCCCAAGACCAAGAACTGGGCATAAAAGTGGTACCTCTGGAACTCAGACCTCAGATCACGTCTGTACTGGAGCGAGGGCTGAAGAAAGACTGCCCTGCTATTTCCAGGACCCGGCTAAGAGAGGCTGCACCAAAGACTGAACTGCATCTGCTGCAGCTTGGGCTAGCAAAGGGAGGACTGTGCCACTGAAGTCCTTCCCAAGCTTCCTCCTGACAAGGAAGGTGACTGCAGTGGTCAGTTGGCTGGCTCCCTCTTACAGCTACATGGCCATAAAAGCTAAAGAAGCCTGCCTTGGTGAGTTGCTAGCCTAGAGCACTTGCCCACCACTGACCGCCAAAGTGCAGCCTGGGAGACTGAGTCCTAACCCTCAAATGTTGTACCAGACCATTTTTTCTTCGTTATATTGTAAATACTTATCCTATTTTGTCACTCTGTTTGTGTAACCTTATTATTGCATTGTGATTTTTTTGTAGTCTGATATTGGCTTGTCCTGTCATTTTACTCGACTTTGAAGCTGTGTTCTCTGTCACTGTTGCACAATATAACTATAGTAAACTTAACTGCAAGGCAGTGTTTATTTTGTAAAAGAATAAGTGCTAGGGCTCAAAGTTTTGCTAAAAAGCCCATCAGAGTTCAGGGTGCTGAATGCCAAGGCTGTGTAGTTTTGATTCCACCTCATGTCTTTTTAATCCAGCACCAGCCACTCCCTGCCTATTTACCTCATTACTTGCAGGTTCTTTTTCATCCCTGCTTGCTCAGTTTGTCACTGTTTTTCCGTCTTCCTCTTCATTCTTCTTTCCACTTTTTGTGTTTTTCTCTCTCTTGTCGTATGTCAAAGTCTGTTGGTCGAAAAGAAGTGCTGGTCCCCAAACAAAGTGCTATTGGCCCCACCTGCAACCACTGGCTTAATTTAAGCACAACGGTTGCCTTCGCGTGTAGGTGCTTCCTCTGACCTTTCTGCCAGTGTGTGTTTATCCATGCATTATCTCCCACAGAGCGGGGCTCCTTGCTACCTGCGCTGATGCCGGGTGAGGTGGGGCGTTACTCTCCTAAACAATAGGTGAGTGTATTGGACCATAAGTCATTCTGCTCTTGCATGAATCGCTAATGCGAGATTGTGATATGTGGCTTTTGACATTACTAGTAGGATGTGAGCCACAGCTACTAGACAAAGCTGTGAATTTTTGTAGCAAGATGCGACAAAATAGCTTAATGTGTTTTCTCTTTATTTTCTTGCATATTGGTGTGTGTGTTACTCTATGAAATCCGGGAATTCTACAATCCAGGAGAACTTAAGGTGATATTGTTTACACTTTTTTTTGTTATTCTCACTACAAGCAGTAGAATTAATAGGTCCTGATGAAGCAGTAGGTGACCTCTGGGCCCAAGGTAAACACTGCAGAAACATGTCGACCAGAACAACTGTTAAGGTAGTTATTTGTTAATGCTACCTTTCTTCCACTGTTTTTAAAGTTGGGAAGGGAAGGTCCCTATTAAACTGTTTTCCTTCCTTTACCCTATTTTAATGGCACCACCACCGTTTAAATTTAATTAATTTGTTTAATTTAATACTTTTGCACTGCTTGTGAGCAACCCTTGATACCTACTCTTTGACAAAGCCAATCGTTTGGATATAAAGAACCATTATAGCACTATTGTGCGTGCTCGCACACTGGGCGATTTCCAGTGAGCCTTAAGATGTTTGTCCCAAATGATGAAGGGCGGTACAGGTCGGTTGCCTGATGGGAACACTATCAGTGGTCTGAAAGTGCCCAGTGAACGACTGCTGTAAGTAACCCATTCACACCTTTATTTATTTAATTCATTCTCTTCGGAGATAGTGACCAAATGCTACCTTGTTGTTGGTAGAAGTAAAGATAGAGGGCTGTGGCATTCTGGTCGTTAATATTCCCTCAGACCCCCTTTTTGTATGTATCGTTAATTTAAGCACTCACATGAACCTCTCCTTGCAGATGCAGTGTGAGCACGCGGACCTCTCTAGTAGATACAATTTATTCTCTAATGCAATCCCCAGCTTCAGCATGAGTCACTCTCCTCTTCCCAGTTAACTTCCCAACTGTAACTCTAATACTTCTTCAATCCCTGTCAACCGTAGACTCTTCTAAACACACTAATACCTTTCTCACTACGTCGACCCTCTGATCCTTGGGAGCACTGCAAGGTCAAATCTTAAAACCTGATACATACCCCAGAGTCCACACTTAACCATCCTCCACTTTCACGTCTTTAGACTGGACTTTTCCAACTCTGAAAGCTTCTGGCCACCTGCCTTTCTCTATCCTTTCATAGCCTGGCAACTTAGTACACCCACTCTAGGGCCTCATTTATGAAAAGTGACGCACCGCTGCGTGAAAGCAGCCATGCGTCACTTTTCATTGTGCACTCCTTGCGACACCAATGATGCGCCATATTTACAGTATGAAGCATCATGTCGCAAGGAGTTACAGATACGTCAGTATTTCTGACGTATCTGTAGGCGCAAAAGTGACGCATTGCTGGAGTGTGTCACAAAAGTGACGCAACTCCAGCAATGTATCCTTTCACATGGGGCAAGCCCCATGGGAAAGGGCCTGTGTCAGTCTTACGCCTGCTGTGAGGCAGGCGTAAGATATTGACGCATTTGCGTCCTAGAAGTGGTGCAGTGAAATCTCATAGATTACACTGCGTCACTTCTACGACCCTTTCTTGCATCAATACGCCCCCCTTGCATACATTATACCTGGCGCAGGTATAATGTGGCGCAGGGGTTTACAAAGTGACGCATCTACCTAGATACGTCACTTTGTAAATATGGCGCAACAAGGCACATTTTTTACGCCACTGGTGCGTCACAAAAAGTGACGCACCGGCGGAGTAAAAGTGACGCACAGCCTCGTAAATGAGGCCCCTAATGTTTACAGTAATTTCCCTTCAGCCATTCTCCATAAATGCCTTAATTTTCTCTTAGTTCTTCCTAACTCTCAGCCTCCCTCCGAGCATCACTTTTGTTCCTCTCAAGACACCTTAAAGCCAGGTTTGCATTCTCTTGACAATTCAAGAAGGAAACCTCCTGCATCAGATTGCAGCGTATGTGAACAATGTTGCCTGCAATGCTTTCTTCCAGCATATGCCGCCTTTCACCACCAACTTTAAGGACTCCTTGATTACACTTTTACATCTTTCAACTTGACCATTAGATTCAGGGTGGTACAGGCTATCATTTTGTGTTTGATCCTGCAACTGTTCGGGCTCACATTTTCTCACTAAATCGAGGTCCTTTGCTTCATAGCACATCCTCTATGAACTCTCAACTCCCTCACTTTATTGATTATTTGCACTACTGATGAGTTCGAATGATAGTAAATGAATACCAAGGAAAAAGCTTCACTTTTTGAAATAGTAGAAGAACGGACCATAACATCAATCACAAGTTTCCTACAAGGACATGTGGTTAATTCCACTAGCTGGGACACTACTAGACATTGTTGGGTGGCCTTATCACTGCCCCCCACACACACCCACAATACACACAAACCCAGCCATCAAGCATAGCATCCGTGCCTAGCCACCAGAAATATTCTTGTGTGCTTTTTGTTCCCTGACATCCCCAGATGTCCTTCATGCCTCATTAGCACTTTCACATCTGTGCCAGAGTGAATACTTACAGACTGTTGACTAGTACCCAAAGCTATCTTTCCCCGGTTGTGCTGGGTTCAACCGGATCATGTAGCCTACCACCGCAGAAGCTGGAGGCATTAGAATATAGCTTCCAGGGAGCGGATCTTGCCACGGACACTGAGCTGCTACCAGGGAACTGGTAGGGTACTCCATGAGACACTATGTTGGCTTAGTAGAAAACAATTGTCCTACCTGAGCTGGATAGATGCAGTACCTGGACTCAGGAGGCATGGTTGTGTACACTCTCTCAGGCATTTAGGGGTAAAATGGGTGTTTCCTCTTCATCCTATAGAAGATTGCAGCTGACGCAATCCCAAAACAAGGTCTTAAATCCCATAACCGACTAACCTAAACATCCTCATACAAATAAAATGCTACGCATGCCGCAAGACTTCAAGGGCGTCAGTTCGCAGATGCCATTTTAAAGCACTGGCATAGTTCAACACTGTAAAGACCTGGTAAGGTCGCAGTTCCATGTAATGCTCCAATAACGAGTACCGCAATCATTGACCTTTAAAAACAGAGGGGAAGTGTCGTGCCCACATGATGGCACTAGGACCCTGGGGCTCAGGGTCAGGGACACCGGACACCACATCCGGTCAGGGGACGGGGTCAGGGATCACTGACCTACAGGACCTCGGAGTGAGAGGTCAGGGGACCACGAGCGCTGCCTATGCACAGCGCGATATGCAGACCCATGTATACAGGCTAATAAAGAAAGACGCTGACTGACCCTACCGTCTCCTGTGTGTTTCCTGACCCTCGCCGACGCGACAACTGGCAACGAAGGAGGATCGAGGACCGGCGTGCAGGAATCGGGAGTCGTAACCAGGAGCCCACCCTAGATTGCGTCGGGGTCAAGAAGGAGAACAAGGCGCCACAAAAGTGTCTGCAGCGACGTGGGAGCCCACCCCGATCGCTGCAAAGGAAGAAACATCTGACGCGGTAAGCGCCCAGCAAAAAGAGCGCGAACGCATAAGAGAACTGAAAGCCAGCGCGAGCTCTCTCGAGAGTCTCGGCGGCCATATTGGGGCCAGGCGCTAGGACCAATAGGAAAGGAGAGTCAGCGCGGCGGCCATTTTGAAGACAGGCTGCACAGTGATTGGCAGCGAAGTCCCGCGAGAGTACGGCGGCCATTTTAGAGACAGGCATCTGAGCCAATAGGAGCCCAGAACGAGCGCGGCGGCCATCTTAAGGCCAGGCACAGCGTGGAAAAGAGAGAAAAAGCACCCGAAAGTGAAAAAAAGCACCGGCAAGCAAATAAAAGCACTGGCAAAGGCAAAAGAAAACAGGAAAGAGTATAATAACAAAGAAGAAAGAGAAGAAAGAGCAATTAAAGACGAGTGAAGAAGAAAAGAAGGGTAAAAGAACAGAGGCAGCAAAAAGACAAGAAAGAGGAAACAAGGCAAAGGAAGTCACAGAAGGGACGAAGAGCCACAAGAAAAGATAGAGGACAAAAGTGAAAAAAGGGAAAAGTAAACAAGAGGAGAGAAAAGAGTACAAATGGCAGACCCAAAACCAAGTGCGCAATACAGAAGACCACTGGCATTCAGCCTATCTGAACCGCAAACAGGGATAAGATGGGAAATGGCTCAGGCGTTTTGAAAACTATGTTGACGCAACAGATGTCACAGCGGCCAAGAAACGAGGACTGTTTCTAAATCTAGTGGGCGATGAGGTCGAGGATCTGCTGGTGACACTGCCAACTGCAGACATTGACACCTATGACAAGTTAACAAAGTGCCTGATTGACAAGTTTGATCCGCAAAGAAATGTCGATTTTGAGAGGTACAGTTTCACGATCGCCTTCCAACAGGCTGATGAATCACTAGACGGCTTCGCAACGAGGTTGAGGAAACTAGTGACTCACTGTGAATTTGATAAGTTCGATAACGAGCAGGCCATAAGAATACTAATCATCACAGGCTGTCGAGACATAGAATTCCGAACAAGAATACTCAAAGAGCCGATAGCCCTAGAGAACATCCTAGCACTAGAAAGGGCAGAAGCGCGAGCAACAGTACACGCGAAAGAAATGGAATGTGGCAAAGGAAGAGGTGGAGAACAAATTCATCGGATGGCGAGCAACAACAAAACAGGAAACTGGAGACAAGACAGAGGCGGCCAGGCCGGGAGGAAGCAGCAAGAAGGAACGTGCTACAGATGCGGACTAGAGTTCCCACACCGAGGCCCATGCCCAGCATTTGGCCAGACGTGCCGAAAATGCAATGGAAGAGACCATTACGCAAGCGTATGTCAAGGGGCATAGTTCAGGAACAACCGTGGAAGAACCAGCAGAGGAAGAATGCCGACGCGCAGACACATCAGGCATGTCGAGACAGGAGTGAGAAGTTCGTCCGCAGAATCAGGGGAAGATTGCAAAGAAGAGGAAACAGAGCGGCTATACCTCATGACAGAGGTCAACACAGACTCAGAGGAAGATGAAGAAGAGTGCGATGAAACAATATGCCTGGTGGACAAGAAGAAAATAAAGAAAACGGAGTCAGTAACAATAAAAGTAGGGCCACACGATACCACTTTCGTTTTAGACAGTGGCGCAACGTACAATATCATGTGCGTCTCTGAATATGAGAAGATGGAAGTGAAGCCGACTCTGAAGCCATCCCGAGTGAAAGTCTTCACATGGGGGGCAAAGCAACCAGTGATCAACTTGGGGAAATTCAAAGAAGAATTAAGATACAAGGATAAAAGACTCACGGAGCAGATACATGTGCTCAAAGGAGACATTCTGGCGCCTTGCTTGTTGAGCAACGTCACGGCACAAGTGATGGGGCTGATGGAAATGACATATCATATGTCAGAAAGAAACAACATTCTAAAGGAATATCCCAAACTGATAAAAGGGTTAGGAAAGCTGAAAGGACGGCAGATAACGTTGCACATAGATGAAACAATAAGACCAGTTGCGCAACATCACAGAAGGGTGCCCATACACCTGCAGCCACAAGTCGAGGATGAGCTGGAAGCCCTACTAAAACAGGACATCATAGAACCAGCGGATGGACCGACACCGTGGGTATCACCCATCGTGGCCGTCCCAAAGAAAGACAAATCAAAGATAAGGATATGTGTGGACATGAGGATCCCGAACAAGGCAATTGAACGTGAGCGACATCCAGGCCCACAGCTAGACGACATGATTAGCTGTCTCACAGGCACGAGGCGATTCTCAAAACTGGATCTATGCAAGGGGTACCACCAACTTGAACTAGACCCTCAGTCGCGGTATATCACGACGTTCTCCACTCACCTCGGACTATTTAGGTACAAACGTTTGAGTTTCGGGATCTCATCGGCTGCAGAAATTTTTCAAGAGACAATTCGGCAAATCATCAGGCCGGTCAAGAACAGCCTGAACTACAGTGACGATATCCTGGTGTTCGGCAAGTCGGACGAAGAACACGACACAGCCTTAAGAGAGGTATGCTCACATCTAGAAGAAGCAGGTCTAACGCTAAATGAAGGAAAATGCGAACTGGGGCGGAATGAGCTAGAGTTCTTCGGTCACATTTTTTCCAAAAAAGGAATGCGGCCAGACCACAGCAAGGTAGAGACACTGGAAAAAGCAAAGAAGCCCACGGACGTGGCAGAAGTGAGATAGTTCCTGGGGCTACCAAGTTACTGCGTGCGCTACATTAAGGACTTCGCCACCGTCAGCGCACCACTGAGAGAGCTGACGAAACAAGGACAAAATTTTCGGTGGACCAGCGAGTGTGACAAAGGGTTCGAGGAGATAAGAAGGGCAGTGACAGCAGTGGATCACTTGGCCTACTTCGACCCGAAGTAATGCACAGAGCTGACAGTGGATGCAAGCCCTGTGGGGTTGGGAGCAATTTTAGCACAACATCAGCCCGGGAGAGATTCCCCAAGACACATCGTCGCGTACGGGAGTAAGAGCCTGACAGACATTGAGAAAGGATATTCACAACCCGAGAAAGAGAGTCTGGCAGTGGTATGGGCCTGTGAACATTACCACATGTTCATATACGGAAAGCCGTTCACGATCGTAACGGATCATCAGGCTTTGATAACAATATATGGCAACCCGAATGCAAAGATACCACCAAGAATAGAGAGGTGGGGAATCAGGCTCATGGATTACAATTTTAAAATTATTCACAAGCCAGGAAAAGAGCAAAACCCAGCAGACTACGTGTCAAGGCACCCCCTACCACAAAACACACAAGCGACCACAATGGCAGAAGAGTACTTGAATTTTGCACTGAAACTCAGTACACCTGCGACAATCACAGCGAGTGAACTGAAACAAGAAACGAAACAGGACGACACCATGCAAGAGGCAATGATGATCAACAGGGCGCAACGATGGAGACACGTGAACAGCAACATGTGCGTAGGAAGAGAAATAGACAAAGAAGAACTGCTGGCATTTAAAAGAATAAATGAGGAATTGTCAGAATGTGAAAAGGGAACAATAACGAGAGGCACGAGAATAGTGATGTCCCAAACGCTGAGAAGAAGAACAGTGGAGTTGGCACACGAGTCACACCGGGGCATGGTGGGCACTAAAAAGATGCTGCAGGAAAAAGTGTGGTTCCCGGGACTTGATAGCATGGTGGAAGAGATGGTGACAAAGTGCCACGTATGTCAAATAACAGGACCACCGCCAAAACCGGAACCCCTGCAAATGTCCCCGCTACCACAGGCGGTGTGGACAGAGCTGGCAGCAGACTTCTACGGGCCGCTAGAAACAGGAAACTATTTTCTGGTCGTGATAGACGAGTACTCAAGATTCCCCCTAGTAAAGCCAGTGTCATCAACATCGGCGAACGCTACGCTGCCAGTGCTGGATGACATTTTTGTAGCATGGGGTTCGCCACAGACATTGAAAACAGACAATGGCCCACCATTCTCAGGCGCAGAATTCAAGAGGTTCATGGCGTACCTAGTCATACATCACAGACGAATACGCCACTGTGGCCGCAAGCAAATGGGATGCTGAGCGGTTCATGGGAACCATCAAAAAGGCGGTGCAAAGAGCAAAGCTGACCCAAATGTCGGTCGGACAAGCCCTTTGTCAGGTGCTGAGGGATTATCGAACACACCACACAGTTCCACGGGGAAGTGCCCCGCTGAACTGGTACTAGGGCGAGTGAGCAGAACAAGACTGCGGCAGATAAAGGAAGAAAAAAAAGCGGAACAGAAAGACATCGCCACCAGAAACAAGGGACAGAAAGCGAAAATGAAAGAATACGCCGAACAAAGAAGACATGCAACGAACCACAAGATAGAGGAAGGGGACATGGTGTTTGTGAAACAGCGGCAGGTGAGGAAGTCAGACAGCGTGTTCGCAAAGGATCCGCTGAAGGTGGTGAAAGTGAACGGGCCCATGATCACAGCCGCAGCTGGCCAACAGCAGATCACAAGAAACAGTTCCCACTTTAAGGAAGTGAAAACGGAAGAAGAAGATGACAGGCCAAAGAAAGAACCGACCAGAGAGACATCGCAGGAAGATCCATCACCAGCCGTCGGAGAACAGCGACCAAAGCGAGAATGTAAAAAGACCAAGAGACTGATCGAAGAGATGTGAGGGGACCATCCCTCCACATATCTCTCTCTCTCTCTCTCTCTCTCTCTACTATCACTGTCACGAGTCATGGGGACAACAGGCAAGAAACGTTGTTTGCAACAAGGGGGGAGATGTCGTGCCCACATGATGGCACTAGGACCCTGGGGCTCAGGGTCAGGGGGACAGGGACACCGGACACCACATCCAGTCAGGGGACGGGGTCAGGGATCACTGACCTACAGGACCTCGGAGTGAGAGGTCAGGGGACCACGAGCGCTGCCCATGCACAGCGCGATATGCCGACCCATGTATACAGGCTAATAAAGAAAGACGCTGACTGACCCGACCGTCTCCTGTGTGTTTCCTGACCCTCGCCGACGCGACAGGAAGAATTACAACCCCTTTGCGTCACTTTTGCGCCGCTGCTGCATCACTTTTGTGACGCAGCGGTGGTGTAAAAGTTGCGGCCCATTGCCAACGCAGGGCTTTACACCGTGACGCATCTCCCTAGATGCGTCACGGTGTAAAGCCCTGCGTCACATATACCTGCGCCAGTTATAATGTATGCAGGGTGAGCGTTGCCATGCGAAAAGCCATGTAGAACTGACGGGGTGAAATTTACAACATTTCACTGCACCACTCTATGCCTTCGCTGTGTCAAAATGCCTACGCCTGCTCAAACCAGGCGTAAGGATTGATGCAAGGCTTTTTAAATGGGACTCGCCTCTCTGTTGTGACGCATTACTGGAGTTGCGTCACTTTCATGAGCAACTCCAGCAATGCGTCACTTTTGGGTCAACGGATGCGTCAGAATTACTGACGCATTTGTCAATCCTTGCGCCATGGTGCACTGTATTGTAAATACAGCTCATCCATGGTGACGCAAGGGTTTTGCATGGTGGCGCAGGGAAAGTGACGCATCTCTACATATGCGTCACTTTCTTGTAAATCAGCCCCAGAATCTTGTTCAACAAGGCGGACGATCTCCGAGTTACTCACACAGATCCTGCTCAATGCACATGGCTAACGCCACAGCTCACAGTGAGGTACAAGCCAAGTGAGCTACAGGAACAGTGATATAACAACACCTCCCATATGGTTCAGAGCAATTATGGACTCAGAAGATGAGGTGGAGGAAATGTGCAGAACATGAGGCATTTATTGTGTGACGGGTGAGGCAAGATACTGTGCAGAAGATGAGGTGGTGTAGATCACGGAGGATGATGGCAAGTTTACTGCACAACCAGACAAGATAGTGCCCAGGAAAGGAGGCAAGGTTAGTGTGCCACAAAGATCAGGGCAATTCAGAGGACATGGATGGAGAGCAGCTTGTCTGAACCAAGCCAAGAAAACAGGGAGTCCTAACGGGTTCCTTGTACTCACAGCATTCGCTTTTGAGTCGTGCTGCTGTGTGTTGGTCCTGGTTGTCCTTTTCTGGAGCTCCGAAAAGAATCTTCCACCGTCCAACTTCTTGATAAATATTAGAGCGATCTGGCCACACCCTGGATGGTCAAAGCTTGCATAGTCTCACAAGATCCAAGGTGGTTGCTGACAGCGCGATCCTGTAAGACCCATAGAGGCCTTGTCCTGATAGACCCCGTGGGAGTCAAGATGGCTGCCGCCATGTTTATCCAGATCTAGACAGCATCCATGGACCTCAGAGGCTGGCACGGATAACAGAAGTGCAGAGATAGGTGTGGTGCCATTCCAGGAATTGTGGCAGCACTAACAGGATGAAACCCTTCAATGGACCTTTCAACACTTCTCCATATGCATCTCTGGAGTTGACCAGTTAGGCCAGATGCAAGAGTTCTACCACCAGCCACTGGCTGCCTCAGGCCCCTGACGTTTATAATCTGTCCCATGTATGTTAGAGGGTTGTGCATCACAAAGCTACCCCACCCGAGGGCGGTGGGGTCATTTTGTAATGTTCTACAACCCAAGTACATGCAAGAAGTTTAAGCTCAGTAACAGAACAACTGCATTCAGCTTCCCTAAGTCTTCTCGAGCCCTCTCCTCACTCTTGTGCATTTGTAATAATAGAGCTACCACACCTCAAGCGCCTGGATACTCTCTTGGGTGATTAATGCGCTATGCAAATCAATATAACATAACATAAAACAAGAACTGCATGCACACACTGCCTCTTTACATTTCTTCCCAATCTCACCTCTGAACAGCTGAATTTTCAAAAAGAAACATTTCCCCACCAGTAGTCTCCAGATTTTCTCTGAGTTCTGATCATGCTCTAGCTGGTTACCCTCAAAACCAAAATGTCATCTTGGAATGCCACGGCTCCCTGACCCTCCTTCAAGTATTTGCTTCATCAGCTGATAAAGCACTGAAGAGGGGCTTGTGAGTGGAAAGGCATCCATCCATGGTCCTACATTGGTTGGTATCAAAAACACCATCTGATGCTTGGGTGGTTCATGCAGTCCTATCTGATGGTAAGCACTTGCTGCTAACACGGGCAGCTGCAACAAATGCCAAGGTGTAGAGTGGCCCGGTACACGGACCAAATAATGAAAAAAATATATAAAACACTATTTCCCTACCGCTGCCGGCCACCGCCTTGCTCCTCTGCTCCTATCCCAATTCCCAAAGGCAGGCCACGGGCTGCTGCAAACTGCGCAATCTCCCAGATGCCAATCCACACGCTGCTTTTATGCTGAAAATACTATTACCCAGCATGAGAGAAGCGCCGGGATTGGTCCGAGTGGCCTGGTCTGGAGCTCAGACAGGGTCTGAGCCTGTGTCTCTTCTCCACCCGGCTGTGCAACACAGCTCGAGTTGGAGGAATGCTAAGTGCGCATGTTGGTTTGGCCGTGCCCACCACTCCTTGTCCCGGCTGCTCACTCTCCATCAGGATGGTCCCGCCCCTCCCTGAGAAGTGGCTGTCTCTGACTCAGTGAAAAATAAAATGATAAAATTGTTATCATCACGTTTGCCTCTGCCGGTTAACCTTTCCCTTTAATTTATTTCTGTATTGTTCGTGCACTTTCCTCACTTCATGTATGGCCCGAATATCATTTTCCCTTCAGATAATGTAGTATTTAAATTACTTATGTTTCCCTAAGTCTGCACCGAATACTTTACAATACTTTTCTTTCCATGCAATTAAATACCTCTTTCTTAGTGTGATTTGTAAAATACTTTCCTTCCCTTGCGGTACAGCCCTTAGTTTTATCTGTAGCTGTTTCCTCACAATCAGTCACAGAAACTGCAGGATCAGCTCTGGGGTCCAGCCTGATAATCGATTCTCTTCGGTGGCCGGGGATAACCAAATGTGGGTTCCCACCTTTTAGCTGCATACCCTCTTCCGCAGGAATCCATTTCTGCACAGATGTGTGCCCCTGAACTTATCATATGCCCTGTGTAACCACCAGATCTTATATTCGTAGGTAACTTCCTTTACCCACAGTCTGGTCACCAACACATTGCCTAGAATGGTGCACCAGGCGTGAGAGTCTACAATGACATCTGCATACTGAGCCTCCATTTTGATTGTGTAGTGTGGCATCCCTCTGCCTTTGTTTTCACTAACAATCTTTGCCATTCTTCTCACAAATGTTCTTAACCTTTACAGGTCAGTCTTCAAAGGAATATCCGTTCACGCCTACAACCTGTGGCGTTCACAGAGATATCTGTGCATGCTGACAAAATATGGCCTTCAAAGAAATATCTGTGCATGTGACAACTTGAATTGTACTTTTTTGGTCTTAGTTCTCAATATTTGTTCTCTGAATCCTTGCTCAGAAGGAGCCAGGCAGCATGCTCATCAATTGTTTCCCCTCTTTTTGATTCCTCAAACTGAATTTGTACTTTCTGGTTACTTTATTTATTTTCCCCTAAATGCTCTTCCATTTATCTGACTGCATAATTATAAAAAATGAAAGCATCAATTGAATGTGGTCAAAATAACAATTTAAATGAATAAATAGAGCCACCATAGTCTTATGTTTTAGACAACCGCATGTAGTAAGTCCTTTCTTGAATTCAGGAGATGAACAATTGATGTGTCTTAGACTCAGAACCACAGCAAGTGCCATAGAAATGATATGCTTGTAAGTGTTGCTATTGATACACTAATGCATATTCAGGCAACCAAAGATGAGATCATGTTGGGATCACACAGCTTAAGTGTGTGGCACCTTACCCGCCTGGTTCCAAGATGGCAGCTACAGAGACACTCTGTTTGATCCTGGACAGGTGTTGACTGGCCCACCAATGTCACTACCAGGGCAACAGACTGGAGGATTTTGCTGAGATGGGGAATGCACAACAGACTCTTCTTTGTTGAAGACAACCTGGCTGAGAATGTGTGCATGTGGCATTTCTATAGCACAAACAGGCAGCAGAGCATTATACGGGCCCACGATGAGCATTAAGTTAACGAGTGATTGGAGTGAGTCTTCAGCTCTGTCCTAAATTGGCAACACATTGGGATAGTCCTGACGGATGCAGTGATGTTGTTCTGCCTTGTTTTCTACACTTCCTAGTCTACAGACTGATGGTGTCGTCGCTGGGGTTGTGCAGAGAACCACCAGGGGTGATGAACTTGTCTGCAAGGGTGCTGGTCGTGCTGACTTTGTAAAGGACGCAGCTGATTTTGATGATGATGCTCGCCAACAAGGGGAACCAATGGAGTTCCATCAGGATGAAGGAGATGTGATCATATTTCTTCAGGCCCTGGGTGAGACTTTTTGCCTATGTAGGAGGGCTTCTTCTTCAACCACCCAAAGTCGTACTTCGCCTGAAGCACTGCCGTCTGTGTTTCTGGCTCCAACAGAACTCCTGATTTGGTACCCTGCACTGCTCTGGCACCTCACTGTTGCTTCTGTAACTGCCTGATTGAAAGCCATCTTAGAGGTGAAGGCAGATAAACTCCAGAGGTGAGGAGGACAAAACTGTTACTCCCAGCTGACACTCAACAACCGATCATCGATACCTTCCACTCACACCGTCTCCACACTTACTCCATCTTCCCTTAACACTCCTAGTCTGGAGCTACATGCAACAGTCATCCTCAGACTCCAGTGCATTATCAGTTAATTAACGCCTTCTGGTAGTAGCTGTGTTGAGATTTGCATTCAATCGGCGGTCTAGAAACTGTGGCAGGTCCTTCTCATTCGTAGGACCTTCAGCATGGAACAAACTCCCGCTGGAGTTACGGAACATTTCAGCCACTTCCCTGTTTCTGAAAAAACTGAAAACATGGGGGCATATATTCAACAACTTGCAATAATTATCGCAAACCGTGCTTAGCATGTTTTTTTTAATCGCCTCCTATCGCTGGACTTTATCGCGGAGATAACGCAGTATTACCAACGTTTATCTCCCCGACAATAAAGAATCCAGCGATAGCGGCGAATCCCATCTTTAACTTGAGATTTGCAGCGATAAAAATCTTATCGCTAAGGGAAAATTCGCTAATAGGCAGGTGGGGACTTAGCCGTAGAATTCGCCTCTCATTGACTATTATAGCTAAGTCAGGCTTTTACCAGGTGTAAAATCCTGGCGCTAATCGCGGTTAGCATGCGTTTTTTTATCGTGTCACGGGTATTGCTAATAGGCGATAGCTGTGTTACCGACTGCTTTCAGTCGCTACCAGTTTGGGTACGCCCACTTTGCATGTCATTAGCGATAAATATCGCTGACATGCAAAGGGGGCCCCAAACCGGTCGCTATCGCCTGGAAGCTGTCGCTAACTGCTGTTAGCGACAGCTTCGTAATTGGGCGATAAAAAATGTGCCGCTTTATCGGCAAAAAGTGCTGCTAAAGCGGCGATCTGGCCCTTGCTAATATGCCCCATGGCTTTTTAATCAGGATTAATGGTTCAGTCTCTCGGCCAGTCAACACTGGAGGGGAAGAGCGCCAGGACACATCCTGGAGTAACAGAGCGCTATATAAATATATAAGGACTCAGTTAGTCTCTACAGGTACACATCCGCCGAGTTACAAGCGTTAAGACCTACCTCTATTATGTGTCCCCCCGTACCTCTCAATACGACGAAACGAACATCCCGTCTTGGCATCAGCAACCCCGCTAACTTAATTGTAGATCCTGCCCCCAAGTATGCGGTGTTCAAAACTACACCAAGTACAACCTGCAACTTTAGGTGTATTTATTTAAACACCCGCTCTTTGATCAGACATCAGTTGGATATATTTCTGTTACTAACCGATACAAAACCGGATATGTTGTTATTAACCGAAACATGGCTCACCCCGGATTCTCTCCCGGATATTTTAGTTGCTTTACCTGCAGACTACTATATTCTGTCAGCAATTCGTCCGGCAGGTAAAGCGGGGGGAGGAGTGGCCATTATTGTCAACAAAAAACATCAACTTAGACAATTATCCTCTTTACTCTTACCCAATGTAGAAAATATAGTTGCTAAATTAGATACTGCTAATGGAACACTTGTAGTGATCCTATTATACCGTCCACCTCAAACAATGGCCACATTTCCTTTCATTTTAGCAGAGCAACTGGCTATGCTGGCTACAAATAATTCTAAACTACTTTTGGTTGGGGATTTGAACTTTTGGTTCGATAACACATCATTAGACCCTCAAGCAGCCGAGATGAAGGACCTTCTGAATGATATTAATTTGTTACAACACATTGATTCTAAAACTCATCAGAAAGGCCATAGCCTCGACCAAATCTGGTCTTTGAATTTACCAGTATACTCTATCGATATTAAACCTTGCAGCTGGTCTGACCACTTTAGCATTAGTTTCTCCTTTTGTGTCGATAAAACTATTCAATTCAAGCTGCAAACCAGTAATACCACTCGAAAGTGGACTTCTATGGATATGTCAGCTTTTTTTAACTTTTTAATGACTTCCCTACCTTTGCAGAGTACTAATGTGGAGATAGCCGATTACAGGCTTAAAGAATGGCTAACCACTGCCATCAATATTTATGCCCCTCTTACTCGCTTTTGTAGCTCTCGAAGCATGGACGCACATAAATGGTTTACGCCGGAGCTAAAAAAATTAAAACTGGAAGTGAGGCAACAAGAGAGAATTTGGCGAACTAACTACTGCCCTCAAGCAAGGGCTGCTTATTGCCTAATTAGGAAAGCCTATCAAAAAACTTTACATAATCACAAGACTGCTTATTTCTCTACAAAAATTTTAAATTCTACTAACAAGTCGAAAGAAATTTTCAGGATTGTGACTGAATTATGTAACGATGATAGAACCTCTCCCCCAGTAGTCCCCTCACAAATACTCTGCAATTCTTTGAATGATTTTTTTAGTGAAAAGATATTATTGATTAAACATAATATATCCAAACTTCCAGCTTGCGCCCCTTTGGATGATATTTTTTTTAATCCTTCAACATTACATTCTTTTCCTCTAATTGATTTAAAAATCTTTTTAGACCTACTGACCAGAGTCAAATCAGGATCTCCTGAGGACGTTTGCCCCCCTCAAATAATGAGAGAAATTGGTCGGGCAATTCCCGACAGCATGATACCACTGCTCAACAATTCTCTTACATCTGGGATAGTCCCAAGTAGTTTCAAGCAGGCCTTATTGATTCCCCTCACAAAAAAATCAGGTATCGATCCTTTAGACCTCACTAATTATCGGCCTATATCACTTTTGCCCTATCTATCGAAGATCTTGGAGGCTCATGTCACCAATAGCCTCTCAAATTTTGTTGAAGATTCTGGTTATTTACAACCTAACCAGGCAGGTTTTCGGCCTGGTCACTCCACTGAGGCAGTAATATTGGCCGTTCAGAACACCTTGAGGTCTAATGCCGATAAAAATTTACATCAAGCCTTGGTGCTTCTGGATTTGTCTGCAGCATTCGACACGGTTGACTATACCATTCTGGTCAACCGTGTCGAACAGGCCGGCCTCCGAGATTCTGCCTTGGCCTGGCTTAAATCTTTCATACCTGAACGCACCCAGTCTGTTCGGCTAGGTTCTTTTACAGCTCCTAAAATTAATTCCTTTTGTGGGGTTCCTCAAGGTTCCTCCTTGTCCCCTTTACTATTTAATTTATATATGCGGCCTCTTTTGTTCTCTTTAAGAGAGCATAAAGTTACTGTATATAATTATGCAGACGACCTGCAGTTGGTATTTGTATTAAACTCAATCAATGCTGCAGAGAATTTTCAGGCAACCATGACCTTCATTCAGAGTTGGATGTCCTCAAACCATCTTAAATTAAATCCGGGGAAAACAGAACTGATCTTGCCTGGGAAAAGCGAGATTAGTTGGAGCCCACACTTTTGGCCTTCTGACATGGGTCTTCCCCCCAAAAAATCTCAAACAGTAAAGAGTTTGGGAGTGACCATCAATGAGGACCTTGCCCTAAAATCTCAGATTGGAACCGTAGTTTCTTCTGGATTTTTTCAATTAAGGAAAATAAGAAAAATCGCACATCTCCTTATTGATTCAGCTTTAATTCAGGTAGTCAATGCCCTAGTTCTTTCCCATATTGACTTTTCAAATAGTCTTTATCTGGGTTTACAGATTGGTCAACTTAGAAGACTGCAATACCTGCAGAATCAAGCTGCCAGATTGATCTGCAAGGTACCTAAATGGGAATCGATTAAATCAGGGCTAGAGAATTTACATTGGCTGCCCGTGGCGCAGAGAGCCACATTTAAAGCTGGTTGTATTATTTTCAAGGCCTTGCAGGGCAAGGCCCCAATGTTTATCAGACAATTGATCGGGAGATATAGTCCCTCACGTAGTTTGAGATCAGCTCATAAAGATCTACTTGAGGTACCCCGATTTAAGAAAAAACGACAGGGAGGTAGCTGTTTTCACTTTCTGGCTGCCTCTTTGTGGAACTCCCTACCTTTGACTTTGAGACAGAGTAAGGACCTCCTTGCCTTTAGAAAGGCATTCAAGACTTTTCTTTTTACACAGGCCTATCTGAAATAGCGACTCTCTCTGGTACCCCTCTGTTATGTTTTTTTTTTTATTTTCCCTTCAGCGCCAAGAAGCTTTTGGGCGTATGTGCGCTTTACAAATTTTAAATAACATAACATAACATAAATGCCCTTTACATTACATTACATTCAGTGGGGACACCAAGCACATTCCTACTATATCCTTACCAGGACCAGTACAGGATGCACCAGCTGTTATACCTGGCAGCTGGATGGGGCTGCCCCTGTGTGTGGCACCCACCCCTCACCCAGCGAGAGAGCAATGGCGTGTGCGTAACATTATGTCACAACCTGAGGCAGGGGGGCTGGGCCCACTCACCTGGTGTGCACCAACCAATCCTGTGGGCAGTAAGTTGGGTATGATTGTGAGGGTCAAAGGTAAAAGGTCAAGGATTCCTCAACTTCCCTCTACCTACCTACCCACTCTTGGCTGGCAGATGCCAGTGAAGGGAGCCTGGGTGGCTGTGGATTTATCATTAACCAAGTCATGAGGGTGTAACAGTGACTTCACGACCTTTGAGCCCTGGACTAAACTGTCTCTGGGCAGCAAATCAGTTGAGCAGACATACCTGGTGCAGTGTCATTGGGGGCGGAGGGGCTTTTCCTAACTTATCCTCCTCTGCCCATTAGGTCTCTCTTGAAACGATTGTGCAAATGTTACATGTAATGCATGGGCTGGCAGGGTGGCAGGACACCAGCAGGCAGCTTGGTAGTGTCTGCAGAAGGCTGTGCCCAGGAGTCTTGGCAGTCCTTGAGAAGACCTTGTGTGCCAGGGACTGCCAGTCCCACGTTCAGAAAATTAAAAAGCTTTCTGCAGACCTTGCCAGATTCATGCATTTTTGCTGACTTTGCTGAAATGTGTTTAAAATGTCCTGCCCTGCGTGGACATGTCACTCCGAGCCGCCTGGTGACTATTCACAGACACGTCTGTGCCCTTGAGAGGGTGCGGTGCTCAGCGATGTATCCATGTGATGGGGTGGCAGGAATGGTGCCATTCTGGGGTCCCTGCCTTCAGATGGGCTGGACTGGCACATATGACAAGTGCACCCATCAGTATGTCTGCAGGCACACATGGACCAATACTGCACCCACTGGTGAGACATGAACCCCCGCTAGACCCAAATGGGATGACCGGGAGGTCCTCACCTTGTACCCAGGTAGGAGCCCTCGCCTCCCCCTGCATGACGTGTACAGAGCTGAGAACCAGACCTGGGGTGGGGAGTTCGCCGCTGCCAGGATGACTGAGGGGTCGTCCTTGATTTTATGAGGGGCTGTCGGACAGGGAGGGTGTTAGGGGTGGTCAAGAGAACCCCTTCCGCAAGTCCAGCAAGGGATGTATGATGATACATTGAAGGCCATTTCAACGCGGTCTGTACAGCGCCCTCCAGTGCAAGTCGGTGTAACGACTTGCGTAGTGAAAACCACGAAGCAATAGTACCACGTTGAAATGGATGCGTGGTGAACGATGTCTCCCCCAGAGAGAGATCAGAGTGACCCTAGGACTTGGGACCTCTCCCAGTGCCAGATATACTGATTCTGCTTCCCCAGCCCCTTTATTTCACTGATTCATCCCAGCTGGTGGACTCCAGGCCTCCGAGATGGGGCCAAGGGCCCCCTGGATGAGCTCTGGCTCATGGGGTGAGTTCAGCTGTCTGCCCTCACAGTAACAGCATCGGGGAGACGCGTGAATGAATATATATGACTGTAATTAGTAGCCATCTTTCACTCTTACCTGACTACGAGCACCAAAACCATTGTCTCTTTAAACAAGCATTGGCAAAGCCAATAGGTCTTGTCTTTGGGACCTATTGACTTCGTCAATGGTTGTTAGTGATGCTGTATAGCCTCCCCGATGCGCATCAGGGCATATTTACCGATCCTGGGGCATATTATCAAGAAACGGCGTTAAAATGATCGCCACTTTGGCGGCATGAAACTGCTGCTAAAGCGGCGATAATGGGCTTGATAATATGCCCTTGTGAATTCCCATAGAAGCCCAGGTTCTGGTGTCAACATGGGCTTCTATTGGAATTCTCCAGGGCATATTATCAAGCCCTTTATCGCCGCTTTAGCTGCAGTTTTCTGCCACTAAAGCAGCGATAATTTTAACGCCATTCTTGATAGTATGCCCCCGAGTTGGATTGTTAAAAAACAAAAAGTAGCAAGAAAGGTTTTTTTTAAGGGAGGAGGGCAAGCAACACAGAGGGCGGGGGTGGAAGAAACATGAAGGGCGTAAGTGGGGGAAGCAACATGGAGGGCCAGAGGGGGGAGCAACACAGAATATATGGGTGGGGCGGAAACAACACAGAGGGTGCAGGTGGGGGAAGCAAGATAGAGAGCCGGAGAGGGGGGAGCAGCACGGAATGTATGGGTGGGGCGGAAACCACACTGAGGGTGCAGGTGAGGGGAAGCAACACGGAGGGCACGGGGTGGAAGAAACATGCAAAACATGGAGGCGGGGGAGGGGGGACCCAGAATGTATGGGTGGGGCAGAAACAACACAGAGGGAAGGGGAGGGGAAGCAACACGGAGGGTGGGGGAGAAGTTCACTGTAGGGAGAGAGAGCAAAGTGGAGCGCTGGGGGAGAAGAGAGGGAAACGGGAGAGAGGCAAAGTGGAGCTGATGTTGGAGAAGCACAGCGATGAGAAAGCAACACAGGGGTGGGGAGACACATAACGGTGAGAGCATCACAGAGCAGGGAACAAGCACATGGGTGAGAGAGAGCAACACAGAGAGGTCAAGAGAAGTACATGAGGGAGACAGCCAGACAACTCATGCACCCTCATTGAGTGCTTAACAAAACAAGCATTTACAATGCAATGGTTTCACCTTTTGAAAAGTTTGAGCTATTGGCATTGTAAATGACCAAATGTGTATTTATGTGTTGGTTTTGAAAACAGATAACTAAATGGCATTCTCAGTTACAATGCCAATAGTTTAATCTCTGGCAAATGCCACACAAAAACACACAGACCCACATACACACACAGACCCACATACACACACACACACACACAGACACACACACACACACAGAGCCACACACACAGAGCCACACACAAAGACCCACACACACACAGATCCACACACACACAGAGAGAGCCACACACAGAGCCACACACAGAGCCACACACACACACAGAGCCACACACACACACCCAGAGCCACACACACACACCCAGAGCCACACACACTCACCCAGAGCCACACACACCCACCCAGAGCCACACACACCCACCCAGAGCCACACACACCCACCCAGAGCCACACACACCCACCCAGAGCCACACACACCCACCCAGAGCCACACACACCCACCCAAAGCTACACACATACTCAGGAGAGCAAGCACAGCGATGGGGCAGGGAAGCAAGCAATTCCAAATCGGAAACAACCTGGTCAAACTCGCTTCCTACATATGTACAGGTCGGTCCATATTTAGCTTACATGGAGTACAGCCAACAGACACCAACCACGTGTGGCAGAGAATGAAGGCGAGAATGTGGTAGCATAACATGCTCTTGGCATTGCTGTGGGGAGGGGGAGGGGAAATGTGAGACACGGCCTCCAAGACAGGATGTGGCATAACGGCTAGAGTGGTCGCTTTTGAAGCTGGGGAACAGAGTTTGAGTCTCGGCAGGAGGGTCAAGATCTTGTGAATCTGGGCAAATCACTTAATCTCTCCATGCATAAAAAAAAAAAGAATCTGTGTGTGTGTCCACTGCAACTGGCTCATTATGTAAAGCGCTCCGATTCCATCAAGCCGAGTTAGCGTTATATTAAAGTGAAGAAAAAACACAAGAGACTGAGTTCAAACACATGCACTTGTATGGTGTGTGGGGGAAAAAAGGACGGCTGTATGTGCTAGCATAACATGCTCTTGGCATTGCTGTGGGGAGGGGGGGGATGCGAGACACGGCCGCCAAGACAGGATGTGGCATAACGGCTAGAGCGGTCGCTTTTGAAGCTCGGGAACAGAGTTTGAGTCTCGGCGGCGGGGGGGGGGGTTTAAGATCCTGTGAATCTGGGCAAATCACTTAATCTCTCCATGCATAAAAAAACCAGTGTTGTCAGGCACCGATCCAGCATCGGGCTTCTGGCCCAGCACTTCATTCTTCTGCCAATTAGGCACTGGACACCGCACTCTTGGGAATACTAGCGCCTAGAAGCAAAGCAAGGTCTTCGCGCTGAATTGGCGCCAGCTAGAGGTCCACGGAATCCCCAAGTCACCTGCTACCTCCCCGCTCACTTGTCCTCTTGCCTCTAATAATTCACTTATTTCAACAATAAACACCGCCGACCTTTTCTCAGATGTAAACACGCATTGCAACAGGTGCTTGCTTCCCTGTGTATTCCCCGGCCACACCCAGTGCGTTACTTTACATCAGGTAAACACAAGAGAGAGTACCCCACTTTCACCAGGGAACAGGGTACAGTGACAACTTAGTCAAAGAGAAATCCCTGGGTGTACGTTAGAACAAATACGTATTGTGTTGCTATGTAGGTTCTACCCAATCATGCACACTTTTCTTCTACAGACATCAAGGGTAAGAAATATGAAAATTAAAATTAAAATTAGATTTCCACACTAAAAATGAACGTTCACAGTCTTTTTATTATTATAAAAAGTGAAGACTCCTCTTCACACAAGAATGAATTAAAATTTCAAAGAAAACTCCTTGAACAGATACAATAAAATTAAATAGACAGTTAATAGCAAATCATTACACACATGGTCAAAAGCAATATCACATTCATTAGAATTATACGACACGAGATAAAAAGGAGAAATAATCAATACAAATACCATACAAAAATACAATTGGATCCTTTTCATAAACCCCCTAACACTGTGGCCTTAAGATTCTCCCGCCACTGTTATTCTAGATCCACTGGTCTTTCTTTAATATTGGTGGTACAGTAAACAGTAACAATAATACATGAATATCTGTTACTTCCTTGACCTTGTTTGGATTCTAATACAGTAAAAATGCGTCGACTCGTTTCGGTGTTATATCACTTGATGTTGTAACACCTTCATCAGAACATGCCGTCTCTTTGGGGTCACCAGCTTCTAGACTTATAGTTAAAAATCTCTGTGTGGGTACATAGAGAAAGAAACAGTATCACTATTACGGGGGTATTTTATCACATTTTCAGTGTAGAACATCATATTTGTTGCCCCCAAGCAATCCATTCCACCTTATCCATACTCCCCTATTTTTTTTGGTGTTTTCTCGGGACCTTCTTAACACCCTTGGATCTATCATGTTTAGCAATTTCGCTCGGGCATATATCATCGAATGCATAGATGGATAGAAAACATCGTCATTATACTCTTACAAATGTTGCTGTAAAGCACGGCTGACATTCACTATTACTATAGGTAGCTTGACCCTCTGTTTTCTTTTTAGTGTGGAAACAGTAAGGGCATTCATTCATTCCAACATTCGTTGTCACACTCATCCATCTCTCATCTAGTGTTTTTTCCTGTTTTAATGCCCCTCTTACCCCATAGGTATTGTAGGAGTCCCACAGGAAAAACAGCCGTCAGGGAGGCCTCCTCCAGACGATCACTGTTGTTCTAGGTTTTAATATACCTATGGGATGACAATTTGATTTCATTGGTTTCTATAGAACACTTTATTTGGACCACTTAAAACATATCGGGTTTCTCTCTTTTACCTCAGGGGTGATATAGCTCCTCAAGTACAAAAGGTCTTTTCCTTGTTCTATGGTCAGGTGGGCGTCGATCCCCTCCTCTTTTTGATTTGTATAAATATCTGTATAAGTGAGGGGATCACAGTTAGCAAATTTTTACTCTAAGGAAGGCAACCTTGACTTTTGCAGTCGTTCATTATCAGTCTCCTCCACTTACCTTTATAAAAATTAAAATGTTCTCATGAACGGGCATCTATCAGTATATCTCGGCTTGGGAACTGGATATGTTCTGTAAGCAAGAAAAGGTTTGTATGTATTTACATAGCTTCCATTGGTCCCTGTAGTCTATGCTTAGATCCTTTTCTATCATGTTCCCCATGTCTTTACTCCTTTTTCTTGCCTTTCTCTTTATATTGGTCTGATGTTCTATTTAGTCTTAAGGTCCTCTCCTTATTAATCTTTTCGCGCTGTTGTTCTTAAAGTACACATGCTGTATTCATTGCTTAAATAATATGTATCTAATGCCCGGTAGGCTCGCTTTATTTTTGACCCTTTTCCTGCATGTTTGGATATACATTTGCCAGGTGCATACTTTTGTTGTTTCTAATAAAAATCGCCTCTATTTGTTAAGTACCCATTTTAGCTGTACTGGCAAGCATTCTTTCCTTAGCGTGTATATTAACTTGCTTGCATCTTTTCCAGTGTTTCCTTACTGGCGCTGTCTCGCCCTGCTTCTTACTACATCAGAAATCTACCCCGAACAGTCCTTACTTTTACTTAAACTCCGCAGGTTTAGGCTAACGCTCGTGTACTTTCCCTGATATTATGTATTAGACGGGGTGTTTCTCACTACATCAGAAATCTGCCCCAGATAGTCCTTACTTGTGCTTGAACTCCGCAAGCTCAGGCATGCGCTCCTATGTTTTCCCTGATATCGCGCATTTAACAAAGTGCTTCTCACTGCATCAGACATCTGCCCCACATAGTCCTTACTTGTGCTTAAACTCAGTAGGCTTGGGCGGGCGCTCGAATACTCTCCCTAATATCGTTGATTTAGCAAAGGTGTTAAATAGCCCTGCCGATGCTATATATTATAAACCCCCCACTGCTGCTTACCTGCTCAAGTATCTGTTATTGCCTCTGCCACATTCTACTCCTTCTCTAAGAAGACGCGGAGGGCGTGCTGTTTATATCCTATGCCGATCACTCCAATTGTTTTCAGCTGGGGATCGCGCATGCTCATTGCTCTTCACTTTGGCCCTCTTTTGTCGGCGCCATCTTGGAGTGGTGTATATTTCTAGTTTGGTGGGTGATGTATGGTACTTAAATCTCTCCCGTATTATTGAATTGCCTCCTACTGAGTTTCTATTATTTATTAAATGAAACAATACACTATATTCAGCAATTTAGCTATTTGAACTACGCTTTCTATATATTTTAGCGCGATGCCTATAAGTGGTAACTAATATACTTTTCTCGACCCTATCGCCCCCTGGTTCGGGTAAGGTTGCTTATTACTCTGTTTTCCGCCCCCTGAGTGATCCACTCGATTTTTAAAGGGGTTCAGACAAGTTTACCCTCCTAATTTGGGGTGTTCTGTGTCATTACCTGTAAGTACAGGGTTCCTTGTATTTGGTCTGTACTGTATTGTTACCTCATCTCTTTTTTAAAAAAAGCACTTGAATTGGTACTTTAGTCCTAAATTATTTTATGCACTTTCCCTTAGTGCTATATTTTATTTCTATTGGGGACAGTGTTGGCCTATTAGTTTAATCCTAGGTTTCCCTCGTTTTTGATAACTGATCCTGTCTATGCCTTTTTGTTGTTTAAAAATGAAATGAAATAAAACCTACTCGTGAATCCTATGGGGTGTATTTTTGTCTATATCTTTCCCTCAGCTTTTCTGCCTCCGGGTGCATTTTAAATCAGGGGTTCCCATTCTTCCCTTGAATTCAGGCCACGTTTAATGGTGTCGAACTTAATCATAAACCATTGCTCCTGCTGTTTCCTTCTTTTTGTACTATCTCCCAGTCTGGTTTGTTCCTTAATTCTCTCCAGGATCACCCACCTGATGTCTTTTACATTATGTCCCTGTTCTTTCCAGTGGGTAACCAGTGGTGCATTCTCTTTGTTGTTCTTAATCGCTGATTTATGCTCCCCTATCCTTAGCCTGAGTTCCCTTCCTGTTTCTCCTATATATCCCTGATTGCATGGGCATAGAATCAAGTATATCACATTCTTTGTTCTGCAATTGTTCAATGTTGTGATCTTCTGTGTGGCTCCATTTAATGTTACTTCTTTGGTTACTATGCAAAGTTCACATATACAGCAATTGCCGCATTTATGGTTCCCTACCGCCTTTGTTCCTGTCATGGTTGTTTGTCGTTCTACCACGTCATTTCTATAGGTGTGTACTAGACTACACCTAAGATTCTTGTTCTTTCTATAGGCGTACAGCGGACGTTCTAGTATAGTCTGCGCCCCGTCATTTGAGATTTTCCAGTTATGGTTTATTATGTTTTTGACCTGATTTGCCACCGCCGAATACTGGCTTACCATAACTATTTTTTCATTAGTTTGCTTCCTCTCTTTTTTAACTAACAGGCAGTCCCTATCGTAAAACCTAGCTCTTTTTAGGGAGTGGTCTATGAGTTTTTTCGGATAGCCCCTTTCCTTGAACTTAAGTTTCATCTCTCCTGCATGGTGAAAGGAGTCCTCCACAGTAGTACAGTTTCTCCTTAACCGGAGAAACTCCCCAAAGGGTATTGAGTCTTTCTGACTCCTAGGGTGGTAGCTTTTGTAGTGCAATACAGTATTGCGATCTGACTCTTTCTTGAATAATTCCACCTTCAGTTGTTTATCTTCGCTCTTTATGCTTATGTCTAGGAAATTTACTTTGGTTCTGCTATAATCCGCAGTAAATCTCAGGTTGGCATCTCCTAGGTTCAGCCATGTGAGGAAATCTTCCAGGAGAGTCCTAATTAATTGGTAATTAGGACTCTCCTGGAAGAGACGGACATTGTAGGAGGGAGTAAGGAATTCATAGTGCAATGCGTCTCTATGGTGCTCCTCAACAACATCTTCCTTTTTAAAAAAGATCTCTGCATCCAATGCAAGGGTACCAGCATGGGCGCTACCTGTGCGCCGAGCCTGGCCTGCATTTATGTCAGCATGTTTGAGAACAAACACATCTATAACGAGTCATACTATGAAAACATCCGAAACTGGACCCGTTTTATAGATGATATCTTCTTCATATGGTCAGGGACAGTTGATCTCCTGGAAGATTTCCTCACATGGCTGAACCTAGGAGATGCCAACCTGAGATTTACTGCGGATTATAGCAGAACCAAAGTAAATTTCCTAGACATAAGCATAAAGAGCGAAGATAAACAACTGAAGGTGGAATTATTCAAGAAAGAGTCAGATCGCAATACTGTATTGCACTACAAAAGCTACCACCCTAGGAGTCAGAAAGACTCAATACCCTTTGGGGAGTTTCTCCGGTTAAGGAGAAACTGTACTACTGTGGAGGACTCCTTTCACCATGCAGGAGAGATGAAACTTAAGTTCAAGGAAAGGGGCTATCCGAAAAAACTCATAGACCACTCCCTAAAAAGAGCTAGGTTTTACGATAGGGACTGCCTGTTAGTTAAAAAAAGAGAGGAAGCAAACTAATGAAAAAATAGTTATGGTAAGCCAGTATTCGGCGGTGGCAAATCAGGTCAAAAACATAATAAACCATAACTGGAAAATCTTAAATGACGGGGCGGAGACTATACTAGAACGTCCGCTGTACGCCTATAGAAAGAACAAGAATCTTAGGTGTAGTCTAGTACACACCTATAGAGATGACGTGGTAGAACGACAAACAACCATGACAAGAACAAAGGCGGTAGGGAACCATAAATGCGGCAATTGCTGTATATGTGAACTTTGCATAGTAACCAAAGAAGTAAAATTAAATGGAGCCACACAGAAGATCACAACATTGAACAATTGCAGAACAAAGAATGTGATATACTTGATTCTATGCCCATGCAATCAGGGATATATAGGAGAAACAGGAAGGGAACTCAGGCTAAGGATAGGGGAGCATAAATCAGCGATTAAGAACAACAAAGAGAATGCACCACTGGTTACCCACTGGAAAGAACAGGGACTCAATGTAAAAGACATCAGGTGGGTGATCCTGGAGAGAATTAAGGAACAAACCAGACTGGGAGATAGTACAAAAAGAAGGAAACAGCAGGAGCAGTGGTTTATGATTAAGTTCGACACCATTAAACGTGGCCTGAATTCATGGGAAGAATGGGAACCCCTGATTTAAAATGCACCCGGAGGCAGAAAAGCTGAGAGAAAGATATAGACAAAAATACACCCCATAGGACTCACTAATAGGTTTTATTTCATTTCATTTTTAAACAACAAAAAGGCATAGACAGGATCAGTTATCAAAAACGAGGGAAACCTAGGATTAAACTAATAGGCCAACACTGTCCCCAATAGAAATAAAATATAGCACTAAGGGAAAGTGCATAAAATATTTTAGGACTAAAGTACCAATTCAAGTGCTTTTTTAAAAAGAGATGAGGTAACAATACAGTACAGACCAAATACAAGGAACACTGTACTTACAGGTAATGACACAGAACACCCCAAATTAGGAGGGTAAACTTGTCTGAACCCCTTTAAAAATCGAGTGGATCACTCAGGGGGCGGAAAACAGAGTAATAAGCAACCTTACCCGAACCAGGGGGCGATAGGGTCGAGAAAAGTATATTAGTTACCACTTATAGGCATCGCGCTAAAATATATAGAAAGCGTAGTTCAAATAGCTAAATTGCTGAATATAGTGTATCGTTTCATTTAATAAATAATAGAAACTCAGTAGGAGGCAATTCAATAATACGGGAGAGATTTAAGTACCATACATCACCCACCAAACTAGAAATATACACCACTCCAAGATGGCGCCGACAAAAGAGGGTCAAACTGAAGAGCAATGAGCATGCGCGATCCCCAGCTGAAAACAATTGGAGTGATCGGCATAGGATATAAACAGCACGCCCTCCGCGTCTTCTTAGAGAAGGAGTAGAATGTGGCAGAGGCGATAACAGATACTTGAGCAGGTAAGCAGCAGTGGGGGGTTTATAATATATAGCATCGGCAGGGCTATTTAACACCTTTGCTAAATCAACGATATTAGGGAGAGTATGCGAGCGCCCGCCCAAGCCTACTGAGTTTAAGCACAAGTAAGGACTATGTGGGGCAGATGTCTGATGCAGTGAGAAGCACTTTGTTAAATGCGCGATATCAGGGAAAACATAGGAGCGCATGCCTGAGCTTGCGGAGTTCAAGCACAAGTAAGGACTATCTGGAGCAGATTTCTGATGTAGTGAGAAACACCCTGTCTAATACATAATATCAGGGAAAGTACACCAGCGTTAGCCTAAACCTGCGGAGTTTAAGTAAAAGTAAGGACTGTTCGGGGTAGATTTCTGATGTAGTAAGAAGCAGGGCGAGACAGCGCCAGTAAGGAAACACTGGAAAAGATGCAAGCAAGTTAATATACACGCTAAGGAAAGAATGCTTGCCAGTACAGCTAAAATGGGTACTTAACAAATAGAGGCGATTTTTATTAGAAACAACAAAAGTATGCACCTGGCAAATGTATATCCAAACATGCAGGAAAAGGGTCAAATATAAAGCGAGCCTACCGGGCATTAGATACATATTATTTAAGCAATGAATACAGCATGTGTACTTTAAGAACAACAGCGCGAAAAGATTAATAAGGAGAGGACCTTAAGACTAAATAGAACATCAGACCAATATAAAGAGAAAGGCAAGAAAAAGGAGTAAAGACATGGGGAACATGATAGAAAAGGATCTAAGCATAGACTACAGGGACCAATGGAAGCTATGTAAATACATACAAACCTTTTCTTGCTTACAGAACATATCCAGTTCCCAAGCCGAGATATACTGATAGATGCCCGTTCATGAGAACATTTTAATTTTTATAAAGGTAAGTGGAGGAGACTGATAATGAACGACTGCAAAAGTCAAGGTTGCCTTCCTTAGAGTAAAAATTTGCTAACTGTGATCCCCTCACTTATACAGATATTTATACAAATCAAAAAGAGGAGGGGATCCACGCCCACCTGACCATAGAACAAGGAAAAGACCTTTTGTACTTGAGGAGCTATATCACCCCTGAGGTAAAAGAGAGGAACCCGATATGTTTTAAGTGGTCCAAATAAAGTGTTCTATAGAAACCAATGAAATCAAATTGTCATCCCATAGGTATATTAAAACCTAGAACAACAGTGATTGTCTGGAGGAGGCCTCCCTGACGGCTGTTTTTCCTGTGGGACTCCTACAATACCTATGGGGTAAGAGGGGCATTAAAACAGGAAAAAACACTAGATGAGAGATGGATGAGTGTGACAACGAATGTTGGAATGAATGAATGCCCTTACTGTTTCCACACTAAAAAGAAAACGGAGGGTCAAGCTACCTATAGTAATAGTGAATGTGAGCCGTATTTTACAGCAACATTTGTAAGAGTATAATGACGATGTTTTCTATCCATCTATGCATCCGATGATATATGCCCGAGCGAAATTGCTAAACATGATAGATCCAAGGGTGTTAAGAAGGTCCCGAGAAAACACCAAAAAAAATAGAGGAGTATGGATAAGGTGGAATGGATTGCTTGGGGGCAACAAATATGATGTTCTACACTGAAAATGTGATAAAATACCCCCGTAATAGTGATACTGTTTCTTTCTCTACGTACCCACACAGAGATTTTTAACTATAAGTCTAGAAGCCGGTGACCCCAAAGAGACGGCATGTTCTGATGAAGGTGTTACAACATCAAGTGATATAACACCGAAACGCGTCGACGCATTTTTACTGTATTAGAATCCAAACAAGGTCAAGGAACTAACAGATATTCATGTATTATTGTTACTGTTTACTGTACCACCAATATTAAAGAAAGACCAGTGGATCTAGAATAACAGTGGCGGGAGAATCTTAAAGCCACAGTGTTAGGGTGTTTATGAAAAGGATCCAATTGTATTTTTGTATGGTATTTGTATTGATTATTTCTCCTTTTTATCTCGTGTCGTATAATTCTAATGAATGTGATATTGCTTTTGACCATGTGTGTAATGATTTGCTATTAACTGTCTATTTAATTTTATTGTATCTGTTCAAAGAGTTTTCTTTGAAATTTTTTATTCATTCTTGTGTGAAGAGGAGTCTTCACTTTTTATAATAATAAAAAGACTGTGAACGTTCATTTTTAGTGTGGAAATCTAATTTTAATTTTAATTTTCATATTTCTTACCCTTGATGTCTGTAGAAGAAAAGTGTGCATGATTGGGTAGAACCTACATAGCAACACAATACGTATTTGTTCTAATGTACACCCAGGGATTTCTCTTTGACTAAGTTGTTACTTTACATCAGGCCTGGTTTGTGTCACAATATTCCTGCTTGGACAGTTTAGTCGATTCCATTACAAAAATAGGTTATATTACAATTCAGGTCACCTGACACCGTAATGTTACCGAGGAGGCACAGTGACGTGACTGGGTTTTTAACAAGCTTATGCATTCAGGGAGTTATAGTACAGATTTGTGCAAGCACTTCTTTGCATAAGGACAAAGTCGAGGGTGTTGTAGTCAGCCCTCTGTAACATGGGGTCACATGATAACCGTAACAACAACCCCAGCATGCGAAGGCCTCTTGGGCGGAGGCCGGACTGGTGCCCGATTTCGCAAGGCCCTGTGCCCGGGGGATATTGTTGCCATATATGGATGTGGTCTGTCGGCTAGACTGCTGACTGTTGGTGCTGGAAACCAGGGTTCGAGCCTCGCGGTTGCGTCCACATCCTGTGATTCTGGGCAAATCACGTAATCTTCCCGTGCCTGAATGTAGATATTGTAGTCATGCAAAGCGCTCCAATACCTTTGTGTCGAGTTCGCGCTATATAAATATGCACAAAAAACCCACGCCCATTTAAGATCCCAAAAAGGTTAATAAACAAAATCGCATGCGTTCATTCTGCCTTTGTTTACTTTATTTATTCGTCAGAGATCGTTGACGTGGCTCTAGAACATATTTAAACGTGTTTTCTATTTATTTTTGCTGTTTGAAATATGTATAGATAAGACCTAAATATATCGGCTTTGGGTGATTTTGCTTATTTTTGTACCGGCCGTGACATTAAAGTACCGGTGAAGTCGGTAGAAACCCGGTCAGGTCACCTGGGCCTCAGGTGGCAACCCTACGAGGGAGCTGGGAGGTACAATTGAGCGCCTGCCTAAGTTGACCAGAAATATGCTGAAACACGTGTCCCTCCTTTGTACACACCCTCCTGTCCATGAAATGCAGGGTCGAGTCCGAGAATCTAGAGCTTTTATGACGTCGAATGGCCTAATTGAGTAGCTTACCGCTTATGTGCGTTTTTGTTGCATTGTGGGACTTGAGGTCTTTTCCACGGTACAAACGCCGGGAACGGGCAAACAGACAGCGGGAGGGGGGGCGGGAACGGGCAAAAGAAGGCAAGAAAAATAAAACGACACTCACCTGGACATCTTCCGGCGGCAAATGATCAAAACATGGCGTCCAAAAAAAAAAAACAACATCCGCCCACCGCCGCATGATGTAGAAAAAGGGGTGGGATGAGTAAAAATCTCGGGAACGCCCACGAATCTGCTCCGGCAATGATGGACAGATGTCTGTTCCAATGGCTAGTCTCCATTTATGGAGCTAGCCAATGGAACAGAGGGGCGGGACTACACACAGCATACTCTAAACAAACGTTTTCGCCTGCGCGAAAGTCTGCTTGCGCAGCTTTCGGCGAGGCAAAACCTAAAAAGGTGCTTCAAAGTAAGCAGTAGAAGGACACAGGTAATGAGGCCATGCTCCAGGCAAGATACAAACACAAGAGGAAGGAAAGCCCACACAGTATATGAGAGTGACAGTAAAGGTAACCAATGGAAACCAATGGAAAGCAATGGTCGTGCTCTGCGCCCCCAGAAAGCTGACAATAGGTCCTTTTGAAAAAAGACAGTTTTCACTGTTTTGTAGGCGAGACCTAAAACAGCTCGTTCTCTGGACTCGGGTTCAGAGAAAACTTCACATTTTAAATTTCCTACCCAAAGTAAATTACCATTTGTTTTGAAAATATGTATATACATTTTTACTTTTAATAATTTCTAAGCCCAAGTATTTCTTTGCATGAGAAAGAGATCCATGGGCTTTACATTTATGTATCTATGGGAAGCAGTTAACTGGCTTTGGGTGCTGCGGCTGACGAGGCCTGGAGTGCCTTCGCCAAGACTGTAAAGTGCTCCTTTGTGGTACAAAAGTCCTCTGTCTCCTGGTCTCAGCTTTGTTGTCGGCGTTGAGATCCGCACCCTGAGTCTCTTGTGATTACTTGTGTTGTGTATTGAAGCGTTTTTTTTTAAACTAGACAATACATTAAAGGATCACTGGCAAAGCCAATAGGTCTAGCCTTAGCAAGCCTATATTTATTTTTAGCAGTGGTGGAGTTATTTGTCCCTTGCAAAAAAAAAGCCAAAAAAACAGAGATGAAAGCAGAAACTGGCCCACCAGCCCCAGCACTGCAGTGACTATCTTCCAAGTGGATATACACGTGTACATAAGGACAATGCAGTAGTCACGATGAAAGAGTCAATTGCTGAAGTGGAATGACCCACTGACCAGTGCATTATGCTGTCGTGGGTGTAAGTAACATGTGACTGACACTTGAACAGACCAATGGATGAAGAGGGCTGTCGGATAGGTTAAGGTCCAGTTTCTCAGTCACCCATCATGAGGGATGTGTGAAGACCTTCATAGGACGTGGTGTCTGATGTGTTAACATCCTTATAGGGCAAGGCTTTGGATGTGTTCAGAGTCTCATATGACGTGGTGTTGGATGTGTACAACCCCTCATAAGAATAAGGTGTTGCTTGTATTTACACCCTTACATTGATGCTTCTAGATGTGTAGAGACCTTGATAATCGAGTTGTTTGATGTCTCCAAAAAATCGAAGGTTGTGGATGTGAAGGCGGGTGTATCCAGACTCTCATAGGAAAAGGCTTTGGATGTGTTCAGTCCCTCATAGGATATGGTGTAGGATGTATACAGACCTTTATATGTTCTAGTATAGGATGTGTACAGACCCTCATTTGATGTTGCGTTAGGTGCATTCAGTCCCTCATAGCGATGCTTTTAGATGAGTAAAGACCCCCATAACTGGAGGTGTTTGATGTCTTCTAACCTTCGTCGGCCAGGGTGTTGGGTGTGTCAGGACCCTTATGTGCCTGAGGTGGTGTGGCTAGATCCTCATAGGACAAAGTGTAGGATGTGTACAGACGATCCTAGGACGTGGTGACTGGCTTGTCCAGAAACTCATTGGAAGTGGTGGAGGGTGTGTCCAGAAACTCCTTGGATGTGATGGTGGCTGTGTCCAGAAATTCCTTGGATGTGGTGGTAGGTATGTTCAGAAAGTCGTTGGATGTAGTGTTTGCTGTGTCCAGAAACTTCTTGGATGTGGTGTTGGCTTTGTCCAGAAACTCCTTGGATGTGGTGATGGTTTTGTCCAGAAACGTATTAGATGTGGTGTTGGCTTTGTCCAGAAACTTATTGGATGTTGTGGTGGCTGTGTCTAGAAATTCCTTGGATGTGGTGGTAGGTGTGTCCAGAAATTCCTTGGATGTGGTGGTAGGTGTGTCCATAAAGTCGTTGGATGTAGTGTTTGCTGGGTCCAGAAACTTCTTGGATGTGGTGTTGGCTTTGTCCAGAAACTTATTGGATGTGGTGATGGTTTTGACCTGAAACTTCTTAGATGTGGTGTTGGTTGTGTCTAGAAACTCTGTGGATGTCGTGTTGGCTGTATCTAGAAACTCCTTGGATGTGGTGGTGGCTTTCACTAGAAACTCCTTGGATGTGGTGGTGGCTTTGTCCAGAAACTCCTTGGATGTGGTGGTGGCTTTGTCCAGAAACTCCTTGGATGTGGTGGTGGCTGTGTCCAGAAACTCCTTGGATGTGGTGGTGGCTGTGTCCAGAAACTCCTTGGATGCAGTGGTGGCTGTGTCCAGAAACTCCTTGGATGTGGTGTTGCTGTATCTAGAAACTCCATGGATGTGGTGTTGGCCGTGTCTAGAAACTCCTTGGGTGGGGCTTTGTCCAGAAACTCCTTGGATGTGGTGGTGGCTGTGTCCAGAAACTCCTTGGATGTGGTTGTGGCTGTGTCCAGAAACTCCATGGATGTGGTGGAGGCTGTGTTTAGAAACATCTTGGATGTGGTGGTGGCTGTATCTGGGAACTCCTTATATCAACCCTTTACAGGGCAAGGTGTTTGATTTGTCCCGATTCTGCAGGGGTAATCTCTGGACATGTAAGACCCTCCTAGGAAACCAGTGTTGAGATGTTGGCACCAAGAGAACTAGGCCACCTTGTTCGCATATCTTCTCAAGGTCAATGAAGCCCATCGTCCTCTCTCTGAGGAATGCTTAATTTGTGAAAGAATAAATGCCGGGTCCCAAAGTTTCGCTCAGAATCCTGGTGCTGTTAAATGCTGGGTTGGTTGCTGAATACCAAGGCTGCATGCACTTGATTCCACCGCTTCCACGCCTCATTCAACAACCACCAGACTCTTTTAACCTCTAAACCTCACTCTTTCCGGGTCTTTTAAACCCCTGCGTTCCCCCTTTGTCACTGTTTTTCTGTCTGACTTCCTCCTTCTTTCCCCTTTGTGCCTTTTCTCTCTCCTGCACTTGGTCAAAAACTGATGAGGAAACATAAGCACGGGTCCCAAAAAATGAAAGCCCCGTGGGCCCCACCTGTAACCACTGGTTCAAATTAAGCACTGTTGAAGGCCTTGATAAACACATCACACGCTTAACAGTTAGAGCCTAACAGAGGCACCTGAGTAGAGTTGCCCCCCTAACCCTCCAGAGTGGTCCAAATCCTTCAATGGGGGCCGCTATGAATATCTGTGAGCTTTGGGAGATTTGGGAGCCCTTCATCACATTCTGCTGGCGGCCCCATGTTTTTGGGTACCCCGCTATGAACAGTCAGCATGCATGCCTTTCAACCTGTGGCCCTAGAATCTCCGGAGCGGCCTGACGTAGGGCCGGACGGGACCGCAAACCAGCCCTGGCAATTACATTGGACCGGTCTTTGGGGTGGGGGTAGGAGGGGGCGGATGCTGGTGGGGAACACTGCTGCTGCATTTATGTTACAGGGGCCGATTTTGGAGCATTGCTGCACAGCCGACCCCCAGTAACACCAAGAATTTGCAATGCAATAGGTCTCGCATTAGGAAAGTGTGAGCTATTGGTAATGTAAATGACACATTTTCTTAATATGTGTTGGCTTTGAAAATATATAAATTAATAGCATTGTTATTCATAAAGCCAATAGCTTACACTTTCCTAATGCAAGTCCTATTGGCTATGGCAATGTTTGTTGTTAGCAAGCCAGGACAGTGCTGTTGTGGTGCTGAGTGATGATGTGGTTGGGCTGAGTGAGGTGGTGGTGCCCCTGAGTGATGTGGTGGTACCCCTGAGTGATGTGGTGGTACCCCTGAGTGATGTGGTGGTGCCCCTGAGTAATGTAGTGGTGTTCCTGAGTGATGTGGGGGTGTTCCCGAGTGATGTGGTGGTGTCCCCGAGTGATGTGGTGGTGTCCCCGAGTGATGTGGTGGTGTCCCCGAGTTATGTGGTGGTGCCCCTGAGTGATGTGGTGGTGCCCCTGAGTGATGGAGGGTGGAGTTGGAGGGTGGAGGGTGGAGTTGGAGGGTGGAGTTGGAGGGTGGAGTTGGAGGGTGGAGTTGGAGTTGGAGGGTTAGGTTGGAGGGTGGAGTTGGAGTTGGAGGGTGGAGTTGGAGTTGGAGGGTGGAGTTTGAGTTTGAGTTTGAGGGTGGAGTTGGAGGGTGGAGTTGGAGGGTGGAGTTGGAGGGTGGAGTTGGAGGGTGGAGTTGGAGGGTGGAGTTGGAGTTGGAGGGTGGAGGTGGAGTTGGAGGGTGGAGTCGGAGTTGGAGGGTGGAGGTGGTGTGGGAGGGTGGAGTTGAGGGTGGAGTTGGATTTGGAGGGTGGAGTTGGAGGGTGGATTTGGAGTTGGAAGGTGGGGTTGGAGTGTGGAGGGTGGAGTTGGAGTTGGAGGGTGGAGTTGGAGGGTGGAGTTGGAGGGTGGAGTTGGAGTTGGAGGGTGGAGTTGGAGTTGGAGGGTGGAGTTGGATGGTGGAGTTGGAGTTGAAGGGTGGAGTTGAAGGGTGGAGTTGGAGGGTGGAGTTGGAGTTGAAGGGTGGAGTTGGAGGGTGGAGTTGGAGGGTGGAGTTGGAGTTGGAGTGTGGAGTTGGAGTTGGAGGGTGGAGTTGGATGGTGGAGTTGGAGTGAGTGGGGGTGGGTTGTAGCCTAATGCAGCCCCTGGTGATCCGGAGAGATGACACAGGATAGGGAAGAGAGGGCGGGCAGGGCCTGAGTCCTTGTTGTGGACGACCAGCTTTGGGGTCAGAGCTGAGATGAGAAGGGCAGCCAGGCAGGCATGAGAGTTGTAAAAAAAACTAGTAATAGCTTGTGGAACTGCACCCTTTACTAGCTTAGTGCATTTGCGCCCGCCATTAATGTTACTAAAAGCGCACAATGTAACTTTTACAAAATGTCCTTGTTCGAGCCATGCAAAATAAGAGAAAGGGAAAAACATTTTCTAAATAAAGCACAGCGATGCAGAAGAGCACAGTGATGTAGAAGACCGCAGTACGAGGGGGTAAGAAAGTAAGTTATGTAGGATAGAGGTTGCCTGTTTTGGCTCCCAATGCTTTGAGTTTGTGGCAATGAGCTTGAGTTACAATGTTTGCAACAGGAGAGTGACGATGCTAATGGATGAGGCTATTCGGGCTGAACAGCTAGCTCCAGGATGCAATTAGGCCACAGTACTACCAGCATGACCTGTGATACGTGGATGCCAACAGGCACGAACCTCTCAGCAATGGCACTTATGGAGCAAGTGAAGGGAGAGTTGGCTCGGCATAGGGCAGTATTCATGATGTCAGTAGTAAGAGAGGCTCAATTCGCGATCCAGAAGCTTAAAACACGATGCAAGCCTTCAGCGCCTCTGATCCACCACGCGCATGTGCACCAGAAACAGCAACTTGTAACTCTAAAAAGCACTAGACCATGCAAGTCGTGTGAATAATGAATCTGATTTGATCCACTACCGGGGCAAGGAGTTACATGATACCTTTCAAACGCCTATTGTCTGCCTTGCTTTTCCAAGTAGAACTAGATGTGCACATGCGCTAAGCCACCATGACAATTCTATTCCAGTTCCACTGTGTCAAAAGTATTGTCACTGTAGGTTGAAGGGGGGGATGCAATGAAGGAAAGAACAAACATTCAGTGCACAGAAGACGCGCGGCCGCCATTGTGTAATATTATTTGCGGCGTGCCACGATGGGAAAAATAATTTAGAATGTTGCCGTACAAGGACTGAATGTATTTTGACAGCCACACTCAACAAAATAAAGGATGCGTCCGCCATTGTTAAAGTTCTAGCGCGGTGTGCCTCTTTCTAAAAAAAATAATTTTGCCTTTCATGTTGTACATGTCCTTGTCTTATGGGCGAGCAGCACATAGGAAAAGAAAGCCGTGGTCTCCATTGTTGTACCCGAAGCATGCCACACTGGTGAAAAAGAAAGCGCGGATTAAAAAAAAACATTAGAGTATTGTAAAAAAAATTATTTGCCTTTCATGTTGTTCATGTCCTTGTCTATGGGCGAGCCGCGCATCGGAAAAGAAAGCCGCGGTCTCCATTGTTGTACCCGAAGCATGCCACACTGGTGAAAAAGAAAGCGCGGATTAAAAAAAGAAAAACATTAGAGTAAGTGCGGCTCTCATCATTGCGTGCGTGGCAGGGGGGCGGGGGAGCAGGAGAGCGGCGTTCCTTTGAAGTCGGAAGGGTGGCAGGAAACGAGCATATTGGATGTGAGCGATAACGAAAGTAAGAGGGGGAGCAGGAAGTAAGGCCGAGCGCGCTGGCGAAGCTTCGCACTTGAATGCCTCACATGCACTGGGCATAATCCGCACTCCAAAACCTCTTGGTAGGATTTGCTGGTGGCCCTCTATATCTCTCAATATAATGAAGAGGGGGGTGCACAGCCAATCTGTATCTTATTAAAGAAAGTTGCACGAATACGAATGATCTGAGGTTCAAAAAGGTCGGGTGCTCCTTTAGGTGACGAGTCCGTCCAGGCACGTCAAGAAAGTAAATCATGAAAAAGTGCAGCCACTGGGAAGTGGGTGCATCCCTAGGCAGGGCACACCTTAGGTTCTTGAAAAGAAGACTCCTTAAGAGTAATGCAATGTTCTTTGAACTTTATTTAAATCTTCAAAAGTTCATCATGTTTTAGATGTTATAATTCAAATTCATTCCACAGAATCATATATGAATACTCATAGAACGCTCCAATGCATTTTGGGCTGAAAAGCCCTTCATCCGGGAGCTCTAAAACGTAAAGATATAGCGATGGGCAACAATACCCATAATGCATGTAACACAATAACACAACATAACATCAAATGCATACGTTTTAGTAAGATAGTGAAGCGAGCATAGCAGCGAGTGAAAAAAAATGTGAAAAAACAAGTGGTGACATGCTTCCCCAAGTGTTTAAGGTGAGCGCGTTATGTGCGGATGAAACGACAAAAAATTTAAAGTGAACGCATAAGCACACTTACGTGTGTGACCGGCGAAATGTGGGGGAAACGTGCTGTAAGACACAAAATAAAAGGGTGTTTGTCTTGGCTATTGGGAATCAAGAGCTTGTAATATAAACGCGGCGTTACATCGACTTACTGGAATAGGTTGGAAAGCTCCGTAGCAAACGAAGTCTGACGGGTAAAAATCTGGGTGTTTCGTGTGGCGGGATCTCAGGGGACGGATTCTAACATCATCGTTGGCGTGATCGTGATCTCACGGTACGCGGGTGAAAGTGAACATGGTGCACAGACATAATATCGACTCCAAAATATCGTCTGGACAGAATATCGAGTTTTAAATATCGTTTGGAGAAAATATCGACTAGACAGAATATCGACAGCCAAAATATCGTTTTTAAGGTAAGTGAAGTAATATCGACTGTAAATAATATAGACAGTGAAAATATCCAAGTATATAATCTAGATAGTAAAAAATATAGTTTTTTAAATAATATTTAATTATTTATAGTGTGTTTATGTTATAATATGTGTGAAAAGTGTCAATTTATTTTATTATTTTTTTTAATTAATTATTTTTTTAATTATTGTGTAATTTAATTCTGTAGCGGGTTGTGGGTTTATAGGGGAATAGGGTGGGAAGTAATTTAATTATAATTAATTAAATATGTAAATTTATTAATTGGTAGTAATAATTAATTAATTGGTAATTAAATAATATATGTTAATTATTTAAAATTTAATTGGTAATTAATTTTATTTAATTGATTAATTGCTAATTATGTCAATTAAAATAATTTATTTTCTCTAGCGGGTTGTGGGTTTATAGGGGAATAGGGTGGGAAGTAATTTAATTATAATTAATTAAATATGTAAATTTATTAATTGGTAGTAATAATTAATTAATTGGTAATTAAATAATATATGTTAATTATTTAAAATTTAATTGGTAATTAATTTTATTTAATTGATTAATTGCTAATTATGTCAATTAAAATAATGTATTTTCTCTAGCGGGTTGTGGGTTTATAGGGGAATAGGGTGGGAAGTAATTTAATTATAATTAATTAAATATGTTAATTTAATAATTGGTAGTAATATTTAATTAATTGTTAATTAAAAAATGTTTGTTAATTAATTAAAATGTAATTGGTAATTAATTTTATTTAATTGATTAATTGCTAATTATGTTAAATGAAAGGGGTATTTTTAGGGTTCAGGGTCAGTTTTTAGTTTTTGGGTAAAGGGGTATTTTTAGGGTTCAGGGTCAGTTTTCAGTTTTTGGGTAAAGGGGTATTTTTAGGGTTCAGGGTCAGTTTTCAGTTTTTGGGTAAAGGGGTATTTTTAGGGTTCAGGGTCAGTTTTTAGTTTTTGGGTAAAGGGGTATTTTTAGGGTTCAGGGTCAGTTTTCAGTTTTTGGGTAAAGGGGTATTTTTAGGGTTCAGGGTCAGTTTTCAGTTTTTGGGTAAAGGGGTATTTTTAGGGTTCAGGGTCAGTTTTCAGTTTTTGGGTAAAGGGTTATTTTTAGGGTTCAGGGTCAGTTTTTAGTTTTTGGGTAAAGGGGTATTTTTAGGGTTCAGGGTCAGTTTTGGGTTTTTGGGGTACATATACAATATTGCCTATTATTTAATTAAATGTTGTTACTATATATATATGTTTTAAGAAATATGATTAAAAATATATTTTTTTTTTACTTTCATTAAATATTTAATTATTAAAAGTTATTTTAAGTATTGTTAATTATATTTTAGTAATTAATTTTTTATATTAATGTAATTAAACATTGTTTTTAGTAAAGTCGATATTTTTTACAACGATATTTTTGTAAACGATATTTTGTAGTCGATATTTTTGTACTTACCTGTTTGTACATACAAACTCGATATTTTTGTAGTAGATATTTTCACCTCGATATTTTGGGTACTCGATATTGTGGTAGTCGATATTCTTTCAGTGATCCAGTGAACATAAATGGCGGACTGTAAAAAGGACTGAAAAAGCGGACTAAAAAGCGAAAAGGTGGCGGCGGCCATCTTGAGGGAAGACAACACGAAAAGTGAATGTGATATCTCCCTACCCAGTTCCTGAGGCGGAAAGCCGGGAGCTGGTGGTACGAACGCATTTTTTAACTGAGTTGAATTGAAGCTGAAAAATCTAATTCTATTTTACTATTTGTGTGGTGTCACTTACCTTGTACCTTTTAAACTTAGCGCCACTACCAGGAACTGCTCCCTTCTCAGCACACAGCCGACCTGAACGCTGTCGCGTTTTTCATCAATTTCAGCGGCCGCCATCAGCCCAGGCGTGCACGCTGACCACGCCCACTTTAGGCCACGCCCCCCGATCGCTCTACAAAAGCGCTGATCACTAGCGCCTCTGTACATCTCCCTACCCAGTCCCTGAGGCGGAAAGCCGGGAGCTGGTGGTACGAACGCATTTTTTAACTGAGTTGAATTGAAGCTGAAAAATCTAATTCTATTTTACTATTTGTGTGGTGTCACTTACCTTGTACCTTTTAAACTTAGCGCCACTACCAGGAACTGCTCCCTTCTCAGCGCACAGCCGACCTGAACGCTGTCGCGTTTTTCATCAATTTCAGCGGCCGCCATCAGCCCAGGCGTGCACGCTGACCACGCCCACTTTAGGCCACGCCCCCCGATCGCTCTACAAAAGCGCTGATCACTAGCGCCTCTGTACATCTCCCTACCCAGTTCCTGAGGCGGAAAGCCGGGAGCTGGTGGTACGAACGCATTTTTTAACTGAGTTGAATTGAAGCTGAAAAATCTAATTCTATTTTACTATTTGTGTGGTGTCACTTACCTTGTACCTTTTAAACTTAGCGCCACTACCAGGAACTGCTCCCTTCTCAGCGCACAGCCGACCTGAACGCTGTCGCGTTTTTCATCAATTTCAGCGGCCGCCATCAGCCCAGGCGTGCACGCTGACCACGCCCACTTTAGGCCACACCCCCCCTGGGTTAAATATGTGCATGCACAGGAAGCGCAGCGGACGAGCGCAGCGGACGAGCGCAGCGGGAGCGCCGTTTGCGCGCCGAGGGCGCGCCTAAGGCAAGCCCGTCTGCGCCCGTCCACGCCAAGCCCGCGACTAGCGCTGGAAACCCTGCCCAAACTACATCCCGTAGCAGTTACTCATCCAGCGACCTCCATCAACTACGCGGTAAGAACTGCTGCTCCTGCAAGCTAAATCTGGCGTATCTCACGGACACATTCCGCTGTAGTACCTGCCAATGGTCTCTCTCTGTTTCCCCAGCTTTTTCACCACCCCCCACTCCCCCCCACAGGGATAACCTCCCGCACTTCAAAGGTGGATTGATAAACGCACGCTCTATGTGCAAACACAACCAAGACATAAGAGACCTAATCCTTGACCTTGATCTCGAATGCCTCCTGATAACGGAAACCTGGCTTACCGAAAATAGCAATCCGGATCTAGCCATCGCCCTCCCCCAAGGCTTCTCCATCTTTAGACAGGATAGATCGAAAGGGAGAGGTGGAGGAGTAGCATTAATATTGAAAAACAGCTTTTCCTGTCATACCTTCAACCTAGACCCCCTGAAGGACATTGAAGGACTCGGTTTTTCAATAAAACTCAATGATTCCTTGTCCTTCTCAGGTGGGCTTATCTACCGTCCACCGGGTAACCCCTCCAATTTTCTAGATTCACTTACCGATACTTTGGGTCACCTTCTGCTTAGATACCCCCACTTCACGCTGCTCTGTGATTTTAACCTTCACCTTGAATCCAACTCTGACCAACAGGCCATAAACTTCTTACAGACTCTAGATATTTTTAACCTTCAGCAAAACGTGTCTTTGCCCACTCACGCCCTTGGACATACACTCGACGGTGTGTGCTCCAATCTTCCCTCCCTCACTACCCTTCCCCCGGTCCCTCAAATTTGGACGGATCACTGCCTGATCCCTTTCCACATTAAAACTTCCCGCCCACTCTCGTCCAGCAAATCCAACTCGCTCCCGGACAACTTCGTAAACTGGAAAAAAATACAAGAAGCTTTCGAACTCGACCCTATCCCTCAATCCCATGTCCCCATCCTCACCGGTGACGTCGAATCCGACGCTAACCTCTTTCACGGATGGATCACTCAAGAAATCAGTGCACGGACCCCCTCCAATCGCTTCCGTAGACCAGGCAAAAAACTCAAATCTAACGCCCCCTGGTTTACTCCCAATGTAGCCACTGCGCGTCTCTCTTGCAGAAAGGCAGAACGCAAGTGGCGCAGAACGTATGATACTACTGACCGTCTATCATACATTCTTCTAAGGAAAGACTACCACTCCGTCATAAAATCAGCTAAAAAATCCTTCTACATTAATGCCATTAATGACTCCAACCAAAAACAGAAAACACTTTTTTCCATAGTGAAATCGTTTACCCAGCCCAAATCTCTACAAATTGAAATACCCCCATCCCAAGAGCTATGCAACAAAATAGCTGATTACTTTGAGGAAAAAATTGAAGCTATTCAAAAGGACTTTCCATCCACCCAAGCTAGCCTACTCTCACGGGCTCACCCTCCGATTGCATCCCCTGAGTTTACTCTAAAAGAATTCTCGCCGGTCACCCTAGACCTAACCAGAGAGGTTATCTTGGCTTGCAAATCCGGGTCGCCCTCTGACCCCTGTCCCCCAAAAATTTTGCACCAACTCATTGATGTGGTCAACCCAATAATCAATAAAATAGTCAATTCCTCCCTAGGTACGGGCCGAGTCCCTCGCTTGTGGAAACAGGGAATAGTTAAACCCCTGACGAAAAAAGCTAACAAACCCCCAGCAGATCTAACCCACCTTCGGCCAATCTCACTTCTTCCGGCCTTAGGTAAAATTACAGAACATATGGTATACAGGGAACTGAAACAGTATCTTCAAACCCACAACATACTACACCCGCAACAATCTGGTTTTCGCCCCAATCACTCCACTGAAACGGCTTTGATCGAGCTCACTGACTCGATTAAAATGCTCCAAGACCAGAAAAGGAATGTTGTCCTCATCCTTTTAGATCTTACTGCGGCATTTGACACCATCTCTCATACCATTCTGCTCAACAGACTAGGAGACATAGGTATTTGTGACGTGGCTCTGGCCTGGATAAAATCCTTTTTAACCGACAGATCCCAAACCATCGCTCTCGGTCCTTTTCACTCCAACGAGAAGAGAGTTTCCTCAGGGGTCCCCCAGGGCTCCATCTTAAGCCCCCTCCTCTTCAATGTTTACCTCATTCCACTCATATCCCTCATCGAGTCTTTCGGCATACCTGTAACATCGTATGCCGATGACACCCAACTTATTGTACCTTTGGAGAAGAACTCCACGAATGCAGAGCTCAACCTCAAAAACTGCCTAACAGCCATCTTCCATTGGATGGACTCAAATCACCTCAAATGCAACTCCAGCAAAACGGAGATCCTTCCCATGGGAAAAAATACCACCTTCTGCCCAGCCCTCTGGTGGCCAGACAACTCCGTTGCCCCCCCCAAGACTGTAACCACTGCAAAGAACCTCGGCATCCTATTTGACAGTGATCTTTCCTTTGACCACCACGTCAGGACCGTAGCGGGCCGTTGTTTTGGTATCATCAAGTCCCTGAAGAAATTCTTCGACTTCCTACCTCTTGACTCCAGAGAAACGGTGACGGTAGCCCTTATTGTCTCACGCTTGGATTACTGCAATGGTCTCCTTGCTGGAGCCAAAAAGTCCACACTTAACAAACTCCAAAGTATCCTCCATACTGCAGCCCGACTCGTCCTAAAGCTGCCCAGAAAATCGTCCATCTCCGCCGCCCTTAAATCTCTGCATTGGCTTCCCCTTCCTAAGAGAATATTTTTCAAGATCCTGCTGGTCGCCTTCCGGGCTTTCAATAGCTCTGGCCCACTGTGGAAAATTGAATTTTGCCTTGTTATGTGTGCCTACGTGTTCCCCATCCTATGTTATATGTGCATGAAAGAGCTTTCCAACCCCAGCGCAGGAAACAACGACATCACCCCATCGCAAGACCTCTGCAACTCCCTCGCTTCATACTTCCACAACAAGATCACGGACATACACAACAGCTTCAACATCCAACCAACAACCAACCAATGATACTACTGACCGTCTATCATACATTCTTCTAAGGAAAGACTACCACTCCGTCATAAAATCAGCTAAAAAATCCTTCTACATTAATGCCATTAATGACTCCAACCAAAAACAGAAAACACTTTTTTCCATAGTGAAATCGTTTACCCAGCCCAAATCTCTACAAATTGAAATACCCCCATCCCAAGAGCTATGCAACAAAATAGCTGATTACTTTGAGGAAAAAATTGAAGCTATTCAAAAGGACTTTCCATCCACCCAAGCTAGCCTACTCTCACGGGCTCACCCTCCGATTGCATCCCCTGAGTTTACTCTAAAAGAATTCTCGCCGGTCACCCTAGACCTAACCAGAGAGGTTATCTTGGCTTGCAAATCCGGGTCGCCCTCTGACCCCTGTCCCCCAAAAATTTTGCACCAACTCATTGATGTGGTCAACCCAATAATCAATAAAATAGTCAATTCCTCCCTAGGTACGGGCCGAGTCCCTCGCTTGTGGAAACAGGGAATAGTTAAACCCCTGACGAAAAAAGCTAACAAACCCCCAGCAGATCTAACCCACCTTCGGCCAATCTCACTTCTTCCGGCCTTAGGTAAAATTACAGAACATATGGTATACAGGGAACTGAAACAGTATCTTGAAACCCACAACATACTACACCCGCAACAATCTGGTTTTCGCCCCAATCACTCCACTGAAACGGCTTTGATCGAGCTCACTGACTCGATTAAAATGCTCCAAGACCAGAAAAGGAATGTTGTCCTCATCCTTTTAGATCTTACTGCGGCATTCGACACCATCTCTCATACCATTCTGCTCAACAGACTAGGAGACATAGGTATTTGTGACGTGGCTCTGGCCTGGATAAAATCCTTTTTAACCGACAGATCCCAAACCATCGCTCTCGGTCCTTTTCACTCCAACGAGAAGAGAGTTTCCTCAGGGGTCCCCCAGGGCTCCATCTTAAGCCCCCTCCTCTTCAATGTTTACCTCATTCCACTCATATCCCTCATCGAGTCTTTCGGCATACCTGTAACATCGTATGCCGATGACACCCAACTTATTGTACCTTTGGAGAAGAACTCCACGAATGCAGAGCTCAACCTCAAAAACTGCCTAACAGCCATCTTCCATTGGATGGACTCAAATCACCTCAAATGCAACTCCAGCAAAACGGAGATCCTTCCCATGGGAAAAAATACCACCTTCTGCCCAGCCCTCTGGTGGCCAGACAACTCCGTTGCCCCCCCCAAGACTGTAACCACTGCAAAGAACCTCGGCATCCTATTTGACAGTGATCTTTCCTTTGACCACCACGTCAGGACCGTAGCGGGCCGTTGTTTTGGTATCATCAAGTCCCTGAAGAAATTCTTCGACTTCCTACCTCTTGACTCCAGAGAAACGGTGACGGTAGCCCTTATTGTCTCACGCTTGGATTACTGCAATGGTCTCCTTGCTGGAGCCAAAAAGTCCACACTTAACAAACTCCAAAGTATCCTCCATACTGCAGCCCGACTCGTCCTAAAGCTGCCCAGAAAATCGTCCATCTCCGCCGCCCTTAAATCTCTGCATTGGCTTCCCCTTCCTAAGAGAATATTTTTCAAGATGCTGCTGGTCGCCTTCCGGGCTTTCAATAGCTCTGGCCCACTGTGGAAAATTGAATTTTGCCTTGTTATGTGTGCCTACGTGTTCCCCATCCTATGTTATATGTGCATGAAAGAGCTTTCCAACCCCAGCGCAGGAAACAACGACATCACCCCATCGCAAGACCTCTGCAACTCCCTCGCTTCATACTTCCACAACAAGATCACGGACATACACAACAGCTTCAACATCCAACCAACGCACACCATGACCGAACAACCACCCCCCACCACCACCCTCCACGCCTGGACCCCGATCAGCACCGAAGACACCATCCGCACGATGAACTCCATCCACTCCGGATCACCAACCGACCCCTGCCCTCACCACGTCTTCAACCAGGCCGACGCAGTCATCGCACCCCACCTGCGAGACATCATCAACACATCCTTCGACACCGCCACCTTCCCGGAGAGCTGGAAGCACGCCGAACTCAGCGCTCTACTCAAGAAACCAACAGCGGACCCCACCGACCTCAAGAACTACCGCCCCATCTCGCTCCTCCCGTTTCCAGCCAAAGTCATTGAGAAGAACGTCAACAAGCAGATGGCCGCCTTCCTCGAGACGAACGGATCCCTCGACCCCTCACAGTCCGGCTTCCGAGCCAATCACAGCACCGAGACCGCCCTCATCGCCGCCACCGATGACATCCGAGCCCTGATGGACAATGGAGAAACAGCGGCCCTCATCCTCCTTGACCTCTCCGCGGCCTTCGACACGGTCTGCCACCGCACCCTAGTGCAGCGCCTCGACAACGCCGGAATCCAGGGGAAGGCACTGGAATGGATCATCTCCTTCCTCGACGGAAGAACACAGAGAGTCCGCCTACCACCGTACAAGTCAGAGGCCACCGAAGTCATCTGCGGCGTCCCCCAAGGATCCTCTCTGAGCCCAACCCTCTTCAACGTCTACATGAGCCCCCTCGCGGCCATCGTACGCAAACACAACCTCAGCATTATCTCCTACGCCGACGACACCCAGCTGATCCTCTCCCTGACCAACAACCCCGCCGCCGCCAGAGCCAACCTGCACGAAGGGATGAAAGAGGTAGCCGAGTGGATGACGACCAGCCGCCTGAAACTAAACTCGGACAAGACGGAGGTCCTCATCCTGGGCTCCTCGCCCTCCGCCTGGGACGACTCCTGGTGGCCCCCCGCCCTGGGTACCGCACCCAAACCGACGGACCACGCACGCAACCTGGGCTTCATCCTGGACTCCTCCCTCTCCATGACCAGGCAAGTCAACAACGTCTCCTCGGCGTGCTTCAACATCCTGCGCATGCTACGGAAGATCTTCTGGTGGATCCCCACAGAGACCAGGAAGACCGTCACCCAGGCCCTCGTCACCAGCCGGCTGGACTACGGCAACGCCCTCTACGCCGGGACCACCGCCAAACTCCAGAAGAGACTCCAGCGGATCCAGAACGCCTCAGCCAGACTCATCCTCGACCTCCCACGAACCAGCCACATCTCCGTACATCTGAGAGACCTTCACTGGCTCCCCGTCAACAAAAGAATCACGTTCCGCCTCCTCACCCACGCACACAAAGCCCTACACAACCAAGGCCCGAGCTACCTCAACAGCCGAATCAACTTCCACGCTCCCAAACGCCACCTCCGATCAGCCAACCTCGCCCTCGCCGCTGTCCCCCGCATCCGAAGAGCGACATCAGGAGGAAGGTCCTTCTCCTACCTGGCCGCCAAGACCTGGAACTCCCTCCCGACCGACCTGCGCCTGACCCAAGACCACCTCTCCTTCAGGAAGAAGCTGAAGACCTGGCTATTCGAGCAGTAGCGGCACCCCCCCCCCCCCCCCCCCAGCGCCTTGAGACCCTTCGGGTAGGTAGCGCGCTCTATAAGTGTCATTGATTGATTGATTGATGATCGATATGCATATATCCCCCTATGATCGATTAAAGACGCAATTATAGTTGTGTCCAACTCTAGTATGTCAGTTTCCAGTTCTCGTGAAAGCAACGAGTATTAGGCTTATGTTGCCACGTTTTACAGTGTGCACGTTAATTCATTGAATTGTCCCCGTTTCTAGGCCTCAAAGGGCCCGGACACCAGATTCAAGCTCCAGTCTCCTGAACCCACTCCGAGGAGCGATGCGGCCCCACCTGCATCCCTGACCCTTTACTTACTTCCTGCCAAGCAGCGCGGTGCCCGGCCTGGCTCTGCCTGCCTGTCTGCCAAGAATATGTTATGCTTCTAGTTATCAGTCCAGCTCTCCTTCTTCGCATTCCTAAGCTACTGAACCGCATAAACAGTTTCAGCTATAGTCTAGTCTTTCTGTCTCCATGTAAGAGAAATACTGAATTAATATTCATAGAAGATTCATAGCACACGCAATACATGTAGAATATATGCATGCACCAGCCTTAGTGTCAAGTAGCCTTTGCCCTGATAACTTCTAGACTCTATCAACATGTACTCCAAACACCAGATACCAGATATGATATAGGTACATGTCGTCCTGACACCGCAGACTTTAGTCTCCTCTTCTAGTGCAGAAGTCATAGCCCCCAGTTCTCCCCGGTAACACGTCATTGCCCGTTTGCGCGCACCACTAGGTTAAAGGTCTCAGCTGCTCAGGTAGCCCCCTCCCCGTTTCCGCCCATTCATGACACTTCTGTGACGTTCTCATCACATGTCTACGTGCACGCCCTGTGCACGCCTTCTTTTCACGCCCATGTCTTCTTATCTTACGCTTGTCACTAGTTAAGCCTACTGTATGTAATGTAATTGAAATGTCTTACTATATATATGTTGAATTGTGATGAAAACGTGTGCAGCTGCCTCTCCATTTTATTTCAGGCTGTCCCGATTCTGTCCCTTCCCTTTTGCCTGAATAAAGCCCTTTCAACTCGGATACATCGGATCCTGCCTCTTATTTATTGAGCTATCTGTTATTGTTAATGCATTCAAAAATAGTACCGGTATTTAATTATTTATTTACCACATAATGGCGCCCGAATAGGGACGTACCCCTTCCTCACGCGCTGGCAATGCAACGCCGGTCCCCTGACCCTCTGCAGCCGTGACGGAACAATACCGTGCACGTGCAGATATTTCTGCTTCAAGTCTCCCTCAGGCCCACGGAGGAGACGGAGACTGCGGTCCGACATCCAGACGAAGCGGTGTGGAATGCGGTTCGTCCCGACCAGAGCCCAAGCCGAGAGGACAAGGTCCGAAGTATCCGGAGGCCCACCTGTTTCTGAAGTCCGAAGTTCGTAGTCGTAGCAGTCCAGTCCAGTCCGAGGCCTTCCAGTTTCTGCTTCCCGGTGAGTACCGTTGCGGGGGAAGTATCTAGACAGGATCATTAGTTTGTTCCTGGTACGTTGGGTTTGGGTACGCAGATCCAGTCCGAAGTATCCACCTAGGTGGGTACGGTATGACGTGTCTCTTTATGGGACCGGTATGTTCTGTACTGTTTTAGCAGTGCATCCAGTAATTCTAGTAAGTCTGTTCTCGAGAAATTCATGTGTTCTGTTTTCAGTGTATCAGGTAGTATTCTGTTCGAACTGTTATTTATGTATTTTTATGTCGTGGTATGAGTGATTTGTTTGCCATTTTATTACTGTGATTATTGTGTATTGTGTTCGCAAGTAAAGTAGATTTCCAAAATGCCTCTGTTCTCGAAATTACGTCAGATAAAAACCAGAAAAGGGTTACTCGAAGAAGCAGTTCCTGTCCCTCCTAGGGACAGTCCTGGACATTTTATGTATCACAAGCATGGCTTAGATGCCATATTATATCTAGACTTATGGGCGGACTATACTAAAGATCTTGAAGAGAAATATAGATGGCCTGTATCAGGTACATGGGATGCCGAGTGCATCATGCGAGTAGAAGAAGCATTATGGAAAAAGAAAGCCAGACAGTCCCAGAAAGATGCCATCGAGTTATGGCGCAAAGAATCTCATAAAAGAACCGAAAAAGAATTCCGAAGAACAGAACTAAGTAGGGAATCCTCAGAGAAAGCCCAAGAAAGGGAATTGATAGAAGAAGGTGAACGAGTTAGAGCCGAACAGTCAGACAGACAGAGAAATGCCCTTATTAAAGGTATGTATCCTCTTCTTGCCGAGGGCTTGCCAAAAGCAACCCCGGAAGCACCCTGTAATTTACCGCCACCATTGGTCCCGATTAAGCTACGTCACAAACCGACCGCAGCTGAAATTTTTCTTTCGTCCTATTTGGACGACACAGTCCCAGAATATGCAAATCCTATTCCGCCTGCTCACCCACAGCCTCCCGTTAATAATGTAATTCCTGTTCCTCCAGCCACTGGTCCCGGGGGCCAAGTTAATGTGACAGTACCCCCGGACCAGCCCACAGTAAATGTACCCGCCTTGCCAGTTACTTTACCAGCACGTACAGTATTCCCCGACGATTCTAGTTTAGGAGCAGCGGGGGGAAGTGCTCCCAGCACCCCGCCTCAAGCAAGACGACTGACGCTGCATGACGTAGCGTTACAGCGTACGCCAAAAGTGGCGACATATACAGATCTCAAGCGACTTCTTACTGACTGTATATATGATCCAGTCCCAGGTGAAAATCACATGATCTTATATTCAGTACATTTAAGACGGGTTTCCAGCTTTTTGGACACCCTGCCCGACATGAAGGAACATCTAAACAGAATATATCGTTTTATCCGTACAGGAGAGAATCCAGGAAGTATTCACGAAGCTATGTCACAGAGGAAAGCCGAGGTTCAACTTATGATTTTAAAGTTCTTGATTAATTGTTTAATAAGAGAGCAAGATTATCCAGATAAAGATCAAGACGAGATGAAAGCCCTGACCAGGTGGAGTGACAATATAGCCGAGGGAAAACACAAGACACAAGGTAGTATAGAGAGTATGTACAAGAAAATCGGTAAGGAAATAATACGTATACACCAGAAGGAGGAAGAAAAACGAGCAACCGAGAAAGCGAATGACTCTTCTAGTGAAGAGGTAGACAGCGAGAATCCTTCCAGAATAGCGTATGTAGGTAGAACTAGACTTTCCGACCGACATTCACGCCTAGATTACAAGAAAGCTTTTCCTCCTCCAGCACCGGAACAGTGTTCTCTTGAGCAAGTATTCCAGGCCACCGATCAAATTCTGAAATCACGAATAGGTTATAGTGAGCTTAGTACAATGCATGAACAAGAACTAGCCCGATCAGCAGTCCGATGGACTAGGGATTCGACCACGTTTCCAGATGAAATAGTGGCTCAAACGTTTCTGAAACTGCCCCCAGCCAAGCAACGTCTGGTGGGTACGTATATGATCCAGCACCTCATTACACTGTATGAGGAACAGCATTCTGATCCAGGTCCTCTACATGATGTATTAAACGAGTTACTCCAAAACAGATGGAAAGGTCTAGGTACCGATTTAATTAGTGTCATATTAGAACAGCGCCACAAATACAGAACGTTTCTGAATCCACATTATGTTTCCGTCTCACCCCCAGAAAGAAAATCATTCTACATAGACAGACAGAATCCGTTACGAGAAGTACATCCAGTTAAAGGGGAAGATGGTAGTCTAGAACGAGTGTTTGTTTACACCCCTATCACGAAAATAGAACTCTTGGAAATGAAAAAGTTAATTCCCTGTCACGATAAAGATCCAGCAGGGTTCCACCGTGAATTAAAGGACATGCTCCGTATGGGAGAATACACGTATCCTGATATCATTAAAATGTTAAAGGTCCTGTTGCCTGCGGGCATATATGAAAAACTCAAAGAAAAAGAATGGGAGGTGGGAGAGAAAAAGATAGATTGGACAGCATTAGAAACTGAAGATAATACACGAGTACCAGGTACCGGTCTTGGGGATAAAGCTAAAGCTTTGCCCGAATTGTTAATACAAGTTTTGCCAAGATTACTAGCCACGAAAAAGGAAGATTGGGATGCCATCTCAGCCTGTAAACAGAAACAAGACGAAGATACTAGTGATTTTTATTCTAGATTTGAGAAATGTTTCATTATTAATAGTGGTCTGAAAACAAGTAGTGAATCGTATCCCCATCTTTTTGTTACCAAACTAGTCGAGAATTCAAGTCCACAAGTTAAAAATCGAGTACTGAAAGTCGAAAGTACCTGGCAAGCTAATACTCCGTCACAGATGCTCCAGATGCTCCAGTATCACCAGAACAGAATTAGGGAAGAGCAGGAACACAAAAGGAGACGTATGAAAGACACGAAAATGAAAGTACTAGTTGCACAGTCTGTTCCGCAAGACAGTCAGAAGAGGGGTCCGAATCCAGCCAGTCATCCTGCAGCTCCCGTTAAAGGGACATGCAATTACTGTAAACAGCCAGGTCATTATATAAACGAATGTGCAGTTCTGAAACACAACATAGCTACTGGTAAAACGAAAGAGAGACCACGTCCGCCTAGACAGGAGCAAGTTTCACAGACTTCCCAGCCACCACAGAATGCACAACAGACAGTTACAGTACCGCAGCCTATAGCTGCAACACAACATGTTACACAGCAGATGTACCAGTATGCACAGTCGGAGTATCCAGATTACCAGTCATATTCATGAAACAGCCTAGAGAGGGAGGTAGGCTTGCCTCTCATCGAGATTCCTGTAGATCAAGAGGGTCCCTATGTACACAGTCAAGTATTAGGGAAAGACAGAAAGTTTCTGATTGATACAGGGGCAAGTAGGACTACCATCAGTCATGACGAGGTTCCAGGGGCTCCACTCTCAGGCTCTAGAAATGTTTCCCTTGGATTTTCAGGAAAGCCTATTGTTAATGAAATATCGAAACCAGTTACTCTAGAAGTTGGTCCATTGTCTCGAACTACAGATTTGTTACTCACGAAATCATGTCCAGAAAATTTGTTAGGCATTAAAACTCTGAAAGAATTAGGAGCCGTCATATGCTGCTCCCCAGAAGGGGTACGACTGTTCCTGCGAGATTTTAAAGGTCATTATGTATTACGTGATTTTGATCCTAGATTATTGAATGTACCACAGCATTTATGGGCGCAAGGTCCAACTGATGTAGGTTGTATGCACATCACACCCCATCGTGTCACTCTGAAGAAAGGTGTTGTATTACCACGAATCCGACAGTACAAATTGCCACCTGAGGCTGTAGCAGCCTTATCCAAAATTATTGACGAGCTTATTGTTCAAGGAGTGGTTGTAGAAACTGACTCCAATGTATGTAATTCTCCTATCATTCCGATTCTGAAACGTACTGATCCAAATGCACCTCCAGTTTATCGATTAGTGATTGACCTTCGAGAACTTAATAAATGTATCATACCTCAGTACCCAGTGGTTCCAGATATTTCTTCCCTATTGACAGCCATTGATTCTGAAGCTACGTTCTTCACTGTTATCGATCTCAAGAACGCATTCTTCAGTGTCCCCATTCATCCAGACAGCCAATTCCTTTTCGGATTCTGTTTAAATGGAAGAAGCTATAAATTCACACGAGCACCTCAAGGTTTCACAGAAAGTCCTAGCATTTACAGTCAAGCACTTAAAAGACAACTAGACAATGTTCACATGCCAACTGACACTGCCCTGCTCCAGTATGTCGATGATCTATTGATCACAGCCCGTTCTGAACGTGACTGCGAGCGTGCGTCACTTACAGTCTTGTATTTCCTGGCCGAGATGGGGCACAAGGTGTCCCCTTCCAAATTGCAATTCTGTGTCCAGCAAGTGGTCTACTTAGGACACTTACTGTCCAAGAGGGGTAGGCAGTTGACACCTGACCGTATCCAGTTAATAGCACATCTTCCACAGCCCAAGACACAGAAGGAGGTACGAGCTTTTATCGGCCTCACTTCTTACTGCAGACAATGGATTCCTCAGTACGCATTTCTAGCCAAGCCACTGATACAGTTAACGACACAGGAGGCAGCGGTATCGACTGTCCTCCCTTGGACCCAGGAACATACACTTGTTTTCAATGAGTTAAAGAAAGCTTTATGCCAAGCACCTGTTCTAGCAACACCGAACTATAGTAAGCCTTTTACACTTTTTGTCACTGAACGTGATGGTACTGCATCATCTGTTCTCACACAAGATCAAGCAGGACAATACAAGCCCTGTGCTTATTTTTCTAGCACATTAGATCCGGTGGCCCAGGCTCTGCCTGCGTGCCTCAAGTCAGTTGCAGCCACAGCTCTAGCTATCAGACAAAGTGATTCCATAGTGTTAGGACACTCCCTGACAGTACAAGTTCCACACTCCGTGGAAGTTCTTTTAAACCGAACCCAGACTCAACACTTGACTATTGCACGTTTAACAGGTTATGAACTGACACTGTTCCAGCCACACATAGAAATCAGACGCTGCAACATTTTAAATCCAGCTACACTGTTACCGTCAGTTACTTCAAATCCTGCCACACATGACTGTGTGGAAGTTGTTAACACCATGACAAAACCAAGACAAGACTTGACAGACATTGCATTACCTGATCCTGACCTGACACTTTATGTGGATGGTTCATGTATGAGAACAAGTACAGGAGAACTAGTAGCCGCGTATGCAGTGACTACTGAAACCGAAGTTATAGAAACACATCGTATTGACACCCTGTCTGCTCAAGCAGCAGAGCTTGTCGCTCTGACCCAAGCCTGCATACGTGCCAAGAACCTGAAAGTAAATATATACACAGATTCACGTTATGCATTCGGAGTCGTACACGACTTTGGAGTGCTCTGGCAAGAAAGAGGTTTCATGACTTCTCATGGAACCAAGATTCAGCATGGCCCCCTCATTCAAGCCCTGTTAGATGCAATACATTTACCTACAGCTATCGCCATCATGAAGTGCAAGGCACATACGAAAGTCACTGACATCATTTCCCAGGGTAATGATCTAGCAGATCGAACAGCCAAGCTTACAGCTCAGACTCCAGACATTCCAGTTAACCCGACACAGACACACATTCCAGATCAGATTACTTGTATGACAGTTAAGGACCCTACACAAGATGTAATAGATATACACTTACATGCTACTCCCGATGAAATAAAGAAATGGTCCGAACAAGGAGGGGTCCAGACAGATCAAGGATGGTTGACGAAGGGAAAAGCCACATGGTTTCTCCCCGACTCTATGGTTCAAGTCATTATTAACACCGCACATAGTCCAGCACATTTAGGAGAAAAAGCCATGTTAGACAGCATCCAGAACCTCTGGTTCAACAAGCATTTACGAGCAGCAGCCAAGCAGAAAGTGCGTACCTGCATGATCTGTTGTCAGTTCAATCCAGGTAAAGGTGTCCCGGTGGAACAAGGTGGATTCCATCCTCCTGATCACCCTTTTGAAGTCCTCCAGATGGATTATATTCAGATGGAGCGATGTCGAGGTTTCAAGTATGTCCTCGTAGTTGTATGCGCTTTGTCCAGGTGGACAGAGGCATATCCAGTTCCAGATTACACAGCTGCGACCACTGCTAGGCAGTTGGTTTGTGAGTATTTTCCCCGCTATGGATTACCTAGGGTCGTGTATTCAGATAACGGCCAGCCATTCTCATCCGAGCTCATGAAACAAGTATCCCTTCTGTTAGGGTACCAGTGGAAGTTCCATTGTGTACGCCATCCTGAAGCAGCCGGTCTCGTAGAGAGACATAACCAGACCTTGAAAATCCGAATTGCTAAAGTATGCGCAGAGAAAGGCGTAGATTGGATGGTAGCACTGCCAGTTGCCCTTTTTTATATGAGAATGGTTGCTCATTCCCGTTCAGGTCTATCTCCGTATGAGATTGTGTTCGGTCGTCCCCCAAATATGTGGGGTACACCTAGACCACGTACAATTACAGATGTTGACAGTAATATGCTGACAGATTACCTTGCCTCCTTGATGTCTGCACTACAATCTTGTCGTTCACAGGTTGCCGCCGCTTTTCCAGACAACACCGAAGTGAAACCGCATGAAGTCGTTCCAGGAGATTTTGTGTTGGTTCGCAATTTTGATCGTTCAAGTCCGCTGGAGCCCCGCTGGAAGGAGCCCCGCCTCGTTCTCCTCACCACCCGGACAGCAGTGAAAGTGGAAAACCGAAAAGGCTGGCTACACTCCAGCCATGTGAAAAAGTTTCCTGGACTCAAACCAAAGACTTTTCTTAAAGACTGCCCCGTTCTCAAGGACTGCCCAGACTCTGAATCTAAACTTCCCTTGTTAGAGAAAACTCCGCAGCAGGAGTATAAACAGAAATTGAGGTCTAGTAAGTCAGCCAGTTTAATTGTCTAAGTCCCTCTCGGGTGAAACGGTTAGACAGGTTCCTGACATGTATGAGATAGACCCACACAGTGAGAGAGTTAGTCAAAACTCTAAGAGATGTATCATTACTCTGTTTTTTCTAGTATTTCTAAGTCTTATGGTTACTTGCATAAGTTATGCCTTACATTTATGTTTTCCTATTTCACATGTACATATGTTTTCTAATGTTACAGTAGAGCACACATTTAGTGACCTGCCTCCTCACGAGTTATCCTATCGTCTTGCTATGCGTAATAATACTTTTATCCGAATGCTGCACTATTCACACCAGACCAGCAATGCCACTAATTGTTGGGTGTGTGGTTGACTCCCCCCTTTCCAGACACCGAAGGGAGTTCTGCCACTCTTTCCCTATCCGTTTTCGCACAATGGTTCGTGTGGAGCATGGTCCACGTTAACGTCATCCTCAACTGATATGTCCCTTCTGAATAGAACATGTTTCCCAGACAAGGAAGGACTTTCCCATAGAACAGGACTAGATCTAGAAAATGAAGTATATGATCTAGGTAATTATTCCTCGAATTTCATGGTTTTGAATGTTCAGTCCGAGACTACTCCAGATTTGCCTGCTATTTCAGTTCTACCAGTCAAAGGCGAATTATGTGTCAGAAAGAATGGTTCCGCACATGTAGGTCATAGTGATTGTACTATTGTGGTCGAGTATAGTGACAGTGGGAAATCTATTTTCAAAGCCTCACGTCATTCTTATTTTGTTTGTGGTCAGACCGCATATGTTCGTCTGCCCCTCGATTGGGATGGAACATGTTATATTGCCTTCCTACTGCCACCAGTTTTTCTAGCCCCATCCGATTATCACAGAAACACACATCTAGTACACGTTAGACATAGAAGGGAGATCGAGTCCCCAATTGTCGATCAAACTGAAACTGCCCTAGAACAGTATCAAGACTTCAATAAAGGTTTCTTCTTCTTCATAGGTCCTGTCCAGAATAGTAAGTTAATACGTAGGCTAACCAGAACCCTTGAAGCAGTAGTGAATGAGACTACTTCCGCTCTAGGTAATTTAACTGAAGAGCAATCTGCTATGAGATTTGTCGTGCTCCAAAATCGTCTCGTTCTTGACGTCATACTGGCCGATAGAGGAGGAGCTTGTAGAGTCATCGGATCTAGTTGCTGCATTTTCATTCCTAATAACGCGCCGTCTGTTTATTCAGCTATAACCAGACTTCATAAAATTGCCCATCAGTTACACCAGAATCCAGGCACCTGGACATGGTCCGGTTGGCTCTGGAGTATCATATCTGCCTGGGGATGGAAAGTATTGACATTTATAGGTATAGCAGTAATGATCATATTCAGTTGCTGCCTCTGTTTACAATGTGGCCCTGCGATTTGCGGCTTGTGTGCTACCTCTTGTATTCCTAGTCCTAAATCCCGTTCCAAGACAATTCGAGACGAGCAAATGATGCTATATAAACAGATAGATGGTATCATGAATATTGATGTTTCCTGATGGAAACGTAGGGCACAAGGAGGGAATGTGGAAAATTGAATTTTGCCTTGTTATGTGTGCCTACGTGTTCCCCATCCTATGTTATATGTGCATGATCGATATGCATATATCCCCCTATGATCGATTAAAGACGCAATTATAGTTGTGTCCAACTCTAGTATGTCAGTTTCCAGTTCTCGTGAAAGCAACGAGTATTAGGCTTATGTTGCCACGTTTTACAGTGTGCACGTTAATTCATTGAATTGTCCCCGTTTCTAGGCCTCAAAGGGCCCAGACACCAGATTCAAGCTCCAGTCTCCTGAACCCACTCCGAGGAGCGATGCGGCCCCCACCTGCATCCCTGACCCTTCACTTACTTCCTGCCAAGCAGCGCGGTGCCCGGCCTGGCTCTGCCTGCCTGTCTGCCAAGAATATGTTATGCTTCTAGTTATCAGTCCAGCTCTCCTTCTTCGCATTCCTAAGCTACTGAACCGCATAAACAGTTTCAGCTATAGTCTAGTCTTTCTGTCTCCATGTAAGAGAAATACTGAATTAATATTCATAGAAGATTCATAGCACACGCAATACATGTAGAATATATGCATGCACCAGCCTTAGTGTCAAGTAGCCTTTGCCCTGATAACTTCTAGACTCTATCAACATGTACTCCAAACACCAGATACCAGATATGATATAGGTACATGTCGTCCTGACACCGCAGACTTTAGTCTCCTCTTCTAGTGCAGAAGTCATAGCCCCCAGTTCTCCCCGGTAACACGTCATTGCCCGTTTGCGCGCACCACTAGGTTAAAGGTCTCAGCTGCTCAGGTAGCCCCATCCCCGTTTCCGCCCATTCATGACACTTCTGTGACGTTCTCATCACATGTCTACGTGCACGCCCTGTGCACGCCTTCTTTTCACGCCCATGTCTTATCTTACGCTTGTCACTAGTTACGCCTACTGTATGTAATGTAATTGAAATGTCTTACTATATATATGTTGAATTGTGATGAAAACGTGTGCAGCTGCCTCTCCATTTTATTTCAGGCTGTCCCGATTCTGTCCCTTCCCTTTTGCCTGAATAAAGCCCTTTCGACTCGGATACATCGGATCCTGCATCTTATTTATTGAGCTATCTGTTATTGTTAATGCATTCAAAAATAGTACCGGTATTTAATTATTTATTTACCACACCACGATACCTTACCAAACGCTTCCCCCACTACAACCCGTCTAGATCCCTTCGTTCCTCCCACGACAACCTCATCCTCCCTGCCAAGTTCAATCTGAAGACTAAAGGTGGCAAAACCTTACACCACTTGGCCTCAAAAGCCTGGAACCTCATGCCCAAAAACCTAAGATTCGTAACCCACGAAAAACTTTTTAGAAAATTGCTCAAAACCTGGATCTTCAGCCTTAAGGATGATTACGTCAAAGCCGCCATATAACTTCTTTTTTCCCCCTACTACTGGATGTGATCCTCTACCGGGATTTGTCAGCGCCAAGATGCTCCTTCCGGAGCGACCGTTGCGCTCTATAAATACCACTACAAATACAAATACAAAATAGTGTAAACATGCAGGTAAACATATGAAAAAGTACAAGAAAATGTAAAAATGTTAAAAAAAAGTCAGCAGCACTAAGCAGAGTGCGGGCATCAAACTCACAGGCCTGATAAGGCGTATTAAATAAAGCATGAAAATTCCAATCGATCATTAAGCCCAAAAGGCTTCATAGGTTGCAGTTTGTATATCCAAACAATTTCACGCTGCAAGAGGTGTTTGTTGTTGTCTCTACCCTCGCTTTTTTTAACAGTTTCCACAACCATGAATTTCAGTTGAGAGATGTTATGTCGTGCTTCATTGAAATGAGCAGCAATATTTGACTTGGTGTTGTTCGTTCTGATATTAGACTTATGTTCATTTATGCGGATTTTCACTTTTCTTTCAGTCTTGCCAATGTAGTTTTTGCCGCATGGGCATTTAATGAGGTAAATCACATTTGTGGTGTCACATGTGGCATTAGCATGAAGTTTGATATCAAACCCCTTCATGGGGTGGGTGATTGTATTTCCACGAATGACATTATTGCAGTTGCTGCAATTCATACATGGCCTTGTTCCTTTGGATTCACCCAGTTGCCGTGTTTCTTTAGACAGTATTTCCTTGATGTTTGCATTGCGGGTATATGCAAAAATTGGAGGATTTTTAAATGCTGTCCCAAAATCAGGTTCCATGCTTAGAATGGGCCAATACTTAAGGATGATCTTTTTGTAAGTTGTGCTCAGGGTAGAGAATTTCGAGACTAGCACCATTCTGGTGTCCATGGGTCTACTGGTTCGCCAACGATGGTATTAGAATCCGTCCCCTGAGATCCCGCCACACGAAACACCCAGATTTTTACCCGTCAGACTTCGTTTGCTACGGAGCTTTCCAACCTATTCCAGTAAGTCGGTGTAACGCCGCGTTTATATTACAAGCTCTTGATTCCCAATAGCCAAGACTAACACCCTTTTATTTTGTGTCTTACAGCACATTTCCCCCACATTTCGCCGGTCACACACGTAAGTGTGCTTATGCGTTCACTTTAATTTTTTTGCCGTTTCATCCGCACATAACGCGCTCACCTTAAACACTTGGAGAAGCATGTCACCCTCTATATCTCTCAACCAGCAATGCGCAAGCGCATTGCAGGTGAGACCTAAAAATGCCCTCCACCGGTCCAAAACCGCCCCCCCCCCCCCTTCCGGCCCACCAGGAAAATGCAAAATTTCAGCTACGGCCAGTCCGGCCCTGGACTGACGTCATCATGCGACTTTGCAAACAAGTACAGAAGAGGTGCACTTCCAAAGGGAAGGGACCAAGGGGCAGATTTATGTTTCCTGGCGCATCCCTGCAAATCAGCAGGGATGCGCCAGGAAAGATGCATGTCGCAAGTTTATCCTTACGCCACCACATATGCGCCGCATTGTAAATGCGGGGCATCATGGCGCAAGGATAAACAGATGCGTGTCACATCTGCCGCCGTACGGTTGGCGCAGTGCTGGAGTTGCGTCACGGGCGCGACGCAACTCCAGCACTGTTCCAACCCTGCCTATGTCCAACATGGTGCATCAAGTCTTACGCCTGCTTCAAGCAGGCGCAAGGTTTTGATGCAGCGGGGTTGGAAAAGTGACTAAGTGCACTTTTGCGCGGCGTTCCTGTGCCAGAACGCACCCCCCTGCTCCGGAACGCCCACATGAAACCTGACGCAGGTTTCACGTGACGCATCTCCCTAGATGCATCACGTTCTAAATACCCCGCAGCATGACACTGGCTTTACGCCGCCGTTGCGCCACAGAAGTGACGCAATGGCAGAGCAAAATTGGCGTACGGGGTTTGTAAATCTGCCCCCATGGGGGCGGGGGTGTTCCCAAAGTACTCTCATGTACCTGTGGTTGAGGTCTGTCTCCAAGTTACTGTGTGAATATTGTATGTTACTTGATGTGGGGGGCGGGGGGTTACATGACAACCAAGCCGGCAGCCTGCCCTCCTCCCGCCAGGTGAGTGCAGCCAGGCAGCTTGTTATTGTCCAGAGAAGGGTGCAGACCAGGAGGCCTGGCAGTCCTTGAGAAGTCCACGTGTGCCAGGGGCAGAGACGATTTAAGGGTTGGGCAAAGTGGGCAATTGCCCAGGGCCTCCACCTTCCGAGCGCCCCCCTCCCCGGCCCCCGGGAAAGTGAGCTTTCTCTCTATTAAACCTCTTTCTATTCTATTTCAGCCTCTAAACCTCTCTCCTCCCTGGTGCCATCTTCTGTATTCCTGGGCCTCGGGCAAGACTTTTCAACTGATTTGTGTAATCCTGTTAAAGCTTAACATATAATTCAGCAATGTTTGACATCACGCCATCTTTAATTAGCAGGATATAGATGACAACATTTTAATTTGTTCTGTACAGAGGCAGGCAAAATAGTCTTGCCCCGGCCACTAAAATCTTTCACATGACACTGACCTGGGGCTGCAGCTCCCACGTTTATAAAATTAAAATGTTTTCGGCACACCGTGCCAGATTCATGCATTTTGCTGACTTAGCTGAACTGAGTTTAAAAATGCCCAGCTCTTCCTGGATCCGCAACTCTGAGCCGCCTGGTGACTGTTAATGGACACGTCTGTGCCCTTGAGAGGGCGTGCGGCTAAGCGACGGAGCCATGTGATGGGTGGTGGGAGAGATGCCCGTGCCAGGGACCAGTGCCAGTGCAAGATGCCACCATGCTGCTTTCCCGTTTAATTTGTTTTGCATATTCGTCCAGGCTGGTTCCTCCTTGGTGTTCACCCCCTCCTAGAAGGTGGTGTTGGCCGTGTCCAGACCCTCCTAGGACATGATAGCGGCAGTGCTTAATTTGTGAAATAATAAGTCTCAGGGCCCTGAGCAGGAGGCCACCTCGGCTTGCACCACCCATTGCCCCATCATCTCTGCCCATGACTGTACCAAGCAACTACTAACAATCTCTCTTGCCTCCAAGTGTGAAAGGTAAGGTTATTCCAGGTCCCCAAAGCTAAAGGAATGGCTGGGAGGCAGGTATTAGTATTTCTTAATGTATATTGTATTCATAAAGAACCTTTATTCTACACATCTCTAAAGTAGATGAGCAGCGCCACCATGTGGCAGACTGTCATAAGTGTAGTGATGACAATTAAGTGCTGGGACCAGCACCAGACACCAATTAAGTGCTCAAATCTTGGACCATAAAGCATGGGCAGCAGGCATTAGTAATTTTATCGCATATTGAATTAATAATTTGTTTGTTTTTGCGCTCATCTCTAAATAAGGCAGACAGCGCCACCACGTGGCAGAACACTGTCATAAATACCAGTGTTAACAAATAAGTGGCGGTGCCGAGCACCTGAAATTACCGGCTCAAAGTAAGCACTGATGCATTTAACTCTCACGGGGTGAGGTGTTTGAGGTGTCCCGATCCTCATGCGGTCACGTGCAGGACGTGTAGCACACTCATAGGTAACCAGTGTCCAGATGCTTTCATCACCTGAAGGAGGCGATCTCGGCAGGAGGTATTTACAAGGTCAATAAAGCCCATCCCGCACTCTTCGAGGGCCCCTCCCCACTCTTCGAGGGCCCCTCCATATCACCGAGAAGCCTGGCGCCATCACCCTCCAGACAATGCGGACACGTGCACACGAGCCCCCTCCCTTCACCATTAACCAGGAGGGGGGCTTTGCGTCCCCGGCACACGCGCGGCGCCCAGTCCTGGACAGACAGCGACCCCCCACCCCGAGGCCTGGCCGTGACCCCATCAGGTGCAGCCTCCGCGTTGTTCTCTATCTCGGAGAGAGGGCGGTGATTGTTCTGCGTCCTTGAGGGGCGCCGGCCTCGGTTCAGAAGCACGTTTACACTGGGCCGGTGCCCTGGGGGTCTCCTTAGATTAGACGACCCTAAACCCAGGGCGTCTGGCGGAATTGTGAGTGAGGGGGCAACTTCCAAGGATATTTTCCGTTTTATGGTAATTCAATCCTGTGTGATTCCAAACTATACTTAACTATTGGCTAAACGTCTAGTAACAGGGTCACACAAAAGCAGCTGAAATAGGTCTTGCCCAGAGCTAAAAAAAAAAAAAACTTTAAATGACAGCGGAAAAATCAGCGTCATAGGTGGAGAGAGGCAGAGAAGTGTAGAGTGGTTATTTTAGCAAAATAAGTGACATAAAGATTTATTTTCCCGGAGGGGGCCTTGGAAGCTGGGGGCCCTGACAATTGCCCTCTTTGCCCATGCATTAACACGTCTCTGGCTAAACCCGCTGGTGGGAGTACCCAAGTGAGGGGCGACAGGGGCTGTGTTGGTGCCTTCTTTAGACAGCGACCCTAACTTCTGCACTTCAGTCTGTGTCGAAAGTTTTTCGATTTTTCGACTCATCACGTCATTGATGCTGTTTGTTCTGAACCTTGAGTGAAAGATATGTTGTGTGCAAATATCCTCTAATCTCAATAGACCCGTGGGCGCCCTTTGCTGTCGCACGCAGGTACAACATGGGCAGTATTTTTGCACCACGTGGCATTGAGTGGAGTAGTGTGGCTCACTGGTTAGAGGCGGCAGGCCTGAGAGCAGAAGTCAGCCCGGGACCAGGGTTCAATTCCCGACGCGGCAGGGTTGTGGACCTTGGTCAGCGGACTCGATAATTCTCGCTTCGGTGCTTACTCTAATCAGGGGTTCCACTCGGCAACTCTGGGCATTAGCTTGCCTCATCTCTACAACGGCCCCACCAATTCCGGGGATGCCTGGCTCCACCTTGGGGACTCCCAGCAGGGACCATCCCACAGGGAAAGCCAGGACGGGTTCCCCAGAGTTATACAGCGCCGGGACGCCCCGTTGCTGGGGCAGCTGTGCGCTTACAAGTATACTACATTTACATTTACATTTGAAGATTGAAAAAACACGAGCTTTCTCTCAACATCTGCATTGTACTATACGCTAGGGCTGAAGTTAGAATAGAAAATGAGTCCAGATTTAAAATATACGGGCAGTCGGTTTGGCTAGATTTAGGAATTAAATACATAAAATATTTAAATGGATCCAGTTATGCAAGGTCGAGATTCTGGCAGTCTATGTTTTTTTAATTCTATATTCCCATTTTCATGTGGATTGGGGATGCTCCTACAGCCACCAAACTGAGCTCCTGCAAACTGAGCTCCTGCAGCCACCCAGCCGAGGTCCTGCTGCCAACCAGCTGAGCTTCTGTAGCCACACAGCTGAGCTCCTGCATCCTCCCAGCTGAGCTCCTGCAGCCACCCAGCCGAGGTCCTGCTGCCAACCAGCTGAGCTCCTGCAGCCACCCAGCTGAGCTCCTGCAGCCACCCAGCCGAGCTCCTGCAGACACCCAGCTGTGCTCCTGCAGACACACAGCTGAGCTCCTGCATCCTCCCAGCTGAGCTCCTGCAGCCACCCAGCCGAGGTCCTGCTGCCAACCAGCTGAGCTCCTGCAGCCACCCAGCTGAGCTCCTGCATCCTCCCAGCTGAGCTCCTGCATCCTCCCAGCTGAGCTCCTGCATCCACCCAGCTGAGCTCCTGCATCCACCCAGCCTAGCTCCTGCATCCACCCAGCCTAGCTCCTGCATCCTCCCAGCTGAGCTCCTGCATCCACCCAGCTGAGCTCCTGCATCCACCCAGCTGAGCTCCTGCAGACACCCAGCAGTGCTCCTGCAGACACACAGCTGAGCTCCTGCATCCTCCCAGCTGAGCTCCTGCAGCCACCCAGCCGAGGTCCTGCTGCCAACCAGCTGAGCTCCTGCAGCCACCCAGCTGAGCTCCTGCATCCTCCCAGCTGAGCTCCTGCATCCTCCCAGCTGAGCTCCTGCATCCACCCAGCTGAGCTCCTGCATCCACCCAGCTGAGCTCCTGCAGACACCCAGCTGTGCTCCTGCAGACACCCAGCTGTGCTCCTGCAGACACCCAGCTGTGCTTCTGCATCAGCAGTCTGCCACGACAAGTTCTATCTGACTTTCAAAGTATTTCGTTGGATGTCTCGGTCCAGGTCATTCTGAACTGGCGGTCTGCTTCTCCACTGGTGCCTGTCCACCTGAGGCCCTAGTAAAGGCTGTTCATGTTCTTAATCTGCTCACCAACCACCTACTTAGTTGTTCACTGCAACAGGCAGCAGTTCCTGAGGCTTGGAAACATGCTCAGGCGGTTCCTTTACTTAAAATAGCCTTCCGCAGATTCAAGGACGTAGCAAGTTGTTCACCAATTTTCCTCCTACCGGCATTTTCTAAAATGCTGGAGAAAATAGTTAATGCTGATATCAATAGTTACCTTGAGGCCAGTAATCTTCTGCATGTCCTCAGCCTGGTTTCCAGCCATGTCAAAGCACGGAGTCAGCTTTCCTGGAAGTAACTGAGTTTATCAAACTGGGCCTAGGCAAAGGTCAAGAAGCGGCCTTTGTTATCATTAGACCCCTCGGCTGCCTTTGACACCATGTCCCATCCTGTTCTGTTAGAGCACCAGGTGGGGAGTGGTATTTGTGGTTCTGCCTTACTCTGGCTTAAATCTTTTCTATCTAACAAACACCAACCCATTTACCTTCCACCTTATGCATCCTCTAACAAGCATTTGGAGAAGTGTGGCTCAGGGGTTAGAGGCAGCAGACCCGGAAGCTGAGATCGGTCCTGGACCAGGGTTCAATTCCCCGCCTCGGCGGGTCTTGGACTAAAAATTCCACGGACTCGATAATTCTCGCCCCGGTGCCTCCTCGACTCTCGGGTTCACACTCTGCGACTCTGGGCAATAGCTTGCTTAATCTCCACAACGGCCCCTCGCGGCGGGATGCCTGACTTTCACCTTGTGGATGCCCTGATATCTCACAGGGGAATACCAGGACGGGTTCCCTAAGCAAGCGCCGGGAAACCCACTGCGGGTAGCTGTGCGCTATATAAGCTCAACTACATTTACATTTACATTTACATTTGGGTCATGATGTCCCGCTAGGATTTCCCTTAAGCCCTACTCTATTAATGTATATATGGACCCTCTGGTGAGCGTTATTCCTCCTTGTGGTTTATAGGTGGCAGGGCCGGCTCCAGGGTGGTGCGATCGGTGCGTTCGCACCGGGCGTTGACTTGGGGTGGGGGCGTAATTTTTGAAAATGCATATTATAATTTTAAAGGCACCTGCTGCCCTGTTCCTGACCTCCAGGCATCAATTATAAAAATAATAAATAATAAATCCACATTTGTAAAGCGCACAATCACCCGTAAGGGTCTCTGGGCGCTGGGGGCCGTCGGGAAGATTAAGCAAGCTCTGACACATTACACTGGTATGAGTGGTGCTATAAAACAAAATGAATCTGAGAGTCATTGCTTCTGGAGACTTAAGTGGCCCAGTGAAAGAGTGCTAGTGAGGGAATTTGTGGCAGAGCTGGTCATTGGGGTGGCGCCAACAGACATTGTCGCACAGGGCACCACCAGCGTTAAAGCCGGCCCTGCCCAATTGTTCCCCACTATAAACCCCTGGATGCGAATGCACTAGACAAGAGTAATATGCTGCCTAAAGAAAACCAATATGGCTACCTTAATGATTTTGCACTTAATATTCAGAAAGCAGTGAGTGTTTTGCCTGAAAAGTTAAGGACATGACTACACGGCCCAGAAGGGACCCGTTCCAATGTCCATTGCTTATATCCTTACCCAACGTAAACAACATGGTTTAAAAAGACCACATCCCTGAACACAGAGCCGCTGTACACAATGTGTTTCCCAATCCACCATCAAGCATGTATTGCAAACCACCCCCAAGATTGGAGCATTTCCCCTCCCAGAGAAAACAATGTTGTTTAAAGAAAGAAGAGAAAACAAAAGTAATGCTTCACTGGCAAACTTTGTAAAGTGGCGCTAATGTGTTTGTGTGTGAATAAAATAAATCTGGCCACTTTGCAACCACTTGGTCTAGCTTTATTTAGTTATTTTTCAAATTTTTAACCTTTGATCTCTCTCTGTCCCAAGATTGCATTTTGGAATAGAAAAATGGCAGACAAAAGTCATTTCCAGCAAAAGTGTTTTTCTTTTTTGGATCCATTTCATGGAGGAACAAATAAACGAAAGGAGTCACGGTTTTCGGTAAGTGTGTAAGAGCTAGACAGAAAGAGAGGAAATAAGAGGAAGAAATGGGGGGTTGGGAGGGGCAGCTGCCAGCGCAAAGCAGGAGAAGTGGACACTACCCATGCCTTCTCTGGGCAAGAAGGAAAAGACAGAGGGGCATATTATCAAGAACAGGCAATAAAACTATCGGCGCTTTATCGGCAGGAAACTGCCGCTAAAGCGGTGATAATGGGCTTGATAATATGTCCTTGTGAATTCCCATAGCAGCCCAGGTTATCACCAGAACCTGGGCTGCTATGGGAATTCACAAGGGCATATTATCAAGCCCATTATCGCCGCTTTAGCGGCAGTTTTTTGGCGATAATTTATTGCCTGTTCTTGATAATAGGCCCCAGAATCCTTTTCCTTCTCTGCCCGCCCCGTCCATCCCAGAACCGCAACGAATGCCGGGCCTTATCTATGTACCTTGGAAATTTCTGCCATCCTGGAACGCGTTTAAAATAAAAAAAAAAGTAGGGGAACGGAATTAAATAAAATAACGAAGTAGGGGCACGCCGTACTAGGCGTCCCTATGGAGTTGTAACGGGACCTCTATTAGCGAGGTAAGGTACTGCACCAGTATAAATAAAATTAAATGTTTAGAATCTGAACACAGTTTAGGATGTGCTCAGCATGGCACTGGGCCTGCAGACCAAGGTATAGGCGGTGCACGGCTGAAATAGGGATGTAGAGCATCTCACAAGGCCGGCAGACCAAGGCTTGGGCGGTGCATAGCTGGCTCGGGGATGTAGAGCATGGCACAGGTCCAGCAGACTAAGGCTTGGGAGTTGCACGGCTGGCACCGGGATGAAGAACAGGGCCGGCATACCAACGCTTGGGCAGCGCAGGGGTGGCACGGGGATGTAGAGCATGGCACAGGGCCTGCAGCCCAAAGCATAGGTGGCGCACATCTGGCAAAGGGATGTAGAGCATTGCAAGGGGACTGCAGACCAAGGCATAGGCGGTACACAGCCTCGTAGAGCATGATTCAGGACATGCAGAGCTTGGCATTGCCTGGCACAAGATCTTTGTCCTCACTGCATCACTTGCACCGTGGGCAGATCGTGACGATCAATGTGCTCAGCGTTGCACAGGCCGCAGAGACACTGTGGGTGAGAGTGCGGGAGTGCAGAGACACTGTGGGTGAGAGTGGGAATCATCAACAACATACCTGTTGCCGCGGCCGGCCGTTCCCGCAGACACACACGGGAGGCCGGGATACTCACTTCCGGCGGAAGTCGAGTACCCGGTCTAGTCACCGGGCAGCAAGGCACAGAAGCACTTCCGGGGGAAAACGCTTAAACCTCGCGTTTCCCGCCGGCTGAGTGCTTCGGATTACAGAATCTTACTGGAGCACCCGCTTGCCGAGTCCTGCATGTCCGGAGAAGAGCCGGGCAGGAGTGCTTGTGAAACTGTCACGTCAGCTGCCCTTCGGAGCTCTCCTCGCGGACTTCACGGAGGCAAGCCGCGCTGAAGCGATACTTTGTTTCAGCTGACTTCACGGAGACAAGCCGCGCTGAAGCGATACCTTGTTTCAGCTGACTTCAAGGAGGCAAGCCGCGCTGAAGCGCTACATTGTCTCAGACTGCGCCATTCAGGAGCGCTTGTGTAATTCTTCACCTGGGGGTTCCAGGAAAAAGCCAATTTTTCGTTTTCATAACCCTTGGTGCGCAGGAGCGCCCTAAGGGTGTTAATTGAATCTGGATTGTGTTTTGGGTGTTATACTTTAGGTTTCCCACCGCGCAGGAGCGCTATAGGGAATAACTCAGCCTACAGACCCGGGTACCTTACCAGGGATACCACAAGTTGAGTGGTTGTTTCCAGTTTTCAGCTACCCGCGCAGGAGCGCTTTCCTTTTGTTTTAGCTTGGGTGAAACGCGCAGGAGCGCTTTCTTTAGTTTGAACTTGGCGATAACGCGCAGTAGCGCCCTTCCTCGCTATTCACATCCGGAGCTGTACTCATCGGGGACCTTTCATTTCGGGAGCCTTGGTGAGTCCTCAAGGGGTAACTGGTCCTGTGTGTGTATGTGGGGGTGGTTCCTTTTCGGGTCTGCTTCACTTTCTGATCTTTCTTATTTGGTTTCCAGTTGACACCGGGACGCCCCACCAGCTCCACGCCATCCTTAACCCTACACCCTGGCTCCCATCCCTGCGTCCATCTCATCCCTGCTGGGTATTGTCGTCCACGAGGGTCAGGTGGGTACAGGGACGGGTGCTCTTGTCGTCTCTGCGGAATCGCGCCACAAGCAAAGGTAAGACTTGTGGGGCAGACCTGACAGAATCCGAAGCCCACGAAAACTATTCCGCCCAGACGACATGAGCGATCCGGAAGTCACTCTGCAAGACATCGCAGTCATGCTGGCTGCCATGCAAACAGAGAACCTCGCCCTCCGCCAGGACATAACGGCCCTACAGGGTCAAATGGCAGCCGGGGTCACAAATCCTTGGGGTACTACTCCCAGCCCCAGAGCCAGACAAGACGGCCTGTTGAGACAACCAACGTTCACCTTTGGGGGTCCTTCCGCCGCCACGAACCATGACACAGCCATCCAGGTCGTCACTCCCCATCCGGTGCAGTTGGCACCACCCGAACGTTTCTACGGAGATAGTACTAAGTACGGAATATTTATCCATCAATGTCAACTACATTTCATGGCTAGAATTGCGGCCTTTCCCGATGATGCTTCCAAGGTCGCCTACATACTATCTTACATGGGCGGGGATGCGGCTCAGTGGTCCATATCCTTGGTAGAGAACGACGATCCCATGCTTAACCACCTGCCTACGTTTAAGGAAACTATGCGGCGTATGTTCGCTCGCCATACCTTCGTGCAGGCTGCAGACAACGAGTTGCTCGGCCTCAAGCAAGGCAACCAGGACTTGCTCCATTACATCACCATGTTCAACCGGCTGGTCATCGAGGCCCACTGGCCAGAGGACAAGAAAGTATCTGTGTTCTATCGGGGGTTACGGGATGACCTGAAGGACCTCATCTTGCAGTATCCCGATCCGCCCGAAGCTATAGGCCCTTTCATTGACATGGTGGTGAAAATGAACTTCCGACTACAGGAAAGAAAAACCGACAGGGGAAAAGGGAACGACAACCGTCTCTTGCCCATCGGAGACAAGGGCGTCGAGAAAGCCAAAGAGGTACCTGCTCCCCAGGGAGAAGCGTCCGAACCCATGCAGATCGGAGGCGTCAGAGGACCCCTGACCAGTCAAGAACGGGAAAAAAGGAGGAAGCAGAACCAGTGCCTGTATTGTGGCAAAAGCGGCCACTTCGTACGGGAATGCCCTGCTAAGCCCTCAAAACCACGAGGCAGAAGGCCGTTCGTGTTGCCCATCAGCAAGGGAGACAAGACGGGAAACGAGGAAACCCAGTAGACACAGGGGTCCGTCTTCTGGGTTCTTCGTCATGCACATCTGCGATCCCGGTGGTATACGACGGTAGTCATCACGTCGGCATGGACGTGTCCTTACGGAATCTGGCGGGCAGAAACCTGGGTGGTGACCGCCATGTTGGATTCCGGGGCGACAGGCTGCTTCATCGATACAGCGTTTTCCCGCGCCTTGGGCATCAACACAGTGACGAAGGCCCAACCTGAACCCGTCAAGGCCGTTGACGGAACGGACCTTACTTCCGGCCCCATTCGACACCGAACAGAAACCTTGACAATGGTCTTCTCAAACAACGACACCGAGCCCATAAGTTTCGACGTCATAGATGCCCCTCAGTTCAAGGTGATCTTGGGTTTGCCATGGTTGGTGAAGCACAATCCCCGCATCGATTGGGTGACCAGAACCGTCCATCTAGAATCGGAGCACTGCAATAGCACCTGTTACGCAGATGTCAACCTGGCAGGTCCTCGTGTCATACAGGCACACTCGTTACCTGTAGTAGGGATGGGAATGGTTTCCCAAGGAACCATACCGAAAGAATACCAGGACCTAGCGGGGGTATTCGATAAGAAGGGAGCCAACACCTTGCCACCCCATCGATCCTTTGACTGCCGCATAGACCTGATTCCCGGCTCCACGTTGCCATGCAGCAGGATCTACTCGCTCACAGAAAAAGAGAACATCCACCTCCGCTCCTATCTGGACGAATACCTAGACAACGGCTTCATACGTCACTCCAGATCTCCGGTTTCCTCTCCTCTTTTCTTCGTGTCAAAGAAGGAAGGGGATTTGAGGACCTGCATCGACTTTCGTGCGATGAATACCATCACGAATAAAAAACGGTACCCGCTACCGTTGATATCCAACCTCTTGGACCAGGTCAAAAACGCCACCATTTACACTAAACTGGACCTTCGGGGGGCTTACCATCTTGTCAGAGTCCGGAAAGGTGACGAATGGAAGACCGCCTTCCGGACGAAGTTCGGCCTGTTCGAATACCAGGTCATCCCTTTCGGACTCTGCAACGCCCCCGCCGCATTCCAGTTTTTTATTGATGAGGTGTTGAGAGACTTCATCGACGTCTTTTGTATCGTCTACATCGACGACATCCTGATTTATTCACAAACCAACGAAGAGCACGTCCATCATGTACGTTCAGTCCTACAGCAACTGGAGAAACACCGTCTGTACGTGAAGTTAGAAAAAAGCCTGTTTCACGTCACATCGGTTGAGTTCCTGGGGCACATCATCACACCGGCAGGCATTCAAATGGACAACAAAAAAGTGGAAGCCATCCTGTCTTGGCCTACACCTGAGTCTGTGAAGGGCGTCCAACGGTTCCTCGGCTTTTCCAACTATTATCGTCGTTTTATCACAGGCTTCTCTGAGATGGTGGCTCCCATTACGCGCTTGCTGCGCAAGGGAGTTCGTTTTGATTGGGTTCAAAAAACAGACAACGCCTTCCAGGAACTAAAGAGACGGTTTACCGTGGCCCCGGTTCTGGTGCACCCTGACACCGAGCAGCCTTTCATTGTAGAGGCTGATGCTTCTAAGGACGCCATAGGCGGTGTGCTCTCACAACGGAACTGCGAGACGGGCCGACTGCATCCCGTGGCCTTTTACTCCAAGAAACTCCAACCCGCCGAGCGCAACTACACCGTGTCTGATCGGGAACTACTAGCCATCAAGACCGCATTCGAGGAATGGCGACACTTCCTGAAGGACTCGAAACATAAGGTGACCATCTATACAGACCACAGAAACCTGCAGTTTCTACGATCAGCACGTGCCCTCACAGCCCGACAGCTCCGATGGACCTTATTCTTCAACGAGTACGACTTCATGATTACATTCCGGCCAGGGAAAGACAACGCCAAAGCAGATGCGCTGTCGCGGCTGGCTGAAACGGAAGAGAACGCCGAAGACCATGAGCCTGGCCTAATCTTACCGGAGAAACACTTCCAGGGCATCATCGCTCCTGTTCGTTCCAGCGGCCAGGCAGAACCAGACAAGAAACGGTCTGATCCCATTGTCTCGACAGGGGACGAAGAAGGAGGGACAAGAAACCAAACACATCTAACCGGGGTACCCGAACAAAAAGAGGCCCTATACTCGTGTCATAATCATGTTCTCTCCGGCCATCCTGGTTACCACAAAACGCTCGATCTTGTGCGGAGGCAGTATTGGTGGCCAACGATGGTGACGGATACAAAGGCACACGTGACGAACTGCGCCGTTTGCCTGCTTGGCAAGAACAGATCCGAACCATCGGTTGGTCGTTTACAGTCCATTCCTGTGCCTCCTTCTCCCTGGCATACCATCTCCATGGATTTCGTGGTTGAGCTCCCACTCACCAAAACAGGACACACCACGGTTCTCACTATCGTGGACCACCTCACCAAGATGGCACATTTCGTTCCCTTGACGAAACTACCCACGGCGGCCGAACTGGCCTTGATCTTCGTACAAGAGGTGGTTCGTCTCCATGGCATTCCGTCCGTGGTCATAACGGATAGGGGATCGCAATTCGTGTCCCGTTTTTGGAAGGAGACATGCAGGATACTCGAAATGGACGTACGTCTCTCCTCAGCATACCACCCCCAGACCGACGGGCAGGCCGAAAGAACAAACCACACCATGGAACAGTACCTCCGTTGTCTACTGCTGACAGTCGAGAAGGAATGGTCCGAAGTGCTATGGATGGCAGAGTATGCGTACAACAACAGCAAGCATTCGGCCATCGGCATGTCCCCTTTCTTCTGCCTCCATGGACGCCATCCCCGCATGTCGGCATGGGAAGAGCCTCAGGACAGCCTCCTACCCACCGTGCGATCTTACCATGAGACACTGCGCAACCTTTGGCAAAAGGCACGGTTCGAGTTGGCCAAGGACACCTACAAGGAGCGAGCTGATGCACACCGACAACGAGAACCCGCGTATCGCAAAGGCGACAGCGTGTGGCTTTCTATTCGGCACCTGAATGTGCATGGGCCCAAAAAACTGTTGCCACGTTATGTGGGTCCCTTTCTTGTGGAGAAGGTAATCAACCCTGTGGCCATGAAGCTGTCCCTGCCTTCGCACATGAAAATCCATCCGGTCTTCCACGTCTCCCTGCTGCGGGCAGTTCAGTCTGGCGGTTCTCTTCCGTCTCCCCCTTCTCCGGTGGTGGTGGAGGGCCATGTTGAATATGAAGTCAGGGCTATCTTGGGGTCCCGTCGTACCAGGGGCAAGCTGTTCTACCTTGTGGACTGGAAGGGGTACGGTCCCGATGAACGATCCTGGGAGCCCTTGTCCCATGTACGCCATGCTCCTGTTCTGGCCCGTGCTTTCCATCTACGTCATCCCCTGTGTCCTCGCCCTGTCTCTCTTTTCTGACTTCGGGGGTGGCTTTGGGGGGGTTCTGTTCTGCGGGTGGGTACTGTCACGGCTCGCGGCGTTGACGCGGCCGGCCGTTCCCGCAGACACACACGGGAGGCCGGGATACTCACTTCCGGCGGAAGTCGAGTACCCGGTCTAGTCACCGGGCAGCAAGGCACAGAAGCACTTCCGGGGGAAAACGCTTAAACCTCGCGTTTCCCGCCGGCTGAGTGCTTCGGATTACAGAATCTTACTGGAGCACCCGCTTGCCGAGTCCTGCATGTCCGGAGAAGAGCCGGGCAGGAGTGCTTGTGAAACTGTCACGTCAGCTGCCCTTCGGAGCTCTCCTCGCGGACTTCACGGAGGCAAGCCGCGCTGAAGCGATACTTTGTTTCAGCTGACTTCACGGAGACAAGCCGCGCTGAAGCGATACCTTGTTTCAGCTGACTTCAAGGAGGCAAGCCGCGCTGAAGCGCTACATTGTCTCAGACTGCGCCATTCAGGAGCGCTTGTGTAATTCTTCACCTGGGGGTTCCAGGAAAAAGCCCATTTTTCGTTTTCATAACCCTTGGTGCGCAGGAGCGCCCTAAGGGTGTTAATTGAATCTGGATTGTGTTTTGGGTGTTATACTTTAGGTTTCCCACCGCGCAGGAGCGCTATAGGGAATAACTCAGCCTACAGACCCGGGTACCTTACCAGGGATACCACAAGTTGAGTGGTTGTTTCCAGTTTTCAGCTACCCGCGCAGGAGCGCTTTCCTTTTGTTTTAGCTTGGGTGAAACGCGCAGGAGCGCTTTCTTTAGTTTGAACTTGGCGATAACGCGCAGGAGCGCCCTTCCTCGCTATTCACATCCGGAGCTGTATTCATCGGGGACCTTTCATTTCGGGAGCCTTGGTGAGTCCTCAAGGGGTAACTGGTCCTGTGTGTGTATGTGGGGGTGGTTCCTTTTCGGGTCTGCTTCACTTTCTGATCTTTCTTATTTGGTTTCCAGTTGACACCGGGACGCCCCACCAGCTCCACGCCATCCTTAACCCTACACCCTGGCTCCCATCCCTGCGTCCATCTCATCCCTGCTGGGTATTGTCGTCCACGAGGGTCAGGTGGGTACAGGGACGGGTGCTCTTGTCTCTGCGGAATCGCGCCACAAGCAAAGGTAAGACTTGTGGGGCAGACCTGACAATACCGGAACATCATTTTTTCAGTACCATAATATCACTATAAAAAAGTACGCGAGGAAAAGAAACTTTTTAGTAACAAAAATTGACTCGGTAGCCAACAAAAGTAAAGCCCTTTTTAACATTGTAAAAAGTTTCTCCTCCCCCTTGTCTACCTGCCGCCCGTTTGCTCCTTCAAGCGAGTGGACTGAGCGTATGGTCTGTTTCTTTTATAAAAATATCAAAACTATCCAGGATGCCTTTGCTGTACCGCATCCTAACCAAGAAGATGCCGGAGAATCTCTCTTAGATGTGCATCCCCACCCTACCATTTCACTTACTGAGTTCCCGGTGATTTCCCAGGAGCAATCCCTGGCTCTTCTGAAATCTTTGAAATCTGTCTCTCCCTCCGACCCCTGTCCAGCCAAAGTTCTGTCTGCCTTAGCGGAAGTGATTAATCCCACAGTAAACCCAATTTTGAACACTGCTTTACAGGAAGGGTCCTTGCCACTAGCATGCAAACATGCCAAAATCCTTCCGCTACTAAAGAAATCTACTGTAGACCCTGAGGTAGCCAGTAACTATCGGCCTATCTCACTCCTGCCTTTTTTCTGTAAGGCCATAGAGAAATATGTTAATGGAGTTTTAACGAACTTTTTGGAAACCAGTCATCTGTTGCACCCTAGCCAGTCAGGTTTCAGAGCTAATTTTAGCACTGAAACAGCTTTGCTAGAGGTGGCTGAAACCATTAAAGCTACCCTGAACAGAGGGGGTAATGCAGTCCTGGTTTTATTGGATCTCTCTGCAGCTTTCGATACCGTGCCCCATAATAGATTACTGCATAGACTCAGGGAGAGCGGTATCGGTGGCACAGTACTGAGATGGTTTACATCCTTCTGGCCAACCGCTCCCAAACCATATGGGCTCCTCCTTTTGCTGCAGAGATCCTTTCTTTGAATGTGGGCATCCCCCAGGGCTCTATATTGAGCCCTAGACTATTTAATTTGTACATGGCCCCACTAGCCCCCCTCGCCGAGGAAGCCGGGGCTAAAACGCTGACGACACCCAATTACTGTTTACATGTGAGAAGGGCATTGATTTTAATAGTACTCTCATTAATTCCTGTCTTTCAAAAGTCTTCTCCTGGTTTAGTCATAATCATTTCAAATTCAATTCCAAGAAATCCGATATTAAATTTTTTCGGGCCACGCTCCTCCGTAGCCTGGCATACATGGTGGACACAAGACATGTCCCCTCCTATCTCTTCGGTCTCTACAGTGAAAAATCTAGGAGTCACGTTGGATGCAATCCTCTCTATGAAAGTCCAAGTTCAAACTGTGGCTGGGGTTTGTTTTGGACTTTTGAGAATGCTGCGGAATTTTATTCCCTTGCTCTCCATCCCCTATAAGAAAACTGTTGTCCAGGCCTTGGTACTCTCCAGACTGGATTATGTCAATTCTTTGTATCTCAGCCTCCCAGATTATCTCCTGGGCCGACTACAAGTGATTCAGAATGCAGCGGCTAGGGCCATCTTCTTGATTGGGCCCAGAAACAATACTTCACAGCTTTTATTCTCACTGCACTGGCTCCCGGTGCGGAAAATAATACTTTTAAAGGCCCTGGTTTTTAAAGCTTTCCACAAGATTGGAGCACCCTACCTTAGGGACAGGTTTCAACCTGATCTCCCTCAGCGCACTCAGAGATCTTCCCAACTGCTGATTACCGTCCCTAAGGTTCAATTATCCCGGGTAGGGGGTAGATCTTTTCATGCTACGGCCTCTAGGTTATGGAATAGCCTGCCTTTTGCTATCAGACAGAGCCCTGACCGCCTCAATTTTAGGAAAAGTTTGAAAACGTGGCTTTTCCAGCTGTGATTTCAATGTGGTTGGTCGTGCATGGTCTGATGTTATGGGGTCTACACTTGTGCTCCAGCGCCGGGACACTCCTGGGAGTAGCCGTATACAAATATAGACTAACATAACATAACATAATACTGTGCAGAGATACATGTGTGGTCAGCGATGCAATACTGACGGACCTAAAATAAATTCACAACATATTTCTTTCTTAAACATCGGTTCCAATCAAGCTTTGTTATGCAAATTAGTACAGTGAATAGTTTGTGCACTTTAATGAGCATGTGCACGAAGTACCGCCAGCCGCATGCGGTTTCTCATTTAACGCAGCTGTAGCTGAGAAGTATTCAGACTCCAAGGATTCCCTCCCTTCCTCCTCATCCGGAAACCATAAATCACTCTGGCAGGTAGCTGAGAAGCAGCTACTAATGATAGTTTTTTCTCTGGAGCATAGGAAGTTACCCTTTAACCTCACCTGCTGCTGTTTGTCTCAGACTGGTGACAAAAGAACCAAGCATTTGCAATCCAATAGGTTTCCCATTTACGAGAGTTTGAGCTATTGGCAATACAATATCTTGAATTCTTGCAAGTGCGAGACCTATTGCATTGCAACTATTTTTTGGTTTACTTGCACCCATGCAGCGCTTTCACATTTATGGAGGCCACATCCTTTTCTTTAGACTAGACATGTCAAAAGAAAGGGGCGTGGCCGACATTAAAGTGAAAGCACGGCATGCAGCGCTTTGACAAAAAAAGCATCTGTTTGTCAAGTTGCCAAACAATTTTTCTTTTCTTTTCAAAGCGCCCATGTTGCACTTTCACTTTAATAGCGGCCGCTCGCCCTTCTTTAGACACAGATTGTCTAAAGAAAGGAGCGTGTCCTCCATAAACGTGAAAGCGCCGCATGGGCGCTCAAAAAAAAATAAAATAAGCAAGCACGGATGCTATACTTAAAGCGGTCCGCCATTAGTAAGTAAAATAAATAAAAGAACACAGCCGCTATAGTTAAAGCAGACTGCCATTAGTAAGTAAAATAAAAGCGGGCGGCGTACTGCGACCTCGTGGCTGGAATAGGGGCAAATCATTAAACAAAATAGTGCTCACAGCCTAGATAAAGCAGTGTAACGAGACAAGTAAAAGGTCCAGTCGTTATGGGAGGTAACAAATGCAGGCAATGCAGTACCAATGAGGGACTACCAAGCCTAATAACAAGCCAGCGTTTACGAAAGACAATGACACAAGCCAATACAAAATATGGGTGGAGTGGGTGGGGCTTCAAAGCGATACACCACTACTGCATGCCTCGCAGAAGTGCATGCGCTGCCCAGGCTCGAGCTAAAAAGGATATTTGGGTTGAACTTTGGATCAGATAGTGAGGATCAGTGTGAGAAGCTGGCTTGGTATATGATGCACACTTATGTAAGTGGGTACCCTTCCCCAATCCAGACGACCCTTATGGTGATTTTAGTGGTCTTAGACAACCTTAGAAAGCTAAGTGGTAGCTGTGGAGAGCACCTTCAGGCTTAGTCCAGAAGGAGTGTAAAGCAGCTTGTTTTACCAGAACATAATCTTATAGGTATAGATTAAGTGAAAAAGAACCACACAGTGTATTTATAAAAATATATATTTATTATAAGACACTCACTGACCCATACAGATATCTCCTAGCCGGAGATATACACAATGCACAGAATACTTTTCAATAGAAACAGGTACGTAGCATGAAATACACAGTGGTCACCAGGGGGAGACCAAACCATATACTAAAACAGTGGTATGCGAACCACGACTCACGTCAAGACTATACGCAGAAGATGTAGAAGTGTCGGGGAACCAAGGAACCACCTGAGGCAAGTAACCAGGAGGCCGTGTACAGAGTGAGAACACGACCGCTGGATCAATGCAAGTCAATGGATAAGTTGCAGTTGCAATTTTAAAGAAGAATAACCCTTCCCAGAGGACCCTGAAGTAACCCTGTGGAAGACAGAAGGTTGGAGAGCCACCCCACCCGTGGATACCCTAGGAACCAGGATACCTACACCAGGGAAGCCTAGTGCATAGGTGTGAAGTGGCATCAGAAACCTCAGTCGAACTCATAGGGAGACTTCAGGAAGATGCCGCTGCTGGAGATGATGAAAGTGTCCGGTGGAACCCAAAGGTGGATTCTGGATGGAAAGAAACTGCAAGCTGAGGGGACAAAGTCTATGCCACTCAGGAGTGACCAGGAGGCATGGAAGACGAATGCCCACCGATGTCGAGTGTTGCAGGGAAGTTGACAGCGACCTTGGAGCTGTAGCTGTGATTACCAGGCGACGCTGTGGAAGACCAGGAGCCATTCATAAGCTGTCCTACATCGGATTTCGAGAGTTGAGGTGTCTGTCAAGAGCACCAACAAACCTTGGCAACTGCAAACAGCATGGAAAACGAAGAAGGTGCAGTGTCGGGACCAGCAAGGTCCAGGTGACTCACCACAAGCAGGGGAGTCATGGCAGCCCCGAGCAATCAGGGGAGCCTACAGAAAGCAAAGAAGACCCTCATGAGGACCCACAGGCCAGAGGCACTGAAGTCGTGAGAGGACCTCGAGCAGCCCACCAAAGATGCAGGCCCACAGTGAAAGTGATGCGGAGAGGACAAAGATCTTGCTCAAAGGAGATATTTGAGGTGGGGGCTACTTGGAGCCTGAAGATCTTGATGGAAGGAAGCCAACAAACCTTTGCAACAGCAAGTCAATGCAATGCACAGGGGTTCAGTTCCTGCGGCTCCGACGAGGGATACTGGCCTCAAACTTGGTGAGAGGACAGGGCAGGCCTCGAGGGATGTGAAGAACCACTAACTGTGTTGCTGAGCCTTTGGGAGTCCATGGGAGCCTGGGATCAGCAGACAGGTCAGCTTGGTTGAGGTGCCTGCAAATGCAGGGAAGTGACTCTTTCACTTCAAGGGAGATTCCTTCAGGTGTCTTGGATGTCCACAGGCCTTGGAAGGTTCCTGTATGAATCACCGGCACAGATGTTGCAGCAGACGAGCAGGGCGACGAGATCAGGGACAGGAGGAGTCTTTCCCAGCTGCAGCCTTGATGCCCAGAGCGAAGTCCAGCCTGCCCAGGCGGTTGAAGTAGAAGTGGTGTCTTGAAATTAATGTTGTCCCACGACGAATCTAGGGACCCACCCTCAGATAAGTCCTTAAGTACCCTAAGGAAAGGGTTGGGACGATTCAGGGTTCCCTCCCAGGGGAGGGGTCAACAGTAGGGAGGATACTCCCATGTCCTTTGTCAAATTTCACGCCAGAGTAGGAGCCAACTGCTCCCTGAGCCGGTTTGAACTGGACTAGGCAAGGAGGGCACCAAATGTGCCCGTCAAGCAGACTGAGGGGCACTGGCAAGTGCTCCCACCCGGCCCCAATACAATAAACCCTGTGAGAGGATACCTATTGTGCTGCCTTCCCCTGCTCAAGCTGGTCTCAGCAGCAGGAGAGCAGAATCGTGTCTCTGGTCAACAGCATCCATTTTGGGCTGTCCGGGTCTAGAAGAACTGACGGGAGAACTGACAGCCGTCCAGAGGAGATTTACAGTGCATGTAATTGAAAACGGGGTGGGAGGTATGATAGTAACATGCTTGATACCAAACATGATCAGGTTCATTCCAGCCAGGTTCGAGATGGTCATCGCGTAATGACGCGGTGCCCCTCTATATTTTATATGGCTGTCGCACTTACAACCCGGGAGAATGGACTCCGTAGGCTGTAGGAGTGTCCTGGTCATACAGGGGAACCCTCACACTTGGAAGCGAGCACCCTGCCTTCAGGATTGAAAGGCCTGCTTTAGGGGTGACTTATAGGTTTTAAATACAGTGACCTTAGATATAGGGAAACCTATATCTTTCGGAAGAGGTGCTAGCACCAGCTTACACAGGCTGTAATGGCAGACCAGTAGTTACAATTTGAATGGTCCATGGGTGGCATAATACATGCTTCAGCACATGGAGGACCAATTTGGGGTGTATTCAAGTACATACCATACCAATTTAGGGGAGAAAGTAGAGAGACTGGAGTCCTGGGTAGCAGGATCCCAGTCAGACTAGTCATAAACAGCATAGTACCAGGCAAAAATGTGGGGGTAATCATTAAAGCAGGTTCTACTTTCCAACAATCAGCCTTTCAGGTGGACTCACAAAAGGAGAAAAGTCTTTAGGTCTTTGTAGAGCGACAGTAGGTCTGACTTGAGCCTTAACTGTCAGGGACATGGCTCTTTAGTTTCAGCATGAGAACAGTCAGTTAAGAGTTTTTAACCCTTTTGCATTTGGAGATGTATAGAGTTTGTTTGGCTTTTGTGTTTTAATCTCATGTTTGCAGTTTATCCTTCAGGTAGATGGCTAGACTGAGGCCAGCTGACTTGTGACTGATTCAACCTGCATGGATGCAGATTTATGGCTTTGAGGGAGCGTGTGAAAATCTCTAAGGAAGGGGACAATGTGACATAATTTCTTTGCATTTGAGACGAGTCCAGCACATGTGCATACCATATATTTGTAGAGGAGCTAGGATGGACTAAAGGATGCCAGCCAGCATTGTGTTCTCATTGGTTAGATGTGAGACAACCAGTGCTTAAATTGTTCTCCTGGGGTCTGCGAAAGGGATGTAGGCTTCCCTGAGTAAATGCAATTGTAAAGATGGAGTTTTTGCCAGTTTAGAAAATGGGTAATCAGATTTAGGTTATGATCCATGATAAAGCCAAGAGAGTCTGTGCCCGGGGCTAAAGAAGGTGGAATTCCAAGTTGGGATAATATCCTGAACCAGTTTTAAATGGAGGAGAATCAGTAAGATAAACAACAAATTAAATGTTCACTATATTTAATTTGATAAAGAACATCATACAGTTGATAAAGTTTTCCAGGGTGGAGATGTTTGATCTGGATGATGCCTTTAGGTATAACTGTGCATCATCCACATATTGGTAGGTGTTATGTTATGTTATGTTAAAATGCGTTTATATAGCGCACGGCTACTCTAAAAGAGTGTCCCGGCGCTTTCCACAACAGCTACAGTGTAAAACATAACACAGAGAACAGATCCCAAAAGCAGGAAAAAGAAAATCCACCTAAACAGAAAGATTAAAAAGCCAAGTTTTCAGGTTCCTTCTAAATTGAAGCAAATTGGGAGTGCTGCGAAGTACCAGTGGGAGCGAGTTCCACAACTGGGAGGCCTTGAGGCTAAAAGAACGCCCCCCCGTACGAGCCTTCCTCACCCGTGGGACCACAACAGTAAAGAGGGATTCAGAGCGAAGAGAGCGGGCGGGACGAATAAACACCAATCTCTTCTGTAGATATCCCGCACCTGAGCCAAACAGAGCTTTGTGCACCAGCGTCAGGGCTTTAAACATAATCCGTTTACGGATCGGCAGCCAATGCAACGTCTGCAGCAGCCCAGAAGCCCGTGTTCGTCTATGCAAACCAAAGATCGCACGGGCTGCGGAGTTCTGTGCCACCTGCAGGCGCTGGACCAGATAGTCCGGTAAACCTAGAAAGAGAGCATTGGCATAATCGGGCCTCGACCCGATTAGCGCCTGCACTGTAATCCGTCTGTGCTCCGCAGATAGTAGAGGGAGAAACTTGCGGAGCATTTTCAGAATACCGAAACAGGTGCCAGCCAGGCCGAGAACATGCGCTCTTAGAGAGAGCTTGTTGTCAAGCCTAACACCGAGGTTATTGGCAACCTGGGAGGACTGCACCGGAGGGCACATAGCGGCCGGCCACCACTGCCGCCATTCGGGATCGATGGCACAGCCGAAGAATAAAACCTCCGACTTGCTGGAGTTGGCCTTCAGGCTATTACGCTGGAACCAGCCGAAGACCATATCCAGACAGTCCCGAATTCTCTCCCCCTCAAATGGCTGATCTTTGCCACATGTGAAGAGGAGTTGCGTGTCGTCGGCGTAGGACACGATCTGGGCTCCGTAAGCCTCCACCGCAGCCGCCAGAGGGGACATAAAGATGTTGAACAATGTCGGGCTCAACACAGAACCCTGTGGAACCCCGACTCCCAAAGGCGGCATCTCGGCGGAGCTCTGGGACACCCAGACCGTGCCTGCGCCTCTATCGTTGGCTGAGCTCCTAGAGGTTCTATGTCCAAGTTGAACAAGTGAGGGACAAGGACTCAATATTGTGGTGCACCACATTCCAGGGGGATTAGTTCTGATTTGTAAGAGTTCCTGTTGAACTTTATTGAAGGAATGGCAGAAGTTGAACAGGTTACTTGCATTTGGTTACAATGTTTGTGGTGGAACCTGCAGTTTCCTCACATTATAAATATTCTCCAACCATCAGACTGAAATCTTTAAAACATAACTCCTGTGTACCGGTAGAAGTCATCATGTGGATCAGGATATTGTTCCGCTCTGGAAATGACAAGCGGTACCACATAAAAATATCACTCATGCGTGCTGATGTCTGTCGTTTCCTTATGCGTTCAGATGTAGTTTATTAACAGACTGGTATGTCCAGTGTGCAGATCTCTAGATTCTGACCTTTTTTAAATGGAAAATGAGCCCAGTTCACAGAATGGTAGGCAGCATGGCCGGTAATGAGTCTGCGATAGAGTAGCCATCGGAAAGATAGTAACCAAAAGTTAACTTGTTCTTCTGGTGGATACTCCTAACCACAGATTCCTCATCTTGTGAACAGATACCAAAGCAGAGCCTCCCAAGGTGGCGTGACTGCACTGGCTCAGACTAAAATGTTCTGCAGGACCCAGTGGGTAAAATGGAACTCTGGACGGACTTAGCTGTCGAGGAAGTAGTACTTGTGAAAGTATTTACTGACACCCACCTAGCTGCCTGATAAATGTCCAGGACAGATACTATGCATACTAACGGAGTGGTAGCAGCCTTAGCTCTGTTGGAATGAGGCAGTAAGCCTTCTGGAAGCTACTGCTTTGCCAGTGCATAGCAGATCCTTATACAGAGAACAATCCATCAGGAGATGGTCTGATTTTGCACTGCTTTGCTCTTCTTGGCCCCCAAGAAACTCACAAAGAGCAGATCGCCCCCCTAATGTTCTTTACTGCAACCAAGATAAAAGCTTAAGGACTAAGGGTTTGGACGAAATAAATGTTACAAACCTTTAAAAAATCTCATCTCATCTCAACTGGTGATTTTAAATAAAGAGGGCTGATACAGAAATCACAACAAAAGCCAAAAGAGCCAACAAATATCCTTTACCAGTGTCCAAAGCAAATCCTTGCTAGGCCAGGGACCAGACAAAAACACAAAACTTCAGATAATCTGACTTGAAGTGAATCGGTTTGTCTGGTGTGGCAACTAGCCACAAATTTGGCCCAACGGCCAGTCTATTCTGATTTTGTGGAGGGACACCTCGCCAACAAAACAATATCAGGAGGAAGGCTGAAGGAGGCCAACTGACCTTGCTCAACTCCAATGCAAACTGTGCAGAAATGGGTGTATTACCCTGCTGTGCTGCTGCGAGAGAAGATGCTCCTGAAGCAGCAACTTGATCTGAGGACAGATGCTCATGCCTAGGACATCCGGGTACCACACTCTCCTGGCCCAATCCTGGCCCATACGGTGATTTGGGCCCACTCGTTTCTATTCTTCTTCAGATCTCTGAGCAGGAGAGGCATCTGCAGGAAGGCAAATAGGAGTCCTGGAGCTCCTTTCTAGAAAGAAAGCATCTAAAGGAAAGCATTCTTTGGAACTACAACACGCAAAAAGTGTATGCATTCTGTGTTTTCTGTGGTGGCGAAAAGATCAAGCCAGGGTTCCCTGTTGATGGAAGATGCCTTGCGCCACCTCTGGGTGTAGCTGCCATTTTGAGTCCGCCAAGCATCGGTGGCTGAGTTTGTCCACCCTGGCATTTAGAGACACCATCAGGTAGTGCACCACCAGGTATATTCCCTGGTCTCCCAGCCACTTCCACAGGTTCAAAACCTCCTGGGATCGGACACAACACCCCACCCTCCCCTGCCCTGCTTGTTGAACTACCTCATGGCAATATTATTTTTTTAGTACCTGGACCAGCCTCCTTGTTATGCTGGGCAATAAGGTGACTCGCTTCCAACTCTAACAAACTGATGTGAAGTTGAGCCACCAGTGGAGACCAGATGTCTCTGATCTCCACCTCTCCCACCCAGAAGCCATGCATCTATTACCATCTGGGTGGGGTAGGGAGCGGGGTCTGCTACTGACCCATTCGTGCTCCAGTAGCCACCACTGCAGATCTTTTGCAGTCTCCTTCGAAATCTGGATATATTCTGACAGATTCTCCTAGTGCTCTCCCCACTGGGATTTGAGGCCCCAGTCGTCAGTAGGGTGCAGGAGGCCAACAATCTCAGCAGCCTTAGAGCCATCCGCACTGTGTTCCAAGACAGTGGCTGAAACATTGAGATCATAGCACAAATGTCCTGGACTCTCTGCTCCGGGGGAAAGGCACACAACCATGCCATATCCAGAATAGCTCCAATGAACAGGAGCGTCCACGGAGTCAGGTGTCACTTCAGCACGTTGGGCCCGATTCACAGAACTAACTTAAGACAAAATCCTAAACGTACTACTTTTGGTATTCACCGAAGGCATTTAGTAGTAGTAAAGTTAGGATTTTGTCTTAAGTTTGACTTAAGACAAATTTAAGACAAACTTGAGACAGATTTAAGACAGACTTAAGTTAGGATTTTGTCTTAAGTTTGTCTTAAGACAAAATCCTAACTTCTGTGAATACCAAAAGTAGTAAGTTTAGGATTTTGTCTTAAGTTAGTTGTGTAAATCGACCCCATTGATAGTGAACCCAAACAATGTCATGAGGTTTGTGGTCATTTGGAGGTGGGTGATGACTGCCTAGGGCAAGACTGCCTTCTGCAGCCAGTCTTCAAGGTACAGGAAGACTGGTACCCCCACCATCACCCACCCGAGGGGCATAGATGATGCCAACAAGGAGGTCCAGCGTCACCATTCAATGTCGGTGTGCAGGTCAGACAAGACCAGGCTAGCATGAGCCTCTGGAATTGTATTTTCACAGGAAGGTATTGAGAGGGCACAGATTTAAAAAAAGACAAAGTCCTCCTTCCTTCTTCGACACAAGGAAGCAACAGCAATTACACCATGTTCCTACTTCTGAGGCCAGATCCCTTTTAATGGCCCATTTGGCCAAAAGGGCCTGCAGTTCTTGCTGGAAGACTGACCGATGATCTTCCATTCGGCACTGTGATGATGATAAAAGGTGGGATGGAAAGAAATGGCAGGGCGTAGCCCCATTGTACAATTTGGAAGATCCATTGGTCTGAAGTAATGCCTGACACTCTTGGAGGAAATATCAGATCCTGCCTCCGAAAGGGCGTTCTGTGTGCGAGCAAGGAGACATTAAAGCGTTCTTGCGGTTGCCGATGCAGGATGGGTGTGGGACTTAACTGTATTTTTTTCCCCTGCTGTCTTGGTGATTGTCTTTGAGCAGTGCATCCTAGGTCATGAACAGCCTGCTGGCTGGTGGTGGCAAATGGAAACCCCCAACCAAAGGCACACCTGACATGGAATGGTTGGTGGAATCGGCGGGTGACAGTGGAAAGACCCAAAGAACGTGGTGTGGCCCTTCTCACCCTATTTATTTATTTATTTATTTATTTAACTTATATAGCGCGTTATAACCACCGGGGTCTCTAAGCGCTGTTTGTCCAGATGTACATGATAAGGTAAAGCATTCACTTGATCCCATTTCTGCGCCTAGGGGCTACTCCATGCTTGTTTGAAGAGTACAGTTTTTAATTTCCTCCTGAAGGATAATAGATTACTTTCCTTCCTAAGCTCTGGAGCCAATTTGTTCCATAGGGCTGGGAGTGTGTTAGAAAAAGCACGACCCCCCACCGTGGTCAATTTAAAGCGGGATTGGGACAGAAGGGTAGCATCAGACGAGCGCAAAGTCCTTCCAGGTATGTAGGGGAATAGACGGGATTTCACATAACTTGGAGCTTTGCCATACAGTGCCTTGTGTACAATGCACATTCCTTTAAAGACAATCCTCTGGCGGATCGGGAGCCAGTGTAACTCCTGCATCAGGGGTGACGAACGGGCAGATCTAGGTTTTTTATAGATCAGCCTAGCTGCATCGTTCATAACCCCCTGTAGTTTATCCAGCAGCCGCTGGGGTAGGCCAATGTATAAGGAGTTCCCGTAGTCCAGCCTAACCAAAATTGTGGCTGAGACCACATGCCTCAAAGTAGAGAAAGAAAGTAAGGCGGAGATCTTCCTTAGTTGTCGTAGCAGGCCAATGCAGGTGCCCACTACCGAGATGACTTGTTTGTTCATGGATAGTTTGTCATCCACGTGAAGGCCTAGACTTTTCACTGCGGACGCTGGTTTTGGTGGCACACCCAGCTCCACAGGCCAAAATTCTTCGCTCCAGGGGTTGCCCGAGATGGAAATGGGCAACACTTCCGTCTTGTCCGGGTTGACTTTTAGATGGTTCTCAGACATCCAATTAACCGTAGCTTTTAGTATGTCCTGCAACCTGGTGGACGCTCCCAAACCATCGTCCAGCCGAACGATTATTTGAGTGTCGTCGGCGTAATTGTACACCAGGCAATCCATCTTGTTCAGGAGAGCGATTAATGGCTGCAGGTAGACATTAAAGAGTAGGGGTGACAGGGCAGATCCCTGTGGAACCCCACAGGTGATCGGAGCAGAGGTGGAAAGTAAATCTTCCAACTGTACTCTTTGCGTCCTGCCCTGCAGAAATGATGTGAGCCAGGCATGTGCTGTACCCCTGACACCAAAGGATCTCAACCGCGACAAAAGTTGTTCATGACACACGGTATCAAAAGCCGCGGAGAGATCCAGTAGTATCAGGGCGCTCGGTGTTTTTACATCAGCCCGAGTTCTCAGTTCATCCAGGATGGACAACATAACAAGTTCCGTGCTATGATTAGCACGGAACCCTGCCTGGTTGGTCTCCAGCAGGTTGTTACTCTCTAGATGACCCGAGAGTGATGTTAACACATGCTGCTCAATCACTTTAGCCAAGAAAGGCAACTGGGAGATGGGCCGGAAGTTTTTCAGACACTTCGTGTCTGATCCAGGCTTCTTTAGTAGGGGGATCAAGCGGGCCTCCTTAAAAGCTAAAGGGACCTGTCCTGTACGAAGGGAAGTATTCAATAAGCGCAGAACCTCTTCTTCAATTCCTGGTACTGCCAGCTTAAATACATCAGGAGGGCATAGATCCGCCCGAGAACCTGATTTAACACGGTCCATGATTTTAAATAGTTCCTGTGTAGAGATTGGGGAAAACTCCGCTAATGGTGGAATATCTAGCGGAGCAGTGAGGGCCGGTGGACGGGGACATTCGAGAGGTATAGTCGCAGCAATTTCGCCCAGAATATCGGAGATCTTATTTATAAAGAAGTCCTGAAACCTCTGGCAATCCTCCTGGGTGAACTCAGCACTATGCTCTTTATTTATCCTGAGCTCTGCCAGGACCCGGAAGATTTCCTTCTGCGGATTTCTTGCTGCGGCTATTCTTTCCTCGAAGAACACAGCCTTCCTGGTTTGTATGGCTAATTTATAATTAGCCAAGGATGAGATATACTCTTTTTTGGCTACGGCGTCATATTGTTTGCGCCATGCCCGTTCTTTTTTCCTCACCCCACGTTTCATCTCCCTTAGGGAATCAGTGTACCAAGGGGCCCCAGCCCCTCTCGCCACCTTCTTCACCCTACGAAGGGGTGCCACCGCATCAATGGCGCTCCCCATTTTGTGCTGAAGGTGACCCCAAAGGACATCAATGTTAACAACCTTCTCCTTCACTGAAGGGGAGTGTTCCAAGAGGTAGACCATTTTCTCCCCATCGAGGTTTCTCCATTTCCGAGCCATTTTCCAACCATCTCCAGGTTTGGGCAAGTGGCCCTTCAGTATGAGTCTGCCCTTTATTAAAAAGTGGTCAGACCATGCACAAGGCAGGATTTCCGTAGCACCCTGAGCTGGCATGGTAGTCCAGACTAAGTCTAGTACATGTCCTTTCTCATGAGTTGGTCCCTTCACCTGTTGAGTAAGACCCAAGGAGGAGATAGCCTCCTCGATCTGTAGTGCTTGCCCCTCCTTGGGTTTTTTTTCCCAATGATAGTTGAAGTCCCCAACCACTACCATTTTATCGTATCTCGTACATAAATCCTGAACCAATCTTGTGAAGAGAGTCGGAAAATCTGGCGACGCCCCAGGCGGCCGATATACCACCAGGAACACCACACATACCGCTCCCCACCTAAGCTTAACCCCCATAACCTCAGCTCCACCTAGGGTTTCGGAAAGGAACTTATCGGCACGAAAACGTGCCTGATAAAGAAGGGCCACTCCCCCTCCTCTCTTTGCTCCCTCCCTGTTGAAATGGAGTGCCAAATAATTGGCGGGAAGGGCCGCCACAAGATCCGGCACCGAACAATCCCCCAGCCATGTTTCGGTGAGAGCAAGGGCGTCTAGCTCCCCGTCCTCCAGAAGAGCGAAAACCTCCAATTTATGACTCTGCAGTGAACGAGTATTCAGCAGGCCATAATTCAGAGTAGAGATGTTAGAGTCGCGCCGGCGCGCTCTTATACCCTTTGATGGAATCAGCAAGCCCTCCTGGTCTAGCCGATGTATGGTATCCCGCTCAAGCGAAAACTTGCCCCGATTGAGGTCCAGTAGATCACCTCTAGAGTAGGGCAGGTTTTGACCAGGGGTACTGGCCCCGAGCCCCGGATGGTCACGGATGGGCAAAGATGGGCTCGCCTCTGGCGAGCCTCCGGCGCGCCTATGGTGCGCCCGCTGCGCGTCACCGCTGCGCGTCATCATGAGGCGTTTAAATAGCACCCAATCGTGCTATGTGTGCGACAGCAGCTAGAGCGCGAACAAAAATGGCGTCTCCTGCCGGCACTTCCCCTCCCAAGATGTCACCTAGCCCCAGTCCAACTAGCGGGCCGCCAAACAGCGGTGCAGATTCACAACCAATTTTATGTGTGGGTATGTCCTAAGAAACCCCCTAATAGCCGCCTAGCCAAGTGCAAATTTCCTAATTAAAATGCGCTACAAATAAAATGCACATACCGCGCATGAAGCGCTAAGCATGTGTTGCCTTTTTAAAATACAATTGCAAGCTCCACGAGTGGGATTACAAGACAGTTAGTAAAATAACAGGCGCAGCAGCAGGGAGTCAGAGATGCTTCACCTACACTCGCGCTTACCCAGGGCTGAATTCACTTTGACACCAAAGAGGTGTGAACTGTCAGAAAGTCCTTCAGAGATGCTTGAACATCCCCAGAGAAGCCCGTTAACCTCATGTAGGTGTGACACCGAAGTATCACGCTGGTTCTCATTGCTCAACTTAAGGAGTCAGTTGTGTCAAAGCCAGAGCGTATTGCAATTTCACTGCATCGCGACCATCCTGAATCGCTGGAGTAGGTACACCTGAAGGTTGTCTGAAACAGCCAGTAAAACCTGTGCCACTATGTCCCAAAGGGCATGGGAGTAGCGTCCCAGAAGACAGCTGGCACTCACCCACTTCAGAGAAAGGCTCATATAGGAGAAAATGTACTTGGCAAATGTCAATTTGTTTTGATTTACAATCATGTGAGGTGGAAGGGAAGGCATTGGGGGTTCATTTAACTGGCAGACACCTGTAACACCAAACTGATGTCGGATGTTGCGTACGTAAGAAAGGCTGGGTTATCCGGAGCAGGGTGATGGTGAAGAGCAACCTGCCATTTACCAGGTGGACCTGAACATGGTTTTGACCAAAGGCCCAAAAAGGTATCAGTGAGGGCCTAATTAAATGGTATTCTAGGCACTGTCTGGCCGGACTTTCCTGAAGGACAGGGGCGGCTCCTCCGCTATGGTGGCGGAGCATCGCCCCGCTGCTTTTAAGCAGTGAGAAACATAAAATGACAATAACTTAAAGTTATTGTCATTTTATGTTTCATTTCCTCCTGCCCTGCTCTCCAAGCAGGGCAGGTGAGGAGTGGTGTGCCCACTCCTAAGTGCACATAACTGTTTGGTCGGCTCTCTCGGGTCGCCCAAACCAGTCCGACGCACTTTCCCCTTTTCCATGCAGACTGCAGGACACGCCCACTCCTCCAGCCCCTGGCTGAGCACCATGTCACGACACTCAAATCAATCACAATGCTGCATTGCAGAGTTGGGATTGGCTTAGGGGCGGTAGCCTGGCTGCCTGCTTCCTGTTCCTGTCCGAGACAGGAGAGCAGGAAACACGCGGGACCCGGTTCGAGGTACGAACTTTAAAAATAAAAATAAATTCCGAACCCTCCCCCACCCCCAGCGTGAATAACCCCACCCCCCCTGCGCGATCCCCCCCAACCCCCGCAAGCCACACTGGCCGCGACTGCTGAAGGACCCCACTTAAATCATTAGTTTTCACCTCCATAATGGGGAGCTGGGAGTTGAAAACTTCTAGCTCCCTTTGCATAAGGACTGTGAAGGAGGGGATTTCTTCCACAGTTGGACCAGGGGGCGCCACAAGGTCAGTATCTGGAGAAGTATCCAGACCACTGGCATCCTGGAGCGCCTCATACCAGTTTTCCTCATCAAACTGCGGGATATAATCATCCACTTCCTCATAATTGTCCAAACCAGAGCAGAAAAGATTGTGTAAAGTATGGGCCCTAATGCATTGCAATGGTGTCAGAATTGGAAGGATTTCATGATGACGGCATGCCGGTCAGAGCTGGGCATGGCTGTGGTCGAGGTAGCAGAGGATTCTTCTTGGAGTCACATAGTACATTGGGCTTTAAATCCTCCCCTGGCGCTGGCATTAGTGTGCATGCAAATGTAACTGGCATAAAGTGTGCTACCGTAAACAAATATGGCACTGGAACTGATGCAGAACCTGGTGCAGATTCAAGGGACACAGATGGCTTCTAGGGTGGAAGCGTCATCGGAAGCCTGACTGGTGGCACCTGCAGATCCTTGGGCACTGGCGTAGCAAGGTCAGGTGCTACCCGGTGGCGAAAATTTCTTGTCACCCCCAGCTTGACAAAATGGCAAATATATGTGTTTAAAACAATTTTTTTTGCCAATTTGTCAACCCCCTCAGCGATGACACTTGTCAACACCGGCTTGACAAAATGACAAAAATGTGTGTTTAAAACACATCTTTTTGCCATTTTGTCACCCCCCTCAGTGATGAAACCCGGGACGGCTCGCACCCACTGCACCCCCCTTCCTCCCTTGGGGCCCAAAGTCTCAACAAAGGGAACCAGTAAAGTTTTGAATAATTCGCAGCATGGCGTCTCTGAAGACCTCTTCTTGCAGTAGTCTTGCAGCTGGACCTGGGAATTCAGGGTGAGCCAGGACTAGAATCTGAATCGACTCTGATCGGGAGCGAGACCCGGAGGCACCGCACGCTGATGTCCTCGTATCCCCTGGAGACTGAGAGTGGTGGAAAGGTGACGATTTCCACTTCAACTGCTTATGCTTTTTATGCTTTTTCTTGGCCTTAGCCAAAGACTCGACTGCAACAATGATCTGGCATGGCAATGACTTCAGGAGCGGACCTGTGACTATCCTCTCGACTTCAAGCGGTCATGACGTGCCATGTTCTTATGTTTGCAAAGCTAAATTTGGCCCCTATGGTCCGCTATGGCCTTCAGAATTATCTGGGCGCAGTGATCACATGCCCTGGAGTCATGCTCCTACCACAGGTAGGAAAGACACACTTTTTGAGGATCTGTCATAGACATCTGTTTGTGACAGTCCCACACAGGTTGAATCCTAGTTTAAGGGATGTCATTTTCCCTTGCACACTGATACATTTTTGACAAAAAGTAGGTCTTGAAGACTCAGGAGATGATCCGGATCCACATCTGAATGCGCAGAAAGAAAGGAACTGACGTCAGCAGGCATGGGTGGCACTTCTATGCAGCTCTGCTCATCACATCTGGTGCGGAGCCGCACAAAGCCACCTACTCCTACATAGGTAGGGAACGCGTCTGGGTTGATCCTAGAGGTGGAGTCTTGGACCGCCAAACTCTACTGGGTGGGGTGCTGGGTAAGAAAACTGGCGTCCCAGAGGGCTGGCAGATGGCTGCAGGCAATTGCCCTATGTACAGGAACCCATGTGCAGGGCTTGACCAGGCACCGAATAGGACATCTGTAAGGGCTTCCTTAAAGGGGAGTAAAGGTTCAGAAGGGCCGACTTTCGTCTGATGCACCTATGTCGAGTCGTTTGTCTTGACTGCGACTGTGAGTAGCTGAAGGTCCAAGGCCTCAGCCTCCCTATGCTGAACACAGATGGATATGGAAACGCTCCCATGTACATGACCAGGCCACATATCTCCCCTGGGGTTAGTCCATGTTTTCTGTGGAGTAAAGGGGACATACGTTTTTAGCAGAATTCCCGCCCTGCGAGAGTTTGTTGTGTGTGGTCATCTTGTATCCACACCTAGCCATAGCTTTGCAGGAGTTAGCTGAGAGGGGAGTCTCCTGCAGCAATACAATGTCAGGATTGTGCCATTTGAGGCATTGCACTATTATCCCCTGTTTTAGCCTGTATACCCCAGTCTGTTCACATTCCAGGACAGGACCTTCAGACAGGTATGAGGGCTATATGTCATGGTGGTTTGATGCATGCTGGTCTCTGTAGTTTGCCCCGTTTTGTGGGTCTAGTGTCCTATGTGGTGTGTCTGCGATAGTTGTCCCTGCAAAGTATCACACACATGAACTTCTTGCCCCCAATGAACTTCCGCCTCACTGCCACCCTGCTTAGTGAGCTCAGAACTACCCACCACCCCCCAACTTGCAGAGCACCTCTTGCCCCTCTGAACATGTTAGCAAACCTTATGACTGGTGAGTGAGTTTTGACAATAAAGTCCTTCGAGCCCATAGCTCATCCATGTTGGATTCCTGTAGTTGGTTGACGACCCCCCCTTTGTTCCCCCCCCCCCCCATTCAGGGGTGCTGCTTCACTTTTGGCGTAGCTTTGTTGGTCCGTAAACTCTTCTCCCTCTGATATTGTAGTTTATTCCACAGTGTCAGTTCTAAAGGGGGTGTTGGGGTGATCAAGTATCATTAGTCTCTAGGGTCTGTCCGGCGTGCTTTTTCTGTTCGTTAATGGTCCCTCCACTGGATGATTCACTGTCGATGGCCCCTCTGGCCCAGCAGGAGCCACCCTGCCTTCTTCTCCTAGGGGGTCGGGCACCACCAAGCCTCCTCAGGGGAGTCAAAGTGGCAGGTTTTCCCGTCTGCGATTATGCATAGGATAGCCAGGAAAAGCATCATATACTGGAGTACTTTTTCAGAGGAGGACTGTTTAGACTTCGGTGAAGCTGCATCGCTGTTGTTGGACTTTAAGAGTGAGGTCCAGATACTAGCTGATCGAGGTGTTTTTGAACTTTAGGTCTGGTTTTAGCCGTGCCTCCAGGAGTATGGCATGGCGAGCTCTATGGTTGAATATTCTGGCTATTATTGTTTGAGGCGCGCCCTGGTATAGGTTTGGTCTTAGGCACCCTGTAGATCCATTCCACAGAGAAGAACTTTGAGATAACCTTGGGCTGGGGATGTTAATGATGATGATTTTCACAAAGAGACCCACCCTTGCTCCATCCGCGCACTCGGACACCCCCACCGAGCAGAGATTATTGCGCCTAGACCTACCTTTCTTGTCCTCTAATTCTGCTTGCATGAAGCCATGGTCTTTTTACAGGCAGTCCACTAGCTTTTTTTAGTGGCGGTAGGGCCTGAGGAGTCTGTCTCTTTCCTTTCTGTATCTTTCAAATGATCATTTGTTTTGTTAACATTGGCCTGCAACAGAGACATCTTAACCACAAAGGAATCCATTTTGGCTCCAGCGTGCCCTTTATGCCTTGGATGTCGTCCGCGGGAGCAAGCTCTTTGATTGGCTGCCAGTAACATGAGGAAAAATGTTGCTGGCAGCCATTACAGGGCTCAGGGACTTAGTCCCCTGGCCTAAAGTTTAAAAAACAAATAATGTAAGGGGCAAGGTAGGTATAACCTGACTTCCCAGGCCTAATAGGAGAAAAAAGAAGAAAAAAAGCTGTCATCTTGCGGGACTGAAAAAAACAAAAAGGGTGGTTGTGCCGCATTTAAATATGGGTTGTATTCATAGAGGATTGGGCTGCGCGGCCTCTCTCCATGAGCCTCCAAATGCCCCGGGAAGCCCACCCTCTGGCCGAAATTCAACAGAATAAGGAAAGGGGCCATGTGTCTCCGCCCCCCCCCCAGCCTAAGGAAGCCAACCCCAGGACATAACTGTTTCCCTGCCCACAGCAGCGTGGGCATGGAAACCTGTGCTTGCTTGGCCAAGCCTGCCCCCAGTTGGCAGGAGCTTTAAAAAGGCACTGAAGCGGGCAGGGAAACAGATCAAAATTCTGCTCCTGCCTGCAGGGAGCAGTATAAGTAGCTTCTCCCTGCGGGTAGGGTATACTGGCTTCCACTGCATGCAGGGAGCCGGATGTGGCTGCAGTGGCCTTGGGGCTCCCACGCAACCCTGTGAGTATGGTGGCTGTCCTCTGTGGGCACCAAACCTTTACAAATGTGGGCCCTGGAGATGGGGTTTCCAGGACCTAAGGTGGCTCGGGAGTGGTGCCACACAGCCCCCTTACCCCCCTTTTTGTTTTTTAGATATATGGCCCCTGGACCCCTGGTGCCCCACGGGCTGTCCTGCTCGCTGAGCTCCTGCCTGACTGCTGCACCGGGGCTCCAGGGCTCCGGGTCAGAATCTACACAACTCGGCGACACCAGTGAAAGCAAGCGCTCTGTTGCCAAGGTGAGCTCTGTGTCCCCCCCCACTCTACAAGCTGTGCTCTGCGTCCCCCCCCCCACTCCACCCCCTGAGATATTTTGGAGCCGTGATCAGGGATGTAACTTTGCAGATGGGGGGGGGAGAGCGGTCTGAACGAGTGCAGGTGAGCGAGGGCAACCCTACCCCCGTGAGACTCTCGGTGAGATCGTGGATCATTGCTCACATCGTGTCTCTCAGTCAGATGCCCTTCCGCCACCCCCCCCAATAATTGGCGTACAAGTATAAGTTAGTCTGCTCCCAAATGCAGCGTCTGCACAGGCGAGTTGGGGAACCGCCTGTCCTGATTAACACTGTTGCAGCATGGTGAGCACGATGTTCATGAGGTTCCTGAAGTTTTATACACGCAAATAACTACTGTGAATGCTCTGAATGGTCTAACACAGCGGTACTGGCATGCAGAATTAATTCTGTGGTCAAAGCGGTCCCTGCACTCTCCACTAACTAAAATGGCGGGGGCCATAAAGAAGAGACATAAATCGCCTCCACTGCCCACCAGATGACCATGAGGCTAAATACCAATGAGCTCAGGGGTCACCAAAATAGAGATAAGACACGCTCCTCTCCTCCTTGCAACACTGGAGCTGTACCTTCTCCTCCCCACCAACTAACACAGATGATGGACTAACCAGACCTGCCCTAGAGTAGAAAGGGAAACCTAACTCTCTAAAAGACTTCAACAACAGACAAAGGACTAATACAAAGGACGCTGGTTTCTGCATGTGCTACTCGGGAGGCCATCACTAATTCATTAGTAGTTTAGCCCTATTTGTATACTGTATATGTTGTAAGCTGCACCTATCTCACCTTTATCCCTATCATTCATTGTTCGCTACCTCATTTATTTGGGTCTTTGATGTAAGCTACTTCCATCTCACTCTACCACTATGTTGCACTGATTATTACTACCTCATTTACTTCGTTTAGTCATGTAAGCTGCACCCAACCACTTTCTACACCTAGATTACACCGCTGCTACCTCTTACTTTATGATGTGTACATTTGATTACACCTAACCGGTTCTACCTCTCATATTTTGTACATGGTGTAAGCTGATTGCTACCTCGCATATAGTATACACTTTGTAAGCTGCACCTATGCACTATTTGTTCCTGGATTGCACCGACTCCTACCTCTTATATTTTTTGGCTACTTTTGGCCACTCACTCACTAGTGTCACTCCTTTGCCCTGTAACCAACGGCTGACAGTTTTTATTGTCGTCCTTTCTCCTACACCCAACATTACAGCCATCCTAACATGGAGCTCATCGGTAAGCACACTTTTAGATTCAACTACCCTTCCACTCTCACCAAAAAAGCCGCTAAACGCTTTAAACATAACTTCTTGAGGTCGCACCCTGAAACACCCTTTGCCGACACCTACTTCTCACCAGGCAATGGAGCCCTGAACATTGATATCATCTTCCACACCTCACGCAGAGCCCAATGGAGAAAAGCGTTCCTAACCCTACTCACCGTCTCCACCACCAGGAAAACAACTCATGGCCTAACTCTCTCTATCATACCTTCCTAACTCTTCCCTGGCAGGACTACCATTACTATCTACAATAATGGGATTGTCCTAATTCAATCCACGGACAAGAACCTGGAACTACTAGACAACCTGTTCCCCAAGTTCAAAGAGCACCTTGCCAAGCTGCGGACCCCCACCCAGAACTCCACCAGCACTATCACCCCTGACGTCGCAGCCCCCACCCACAACACTTCTAACATAGCTCAGCGTCGGATCCACACGCACCTCACCTCTACCCCCAGCACCCTAGTCAATCGCCCACCTGCTGTTAACGCCCCACACTCCCCAAGCGCAGTCACAAATCTCTCCTCCTCATATACTAGCCGCCCCTCTAACACTACCCCTTTGACCCCCACTCGTACCTCCCCCATCCCTCTCCCCCCTGACATAACAACTCCCACCCACAACACGCCACCATCTAAACACACCACCGTTCGGAGTTTATCCACCCCCCCCTCCCATCCCCCTCACGGCAGATCCTTCTCCCTCCCCAGCTCCCTCCCCACTCTCACCCACGACACTCTCACCCTCCCAACCAGTCCTACAGAACATACCGCCTCCCCTACCTTAGCATCCCCCTCTCTCCCCCTCCTATTCTCAGCCCCCACTACCTTCCTGTCTCCCCCACTGTCTTCAGCCTTCACTCACTCTTCAACTCACCGGCACCGTCTCCCACTGACGTCACTACCTATGCCTCCCATCCTCCCCCTACTTCACCCACACCCCTCGCCCTCAAACCCGCCCACACTTTGAATGCCTTCCCACTCATTACCACCGCAGAACCTTCCAACAACGCTAGCATATCCCCCCCTCGATACCCTGGCCGCTTTCCAGCTCACTACTCAACCATTCACCAATGGCTCTCACCACCAACCCCATCTCCAATCCACCTCATGACCTGACTTTATCCACCCTCCAACAAGTCAAAGAGGATCTCCTACAAGTCAAAAAAGATCTCCACGCAATCAAAGACCTTCTCTTCTCACAGTCCACTCTACCTCCCACCATCCCTCTACCCTACAAACGACGCACCCTCCCTACATACCCTCGCCTCCAACGACCCCCGCGCTGGCCGACTATCCCCGTTCGCAATAACTCCCACCGCCCCCATCGTATCCTCAACCCACTGTCGGACCGCGACCTATGCTCTCTCCTACGCTCTTATGGCCCAGGTCCGGTAAAACACATATCCAACACACACATCCCCATACCCACAATTCTTACAAATCCTCTGAGGCTCCCAACCGAGGTTCCGTCCCTAACAACCTCAGAAAAGTCCCCCTCACACTAGAAGGCTCGACCACCCTTCTCACTCCCAAACTCAAATGCATCCTACTCAATTGCAGATCGGCCCAGAGACACTCCTCCGACATCGCTGATCTCGTCTCAGCAATGGATCTGGACCTAGCCATTGTGACTGAAACGTGGCTTACTGAAGCCTCTACCCCGATTATGGACATACTAGTCCCCCCCAACTATCACATCATTAGACTGGACAGGCCTGGCAAGACAGGCGGGGGAATTGCATGCATTTTTAGGAGCAACCTCTCCGTTACTAAAGCCACCTCCCCCTCCCCTACCTCCTGTGAACTCCTCTGCCTCGACATCACTAGCGAGGGCAAACAAGTTTGTGCTTTACATCTCATCTATCACCCGCCTGGTGACAACCTCATATTCACCCAACAACTCATGGACATGATCACATCCAATGCCGGTCGGCAGACCAACCAAGTCTATCTGGGTGACTTCAATCTCCACTGGAACGATCAGAAAGACACAGTGGTGAATAGTCTCAAAACTTTCCTTAATGCGCTTGACCTCACCCAAATATGCGATAGACCAACACACGACAAAGGCTCGATACTCGACCTCATCATCGCCAAAGAGAACTCTACCCAACTGGAGGCGATCCAACCCTGCGACTGGTCAGATCACCACATTATCACCTTCTTTGTCAACGAAAAAGTTAAACCTAACCCGGCTCAACCAACCAAATCCAAAACATGGAAAAGGGACTTGAAGAATCTCAACCCCTCTACCCTGCCTCCCCACATCGGCAATCTCCTCCTTCCCCCTTCAGGTGCCTCGGATGTTTAATCACTGACCGACCACTACCTTGACTCTATGAATACAATAGTCAATGAAGTCGCCCCATTGCAACTGAAGAGTCTCCACCAAAATTTCGAACCCCTGGTATGACGATAGACTCAATGACGACAGGCGTTCTATGCGAATGGCAGAGCGCACCTGGAGATCTGACCCTTCATCACTGCATCTCAAAAGGCTTAAGAACAAGAGAAATGCCTACTTCAGGAAAATAAAGCGCACAAAGTCGGACTTCTTTAGCCGCCAGTTGGACCAAGCAAAAAACAGGCCAAGAAAGCTGTTCGAACTAATAAAGACTCAAACAAAGACACAACCCTTACAATCAAACAGCACAACAAGCGACACCCAACACTGTGAAGCCTTCTCTGCCTTCTTTAAGCTAAAGACCGACAACATAAGAAATGACCTCATCATGGATGTAAGCCGATTCCCCAACCACACCAGAATGTCTAACACTCAACCTAAAAACAAGGCATCCTGGCTGCACTTCGATACCTACTCGGAAGAAGCAATACAAAAACTGCTCTGCACCTTGAAGCCCTCTAATCACCTCATAGACCCCCTACCTGCTAATGCTGTAAAAGACTTCACCCCCTTGCTCCTCCCTCTTTGGACCAAAATCATCAACAAGGTCTCATTCCAGACTCCCTCAAGGTGGGGCAAGTCACGCCTATACTCAAGAAACCTACAGCTGATCCGTCTGACCTAAACAATTACCGTCCCATCACCAATATCCCCACCCTGGCCAAACTGCTGGAGAAATGTGTCCAACTCCAACTAACAAAACACATTGACCAATTTGACCTCCTCAACCCTCATCAATCAGGCTTCCGAGCGAAACATAGCACGGAAACAGCTATGACACACATAATTGATGACGCCCTCCAAATCCTTGATCGCAATGAGTCTTGCCTCCTCATCCTTCTTGACCTCTCTTCAGCATTTGACACGGTCAAACATGAGAACTTGCTGGAGCTGCTAAGCACTAGAATGGGTCTATCGGGAACTGTTCTCAAATGGTTTTCGTCCTTCCTTCATAACCGGTCTCAGAAGTTCAAGATCGACAATGTGCTATCTACACCTGTGCCTGCAGATCTAGGTGTTTCACAAGGATCCTCCCTCTCCCCCACACTGTTCAACCTCGTCATGGAACCGTTCGCCACCTTGCTCCAAGCATCCAATGTTCAATTCCATATGTACGCCGACGACACACAACTTTACCTAAAGCTACAATCCCCGGAAGATAGCAAACATCTGAATTCCACACTTATTAACACTCAATCTTGGCTGGCCGATAATCACCTCAAACTAAATGCTCTGAAAACTGAGTTCCTACTCATCTCACCCCCAGCGAAAATTTCCACCACCCAAACCTGGCTCAATAACCTAACAGCACTCAATGTCCAACCTACCATCGTGGATTCGGCGAAATCCCTTGGCATCACACTCGACGCCAAGCTCAACATGCAGCAGCACGTTAGCAAAGCCACAAAAGGAGCTAATTTCCAAATCAATACACTGAGGAAACGTAAACCCTTCCTCCCTGCCAAAGACTTCCAAACTGCTGTACAAGCTTTAGTCATCCCTCGAATAGACTACGGAATTGTGGCCCTCAGCGGACTCCCGCTATCCACAACAGCACCCCTAAGAGCCTCCTTGAACGCTGCCGCGAGACTCATTACTGGCTCAAGAAAACATTCGCATATATCCCCAGACTTAAAGTCTCTAAAATGGCTGCCTTTTGAAGCCAGAATACAGCTAAAAATTGCAGTTATGACACGCGGCCGTGCACCACAATGCACCCAACTACCTCGCTCAAAAGTTGTCTATATCAGGAGGTTCGAGATCCAATAGAAGTACAAAAAATCTACTCCTGAAACCCCGTAGATTCCGGAAAGAGAAAACATACAAGCGCTCCTTCTCAGGAATGGCACCCAGGATCTGGAATGCGCTCCCTCCTGAAACCAGGCTTATCTCCTCCACTGCACTCTTCAAGAAAGAGGTGAAAACCATCCTTCTGGCCAAGATCTCCTGAACTTTATAGGTGCTGGATCAGAGACTCTGCATCGCTTTGTAACACTTTTCACCTGACCTTTGGCACTATACTCCTACTTGATGGTGACACTACTACGCTACTCTCTTACTACCGACCAATATATGATACACTTTGGTTGATTGAATCACCCTCCCGATGCCCCCACCCAGTGTTCTCTCTATCCTAAGAAATTGGTATAAGCCATCCACATATCCAAGGTTTACCTGAACCCTTCTGTAGTGGGATCAATGACTTGTGCCGTCTTATATTACTTGTTTACCTGATTGTATATTGATATGTTTTCTGTACGTTATTATTATCCTACTATGTTAGTGACTATTATATTGCTCCCATTATCTCTGTTCATTCCTGCTGCCCCTACCCCTGTCTCTGTGAAGCGCTCTGATATCTGTAAGGATCTTGTTCGCGCTATATAAAACTTTGAATAAATAAATAAATAATGGCTGGCCCTGAGGGATGGGGTCCTCAGGGACATACCCTCCAGAGCCATTAAAGGCCCTGGGGAGCCCATCCAAGGGGCTGATTACTTTAAGTGTGGAGGGGCACGTAGCCATTAATGGACCCAGGAACCCCATCCCCCAGGGCTGGCTCGGTAGGTTTGTCGCAGGGAGCCCACCTCCGGGACATATTGGTTTCAATGCCACAACAAACTGCCCCCTCATCCACGGAGGGGTTTTGAAACGTCCGTGGCTTGGTGGATGGCGCGGTTGAAAGCTCCTTTCATAGCCATGAAACAGGCGAAAGGCAGACTGGGGACGGAAAGCAGCTGAGAGGCCCAAGAACCTGGCCATAGCCCGTGAGTACTTTAAGCCTTGTCTCCGCAGAGACGGGTGCCATCAAAGCGCAAGTCCAAGAGCAAAGCTTGGACATCCCCTAAAAAGCCAGAAGTTCTCAGTCAGACGTGGCATCTAACAGCCACTGTCGTAGAAAATCGATCTGCCCAGCAAGTTGGTTGTGTCTAAGCCACATCGAAAGGCAAACTTTGCTGCATCTCTGCAATCTATTACAGCTTGGGAGAGGACAGCCCTGGCCTCCTCTGGGACCTGTGGCAGTACTTGTGTAACCGTTTCCCACAGAGTTAGGTAATAACTTCCCAATAAGCATGCGATCTTCATCGATCACAAGCAAGGCTTTTGGAGGAAAACCGTTCTTGCCCCAACTGTCCAGCCTCTTCGATTCTGTGTCTGGGGCAGCGGCAGGGAATGTGCCATGGGAGGTGTAGGCTTTGACTACCAAGCTCACAGGGGTGGGGTGAGTAGTGAAGAAGATTGGGTTGTCCTGGGCAGGGCAGTGGCGACGTGCTATCGTACTGTTCACAGGAGCCCCATGCTGGGTTTGGACTATTTTCCCATAAGGACATCCATGAGGGCTTCATTAAAAGGGAGCAAGGGTTCCGAAGAAGTTCACCTCTGTCCAAATGTTAGTCTTGACCCCTACTGAGGGTACCTAGAGGTCAAGGACCTCAGCTGCCCTATGCACCACCATTGCTTAAGATGCTCCCTCCTCCATAGCCATGTTGGGGGCAGAAAGCATGCCAGTATCTGTGGAGAGATATCCAGTCTGCTGGCTTCACCCAATTCCTCATACCAGTCCATGTCCTGTTCGTAAAGCTGGCCTTCTAAAGGGTCCAGTGACCGCTCTCATTCTTCTCCCAATTCTAACCTACCAGAATAAGGCCCAGGAAACGAACATTGGCGCCAGAATCTGCATTGGTTGATGCTGTACCATCTCGGTGTTGTCAGGAATCAGAATAGGGCTGGCGGCACCAGCAGCAATGGCTCAGGGAAGGTTGCAGTGATACAGCTGGCACCGGTCCATATCCATGATGTGCCCCATCGGTGCCGGGGTTGTTGGCGTGGAACTTGATGAGCTCGCCTGACCCGGTCAGGAAACTCAAAAAATGTGGCACATGGCCTCATAGAATTACTTAATGAGAGCTGGTCGCCCCAGCTCTCGGAAAAAAGCGTTGAGTTGGACCAGGCATGGGAAACAAAGTCTTGAACATCCAGGCTCCTTTGCCACGTCGGCCGAGGAGAAGTCAAAGCACACTTCGATTTCTTGTTTTTTTCTGCCTCTTACCCGAGTGCCCCGGTGAACTTGAGTGGGAAGAAGAGGACTTGGGAATTTTGGAGTTGATGCCTGGGCCTTCCTCTCAACCAGGATCTGAGGAGTCAGGTATAGCATTGCATGCAGGGCCACAAGCATCTTCAGACTGCTCCCTCAAAAGCCTTTGGTGCCATGGCCCACATTCAGAGCAGAACTTGGAGTTCTGGTCGCGCTCCATATACCAAAGGCAGACCAAATGGGGGTCAGTCGGCGATTTCGCTCGATGACAGGCAATGCACATCTTACACCCGAAGCCTTCCTAAAGGACACCCTACACACCAAATAGGGTTTGACAAAAAGTAAATGAAAATCGGAAGAGCCTCTGTTTCCTCACAACAACGTGGATCGCCTATATTTCTTTTTTTACAAAGTATGTGCTTTTACAATACATACCTTTACAACGAAATTCGTTGTAAAGGCATGCTTGGTAAAAGCATATGCGTTGTAAAAAAAATGCATAGTAAAGACTACACGTTGTTACAACAAATGCTTGGTAACGCTTGCGTTGTAATGGCATGCGGGGTAACAGACCTAATGTAATGGCTGTTTCCCATTTGAACAAGCACGGATGAGGTCTTGAAGCTCAGTGGGAAAGACACGAGGTCCAGATGGACTGCTATGGACTCCAGCAGGTTGATGTGGTAGGTCTTTTCTTTGTCCAACCACAAACAGTTACCTTGAAGCCAATCCATGTGGGCACTCCCCAACCTAATAAGGAAGCATCTATCAAAATGAGTTGGGGCAGCGTCTCCCATTGAAGTGAAATGCCCTTTAAAATATTGGCTGATCAGCACTACAAAGGAAGAATTTCGATTGCAGCCTGAGAATCAGAAACTTGTCTTGCCAACTGCCTGAAAGCTGGAACCACTTGTCTTCTAGATGAACAAGTTACTTCGATAATACTTGCTGGTAGAGACTATCTGCAGATTCCTCACCTTTCGAATATTCGCGAGGCGTCAGACTGGATCTAGAAACTTTTTTGCAGTACCTATGTGCACCGGTAGGTGGCGTAGTGCGGCTTTGCCCTGATGCTGCTCCTCCCCGGAAATGGCATGCAGTGCCTTTATAGGCACCAGTCCTGCATGCTGACGTCAGCGGCTTTCAAGGCTGTCCGCACTGCCAGACGCAGATCCCCCAGAAGGAAAATGGCTTTGACCAGTATGCAGATACCTAACAATGGGATCTTATTAATGGATACAGTCCAATTAACAGACGGGTGGGATAGGTGAGGAATCTGCGGTCTCTACCAGAAAGAGTTACCAAAGGTAAGTAGGTTTTTCTGATAGAGACTTCTAACCGTAGTTTCCTCACCTTTTCAATAGATTCCAAAGCAGTACCTATTTGGATGTGGGTCTGTGAATGGCCAATAACCAAAAGGTCCATAGGACAGAGCAGGCGAACCTGGCTATCAAGATAGTAGCACTTTGTGAACGTATTGACGGATGCCCACAGTTGTCCAGGAACTACACATGGCAAAGCAGTAGTAGCAGCAGCTTTGGCTCCAGTGGAATGAGAACACAGCCCTTTTGGAGGCTGCTTTTTGGCCAATGCATAGTAGCTCCTAATACAGGACAGAATCCAGCGGGAGATGGTCCCCTTCTTCATGGCCTTGCCTTTTCTCACTCATGCAAACCCCGCAAAGCACTGATCATCCACCAGGTGTTCTCTGGTACGATCAATGTAAAAGCTCAGTGCTCTTTTGGAGTCCAAGATGGAGTCTCTTTCCCCCTTTGAAGGATGCTGCAGACAGTGAGAAGCCACAAAGTACATTTGTGAAGCAGCTAAAAGGAAGTACACATAAAATATGTGATGACCGAGTTAAGGTCCCACTGTTGCATGACAAATGGACAGGGAGAAAACAGATGTTGTAGGCCTTCCAAAACACATCACAACAGGTGAAATAAATAATGAGGACTCACTTGGCAACTGCAAAAAGGTGAAAAGAGCAAAATATGCCCTCTACCCACGCCCAGAGCAAAGCCTGGCCGGGTGTGAGACAAAACTAACAATGAAACATAAGATAACTGTGCCTGAAGGGGTGAATCTACCCTGTGCTGCATCAAGCCACAACAGCCATATACTGCCTTTGTTGACTGATGTCTGGCTTCTAAGAAGACAATAATCACCTCCGGAGAACGGCTGAAGGTGTTCAGCTGTCGCCGCTCAATCTCCAAGAATAAAGGAGGACACTGCGAAGGCCATGGTATATGACACTGCCCTGTTGCTGCAACAGCAGTTCCTCTTGGAGGGGCAGCCTGATCGGAGGATAGATGCTCAACCCCAGGAACTATGGATACCATACTCTCTGTGCCCAATCCTGGGCCACTATAATGACTTGGGCCCAGTCGGTTCGTATCTTTTTCAGAACTCAGGGCAGAAGGGCTAGTGGCGGAAACAGACAAGAGTGCCAAATTCCACCTGAGGCGGGACACATTTTAACGAAAGACGCCTTAGAAAACCAACTTGCAGAATTGCTGATATGAGAGTTCTTGGCGGTAGCCAATAAATTGAGCCAAGGTTCTCCTCATTCAAGGAAGAAACCTTTGCCACCTCCGGATGCAACTGCTACTCTTGATCTGCTAGGCGTCAACAGCTGAGCTTATCTGCCCTGGCATTCAAAGATCTTGACAGGTGGCTCACCACTAGGAAAATGAATTGATGGTCCAGCCCTTTCCAGAGGCGTAGTGCCTCCAAGCAGGGTCCATGACTCAGACCTGTTCACTTTGAAAAGTCAAGGTGCAAAGTGTTTTAATTTTTACCGCACCTGTGCTAAACATTCATTAGCTCATTACTCACAACATGAATACACACATATTAAACACAATTTCAATAAGCCCAAAAAAAAAAAGGTTTTTTGATTCAGTACGGTTGGGCCTGAATGAATCAGAAAGCAGTTTCTCTCAAATGGCTATTCTGTAAATCTATCTTGCGTCTTAACCACCATGTGGTAGGTTCACGCATTGCTCTGAAAAGTGTGTCGGTAATGACCCATGCGGTGATTAACTGCGATTTGATTTCTCTACCGACTAGTGTGTTAATATTTTGTGTCCTTTTGACCCTATCATTTTATGGAGTACCTGTGCCTTGACCACCTTGTAAGGTAGGTCCGCACAGTACAATGTCCAGAATCAACTTTTCTGCCCATCTAACACGCTTGTAAATATCTGGTTTGATAACGGTTTTTGCGAGATGAGTTCACCAATGTCCATGATCTGTGTGAATATTGTGATATTTATCGTTTGAGAGCTTTAATGCTGCGCTTAGACTACCATGTTAAGGGCAGGTCCGCTCAGTTTAATTAATAATTTTAACATTTTCATTATTTTATTTAACTTTCATTTCCATGTTAAGTTTATCATCATCATCTCCCATGAAATACAGCACTGGGGCGTTATAATTTATAAACCAAGAAAGGTTGCCAACTGTATTTTAATTACATCCACCACGAAAGTGTCCGTCTAAGCACTGTGTTCCCCTCTAACTAAATGGACGCTCGCCGTGATGGTGACCGGCGTCCTGGGTTACCCCGGTAACACCAGTCTCGCCGCATGCGAGGTTACAAATTGGCCTCCGTATCCTAGGCAGCACTTCCTGATTCTTCTTGACTGTGAGCAGACGCTGCTGCATACACGCGCGCTTTGGAAAAACACTTTGGGTGAGTCCAGTTGCGCTATCTGTTTGTCCCGATTTTAGCAGCGCCTTTAAACCCATGTGTTAGTGAAACGCCTTCACTAAGTCCGCTTACTTTAATTCCACAGATCAAATGGTGGAATTTGGACTCGAGCACACCGCCGCCTTTTAAGTAAACCATCCGACCGCAATTGATTACTTGCTGTAAGGTTTCCATCTAATCAGAGGTACGATTTAATGGCTAATGTATTCTGATGTACAAACGTCCATATTCTGGCGCATATTTACTGAATGCCGCTCCCAATTTTGTTTGGTCCTTAGACTTTGCATTGTAAAATTGGACCCTGACCACAACAGACGCTGGCTCGCAGTTTAGCGTTACCATGTCACCGCGGGTGAGTTGTCAATTAAGTGTCCTAATTGCCTTTTGTGCTTAGACGCCTGTGGTACAGGCAACTGAACAATGGATAAGAATTTTTTCTTAGACGTGTATACTAATTTGGCTCCTCCATACCTCACAGATCCACTGCTGAACCATGATTTGTATGGACCCAACTTCAATGTATTGATACACGCATCTTGACCCTACACAGCAACGCTGTAGAGGTAGGATTAACGGCCTATTGATTTGTAATTTTTTCAGACAACACTGTGTGATGAGCACACTCAATGATGGCCCCCCTTCTTCATTATTTGGCCCCCAGGTACCGCTGATTTTTTAACGATCCACCACTCCGCCCGGCTTTGGCCAGAACTATGTGTTACCAGGAATTTATATGACTCCTGAGCAGGTAACACGTTTTTCATACCTCCTTGTCAATCACAAACTCTATGAGTTTTTTTGAAGAATTATTTTGTCTTTAACTCTGTCGCCTTTGATGTATCATGTAGGGACTCCCTTCGGAGACCTTTTTTAAAGTCTTTCCTATTTTCACCTTTAGGAACAGCCCTACACTCCTCCCCTTCCCTCACGTCCTGACGAAGACCCGCCTAGTAAGGATACACTGTCCTACAATCTAGGGTCGAAACGTAGACTTCTCTACTGATTTGAACTCCTACGGAATGGTTTAATGTATACAGCTAAATAGGAGATTCTGTATAAAAAACAAAAAACAAAACAAAAATATGATGTTGTTTTCTTACACACTGTTGTAGACCCCACGCTTGGGGATCTGTGTATTCTCTCTTGTGATTTTCCAAATATGGTCACACGTAATTGAAAATATGTTTTTTGAAATAGTGATGTTTAACTAGCAAGAAATGTTAATTTTTTCCCCCTAGCACTTCCCTCTCCCTCTCCCCCCTTTTTGGGCTTATTGAAATTGTGTTTAATATGTGTGTATTCATGTTGTGAGTAATGAGCTAATGAATGTTTAGCACAGGTGCAGTAAAAATTAAAACACTTTGCACCTTGACTCGACCTTTTGTGAAATAATCCAACGTATTATACCTCGAATTGTGGAATTTGTTGTGTTTTGTCTGGGACCCCTTTTTTCCTATACCGAATAAATACCCAGGTCCCACTGACTATATGGGTTCAACCCCAATATTTACTAAAAAACTGTTCACTTTGAAAGCACAAGGCAATGGTGTTGTCCATAAGCACCTGTACCAGCCTCCCTTGATTGATGGAAGGATGGCTTTCAACGCCAAGCAGATGGCCCACATCTCTAGAAGTATGATATGGAGCCTGGACTCTGTGAGGACCAGAGGACTCTGATCTCCACCTCTTATAGGTGGCCGCCCCAATCCAGGTATGAAGCATAGGGAACCAGTGTCAGCTCTGGGTGGGGCAGGGAGGGAGAGGGGTCTACTGCTGACCCAACAGCAGTCCAGTAAGGAGTAGTTTCTGTCCTGTAACTCCAGTTCTGTAGTAGGGGTATCTCTGTTATAGTCATAATCTAGTGAATAGTCCCGCCCATGTGTGTGGACCCCGGCAATCAAAAATAATCTCTTAAGTTATCAAAAAATGCAGAACTGCAAAGACACTTAAGAGAGAATTTAAAGACAAATAATGCAGCCTATATCCACAGGCTACACTGTCCAGTACTTCAACTAGAAATTCCACCAAAAACAACCACACAAACAGCACAGCCTGCCTAGTTTCTTCCACAGAGAAACTTGCCTCTACCAGTAAAAGCCTCTGGAATGATAGAGAGGAAGGCACGGACAGACAAGCCCCATAGGCTGCCATTATGTGGCTTAAATAGGATACTGTGCCTTTAAGAGAACTTTCCAGAACTTCTCCCAGTATCCCAGAATGCACAGCAGGTTCCATTTACTTTCAGTTCTTTTTGAAGGCGTAACACGCCAGACCTGTAGCATTCCTTACATGAATATCCTTCTCCACCGGGGAGGAGGGCGGGCGCTTATGACTATAACAGAGATACCCCTACTACAGAACTGGAGTTACAGGACAGAAACTACTCCTTCTGTAGTAGGGGATCTCCGTGTATAGTCATAATCTAGTGAATAGAATGGCAAGCCCATCCCCACACCAAGCGGCGGTGGAGAACCAGAAATAACACCACTATTGTGCGAACAAATTTCGCAGCGAAGCTTGCCCAACCTGAGCGTCTACCCTGGCATCAGAGTCCAGGCAGTAATGCTTAGCAAAGGTATGGACCGACTTCCAAGTGGCCGCCTTGCAGATTTCTGCAATTGGAACATTACGGAGCAAAGCTGTCGTGGCAGCTTTACCCCTGGTGGAATGAGCCTTAGGTTTACCCCCTAAGGTCTTATTAGCTTTTTGGTAGCACAGCTGTATGCAGGACACAAATCACCTAGGGATGGACTGCTTCGAGGTCCCAAGACCCGTCCTGACCGATCCATAATTGATAAACAATTGGTCTGACCTACGAATATCTTTGGTTTTATCCAGATAAAATTTCAACACCCTCCTAACATCCAGGGAATGTAAAGACCTTTCCGCTGGAGAGGAAAGATTCTGAAAAAACGTAGGCAAAGTTATCGTCTGGTTGACATGAAAATCAGAAATTTAGGGGGAGTACGCATAACAACTTTAGCAGCATGAAATACAGTATAAGGTTCTTGGCAACACAACGCCTGAATTTCACACACCCTGCGGGCCGATGTAATGGCCACGAGGAACGCCGCCTTCCAGGACAGGTGCTGCAATGAAGCCTTATGAATAGGTTCAAAAGGCTTCAATCTGGACAGCACCACATTCAATTCCCATGAAGGTGAAGGAAGCCTGACAGGAGGGAATACTTTCTTCAAGCCTTCCAGAAAATCTTTGATCATAGGGATCTCGAAGAAGGAAGTCTGTGAAGGGCATTTCCTGTAGGCAGTTAATGCAGCGAGATGAACCTTAATGGAATGAACATTAAGGCCAGACTGCGCCAAATGTAGAAGGTAAGAAAGAATGACATCCTCCTTGCACGTCGTAGGGTCATAGTTCTTGGACTTGCACCAGATACAGAACCTCTTCCACTTGTAAGCATAGGAAGTCCGAGTGGAAGGTCGCTTAGAATCCTTCAGTATGTCCATTGTAGGAGAGTGGGGGTCTGCAATCCTATGGTCACTCCAGATTATTATTATTTTTTTTTAAAAGACCTTTATTGTACTTCGTCATTATACACCGCGTCTGGCCTACAACCCCTTGGGCCGGCCGTAACGTAGCCAAAATTACTTTGCAATATCAGTAATAACACAGCCCATGTGCCGACATCCCTGGGGTACGGCGGCATTCCACATCATGAGAGTACATAATTCACAGAAGGATCATAAATCACATAAGGTCAATTTTCTAATTTTAAATTAACTAAACTTGGTAACATCGCATCGCACATAGAAGACGACATAACAGTCATGTGTGTAGTAGTTTGTAAACATGCAGTGTAAGTACAGGTAAGTCCCCATCAATAAACCTTCTGCAGTCACTGGCCAAATACCGGAATGAACAAAAAACCCACCATACATCACTGAATCGCGGGGAGGAGACTCTCAGTCTGAAAGGGCCTCTTCCGAGTCAATCTGGGGCGGCTCACAAATATCTCCCCTGAACTTGTTCCACGCCCCCCAGATCTGCCCCCATTTCCTGGGGCATCCCCGATGGACAAAAACCGCTTTCTCGGCAACCATTGATATATCCATGTCCCTGCACCAGTACCTTAGCGTAGGCGAAACTTCAGCACCCCATAGTCTAGCTATGTTTCGCTTTGCTACCATCATCCCCAGCATGGCCCAGTTCTGTTGTCGGGGGTTAAATCCGTTGCGTCCCATACGTTTAACAGGCAACGCCGGGGTTCAGGCAGCAGGGAAACATTCATGGTCTGAGACACGGTACGCATCACAGCGGCCCAGAACCTAGCCACTCTACCACAGTCCCAAATAGTGTGGTAGAACGTTCCCCTCTCCCCGCAGCCACGAAGACAGTACTCGTGGGAGGCCTTCCCTATCTTATGTAGGACTGTTCTGGTGTAATACGTGCGGTGCAGTATTTTCAGTTGTACCAATTTAAGTCTGGAGGAGATCGCTGTTTCCCGCGGCGAGGAGATAGCCTCCTGCAATTCTAAATCCTCAAAGTTGCCCACATCCCTTGCCCAACTCAACCGTAACCTAGTCAACCTGTCCGGCAGATTGTTCACCAGCTTTCGATATGTGAATGATGTTGCTTTGCGGGGCATGTGTTCCGTTAGCAATCTATCCTCAAGAGGAGTGGATTCTTGTAGGGCTGTCTCTGCCGGGATGGCTGTCTGCAGTGCATGGCGGATTTGCATGTACCTATGATGTTCAGATTGTGCCATCTCATATTTGGTTTGTAGAAACGCAAAGTCCACTACCCTGCGTTTCTTCCAAAGGTCCCCCACAACTGATATTCCTATATTGTCCCACGCCTGGAACCCTTTACTGTTGCAAAGGAAGCCTAGTCTGTATGAGTCCCACAGAGGTGTCATTTGTGTGATTGTGTTAGCGCATTGGAGGTATCTGTGTGCCTTGTACCAAATTTGAATCGTGTGGCGTGTCGGTCTAACCAGGGCGGTTGGCACACTACAGCTATAGAGGTTTCGCAACAAACCTTTGGGCTCCAAGCCGTGCCTATCAGCTAAGTAAGCAGGTTCAGTCTGTGGGGAATGCAACCAATAGTTAATTTGTTTGAGATGGGCCGCCCAGTAATATAGTTCTATGTTTGGAAGTGCTATGCCACCATCATACCAGTCTTTTACCAGTTTGCACTGCGCAATCCGTGCCGGCTTACCGTCCCACAGCAAAGCCGAAACCGCAGACGAGATCGCCGTGAAGTAGGAGGGGAGGACCGGGAACAGGGTATTTTCAAGAATGTACAGAAAGTGGGGAAGCGTCATCATTTTAAACAGTGCAGCTTTGCCAAGGAGAGTAAGAGGGAGGGAACGCCATACTTTCACATCCCGTTTGAAACGGTCCAGTGGGGGTTTCAAATTCAGGGCGTGGAATTCGTCCGGGTCTGACGAAGCGTAAACACCCAGGTATTTAAACGCCGCGTCAGTATAACTCAAGGGGCAGCTCTCCGGGAGAGACTGTGGGTGACCTGCAAGAACGAATAGGACCGATTTGGTCCAGTTAATCCTATATCCCGACACTCTCCCAAATTTTTCACAGACGTTAAGAAGCTCAAGAATTGACTTTTTGGGAGAGGTGAAATAGAGCAGGATATCGTCCGCATAGAGAGATATGCGATCTTCCCACGTCGGTGACCATCGGATACCCTTAATGGATGGTTCCCATCTGATCCAAATTGCTAACGGTTCAAGGACCAGAGTAAACAGTAGGGGGGAGAGTGGGCAGCCCTGCCTTGTCCCTCGACCAAGCGGGAAGTCCCTAGAAATGTGGCCATTGGCTACTACCTGGGCCAGGGGCCCGGTATGAAGCAATCGAATCCAGGCGCAGAACTTGGGGCCAAAGCCCATATGTTGAAGCACAGCAAATAAGTAGGGCCATTCCACGGTATCAAATGCCATAGTGGCGTCAAGGGAAAGGAGAACAGCTGGTTCTTGTATACTGTCCCGGCGGGCCAAAACGGCCTGCAACCGTCGTAAGTTATGCGACGTATTGCGAGATGGTATAAAGCCAGACTGGTCTGGGTGCACCAAGGTGGCAAGGTGCGGGGCCAATCGCTGCGCTAATAACTTGGCCAGGATTTTTGGTTCCGCATTTATTAAAGAAATAGGGCGGTAAGAGGTGCAAGCCTCAGCCGCCTTACCGGGTTTATGGATCGGAATAATTGTGGCGAGGCGCTGATCTCTAGGGAGTTCACCCGCTTCCAGAATATCGGTAAACATATTGAGGAGATAGGGGGCCGTGATTTGACCTGAGTTCTTGTACAGCTCCACTGGGAACCCGTTGGGGCCCAGTGCTTTGCCAGATGCCAATGCGTGGGTTGCCTCTTGTATTTCTTCCACCGTGATATCTGCTTCAAGTTGGACCGCCGCTTCTGGAGAGAGGCCAGGAATGGTGAAGTCTTTGATATAATCATATGCCTCCTCGATCGAGTATTGCGCCTGGGGGTATATAGGGTTTCGAAGTTATGCGAGCAGGTCGACTATGGTCTCGGGATCCGAGGTCGTATGACCTGAAGGTGATGTCAGTTGAGCGATGACTCTGCCCGCCCTCTCCTTTTTGTCCAGCCAAGCCAGCATCTTTCCGGCCTTGTCACCCAGCTCGTAAACGGGTGGCCTGGATTGTGTCCAGCACCATTTCTTTCTGGTACGTCATCCACTCGGTGCGCCGTAGCCGGACAGCCTGGGCCGCCCCGAGGGACGGTCGAGCCTCCTGGTCCCGGATCGCAGTGTTAAGCGCCTCCTCCAAAGCATGAAGTTCCCGTCGCTGTGTTCGTTTGTGGTCAGCAACGGAGGCTATGGCCTACCCGCGTAGGACCGTTTTGTAAGCCTCCCACAAGGTACTGTGTGAATCCACCGATCCAGAATTTTCTTGGAAATACTGTTCAGTAACCCTGGTGAAGCCTTTTGATAGAGAGGGGACCTGCAGGTAGCTCGCGTGGATTGGGAAAATGCGGCGTCTATGGGGACGGTGGTTCGTGTATGTGAGTCGCAGTGGAGAGTGATCAGATATTCCCCTAGGACGGATATCTATCTCCTCAATGCCCTGCAGCCCCTCCCCAGACATCAGGAGGTAATCTATCCGGGAGAGGCAATCGTGGGCAGCCGAGTAGTAAGTGTATTGCCTATCATAAGGGTGTTTGTGTCTCCAGCAATCCGTAAGTCCCAGGGCGTCTAGTAGTCCGAGGAGTCGTCCGGCTCCTCGCACCGTCGCCGTATGAGGGTGTCTATCGAGGTCTTGATCAGCAATGTCATTGAAGTCTCCCCCTATCACCAATGTCGCGTCTGGCAGAGTCAAGAGAAAGGTCGTGAGGGCCGCGTGTGCTGTGGCATGTAGGCCTGGTAGAATGTATACGGACACAAAGTTAAAAAGTTGGCCCTCCCACTGTACCATTGCCGCTGCAAAGCGCCCCCGAGTATCTACACGTGTTTGTTGTACCATCAACTGAAAGTTCTTTCTTATGAGTATCCCCGTCCCCCTTGAACCTGATGAGAAGTCTGCATGCGCAATGAACTTATATCCCCATCTATCCATTGCCTTTGACGCCGAGCCTACCAGATGAGTTTCCTGCAGTAAAACTATGGCCGGGCTACAACGCTTTAGGTATTGCAGCACAAGGTCACGCTTCACCTTGTCTCCCAATCCCCGAACATTCCAAGTCAGGACTGTTAAAGCTGACTGGCGGGTTATACGAGTTTCAGGTACATCTGCCATCTGTGCAGCCATCTATCAGAGTGCGTAACCTCGCGGGGGATAAAACCTGCAATGCCTCTACTTTCATGAAACATGACATCTTCAGTACAACACAAGAAAAAAGGAAAACAAAAAGAAACAACCCAACCAACCGTCCTCCCCTACCCCCTTCCCTGCCTCCCTGCTTAACGGACCTTCAACTGCCCGTCTCCCCAACTGAGCAGAGCGCTTAACCCTTCCCACAACCAGAGTACTTGCGTCTCCCCGGGCAGGCGGCATCCCTGCCCTCTTCCGGGTGCCCTAGGCCAGCGTCCAGCCGCAACCACTAAGCAATTAGGTCAAGTAGAAAAAACAGCAGCGTCCATTACTGCCCCGGGTATTCCGGGTTATTCTCCTCTGTCGGCCCCAGTATGTTCCAGAGTCGGAGACCTGTCCGCATCTCCTCTACCAGATGACTGAGACCCGGTCCGGCTGTCGTCGCAGCATCCGTGGTTTGTCCTATGTGATCTGCTCGGAGGTCCTCCGGTGCGCCATCCCTCGAGCCAGTCCCTGGCCGCATCTGGAGAGTCGAAGAACCAGACTTTTTTGTTAGCGACTACCCGTAGTCTGGCAGGAAACAGCATTGAGTAGGGTATTTCTTTTTCTCGCAGCGTCCTTTTAACCTAAAGAAACGTTCTCCTTCTTCGTGAAACTTCCGCCGTGTAGTCTGGGAAAAAGGATATCCTGGAGTTCTGAATTTGAATGGCCGGAGCCACTCTGGCCACTTGCAAAATGGCGCCTCGGTCGCGAAAGTTAAAGAGTCTTGCTAATATTGGCCTCGGGGGATCACCCGGCTTCAGCTTCCCTCCTGGTACCCTATGGGCCCTTTCCACTGAGAAGAAGTGTGAGAGTCCCTTGGGGTTGAGCTGTTTTTTAACCAAGTCCTCCACATAAAGATCCATAGCTCCCGCATATTCAGATTCCGGAACTCCCAGTATTCGGACGCTGTTCCTCCGAGAGCGCCCTTCCTGATCATCCAGCTTCTCCCTGAGTGATTTGTTTTCGGCTTGCATTCTCCCCATTTCAACTTGCAGCTCCGATACATCTTCCACCAAGGATTTAGTCACCACTTCCACTTGTTTCACCCTTTCGTTCATTTTCTGAAAGTCCGCCCGTATCAGGGTTACTTCCGTCGCCGTCGCCCACACCGTCGCCTGCACCTGCGCCAGGGCACTCATCACGTCGTCTAACGTGTCTTTCTTTGCCCCTTCGCTCTCTGCTGTTTTCCCCGTGGACTTGCGTTGTTCCGCCGGAGGGGGATTCTGCTTATCATGAGCGAATTTATCTAGCTTGGCCTGTGTGGTATTGTGTTTAGTTCCTCTGCCAGCCATGGTGACGACCAGTCAGTCTTCTCACTTCCGCGCGGAGTGTCGCTCGTCCAGAGGGGAAGGGGGGGGGGTAGTTTCACACTCCTCCCGTCCGGATTATTGACAGCTGTCCGATCCTCGTGTACCCACCAGTGTTGGGCGTAAGGTGCTGGAGAAGTTCTTGCTTGTCAGGTTAGCGCGGTCACAACGAGATCCGCCCCAAGTAGACCCCTCCGGATGTCTTCCCTCACTTGGTCAGGTATCACTCCATATGTTGCTGGATGGCGTGATGCGCGGCCCGCGCAGCTTTAATTCAGCGAGCAAGAGAGTATTTGGGGAAACCGCACCACCACTTGACCACTGCTTTCCCCTCTCAGGCTGATGCGTAGGCCTGGCACTCCGCCATTCGTCACGGCCGTTGTATGGTATACCGGGGTCGCCCCGTCCGCTGTGGCTTGGCCAGGCGCTGCTCCGAGGAAACAGCAGGGGGGTCGCCTGCGTGCACTCTACGCCCCTGATGTTTCAATGCCCACCGTGTCCAGGCGAGGTCTTGAGGGCGATAGGTCTCGGTGGTCAGCAGGGGTTCAGGCGGCACGCTCTCAGCCACCGTGACGTTATGCCTTTTTGGTCTATGGCACCTGTGCAGCCGTCAATGCGGGCGCCGAGCGTCTGTCACACAGTGTTCATTCCGCCCGATTTGCTGCCGGTCCGGGAAGCGGTGGCGCCATTACCCGAAGCTCGGCGTCCGTTCCCAGTCTCCTCCGCCTCCGCCTACCTTGCACCACCGCAGCACGGTCCTCACTCGCAGTTCACGGGTGGCTCGCGGGGCTTCCGCAGGTGTTCCTCCGGTTTATGCGGCGTTTCGCCTCTCCGCGGTCACTTCCGGCAATTAGTCCCCGCCAAGGCCTCACTTCCGCCCGGGCGCCTCTTCCACCACGGCCCGCTGCTTGCTGGCCGGCGCCAGGCCCTTTCAGTCGCGTCGTCTCTCTGCCGTTTCCGGGCGCTCCGCTGCTTCGAAATTGCTCCGTGGGTTACCGCCCGTTCACAGGACCCGGGGCATCCCTTCTGAGCAAGTCATTGAACGGATTTAAGTGCGGATTTTTGCGGGACGCCGCCTTACGCCGGGAGCCTCTCTAGTTTGCTGCCGCCATTGTCGGCCGCTCCAGATTTTTGCTTTTTGCTTCATTGGTTTACGACTTTCCCTGGCTGTGGGCCTGCTAATCAGACCCACAGCCTAGCTGTTCTCTCTCTAAATTGACAACCATGTACTTTAGGTGCATTTACCAATTGGTACTGGGCCACCTTATCAGTCCCTGTACAGTGTACCATAGGTACCCAGGGCATAGGTGTACCCAGGGCCTACCAGGGGCTGAAGCATGTATTATGTCACCCATGGCTGGCCATCTAAAACAGACACAACTGGCTGCACGACAGCTGGGGCAAGGTGGTGTAATCACCCTTTGCTGTAGATATAGTATACCTATATCTAACCCTAAATGGACACATATATTCCTATCAGTAACTCCTATGGCAGGCCTTATCAATCCTGAAGGCAGAGTGCTTGGAATTATGTGAGATGGTGCTCTGGCATGAGCTGAGCCGTCTGCAGCTTGCGGAACCAAGTCCTAATAGCTGTTCCATGATAACGCTATACCATATACTCTTAAGTGCATTATAATCCTCGCGGTTAAATGCTAACTTTGGTATAACATTATCAAAACATGTCGAGTAAGGTGTCATACGAATTGGAATACTACCCCTTCGCCAATTCTGGCGACGGGGGTAGCATTCCACCCTTCTAGAGGGACACAACATGTATGTAACTGAGAACCCCGGTTAAAGTTAACTCGAGCCTTGGCATCACAAAATGGATGCTGCCACCACAGACACAAGTCTGACCTCCTGCTGCTGGGAGTCCTTCCAGCGAGGGAGGCTTGGACAAAGGGTTTCCTGCCTTGGGAGGTGCTAGCACCACCCCAGACAGGATTTTGTGTATTGGGTAGGACAGTCCTGAAAGGAATGAGACATGCCTGGGGCACACAAGGTGGTTTGTGTATACACCGGTTCAAACCAGTTGCTGGGGCACCCCTGCCCCAGTTCTGGCGCGAAGCCGGACAAAGGATAGGGGATGTAACCACCCCCCTTCCTGGTCCCACCCATGGGAGGGACCTAGTCTTAGTGCAGCCCCCTTTAGGAGAATAAAGGTAGGAGCTGGTCCCATTCCAAATTAGATTAATCCTGAACTGAAACTCTACAAGAAGAAACTCTGGACTTCGACTTTCTACACAGAAGACTGAAGAAATCTCCCTTGTGGGTAAGGAGTGTCCACCCTGCACAAGCAGGCACCATCAAGCGTCCAGCTGCTTCACTTTGTCGTCTTCCCTCGAGGATCCAGACTTCAGAGCCCGACGAGACCCGGATTCCCAGACCTCTCCGACCTCAACTCACATCTGCAGCACAGCTGAGATCCGTGGGTGCGACAAGACACGTGGGACCGGCCATCTTGAAAGAAACTGCACTTCGCTTCCAGCACGACTCCCGAGATAAACTCGACCAAGTGCTTTGAGGATTGAGAAGCCCCAGTCCCGAGCAGCTCCTGCACCGAAGATCAGCCCTCCAGCCTCCACGAGATCAGCGTGGGGCCCTTCTGCCTGGTTGCTGCTCGACGCGTTGTCTGGTCACTTGCCGGTGGGCTAGTGACCTCCTAGACGACGAATCTGGAAATCGTCACTGCTGGTCTGGTTGCTCCAGACTGGCCCTTGCTCTCTTCCAAAAGAGGAGCACCCCGGACCCTCCTGGTCCACTCCAGACGCCGTTTCCACTCACCGCGTGGGTTGCCTTTGCCAAGGCCTGTTGACGCCGATTCCGGATCCAACACCGCCGACAGCGAGAGCCTGCGTGGGACAGCTCGTGCCTCCATCCTGGTCGTCGAAGACACCTCCTGGTCCACGTGGCTGCAGAGATAAGCGTCCACTCTTCACCTGATCGCGACAACAGCATCTGGTTCCTTCCTGGTTCCACACCGGTGACTGGCTAGTGACTTTGAACACACACTGTCCCCTCTGCTTTCAGGTCCTCTTCTTCCTCGATCCACCCTTGGATCGCACCAGACATCTTCCTCCTGGTCGCCTGCAGCATCTTTTCTTCCAGGCTCCATAGACTTCAACGCGAGAACCCGACACACTTTGACACCTATGCACCCGTATGCCGTGGGTGAGGTAACGAGAGCATTTCGGTGCTCAAGGGTAGTTTAACTGTCCTAGTGTCCAGATCCACAGTCGTTTTAGTCCTAACTAGTCAGGATTGTCCGTACTCACCTTTTACTTGAACTGTACTGTCCATAGACGTTGTTACGCATCTCGCGTGTGAGTTCACACTCTGCACACGCGTCCCGTGGGCCTCCTATTACTTACCTAAGGTGAAGATAGCGTAGTCCTAGCGAACCTCCAGCCTCTGGACAGCTCCATTCCTTCTATCGATTTCCTTATACCATTTACTTAGTATATGGTTTGTCGTGCCCCTAGGGCACCATTGTAATTTTGTGCGATTAAGTGTATTTTTCCTAAGAGATTGTCATGTGCTTAGCCCTCTGACCTCATAAAGAGTTCAGAGGTGTTTGTTATTAATAAATATCCTGTTTATTTTCATAACAACCTGTGTGGTGTCCTTTCATCTGGTATTCAAGGGGTTATATTGTGGTAAAACAGCTGGCTTCACATGCCAAAAGAGTTTAGCCTAAGACTGCTTTGTCCATGCTACCATTAGGATAGCTGGTCTATAAGGTTGACTTACAACCAATCACCATAAGGGTTGTTTGAACTGATACAAGGTGATCACTAGAACTAGTGAGCATCACATATCAGGCCAACTTCTCACATTGGTGGCAGCGGTGGGATTTGAGCTTGCTGTTGTTTTTACCAAATATAATCTTGAAATATCATTTGAAAGATCACATAAGGTACCATAGGTATATATAACAAGCTTAGAAATACTCTGAGTTCTACTGAACCAGCTGTTGTAGTAGAAAGGGACTAGCACACCCTGACTACAACTCTTAGCAAGGGATCAGTAGGAAAACCCATAGTGTAGGTAGGTGCATCACTTACACCTCACTAGAAAGCATGTCTACCCATGGAGAGACTTCAGAGACTCCCCTAGTGGTTAGTGACCCTCCACAGGTCCTTTCCAGATATGCAGCTCTCAGTTTCCAGGAGATGAGACAATTGTGTACCTCCAGGAAATTGAAACAGGGTTCCAACCCTACCACTCCTTTTCTGTTAGGTCTCTTAGAGACATATGATGTTAGAAAGGCCTCTAACCCAGGCCCCTCTAATCCAGATGGGAGCATGCCCCCCTTAGAAGGTACTCCTGGTGATCCAGACTCTATCCTCCCTGAAACAGAGAATGTTGCTGAGGAGGAAGAGGACTCATCTGAGGGTGAGGCAGACAATGGGCAACCTTTAGTCAGCAGACTTACAAGGGCCAACTTAGACCTAGGGAAGGAAATGGGGGACCCCCAGTGCTAACCCTAAGCAGGCCTAACTTTGGGGTTAGAAGAGATAGATCTCATTCTAGGGACTCCAACAGATCTGTGCACTCTCATGCATCTGCTCAGAGGAGAATGACTTCCCCTCAGAGGAGAGAGCATGAAGCAAAGATGAGGGAAGCTAATCTGAGGATTCAGAGGGAAGAACTTGCCCTTGCCAAAGAGAAGCTTGCCTTTGCTAGAGAGCAACAGTTGAGTGGGGTAGTCCCCACTGGTGGCAGCAATATCCCTAGGGCTAGAGAAAGGGGGTTTGATACTAGAAACCTGAGTAAAATAGTGCCCTCCTATAAGACAGGAGATGATATCCACAAGTGGATAACTGCTCTGGAGAGGGCCTGCAAAGTACAGCAGGTACCCCAGAGTCAGTGGCAGCTATATTGTGGCTCTCCTTTGAAGGCAAAGGTAGAGATAAGCTCCTCACTGTTAGAGATGAGGATGCTAATGATTACCAAGTCCTGTAAACTGTACTGATTGATGGGTTTGGCTTAACAACTGAACAGTACAGGTTAATGTTCAGAGACACTCAGAAAACTCAGGCTCAGGATTGGACTGACTTTGTTGATTGTGCCACTAAGGCTTTGTAAGGCTGGTTGCTGGGAAGTAAAGTTACTGATTACACAGGATTGTATAATCTAATTATGAGAGAGCAAATCTTAAATAATTGTCAGAACCAGTTGTTGCATCAACACCTGATTGACTCAGATCTGACCTCTCCCCAAGAATTGGGAAAGAAGGCAGACAGATGGGTTAGAACTAGGGTTAAGCAGCAGAACCAGAACCAGGGTGGTGGCCAGAAGAAAGCAGACCAGAAGGGTAATAATGAGAATAAGCAAAATGACCAGAAGTCTTCAACAGGGCCCCAACAACCTATGGAGGGTGGGTCCCAAACTTCCCAAAAGAAGATGAATGATGGTCCTAAGAAACCATGGTGCTAATACTGTAAAAGTAAGACTCACTGGTTTAGTGAGTGCACCAGGAAAGGCCAAACTCCTACCACTACTGTCCCTAAGACACCTGCACCCCCTAGTACAGTTAGTAGTGGTAGTGTACCTCCCAAGGCTATAGTTGGGTTAAGCCTGGGATCTGAGGTGGGTTCTGACTTAGTTAGAATACCTACTCAGGCAGTTCTTGTTTGTACTGGGTACATGGATATGACCCCTACTGTAAGTCCTAGTACTCTGGGCAAATACAGGCAAACGACTTTGATTAATGGAAAGATGGCTCAGGCCTACAGGGACACATGTGCCAGTGTCACTATGGTGACACCAACCTTTGTGGACCCTGACCAGATCATGCTAGGTTCAGACTACCTAGTGACCAATGCTAGCAATGTCACTACCAATCACAGTATGGCAGTTGTTAATTTCTCCTGGGGAGGGGTAACTGGCCTCAAAAGGGTTGTAGTTAGTTCAGACCTCCCAGTAGATTGTCTCTTGGGCAATGATTTGGAATCCTCACTGTGGTCAGATGTGGAATACAGGACTCATGTAGAAATGCTAGGTCTCTCTCACATGTCCTTGCTGTGACCAGGTCACAGGCCAAGAAATGCCCAGCTGAAAAAGTGCTGGATCCTGGAAGAATGGACCAGACACTACCCAAGAGGAAGAGCAGTAGGGGTAAGGCTGAGCCTTCCCCCCTGCCTAAGGTTGAGGATCAGCCCTCTCAGGAGGCTGACCCCAAGACCCCAGAAGGAACTGTCCTATTTATTTTATTTATTTAAACTTATAAGGCGCACAGCAACCCGCAATGGGTTTCCCGGCGCCAAGGGATAGACTGGAGAAGAAAGAACTACAAAGCTTTACAGGATGGGACGACTAGAAAGAGACTGTTCTGAAAATTAATTATTACTGAAAAATTATTGCTGAAAAAGCCAAGTTTTTAATCCCTTACGAAACCTGACAAGATCAGTTTCCAACTTCAGACTAGGCATTCCAAGTTTTAGTGGCCAGGTGCGAGAATGAACGGCCGCCCATCTTCACCAGTCTAAATCTAGGAACGACAAAGTCTCCTTTACCTGCGGATCTGAGGGTACGGCTAGGAGTATAGGCATGAATAAGACTTTGAAGGTACCTGGGGGCAGAGCCCTGTTTTACCTTAAAGATGTAACATAAAGCCTTAAATTTAATTCTATTTTTAATTTCTAGCCAATGAAAGTCGTGAAGGGCTGAGAGTGCGGATGCTTTCCGGGGAACGTTGCGTAACAACCGAGTGGCCGCGTTTTGAACAACCTGAAGTTTTCTCACAGTTGTCAAATCTGCACCAAGATACAGGACATTCCCGTAGTCCAGGCGGGATGTTATCAAAGCCTGGACCACCGTCCTTTGAGTGGCAATCGGAAGCATCCACAAAATATTTTGGAGCCATTTTAGGGTAGCAAAACAAATAGCAGCCACTCTAACGGCCTGTTGTCGCATCGTGAGTTTATCATCGATTAAGAATCCGAGATTGCGAACCTGGGCCACAGGCTTGGGAGTAGGACCCATACTCTCGGGCCAATGTTGGGGGCCCCAGAGATCTTGGTCTTTACCCAGGATTACAATCTCGGTATTGTCGCCATTCAGCCTCAGGAAGTTTGCCTTCATCCAGCTGGCCACCTGTGACAAACCCAATTTAAGAGGCGAGACATTGCTGCCATCCCCTCCAGATAGAGAAAAAATTATTTGGGTGTCATCGGCGTACGAAAATAGGGTTAAGCCAGCTTCTTCCACAATAGTTGCCAGGGGTCTAATGTAGATGTTAAAAACTAATGGGCTAAGAATAGACCCCTGGGGCACACCTTACGCCGATGCACAAATTTTAGATGATGCTTTGGCCGAGAAAACCTGGAAAGTGCGCCCTCTCAAAAAAGAGGCTATCCAAGTTAGGGCCGAACTCCCAAAGATTGGAGGGATGAGAGGAGAATAGAGTGAGACACAGTATCGAAAGCAGCACTTAAATCCAACAGGATAAGCGCCGATGTCTCCCCGCGATCGATACTGTGTCTCAAATTCTCTGTAACCCCCAGAAGAGTGGTTTCGGTGGAGTGATGGGCCCTGAAACCCGATTGTGATGGATGCAGGTAGCCAGAACTCTCCACTAGATGGGATAGTTGGGAATTGATATGCCTCTCTAAGATTTTAGAAAAAATAGGCAGCAATGAAATGGACCTATAATTGGATAGATTTGAAGTATCCGCACCTACTTTTTTCAGCAAGGGAACTACCATTGCGTGTTTCCACTTCTGTGGAACACATGATTCTGTCAATGAGGTATTCAGGAGTTTCATCAATACGCAACGGGAGTTTATATTAAGTTGTTTTAAAATTTTTGCCGGAAGAGGGTCACAGGGAGATCCAGATTTAATGCTCTTAAGACACTTGGCAAAGGAGACATCATCAAAAGGCAGCCACTCAGAAAGTTTAATTGTCATGGGTAGTTGACAGTCAAGAGCTGGCATGGGGGGCACAAGTCCGATCCCATATGTCTGACCTCCACTGGCTTCCAGTCCCACAACGGATCCTCTTTAAAACCCTGGTACTTGCGTTTAGAGCGATTCATGACCAAGGACCATCTTATCTAAAGAAAAGATTCACTTTGTATGTCCCCACTAGAGCTCTACGGTCATCTTTTCTCCTTAGAATGACCCTTCCCAGATTTAAGCGAGCAAGATTAGGGGGTCAGTCCATCGCTGTGGTTGCTGCCCGCGCCTGGAATGCCCTCCCCTTTCATCTGCGCTCTAGTCAAACAGTAGCCCAATTTAAAAAGAACCTAAAAACCCACCTATTCAGTACCAGTTCCTAAAACCGATCTCCGCTTATCTGTCTCTGCCTCTCCCGCCGCGCCAGGATACTCCCCAGTAACAGTGCGCGCTATAAAACCATTTATACATACATACATACAATAGTAGGATGTAAATCTGTGCTCAAAGGGCAAATACCCAACGAGTCATAGATCCGTTCTACCTTGGTGATAAAGTAGTGCGCCACTGAGTTACACTGTTCCTCATTCAAAGCTGGAGGGGCAGGAATAGAATGAGCTCCAGTTAGTTTTTTCACCACTGAAAATAATGTGCGTGGACAATTCTGGGCATATGAGATGGTATTGGCGATATGGGTGGCTCTTGCGATCTAACATTGTTTGTGGTAGTCTCTGAGCGCTACCTTATATGCCATCTTACGGGAGGGCGAATAGGAACGCCTCCATTGTCTCTCAAGTACCTTGCATTTGGACTTCGTAGTTTTTAAGTTCTCTGAAAACCAAGCTGCAGGGTGACGATGGGGCAGGACATGCAAGGGCGCAAGAGGAACAAGTTTATTCACAGCAGCAGTCAGCCAATCGGAGACTGCCGCTTCCGATACCAAAAAAGATGGATTATCAATTGGCAAGGTGTTAAATAGGTACCTATTAAGTTCAATGATATTAAATTTACCCCAACAACGTGATTTGTCACCCAAATCAGCGTCAGATGTTATGTTCATAGTACAAGGGAGAGAAAATTTAACAGCCATATGATCCGACCATTCCAGAGGACGGGCAGCTGGTTCACAGTCGTACACAAGATTGGATAAAACAGGATCCAACAGGTGCCCTGCCGAATGAGTGGGTCCAGAATTATGAAGCAAGATGTTAAGCGCTTCTAAGTCGGCCAGAAAAGTTTTGCTAATTGAGCATAGGGGATCTTCCAGATGTAAATTCAGATCTCCTAGAATAGTACAATTTGCGGCTTTCAAGACCAATGGGGCAATGGTTTCTGAAAAGGTCGTTACCCAAGGGGTAGAATTCCCAGGGGGACGATATATCAGTAACCCAGATAAGGTCGTCTGGGCACTGATAGCTAATTTGAATAAAGCAGCCTCACAGCCCTGAAGCGAAAAAGCCTCAAATTAGCAGTTGTAAATTGATTTGAATATTATGGCAATGCCGCCACCCCTACCTATGTCTCTATCTCTGTTTACCATGACATAGTCGGGAGGAATTGCAAAGGCAATATCCGGTCCTGAGCTTGCCTGGAGCCATGTTTCCGTTAGGAAAATGGCATCTGGTTTCTCATCGACAAGAAAATCATAAATATGATTTTGATGCTTAGGAAGGGATCGACAATTAATGCTCCAGAAATGTAGTTTAGGTGGAATGGAAGGAGTTTTAATGGCAGCCATTGAGCCCTGTGAAGGTGGCCCTTTCCTCCTTTTACATCTGCTCATCCTCCCTAAGGAAAAACCGCAGTTGTTACAGTGAAACCCCAGAATGAGAGGAGAGCAGAAGGAGCAATGCGTATTCAACATCTGTCTATGAGACAGCAGATCGTCGGCCGTATAGGATAAAATAGTACCTGGTAGGGCAGAGGTGATGGTAGCAGTATCAGAGTTAATGGCCACATGGCCCGATCTGGCGTGGACGGGCAGGACTTAGGCTCAACTTCGGCGCGACAGAGGCGCACCCACTGATCGCGTCCGCTGCGCGGAGAAGCGGCCATCTTGCTTTGTAGTCCCGTGTGCAGCGCGCAGGCGCTGGGACTTGTAGTTTTATCAGCGAAATCCAATTACCGCGCAGGATGTTAAACAAATGGCATCTCAGCCACAGACCCCGATTCGGGTATGTCAACACGGAGGGATAGTGCGGCCAGTGGGAGAAATGGTTCGTGATTTAAAAACACAAAAACAGGCGCAAACAAATTTCTAAATGTGAATATTTTTATTAAAATTGCGAGCTAACTATCACCCGGCTTTCCGCCTCAGGTGAGCTAAATGCGCTAGGTCCTAGCCAAAACGAAGCAATTCTAGGGAGCAGCACACGTATTCTGAGTGCCCCCAGTAGCCAAGAGTTCTAGAGGAGCTTGAGCCTGAACAGGTTGAGTTTCTTGGGACAGGGGGACCTTCCAGGGCAGACTTGAGGCAGGCACAGTTAGACTGTTCCTCCCTTGAACCCCTCAGACAGCAGGCTGCTGCTGAGGCTGCAGGGAATGCTACAGGTACCCACAAGGTGTACTGGGATGATGGACTCCTATACTCTGAGGCAAGAGAACCCAAGCCTGGTGCTACCAGGAGGCTGGTCATCTCCTTGTCTCTTAGAGGTTTCCTTCTTACCTTGGCCCATGAGATTCCCCTTGCAGGTCACTTAGGCCAGAACAAGACTTCGGACAGGCTTGTTCCACACTTTCACTGGCCTCATATGTCTGAGGACACAAAAGAGTTTTGTCGCTCATGTGTCACCTGTCAAGCCAGTGGCAAATCAGGTGGCACAACAAAGGCCCCCCTTACACCACTACCTGTGGTGGGGGTTCCCTTTGAGAGAGTGGGGATTGACATTGTTGGACCAATGGACCCCCCAACAGCATCTGGGCACAGATTTATACTGGTGATAGTGGATCATGCCACCAGGTACCCAGAAGTTATTCCCCTTAGGACCACTACAGCTCCTGTTGTGGCCAGGGCCCTACTTGCAGTTTTTAGTAGAGTGGGGTTTCCTAAGGAGGTTGTCTCTGACAGAGGTACAAACGTCATGTCAGGATATCTGACTGCAATGTGGAAGGAGTGTGGTGTAAATTACAAACTCACCACCCCCTATCACCCACAGTGCAATGGGCTTGTGGGGAGATTCAACAAGACACTCAAAGGGATGATAAAAGGGTTACCAGACAAGCTTAGGCGAAGATGGGACATCCTTTTACCCTGCCTTCTGTTTGCTTACAGAGAGGTCCCACAGAAGGGGGTTGGTTACAGCCCTTTTGAGCTTCTATTTGGGCATCCTGTAAGAGGACCCCTATGTCTTGTGAAGGAAGGATGGGAGTTACCTCTCAAAAAGCCTAAACTTGACATAGTGGACTATGTACTTGGTCTCCGCTCCAGGATGGCAGAGTACATGGAGAAGGCATCCAAAAACCTTGAGGCCAGCCAAGAACTTCAAAAAGCTTGGCATGACCAAAAGGCTGTCCCGACTGTTTATCACCCAGGGCAGAAGGTGTGGGTGTTGGAGCCAGTGGCCCCAGCAGCTCTCCAGGACAGATGGTCTGGACCCCATACCATCATTGAGCAAAAGGGAGAGGTCACCTACCTGGTGGACCTTGGAACTCCCAGGAGCCCTCACAGAGCACTTCATGTGAACAGACTCAAAGCATTTGTTGACAGGGAGGACATGAGCTTGCTCATGGCCACAGATGAGGGGCAGGTGGAAGAGACCTGCTTACTCAGAACCCTGATGATGGGTCAGTAGATGGTGTAGTCTTTTCTGACAGCCTCTCTGAGCCTTAACAAGAGGATTGTAGACAGGTTCTTCAATCCTTTAGACAAATGTTTTCTCTGACCCCCAGTCAGACAAACTGGTACACCCATGAGGTGGACACTGGAGACAGTCTGCCTATAAAGAGTAAAATCTACAGGCTACCTGACCACGTCAGGGACTGCATAAAGAAGGAAGTACAAAAGATGTTGGAATTGGGAGTCATTGAACCCTCAGAGAGCCCTTGGGCTAGTCCTGTAGTTCTAGTACCAAAGCCTCACACCCAGGATGGTAAGAGAGAGATGAGCTTTTGTGTAGACTACAGGGGTCTCAATGCTGTCACTAAGACAGATGCCCATCTAATACCAAGAGCAGATGAACTCATAGACAAATTGGCTTCTGCCAAGTTCTTGAGTACATTTGACCTAACAGCTGGTTATTGGCAAATCAGGTTAGCTGAGGATGCCAAGGCCAAAACAGCATTTTCTAACCCAGGAGGTCATTACCAGTTTGTGGTAATGCCCTTTGGTTTGAAAAATGCACCTGCCACTTTTCAAAGGTTGGTGAACCAAGTTCTTACTGGGTTGGATGACTTTTGTGCAGCATATCTAGATGATATTGCTGTCTTCAGGTCCACCTGGGAGGATCGCCTGATCCACCTGAGGAAAGTTTTGGAGGCCCTGGAAAAGGCAGGCCTCACTATCAAGGCTACTAAGTGCCAGATAGGGCAGAGTCAGGTTGTGTACCTGGGCCACCTTGTAGGTGGAGGCCAGGTTCAACCCTTGGAGAGCAAGATACCGGCCACAAAGGACTGGGCTCATTCAACCACCCAGACACAGGTCAGAGCTTTCTTGGGCCTGTCTGGTTATTACAGGAAATTTGTCAGAAATTATGGGTCAATTGTGACCCCTCTTAATGACCTGACAAGTAAGAAAATGCCAAAGAAAGTTCAGTGGACAGCTAGCTGTCAAAAGGCATTTGATGACCTAAAGCAGTCCATGTGTACTGCACCTATTCTCAAGAGTCCTGACTACTCCAAAACCTTCATTGTCCAAACAGATGCATCTGAGTTGGGTGTGGGAGCTGTTCTATCTCAACTGAATATTGATGGTCATGACCAGCCCATTGCTTTTATAAGCAGAAGGCTGACCCCTAGAGAGAAACGTTGGTCAGCTATAGCGAGGGAGGCCTTAGCTGTGGTTTGGGCCCTGAAGAGTTGAGGCCTACTTGTTTGGAACTCACTTCAAGATTCAGACCGACCATAAGCCCCTCTTATGGCTAAATCAGATGAAGGGTGAAAACCCCAAACTTCTTAGGTGGTCCATTTCCCTACAGGGGATGGACTTTACAGTGGAGCACAGACCAGGGACTGACCATGGCAATCCAGATGGTCTCACCAGGTATTTCCACTTAGAACAGGAAGACTCACCTGGTCAAGGTTAGTTTAATGTCCCTAAGTTTTGGGGGGGGGGGGTTATGTAGGAGAGTGGGGTCTGCAATCCTATGGTCACCCCAGATTTTTGCTTTTTGCTTCACTGGTTTACGACTTTCCCTGGCTGTGGGCCTGCTAATCTGACCCACAGCCTAGCTCTAAATTGGCAACCATGTACTTTAGGTGCATTTACCAATTGGTAATGGGCCACCTTATCAGTCCCTGTACAGTGTACCATAGGTACCCAGAGCATAGGTGTACCCAGGGCCTACCAGGGGCTGAAGCATGTATTATGCCACCCCTGGCTGGCCATCTAAAACAGACACAACTGGATGCACAACAGCTGGGGCAAGGTGGTGTAATCACCCTTTGCTGTAGATATAGTATACCTATATCTAACCCTAAAATGGACACATATATTCCTATCAGTCACTCCTATGGCAGGCCTTATCAATCCTGAAGGCAGAGTGCTCGAATTATGTGAGATTGTGCTCTGGCATGAGCTGAGCCCGTCTGCAGCTTGCGGAACCAAGTCCTAATAGCTGTTCCATGATAACGCTATACCATATACTCTTAAGTGCATTATAATCCTCGCGGTTAAATGCTAACTTTGGTATAACATTATCAAAACATGTCGAGTAAGGTGTCATAAGAATTGGAATACTACCCCCTCGCCAATTCTGGCGACGGGGGTAGCATTCCACCCTTCTAGAGGGACACGACATGTATGTAACTGAGAACCCCGGTTAAAGTTAACTCGAGCCTTGGCATCACAAAATGGATGCTGCCACCACAGACACAAGTCTGACCTCCTGCTGCTGGGAGTCCTTCCAGCGAGGGAGGCTTGGACAAAGGGTTTCCTGCCTTGGGAGGTGCTAGCACCACCCCAGACAGGATATTGTGTATTGGGTAGGACAGGCCTGAAAGGAATGAGACATGCCTGGGGCACACAAGGTGGCCTGTGTATATACCGGTTCAAACCAATTGCTGGGGCACCCCTGCCCCAGTTCTGGCGCGAAGCCGGACAAAGGATAGGGGGTGTAACCACCCCCCTTCCTGGTCCCACCCATGGGAGGGACCTAGTCGTAGTGCAGCCCCCTTTAGGAGAATAAAGGTAGGAGCTGGTCCCATTCCAAATTAGATTAATCCTGAACTGAAACTCTACAAGAAGAAACTCTGGACTTCGACTTTCTACACAGAAGACTGAAGAAATCTCCCTTGTGGGCAAGGAGTGTCCACCCTGCACAAGCAGGCACCATCAAGCGTCCAGCGGCTTCACTTTGTCGTCTTCCCTCGAGGATCCAGACTTCAGAGCCCGACGAGACCCGGATTCCCAGACCTCTCCGACCGTAAGAGATTATTTTTGATTGCCGGGGTCCTCGCACATGGGCGGGACTATTCACTAGATTATGACTATACACAGAGATCCCCTACTACAGAACCACAACTGCAGATATTTTGCAGTTTCTGCCGAAATCAAGATGTACCCGGAGGGGTCCCTGTAATGGTGGGCCCACTGAGACTTCAAATCCCACTGCAGAGAGCCGGCATACACCAGCTGGCATGCTCGTCTGCAGGAGGCCATCAGGTTCCAGCAGCTTCACATTTGCCTGCATTGAAATCCAAGACTAAGGCAGAAAGATGGTGTTCTTAGCATGAATGTCCTGGACTCTCCTTTATATGGAAAAGACACAAAATTGAGCCATGTGCAGAATGACTTCTAAGAAGGTGAGCATCTGATAAGGAGTCAGGTGTGACTTCAGCATGTTAATAGTGAATCTCAAACATGACATGAGGGTCGCCGTTGTTTGGAAGTGGTCCATGACTGCCTGGGGTGCGCCTGCCTTCAACAGCCATTTGCCGAGGTAGGTGAAGACTGGGACCCATCCTACCCTCCGAAGACCTGTTACTATCACCACCATCATGTTTGTGAACACCAGAGGGGCAGTGGGGAGACCACAGGGGAGAAGAGCAGACTGAAAATGTTACTGTCCCACCATGAGCACAGGTACCACTGATGAGGCTGCAGGAGAGGTATATAGAAGTATGAGTTCTGCAGATCCAATGCCACTGTCCAGTCTCCAGGGTGGAGGGCAGACAAGACCTAGGCCAGGGAGAACACTTTGAAATTATGCTTCTGGAGGAAGGCTTTGAGAGGGCTTAAATTTAAATTAGGATGAAGGTCTCTGTCTGCACCAGAAATTAGTGGCAATAACAACCAAGATCTACTTCTGGTTCAGGCATCCTCTTGATAGCCACTTTGGCCACAAGGGCTTGTACTGCCTGCCTGAAAATGGACAGATGGTCTGCTGTCCGTTGTTCCGGGGACAGTGGGTGGTGTGTTGGAGTAGCTATGAAGGGATAGACATATCCTTTCCAGACAATCTGTAGGATCCATTTGTCTGATGTTATGGCCTGCCAACCCAGTAAAAATTGCTTGATCCTGCCTCCAATAGGGCCCTGCACCAGCTCCCTCCGCTGCTACAGGCTGAGCTCCCACTCAAGCCTGTAACCACTGTCAGCCAGACACCTCGCCGCTGCTCTCAACTTCTCCCCACAACCTTGTTTTCCTTTCGACTAACCTTAAGCTTTTTGTCTCCATAAACAGTTTTTTGCCACCTAAACTTAACATTTTGCCTCTTTTCTGCCTCCATAACAGTCTTCTTTCCCACCTAAATGTAACCTTGTTGCCTTCATAAAGTTTTTTTTTTGCCTAAACTTAACCTTTTGCCTTCTTTGTGCCTCCATAAACAGTCTTTCTGCCCACCCAAACTTAAACTTTTACCTCCTTTTTGCCTCCATAAACAGTCTTTTTTCCCGAAATGTAACCTTTTGCCTCCATAAATCTTGTTTTCCTCCTGCCTAATAAAACATTTGCCTCTTTTTTGCCTCCATGAGCTACTTTTTCTCCTGCCTATTCGCGACATTCTTTCCTGTTAATTGTGACTCTGTTTCCCCTGTTGTGACACATTACATCTTTTTCCTGATTGTGTTTTCTGCATTCTGCCTCAACGTAACCTCTAACCACCCATAGCTACCCCAGAGCTGAATTAAAAGCCCTGATCCAAGGACCACGAAAGAGACCTCATATCCCTTTGTTCAATGGTAGGACCCTTCTCCTGCCGACATTGCCGATTCTCTGGCAACATCAACCTACCCCCATTTCAGAACCCAGTCCATACCCACTCACAAGAGAAATCCACTGCCTCCTGATCAACATTCGATCACTCCACAAACATGCCACAGAAATCTGGGATACCATCACCTCCCTCACCCATGTCATCTTCCACACCGAGACATGGCTCAACCACGCTTCTGCACCAGACATCACCACCGCCACTTCCAGGGGCTACGACATCATACATTGAGATAGTCAACAAACATGGAGGTCGTATAGCCATCATCCACAAACAGTAACTCCACTGGACAGCAGCCGCTGACACCATTGCCATTATGAGATGCCTCAATTTCAAACTCAACACTGACCGCAAGTCCACCATGAAGGGAACCCTGGCATACAGACAACCAGAGCCACGCCCCACCTTCCGCAAGGACATCTCTGACTTCCCAGCCACCCTGGTCGTCTGCTCCGAGAACATCACCTTCCTCGGAGACCCCAATTTCCACATCTAGGACCCAAGCAACACCTTCACAGCAAACTTATTAGAAAGTATGACCATCTTCCGCCTCACCAAAAAGTCACCTACCCCACGCACATAGCTGGACACATTCTGGATCTGATCTTCACAGCCAGCAACAGAATCAAATACAGCTCTACCTCAGAGATCACCTGGTCCGACCACTCAATCGTCCACTTCTCAATCTCCAGCACCACCCACAGGAGCTGGAGCAAGGTAACGGAAAATCTATGGACCAACAGCCTCAACACTTCACCCTATGGACTCCACCGCCGACCTCAAGATGGCCATCCAGAATTTCAACACCTGGATCACCGAATGCACGGACATAGTTGCACACCTCAAACATGCAAAGCAAGGCAGACTCTCCAAACACACCTGCTGGTTCACTCCTCACTAAAAGTTTCCAAATGCAATTGAAAACAACTAGAAAAAATCTGGCGCAACAACAAAACACCCAGCGACCGAGGCAACTTCAAAGTGGCTCTCAATAAATATTGCATACACCTGAAAAACACTAAAAAGGAAGTCCTAGCCACCCGCTTTGAAGCTAGCTCCAACCATAGCAAGGAAATCTTCAGCATCATCAACGAGTTCACCAACCCCTCAGCAACAGAGAAAACCGTAATCGCCACTCAGGAGCTACACGACACCCTTGCAGATTTCTTCAACAAAATCACCACCATCTTTGAACACTTTGATCAGCAACCAACCAGCGACAACTGCAACAAACATAAAAGCAGTGACTCCACCTCAAACACTATAATAACTAAGAGCGAACAACTAACCACACAAACCACTGCTACCATCATGGGCTCCATCCACTCAGGAGTCCCCACCGCATGTTCATCCTGGGGAGCAACTCCATCAGTAGGAACTCACCACAATCCTCAACTCGTCCTTCACCTCTACCTCTTTCCCAGCAAAATAGAAACACGCAAAAGTAAAACCTCTGCTAAAAAACCTGCCGCTGACCCAGAAGTACCCAAGAAATACCGGCCTATCTCCCTGCTAAAGTACAGGAGAAAGCAATAAACAGACAATTCTCCAACCACCTAGTTATCAACAACTTCCTGGATCCATCCCAATTGAGAGTCTGCACTAATCACGGCACAGAAACTGCCCTAATTGCAGTCACATATGACATCCGATTTCTCCTAGACCAGGGAAAGACCGCAGTCTTCAAGACCGTGCCACACTACACCCTCCTACACAGACTCAATCAGATGGGGATTCAAGGAAATGGCCTTAAATGGATTGTACCATTTCCTCACCAGAAGAACCCAGAGCATCTGCCTTACACCTCAGTAATAAAGAACATCATTTGCGGTGTTCCCAAAGGGTAATCACTGAGTCCAACCCTGTTCAATACAAACATACACCCCCTGGCCACGCTAATCAAATCCTATGGTATGAACATCATATCATAAGCTGATGACACTCAGATACTCTTCTCCCTATCCTCAAACCCCGCTAACACCAAAAGCAATTTTTACAGGTGCATGGCCAGCATAGCCAACTGGATGACAAGAAAATGCCTCAAACTCAACACTGACAAAACAGAGGTCCTCGTCTTCAGGAGCAACACCTTCCCATGGAACGACTCTTGGCGGCCAACCGAACTGGTCACCTCACCCACTCCCACAGACACCGCCAGAAACCTCGGGATCATACTCCACAACACGCGCACCATGAAGTGGCAGCTGAACGCTGTCTCTTCAGCCTGCTTCCTCACTGTCCGCATGCTCTGGAAAATATTCAAAAGGATCCCCATCAATACCAGACGTACCGTCATCCAAGCCAGATTTATACTGGTGATAGTGGATCATGCCACCAGGTACCCAGAAGTTATTCCCCTTAGGACCACTACAGCTCCTGTTGTGGCCAGGGCCCTACTTGCAGTTTTTAGTAGAGTGGGGTTTCCTAAGGAGGTTGTCTCTGACAGAGGTACAAACGTCATGTCAGGATATCTGACTGCAATGTGGAAGGAGTGTGGTGTAAATTACAAACTCACCACCCCCTATCACCCACAGTGCAATGGGCTTGTGGAGAGATTCAACAAGACACTCAAAGGGATGATAAAAGGGTTACCAGACAAGCTTAGGCGAAGATGGGACATCCTTTTACCCTGCCTTCTGTTTGCTTACAGAGAGGTCCCACAGAAGGGGGTTGGTTACAGCCCTTTTGAGCTTCTATTTGGGCATCCTGTAAGAGGACCCCTATGTCTTGTGAAGGAAGGATGGGAGTTACCTCTCAAAAAGCCTAAACTTGACATAGTGGACTATGTACTTGGTCTCCGCTCCAGGATGGCAGAGTACATGGAGAAGGCATCCAAAAACCTTGAGGCCAGCCAAGAACTTCAAAAAGCTTGGCATGACCAAAAGGCTGTCCCGACTGTTTATCACCCAGGGCAGAAGGTGTGGGTGTTGGAGCCAGTGGCCCCAGCAGCTCTCCAGGACAGATGGTCTGGACCCCATACCATCATTGAGCAAAAGGGAGAGGTCACCTACCTGGTGGACCTTGGAACTCCCAGGAGCCCTCACAGAGCACTTCATGTGAACAGACTCAAAGCATTTGTTGACAGGGAGGACATGAGCTTGCTCATGGCCACAGATGAGGGGCAGGTGGAAGAGACCTGCTTACTCAGAACCCTGATGATGGGTCAGTAGATGGTGTAGTCTTTTCTGACAGCCTCTCTGAGCCTTAACAAGAGGATTGTAGACAGGTTCTTCAATCCTTTAGACAAATGTTTTCTCTGACCCCCAGTCAGACAAACTGGTACACCCATGAGGTGGACACTGGAGACAGTCTGCCTATAAAGAGTAAAATCTACAGGCTACCTGACCACGTCAGGGACTGCATAAAGAAGGAAGTACAAAAGATGTTGGAATTGGGAGTCATTGAACCCTCAGAGAGCCCTTGGGCTAGTCCTGTAGTTCTAGTACCAAAGCCTCACACCCAGGATGGTAAGAGAGAGATGAGCTTTTGTGTAGACTACAGGGGTCTCAATGCTGTCACTAAGACAGATGCCCATCTAATACCAAGAGCAGATGAACTCATAGACAAATTGGCTTCTGCCAAGTTCTTGAGTACATTTGACCTAACAGCTGGTTATTGGCAAATCAGGTTAGCTGAGGATGCCAAGGCCAAAACAGCATTTTCTAACCCAGGAGGTCATTACCAGTTTGTGGTGATGCCCTTTGGTTTGAAAAATGCACCTGCCACTTTTCAAAGGTTGGTGAACCAAGTTCTTACTGGGTTGGATGACTTTTGTGCAGCATATCTAGATGATATTGCTGTCTTCAGGTCCACCTGGGAGGATCGCCTGATCCACCTGAGGAAAGTTTTGGAGGCCCTGGAAGAGGCAGGCCTCACTATCAAGGCTACTAAGTGCCAGATAGGGCAGAGTCAGGTTGTGTACCTGGGCCACCTTGTAGGTGGAGGCCAGGTTCAACCCTTGGAGAGCAAGATACCGGCCACAAAGGACTGGGCTCATTCAACCACCCAGACACAGGTCAGAGCTTTCTTGGGCCTGTCTGGTTATTACAGGAAATTTGTCAGAAATTATGGGTCAATTGTGACCCCTCTTAATGACCTGACAAGTAAGAAAATGCCAAAGAAAGTTCAGTGGACAGCTAGCTGTCAAAAGGCATTTGATGACCTAAAGCAGTCCATGTGTACTGCACCTATTCTCAAGAGTCCTGACTACTCCAAAACCTTCATTGTCCAAACAGATGCATCTGAGTTGGGTGTGGGAGCTGTTCTATCTCAACTGAATATTGATGGTCATGACCAGCCCATTGCTTTTATAAGCAGAAGGCTGACCCCTAGAGAGAAACGTTGGTCAGCTATAGCGAGGGAGGCCTTAGCTGTGGTTTGGGCCCTGAAGAGTTGAGGCCTACTTGTTTGGAACTCACTTCAAGATTCAGACCGACCATAAGCCCCTCTTATGGCTAAATCAGATGAAGGGTGAAAACCCCAAACTTCTTAGGTGGTCCATTTCCCTACAGGGGATGGACTTTACAGTGGAGCACAGACCAGGGACTGACCATGGCAATCCAGATGGTCTCACCAGGTATTTCCACTTAGAACAGGAAGACTCACCTGGTCAAGGTTAGTTTAATGTCCCTAAGTTTTGGGGGGGGGGGGTTATGTAGGAGAGTGGGGTCTGCAATCCTATGGTCACCCCAGATTTTTGCTTTTTGCTTCACTGGTTTACGACTTTCCCTGGCTGTGGGCCTGCTAATCTGACCCACAGCCTAGCTCTAAATTGGCAACCATGTACTTTAGGTGCATTTACCAATTGGTAATGGGCCACCTTATCAGTCCCTGTACAGTGTACCATAGGTACCCAGAGCATAGGTGTACCCAGGGCCTACCAGGGGCTGAAGCATGTATTATGCCACCCCTGGCTGGCCATCTAAAACAGACACAACTGGATGCACAACAGCTGGGGCAAGGTGGTGTAATCACCCTTTGCTGTAGATATAGTATACCTATATCTAACCCTAAAATGGACACATATATTCCTATCAGTCACTCCTATGGCAGGCCTTATCAATCCTGAAGGCAGAGTGCTCGAATTATGTGAGATTGTGCTCTGGCATGAGCTGAGCCCGTCTGCAGCTTGCGGAACCAAGTCCTAATAGCTGTTCCATGATAACGCTATACCATATACTCTTAAGTGCATTATAATCCTCGCGGTTAAATGCTAACTTTGGTATAACATTATCAAAACATGTCGAGTAAGGTGTCATAAGAATTGGAATACTACCCCCTCGCCAATTCTGGCGACGGGGGTAGCATTCCACCCTTCTAGAGGGACACGACATGTATGTAACTGAGAACCCCGGTTAAAGTTAACTCGAGCCTTGGCATCACAAAATGGATGCTGCCACCACAGACACAAGTCTGACCTCCTGCTGCTGGGAGTCCTTCCAGCGAGGGAGGCTTGGACAAAGGGTTTCCTGCCTTGGGAGGTGCTAGCACCACCCCAGACAGGATATTGTGTATTGGGTAGGACAGGCCTGAAAGGAATGAGACATGCCTGGGGCACACAAGGTGGCCTGTGTATATACCGGTTCAAACCAATTGCTGGGGCACCCCTGCCCCAGTTCTGGCGCGAAGCCGGACAAAGGATAGGGGGTGTAACCACCCCCCTTCCTGGTCCCACCCATGGGAGGGACCTAGTCGTAGTGCAGCCCCCTTTAGGAGAATAAAGGTAGGAGCTGGTCCCATTCCAAATTAGATTAATCCTGAACTGAAACTCTACAAGAAGAAACTCTGGACTTCGACTTTCTACACAGAAGACTGAAGAAATCTCCCTTGTGGGCAAGGAGTGTCCACCCTGCACAAGCAGGCACCATCAAGCGTCCAGCGGCTTCACTTTGTCGTCTTCCCTCGAGGATCCAGACTTCAGAGCCCGACGAGACCCGGATTCCCAGACCTCTCCGACCGTAAGAGATTATTTTTGATTGCCGGGGTCCTCGCACATGGGCGGGACTATTCACTAGATTATGACTATACACAGAGATCCCCTACTACAGAACCACAACTGCAGATATTTTGCAGTTTCTGCCGAAATCAAGATGTACCCGGAGGGGTCCCTGTAATGGTGGGCCCACTGAGACTTCAAATCCCACTGCAGAGAGCCGGCATACACCAGCTGGCATGCTCGTCTGCAGGAGGCCATCAGGTTCCAGCAGCTTCACATTTGCCTGCATTGAAATCCAAGACTAAGGCAGAAAGATGGTGTTCTTAGCATGAATGTCCTGGACTCTCCTTTATATGGAAAAGACACAAAATTGAGCCATGTGCAGAATGACTTCTAAGAAGGTGAGCATCTGATAAGGAGTCAGGTGTGACTTCAGCATGTTAATAGTGAATCTCAAACATGACATGAGGGTCGCCGTTGTTTGGAAGTGGTCCATGACTGCCTGGGGTGCGCCTGCCTTCAACAGCCATTTGCCGAGGTAGGTGAAGACTGGGACCCATCCTACCCTCCGAAGACCTGTTACTATCACCACCATCATGTTTGTGAACACCAGAGGGGCAGTGGGGAGACCACAGGGGAGAAGAGCAGACTGAAAATGTTACTGTCCCACCATGAGCACAGGTACCACTGATGAGGCTGCAGGAGAGGTATATAGAAGTATGAGTTCTGCAGATCCAATGCCACTGTCCAGTCTCCAGGGTGGAGGGCAGACAAGACCTAGGCCAGGGAGAACACTTTGAAATTATGCTTCTGGAGGAAGGCTTTGAGAGGGCTTAAATTTAAATTAGGATGAAGGTCTCTGTCTGCACCAGAAATTAGTGGCAATAACAACCAAGATCTACTTCTGGTTCAGGCATCCTCTTGATAGCCACTTTGGCCACAAGGGCTTGTACTGCCTGCCTGAAAATGGACAGATGGTCTGCTGTCCGTTGTTCCAGGGACAGTGGGTGGTGTGTTGGAGTAGCTATGAAGGGATAGACATATCCTTTCCAGACAATCTGTAGGATCCATTTGTCTGATGTTATGGCCTGCCAACCCAGTAAAAATTGCTTGATCCTGCCTCCAATAGGGCCCTGCACCAGCTCCCTCCGCTGCTACAGGCTGAGCTCCCACTCAAGCCTGTAACCACTGTCAGCCAGACACCTCGCCGCTGCTCTCAACTTCTCCCCACAACCTTGTTTTCCTTTCGACTAACCTTAAGCTTTTTGTCTCCATAAACAGTTTTTTGCCACCTAAACTTATTTTGCCTCTTTTCTGCCTCCATAACAGTCTTCTTTCCCACCTAAATGTAACCTTGTTGCCTTCATAAAGTTTTTTTTTTTGCCTAAACTTAACCTTTTGCCTTCTTTGTGCCTCCATAAACAGTCTTTCTGCCCACCCAAACTTAAACTTTTACCTCCTTTTTGCCTCCATAAACAGTCTTTTTTCCCGAAATGTAACCTTTTGCCTCCATAAATCTTGTTTTCCTCCTGCCTAATAAAACATTTGCCTCTTTTTTGCCTCCATGAGCTACTTTTTCTCCTGCCTATTCGCGACATTCTTTCCTGTTAATTGTGACTCTGTTTCCCCTGTTGTGACACATTACATCTTTTTCCTGATTGTGTTTTCTGCATTCTGCCTCAACGTAACCTCTAACCACCCATAGCTACCCCAGAGCTGAATTAAAAGCCCTGATCCAAGGACCACGAAAGAGACCTCATATCCCTTTGTTCAATGGTAGGACCCTTCTCCTGCCGACATTGCCGATTCTCTGGCAACATCAACCTACCCCCATTTCAGAACCCAGTCCATACCCACTCACAAGAGAAATCCACTGCCTCCTGATCAACATTCGATCACTCCACAAACATGCCACAGAAATCTGGGATACCATCACCTCCCTCACCCATGTCATCTTCCACACCGAGACATGGCTCAACCACGCTTCTGCACCAGACATCACCACCGCCACTTCCAGGGGCTACGACATCATACATTGAGATAGTCAACAAACATGGAGGTCGTATAGCCATCATCCACAAACAGTAACTCCACTGGACAGCAGCCGCTGACACCATTGCCATTATGAGATGCCTCAATTTCAAACTCAACACTGACCGCAAGTCCACCATGAAGGGAACCCTGGCATACAGACAACCAGAGCCACGCCCCACCTTCCGCAAGGACATCTCTGACTTCCCAGCCACCCTGGTCGTCTGCTCCGAGAACATCACCTTCCTCGGAGACCCCAATTTCCACATCTAGGACCCAAGCAACACCTTCACAGCAAACTTATTAGAAAGTATGACCATCTTCCGCCTCACCAAAAAGTCACCTACCCCACGCACATAGCTGGACACATTCTGGATCTGATCTTCACAGCCAGCAACAGAATCAAATACAGCTCTACCTCAGAGATCACCTGGTCCGACCACTCAATCGTCCACTTCTCAATCTCCAGCACCACCCACAGGAGCTGGAGCAAGGTAACGGAAAATCTATGGACCAACAGCCTCAACACTTCACCCTATGGACTCCACCGCCGACCTCAAGATGGCCATCCAGAATTTCAACACCTGGATCACCGAATGCACGGACATAGTTGCACACCTCAAACATGCAAAGCAAGGCAGACTCTCCAAACACACCTGCTGGTTCACTCCTCACTAAAAGTTTCCAAATGCAATTGAAAACAACTAGAAAAAATCTGGCGCAACAACAAAACACCCAGCGACCGAGGCAACTTCAAAGTGGCTCTCAATAAATATTGCATACACCTGAAAAACACTAAAAAGGAAGTCCTAGCCAACCGCTTTGAAGCTAGCTCCAACCATAGCAAGGAAATCTTCAGCATCATCAACGAGTTCACCAACCCCTCAGCAACAGAGAAAACCGTAATCGCCACTCAGGAGCTACACGACACCCTTGCAGATTTCTTCAACAAAATCACCACCATCTTTGAACACTTTGATCAGCAACCAACCAGCGACAACTGCAACAAACATAAAAGCAGTGACTCCACCTCAAACACTATAATAACTAAGAGCGAACAACTAACCACACAAACCACTGCTACCATCATGGGCTCCATCCACTCAGGAGTCCCCACCGCATGTTCATCCTGGGGAGCAACTCCATCAGTAGGAACTCACCACAATCCTCAACTCGTCCTTCACCTCTACCTCTTTCCCAGCAAAATAGAAACACGCAAAAGTAAAACCTCTGCTAAAAAACCTGCCGCTGACCCAGAAGTACCCAAGAAATACCGGCCTATCTCCCTGCTAAAGTACAGGAGAAAGCAATAAACAGACAATTCTCCAACCACCTAGTTATCAACAACTTCCTGGATCCATCCCAATTGAGAGTCTGCACTAATCACGGCACAGAAACTGCCCTAATTGCAGTCACATATGACATCCGATTTCTCCTAGACCAGGGAAAGACCGCAGTCTTCAAGACCGTGCCACACTACACCCTCCTACACAGACTCAATCAGATGGGGATTCAAGGAAATGGCCTTAAATGGATTGTACCATTTCCTCACCAGAAGAACCCAGAGCATCTGCCTTACACCTCAGTAATAAAGAACATCATTTGCGGTGTTCCCAAAGGGTAATCACTGAGTCCAACCCTGTTCAATACAAACATACACCCCCTGGCCACGCTAATCAAATCCTATGGTATGAACATCATATCATAAGCTGATGACACTCAGATACTCTTCTCCCTATCCTCAAACCCCGCTAACACCAAAAGCAATTTTTACAGGTGCATGGCCAGCATAGCCAACTGGATGACAAGAAAATGCCTCAAACTCAACACTGACAAAACAGAGGTCCTCGTCTTCAGGAGCAACACCTTCCCATGGAACGACTCTTGGCGGCCAACCGAACTGGTCACCTCACCCACTCCCACAGACACCGCCAGAAACCTCGGGATCATACTCCACAACACGCGCACCATGAAGTGGCAGCTGAACGCTGTCTCTTCAGCCTGCTTCCTCACTGTCCGCATGCTCTGGAAAATATTCAAAAGGATCCCCATCAATACCAGACGTACCGTCATCCAAGCCTTCATCATCAGCTGCCTGGTCGACAGAAACTCCCTCTAAATGGGCATCACCTCACAACTGCTGAGGAGACTGCAAACCATCCAAAATTCTGCAGCTAGGCTCATCCTTGACCTCCTGAGAAAAGCCCACATCACCCCACACCTCAGAGTGCTCCACTGGCTCCCCGTCTGCCTACAAAGCCCTGCAGTACAGGATGATCTTCCACCAACCCGGCAGACCACTACACTCTGCCTGCCTCTCTCTCGCCCACATGCCCCGCTTCCACAAAAGCAGACACGGCAGCCGCACCTTCTCCTACCAGGCCGCCAAGACTGGGAATGGCATCCCACTGCACCTCTGGACTGCATCCACCCTACAGAAGTTGAGAGATGTTCTGAAAACCTGGATGTTCGACTGACAACTCCCAGCAGCAGCCCCTCACCCAGCGCATCGATACCCTCACGGGTGATATGCAGTGCTCTAAAAAAACTTGTTGACTTGATTGAACTGGGTGGCTGTGCTCCACCAAGGGCACACTAAAAGGGTTTGGCAAAAGTGGGGGATGTGAGATTTGGCCGGGGGGGGTGGGAGGGGGGATTCAGTGGAATTATTGGTGTGTTGTCCCTGACCGCGAGGTTTGTGGTTGCCAGGCTCAAAACCTGGCGGTATGCAGCACCTCTGCTGGAAAGGAATAGATGGGTTAATGTGGGTGGTGAAAGGAGACCGAGAAGCCCAGGTAGTGCTCCTTGGCCCTGATCTCCGTGAAGCACTCCAGGGCAGAATCATCAGCATTGTCCCTAAAAGGCGAGTCCCGTCCAAGCATATCCATAAAGGATGACTGGATATCATTAAAAAAATGGTCACTCGCATCCAGGCGTGGCAATACTAGTGCCGATGGCTTGCCTGATGGAATCAGTAGTATGCAGGCCTCAACGAATTGTAATTTGGCTGTGCCGCGGCTGTCTTGCATGGCTTGGGTCAAGGCACGGAGGATAGGTTTCCTGGGACACTTGGGGAAAACATGTGCAACCGAAACCCAGAGAACGTAGGAATAGCGGCCCAGCAGGCAACTGGCTTGGACCGACTTGATAGCCAAACTAGCAAAAGAAAATGAACTCTTCCCAAAGGTCTTCCCTCTCTTGGACTCTCTATTCATGGGAATAGCTGGAAAATGATCTTGATTCGTCTGACTGGTGGAAGCCTACACTAACAAGCTTTCTATTGAGCTGTGCGGGGACAAAAAGGCAAGGTCAAGAGGAACGGGTTGGTGGGGTCTTGCAATTGACTGGGAGACCAGAGCAGGGTTTGGTCCAGGCCCCCAGAGGGTATCAGTGAATGCCTAATTGAAAGGAATTAGGGGCTTAGTAGTGGTATGCCCCAGATGGAGCACTTTGGTCAGAACATTGGTTTCAACCTCTAAGGTAGGGAGCTGGATGTCCGGGATTTCAGCAGCCTTCTGCATAACCACCCCAAAAGAAGCACTCTCTTCAATGGCAGATTCAGACGTGAGAGAAGAATGGAATCAGGAGAGGTGGAAACGGATAGTGGCCTTGGTCAAGGTCAGAGCAGCGCAGGCTCGGAAAGGACAAAGGGCACTTGGTCTTACGGCACTGATGAAGTCAGCATCAGTGTTGACACTTTGGGAACTGTCATGGATCGTAGAACTAGAGGTGGAGTCAGTGTCAGACAGGAGAGGTCCAGTGATGGACTCTGAGGGTTCAACTGGCGCTGGGGGTGAACCCACCAGCAGTATCCAAGATGGCGGGCCTTTTGGCTCCTTGGAGCACCTAGGTGCGCCACAGAGAGTCATAAGGGAACAAAGAGTTAGAGTTTGGCTTTGCGGAACTCTTTTATCCGCTCAGTGTCGCAGGCAGCCTTGGAAACTTTGGTTGTGCTGGGACAAGTTGCAGGATTGGCTCGGACGTTGACCGACATCAATAATGCCAGGGAATCGCAGTGCCCTCATGCCTTCTCAGGAGTACAAGAGTGGATGGAATGGGCGGAGTGTCGCTTAGATTTTTTGTAATGTTTGTTCTTGGACTTTTTATTTTTACATTTTTTTTTAAGTTTCAAAAGGCTTTATTGCATTCAAACCACAATACACATGGCTTATAGCCTACAACCATATCCTTGCTGCCCCGTGAAAAAAATCCAAATCATAAATATAAAGAAAAGCCACAAGGGTCACATTATGCGTTCAATTTGTCCATTGATCCATATACATCCACACCTATGCACTGTAATATGTTATACATGACATTTCAAAAAATAACACAACCAGAACCCTCGTCGGGTGCCGGTCAACCATCAAGTCATACGTCACCATTATACTGCGACTCAAAGTTGCCAATCATTCCCAGTGAAATCCCAAGTTTGTGTGCATAATTGGGAGTGCAATGTTTTCGGAGTGTCGCACATATGGGTTAGAGAGGATCATTCTGTTCATCAGTATGCATGTCCTCCTGAGGGCACTGTGAGGTCTGGTTCGCCGGCGCACTCCCTTCAGCTTCACCTGATCTTGCCAAAAGGTACGATGTCAGTGGCGACCAGATGTCTCTAGGTCTAGAGGCGCTGGCAGCAGTTCAGCATAAGCGGTAAGCTGTTCCTGGCAATAGATCATGTCATCAAGCCACTCCTTAAACTTGGGCGCCCGTCCCCTGCCCCACCTGCAAACTACCCGTCTTTTCACCATCAGTAGTGCCAAGGCTATGTACCGACGGAGCGCTGGTGGCACATCCTTAACATAACTCAATAGAGCCACTAGTGGCGTGACCTCTAATTGCACTTCAGTCATCTGATGTAGGGCGTCAAAAACATGCTCCCAATATGTACTCACTGCCGGGCAGCTCCAGGCCAGGTGTAGCATATCCGCCAGCGGCGCATGACATCTATCTCATCTGTCTGAGTCTCGTAGCAGGTGTCGATGCATTTTAACCGGCGTATAGTGCAGTCTATGTAAGTATTTATAATGAATTACTCACAACCTGCTGCTATCCGCTCAGTCTGCAAACAACAATACTCCCACTGGTCGTCTGTGAGTTCAAATCCTAGCTCTTCCCCCCCACCGTGTCCGGGACTGCGGGGCCTCCATCTCCCGTTATGTGTGGAGTGTACGGTACAGCAAGGAAACCAGCCTCTTAGGTGTCTCCTGCTGTAGGAGCATATGTAGCGGGCCAAATGTTTGTAGCTCCTCTGGTAAGGTTGAGTTCAGAGCCCGGATCCCCTGCTTAAGTCGTATGTACAAGAAAGTATCTAGTGGAGTGTGTTCCGAGTCCCGGAATATGCTCTCCGAGGTTCGGAATTGTCCATTATCATATAGGTAATCCCAGGTGGCAAGGGATGTTCGCGTTTCCTGTAACAGTGGCATGTTTGGGGGTATACCAGTGGTAAAAGCGGAGAGTAGAGCGTCGTGGCCGCCAGGAGATGTGCAATGCGCCTCCACGCAGTGATCGTGGCATGCACAATGTTCTGTGTGCGTTGGTTTTTCTTAGTTCGCCATAAGTTGGCAGGGTATGCTCAGACGTGAGTCCCTTGCTCACTTTGCCACTGGATTCCAGCAAGTCGGGCTAAAGACGGCGGAAATGCCAGAAACCGGTCCTCGGTAGCTTGTTTCCGGTCCAGGGAAGGCATGGCTTGGCAGTTCGGGCTGGACTGTTCCCATGAGGCACATGGTAAGACTGATTTGCATATGGCCATGTCTGAACTGGGGTGGCAGAGTGGGCTAAAGAACGGTGATGGATTAAACCCAGATCAGTTGACTGGGGGCGAGTGCTTGTATTGTCAACGCTCCGTCCATCATTTCCTTTGGATTTTCTGCGTTCACGGATCTTCAGATTAGTATACAGTACTCCCTCTATCGGGATCGGGCGTACAAGCCAGTGTTCAGCTGATAACTGCGGCATATGTTTGGGCTGTCGTATCCAGAAATATAAGTAATGTGCTTGAGTGCTTATATAATACAATTCAAAATCTGGAACCCCAAAGCCACCTGAGGCGTAAGGTCTTGTCAAGACAGTCCACTGGAGTCTAGCCTGCTTCCCTCCCAGTCTGATCAACTCGGTTTTGAGTAGCTTGAAAAATTGCCGACCCCGGATAATACGGGATGTTTAAAAACGGGTAGAGCAATTGAGGGAGTATCACCATTTTAATCAATGATGCGCGCCCAGCCAGGGAGAGTGAGAGTTTTATCCAACGAGTCACATTATCAGTAATGCGGGATAGTGCCGCCCCATAGTTGAGCCGCATGAGCTCCTCCTTATTCCGGGTGATGCTGATCCCCAAGTAGCGCAGTTCGTCTTCACACCACTCTAGCGATAGTCTAGGGGAAAGCGCTCTACAGAATCCGTCAACGGAAATAGGCATGATTTCCCCCAATTGATCTGGACTCCCGAAAGACCTCCAAAGACAATGAACTGCAGAAGGAGCTCATTTAAGTTATTCTGAGGGTCTCTTACGTACAAAGTAATATCATCCGCATACATGGATATCAATATTTGTCGCATATTGCATCGCAACGCCATGTCATTGTGCTGCTGTCTCATCCGTGCCGCCAGTGGTTTGGTTGCCAAGGCAAAAAGTAGAGGAGACAGGGGCAACCTTGACGGGTGCCTCGAGTGATCCGGAATTTTGGGGACATATGCCCATTAATGAGAACCTTGGCCCCTGGTTGGTGGTACAAAAGCCGTATCCATGATAGAAAAAGCGGGAGGAAGCCCATCCGGAGCATAATCCCAAATATATAGTTCCATTCGATAGAATCGAAGGCCTTAGTGGCATCAAGAAAGATTGCTGCCAAGGGCAAGTCTGGGGAGAAGTTATTCAATATTGTAAAAAGGGTCCGCAGGTTGTGGGAGGTGGACCTTCCCGGGACAAACCCGGACTGATCCGGTAAAACTAAGTGTTCCAGTAGCAAACTCAGTCGATTAGCAATAAGCTTTGCCAGAATTTTGGCATCGCAGTTGAGGAGGGAAAGTGGTCGGTAGGACCCGCACAGGTGAGGTGGTTTCTCAGGCTTCAATAGTGAAACAATGAGCGCTTCTCTCATGGAAGGAGGGAGGATGCCAACCTCCAAAGATTCCTCATACACTTCACGTAGGATTGGGGCCATCAGGTCTATGTACTTTTTGTAGAATTCTATCGGGATGCCATCTAATCCGGTGGCTTTCCCAGATTGCATAGCCATGATGGCCTCTCGGACCTCGTCCAGCTCAAATGGAGCGCATAGGAATTCCCGGTGTACATCGCTTAGCCAGCCCAGAGTGACATCTCCAAGGTAGGAGTCTAGATCTAGATCTCGTCCCCCAGTACTTGTATATAGAGTGCGATAGTGACAGGTGAATTCCTCTAGTATGTTAACAGTGTCCCAGCAACGCGTTCCGTCTGACTTCTCCAATTCTATTACGTAGTTGGAGTGCTGTGGCCGCTTGATCGTATCCGCTAATGCTTTGCCCGGGCGCTCTCCCTCTCCATACCTACGTGCTATCCAGTGTTTCCCCCTGAAGCGCGTTTCCCTGTTTGCCTCTGCCATGTATTCAGTCAATGTCGCCCTGAATTTGCTCTGTGTGTCCCCGTGTGGGTGAAGTGACAACATTGCCCCTAGCGCTCGGAGTTCCTTGTCAAGTTTACAAAGTGAGGTAGTAATGCTCTTCAATACTCTGCTCCCTTAGGTATGCAAACCCCCCTAATTGTGACTTTGAATACCTCCCATATGGTCTCCACACTCTGCACCGATCCCCTATTTCTTTCAAAGAACTCTTGAATCTCATCCCCCAGTTCTTTCCGGAAAAGCTCATCTAGAAGAATGCGTGTATTAAGCCGCCATGAGCCGCTTGGGGGCCCACAATTCACAGAGGAGAGCGTGATCCTGACAGGTGCATGGTCGGAGTATGTTCTAGCTAAATGATGCACTTTACTAACCGCGGGCCCTAACCAGCGGGATATGAGCCAATAATCTAGTCGCGCCCCGGAGGCGGTGTGTGCAGTGAAGTGCGTACCTTCACGTTGCTGAGGGTGGACATGTCTCCACGCACCTATCAAGCTGTTATCTACAATAATGTCTTGTAGTGCCATGCTAGTTCTAGTGCGAGAATGCGGTGCAGGGTTGGAGCTATCCGCGCCAGGAGCATAGGTAACATTAAAGTCTCCATCCCATATGATGTGATTTGAGCCTATTCCTCTTATCGTCTCCCATAAAGAAATAAACAACTCCGGGGCATCTATATTGGGACCATAACAGCACACCAAGGTCACTGAGTCCAATCCCAGCCGCCCCCAAGCAAGGCAATACCTCCCCTTGTCATCACTGGAGGTTCCGACAACCTGAAAGGGTAAATTTTTCTTAATTAATATGGCAGTCCCTCTAGCATAGGTGGAATATGATGAAAAAACCCTGTGCGTCGCCCATCGAGATGCAAACGTGGAGGTTCTCAGGGGTGTAAGATGGGTTTCTTGCAGCATCGCTATATGTATCTGGTGACTATCTAAATAAGCTATAATCTGTCTCTTCTTCCGCGGATGTCTCAGCCCCCTGACGTTCCATGTAACAACGTTTAGTGGTCTCTTCAGAAGTCACCAAATGTACAACTTAGAAAATGTACAGTACATAGCCGTATAGTGTTGTGTAGACCAAATGGAAAGCAGTGCCAGCAGCTGCAACCACTATCTGCATAGCAACTGTGTATGCTGTAGACTCGAAGTGTAGGACAATAAGCCTTCCCATACTACTCCCTCCCCGTTCAAACCCCTCACCCACCCTACCCTCCCACTGAAGCAACCCCAACATGCCAGCATCATATACCTGCACCCCCACTCTCCACCCAACAAGAAAAACAACATCATAGTCCCCACTAACCACGTGTAGTGGACCAAATTGGGGTTCTTCCCTACAGGGGCCATTCTAGGCGGCGACACAACTACCCCCCGCCTGCACAGCCCAGCAGCTGAAGCCGCCGCTCATTCAGGCATGGGGTGCCCGGCGAGAAGTTATGCGGCACAACATGGCATAGTGGTCTATGAAGATATATTCCTCACATCAGAGCTACCTCTCAACAGGCAGAGCAAATAGTTCAAACCAACACATTTTGTTACCAAAGTTCACGACTCACAGAAGGGCCCCCTACTGCGGGTCAGCGTCTAGATCTTCCAACGAGGATCTCCGGGGATCGTCAGCTGCGACACCACCTTTGTTCGCTTTTTTCAGCTGTTTAAGGAAGTCCTCCACTTGTTGCGGCTTCGTAAAGAATCTCTGCTTTCCCTGGTGCGTAACCCGCAGCCGTGCCGGGTATAAGAGTGCATAGTCAATCTGGGCTTTGCGTAGCTTGCTCTTGATGTCTATAAATTTCCGCCTCTCTTCTTGGACCATGGGCGTGAAGTCAGGATAAAAGGAGAAGGAGTTACCTTCATAAGACAATGCTTGTTTGCTTCGCGCTGCTCTCAATGCCACATCCCAGTCCCTATAATTTAGGAGTCTCGCTATTATGGGTCTCGGGGTAGCTCCAGGTTGAGGGCGAGGGCACAACGATCTGTGGGCACGCTCAACGATAAATTGAGTGGAAAAGGCTTCAGAGCCTATCGCAGACAAAAGCATTTTCTCCACATAGTCTTCCATTCGCCCAGTATTGGTCGTTTCCGGTATACCTAAAATGCGAACGTTGTTGCGCCGACTGCGCGCTTCTAAATCTTCGTTCTTCGCTGCGATAACCCTCAATAAGCTAACCATGCAAGCCAGCTGAGAAGTGTGGCGAGCGCTCGTGTCTTCCGAATCCGAGATGCGCCGCTCAGTATCCTTGATTCTCTCATCGTGGCCATCTAGCTTGTGAGCAATAGCGTCCATGCGTGATGAAATCCGGTCTACTTTATCCACTATGGTTGCAAATTCCTGGCGCACTTCTCGGAGGATGTCCTGCACATCAGTGGTTTGGGATGCCGCGGCATCGCGAGCTCCACTGTTCCCAGCTTGTTCCTGATCATCCTGCCCAGTGCGGGTTACTTTTTTGGCGGCGTCAAAGTTAAGCTCCGGCTGTCTCGTGTCAGGTTTACCCATTGCGCCGATGCTCTCCCAGGTGCGACCCTTGCTATGCTCTGCAGGTTATTTGCCCCGTCAGTTGGGTCAATGGGGCTGTCAAATGGCGCGCAGTGGTAAAACAAAGGGGCAGCAATGAGCACATGTCTGCCCCGGTGGTGTTTCAAGTAGGCTCCCCTCGCCTGATTAATGGCTCTTCGGTTCTAGCAGCCTTGCGTAGATCCCTCAGCAGCACAGGGTCACTCAGAGAGAGCAATAGTGTCTGACGTTCCCGCGGCGATGTGCACAGAGTGGAGGCCTTCTTACGCGAGTGCCAGAGACTCGGGCCTGCCCTGTACCCAATTGCACAACAATGCCCTCAGCTCGTATTCCAGATCACTAGGCGTGTGAGACCATCTACGCCATGCTCATCACGGCTCTCGCCACCGCGAGCACTGCCAAAGAGGAGCCGGTAGCGCGCCGGTCCCAGGTCCACCCCTGCGCCAACACGGAGCACCTCTTGCTGATGCCACAGCCCACTCAGGCAATTAGTGAGGCCCCAGGGCGAGCAGCCCCAGCTCCGAGCGCAGTCCGACAGCCGCCCACCTGGGGGATGTGTTGTGCAGCGGGGGCGGTAAGTGTCCCGTGCTTCCCGGAACAGCGAGGTAGCACCGCAAGGGCCGCACACACACCGAGACCAGGGCCCAGAAATCGCGGCAGTTGTATCCGGGTCGAGCACTCACCGCCACGTCGTAGGTTCTTTCCTCCACATCCCGGGACTTGCCTGGGGACTCCGCCAGTAGCGATGAAGCCACCGGGGGGGAAACCAGGTCTCTCCGTTGCCGCTTCTACGGCGCTCAGTCTGCGCGGCCTAGATGTCTCTCCTGCGGCCCCGGGCTGGAGTAGTTGCAGGGGCCAGCACTCAGCTTCCAGCAGTACGCCGGGCTATCGGGCCAGCTTCAGCAGCGGACTATGAAGGCAGGAGGCGGCTATTAAGCAAGATACTCGCCATGTAGCTGAAGGGGAGGCAGTTCTTGCGATCGGGCGTCTCGTATGTTGCCTTTGATGCCAATAAAGGATAATTGAGAGGATTATTGTCGCCGGGCGGCAGGAGCCACACTAACTTGCGGCCATTTGCAAGTGTGCCACCTAGCACCCCCCTCAATGTTTGTTCTTTGACTTACTCGAAGATTTGAAGTACGAAGACGAGAGACCTTGGGATCAACTCCTGCAGCCTCTGGGCCAATAATGTGACTTGAATATCTTGAAATGAGGAGTCCTGTGATGCTTGGCGATGTAGAGTTTCCCTTCCCGGTCTCTTATAGTCTTCAGGTTCATCGACACGCAGTAACTGCAGGCCTTGGAGTTGTGAGCCCAGGCTTCAAAGGCAAACCTGATAGGGATCAATCACAGACATTTGCTTGCAGAGGTGATGTTTCCCTTGCACACTAACTTTTGTGAGTTAAAGGGTCTCAGCGAGAAGCAGCAGCTCTTGGATCCATGTCTGGTGGCACAGAAAGAAATTGACTGACAGCTCACAGGAGTGGTGCCTATATAGGAACCGCACATATCTGGTGCAGAACGGCAACAGTGTGGAGCGTACTGCACCACCTTCTGGCCCTAGACACTGCTGAAAAGTTTCTGAATCCAGTATGACACCTGAGGAACAAGAAGAATGCAGGATACTACTGAGCCCAGAAGTGATGATATTTGCCAGGCCATCTCCATAAGAGCTTCTAACGTTTCAGATGGATAGAAGATAACTTCTCCTCGGAAGTCTTGCGGATGTAAAAATCCATATTTGTAAAGCGCAAACTACTCACCCTTAGGGGTCTCAAGGCACTTGTGTGTCTAGGGTATTTCCAGAGAATGGTCGAACTGAACTCGGACAACTGCAGTCTTGGAGTCATTGACGCAGACTCAAGAGCTAAAGGACAAAGTGTTCTGTTTAAGTGATGTTGGGCCTTTTGAGATGATGATTATTTTAAAAGCCTACTGTCCAAGTTGGGATAAACAAAAATGTTCATCTTCCCACTGTGCAAAGGGACTAATGTCATGCACTTTGAAAATGTTCAAGTTGTTGGCTTGATACTGAAATGAAGACTTTGTATTAGGAGTGCATACTGCCCACCAGAAATCATCAATGTTTCTGTATCCTGGGGGCAGTCTAAGCAGGCATTTTGAAGATCTATGGCACATACAATCTCCTTGATGGAAGTGGGGGCATATTTTACGTAATGCCAACATGCACAACTTCTTTCTTCACATATTTGTTCACTGACCACAGATTGCAAACTGGAAGATATTTGCTTTGGTCCCTTGTTTCAACCCAGAACGTAACTAGGGTAAACTCTCTTTCTTTTTTAAATGAGGGACCAGCGCACTGCCTTTTTGATCAGCAGGATGCAGACTTCCAGTTGAAGTAACTCTTGATGGCACTGAGCTGTTTTATGTGGAGAGATGGATGGTAGAGCTAAACTTCAGGGGGAGGAAGGACATCCTGTCTGATGTTAAGCATTTAACATGTCTTTCTTAGGTGCAAGGAAGCAGAGGACTCAGACGCATGGAGAATGGACCAGCATTTTCCCAGGCAAGTACTCTTCACATTCCTGTACTCCTTTTTCTCAAGGTCAACAGCTTTGAGTATCTTCAATTCAGCTTTTCAATGCTTTCACCCTCCACACGGGCTCCAAACAGAATGGTTCCAACAAAAAGAGCAGGTTTATAATTCTCTATGTGCCTTCAGTATCAAAAAGGTACGAGGAAGCCATGATGAGCAACGAAGAGCCAGACATTGACAGAATCCATTGGCAGCTATATCAGCTCAGTGAGCAGCAGCATTTCAAATTTGGTGTGAGACTGTCATGATCCCCTCTGGAAAACAACTCAGAAAAATCCTGACAGTCTTTACAAGGTAGTGTCTTCCAGAAATGCTGGAAGGTCTTCCAGAGGGATTCAGCATAATGCCAGAGTAGGACAGCAGCAAGCATGGTCTTCATGGCAGTTGCTAATGTTCCAGAGAAATCTTTTGCTACCGTGTCCATTTTTTTACTCTCCTTTTGACGAGGTACTGTTGCCTGCGGTGAAGGATCTGCATGCCTCAAACATCTTGGTTAAGTGGCTTGTATTTTTTCTGCAAGTGCGCTAGACTGCACTTTGCTGTAGCTGGAGTAAGGACCGCTGTGCTGCAGGGTCTAATAGACCTAGAACCAAATAAAGCAATAATCAGAAGAATGGTGGGGAAGGGTCTCAAAGATCACTGAAGCCTTGAGGTGGAGGTGATGGTCAGAGTATGTTAAGATTAGCAGCAGCTCTTACAAATACTCTGTTGAAAGCTGTGATGTTATCTCATATCTGGAGGTGAACTGGACTTGGAGAATACTGCCGCACTGAAGAGAATATGAAGAGTATGTATGACGAGGAGATCTAGAGCAACGTGTTGGTCTTGATCGATGAGTAGATCATGAACAGAGCAATCTTGAACGCTGATGAAGAGAGCAGTGACGGTTTTGAGGACCTTGACGAGCTAGGACACCTGAATGCAGATAAAGGTCCCTCGGTATACAGATAGTAGCAGCAAAGCAGGCTGGGGAGGCAGAAGAGATTTAGGACATACCGTTGGTATAGGCTTCAGTTTGATTGAGCAGGCGCAAGAACCTGGGAGACCTTCTGCACTGCAGACAGAGATTTATGAGCAGTGGCAAAGAATATATTCAAGACTGGTGGGGTTCCAATATATGCTAGAATAGTGTAGTCTGGTGAACACAGTACTCTCCTTTTCTACATCTTGTTACCCACTCCATAGATAGACAGAAGGATCTGCATAATAATGTATCCCTCGGCATCTAGCATGGAGCCTCTTTTTATTTTTTTATAAATCATTTTATTGAAGAAACAACTGACAAAAAAACTAAAAGAAAACATCAGGTGACATTTGAACTGTGCAAAGTTACATCAGTACATTCCAGACATCAAAAGGAAATAATACAGGATAGAAAAAATGTATCAAGGTGACTCGCGCATCTCCACATCTTCTGGGCGTATCGGGGGCTCGCAAACATCCCCACGGTAGTGGTTCCATGCCTCCCACACCTTCCCCCACTTCTCGGGACACCCCCTAGCCACATACACTGAGCGTGCTCTAAACATACACCAATCTAAGTCTTCCACCCACTTTTCTATCCGGGGCGCCTGGCTTGCTCCCCACAACTGAGCAATGTTACGCTTTGCTATCATCCATGCCAATGCCACTCACTGCTTCCTATTATTCAGGTCTGTGGGCTCCCAAACATTCAGGATACACCTACGGGCCTCCAGCCTTATCAGGATCCTCCAGTTACGGATCTTAATGCTGAACAGATGCATCCGCTTTTGCTTACTTCCATGGACTCTTCTTGTGTGGTGTCTTGGGATACAGTGAAAGGAGCCATGGTGGAGGCGGCATACTTCTTAATGCCCCTCAAATCTTCCACACACTGCTTTACACGTGCACTGGACTGCCTGCATCCCACATACCCTGATCTTTTCCCTCTCCCTGAAAGTCCTTCTGGATATATTTTGTCAAAATAGGCAGGGTTGTGCAGACGATTGGAAATGTGAAGGCAAACAACACTGACAGCTTGAGTGTCCGTCTAGGCCTTCTTTTGCTCACAAGGAGCACACATCATAAAAAAGGATATCATTTTGTGAAGAAAAACAAAATATTTTCATCAGAAAACAGAAAACGTATAATCTTGAACTATAGAAACATCAAGTTAAAATGCTTATTAGAGGTTTGGAAAGATCTCCAAGACAAAAATCTGTCTCCGATTGCTATCACCAGGGCCGAAAAAGCTAGCTCACCTGCCCCTTGGCATGATCGAATTCTGGTGGTATGCTATTCATTACAAAAGCAGTGGGTGCGTTTTGTAGTATTTCAGGCTTTAGCCTATTAAGCTTCAGTGTCCATTTTTCCTGCTGTCCTTCTATTACAAGGTTTGTGAACGAACTGTCTTGTAACTGTTATTTTTTTAAACAAACAGCCTAAAATTTGGCAATCTACTTTTTGTAATTTAAAAGATAACTGGCTTTTCAAAATAAAAGCATATTATATATAATTTTGTAAAAAGGGCCTTGTAATCCTGCATGTAGATTGGACAGTTCAGTACTGGTCTGACTACAACCTACATCCTGAGGATCCTTTGTGAGATGATAATTTCTTATAGGAGGCTTTGGCAAATACTCGAGGATAAAAAACCCAAAGAGCCCTGTTTGTAAATCGCTTCTCAAATCTATTTGCTTTTTTGATATTAAAGATCTGGCATGTCCCTTTAAAACAACATGGAAACATAACAAATACATTACTTGAGAGGTTTTAGAAAAAACATTGTTGAGGAAACTATTTTACAGCTTCAGAGAAACTTTTTTTTGTTTTGTTAGTCTGTCATGATGACCCAGGGTGAACAGTCTAAGCTTCTTGTTGGCCTTTGAATCAATGAGCAGTGTTGGGAGAAGAGGGCAAAGGAAAATGCTACTTACCCAGTATGCATCTGTTCTTGGCATGTAAAGCTGTAGATTCACATGCTTTGCATAAGCCTGTCATCTAGTGTTGGGTCCGGATGTTTGCACTTTGTTTTTCTTCGAAGAAGTTTTTTACAGTCACGAGATAGGTGACTCCTCCTTTCGATATTAGTGTGCATGGGCATCGACTCCATTGTTAGATTGTTTTCCCGCAGAGGGTGAGAATGGAATTAGTAAGATTAGAACAGAGATGTCCAGGTGTATCAATCTAAGTAAGATATTAATGCAACAGTATAGGTACCCAGGGAGGCGGGTGGACGCATGTGAATCTGTTCATGTGAGCTGTAGATTTACATGCTTTGCGTAGACTATACAGCAGTAATTTCCCAAAAGCAGTGGGTAACCTGTAGCTGTTGCAGTGGTCTCAAATGGTGTACGCAGAACTGCCTGGCCTACATTAGCTTGTTGTCTTGCTAACACATCTACACAATAATGTTTTGTGAATATGTGAGGAGTAGACCATGTTGCAGCTTTGCCGATGTCAGCTATGGGGATGTTTCCTAAGAAAGCCACCAGTTTGCGAGTGGAATGGGCTCTAGGGGGAACTATTAAAGTTATTTTCCCTTTTGCATAGCATGTATGAATACAATGGCCTATCCACCTCGCAATACCTGAATTTGAAATGGGATTGCCTTTATGTGGTGGAGCAAAAGCAACGAGATTGTTTAGTCTTACAAAAAGGTTTTGTCCTTTCTATGTAATAGAGTAATGCTCTTTTCACATCTAATGTGTGTAAGGGTCGTTCTGCCACTGAATCTGGTTAAGGAAAGAACACAGGCAACTCAACAGATTGGTTGATGTGGAAGGCAAATACTACTTTGGATAAGATTTTAGGGTTCGTACGAAGAACAACTTTGTTTGTGTATTTGTAAAAATGGTTCTTCTATGGTTAGCGCCTGAAGCTCACCCACTCTCCTAAGTAATAGCAATGAGGAAAGCCACTTTCCAAATGAGAAATTGTAATTCACATTTATGCAATGGCTAAAATGGTGGACCCATCAATCTGGTGAGAACAATATTAAGATTCCACACTGGGGCAGGTGGAATTCTAGGGGGGAATAACTCTCGAGGCTTTCCACAAAGGCCTTAATAACAGGCACTCTGAAAAGAGACAGATGTTGTCTGTTTTGAAAGTAAGCAGCTATTGCAACAAGATGTAAGCGTATGGATTTGAGCATTGAAAATGCAGTAAATAGCAAGGAAAATGCTACTTCCTAGTATGCATCTGTTCTTGGCATGTAGAGCTGCAGATTCATACACTATGCATAGATTGCCATCTGGTGTTGGGCCCAGATGTTTGCAGTTTGTTATTGTCTTGGAACAAGTCTTTGGAAGTCACAAGATAGGTGACTCCTCCTTTGGACAACAGTGCGCATGGGCATCGACTCCATCTTCGGATAGTTTTTTCGCCAAGAAGGGAAATGATTGAGTTTTGTGAAAAACAGAAAGATGTCTATGTATGTTGTATCCAATTAAGAGAATACTGGAACAGATAAAGGTAGCTAGGGAGGCGGGTGGGCGTGTGTGAATCTGCAGCTCTACATGCGAAGAACAGATGCATACCGTTAAGTAGCATTTTCCGTTCGAGGCATATGGGCTGCAGACCACACACTATTGCATAGATTGTACGGCAGTTTCTCCCTTAGCGAAGACCACCCGTATCTGTTGCAGTAGTTTGAAATAATGTTTTGAGTACAGCCTGGCCCACACTTGCTTGTTGTTTTGCCTGCACATCTACACAGTAGTGTTTTGTAAATGTGTGAGGAGTATACCATGTAGCTGCTCTACAGATGTCATCTAATGGTATATTTCCTAGGAATGCCATAGATGCCCCTAATTTACGGGTAGATTGAGCCCTAGGGGGAATGGATAGAGTGCGTTTTGCTTTTTGGTAACAAATTTGAATGCACTTAACAATCCATCTTGCAATGCCCGATTTTGAAATAGGATTCAGGCAGGGTTTAGAGCCAGAATAAGCACTATAGATCAGGTCTTAAGGTTCTGTTGCTTGTGTTGGAAGTATGTAAATATAAGAAAGGGCCTTTATGTAGCCTTCGTAGACCTCAGGGCTGAGTTTGATCTTATCCCCTGAAATCTGTTGTGGAAAACACTCAGCCGCCTAGGACTACCAGCAAACCTTTTAGAACAGTTTATGAAGTTACACGAAAATAATTAAGGTTAGGTGGGGCCCGGGCGGCGAACTAATAAGGCAAACACCCATAAAGAGGGGAGTTCGCCAAGGCTGCGTGTTGGCGCCTACATTATTTTCTTTATTCATCAACGAGATTCGATCTTTTTTGGACGGCTGCAAAAATGATGCACCAAAATTGATGGGAGAAAGAATACCAGCCCTGCTTTTCGCGGACGACACCATACTTATATCGCAAACACCTAAGGGACTGCAATGTCTACTAAATACATTCCAAACATATTGTAGCGAAAAAGGCCTTGAGATCAATACAAATAAGACGAAGTATATGGCTATAAACCCTCATAAAACTTTAAGGGAAAATATGGTTTTAAACTGACAAAAATTAGAACATGCTAAGAATTTGAGCTAATTGGGTGTTTCCCTGGATTCCAAATTATCTTGGAAAACCCAAATAGAAAAAAGTAAAATGATACTATCGCAAAACATGTTACCGATTATGAAAAGGCATGGCAGATTATAAGGATGGATTAAAAGAAATAATGGATTTGGATAACAACAATAGTATCACATGGCTCAACCACGTTTGTAATTGGTTAAAAAAGATCGGTCTGTCACACTTTTGGGATGATCCGTCAACATTAACTCAAAATTCAAAAAAGATGTTAAAGCTATCATTCTGGGCATACATGGAACATAGTAGGTCAAGTGAAAGAGTGAAAGGATCTTTAACAAGCAAGTTCCACATGTTTAAAGATAGTGCTTGCTTTGAATGCTTTTTAGATGAAGTATACCCACCACTTGCTAAAACACTATATATGAAGTATAGATATGGAGTTTTGATAACAAATACAAGTGTAGCAAGGTGGTCAAATGACAGTAATGATCTATGCACTTTATGCTCAGGTAAAGCTAAAGAAGATGATTTGCATATTCTGTTCTTTTGTTCCGCTTATGCAGTCCCTAGAAAAAGATGGATTAGACCACTCTGTTTAAATATAGGTGTGAGATCGCATAGAGAAGCCGAAAGGATCTTAAAGACCGATACTAGTCAGGTCATTATTTTTTGTATTAGTAGGTTCCTGTTAGCTATAAATTTTATAAGAGCCAAAGTAGGTCTGAAATTGTAGTGAAGTGTTGTTTGAGATGTAAGAGCTGCACTAGGAAATGATAATGCTAATTGTTTAACTAATGAATATAAGATGTGTATATATATATAAATAGTTGATCATTATTAACGCTGGATCGTTTAGAACAATCATGGACTCAATTCCGAATGTTATATGTTTTTATTTGTTATATAATGCCTTTTTAATTATTTATATAAGGTTTTTAATGTAATGACAAATGCCCCCACAGCTGTTCCCTTGTAACAGCCACTGGACTGCACTTACCTCACTTGGTACTCTGTAACAACGTCAATTAATGTTTTTATGTATTAGCATTTTTTTTTAATGCATCTTTTAGGGTGCTAAATAGGACTAACACGTTAGTATTTTAATTTACAGTGAGATCCACTTTTATGAGTGGATGGGACGTGTGAGGGGGGGCGTCGGGACGTTCATCAAGTTTTTTTTCTTTCTTTCTTTTTATCTATACTGTAAAGATTTTAAGTAATCATGCAGTTTATTAATAAAAAATTGGTACTAATGTATCGAAATAAAGAATATGAAATGAAATAGGATTTCCTTTATGTGGAGGAGAAAAGGACACAAACAGTTGTTTAGTTTTACGAAATGGTTTCGTCCTATCAATGTAGTAGAGAAGCGCTCTTTTTACATCTAATGTATGTAGAGCTCTTTCTGCAACTGTTTGCGGTTGGGGAAAAAATACTGGCAACTCAATGGATTGGTTGAGGTGGAAAGGTGAAATCACCTTTGGCAGAAACTTTGGATTTGTTTTAAGAACCACTTTATTGTGATGAAGTTGTATAAATGGTTCTTGAATTGTTAATGCTTGGATCTCACTTACTCTTTCTTCTAAGTGAGGTAACAGCTACTAAAAAAGCAACTTTCCATGTAAGGAACTGTAATTCACACTTATGTAATGGTTAGAAAGGAGGACCCATAAGCCTTGTAAGAACAATATTTAAATTCCACACTGGAGAGGGTGGTATTCTGGGAGGAATTATTCTTTTGAGTCCTTCCAAAAACGCTTAGATTGCAGGGACTCTAAACAATGACAAATGTTGTCTGTTTTGAAGATATGCTGCTATAGCAGCAAGATGTAACCGGATGGAGGAGAACGCCAAGTTCGATCTTTGCAGATGTAACAGGTACCATATGATGTTTTGTATGGAAACATCTAAGGGGTTGATGTTATTTCTGCAATATACAACAAACCGTTTCCAGTTTGCTGCATAACATGCTCTAGTGGTGGGGCGTCTTGCTTCTTTTATGACATTCATGCAATCAGGTGGTAAATTTAGATATCCAAATTCTAAGACCTCAGGAGCCAAATCGCTAGATTGAGCTGCATTGGGTCTGGATGCATAATCTATCCATGGTGCTGTGTTAGTAGATGTGGGGAGAGTTTTAGTTTGTGATGTGGTACTACTGAGAGCTCTAGTAGCGTGGTGTAAAAGGGTTGTCTTGCCCACTGTGGCCGTTCGAGCGGATTGTCGAATAAACTCACGGACAACGGTGTTCTGGGTAGTGAGGGTTTTATTGTTTTATATAGCCGTCTCTTCTGGACCGGCACTCTGTAAAAGGGTAGCGGGTTTTCAGTGTCTTCTGCCGCTTGTTTTGCAGTTCCAAACCACCGATGCTCCCAGGGGTCTCCTGGGAGTTGTAGGTCTTGCTTCTGCCGTCTCGACTCCCGTCAGTTACGCCGCCCAGAAGAAAAGAAACCAATATTTAGGCACAGGATATGCTGGTTGTGTAGGGTAGGGGAGTGAGGGACCACACGTGCTCTCAAAAATATAATGTGACGATAAAGTGCAGGGTGGGGTTTTGGGTGCACCGAGGGTCGGGTGTTCCGTCTCACCGTGGTTTTCCCCACTTACGTCCCACCCACCCCGTGAACCTTGACTGTACCTGCTCGAGCCACACTTCGTGGGAAGTGTGGCTGGGCGATGCGCCTTCCCGTTGGCCTCCCGGCTTGTCGCGGTCGTCGCCGTTCCTCCTCCCTTCTGCTCCTCGGGTCGGTAGGTCTCGGTCCTCCTCCTTCCTTGCCTCCGTCCTCCGCTGTTCCTCTCCTGCCTCCTCCTGCCGATGGTATACGCTCTCCTCTCCGTCCTCCTCCGCTGTCCTCCTGCCTCATCCTGCCGATGGTATACGCTCTCCTCTCCCGTCCTCTTCCGCTGTCCTCCTGCCTCCTCCTGCTGATGATCTACGCTCCCCTCTCTTGATTCTCCTTCCTCCGTCCGCCAGTCTGCTCCTTCCTCACGCCACCACTCTCCACTCCCTCCAGGTGTAACACACACCTGAGTGTGTTCTGGGCGTTGTTTTACCTCCGGCTGGTGGGCGGGACCAGGGTCCAGCTCAGCCCAGTTAAAGTAACACGGCTCCTCCGGTTCCAGTGCAGGGTTGTACGAGTCGTCGGCCGTCTTCCAGGCGCTGGTATGCTGTGCAAAAAGAGGGGACACAGGTGAAGGTAAACCAGGAGGGCCCGAGTCCGGGTCCTCCTCGTCACACCCACGTTGGTGCTATGAGAATCAATGTGAGAGAATGTTGCTGTAGCTTGCGTACCACTACTGGAATTAGTGGGAGAGGTGGAAAAGCGTACGCAAATTTGTTTGACAAGTTCATCCATACCGCATTGCCTTTGGATAATGGGTGTGGGCATCTGGCGGCGAAGCTTGGGCAGTTGTGGTTTGTAGCAAAAAGATCTATCTCTGGTTGACCCCACTTTTGAAAAAATGTTTGAAGAACTTGATGATGAAGTTCCCATTCGTGTATCTGTTGTCTCTGACGACTTAACAGACCTGCAACTTGATTGTGAACTCCTGGTAGATGCTCTGCTAATAGAAAAATGTTCTGAGGAATGGCCCACCTCCATATGCTCCGAGCCAGCTGGGAGAGCTGTAGGGAGTGTGTTCCTCCTTGTTCTTGAATGTAGTACATTGCTGTCATATTGTCTGTCCGGACTAGTACAGCTTTGTTTGATAGGTAATGCTGAAACAATTTTCGAGCTAGAAAAATCGCAAGTAACTCCAGATGATTTATGTGGAGTAGTTTTTGTTGCATTGTCCATGTACCCTGTACTGTGCGTCTTTGTAAAAGGGGCTCCCCATCCTGTGAGAGATGCGGCTGTGGTTAGCACCATTTGCGGAACAGGCTCTATGAACGGCCGGCCCTTGGTTTTTGGTGTTCCACCATTTGCAGAGAACGATATGTCCGGTCGTCTACCACCACCAGATCTGTTATTTGTTGCTGAGCCTGATTCCACTGACTTGCCAAGCACTCTTGTATGGGGCGCATTTGTAGTGTTGCATATGGCTCTATGAAAATGCAAGATGCCATCATTCCTATTAGCTGCATGAACACTCAAGCTGGTAGTGAGTGTTGTGGCTGGAATCTTTTGATAAGATCCTGCATACTTTGTATTCTTGTTGGGGTACGCTATTGCCTTGGAGGTATCTATTGTAGCACCTAGATACTGCTGAGACAGGGACGCTTGGAGATGTGACTTCTTTTGATTTACTGTGAATCCCAGTTTGTGTAACAGGCATATCGTTTGATGCGTGTGCTGTACACATTGGTTGTTTGACTTGGATTTTATTAACCAGTCTTCCAGATATGGGAAGACATGAATGTTGTCCCTTCTTAAGTGTGCAGCTACTACTGCTAGACACTTTGTGAACACTCGGGGTGCTGTAGTTACTCCAAAGGGGAGTACCTCGAATTGGTAGTGTTGACCTTCTAGAATGAACCGTAGGTACTTTGTGCGATTGATGGTTGGGAATGTGGAAGAAGGCGTCCTTGAGATCTAATGTGGCAAGGAAGTCGCCCTTTTTTAGCAAAGGTAGAACCTGTTGTAGTGTGACCATATGAAAGTGGTCTGATTGTATGTACAGGTTTAGGGGTCTTAGATCTAAAATAGGTCTGAGGGACCTGTCCTTTTTGGGTATGAGAAAGTATAGAAAATAAACTCCTGTGTTTTGATGTTGTTTTGGGACTGGTTCTATTGCATTCTTTTGCAGTAGAGATGCCACCTCTTGTCTTCGCATGAGGTGTTCTTGTGACATGGGACGCTGCCTGGGTGGTATTGTTGGAGGAGTGGAAGTGAGCTCCAGACAATAACATGATTGAATTATTTGGCTTACCCACCTGTCTGTGGTGATGGAGTTCCAGACAGGTAGGAACTGTTGTAACCTCCCCCCCCCCCCCCCGACAGGAGTGGAATGGTCTGGGGGATGGAAGGGAAGTCACTGTTTGGGAGTAGAGGCGTTGCGATTGTTGTTTCCTCTACCTCTGCCCTTATTGTTGTTTCCTCTATACCCTCCTCTATAATATCCCTTACTGGGCGAGGTTTGGTTTGGCGCTTTATAAGAAGAGGAGGTATTGTCGGTTTGAAAACCCTTAGAGGCGCCCCTATATGAGGAGCGAGAAAAGGAAGGTCTATGAGTTTGCGTTTGTAAAGCTCCCATGAATTTTGCCGTGCCTGTATCCTTCTTCATCTTCTCTAGTGCACTATCGACTGATGGACCGAAAAGATGTTGTTGGTCAAATGGCTGGTTTAAGATACTGGCTTGTACTTCTGGTCTGAACCCAGAGATGCGTAGCCATGCATGTCTACACAACAATACCCCTGTATTTATTGCTCTAGAGGCTGTGTCTGCCGTGTCTAGTGCACATCGTATGGAGGTATTTGTAATAACCTTGCCTTCCTGTAGTAGGTCAGAAGCCCTGGTTTTATATTGTTCTGGCAAATGTTGCATGCGTGACTCACTCATCATAGTGAGCTCTATCGTATCTTTCTAACAAAGCTTGTGTGTTAGCAATCCTCCAGACATTGGCTGCTTGTGAAATGATGCGTTTTCCAGAAGTATCTAGAAGCTTAGACTCTTTGTCAGGGGGTGGAGCATCCCCTGTTGTCTGCGAGTTAGCTCTTTTTCTCGCATTTGACACTACTAGTGAGTCCAATGGCAACTGTTCTTTAATGTATGCTGGATCAGTAGTGCCGCTTTGTACTTCTTTTCTAGTCTGGGGTTCATTACCCTGGCTCTAACTGGGTCTTACCACTCCTCTAAGTATTGGAAGTGTGGTTGTGGTCTTATGCGACGACATTAGTGTATCCATTAGGAAGTCTTCTTCCACTGTATCTGTGTGTACGTCTACTCCATTGAAAGTGGCTGCTCTATGAATGAGCTGCGTAAACCCAATAGTGTCATCTGGGGGAGATGGTCTAGATGGGTATACATCGTCTTGTGGCAGGTCTGGTGCATTATAATCTTCCCATGGGTCACCTGATGACCCAGGAATATCATCTGGGTCATTTATTTTGTCTATGTGATGTCCACGCTCTACCTCTTGTGAGTAGCTATCCTCATCATCCTCATCTTGTGGTATAAGACTATGTGTACTAGATGGTGAATGTACAGGAGAAATATCTATTGGCATTTCTACTTCTGGTGAAGGAATCCTTATGGGGGAAGTTTGAGCAGGCTTTTTTAGAGGAACTGGCAGTGGTTTAGGATAGTCCATTTTCCTCTTCTCAGGCACTGAAGTGATATGTCCAGTCTTTGGATTAATATGAAGAGTCTTTTGCTTTGGGTCAGGTCTGAAAGCCTCTTCTACTGGAAAATCCCTTTTCGGCACCGATTTATCTGGTTTGGGGCCAAAATGCTTATCTTTAACAGTGTCTATTGTCTTTGGAGCAGGTTTTGGTTTCGGGTCCGAAGACTTTTTCTTAGGATCCGTGCTCTTTGGATCCAAAGTTTTTGTTCCCGGAGTACGTTTGGACTCATCTACCTTCGGAGTCGAAGTATGTTTTGGTACCGGAACCGCCTTCGGGTCCACTTTTTTCGGAACCGGGCATGTTTTTTGGTTCAGTAGCTTTGGGAACCTGTTTCGGTGCCGAACTTGCTTTTGGTTCGACCGCTTTCGGTACCGAAGGATGCTTTGGTGCCGGTGTTAATTTCGGCTTAAGGACCTTCTGCTTTTCGGGACCGACAGGCTGACTCGAGCCCGAGTCGACTGGAGACTCTTTATATTCTAAGGTTTTGGTCGGTGTGCACCTGGACCCGAAGGTGGAGGTGGAACTAAAGCCTGTCCCGGTATGGTGGGGTGAACAGGGTCGACGTCTGTACTCACGACCTGTTGACCAGCTGGAAGATAGTCATCTTCGGATCGATCCTTGGCTCCAGGAGCTGAATCCTCTGCTTCGGAAGCGATGTCTTCGTGCTGTTCTTCGATGTCTATTTCAATCGGAGCCTCGTCTATGATGAGGTCTGGTGTCGATGACGATGACTGTGCCATTTCTCTTCGTGCTCGACGGTCCCTGATGGTTTTCTTGGACCGGATTGAAGCACAGGCCTCACAGTCTTGACTCTCGTGCTCTGGAGATAAGCACAGATTGGAAACCTCATGAAGATCGGTGTGAGGGAATTGGTGTCCACAGCGAGGGCACTTCTTGAAGGGTGTTGTTTCCATGAGCCAAAGGCCCAATGGCGCAGTTGGGCCTTACGAACGCTGGAATCGAGAAGTGAAGCCTTTCTTCGACGCTGGTAACCAGAATCACTGTCGAAGACGATGCCGATGTTGTTATGATTGATTTATGAATTTGAAAAGAGATGGGTAACGGGACCGAACTATGAACACATCCGAGCCTGATGGCGGAAAAAAACAATCTGAAGATGGAGTCGATGCCCATGCGCACTACGATCAAAGGGAGGAGTCATCCAACAGACAAAGACTCTTCCAAGACAACAACAAAGTGTAATCATCCGGGCCCACCACCAGATGGTGATCTAATGCAATAGTGTGTGGCCTGCAGCCCATATGCCTCGAACATAGTGTTTTGAGTACAGCATGGCCCACACTAGCTTGTTGTTTTGCTTGCACATCTACACAATAGTGTTGTGTGAATGTGTGCGTGTATACCATGTAGCTGCTTTGCAGATATCTAAGGGAATGTTCCCTAAAAATGCCATGGAAGCCCGTATCTTGCGGGTAGAATGGGCTTTAGGGGGAATAGAAAGTGTACGTTTTGCTTCGCGATAGCAAATTTGTATACATTTGACAATCCACCTTGCAATTCCAGCCTTTGATATTGGATTGCCTTTATGTGGTGGTGAGAAGGATACAAAATTGTTATGCGAAAAAGTTTTGTTCTGTCAATATAGTAAAGACGTGCTCTTTTTACGTCTAGTGTATGAAGAGCTCTTTCTGCTACTGTTTGTGGTTGCGAGAAGAACACTGGCAACTCAAAAGATTGGTTGAGATGGAAGGGAGAAATAACTTTTAGGAAGGAATTTGGGATTGGTTCTGAGAACCACTTTGTTATGATGGAGTTGTAAAAATGGTTCTTGAATAGTTAGTGCCTGTAGCTCACTGACTGTTCTGAGAGATCTGATGGTCACAAGGAAAGCGACTTTCCATGTAAGAAATTGTAGCTCATATTTATGTAGAGGTTTGAATGGAGGAACCATTAATCTAGTGAGGACGATGTTTAGATTCCACACTGGAGAGGGTGGTACCCTGGGAGGAGATAAATCTTTTGAGGCCTTCCATAAATGCTTTAATGGCAGGTACCTTGAACAATGACAAATGTTATCTATTTTGCAGGTAAGCTGCTATGGCAGCGAGATGCAATCTAAGTGATGTGTATGCTAGATTACATCTTTGAAGATGCAGCAGGTAACATGATTTGTTGAATGGACACATCTAGAGGATTGATTGTGTTATTAGAACAGTATATCACAAATCTTTTCCACGTGGCTGCATAGCAGGCTCTAGTGGTGGGGGCCTAGCCTCTCTGATAACGTTCATACAAGCAAGTGGAAGACTGAGGTAACCAAATTCTAGGACTTCAGGAGCCAGATCGCTAGGTTGAGCTGTGCTCGATCTGGATGTCTGATCTCTCCATGGTTCTGTGTTAAGAGTTGTGGGGAGAGCTGTAGTTTTTGGTGCAGGACTACTGAAAGTTCCAGTAATTTTGTGTACCATGGCTGTCTGGCCCATGTTGGAGCAACTAGGATCAGTGTTAGTGACTTGTTGCAGCTTGCGTATCACTAATGGAATGAGTGGGAGAGGTGGAAAAGCGTACCCAAATCTGCCTGACCAATTCATCCATATTACTTTACCTTTGGACAATGGGTGTGGATATCTGGCGGCGAAGCTTGGGCATTTTGTGTTTGAATTTGGAAAAACGGTTGAAGGACTTGTGGATGAAGTTCCCACTGGTGAATCTGTTGTGTCGGACGACTTAACAGATCTGCCATTTGATTCTGTATTCCTGGAAGATGTTGGGCTAAAAGGAATGTTTTGAGGAATAGCCCACCTCCATATACTCTGTGCTAGTTGAGAGAGCTGCAGAGAGTGCGTCCCCCCCTTTTTTTGTAAATAATACATTGACGTTATATTGTCCATCCGGACTATGACAGCTTTGCCTGATACGTGTTTCTAGAATGATTTTAATGCAAGAAAGATTGCCAGTAGCTCCAAATGATTGATGTGGAGTAGCTTTTGGTGAGGTGTCCATGTGCCCTGTATGGTGTGATGTAGTAGATGAGCTCCCCAGCCGGTGAGCGATAGTTCGGATGTTAGCACGATTTGTGGAACCGGCTCTAGGAACGGTCGCCCTTTGGAAAGGTTTTGGGTGTTCCACCACTGCAGAGAGCAATGAGTGCGGCCGTCCACCAACACCAGATCTGTTAGCTGACCTTCAGCTTGGTTCGACTGACGTGCTAAGCATTCCTGTAAGGGGCGCATCTGGAGTCTTGCATGAGGTACTATGAATATTCAAGTGGCCATCATCCCTATTAGTTGCATAAACACTCAAGCTGGAAGTGAGTGCTGCGGCTGGAATTTTGTTATAAGGGCCTGCGTGCTTGCTATCCTGGCTGTATTGGGATATGCAAGGCCTTTTGATGTGTCTATTGTGGCACCTAGATATTGTTGGATGTGGGACGGTTGGAGGTGAGACTTTGCGAGGTTTATTGTAAACCCTAAGTCGTGAAGTAGTTGGATTGTGGTGTGTGTGTGTGTGATTTAAACACAGAGTATGCGACTTGGCTTTTATGAGCCAGTCTAAGTATAGGAAGACGTGAATTTGCTGCCTTCTTAAGTGGGCTGCTACCACTGCTATGCATTTTGTGAAAACTCTGGGTGCTGTGGTGACTCCGAATGGGAGAACCTTGAACTGGTAATGCAGCAATGCAGACCGTCCACTACAAATCGAAGATATTTCCTGTGAGCGGGGGGAATGTGGAAGTAGGCGTCCTTGAGATCTAAGGTGGCAAGGAAATCGCCTTTTTTGAGTAGAGGAAGGACCTGTTGAAGAGTGACCGTATGAAAATGGTCTGATTGTATGTATAGGTTTAATGGTCTGAGGTCCAAGATGGGCCTCAGGGTTCCATCCTTTTTTGGAATGAGAAAATACAGGGAGTAAACTCCTGTGTTTTGATGATGCAGTGGAACTGGTTCTATTGCATGTTTTCGTAGGAGGGAAAGCACCTATTGCTTTAGAAGCCTTAAATGCTCTGTTGACATTGGACGCTGTTTGGGTGGTATGTTTGGGGCAGTTGAAGTAAGCTCTAGGCAATAACCGGATTGGATGATTTGTCTCACCCACCTGTCCGTGGTGATGGTGTTCCAGACAGGTAGGAACTGTAGCAATCTTCCCCCGACGGGAGTATAATGGTCCGGGGGAGTGATGGGAAGTCATTGTTTGGAGGTGGAGGCAGTGCAAGTATTGGTAGTTTTGCCTCTACCTTTGCTGTTATTACCCCTGTAGCCTCCTCTGTAATAACCTCTGGTAGAGGAGGTCTGTGTGGGACTCTTATAGGAGGTGGTGGAGTTATCAGTGGTAACACCTCTAGAGGCGCCTGAAGTGAAGAGTCGTGGTCCAGGAGCTGGTTTAAGGTGAGTTTATTCAAGGAGCACAGCAGTACAAGTACCAACCATCCTGCCTCAGCAACCGCCAGGATCAGAATGGAGAACATGGAATCATACAGGTAAGAGAACATGGAATACATGCTGGCATAACACTCTAAGCTTAAGGAAACAGTAATAATATTAAGATGAGAGGCACAACATATCTCCTCCCTTTAAAGGGAAAAAAAACACTAAAAAAAACAAGTGAAAAGAAGAGAGAAAGAACAACAGAAGATGAGAAGAAAGATAACAGAGGCGAGAATAGAGAAGACGAAAAATCAATACTTGACAAAATCGTTAAATTTCTTAGGAACTCGAGGGGTCCTTCCATAAGAAGTGCGACTCAAAGTGGAGGCCACTCCTTGTGAAGACCCAGGAGTGGATGGAAACTCCTTAGAACAGGTGGGTGTAACAGGAAAAGAGTCTGGTAACCGACAAGTTCCCTGAGAAGAACCTGAAGCGACATGAGAATCCCCGAGAAGAGAGTCACTGGAAGATTGCTCAACCATTTTCTCATTAGGAACCTGCTTCTTGGCGTATAAGGCAATTCTGCGGAAATTCCAATTTTGTCCGTTCTCTAGCACAACATGCCATTTGTGTACTTCCTTGACTCTCATAGGATCGGAAAACTTATTCATGCCAAACTCCCTACGTCCTAACTTGATTTTGACTAAGTCGCCCACTTCAACTCTACCTACCTTTCCAGGAACTACCTTGGAAGTAACAATACCTTCCCATAGCCACTGAGGGACTAGCTTAGTTCTGGGAGTTCTTCCACGCATGCATTCAAACGGGACCAAATCAGTCACTCCATGGGCTGTAGTATTGTAAGACCACACCATGTCTTCTATTGCCCTACGTACATCTTTCTGTCCTTGCACTGACAACTGTATGGTACCCTTAATCAAACGATTCATTCGTTCCACTAAACCGTTGCCCTGGGGGTTATAAAGTGAAGTGCAAATGTGTTGAATTCCATGATTGGCTAAAAAGGAATGCATAGAGGACGAGGTGAGTTGGGTGCCATTGTCCGTAACGAGGACTTTCGGAAAGCTTTCCTTAAGAAAAAGGGACCTTAATTGTTTTATAACAGCGTCTGTGGTAATATTCCTCATAAATTCTACGCACAACCACCTAGAGGCTACATCGACAAGAACTAACGCAAATCTACAATCAGCAGGTAAGGAATCCATGGGACCAATAAAATCTAAACATAACTTATCCCAAGGTAATACACAAGAGCTGACAATGGAGCCCTGTGGAGGAGAGGATATCTTCAACCTCTTTTCACTCTCTTTACACAGAAGACAAGTCTCAACCCACCTACGCACATCATCGTCAACTCCAGGCCACCAAAAGTTCTTTTTAATCCTCTTGAGCGTCATGTTTTGCCCAAGATGTCCCTCATGAGCTAAACAAAAAACTTTTCTCCTGAGAGAAGACGGTGGTACAAACCTCTCACCACGCAACACCAAATCATCGGACATACCCAAACTCAATTCATCTTGTAATTTGACAAAAGGACGCAGAGAAGGTTTAACATTCCCTTCCCTTCTCCATCCTAAACGAATAGCATCAACCAACTCTCCAAAATCAGCATCTTCCAAGACGGCTTGATGCCATTCATCTCTAGAAATAGAGTGAAATTCAGAAGAACAAACATCCTCAAAGGCAGCAATTAAACAGACACTCTCATCCTCCAAATCTTTACCACCATACTCTGAAATAATAGGAAGACGTGACAAGCAGTCTGCTTGTGTATTCCTCCAACCGGAAATGTGCTCTAATCTATAGGTGTAGTCCTGTAACTTGGCAGCAAACTTCATTAGGCGGGGAGAACCATTATTGGCCCCGCCCGGTGATAGAATTTTGAGAAGGGGCTTATGGTCAGTTCTTAGACAAAATACCATACCCCACAGGTAGGTACGAAAGTGCGAAATGCCCCAAACGGCGGCTAGAGCCTCACGCTCGATGACAGCGTAGTTGCGCTCAGAGGAATTGAGGCAGCGAGAAGCAAACGCCACAGTTTTTTCACTTCCTCCCGACCTCTGAGATAACACAGCGCCAATACCGTATGCACTTGCATCAACTGTAACGTAAGTATCTCTACTTGGTTCAAAGGTTGTCAAAATGCCAGCATTAATGATATCACTTTTAACCATTTCAAAAGCTTTCGACTGTAAAGTTCCCCATTCGAAGTGCACACCTTTCCTAAGTAACATTCGTAAATGTTCAGTCTTATGTGAGAAATTAGGAACAAATTTGGAGTAGTACTCCACTAGACCAAGAAAAGACTTGAGTTGGTCTTTGTCAGTAGGAATGGGAGCACACTTGATAGCTTTTAAGAGATCTTCCTTTGGCTTAATACCATTCTGAGAAATAGTGTACCCCAGATAGTCGATTTCAGTTAACAAAAACTGACATTTGTCTTTTCTCAAAGTAAGACCAGCAGTAGAAAGAATTTGTAAAACTTTTGACAGATTAGAATTGTGCTCAAGTTCATCTATACCTGTAATCAAGATGTCATCTTGGAAGAAGTGGACATGCTTTAAGTCTTTGAAAAGGGTATGCATCATGCGTTGAAAAACGCTTGCCGCAGAGGCAAGGCCAAAAGGCAACCTTTTAAATTGGAACACCCCTTCAATGGTAACAAAGGCAGTAAACTTTTTGGAGTCAGGGTGTAATACAACTTGATGGTATGCGGACCTTAGGTCCAGTTTACTAAAGAATTTAACCTTGTCCATAAGTAAGACCATTTCAGAAATGTTAGGCAAAGGAAATTTGTCGACTATAATGTTCTGGTTAAGAGAACGAAGGTCAACACAAAAACGGAGTTTACCGTCCTTTTTCTGTGTGACAACAACTGGCGAAAGCCACTCAGAAGCTTCCACCGGTTCAATAATGTCCTGTTTTTGCATGTCGTCAAGCATTTCCTTTACCTCTTTCCTAACAGCAATGGGAATTCTTCTTAAAGCATGTCTAACTGGGGAAGCATTTTCCTTAATTTTAATTTCATGTAAGTAACCTCTCAATTTGCCCAATGTAGGACGGAAAACATCAGAAAATTTAGAAAGAACATTTTCAACATTGTAAAAATCATCAACTGCAAGTACCACATCGTCAGACCTTGGGTCAATAATAATATGTAAGTCGTACTGTTGCAACCACCCAAGAATTGCTGGGCCTTCTTCGGAAATGAAAACCTTGCCCGAAGCATATCTACCTTTAAATTGAAAAGAAGTATCCATGACCCCCTTCAATTTAATTACTTTCCCTGTATAACCTTTCGGCATGAAATCACTGTGTATAAGTGGTACAGATGGCCAATGTTCTTTATACATGCTATAAGGTATGATGGAAAACATCGAGCCTGGATCAACCATGAGGGAAACAGAAACATCGTTGAGAATAAAAGAAGCTCTTGGCTTCTGTAAGACAAAGTGAGCATTGTCATCATCAGTATCACTATCTACACATAAGAACATTTCTTGAGAAGAAGCATCATCTTCAACAAAACTAACTCTATTATATGCAGGAGATTTGCACACTTTGCTAATGTGACCACGCTTCCCACACTTACGGCAGTTTTTGTCTCTGGCAAAACACCCTTGAAAATCAGCAGCATGAGACATATCTCCACAACGAAAACATCCCACAAATTTCACCTTCCCACCAGGATTACTGTAAGCAGACCTAGACTTGGGAATAAAAGTTTTAGGTTTAGTGTTAGATTTATCAACATTAGAAGGTGGTTCTTTATCAGACTTGGAGACAAAGTTGACAGTCTCTTCCTTCTTTATCTCAAGAAGACGCATCTCGTCCATGCACTTGTCTGATTCCTCGACGACTTTAGCAATTGTGATGGCTTCCAATAATGTAGGGTTTTTAGCTGCCCATAGTTTTTGCTGCATACGCTTGTTTTTACACTGTACTATCAGTTGATCTCGAATCATTTGGTCCGCCATAGCTCCAAAGTCACATTTCAGGGATAATTCTCTTAGGCGAGCAACCATTTGATCAACTCTTTCTTTGCCTTTTTGGGGAGCAGTATAAAATTTGTGCCTCTGCATGACGATGTTAATTTGTTTTCCAAAGTATTTTTCTAATCTCAATTTTGCTTCATTGTAGGGGTTATCAATAGGTTCACCGTCACCATTTAATAGTTCTGGCAGAAATTTGAAGACATGTTGTCCTGCTTTGCCTAATGAATTCAATAAGATAGCTTTCTTCCTGGTTGCAGGAAATCTAAGGCCATCTATGGCCTCAAGGTAATTTTCGAAAAACCCTAGCCATTCCTCCCATTCTGTAGTGGGAATCTCCCCTTCAATGAGAAAGGCTGGTGGAGGAGAAATTGTATGGTTGGCAGTGGTAGCCATGTAAATTGTATCAGTATAAATTGGTTATTACTTTTTTTTTTTTTTTTTTTTATTTCGCGGATTAAAGCTGAGGCAGGTGAACATAAATGTAAAGTATTAATTTTCGCTTGTATTGGTTGTACCAAACTGTGGTAAAGAAGTATTTAGAAGTATAAAGTTGTTTTGCCGGTTGAAAATGAACGTGGTTGGCAAAACGGCAATGTTTACAATGCAGTTTCAATGCGTGGTTGGCAAAAGGAAAAATTTTGCTCCCAAAATGGCCGCCAGACGTAGTGCGCGATGACGTCAGCGCGCATGCAGCTCCAGGCGCATACAGCGTCTCTTAGCAATGGAGAGACGCGCTGAAGAGTTCTCGCGCTGGCACAAAGGAATGGCGCTTGAGAACGTTCGTAACGCTCGCGCTGTCTTGCGCTGTATGCTCGAGCGCACAGCGAGACCAAAACGGCCAAACAAACCCAAAATTTTGAGAAAGCAGTACCTTGGGTTGCCGGTTACCGGAACAGCAGGAGTGGTGATCGCTGTGAGGGAAAAGCGCTTGGCGAGAGTCCAAAGGAAGCGCCAGCCAGCAGAGAGGAACGAAGCGTAGAGGAACAGCTCTCCAGGAACAGCAGAAACTCCTCGAAGACGTGGAAGACCGAAGCGTCGCCAAAATGAAGTGAAGAGTCGTGGTCCAGGAGCTGGTTTAAGGTGAGTTTATTCAAGGAGCACAGCAGTACAAGTACCAACCATCCTGCCTCAGCAACCGCCAGGATCAGAATGGAGAACATGGAATCATACAGGTAAGAGAACATGGAATACATGCTGGCATAACACTCTAAGCTTAAGGAAACAGTAATAATATTAAGATGAGAGGCACAACAGCGCCCCTATAAGAGGAGCAAAGAATGGAACTTCTGGGAGCTTGCGATTGCAAAGCTCACATTGATTTGGCAGTATCTGTATCTTTTTTCATCTTCTCTAAAGAGGAATCTACAGTAGGCCCAAATAAATGTACCTGGGAAAAGGGTTAGGTTAGTATGGTAGTTTGAACCTCAAATTTGAACCTCGAAATAAGTAGCCTGGCATGTCTGCGCAAAAGAACACTGGTATTAATAGCTCGGGAGGCTGTATCTGCAGCAACCAGAGCACATCGAATGGAGGTATTGGTTATAAGTTTTCCTTCCTGGATGAGATCATTGGCCCTTGTTTTATATTAATCTGGAAAGTGTAGTAGGGTCTCTAGTTCGTCATAGTGCGTCCTATCGTACCTAGCCAGTAAGGCCTGTGTGCTGGCAATTCTCCATATGTTGGCTACTTGAGACGCTGTTCTTTTACCAGATGCGTCCAACAGTTTTGACTCCTTATCAGGAGGTGGAGCATCGCCTGAGGTCTGGGAGTTGGCCCTTTTCCTGGCTTTTAAGACTATCAAGCAATCTAAGGGATGCTGTCCTTTAATGTAAACAGGGTCAGCTGGGGCAAACTCCTATTTCTTTTCCACTCTGGGGTTAATGACTTTAGCCCTTACAGGATCTTTAAAGGCTTCAGGCGCGTGTTTGATTACCCCTTTTGAGATTGGGAGAATGGAAGTGGACCAAAAGTGTCCATGAGGAAATCTTCTTTAGGGTCTGCGTGTAAATTTACACCGTGGTATTCTGCAGCTCTGTGTATAAGCTGAGCGAATCCTATAGTGTCCTCTGGAGGGAATGGTCTAGATGGGTAAACATCCTCTTGTGGTATATTAGGAACATCTGGTGTGCCATCATTTTCCCATGGGTCATTTGGGATATAAGGATGACTAGGTTCCCCTAAAGGTTCAACATCCCCTTCCTTCCCAGAGGTGTCATCATCCTGAAGTGGAGGAGATTGTGAGGGTACTGGAGATGGGATGGGAGAGATGTGGTGTGGAGGAGGAGGAGGTGGAGAAGGAATCCTTAAAGGAGAAGTTGCAATGTCCCTTTTCTTTAAAGGGAGTGGAGGTGGTGCAGGTTTGTCCATTTTCCTTTTTTTGGAAGGACTAATTATAAGGTGACATGTTTCTGGGTCTATTTCAATACTTTTTTGGGTTGGATCAGGTCGAAAAGGCTCCTCCTCTGGAGTGTGTTGCTTCGGTGCCGAATTTTTCGGGTACGAGCATTTGTGTGGCACAAGTTTTGGAGTTCTGTTATGCTCCTTAGGTTTGGAATCGGGAGTTTCTTGGGTTCCGAAGGTTTCATTGGGGTCTTTGGAACCGGTTGTTTGTTTGGGCCCGATGATTTTTTCGGATCCGAAGGTTCTGTGCCAGAGGTCTTCAGAACCGGTTGTTACTTTGGTTCGGATGATTTTTTTGATCCGTAGGTTCAGTGTCAGTGGATTTCGGTGCCGAGTGCGCCGATGTGGAACCAGGCTTCGGTGCAGACAAAGACAGTGGTTTCTCTTTGGGTTTGTCTTTTGATGTCGGTGCCGGGGCTGAGTTTTTGGTACAGACCGTAAGCTGGCTCGATCCAGAGTGGCCTGTAGGCTTGTGTGTTGACTTCTTTGCCGGGTCCGAAGGCGGGCGTGGGAAGTTTTGTCCCGGTGTGCACCTAGGCCAGAAGGTGAAGGTGTTACCGAAGCCTTTTTATAGATGGGTGGGGGAAGGGGTCACGTCAGTATTTACACCCCGCTGCCCTGGAGTGATGTCTTCGACGTTGGAGTCGTCAGCTTCGGAGGCGCTAATGTTGCCCTCTTTGATGTGCTCCTGCTCGTCCTGTATCGATGTGGATGATCGAGACATGCCTCTTCGAGCCCGACCATACTGTATTGTCTTCTTGGAACGGAAAGAGGCACAAGCTGGACAGCCTTTGGCCTCGTGCTCTGGTGAAAGGCAGAGGTTACACACCTCATAAAGATCGGCGTGTGGAAACTTGGATCGACATTGAGGACACTTTTTGAAAGGAGTCCTTTCCGTGAGCCAAAGGGCCTAATGGCGCAGATAGGCCCGAAGGCCTGCGTCGACAACCGGAACCGAAGAATTCAAGATTGTAGAGATGCACATCGAATGGGAAACGCGATTGAATACAACACCGAAGAAAGGGAAAAGGATTGCGCTTCGAAAGGTAGAAGGATAACGATGCTGAACTGGAGTGCGCTGAACACATCCGAGCCCAATGGCAGAAAAAAACCATCTGAAGATGGAGTCGATGCCCATGCGCACTATTGTCCGGAGGAGGACTCACCTATCTCGTGACTTCCAAAGACTTGTTCCAAGAATATAACAAACTGCAAACATCCGGGCCCAACACCAGATGGCGATCTATGCATATTGCGTGATCTGCAGCTCATATGCCTCAAACATGATGTTTTGAACTGAAGCAAACAGGTTGATATTGTTATTACAGTAAATAACAAATCGCTTCCATTTTGCTGCATAGCAAGCTCTTGTAGTAGGATGCCTAGCCTCTTTAATAAAGTTCATACAGTCTGGCGGAAGATTAAGCTAGCCAAACTATGACTTCAGGGCCAGATCACTAGGTTGAGATGTCTGGGATCTGGGTGTCTTATCTCTTCACGAATCTGTGTGAGGAGACTGGATGTGAAATGTAGTTTTTGATTACAAACTACTGAGAGCTCCAACGGGGTGGTGAACCAAGGTTGACAGCCCCATGTGGGAGCTATGAGGATTAGTGTGAGGGATGTTTGCCTGAGCTTCTGAACCACTAGTGGAATAAGTGGGAGAGGCGGAAAAGCATAGGCAAATATCCCTGACCAGTTGATCCATAGTGCATTGCCCATGAACAATGGGTGTGGTACCTGGAGGCGAAGCTTTGGCATTTTGCGTTTTGGTGTGTGGCGAACAGATCTGAAAAACAGGAGGAAAACCTGAGGGTGGAGTTCCCAGTCATAAATCTGCTGTCTCTGTCTGCTGAGCATGTCTGAGATTTGATTGTCTACTCTCGGAAGGTGTTCTGCAAGGAGATAGATTTGTGATGTATAGCCCACCTCCAAATGTCCTGTGCAAGTTGAGACAGCTGGAGAGAATGTTTCCCCACCTGTTTCTGTATATAATACATGGCTGTCATGTTCTCTGTACGTATCAAGACAGCTTTGTCTACAAGGTGAACTTGAAAGGCTTTGAGTGCTAGAAATACTGCTAGTATCTCTAAGTGATTGATGTGGAGCTGCTTTTGCTACTGACTCCACATGCCCTGAATTGCGTAAGTTTGGAGATAAGCTCCCCAACCAGTGAGCGATGCGGCTGCTGTTCGCACCGTCTGTGGAACCGGGGTCGATGAAGGGCAACCCCCGTAAAGGTTTTGTGGATTCCACCACTGCCGAGAGGGATGAGTGCGGCCGTCCACCACACTAGATCTGATAACTGACCCTGAGACTGATTCCACTGACAGGCTAAGCATTCCAGAAGGGGACGCATTTGAAGTCTTGCATAGTAAACTATTAAGATGCAACATGCCATCATTCCCAGTAACTGCATGAATACCCGAGCTGGCAATGAGTGGGGAGGCTGGAACTGGGGAATTAGAAACTGAATGTTGCGGATTCTGGCTAAATTGGGACAAGCTAGAGCTTTTTGTGTATTGAGAGTGGCTCCTAAGTACGTTTGCGTGTTGGAGGGTTGGAGATGGGGCTTGGACAGATTTACTGTGTATCTGAGATCATGGAGCAGCTGTACTGTTCTGTGAGTGTGTTGTAGACAGTTTGCTTGTGAGCTTACTTTGATAAGCCAGTTTATTTATTTAGTCATTTGTTAAGCGCGAACAGCTACCCCCGACGGGGGTGTCCCGGCGCTGACATGTGAAGTCCAAGAGGGTAAAACAGAGAGTTCCAGCAGGCTAGATCTGAGAGAAAAACCAGGTTTTGAGTTTCCTGCGAAAAGCAACCTCGGATGAAAGGAATCCGAGTTCTACTGGAAGGGCGTTCCACAATCTAGAAGTGGCCACGACGAATGCTCTACCGCCTGTGCGAGTCAGACGAAAACGTGGGCAGAACATAAGCCCAAGATGGTTGGAAGTTGTCTTAAGTATGGGAAGATGTGAATGTGTTGTATTCGCAGATGAGCTGCAACTACTGCCAGACATTTGGTGAATACCCTGGGAGCAGTGGTGACTCCGAATGGAAGCCCTTTGAATTGGTAATGTTGTCCTGCTACCTCAAACCTGAGGTATTTGCGATGAGCGGGATGTATTGGAATATGGAAGTAGGCGTCCTTTAAGTCTAAAGTAGACAGAAAGTCGCCTTGCTGAAGGAGTGGGAGCACTTGTTGGAGTATTACCATGTGAAAATGGTCTGATTGGATGTACAGATTTAGGTCTCTCAGGTCTAGTATAGGCCTGTGAGAGCAGTCCTTTTTGGGTATTACACAGTATAGGGAGTATACGCCGGCCCGTTGATACTGTAATGGGACAGGCTCTATAGATCCTTTTTCCAACAAAGAGAAAACTTCTTGTTTGAGAAGGTTGAGATGCTCTTGAGACATGTGTGATCTAGCAGGAATGTTTGGGGGAGTGGCGGTAAGTTACAGGCAATAACCATATTGGATAACTTGTAGAACCCATCTGTCTGAGGTCATTGTACTCCAGATGGGTAGAAATTGGGAGAGACGAACCCCAACAAGAGTGGAATGATCGGGGGTAGAGTAAGGATGTCATGGTTTGTTGGTTGCAGGGAAAGTACGTGTTGAGTTCCCTATACCTCTTCCCATGCCATTATTACCTCTAAATCCTCCTCTAAAGTAACCTCTTGAAAAGGGCGACTTTGTAAGATGAGGAGGGATTTTCTGATATGTACTTTGAGCCACCCCTGTAAGAGGAGCAGTGAAAAGAGCCCAGATTGGAAGGAAGCTGCAAAGCCCCCATGGATTTCACAACCTCTGTATCTTTCTTTATCGTCTCTAAAGAAGTATCTACTGGAGGCCTGAAGAGGTGCTCTTTATCAAAGGGCTGATTTAAAATAGAGGCTTGGACCTCAGTTTAAACCCAGAAATTTTCAGTCTCCATAACAGAACGCTAGAGTTCATTGCGCGAGCTGCGGTATCAGCTGCGTCTAAAGCGAACCTAATGGATGTGTGGGAAATAAATTTTCCTTCTTGAAATAGGTCATTAGCTTTACTCCTATGTTCAGCTGGCAAAAATATACATTTTTATAGCTCATCCTAATAAGCCCTGTCATAGCAAGCTAAAAGAGCTTGGGTATTTGCAATTCACCAGTGATTGGCTGCTTGCGCAGCTACTCTTTTGCCAGAGGCATCTAGGAGTTTGGACTCCTTATGAGAAGGAGGGGCATCTCCTGTGGTCTGAGTTTGCTCATTTGCGAGCGTTAGAGACTACCATGGAGTCTAATAGAACGTGACCCCTAATGTAGATAGGGTCAGTAGGTGCCGCCTTATACTTCTTGTCTACCCTGGGTGTAACAATCCTTGCACATACAGGGTCTTTAAAAATTCCGTCTGCGTGTTTAAGCATTCCCTTGAGCATAGGTAGCGTTTGTGTTGCTCTTTGAGAGGAACTTAAAGTCTCAAAGAGAAAATCCTTCTTAAGTTGTACCCCATGATACTCAGCAGCCCTACTGAGTAGCTCTATGTATCCTATATTCTCATCTGGTGGGGAGGGTTTGGAAGGGTATAGATCCAGTTCATTATCAGTATTAGGATCTGTATTGTATTCCTCCCATGGATCAGGAATAATGTCCTGAAGTATATCACCAACCCCATCATCTTGGTGATCGGGTGACTGAGTTTGTGGAGAATTTGTGGGTGTAATCAATACATTTGGGTCAATGGTTGAAGAAGGTGTAATAGGAGGAGTAGGATTAGTACCCACATTCTTTCTTTTAAGTGGAATGTGGTATTCCACTAGTAATTCTGGTTTCCTTTTAGTTGGTAATTTCATATTAATATGTCCTGTGTCTGGATTGATGGCCAGTTCCTTTTGTTTCGGATCGGTGTTAGAAGACGGAGCGTCGAAACGAGGCTCTTTGGATAGAAGAGATAGTGGTTTGGTTTTTGGCACTGGAATTAATTGAAGGTTTTGGATCCGAAGATTTAATTTTTGGTGCCGAAGGGATGATCACTTGTACATGCTTGAATTTCGATACTGAAGATTTCTGATCGGTGCCCGAAAGGGGCCGACTCTATTCAGAGCCGGAAGGCTTTGCTGTATGTTTCAGTGCTGAGTCGGAGGGCGGGGCGTTCGAAACCTTTTCTCTGAGGAAGGACCGGAGCCTTTTTCTTCAGGAAGTATTGGGGCAGGGGAGTGTCAGTACTCACTGTACGCTGACCCGGTGTTAAATGTTCTTCTGTATAGGAGTAGGCTTAGGACATGGAGATGTGTTCTTCCTCTTCTTAGGCTCCTTGTGCGTGGAATTCTTCCTGGTCGGACTCTTCTCCGAAGATATCCGGTGCGGATCCGCTTTGTTGATGCATTTCGTGACGCCGATCAGACTGTCACGGAGCGTCTTCTTGGATCGAAATGATCGGCACGCGTCGCAGTCCTGTTTGTCGTGTTCCAGGGATAGACACAAGTTGCAGACTTCTTAGAGTGACACCCAGGACAGAATTTAAATAGAATCTGTACCATCAGCTGCTAGCGTGCCTGACACTGGTAGGCCCAATGGGCCCTCTACGAATCTTCCGATTGAATACTTTGAATGGAAACGATACGTAGATGGGAAAGACAATCGAGAAACAATACAGTCTATGGTAGTGGATTGCACACAGAGGGGAACCCGAGAAACGGTGTCGAACCAGAGCGCAGCGATTGAGATCCGATCCGATGGCAGAAAAAACACAACCTGTCGATGCCCAAGCGCACTATCACCGAAAGGAGGAGTCACCTACCGCATGACTGGAACATCCGGACCCAACACTAGATGGTAGGCTTTTGCAAAGCATGTGATCTACAGCTCACATGCCTCGAACAAAACCTTTCCCTAAAGATGTTCTCATCTGGGGTTGAAGCGTTGTCGAATCACCCTTTTTGCAGAATCATTTCAGTAATTTTTTCAAATCCTCACAAGAGACCAGAGCAAAACCAGGCATTTCACAGCACAGAGGTTGCAGTAAAATTCTGAAGACTGTTTGTGGTGTGCAGCTTAGCTTATCCATTTCACTGGACTGTAAAAAGGTTAAAACGTAGAAGTGGAAAGAATACTGTCTTAAATGTGATTATTTACTCATGCTATACGAGGCATTTTGATTATTACCAGTCTGATGATTGGCAATAATTCAAAGTTGGTAATCAATGAACGATAAATGGTGTCATCAACCTGAAACACAGGATTAACTTAATTTGGGAGTTAGTAGGCAAATGGAAAAGTGGTTACCTATTGCACCACTATACCACCAATTTTCCCCCCACAGTGGAGCACAGCATTTGTCCCAAAATAAACTCATAACGAAAATGTATGCGAGGAAAATAAGATGATGTAATGAAAGGAAGTCAAAAGGCACCAGAAACAAGGGACTACAAAGATTTGGTTTATGTTTATAATTGTACTTCTTTCTTCACACTATTCAGGATTAGCACATGATTCATTATCATAAATTATACATAGTTATCTAATTTCAGTACATAAAATGTTAAGGATAATATATTTGAAAAGTGGCACAAAGTATCTCTGTTGGCATTCTCTCAACAAAAACAGAAAACAAAACAGTACTTTGAGCTGAGGCAGCGGGTCCTTCTACCTGTAGTGAGCTGTGATATGCAGTCTGAAAGCAGAGCAGGATGAGGGTGTGAAACCTGATGCAGCAATCAAGAAAACAGAATGGGTAGGAATATGCAACCCTTGCCTCTTGACACGTGGTTGGCCAAGAACTTCAAGCATTAGCGTATAATAAGTATCTCCCAGGCAAACCTTGAATAGCTTTCAGTGCCATTGCACTCTTCTCCCCAGAGCCATCAACATGAAATGCATGGGACCACAAAATTCTGCATGCCTACCAATGATAAAAAGTTCTGACCACATGCTTGCTTGCACTCTAAAGACAGCACATTAGCAATGTGTAGGGGCTCTCTTGGATAACATACCCTTGCCTTTAAAGATTCACACCCCGCCCTCCTCCAAGTAAGACGCTTTTTTCTTAGGGAGTTTACTAAAGCCACTGGGTCCCTAGATAATCCTTGAAAACGTATGCCCGGTTACAGTACAGGTAGAATGTCTGTGTTGTCCAACTTAGAAACACTTTCATTCAAGTACTTCTAATTGCTCTGTTTTCAAGTCATACACCAACAAGCATGTGGTCATGTGAGCATGCAGTTAAGGACACCAGGTGCATGCAGCCTCTGGCAGACACTCAAGGTCATCTGGAACTCTGAGGATAACAATATGGTAGGCAGGTGTACAGGAACCAGAAAAAGCCAACAGACAAAAGGACAGACAGAAAAAGAGGACATTTAGACAGATAAGACGGAGGCGAGCACACAATCACAGGGCCAGGCAGGCAAAGGGAAGTACGCTAGACAACCCAAACATGCGGACAAACACACGCTAGCAAGGAGATTAAATAAACCAACATAAAAACAGACGCACACAGGTAAGCAGACACACTAAGACACATTCCAAAAGCCAAACACACAAATGGGGTTGCGGAAACAGTCATATGCAACATTTGCCCTTTCTTTGTTCCTTCAGTACCGGCCAATACTTCTGAGATATCAATGAGATGGTTCATCAAACTAAAAAAATGCAATAGCCAAGTCTGTTCACTGAAATAAACCAGAATTAGGCTTAACTCAGTAACCAAAGACATGGGCATCAAAATGCTAAACAAGTTTACAACCCCCACAGCTAAATGATTTGGATGTCCAACAATCATTACATGGCACAGGCGAAGGAGCAGGGAGAAGCAGCTGTGGGTTCATACTGTAGCATAGCAAGAGCCAAGACTCACTGTGATGCAGCAGCAGTCAGCATAGCTGAGAAACCTGGTTAAGTAGCAGAAAACTAACACAGAAAAGACAAAATAATGCCTGGGTCATGCCTTTGGAAAATGAAACAGCTCAGCCTTTGTAGAGTGAGGCGACTAAACCAGGAAGGCGTGGGGGAAAGGACAGCATACCTGTGCCGTATTGTCTAAGTCCATACAGGTATAAAGTAAATCACAACCCCCCAGAATGCTAAAGGTCAGGCACAGAGGACAAGGAGAAAGGAGCATAATAGTTCTCTACATTAGAGGATTAGCAGGTGTCAGATACTAAACAGAGGCTAGGGAAACAGGTGGCATCAAAGAGAATCTTGCCCCATGACTTGGTCCAAGCTCTCGAGAAGCAGAGGGGGCACAGGAAAAGCCACCATATCAGTCCTTTTGTCAATACTGGCTAACACAAATCAAGCCTCCAATGTGCACATGTGTCACATGTAAGATCAGCCAGAATGAGATGGCTGAATCACGAATCCCTTCCCTTCCTCAATCAACATGCTGCCGCTTGCTCAGTAGTTGGGCTTTAGAGCTAACACAAGGTGTAGTTTGGAGATTGCCTCCGTCGCCCGACTGAATCTGTGCCTTCTGGTTTCTATCACAAAAACGCCACAGGGTTTCCTGCTGCAAAGCCAAAATAATAGCAGAGACACACAGGAGACTCCTTTGAAGGTCTAAAATGCAACAGTTCATTAATAATAAATATCAGTGAGCAGAGTCCACTGGCGACCTTCTTCATGTCCCACGAAGGCCGTGTGGTGAGCAGAAGAAGCTGCTTTGTGCCGCTGGGTTCCTTGCACGCTTCTCGCAGAGGTGATTCGAGGGGGGATGGGGAACACTTGGTCACATGGAAGAATCTACATGTTGAAACCATATGCAGGTGGAGGTGCTGCAGCCGGCTGGGCGAATCCTGGTGGTGCGGTGTAACCATATGGGAAATTGGCCTGGGGTGGAACAGCATTATTACCCGCAGTCAACATCAGTTGTTGGCCTGGAGAATGAGAGAGAGAAAAGTTGACGTTAGCAAATAATACCACTAATGGTGCTTATAGTCCCTTGACAAACACCAATTATTGGCTTGGTTAAATGCCTCAATCCGCATTGTGACTTATCTGTACTGGCTTAAGTGTGTCTGACACAGACACAGCAGCCATTGCTTGCTTGTTGGCCAGCAGCAACTGGTTTGTGGGACGATTGTATGTCAGAATATCAAGGTAAAAGATCGCAACCTAAAAGAAAAACTGACTGGAGAATATAGACTACCACTAGGTAAAAAGTTTGTGTAGGTAAATATTCTACTTCATTTTTTGTAAACTTTGTTTAATTTTCATATCTAACAGACAAAAGGCAGAACGCATATGAATCTAGGTTTCAAAGTTAGGCAGCAAATAAACTCAAATACAACCTTGACATCTCACTCGGCGAATGACAAACCACATCTCCTGTGGTGTGCCTCACATTAATTTCAAATTCATCATCACTTAATTACATTGGCCACGACTCATAACACACTTCCTCCCTTCATGAGACCCAGCAAGTATCCTTGTATAGTCCTTTACTGAACTGCATTGTTTGGTTTATCAGAACTCAAACCATAAAACCACTTCCACCTTTGCCAAATTTGAAGTTTTCTTAACTCCACACACACTTTTTGGGAGAATAGGAATAGTAAATCTACTTTTACCCAAATATGCTCATCTTCACAATATAGTTTGAGTCAATATACTGGAGTTGATATTCTTGCAGATCAATATTAAAAACCCAATACAGTTGTAAAACACTTTGTGAGACTGAATTCATTGTCAATAACTAACCTTTCTACATGTAACTTATCCACAGCAGGTTCAGCTCTAAAGCATGAGACATGCTTTTAGGGGTATTTTTATTGTTTTATTTCCTTCCGATGGACTGATGAGTAAACATGAAAGATATCTTGAAGATTGCCCAGGCCACTGTAATATTGCTCTCGGATTTTACAAAATGACAATACATTGCCCTTGAAAGACTAGGTGGGTCGGAGAAAAAATTTATCAGCTCAGGAAACACTGATGTGTTATTGATTCCGCCCCACTCTCGCTGAATTATCAAAGGCATGGGATTATTATAGTCTGTAGGACAGAAGGATTCTCTGCTTGAGCCTGGTGAAGGTAAGGAGGTAGTCAAATGTGAGCAAAGTGAAAGGTTGAGCTGGGAAATGGTTTAATGTGAAAATTAAATAATTTTGTAATTTGCAAAATATGCCACATTTATTTTCCCACTCTCTAAAGATCAGGTCTCTTAGCACCACAGTTTGTCCGACGACCCTTATTTTGTCCCCTTTATTTTATTTAACAATGTCTTCCTGCATTTTTCTTTGACAGTACATTTACCCAATCTGTCTACTGGGTAACAAACACCATGGCTACAGAAAACAATGATAATGTAACTTTACTTAAATGTTCCAATTAAACCATCAATATGCTGTTGGAAAAGAAAGTATTTTACTGCTTATTTTCAGGATCGGACCGGTATTAAAGTACATAATTTAAACAAACTAATTAAAATGAATTAGGATTAGTGTTACAATAGTTAGGTTATATTTTATTGAAAATACACCAGGAACATTCATTTAGGGTAGAAATTAAATAATTGAACAAAATGTAATCAAAAACGTATTTAATCAAACATAAGCTTAATGTTAAAATGTGTATTAGAATAGGTTTAAAATGATTTTACTTTAATTTATGGTTAGTGTCAAAAATAATGAATATGCTACTTACCAGTATGCATCTGTTCTTGGCATGTAGGGCTGCTAACATTCATATCTTAGCATTAGATCGCCGCCTAGTGTTGGGCTCGGATGATTGCACATTGTTGTCCTGGAAGAGTCTTCGAAGTATCCTGAGATAGGTGGCTCCTCCCCTGGACTACAGTGCGCATGGGCATCGGCTCCATCCCCAGATTGTTTTTCGCCATTGTGGCAGAAGATGGAGTGAAAAGTGTAAAGGATGTCCATGCTAATGAATAAATACAATAGTATATCTGCAGCTGCGACAGGCACCGGGGAGGAGGGCGGGCGATATGAATGTTAGCAGCCCTACATGCCAAGAACAGATGCATACTGGTAAGTAGCATATTCAGTTCGAGGCATGTGGGCTGCTAAATTCACATCTTAGCATAGAATACATAGCAGTCCCTCCATCAGCGGCGGTTGCCCGTGCCAGCTGCAGAAACCTGAAAAAGTGTCTTCAGAACAGCCTGTCCTACAGCAGCTTGCTGCTTGGAATGCACATCAACACAGTAGTGTTTAGTAAAGGTGTGTGGTGTAACCCACGTGGCTGCTCTGCAAATATCCTCCAAAGGAATGTTCCCTAGGAAAGCCATGGATGCCCCCAGTTTGCGTGTGGAGTGCGCTCTGGGGGGTATTGTTAAAGTGCGCTTGGCTTTTTGATAACATATCTGGATGCATTTAACAATCCATCTGGCTATCCCTGCTTTGGAAATCGGGTTGCCTTTGTGTTGTGGTGCGAAGGCAACAAAGAGTTGTTTTGTTTTTCTAAAGGGTTGTGTTCTGTCTATGTAGTACATCAACGCCCTCCGTACATCTAAGGTATGGAGCATTCTTTCCGCCACCGTTTGCGGGTTTTGAAAGAATGCTGGTAAGTCAATAGTTTGGTTTAGATGAAACTGTGACACCACCTTCGGAAGGAATTTGGGGTTAGTGCGTAGCACTACCCTATTTGGATGGATTTGAATGAATGGCTCTTGGATTGTGAGCGCCTGCAGCTCACTGACACGCCTCAGAGACGTAATAGCTACAAGGAAAGCTACTTTCCACGTAAGGAACTGGAGTTCACACGAGTGCAGTGGCTCAAATGGCGGTCCCATCAGTCTGGTGAGAACGACATTGAGGTTCCACACCGGAGCTGGCGGTGTTCTTGGGGGAATGACTCGTTTCAGACCTTCAAGGAAGGCTTTAATGGCAGGCACCCTGAAGACAGAGAGGTGCTGCCTGTTCTGGAGATAAGCCGCTATGGCGGATAGATGTATCCGAATGGAAGTGTACGCTAGATTGCACTTGTAAAGATGCAACAGATAGCAGATGATGTTGGGGATAGATGCATCTAGCGGGTTGATGTCATTGGCTGTACAGTAAATGACAAAACGCTTCCACTTTGCAGCATAGCATGCTCTAGTGGTTGGTTTCCTCGCCTCCTTGATGATGTGCATGCACTCCGGAGGTAGGTTAAGGTATCCAAACTCTAGGACTTCAGGAGCCAGATCGCCAGGTTGAGCTGTTGTGGATCTGGATGCTGAATGTCTCCATGGTTCTGCGTCAAAAGACTGGGCGTGAGGCGCAGTCTTTGATGCGGCACCACTGAGAGTTCGAGGAACGTGGTGTACCAAGCCTGGCGCGCCCACGTTGGAGCAACCAGGATGAGAGTCATCTCGTGCTGCCTTAGCTTTCTTGCGACCAGCGGTATTAGAGGGGCTGGCGGAAAAGCGTACGCAAATTTGCCTGACCAGTTCATCCATATCGCATTCCCCTGCGACTGTGGGTGAGGGAACCTGGCGGCAAAGAGTTGGCATTTTGCGTTCTCTGCTGTGGCAAACAGGTCTATCTCCGGATGACCCCACTGCTGGAAGTACGGGTGGAGAACAGATGGGTGTATCTCCCACTCGTGCATTTGATGGCTGTATCTGCTGAGCAGATCCGCCATCTGATTGTCCTTTCCTGGGAGGTGTTCTGCCATGAGGAAAATGTTCCTCTGAATGGCCCACTTCCACATGCTCTGAGCCAGATGAGACAGCTGTGGCGAGTGGGTGCCTCCCTGCTTTTGAATGTAGTACATCGCGGTCATGTTGTCCGTCCGGACTAGCACGACTTTGTTGCACAGATGTACAATGAAGGACTTGAGCGCCATGAAGATTGCCATCAGTTCCAGATAGTTGATGTGCATCTTTTGTTGCTGCGTCGTCCATAGTCCCTGCACTGTGTAAGTGAGCACATGAGCTCCCCATCCCTGGAGAGATGCGTCCGTTGTCAGGACAATCTGCGGCACGGGCTCTTGGAACAGTCGGCCCTTGCAAAGGTTGTGTGGAGTCCACCAATGCAGAGAGTCGTATGCCCGACTGGTAACCAACACTAGGTCTGTCAATTGCCCACGAGCCTGTGTCCACTGATTCGCTAAGCACTCCTGGAGCGGGCGCATATGTAGCCGTGCGTGAGGGACTATGAAGATGCAGGAGGCCATCATGCCTATCAATTGCATGAACACTCTCGCTGGAAGCGAGTGTTGTGGCCTGAACTTTTGGATCAGAGCCTGCATGCTGTCTATCCTGACTTGGTTTGGCTGAGCCATGGCCGTCAGGGTGTTGATCGTTGCACCTAGGAACTGCCGGACATGCGCCGGCTGAAGATGCGATTTTGGGTAGTTCAGGGAGAAACCCAGATCGTGAAGAAGGTGAATTGTAGTCGACATGTCTGCGGCGCACTGTTGCTCTGACTTGGCTTGCACGAGCCAGTCGTCTAGGTAGGGGTAGACATGGATGTTCTGCCTCCTGAGGTGCGCCGCTACTGTCGCCAGACACTTGGTGAACACCCTCGGGGCTGTTGTGACTCCGAAGGGTAGGACTTTGAACTGGTAGTGCCTGCCTTGAATAGTGAACCTGAGGTATTTCCTGTGTGACGGGTGTAGTGGAATGTGGAAATAAGCATCCTTGAGATCTAAGGTTGCTAAGAAGTCTCCCTGGTTTAGCAAGGGAAGAATCTGTTGCAGTGTAAGCATGTGGAAATGTTCTGATAGTATGTACAGGTTGAGGGGACGTAGATCTAGAATGGGCCTGAGAGATCCGTCCTTCTTTGGAATAAGGAAGTACAGGGAATATACCCCCGTGCCTTCCTCCCCCACCGGCACGAGCTCGATTGCTCCCTTTTGCAGCATCACCACTACTTCCTGCTGCAATAAGAGCAAGTGCTCTGCGGACATAGGCCGTTGCCTTGGCGGGATGTTGGGTGGAGTGGACTTCAACTCTAGGCAATAACCATACTGGACTAGTTGTCGCACCCACCTGTCTGTGGTGATGTTTCTCCAGACGGGCAGGAACTGCTGCAGTCTCCCCCCCGACAGGTGTTAGGTGGTCGGGGGGCAGTGACAGAGAGTCACTGCTTGCTGGGAGTAGAGGTGCGGGAGCTGTTGTTTCCTCTGCCGCGACCTCTGTTGCTGTTATTCCTGTAACCTCCCTTGTTCTGTTTAGTGAACGAGGATTGTGTTCCACCTTTTGCGAACTGGGATTGTTGACCCATTTGTCCTCTGGTGACTCCACGTGCACCTGAGCGACGAAAATTGCTGCCACGAAACTGTTGTGACTGTAGGGCCCCCATAGACTTAGCAGTTTCTGTGTCTTTCTTTATTTTCTCTAGGGTGGTGTCAACATCCGGACCAAACAGACTATCAGGATTGACTGGCTGATTAAGAATTGTTGTCTGAATATCCGGTTTAAACCCTGAGATGCGGAGCCACGCTTGTCGTCTCAGCATAACGCTAGTGTTGATAGCTCTAGCAGCTGTGTCCGCAGCGTCAAGTGCACACTTGATGGCTGCGTTTGAGATTAGCTTCCCTTCCTCAATAAGCAGTTTGGTGCCCTCTTGGAACTGTGGAGGCAGGTGTTGTACAATCTGTTCTAGGGTGTCGTAGTGCGCCCTATCATAACGCGCCAAGAGCGCCTGTGTATTGGCGATGCGCCAAAAGTTTGATGCCTGTGCAGCTACTCTTTTGCCCCCTGCCTCTAGCACTTTGGATTCCTTATCCGGGGGAGGAGCTTCACCCGTAGTCTGGGAGTTGGCACGTTTCCTGGCATTGGCGACCACAAGAGAGTCCAGTGGCAATTGTCCCCGAATGTATGCGGGGTCTGCAGGTGCAGGTCTGTACTTTTTTTCAATGCGAGGGTTGACCACTCTCGCTCTCGTAGGCTCCTTAAATATGTCCCCAGCATGCTTGAGGACTCCTTTAAGCATAGGCAGTGTCTTTACTGTCCTTTCAGAGACTGAAAAAGTGTCGAAAAGGAAGTCTTCCTCAACAGGGTCGGCATGCATGTCCACATCGTGATTGGCTGCCGCCCTTTCGAGTAGTGCATGAAAACCTGCTGAATCCTCAGTCGGGGATGCCCGTGCATTAAAAGGCTGCGGATCCTGCCCTGCACCTTGGGTGTTCTGGTCACCAGTGTCATCATATGAATCCGGTTGCACATCAGGTTCATTGATTGGGAAATTGTACTGCTCGTCCTCATCATACCCCTCACCCGCAGAGTGTTCTGGGGAGGGAGTAGGGCTCCGTCTCGGAGGAGGCTGGATTGGTTCCGTGAGGCCTGAGGCGTCAAGGGGCACCCTCTTCTTCTTTAGTGGGATAACATAGGGGTCCACTGGCTCCGAAGTGATTTTCCTCTTATAGAGGGTCAGTTTGCCTGTGTCAGCGTCGATGAAATGCTCCGAATCGTCCTCGGATTCGAGTACCTGACGTGGAAGTGGGCCAGTCGGTGAAGAAATCACCTGTTTCGGTGCCGATTTGGTTGAAAATGCTTTTGGCGCCTCCTTCGGCGGCAAAATAAAGAGAAGTTTCCCAGACGGCTTCTCTGGAGTGTCTTTTCGCGGCTGCGTTAATGGTATCGGAGCCGACGGGGCAAAGGCCTTTTCCCTGATTCTTTTCAGTGATTCGGCTATGGGGGACGGCACACTCACAGTTTGTGTCGGCGCTGACGAGGATGGCCTGATTTTCCCCTCGGATCCGACGTCCTTGTGGGCCTTGTGCGTTTTGGGCGCGGATCCTGTCTTTACCGCCTCCGATTCCTGCGTTCGGGGCACAGACTTCTTTCCGTGTGCCTGCGTAGCCTCCTTGGAGCCGACTTTGGCGGGTTTTGACGGCGTCGTAGCCGCTGTCCCGTGCCGACCATCTTTCTTGGAGGACCCCTCCTCTGGCGTCGGTTTCGATTTCGCAGCATCGGAATCGACGGACTTCTTCGACTTCTGCGGACCGGAGGTCGACGGAGTCGATGGGGTTGCGGGCACCGTTGGTTTCACCGGCACGGCAGCCATCTTAGGGACACTCGAGTCCTTAACTTTCGGTTTCGTTTTCGGGTCGGCCATTTTAGGTGTTGTCGATCCCGATGGTTTCGGTTTCGGTTTCGAAACAGTCTGCCCAGCAAGTAAGTCCGCGGCCGGGCCCGAAGGCGGGGCTGTGGCTTGCGGCAACGGGTCTTGGGTAAGGCCGACAGGCGATCCCGTGTCCCGGTCGGTATCCTCGTAACCTTCGGGGCAGAGCTCGTCCGCTGAGCTATCCGCCGCGGCCCCATAAATCTCATCGTCGTCTCCTACCTCGTCGACGTATTCAAGGCCTTGACCCGCGACTCCGTCGTCGTCTCCCGGATCCGCCTCGACCTCCGTCTCGGGTGGGGAGATTTGGAGATGATGACCCTGGTCCTCTTCGTCTTGGTCGCCGAAGATGTTCTCCGGATCCGGGGCCGCTTGTTTAGCTTCCATGCGCATCGCGCGCCGAAGCTTGAGAGTCTTCTTTGAGCGGAACTGTGCACACAACTTGCACTTGCCGTCGTCGTGGTCAGGCGAAAGGCATTTGTTACACACGGGGTGTAGATCGATGTGTGGGTACTTGGACCCACAGAGCGGGCAGTACTTAAACGGGCTCCGCTCCATGTCCGAAAAGGCTTGCAGTCGTGTCGCGATGAGAAGGCCTCAAAGTTCCGAGAGCGAAGAAAACTCCGCTTATTCCGGCTCCAAGAGACGGAAGACTCGAGACCGTGCGCAGACAATACCGACGCAAGAAAATCGAGGCCTTTTGGCCGCTAAAAGTTAGTTTTTCTTGGTTCCGACAGTAAGACGTCGAGACCACATCCGAACCCAATGGCGGAAAAAAACAATCTGGGGATGGAGCCGATGCCCATGCGCACTGTAGTCCAGGGGAGGAGCCACCTATCTCAGGATACTTCGAAGACTCTTCCAGGACAACAATGTGCAATCATCCGAGCCCAACACTAGGCGGCGATCTAATGCTAAGATGTGAATTTAGCAGCCCACATGCCTCGAACTCTTATACAACAAACAGGTTTCTTATCTTCGAAGGCGGATACTCTATCACACCACAGATTTCTTTCCTTCGTATACTTGCCAGATGCAAGACTGGATCAATTTACTTTTCTTCAGCTGAGAACCCACTACCTCATTGATGGCACTCTGCGGCTCTGTACCTCCCCGGAAGTGTTAGAGCGGAGCCGCATAAAAGTATCTTGCCGATCTGCACGGACGTACATTTCTAAATTTTTCCCTTTCCATGCCCCCAGATGCAGAGTGTGAACATATGTTATCACCAGTGTGCTGAATACTAACTTGAAACCTTTTTAGATCCTAAAAAAGAGGCAACTCCACAAAAGGGGGAGGTGGGAGGGCAGTGCTCAATCAGCAGTTAGAGTATTAACCAGAGGAAAATGTTACTTACCCTGTAAGCATCTGTTCATAGCATGTGGACATGTAGATTCACATGCCCTGCTTACTCCTCTCAACTAGTGTTGGGCTTAGATGCTGCAAGTTGTTTTTGTATTTCGAGTCACAGGATAAGATTACGTTACCTTACTCACAGCAAGCATCCCTCCTGGTCCCTAGAAACGAAGATAAACACATAATCTGCACACTTATAAATGCACGTTCTCTTATAAAACATAGGGAAGACGTGGCGGAACTCATAGCCAACCAAAATATAGACGTTCTGTTTATAACTGAGACCTGGGCAGATCTAGCATCTGGCCCAGATTTTAGTATAGCCACCCTGGACGGCTATCATGTGATCAGACTAGACAGATCTTCCGGCAAAAGGGGCGGTGGTCTAGCTATTATACACCGAGCCAATTTAGCTATAAAAACAGAACCATTAGATTGCGATTTTGCTGAAGTTTTAGGTTTCACTATTACTCTCTCCCCTATACAAACCTTTAAGGGAACTCTGTTGTATCGACCACCTACCTCACGCATACCCTTCCTGAAATCCCTCAATTTCCTATTAGAACCAGTAGCCGCCAATTCGGACTACACAACATTGGGAGACTTTAATTTTCATTTAGAAAATCTTGCAGATAAAGACTCGTCCACTCTCATCTCGGACTTCTCGGCCGCTGGCTTAGAACAGCGGGTCTCCTTAGCCACTCATCAAGCAGGCCACATTCTGGATGGCTTATTTACAAACAATTCTCATATGACTTACCCTACAGTGTTCCCGCTTATATGGACGGATCACTCGGCAGTGAAATTTACGATCTTAGTCAGGAATCATAAAAATGTATCCCCTCCCATCCGACCCCAGATTAAATGTCGCGACTGGAAAAACCTTGATTCCACCGTTTTACATAATACCTTGGAGTCCATGAGACCAGAAGACATATCTGATCCACATGAAGCATCTAATAACTATGGACATTGGCTGAACAATGCCTTTAACCGCTTAGCACCTAACATTAAGATGCAGCCAAACCGCACTAAACCCTCTGCGCCGTGGTTCTCGGAACCACTAAGGCTTGAAAGACAACGATGCCGAAATTTGGAGAGGCGTTGGCGTATGAAATACGGCAACTATGACAGAGATACATACAAGAAAGCTTTGTCAAGCTACAAAAAAAACTCATAATTGCAGAAAAATGTAACTTTTATAGTACACAGATAGAACTAGCTCAAAATTCGAGCAAACAGCTATATCAGGTGGTTAAAAAATTAGCCAATCCACCAGCTCTTGCCACCACAGAGCCATCTCAAATTTTCTGCAATAAGGTAGCGGAATTTTTTAAGGCAACGGTCAAAGACATCTTTAACAACTTTACTAAAAGAACTATCACTGATTCAGCCTGCTTGGAGATCCCTCTCACGTCCCTTAAGCCAACCTTTGAGGCTTTTTCCCCACTATCCCAACAGGCTATGAAAGAACTTATGAACAATATTAAGTCAGGATCCCCTTTGGATCCATGTCCCCCATTCATCCTCAAACCATTATCCAATCTGATAGCCCCGGTGCTCACTAACATCTGTAATGCCATGTTTTGGACAGGGGACTACCCCTCAATCTAGAAAAAAGTCACTGTAAAACCTCTCTTAAAAAAATCGACCCTAAATCCATCAGAGCCTAAAAGCTATCGCCCTATTGCCTCGCTCCCCTATCCATCAAAATTTTTTGAAAAGGCAATGAACTTACAGCTGTCGAACTATATTGATCAGAGCGATCTGCTGGATGACACCCAGTTTGGGTTCAGGAAGGGCCACGGGACCGAGACTGCTCTGATAAAGGCAGCAGAGGAGGTCAGGATAATCATGGACCAGGGTGGTGCAGCGGTCCTAATACTGTTAGATTTGTCTGCAGCCTTCGACACGGTCGATCATACCATCTTGATCGACCGTGTCGCTGCAATAGGCATTCAGGGCAAAGCCAAAGCACTCCTGGCATCCTTCCTGGCTGATAGAGAGCAGTCTGTGAAGATGTGGAGTTATTACTCTCCGGATTTCACTCTGCCTTGTGGAGTCCCCCAAGGCTCCTCGCTAAGTCCGACACTCTTTAACATCTACGTGTCGGACTTGGCGAGGGTGATCAAGTCATTTGGTATTGGACTGACCTCATACGCTGATGACACCCAGCTGGTCCTGGCGATCCACAAAAATGGAGGAGCAGTGGCCGCTAACTTCCAGGAGGGTATGAGAGCCATCAGTACCTGGATGGATCAGAATTGTCTAAAGTTAAATTCTGACAAGACTGAGGTCATGGTATTTGGTGAGCTGACCCCGTCTTGGTCCCCAGTTTGGTGGCCTTCGGAGTTAGGAAGTCCTCCATCACCAGTATCCAAAGTTAGGAATCTGGGGGTTCTATTCGACAACAAGATAGCTTTTGTCAGCCATGCCAACGCAGTGGTCTCAGCCTCCTTTTTTACCCTAAGAATGGTAAAGAAATTGCTTCCATTTCTTCCTCCAAATGCAGGCAAGACCCTAATGTCCACTTTGGTATTGTCTAAGGTGGACTATTGTAATGGCCTATTGTTGAACGCGCAGGAGCAAGTTTTGAACAAACTACAGCTTGTTCAAAATGCTGCCGCAAGGATTCTAACCGGCACACCGAAGTATTCATCTATTTCTCCCATCATTCGTCAACTACATTGGTTGCCGGTTAGAAGCCATACGAAGTTTAAGGCCTTGTGTATCACATATATGGCATTGAACAACATTGGACCAGAATTTTTTAAAAAGGCTATTTGTGTTTACACGCCTAGTCGAACATTACGTTCATCTGCAGCCCAACAGCTTCAAATCCCACGCACAAAAAAACCCACATGGGGAGACAAACGCTTTGTGGTTGCCGCTTATAAACTGTGGAACCTGCTCCCTCCCTACATTAAACTTAGCCCATCACTGCTAACATTCCGAAAGCATCTAAAAACCTGGCTTTTTAATCAGTAAACTCCCAATAGGAACCCTTTTGCAATCTGTAAGCTCTAGCGCCGAGACACCGGTAGGTATTTGTGCGCTATAGAAATTTTATAAATAAATAAAATAAATACATAGGAGTTGTGCTGTAAAGGTCATAAGTCCTCCTGTAGAAATGTAGAAGGTCCAAGCGAGGGGGGCACCAATGTACAGTGCTGAACTCTGGGGTCACTGTTCAGCTAATGTCCTTACCGTGACAGAAAATAATTTTATAAGACATCTTTTGGGCTTGCCCAAAAGTACCCTTTAATACGCTTAAGGGTGGATTTGGGTATTCTTCCCATTGCAGACCTGATTGCTTCTCATCCACTTCTCTACTGGTGACGGCTATGGAGCACGCCAGACTTAGTATATTATAGGGAGGAACTAAAAGCTGTTATGTCTACTTTGGGGGCGGGGAATATCTTGTGGTTGTCTTTTATTAGGAACACATTTTGTGCTATAGGGAGGGATGATCTATGGTCGGCACCAGAGGAGTCATGTTCAGCCATCTCTAAAAAATCACTAGCAATTGCTTTGAAAGACTACAAATTGGCACACATTTTGCATATAGTAGACTCCTCCAGCCTGACCTCTGGGTTCCTGGATGCAAAACAGCACTATCATTTGGAGTTGGATTCTATTCAACCACCTGCAGCAAAGAAACTGTTTCTGCAATTTAGGCACGGAACGCTACCGCTCCATGCGCTTACAAATAAGTGGGTGGGCGCTACTAAACAACTTTGGCCGGGGTGCTTAGTAGCGGAAGAAACTGAAATTCATGTGTTATTCTTCTGCTTGGCACACAAAAGGGCCAGATCTAAATGGGTCCTTCAACTTTGCAGAAATCTGGGGATAAGAAACCATAGAGAATTCTACAGGGTACTAAAATACGATACTCGCCCAGTTTTTGTTGTTGCAATCTCCACATTTTTATTTGCTAAGTTATGCAAACGTAGGCGTCTTTAGAGAGGCTGACCCGGGAACTTAGCCAATCCTGTCTTATGATCATCACTGCGATCCTAAATCTGTAAAAATTTAGGCTGTGAATTTCTTTTTTAATATTTTTTGTTTTATTTATATTTTTAAAGTGATTTTTTAATTGATTATACTGGTTTTATTGTGGAATATGATGCCATTGCAATAGTATTTGCCCTTGTTTGCTGCCCCACCCGTGACTATTGATTTCAGGGGGCGTGACCGTCTACATGTTGTTATTTTTCAACTACTTGGGGGTTCTATTGACAATTGAATTTTTTTTAGTTTCTAATCAACATGTTATTTTATGAATTTTGTTTTATGGAGAATATCATTTTATATGTGCTTTTATGGCTGTAATAGCTGAAATAAAGCTTCTTTGACTTGACTAGACTAGACGCTACGAACAGACACTTAAGGAGGCATCCTTTCCCATTTGTAGCATGCGTGGTTGTAGATACATATGCTCTGCATACACTGCAAGGCAGTGCTCCCCTACAGGGGTGATCAGTCAGTGGAGGATGCAGATGTCGGAATAGTGTGCTCAAAACTCTTTGGCCAACTCTAACCTGATGGGCTAGGAAATTCTCACAATAATGTTTTGTGGAAGTATGTGAAGATGACCATGTAGCTGTGGTGCAATGGCTATGGGAATGTTTACAAAGAAAGCCACTAGAGTAGTCTTCTTGTGGGTAGAATTTGCCCTATGAAGGATAGGCAGGGTTATTTTAGCTTTGATGTAGCAGGTTAGGATGAATTTAACAATCCACCTGGCTTTGCCCAGTATGGATATTTGGCGATTGTTAGGTGGTTTTTCAAAAGCATCCAAAAGTTGCTGAGATTTATATACTCAGCTCTGTCAATGTAGCATAGTTTAGCGTGCTTAAACATCTACTGAATGAAGAGCCATTTCTGCCAGTCTCAGGTTGAGGGAGAAAAAAATTTGAACTTGATTGTCTGATTAAGGTAGAAAGTGAATACAACCGTAGGAAGGAATTTACGGTTAGTGCTAACAACAACCCTGTCCTTGTGGACATGGATGAAAGTATCTTGCAAAGTAATAGTGGCCTGGCAGCTCGGCCTGCACTGTTCCTACTGCAGATGGGTGAAACATGATTTTTATATGGCTGGATTTAAACTAAGGTGGAATGGTGTGCAAAATAACGATGGACTGCGCTGCAGCTCCAAATATATACTATGGGCTGAGATTATTTGAAGCATTCCATTGGTCACTTTTTTATACACTTCAGCGCAACATCCTAAGTGGACCGGGTATGCCAAGGTGTGAGTCCCGTGCACACTGTGCTACAGGAACCAAGCAATACCCAACTGATATGCCCTAACTGTAGGTTTGGGTGTGGGGTGCAAGAATTGGTAATGTCTGCAGAACTGTGAGAGGATCCTTGGGACAATATTGTGGAGGCGGAGCACAAGAAGGAGTGCTGGTAGCCTTGGCCTCTTAGGCAGTGGTCAGGGATCTGAAGGGGTAACTGGCATATATTCATCCTCAAACACTAAACTCCACGTACTTGGCAAATGCTCTGCAGTCTTTGTTGGAGACGCCTTGGTGGAGATCTTCCCAATATGAGGATGGATGAAGATCTGCTTCTGCCTAAATGCAGATTCCTCTTGGATTTTCTAAAACTTTGGCCTTTAAGCAGGACCGGACTAGTAACGCAAACCGGCACTGGCAATTGAGTCGAACCAACAGGGGAGGGGGGGGGGGAGGGGGTGCAAGGGGTGTTGGGGGGGGGGGGGGGCGGGATGTTGGTGCACATGTAAAACACTGCAGCTGCTTTTGTTACAGGGGATTGATATTGCAAAACCGGACCCCCTGTAACAAAAACAGCCCCCCCAGGTGTCCAAAACCAGACCCCACCCAGGTGGCCCACTAGGGAAACGCCCGGGCCCACTATGGCCAATCCGGCCTTTAAGCATCATCGAACGCAGACAAGGAATGGGCTGGAAGGAGAGGCATGCATACCTTGTCTTCGGCTGCAAAGGGGGTTAGGGCGTTTCAGCGCAGGAAGCACAAACTGCTTAGGAGGGATCATACGTTAAACGTTTAATAAATCTCATCACAGCAGGTGATTTAAACAAGAACAGTTTGTGAGTTTACATAGGAAGTTCAAATGGCAAACAAATAACCTTTAACAGTGCCCACTTCAACGTATGGCTGGTCCACAGATAAAACCAACAAAGGGACATCCGACAACTTTGCTTGTAAGGTACAAGTCACACCGACCACAAATGTGTCCAATCACCCGGCATAAATGGATTTTCGGGAAGGCAGCCCGGCAACAAGGATGACAGCCACTTCAGGCTTCAGATCAAATACAGTCAGTTGCTGCTGCTCAATTTCCAAGCATTTGTGTCTAGAATACACACTTTCAGGTGGAGAACCCTGCCGTGTTGCTGCAACAGAAGATCCTCACAGAGTGGCAACCTCATCAGTGGACAGATACTCAAGCCCAGAAGTTTTGGGTACCACACTGTCTTGGCTCAATCAAGAGACATTAGGATAACATGGACCTGGTCTTCCTTGATGTTTTTCAGAACTTTGGACAAAAGAAGCAGGGGTTGTAACGCCTGTAGGAGCTTGTGTTCCATACCAGCAAGAACTCATCAGTTCTAGAGGAAACTCCAACGCACAAAACATTTGACATCACCATCATCTAACAGGGCTCTCACCACTGAGGGAAGATGCGCCCTGAGCCACTGGATGTAAATGCCACTTGTTATCTTCTAGATGTCACCTGCTCAGTTCATCAGCTCTGACATTAAAGGACTTTGTCAGGTGGTTCACGAATAGGGAAATGCCCTGGTGCTACAATTAAGCCCAAGGTACACAGCCTCCTGGCACAGGACTTGAGACCCTACTCAGACTTGTTGGTTGCAATATCACATGGCAGTGTATTTGTCCAAGAGAACCTGCACCAGCTTCCTCTTGATGACAGCAGGAAGTCTTTCAGAGTAAGATACTTGACTAGCAACTCCAACAGAATGATATAGAGGTGGGTTTACGAAGGCGACCTTCCGAGCCCAGAAGGGACACATCAATCACAACCATCAGCTCTGGGTGGGAAAAGGAAGAGGGTCCGCAAGAGCAATTCAGGTCAAACCACCACCACCACCACTGCAGATCAGGAGCGGTCTCCTCTAATTTCTGGGTAACCCCGGTCAGATTTCCTTAATCCTGTGCCCACTGGAACTTCATATTTCATTGTGCCATAAGGCTTATCTTATATGGAGGATGCAGAAAGCTAAGAGCCCAGGAAGCTTCAGAGCGGCTTTCACCATGATCTAGGTCAGAGGCTGAACCATCAGGATTCACAGCCTGAATGTCCTGGACTCACCATGGAAAGAACGCCTGGAACGGTACTGTGTCCAAGAGAGCGTCAATGAATATAAGCTTTTGTGAAGGAGTCAGGTGTGACTTCATCTCGCTGATAAAGAACTGCAACAATGTCAGGAGGGTCACCATTGTCTGGAGAGGGTTTCGACTGACAATAGTAAGCCGAGATAGGTGTCAAGGTAGAGGAAGACTGTTATCCCTGACCTAAGAAGAGTCTCTCTTACAGCAGAATGGACAGGTGCTCGTTTGACATTCATTCAGATGTGGTGGAATATTTGGTGGGGCAAAAACAAAATGCAGGGCATAGACATGTTCAATGATTTGTAGGACCTATCTGTCAGACGCAATGGCTCTCTAACCAGGGAGGAAATGACAGATACTGCCCCAACTGGATGGGCATGGACCACTAAGGGCAAACTAAAGTGGACTGGTGGTTGTTGCAGCAGGGAAAGCAGAATGGGAGTTCTAATCTGCCTGCTGGTCATGCGCTGTCTGCCAGGCCATGGCCATGGCCTTGAAAGGATTGGGGTGACTGCTGTACTGGGTGGCAAGACTGTCTATGCACTTGCCATCTGGAATAGCCTCTGAACTTTACAAACTGGTGTGGTATCTGTTTGAGAGGGATGGACAGACCTAAGGAACAAGCAGTAGCTCGACTTTCCTGAAGACACTCCCATGCAAAGAGTCTTCTCATCGAAAAGGCATGGCCCATCAAAGGTGATGTCGAAAAGGGAGTACATTGCTTAAACATACTGTGGAACGCATCCATACATGTCAAAAAAGTACAAGTCTGGTGCCGATTGCCCTCCCCAGGCAATATGTAGTATCCAGACCATTGCGCATAACATATTGGACTCTGTCTTCTCCATCATTAATTGTCTGAGCCAAGGAGGCTGTAAGGTCTTCCGGGACCGCTGGTAAGATTTCGCTGGTCATGTCCTAGAAGGCATGTGTATAGCGTATCTAAGTTGACAGCTGTTACAGAACAAAATGCCAGACGAGAAGAAGAGAATTTAATCTTGCCATTGGCCTAATTTCTGTGTGATTCTCCTTTCGGAGGAGTAGTGAAGATGAGTTGGAATTCACCTTACTCATTGAGGCTTGAAACACGAGGATCTCTGGGTTTGGATGTTTGATACGGAAACCGGAGTTTACAGGAGCAGGTCTGTAACATCTCGCCACCTGCCTATGTATGAGTGAGCAGGAAAATGTATGAACAGGTAGCCGTAAAGGTATCAGTGAGAGCCTTGTTAAAAGAAGCAAGGGCTCAGTAGTAGATGGCCCAGGTTGCATATTTTCCAGGACTTTCGTTTTGCTCTTAACTGAAGGCAGCTGCAAATCCAGAGATTTCAGCTGCCCTTCAGACCGCTACTGCAAAGGAGGTACTTTATTCTGTTGCTGGCCCAAGTGGTGAGCCAAGCCTTACCTCAGGAGAGGTGTCAATCCCACTGGCCTCTTGCAAATCCATGTAGTAGGCTTCATCTGTGTAGCAAGAGGCTCATGATCATCTACACTCTGGGATGTCCCTTCCTGTGAGTCAGAGCCAAAAAGATAACGGAGTCACTGCTACAGTGTACGCCCTGGTAGGCGCATTGACTAAATGATAAAAGGTTGTGCTTTTGTTATTTCGTAGGACAACAGTTGACAAGATTGAGCCGAAGTCAGTTAGGTATTCAAGATCGGAATCAGTACTGGATCATCTTCTGGCACCATTGCATCCAGTTACACACAATAGCAACAGGCATTATCAATGAGATAGGATGAAGAAAGAAAGTGGATCCTACTGTCACATGGCTCACGGGGACATTGTTGTCTTCCCTAAGTTAGCATGAGCACGCCGTAGACTGTCCGCTGCATTGCACACGTTACTACATGAGTTTATTTTGCAAATGCTTCTTTAGATATTTTCACATGAGAACTTGCTGTTATGTACACGCTTTGCAAGTTCCCAGGATTTAGTCTGAACAAGGTCGAACAACCCCCCTTGTTATTCTGTTCTGGTCAAGCCCTAGCACCTAGACAAAACATACAGATGCAGCTGTTGTTGGGGAATACGTACTTTGGTCTTATTGGAATACACAGACTTGGAGAGGGGCCTTTCTAGGAGCCTGACAGCACCAATGATGTAGAACTATTGTCTATAGACTGAGGTACAGGGTCTACAGATAACACCCAGAGCTATTCTAATATATAGTCATCCTGCGTCTCTTCAAGGGGAGGGAGGTTAGGCTTTTCTGTCTCTCACTATGACAGCTCCTTTTATGATCTACGGATTACTTGCTATGCTGACCGTATTTGTGTTGGGCATTTTTCTGCTTATTGTGGCACGTATACTGCCTAATAGAGCAGGTTAGTTAAATTAAATATTTTAAACTTGTTTGTGTCTCTGTCAGATCTTAATGTGGACAAGTACAAGATTGTGAACAAAAGGGTGCATCTTGTAACCGCGATTCCTGAGAGTGTCCGGAGTGTTGTGTTCTGGGGAGTGTAATCACTTGTTCCTCTGTATGCGAGTAGGAGGGCAAGTGAGACACTATTGATAGTCGGTCCTGAGCTTAGGGGTACTAAGGTGGTAGGATGACAGATCCTATATATTAAGGCCCCATATTCCTACGCATAGGTTGCAAAGTTCAGTGTTTGCGCAGAATCCCTGCAACACTGCCATAAGCGGAGATGTTGTGTCTTAACCTCTTGAATATCCAGAGATATTGGATTAGAGGCTTCACTCACTTATCGTAACATGGTGCATCATCTGCGCCTTTCCACACCCTGGTAGAATGATACCACCAGGGTGGACTCACCCAAAGATGGAATGGAAGTTCTTAAATTAAGTCAAGCGAGACAAGCAGGGATACAGGAAATTTGTTTTTTAAATACCTACAGGTATACCCAATGATTTTCCTTTATTTATAGGATACCTGGCATATGGACACAAATTGATTTTTGGGGATATTTCATTGAAAATAATTGTTCAATCGTACCCCTTATGTCTGTGCCAACATGTTTTGGCCCGATCTAAGAGCCCGGTTGGATCTGGGCCCTTTGTCAGGACATTTTATGTGTGTCCATGTTTTGCTGTGCATGCGCACCATGCACACCATACACACTATACACACTATACACACTTGTGAGGCCTAAAGCCCTCACCTGTCTCGGTTTTCTGTTGAGTGGATTGTCCTATAATCTGGATTTTCAAGGGTCATGCAGTTTCTAAGAGTGTTGCCGGCTTTTAGTCACACTTTCATCATAGAACGAGCACCTTGGGAATACCTAGTGCCAACTCGCAGACGGCCGCCAGTGGTGGTGCCAGAAGACGATCCAGTACTGATTCAGATGGTGAATACCTAACTGATTCAATCTCATCAAGTATCATGCTATAATGAAACTGATGCATTAAGTGAGGATAGCGGTCAACATGTTTCATGCCCTATGTTGTCTTGAAGATCGTGACATTTCATCAGGACCTAGAGCGACTGTTAACTACTCAAATAAGAGGGTGGTTCACAACTACGTGTAGGAATAGGAAGCCATGCCCTCACCAAATATGCCAACACCTTCAGGGGTCCTCCCAGTTCGGGACCCGGGCGAGAGCTGTTGAGGAGCCGGTCTCGACACTACTACACGTCTCCGAAAAAGCATACTCTACTACTCACAGCATGCTTACCACATAACTCTGAATAGATTGGGAGCGTAGCTCTGGAACTGCATCGGAAGGCATTGAAAAACCGGAATTGACATCGGTACGCAGGGGTGGGGTTTATACATAGGATCTGGTCCATCACTTCTGGGGCATTATAGAAACAAGACTGAGCCACACGCTATTAAGTGGTGCGCCAGAGCGCTGCTGAAGAAACTTTTGCAGATCCAGTCTGGTGCCTGAGTGTTCTAATGGTTAGGAACCTGCGATTAGAAATATCCATCAGAGGGGGGGCGTGGCTTGGGCGCCGAGGAAGATGGCGATGTTGAGCGTCTCTCCTCCCGTCACGAGCTCTCATATCGGAAATTGGGACGTTTTCCTGAGTCTGCATCACAGATGTGACCAAGGATTCGGACGTCGGAATACTTTCCGAATGCGGTGAGCTGCTCTGTGTGGCTGTAGCTGCAGCAGAATTGGAGTTGCACAGAGCGAGGCTCATGACGTTCATGGCGGCAACGTAGGCTGAGGAGCGGAAACGGGGCACTGAGCAATCTCCGACGGGGCAGTGAAGTCTGCAACCACGAGGAGGATTGGCATATGTTGCAGCGGTAATGCCCAGCGGTGAATTGAGTTTCAGGATAAGGATAATGATCGCGTGAGTAAAGTGCGATCGGCCATGCCGGGGCTTCCTTTACCTTAACCAAGATGGCGACCGCCACTCGGTAATGCCGAGAAATCGAAATGAAGTGACTTTTCACACTGCTATTCACTTAAATAAGCCTCAATAAGCCGCCAGACGAGCAATGTTGGCAGAATTACTAGCCCCTGGGAAGGAAAAAAGGCACACATTCCCGAGCTGACAATGGGGGGTTAATGTAGCTGTGCTGAGTGCCTAGAATGCCTGACATCAGATTACAGTGATCTCTCCTATGACACCACATGCACACCCTGAATGAGTCTATGTGACACCCTATACTTCAGGACCCACCTGGTGGAGTGCTATACCTACTGGTGAACTGCGAACTGGCCGACCATTCTCTTCTGTCGATCTGCGTTGTCTAATCTACCCCACGTGCCTGCCGGAGAAGGACTTTCAGGGCACCACTCAAGGCTCTAAGTATTCACGATGGATACCAAAGACCAGGGCACCCTTAAAAGACTTAAATCGGACCACTCGAACCCGGGATCGCCGAATAAAACAAAGAAAGTTACTACGGAAGCACTTGATATGATACTGAATAGGCTGGATGAAGTGGAGGACCTAGCCAAGGTCACTAAAGAGGAAGTGGTGGCAATCCGTCAAGATATCAGAGACACTAATGCGCGTTTGACAGAAACAGAATCCAGGATTAGTCGTTTGGAAGATATGGAGGTTAAGACCTCAGCGGCACTGAAACACCTGCACATCTCCTCCGACCAAACTACTAGAAGATTGGCTGAGTTGGAGGATAGAAATAGAAGAGGGAACCTACGCATTTTTGGGGTTCCGGAGGGGTCCGAAGATTCAGAAGGGTTGTGTATTCAGTTCTTGGAATCATGGTTTGCTAAAGCCACGAACCTGACTTTTGCCAACCCTCTAGAATTCGATAGAGCACATAGAGTGCCAGGAAGAATCACTAAGACGCAAAAAGGTCCTAGGCCCATCGTCCGTAAGCCGTTGCGCTATCAACATGTGGAGCAAATACTTGCCTTTGTTCGGAAGCATAATCATATCCTGTGGAGGGACGCCAAGGTCTATATCTCTCAAGACTACAGTAAGGAGACTGTAGAAATCAGGAAGGCCTTCTTAGCCCTTCGGCCACAACTAAAATCGAGCGGATATCAATTTGGCTTTGTGGGCCCGGCGAAGTACAGAGTAACAATACGTGGATCGCCTCACTATTTCACAGATCCTATGAAGCTCAAACGCATGCTTGAGGAATTGGAAGAACGCGACATGGAACGCGACATGGAGACCAACAACCCAGACAATCTGGCGGCCTCAGCTTCAGGATACAAATGAACATCTCTGGGAGTTGCTGTTTTCAATTGATTATCTCTACCCTGATAGGATCGCAGGCCTAGTAGGCTTGTCATTTGCCGGATCAGGCTCCATACCCGCAGTCGCCTTCTGACACTGGAAGTACTACCATGAGTTGTACTATGGCGTAAGGGTTTGGCTCAACGTTCTGGAAATCTCTTTGCTCTTCACTTCTTGTTATCGAACGGATATCGATCTGCTGTTGCTGATCTAACCTTTTTGACTGGAGTTGATTTGCCTTCTTTGGTTTATATTGTCGCTAGTCCCGAGGGGGCGTAATTCGTAATGATCTAAATATGTCCATATCTCAGCTCACCGGCATGTTACTTCGGCGCTGATCAGGTCTCATCACGGCCGTGCGGAGATTCTTTGACTAAGTGAACACTCGTTGGCAGCTTGTTGCTCTTGTTTATGCTACTTATCAGTATTGAATAGGCCTAGAGTCTACTAGCTCTTAGGGTGCCCTTGATGAAGGATATGATGCTATAATTTCTTACAAGGGTCCTCATTGTACTCTATATTGCTTCTACTTGCCATTCTATTGCTACAATCTCGTGAAGTATTTCAGTTTATATCAGGTTATCAAGAATGTACTTTATTGGTACTTTAATGGTACTTTATTGGTTAAACCACACAATTTCAATGTTCTCATTACTTACGTGAAAGGTCATATGCACTGTGCATAGTTGTTCCAATGTTTATGCAAGATTGGTATGGACGGGAGGGTTACTGCGGTTTTCCTCACGTCGCCATGCTTCTGCAAGGCAGTTGGGGTGGGGGGATGGGGAGGAGAGGGGGGTGTGTGTTGTATGTTATGGTTTGCATTTTTGCTTTTACTTCCTCTTTTTTCTTTGCTTTTCCTTTCTCTTCTAATCTATTCCTTTTCTCTTGACTGGACAAGTTGTATCATTCTCATGCTGAATCTGTATACCCAGACTTGGATCATTCATGTACCATATCTGTGTGCCCAAACGTCTGCTCATGGTTTCTGTCAATTTAGCCACATATTTGTTAAAGCAGGGTACTCCTCACATAAGATGCCGCATGGCACGCTACTTCTTGGGATTCATAATGCACTCATGATACATGTAATAGTATAAATGTTACACTCTACACTCACCACTCCGCTTGGAACGACCTCACTTGACCAGCTAAAAATTCTGTCTATGAATGTTAAAATTTTGAACCAACCCATGAAAAAACAGAAGATATTAGACTATGTGCGTAGGCAGAGAGGGGACATTGTTCTGTTGCAGGAGACCAAACTAGACACTAAACAGTTCTATACTCTACGTAATAAGTTTTATTCGGAGGTTGTGGGGTCAAGTGCACTTGGTAAAAAGAATGGGGTTCTGATATTATTATCGAAACGATCCAAGATAGAACTATTGTCTTCATCATCAGACGAAAAGGGACGCTGGGTCACAGTAAAGCTCGCCAGAGACAACACAGAATTTTTTGTCACGAATATTTACGCACCTAACACTAGTGATCTAAACTTTTGGCAAGACTTAGTCAAACAGATTGAAACGATACCTGACACGGCGGTACATATACTAGGGGGTGACTTTAACCTTCCATTTGATCCTGCCCTGGACAGAGATTCGAAGTGTGTGTTTAAACCGAACAAATCACATAACGCTTTCATTAAATTGTGTCAACGCTTTAATTTGGTTGATACGTGGAGAATACAAAACCCTACTGACAGGGACTACACATTTTACTCTTCCCCTCACGATTCGTACTCTCGCATTGACTACATCCTCATTACACAAAATGGAGTTGCAAGGATAGAGGATACATCAATAGAACCGAGAGTACTGTCAGATCACTCATGCATTTCCCTTTCCATCAGCAACATTAAACCCTCCCCTAAACAGACATCATGGAGACTCAATGAGGAAATCTTAAATAAAGAACAAAATAAGGCTGCCATTCAAGCAGCCATCCGGTCATATTTGGATATAAACAGGAGAGGGGACACTTCAGATCTTGTGCGATGGGAGGCTTTGAAAAGTACCTTAAGGGGGGTGTGCATCAAAATCCGTTCGGAAATGAACAGAGATTGCAATGCAAAATTAGAAGCGTTGGAAACAGAGATAGCTAATCTAGAAAACAGACACCAATTGACAAGGGACCGGGAGACACTTAATACCATGACTAATAGAAAATACGAATATAACAAGCTGGTGAGCGAAAGGGCGGGAGTGTGGCTGGACAGAAGGCGGAAATTTAAACTCTGCGAATCTAACAAAGCTGGTAAAAGCCTGGCTGCATACCTAAAATTCAAAGTGCAGAAAAATTCTATTAATGTCATAAAGGACTCTATGGGAGTAAACCACTCTGACCCCCAAAAAATAACTGAGGTCTTTAAAGACTTTTATGAGGGCCTGTATGCTAAAAATGACTTGGTTGATGAGGATAAAATTCAAGGGTATTTGCAGGAGTGTGATCTGCCAAAGCTAAGGCCGGAAGAACAACATAGCCTTAATGAACTGATCTCGATTAGTGAGGTGGAGAAAGCAATCAGAGGGTTGAAATGTGGCAAGGCACCTGGCCCTGATGGCTTTACAGCTAAATTCTACAAAAGTTTTGCAACAGACCTAGTTGAACCCCTTCTGCACCTTTTCCACGAATTCACGGAGTCAGGTGAAGTAAGGGGCACCCTGGCAGAGGCGACTATCGCAGTTCTACCAAAGGATGGCAAAGATCCATCGTTACCAAAAAATTATAGGCCGATTTCCCTGATTAATTTAGATTGTAAGTTGCTAGCCATGATTTTATCAGCCCGGTTACAAAAAGTTCTCCCTACCCTCGTACACCCATCTCAAGCGGGTTTCTTAAAACACAGATTGTCTAGCGATAACACCAGAGTATTAGCCCACGCCTTAGAAAAAGCAAAACTTTTGAATACCCCCACGGTAGCAACCACATTAGACGCTGAAAAAGCCTTCGACAAGGTAGATTGGACCTTCCTTGAAGCAGTTTTACACACATTTAATCTAGGGACGACATTCACTAAACTTGTAATGGCTCTGTATGCCGGACCTACAGCTAGGGTTAGAGCGGGTGGCTCCTTTTCTTCATCCTTCTGCTTGAAACAGGGAACAAGGCAAGGATGCCCATTATCACCATCTCTGTTTTTACTAGCGATAGAACCTTTTCTATACCATATCCGGAATAATGAGGCCATTGCTGGTGTTCCGTTTGATGACTGTACTGTGAAATTAACTGCATACGCCGATGATGTGCTCATTTTGACGGAGAAAGCTGACGAGGCTATCCCGGCTTTAATGGACACAATTGACGAGTATTCTAAAGTTTCAAGGTACAAGCTGAATAAGGACAAAACAGAAGTCACGCTGCTAAATAACATCGGGAGTAGATAAATACTTGGTTCATCTGGCCTCACCTGGCAGCCAAAAGCTTTTAAATATCTGGGCTTAGATTTTGAGAAAGACTTAATAACAACCCTGAAGGTGAATGAGGGCCTAACATTAACAAAGATCTCTGCGTTATTAGATAGCTGGTCGCCCAAGTTTTTGTCCTGGTGGGGTAGGGCTGAGACCCTTAAAATGATGTGCACGCCTCTGGTTAATAACCTGGCTTGCATGCTCCCAATGACTTTTTCGGACAAATTCATCAAAAAAGTGGATAGGTTGTTTGGAGAGTTTCTGTGGCGAGGGAAAAAAGCCAGGATATCATTGAAAAAGTTGCAATTGGCAAAAGAAAAGGGCGGCCTGGGCCTACCCTCGTTCAGGAACTACCAGACGGCTTTCCTTTGTAAGCAGGGGGCTCTTTAGCTAGTTGATTCTACATCCTATACTCCAGTATGGTTATCTATTGAGCGATCATTAATGGCGCATGCACCCCTCTCGGCTCTCCTCAGCATGGACTTGACCCATTTACCTCACTCCAAATACATCCTACTAAATACCAGAAGGGCACTCCTCAGGCTTGACCAGTCCCATAAAACTGATTCGGTGATTAAGAAATCTACCCTACTCTCGATATGGCATAACCCTACGTTTCGGATAGAGGGGAAAACCCTTTATTGGGAGTTGTGGGCTAAACATGGTATCCATATGGTGAATGACCTTTATGAAAATGGTATGCCCATACCTTTTTCGACAGTGCAAGAGAAATTTCATTTGCCACCCATAGAATTCTATCAATTCTTGAAACTGAAAGCCGCTATCTCTAGGCGTGCCCTCACTACAGATTTACCATGGCTATTGACACGTCTCCGGCTACTGTACCAAGCTGACCATTTTGTATCCAGAATATATACATTGCTCCTCCCCCTGCCCAAGAAACCCCATAAGTTAATGGAAAGCAAGTGGGAGTCGGAACCTAACTCGACAGGTATATCAATAGATTGGGAGGTAATACACAACACTGCATTATCAAATAAGGTGTCCCCGATTCTATGTCAAACGAAATACATGTTGCTGAACAGAGTGTTCTGGACCCCTCAGAAGCTGTTTAAATGTAATCTGAAGGATACGCCTAATTGCTGGAACTGCCAGGCAGCACCTGGAGACCTGGCGCACATGCTTTTTGATTGTTCCCTATTAAGATCATTTTGGAAAAGAATATTTGCATATATTCAACAAGTATTTGGAATCACACCCGTTCAGGAATTTGTATATGTCATTTTGGCCCCTTTAGAAGCACAATTACCTGACATACATGACCGACAACTGCTAGATATCATGTTGACATTGGCGTGCAAGGTCGTTCTCTGTAAATGGAAACATTTAGCTGAAGTCAACTTTAAAATATGGCTGGAATGGCTTTCCTTCTTGAGAGGGGCGGACAATCCGGCACTACAGTCAGCCACATGGAAGCCTTCTAACAAAAAATTGTGGTCCTCCTTGGACGCGTCATCCTCCCACTTTGAGCCTCCGTGATACAAACTTCAACAGATTGTCTGTCTTTATAGAATTCAGTGTCTCTGTTTGGCCCCATATTTTCCACGTTTAAATGCTTTCCACGCTTGAATGCTTTACTGTGTACTTATTGTTGCCTACCATGCGACCCATGCTTCTGTAAACCGATTGCCTCTGATATATTGATACATCTGTCCTTTTTCTCTTCTTCCTCCTTTTTCTCTTATTCCTCCTTTCCTTTACCTATTTTTTCTCTGTTCATTTGATTATTGTAGGCGTCATTGTGCCAATACTGCATCCATATATGTATTGGAGGATTTATTGTATTGTCCTTACTTTCATTTTCTCCAATCTTCAATAAAAAAGATTTGAATTAAAAAAAAAAGAAATATCCATCAGAAAAGCCAATTTAATTGTGATTTCAAGAAGGTTGTGGGTACCTGAGGTGCACAAGCTAAGACCACCATTTTGCCCCAGATACTCAGTCCGTACAAGAGATCGGGCTTCTACTGTTGTGAGATGGAGCCGACAAGCGTCAGATTTCACCAGTGAGAATAGTCCTAAGGTATACACAAGAAATTGTGTCGCTTCAGTTTTCTCAATCGTCCCCGCAAAATAGCAAGAGTCATCCTCCCCCTTCAGCTGCCAGGACTTCAAACGTTAAATAACATGTTATCCCTTCCCTTGACATCCAATGTTTGATAAGCGCTGGCAAGGCAGCTAAGTGGGTTAAGTATTTTGTTTTACTGAGATGTGTGGTAACCTGGTTGTCTAACGGGTTAAACAGCCTTTCCTCCTTCAAATGCACAACCGTTGAGGGGAACTATAAAATGCAAACTGAAAACAGTATAAAAAGGCATTTTGGGAGTTTAAGAATTCCCTATAGTGAGCCTTCCAAATCTAGCTCAATACTGGGAAGTATCCGCCAACACACAAAATGCACTAAATGCAAATAATCATCAACATTAGTGGTAGTTTTATGAACATTATTGAAAGACACAGGCAACGCTTCTCTATCAGAGAAAAATCTTCTGCAGTGCACAAAGTGAATGCAGGGCCAGGTTGAAAACGGACTCAAAGGGAACCATACAAATCTATTATGGAAAGAGCTCCTGCTCTTCTTTAAGTTCATTGTCTCGCTGCAATAGTAAATTTGTCAGAAAAGCTCCCACACATCCAGAAAATGTAGAAAAAGTGTTCACAAGCGATAGGTGAATCTTGCCACCCTGTTGTAGTGGCTGTGGAATTACTGAAAATCTATCACGAGTTGCAGACCTATACTACACACCAAGGGTCAAATGTATCAACATTAGGAATAGCGATCATCTAATTGTGATTTTCTGTGAATCGCAATTAGGCCATTGCTATTCCTAATATATGAAACTCCAAGAGTTTCATTTAGCAATTCGCCGAGGGGGGGGGGGGCAATTGAGCTATCTAATGAATAATAATGAGGTTGGTCAGGGGGATGGTGGCCGGCTGGGGTCAGCAATCCACCATGTCCGTGATTTCTTTTAAATAAAGCAATATAGATATATATATATGTTTTTTTAAATGAAGACTGTTTTCTTAAAGGAAAACTGGTTGAGCTTAAAAAAGAAAAACGTTTTCTTTAAATTTTTTAAGAGCAGGCAGTGACCACTGACTGCTCTGAAAAAACATTTTCGGTACCATTCCCAAAGGGGAAAGGGGCCCTAGGGGACCCCTTCACATTCACAAATGGGTGACCGCCTACTTTAAAAATAGGTGGTAAAATGCAAATGTTTTGCGACCGCATTTCGGTTACAAAACTTTCCTACATACCGCTGCAATTCGGTATTAGGAAGGGACGCCCTAAACACAACGCTTCCTAATGACGGATTGGTATGTATTCGCAATTCCAAATTGCGATTCGGTAACATGCATTCCAAAATAAATTTTACTGCTTGCAAACGGCCCGAATTTGCGAATCAGGATGTTTGCGACCGAAAAATGCATGGTACATGTGGCCCCAAATGTACACTACAATCCTGTCTACACTGACATTATTTTAAGACCCAGAATTAATTCCCAAGGTCACAAGCCATCACCCTGGTAAGATGGAGCAGTTGAAGCATATCTAAGCAGCACAGGTTGAGCTGCACCGTCTACCTTCAAGGTGCTGCTCGGTCAGTACAGCAGCCTCATTACCTGACAACAGAATGTCAACCAGCATCTGCTGTTTTTTAGCTTAAAGTGCTAGAACTGATGTTTGGCCTACCTAGGAGCAGTAATGGCGCGCTGCCTTAATGCTAACTGGCAATCCACCTGTCAGTCACTGTGATGTGGATACCGTCACCATTTGAAACATTATATCTTTATATTACACAACCATTCTGACCTTTTCTTTTTGTATCTGGACTTGTGGCTGCAGAGAGCACCGTGTGGAACATTTCCACAACTAATAATCAGAATGATGTAAAACCCTGTGTCTTAATAGAGTTCCGCACAAGAGGTTCATATTTTCTAGAGAAAACAAGCTGTCAGCCAAGTAGGGAACCAGGATTTAAATGATATACATTTTCTGCAGAAAGCACACACAGAACATTACCTTCTTGTCTCAATGACATACGACGACAGTCAAGGTATGATTGGTTTTCGAAAAGCAAGACCATTAATAGTGATATATGCTGTACATTTGAAAACGCCAGCAGAGAAGGTTTTTCCGTACTCTTAAAAGGTGCATACATCACTGTACGTAAAGGGTCTGAGGAATCAATCAATGCAGGTGGATAATAGGACCTTTGGATACAAACACAGTGGCAAAATGCTTTGGAAACTACTGTTAGCAATGAATTAGAAGTCTATTTGACCCTATCCTCTGTTATTGTATGTCAGCAGATATGTCCAGGACAATGGAGATCACTGAAAAGGACCTATAGGGCGGAATGACTGTCGAACTGTCTCTGAATTCCTCACGAAATAGGCATGCACTGTTTAGCTTACTGATGCTTCCAATAAGCAGTGACACTTAATGCCCTGGGGCACCGGTGCTAAATGACGATGTCTCTGTGACTAATGCCAACTGCAATAAATCCAGACAAAACGCCTTTTTGCTTTTACTTGTTAAGAGAAAAATGCTCCTGTTTAGTGCAAAAAAAATGAGAGCCAACTGAAAACAGAGAATGAAAACGGAACACAACAGGCACATTGGATCGCCCCCCCCCCCCCCCCCCGCGCGTGCTTGGGCAGTCATCCCGTTGGTTACCTGACTTCCTCGAAGCAATTGGACTTGTAGACCGTTGGAGAACTTTCAACCCCAAAAAATTCAATACATGTTCCAATCCGGTGTGCAGGCCAGCCTCTCTAGACTGGACTACATCATAGTCCCTAGATCTCTCACAGCGTACATTCACGAAATTGGTCACTTGAATAGGGAAATTTCTGACCACTCTCCACTTTGGGTACATTTAGTGTTTAATCACCGCGACCAAATTAATGAGGCAAAAAACTCGGTAGGGCAACTATTTCAGGTAGTCACTCACCTATCCAACCCCCCGGTTCCACGCCTAGAAGGATCACAAGCTCTCTCGGACTCCCTGGCCAAATTTTTCGAGGACAAGGTCAACTCCATCTTTCTGAACTTTCGTCACTCCAGCAATCCTCCAATCTCCACGCTTACTACGACTCCTTCGATCAAAAACAATTCCCCGATCTTTTCTTGTTTTGAACCAACCACACAGCAGCAAGTACAACAGCTGGTGGCTGGTACTAAATCGGGCTCCCCTCTCGACCCTTGTCCTGCTGCAATCTTCAATCATATACCGGAAGCCGTCTCGCCTGCTTTATCTACAATCTGCAATGCAATGTTTTCAACAGGCATCTACCCGCCTGTCTGGAAGAAGGCTATAATCAAGCCTCTTCTAAAGAAGCCCACTCTTGACCCCCTCCTCCCGGCCAGCTACAGGCCTATTGCATGTCTCCCCTTCCCAGCCAAAATTTTCGAGAGAATAATGAATATCCAACTCTCGAAATTCATCAATGATAATGAACTTCTTGATGATACTCAGTTCGGCTTCCGACAAGGCCACGGAACGGAGACAGCACTACTTAAGGCAGCAGACGAAATAAGAGCCACGATGGACAAGGGAGGTTCCGCTGTCCTTGTACTTCTGGATCTTTCCGCCGCCTTTGACACGGTCGATCATCTTACACTGATCGACCGTGTCTCGGCTGCGGGAATAAGAGGCAGAGCTAAGGACCTTCTCGCCTCATTCCTGGCCAACCGTCCACAGACTGTGAAGTTGGGTAACTACACCTCCCCGACCTTCTCTCTCTCGTGCGGAGTGCCACAGGGTTCCTCGCTAAGTCCGATGCTCTTTAATATCTACGTATCGGACTTGGCGAGGGTAATAAAATCCTATGGAATTGCACTCACAACCTATGCTGATGACACTCAGTTAGTGTTATCGGTACACAACGATGGCATTGCAGTCGCGGCCAACTTCCAGGAGGGAATGAGGGCAATAAGTTCCTGGATGTCATCAAATTGTCTTAAACTAAACTCCGACAAAACGGAGGTGATGACATTCGGGAACTTGCAACCCACCTGGTCCCCTCAGTGGTGGCCTTCCCAGCTGGGGAACCCCCCTCAACCTGTAGTCAAGGTGCGCAATCTGGGAGTAATCTTCGACACCAAACTGACATTCTCTCATCATGCCAATGCGGTGGTATCCTCTTCCTTTTATATCTTAAAAAGGATAAAAAAATTACTGCCATACCTGCCGCCTTCTGCGGGCAAAACCCTGATCAGCTCCCTGGTGTTCTCAAGAACAGATTATTGCAATGCCCTCTTTCTAAATGCCCAAGAAAAGGTCCTTCAAAAACTACAGACGGTACAAAATGCCGCAGCCAGGGTTCTTTTGGCTATTCCCAAATTCACTCCCACGTCCCCCTATATCAGAAAGCTACATTGGCTCCCCATACGGAGTCGAATCAAATTCAAGGCTTTATGCATAGCCTATAAAACTATTAATAGCCCCGGCCCGCAGTTTTTAAAAACAGCTCTCCGTCCCTTGGAGCATGCAAGAACCTTACGATCATCCTCAGCACATTTACTGAGGGTTCCACGGACAAGGAGGACGAACTGGGGAGACAGATGTTTTTCCATAGGAACTGCTAAACTGTGGAATACATTACCATCTCACATCAAAACTGCTCCTTCCCTACTACACTTCAGAAAGAGCCTTAAAACCTGGCTGTTTTCATCCTAAACTATCTTTTGCCCAGAGTGAGTTCAGTAGTACTAGCGCCGAGACACCCTCACGGGTATTTGCGCGCTCTAAAAATCGCATAAAATAAATAAATAAATAAATAAATAAATAAATAATCATACAAGGGTGTGTAGGGCCACCCCCCTCAATCCATGGTATTTCCGTGACCCCAAAATTCATAAAGAATTGCTCAAAGCTATGGACAACTATTTCGGGGAGAATGAGGGAACGGTGGAATCGCCTCAAACACTGTGGAAGGACTTTAAGACAGTAATCCACAGGCAGGCCCTGTATCTGATCTCCGGGGATAAAAAAGACAAGCATAAGGACATCTCGGATGCGGAAGCAGAGATCTACCGGCTAGAGCAAGATCTGACAGACGACATCACACCCGAGGCACGGCACATGCTTCGCCTCAAACAGGACTGCAATAGAGATTTAGTAACTTAAAAGGCCAAGACACTTGGGAGAGACCAGCTGGGTAGACTCTACAATCTGGGTGGCAAGGTGGGAAAACTAATTGCTTGGCTTGACAAAAAAAGAATGGGCAAGCAGGCTGGTCCCTGAGCTCCATAGGACAGACTTGCCACCCCATCACAGACCCGCAAGAAATAGTTAATCAATTTGCTGATCACTTCCAAACCGTTTACACCTCAATAGCACCATATAATGAAAGTGATGCTGCCAAGCTCCTCCAGGATATCGCTCTTCCCCACTCTCTCAATAGAGGACTGTGAATTTCTTGATAGCGCTCTGACCGAAGATGAAATAACGCTTGTAATTTGCGCGTTGCACTGAGGCAAGGCGCTGGGTCTCAACGGTATCCCGATTGAACTCTACAAATTAAGGCCGGACAAACTGGCCCTTTACCTGAAAGCTATGTATGTGGACAGCTTAGAGCAGGGACTACTGTCGTTGGACCAGAGAATAGCTTCTATAGTCACTATCCATAAAGAGGGTAAACCCAAGACGGAATGTGCATCAGACCGTCCTATCTCCCTTCTCAATGCTGAATCCAAAATTCTGGCCAAATTGCTGGCTAATCGACTGGTTAAAGATATTGGAGGCCTGGTCCACCCGGACCAATCCGGCTTTATGCCACACAGGAATACGGCACTGAATCTACGTAGGGTCCATGGTGTCTTAGGTAGAGCGTCCGCCATACAAGAACAGGCAATAATAGTCTCACTAGTTGCTACTATGGCTGGGATTTGGGCCGATTTTTATACAATGGATACACCTCCTTTATAGTGCACCCCTAGCACAAGTAGTAATTAACAAAAAATCTGAGACTTTCAACTCAGTAGGGGAACACGACAGGGATGCCCACTCTCTCCCCTATTGTTCGCTCTGGCCCTCGAGCCTCTCACGGCTTGGATCCGGAAGGACCTAGTTATCCGCGGATTGCGCTCGTCCTTGCACTGGGAAGACCGAACTTCCCTCTATGCTGACGACATTCTGTTATACCTTGCCACCTAAAGAAATCTCTGTTTGCGGTTTTTGACATCCTGAATATATTTGGCCTATAACTGGCAAAAACCCCTTCTTTATGTCCTCAGCGGCAACCCACCCCAAACACCACGAGGCTGCCCCCTTCAAATCGCTTTGGATGGGTTTCGATACCTGGGGATTTTCGTCTCCCTGGATCGGACGCTCCGTTACACCCGATATCTCGTCACGCCTCTGCAAAGACTTAAAAGACACATACCGAGCTGGAAGGCACTTCCTCTTTCACTGTTGGGCATAGCGGATCTTTTTAAAATGATGTCCCTACCCAGATTCTTATATGCTTTACAAAATTCGCTTGACCCTGTTCCCAGCACATACTTTAGGGAATTTGAGGGGCTTCAAAGAAATCTCCTGTGGGATGGTAAACCGCGAATCGCTTTACAGAAATTAACCCTTAACTGGTATGACGGTGGAATTAGCCTACCAGACATCAATCAAAAAATACTATTGGGCGGCACACCTAGCAGCTATAAATCATGGTACCTATGGTCGTGTAGACGACCCGGGTTACATCCATCGGGTGCTGTATTCTAAGCCAGGCAGATATCCCCTCACGGGCCCTACTAAACATTCTAGTCCTGTGTGGCATGCTGCTAATAGGTCACTGGGTTGGGGGATGAAGCTCACAGTGGCCACCCCGTTGTGGGATTCCCAGTGGCTGGGAGACCTTTGGAAATCGAAAGGGTTTGACAAGTGGGAGTTTATAGGGATTTTGTGTGTCCAAGACCTCTGGGATAAGAACGAGATAAAATCATTTTCCACACTGCAACACCAGTATGAACTAGCAGACTCAGAACGCTTTCGTACATACAGGTGCGTCACGCACTTCGGTCGCTCCTTCCTGCAGGCCCATTCCCCCCCCCCCCCTCCCCCCTCCAACGCATCTCCCTTAGAGGACAGAATACTCGACGGCCATTTGCCAGAAAAGACCATTTCGCTAATTTATAAAAAGTTAATAAATAACATGGAGGACCCCCTTAATGCACTGCGAGAAAAATGGGTGAATGACGGTATGATAATTGACAATGAGGAGTGGCAGTAGGCAGTGTCCTCCCCAAGAGTAGTTGAAATCTCTGCGCGCCTGCGACTGATACAGCTTAAAATCCTCCATAGAGTCTACATGACAGGGCCCCAACTACTACACATGGGACTGGCTGGGGGAAGGAGATTGTAGGAGGGGTTGCTCTCAATTGGGAACGTTTATCCAGATCATCTGGGACTGCACTAACATACAAGCCTACTGGGGAAAACTACATGAGGTCATACAAGCCTACTGGGGAAAACTACATGAGGTAATCAGCGAGGTTCTTGCAGTTCCTCTCCACCCAGAAGCACGTAGATGTCTTCTCAACATTTGGGAACCCACAGATTTAAACAGTCACCAAACACTCTGGGTCTCTCTGGGGCGTATAACAGCGAAAAGGAACATAGCGCAGCTTTGGGGAGCTGCTCACGTACCCACGCTCTCAGACTGGAAAAAAGACCTCGATTGGTGCATGTTCAGTTTATATTGCTCAAGGGTGCCCCCGAAAATGGTCCAAAATCTGGGACCCGTGGAATACTAATAGGAGGAACCTGTGTAGTCCACCCCGTGGAAATGAACCTGACACAGTCCCTTCCCCATAGCTTCCAATAGGAAACACTTATTTCAATGAATGCTTTATGTCACCACTGTTAGCACACTTGCCTAATCCTTCGTACTGTATGTAAATGTGAATAATTGTTCATAAAAAGAATTATTTAAAAAAAAAAAGAAAAGGGAACACGAGAAAATCTAAATGTAGGCAATAAACATGCCAAATCAAAACTTTCACCTCTGTACGTCATTTTTAGAGGAAGGTACTTATAACCTTCAAGATTGGGTCTGGTCTTTGTGAGGCAAAAGGCAACAGAGCCGAATACAGCCACTGGGTGGAAGGGTGAATACGGATAGTGAACAAATATAATGTATAGTTTCTTACCTATCGGTGTAGTTTTGCAGCTTGAAGACTTTCTGGATTCACTATGCTGTGCATTAATCCGCCATCTAGTGTTTGGGTCCAGAATTGGTCTTTTTTTCTCTTTTTTTCGTGGCCCAGGTGGGCGTCGACATCCATTTGGTGTCCTTCATGAAGTCAGCGCGCTTTTTCCGCCATCTTCGGATTTATTTTTTTCTTCTTGTGTTATTCTTGTTTTTCCTCTTATTTCTTAAGTCTTGTTCATCTTAATCCCCTGCCTCCTTTCTCATCTTTCTGGCAGAGGAGGGTGGGTTCACTAGTGAATCCAGAAAGTCTTCAAGCTGCAAAACTACACCGACAGGTAAGAAATCATATGTTTTGCAGCATGAATCTTTCTGGAGTCACTATGCTGTGCATAGACTTTGTAGCGGTTTGTCCTTATTGTGGTGGCTGGGTGGACGATGAGCACTGGTTACTGAAAATGTGTTGTAAGACCTTCTGTCCCACTTGCGCTTCTTTGTTCATTTGGATATCCACACAGTAGTGCTTAGTGAACGTGTGCACTGAAGACCATGTTGCAGCTTGGCAAATGTATTGGTTTGGTGTATTGGCTAGAAACGCAATTGTATCTCCTTTCTTCCTTGTTGAGTGAGCATCAGCTGCTCCTTGTATCTGTTGCCCAGCTTGTTTGTGGCATAGTTGAATGGTTTGTGCAATCCATCGTGCAATGGTATCCTTGGTAACAGGTCGTCCAATGAAACTGCTTGCGAAGGAAACAGAGTTGCTTTGTCTTGCTGCACTCCTTTGTTCTTTCTATGTAGTGCATCACTGCCCTTCTGGCGTCCAGTGTGTGCAGCGCTCTCTCTATGCTTGTGGTAGGTTTTTGGAAAAAACTAGGTATTTGGATAGTTTGGTTGATGTGGAACCGAGACATCACCTTGGGCATGAAGTGTGGGTCTGTTCTCATCACAATCCTATCACTGTGTATCTGCAGGTAGGGCTCTTGAAGTGTTAGCACCTGCAACTCACTTATTCTCCGTAGTGTTGCGATAGCTACTAAGAAGGCAGCCTTTAGTGTGAGCACGTGCAGTGTAACTTTGTGCATGGGCTCGAATGGTGCCTTCATCAATTGGGTCAGCACTACGTTGAGGTTCCATGCTGGTGCTGGCATTCTGTTTGGAGGTGCGATCCTTTTCGGCCCTTCTAGAAATCTCTTTACGACTTGGGAGGTGAAGAAGCTTTTCCCCGTTTCTCCTCTAGTGTAAGCCACAATCGCCTCTAAGTGTACCCTTAGGGACGTGTAGCTTAGTTTGTTTTGCAGTAGATGTGTTAAGTATTTTAGCATAGTTGACTCCCTTGTGATTTTTCTTTGCAATTTTTCCCTAATGCACCATTCTGAGAATCTCTACCACTTTGCTACGTAGCATTTTCTTGTGGTAGGCCTTCTTGCCTCACTGAGCACTGCCATTGTGCTCTCCGGTAGCTTCAGGTGTGCAAACTCTAGGTCTTCAGGAGCCATGCCACCGGGCTGAGGCCCTCTGGCTCCGGGAGTAGCACCCTTCCGTTCTGCATTGTTAACAGGTCCCTTCTCCTTGGGAATGTGTGTGCTGGTGCCTGCGCCATCCCCACAATTTGCGAGTACCATAACTGTCTGGCCCACTGAGGTGCGATTAGTATCAGTGACATGTTGCTGATCCTGCATTTGCTGAGTACCGTGTATCAGTGGGATCGGGGGGAAAAGCGTATGCAAATGTCTTTGACCAACTTATCCATAGCGCATTCCCTTGTGACCGATGGTCTGGTTGTCTGGATGCGAAGTGTTGGCATTTTGGTGTGTTGCAAATATGTCTATTTGCGGTGTACCCCACTTCCGAAATACCTTCTGTAATTCCTGTTGGTTGATCTCCCATTAGTGTGATGCCGACGCTTGCCTGCTGAGTCTGTCTGGCTCCACATTGCCCTTCCCTGGGAGATGTATTGCTAGTAGGTCTATCCTTAGAGGGATGGCCCATGTCCATATCACCTGTGCTAGCCTCAATAGCGCTACTGACCGAGTTCCTCCCTGCTTGTTGATGTAGAACATGGTTGTGGTGTTGTCTGTTTGGATCAACACCCATCTGCTTCTGAAAAGCTTTCAGGGCTAGGAACACTGTTTTTAGTTCCAGGTAAATGATGTGCTTGACCGCATCCTTTTGCGACCACAGCCCTCTCACCTTGACGCTTGTGCATGTGCGCGCCCCACCCCAGCTGGGAGGCGTCCGTTGTGATGGTCACCGTTGGAGTTGGTTGTGTGAATGGTTTCCCCTGTGATATGTTTTGTTTGTTCCACCACGCTATTTCCTGATGCACTGCGTACGTGACAACCACTAGATATTCGCAACTCCCGGTTGCCTGTGACCATTGCAGCTGTATCCATTCTTGGAATGGTCTCATGTGTAGTCCCATTAGCTAGCTCACCGTCCCCACTGTCAGAACTTGCCCCTTGCGGTAATGACGTGTTTCCTTCAGTATCGGCAACGTTCTCTTCTTGCTGGGGAACACTTTGGCATGTATAGTGTCAATCTCTGCCCCTAAGAATATCTTGATTTGCTCTGGTTCTGTTGACTATTTCTCCCAATGAATCGAGAAGCCCAGCTCTGTCAGTGTTAGTATGACCTGCTGGATGTGTAGTTTGCATTGATCATACGAACTTGCCTTTACGAGCCAGTCGTCGAGATAGGGGTATATGTGTATCCATTGCCTTCGTAGGTGTGCTGCGACCTCTGCTAGGCTTTTTGGAAACATCCTTGGTGCGGATTTCAGGCCGAATGCCAGTACTGTGAACTGGTAGTGGCTTTGGTTGATCACAAACCTTAGTAGGCGCTTGTGTTTGATGGGGATGTGCAAGTATGCGTCCTTTAAATCTATGGTGGCCATAAAGTCTCCTTACTGTATTTGTGGTATTACCTCTTGTGGGGAGGTCATCTTGAATCTTTGAGTCCTTATGAATTTGTTCAGGAACCTCAGATCTAGATAGGTCTTAGTGTTCCGTTTACCTTTGGCACCAGGAAGTAGGTTGAGTAAACTCCCCTGTTCCTTTGGTCTTGCAGTACCACTTCTATTGCCTCCTGGCTGAGCAATTATTGCGCCTCTAGCTGCAAAAGCGAGAGCTCCTTTGCGGAGTGTGCCTTTCTTCTTGATTTTCTGTTTGGAGGTTCTCTTTCTAACTCTATTCAGTATCCGTATTGTATGATGTTTAGTATCCATTTGTCCGATGTGACCTTCCTCCATTCCTGGATGAAGTCTCTTATTCTTCCCCCTACCCGGGTTCGAGGTACTGTTTGTTGTTGAACGATTGTCTGCATTTTTCCTTTTTGTTTTTCTGCCCACCCCGAGGTGTTGCTAGGGTGGGGGCCTGTTGCATGGTGGAGTCACTTGGTTGAGGGCTGTTGTCCTCGTCCGTTTCCACGCCCTCGAAAGGACTGTCCCCGGGGCTGGTTCTGCCAGTTTTGCCTCTGCTGACCCGGTTGCTGCTGGCCTTGGTTGTTCCCTTGGTAGCCTTGCTGGAACGTTTGGTGCGATGTGGTCGGCGCGTTGCCTCCACTTCTACCCCCTGGCCTCCTTGTGGGTGTGCCTCTTCTCATCCCTCTGAACTACAGCTCTCCCATGGACCTTGCTGTTTTCGTTGTCCTTCTTGAGCTGCATCAACTTGTCATCCACTGGTGTGCCGAACAGTTGCTCTCCATTAAAGGGTGTATTTAAGATGATACTTTGTACCTCTGGGCTTGAATCCTGAAATTCTTAGCCATGCGTGTCTTCTCTCAGTCACTCCTATCATCATTAGCCTGCTCAATGTTTCTGCAGCATCCAGTGCTCATTTTAGGCAATCGTTCGCCAAGTTCTTTCCTTCCTCTACCAGGTGAACAGCTCTTTGTTGGTACTGATCTGGTAGATGCATCAGGTATGTGTGCCTGTTGAGCAGGGTGTTGGAATTCGCAATGCGCCAATGTGTTGCCGCATTTCTCTCCACCTTTCTCCCTGTGAAATCCATCGTCCTACTCTCCTTGTCTGGAGGTGGTCTGGCATTTGTGGGAACATTAGTCCTCTTCCTAGCCGTTGCTGTGATTATGGAGTCGGCTGGCACACACCCCTGGATGTATGCAGGGTCCTGTGAAGAATGTTTGTACTTCTTTTCGGTTCTGGGTGTCACAGCTTTGCATACTGCTGGCTCCCCAAAGGATTCTCTTCCCTGGTCCAGCATACTAGGGAGCATGGGCAGGAATTGGCTCCTAGTCTGTTGAGGCAGTAAAGTTTCCAGGAGGAAACATGCCTTGGGCTTCTCCTCCTCCATTTTCACTCCATAAGTCTGTGCAGCCTTCTCTACGACCATGTTGTAGATCCATATGTCGTCCGGCGGCGAAGTCCTCGAAGGGTAAGTGTCTACGCCCTCTCCCTTCTTTCCTCGGTGCCGAGGTGTCCTTCTCGAGGGCAACCTTCGACGTATTTGAGGGTTTTTGCCGATTGGGAGTCCTTTTTGAAGGATCCGCTCGGTTAACTGTCCCTGAAGGCTGTTGCTTTCGTTGAATGTTTCGGCGGCAGAGCTCCCTTCGAGGACTTAGCTTCACTTCTATGAGTGTCGCTCTGGGCTTCTGCTTCACCTTTCAGTGTCGCTTGGTTGTTAAGGGGTCGACGACCCCCTTACCTCCTTCGATGTCTCTTATGGACCTCGACTACCATACAGTCCTCCAGTCCTTTGGCGATGTTATCCTCTTCCCCACTGGAGAGGCCCAAGTCTCGTAGCGATGGAGGTGGCCCCTGCCCCTGCATGTTGTGGTTCGCCCTTCTCTGCCTCTCCCTTATTCTGAGGTTCTTGGGTGTAAACGCCAAGCAAGCGTTGCAGTCTTCGCTTCTGTGGTCGAGCGGCAGGGAGAGGTTGCAGACTGGATGCTGATCCTTCTGGGCGTACTTGTGGTGGCAATTGGTGAAAAACTTGAACAGTATTTTGTCTATACCTGCGCTCAGGGAGCCCTCTGCGAGCACATTCTCAGTCGAACGTTGATGTTTTGTTCGTTAAACTTCTCCCTCGTCGCTCCGATTACCTGACCTATGTGATTCTTCATCGAATATCTTCGATTTCGCTTGAATTCCTCTTTCAAAACTCAAACTCTTCGGCAACGATCCAGACCCAACGGCGATCAAAGGTGTGAGCCGCGGGAAGCGCGCCAACGTCATGAAGGACACCAAATGGTGGGATATCAACGCCCACCTGGGCCACGAAAAAAAAAAAAAAAAAGAGTACAATTTTGGACCCAACCACTAGGTGGCAGAATAATGCACAGCATAGTGAATCCAGAAAGATTCACTCTGCAAAACCACGGTTAAGCTCGAATATTGGAGTCAGAGACACCAAACTCAGATGGGCTGATGGGACAGCAAAAAGCTCTACTTGCGGTGATGGACATAGTCATGTGCACGAGAACTTCAAACAACTGAAACCGGGCCGCGTCTGACAGCCGAAACAGGGACGCGTCTGACAGCCGAAACAGGGACGCGTCTGACAGCCGAAACAGGGACGCGTCTGACAGCCGAAACAGGGACGCGTCTGACAGCCGAAACAGGGACGCGTCTGACAGCCGAAACAGGGACGCGTCCGACAGCCGAAACAGGGACGCGTCCGACAGCCGAAACAGGGACGCGTCCGACAGCCGAAACAGGGACGCGTCCGACAGCCGAAACAGGGACGCGTCCGACAGCCGAAACAGGGACGCGTCCGACAGCCGAAACAGGGACGCGTCCGACAGCCGAAGCAGGGACGCTCCCGATAACCGAAGCAGCAGGGACGCTCCCGATAACCGAAGCAGCAGGGACGCTCCCGACAACCGAAGCAGCAGGGACGCTCCCGACAACCGAAGCAGCAGGGACGCTCCCGACAACTGAAGCAGCAGGGACGCTCCCGACAACTGAAGCAGCAGGGACGCTCCCGACAACTGAAGCAGCAGGGACGCTCCCGACAACTGAAGCAGCAGGGACGCTCCCGACAACTGAAGCAGCAGGGACGCTCCCGACAACTGAAGCAGCAGGGACGCTCCCGACAACTGAAGCAGCAGGGACGCTCCCGACAACTGAAGCAGCAGGGACGCTCCCGACAACTGAAGCAGCAGGGACGCTCCCGACAACTGAAGCAGCAGGGACGCTCCCGACAACTGAAGCAGCAGGGACGCTCCCGACAACTGAAGCAGCAGGGACGCTCCCGACAACTGAAGCAGCAGGGGCGCTCCCGACAACTGAAGCAGCAGGGGCGCTCCCGACAACTGAAGCAGCAGGGGCGCTCCCGACAACTGAAGAAGCAGGGGCGCTCCCGACAACTGAAGAAGCAGGGGCGCTCCCGACAACTGAAGAAGCAGGGGCGCTCCCGACAACTGAAGCAGCAGGGACGCTCCCGACAACTGAAGCAGCAGGGACGCTCCCGACAACTGAAGCAGCAGGGACGCTCCCGACAACTGAAGCAGCAGGGACGCTCCCGACAACTGAAGCAGCAGGGACGCTCCCAACAACTGAAGCAGCAGGGACGCTCCCGACAACTGAAGCAGCAGGGACGCTCCCGACAACTGAAGCAGCAGGGACGCTCCCGACAACTGAAGCAGCAGGGACGCTCCCGACAACTGAAGCAGGGAGCCATGGGTAAGCCACAAAGCAGGTGGCAACAGAACGCAAGCTGACCTGTTACACCACATTTCTATGAATCGTGATCGCTCATCGCATATCAGTCAATTTTATAAACAATAACAGCATGCATAGTTTACTAAAGCACCACTATAGTGTAAAGAATATTTGATCTGTAGTAAGGGCCCACATACCATGGAGGCTTTTATCACAATGTATCCGATGCATGGTCTGGCAAGATCGACAAGTACTTGCAAGGGCTTAACCTTTAAGATTTCCAGAAGTGCAGTCTGGAACCAATGCAGCTGCCTCAAAGACTACAATGAAGCTACCCATGTAGCACCTATGGTGTCTGGGGGTTACCAGTTTAAGCCCCCTCTGAACCCTCTTACAGTATACACTCTACATGGCTAAACAGAGATAAAAGTTGGACACTCTGGTCAGGTACTTACCAAAGACTATGGGCGTGGGCTCTGCTACCTGCTCCTCCTCTTTCCTTAGACTTTCAGCAGCGTCAAGTTTGTCCACCTGTTTTGGAATAGTCAAAGGGTTCAAATCAGCAAAAGAGGGCAACGAGGAAAGCAGGTGGATACTAAAGTGCCAGACAGAACATGCCACTCCAAACAAACCATTCATCCTGGATGGAGCATGACATGCAAATTATATAAGTCAGGCACATAGTCTACCACTTAGGTGCATAACTCAGATGTATAAGTTACTTACCTTTGGTAACACTTTCTGGTAGAGACTCTTTCTAACCACAGATTCCTCACCATGGTGCATTCCTTAGGTGCCAGAGTGGTCTGGGAAATCTTAAGCAGTACCCCTGCGTGACGGTATGTGGCGTCTTTCAGCTCTACGCCTGTGTCATTTTTTTGAGGCATTTTATATAGCGCCAACTAGACCCGAAGGTATCGGAGCACTATACATGAGCACCAGTAACCTTACAGATGGACACATTCATTTTTTGTTAGGTACGGGGAGAATAAGTGATATGCAGAGAATCACAGAATGTTGAGCGTCCCTGCCGAGACTCTAACCGAGTTCCCTGTTCCGAGGTCGACCGCCCTTGCCGTTAGGCCACATTCTCGCCCCATCTGAATCGGAAGTGACGTTACAGTGACTATAAAGGTGTCACCCAGAGCGCTGACATCAGTTTCTTTACTCTGAGTGGTGAGGATCAGTGAGGAATCTGCAGTGAGTCTCTACCAGAAAAAGCATTACCGAAGTTAAATAACTTGCTCTTCTGCTAGAGACTTATAACAGCAGATTATTCACCTTATAATGGATACATAAGCAATACCTTAAAGAGGGTGGGTCTTCGAACTGGCTTAAACCAAAACGTCCTGGCGGACCGAAAAGGAGAAATGCCCAACACAAAGGCGCAAGCAGTAGTGCTTTGTGAATGGATGGATGGATGGATGGATGGATGTCCACGTGGCAGCTTGGTAATATGTCCAGGACAGGTACTCCGAGTGCTGATGCAGTAGTGGCTGCTTTGGCCCTGGTGGAGTGAGCTTGTAAGCCTTCAGCTTGGCCAGTGCATAGCAGATTTTATACAGAATAGTATCCATCTGGAGATTGTTAGTTTCTACACAGCCTTTTCCATCTTCACTCCGGTGAACCCAATGAAGAGCTGATGGTCTACCCGATGATGAATGACAGCGCTCTTTTCGGGTCTAAAGGATGGAGTCTCTTCTCCTCCTCCTCCTTGGACGGAAAGCAGGCAGAGTGATGCTCTGGCGATTATGAAAGGCATTATCCCCTTCGGAAACAAAGAGGCACACGTCCGAAGGACCAATTTGTCAAGGTAGAAGTTGGCGTATGGGGGGTGGACTGACAAAGCCTGAAGCTCAATGACCATCCTGGCTGATGTTATGGCCTCCAGGAACACTGTTTTTATAGTCACAAAGGACACCTATGTAGGGGCTCAAAGGGACACCACGTGAGAAAAGTAAGGATCAAATTAAGAACCCAATTGGGCATCACAACGGAGTAAGTGAGAACAAATGATGGAAACCTTTCAAAAACCAAGTCACTATGGGCGACAAACAGGGAGCCGCAAGAAGTGGCTGACAAGTGACTTTTAAAAAGGGTCAGTGCAAAGCCTTGCCGGGCTAAAGAAAGAACAAACAAAACCTCCAAAAGAGGTGCAAGAAGGGGATTCACAGGGCGTGTGGAACAAAAAGCCACAAACCGGTCCCAACAGCAGGCATAGACAGTTTTAGAGGAAGGACACCACGCTGCCAAGATGACATCCCAAACTTCAGGATGGAGATCGAAAACCCTCCACTGTCGCTGTTCAATTTCTATGCAAGAAGGCGGAGCGTGCGCAGATTCTGGTGTAGTTCCCTGCCCTGTTGCTGTGACAGGAGATCCTCCTGAATACTGATTCTCAAGCTCTCAAGGAGGTCTGGATACCATTCTCGCTGTGTCCAATTCAGAGCCACAAGAAGGACTAGGGGCCTGTCTGGCCTGATGGTCTTATTAACTCTGGGTATGAGTAGAGTCTGCGGAAAGGCAGGACTGCTGAGTTCCACGTGAGGCGGAGCGAGTCTCAAAGCGACAGCTGCTTTGGAAACTCCAGTGGGTAGAAATGCTGAAATTGCACATTCTCTGTGGTGTCGAACAGACTGAGACAAGGTTCCACACTCTTGAAGAAACCTTGCGCGCCCTAAGGATTTAGACGTCATTCGTGATCTGCAAGGCACCAATGGGGGAGTTCGTCCACTCTGGTGTTCACAGATGCCATCAAGTGTTGTACGACCCAGAAAATGCCCTGGCGTTCCAGCCATGTTCAGAGGTGCACAGGGTTCTGACACAGAGTCCACAACCCCACCCAGCCCAGTTTGTTGCAGTACTACATGGCGGCGGTGTTGTCCGCAAACACTCTAAACAGCCTTCCTTAATGGAAGGAAGGCTTTCAATGCCAGGTGAACAGCTCTCATCTCCAACAAGTTGATATGGAGCTAAGTTTCAGCTAGAGATCCGAATTCTCTCATCTCCACCTCTTCCAGATGGTGCCCCACCCCAGGAGTGATGCATCTGTCACTACTGTGAACTATGGGTGGGGAAAGGGGAGGGACCTGCCACTTACCCCCATCACAGTTTGTAAGCCACCACTGCAGATTTTTCACAGTTTCCTCCGATATTACACATCCGTAGTAGGGGCTAAAGGAACGCCGTTGTGGTCAGGTCGAGAGTAAAAGGTCAAGGTATCTGGCAGTAACCATGCTCTCGTGAAAGCGCTCGAGCGCCGCATCAGCCTTGTCACCAAATAGGGAGGAGCCATCGAAGGGCATGTTAACCAGTGATGACTGGACACCCCCCTAGAGCCCTGTGGAAAGGTAACCAGGCATGGTAAAGCAGCACCACTGAAGAAGCCAAGACTCTAACCACGGAGTCAGTTGTTTCCAGTTCGCACCTGATTATGAACTTCACTTCATCCACCAAAGTTTGGTTGAGGATAGTCAGGTCTTCCTCGGGCAGCATGGGAAGCAGCTGTGCAACCGAACCCCACAATGCATGGGAATATTAGCCCAAGAGGAATGCGGGGTTGACCATACGCAGGGCAAGGCCGGTGAAAGAATAGATGTACTTCCCAAAGTTGTCCAGGCTCTTGGATTCCCTATCCGGGGGTGTGGAGGGCATGTGATTGGTTTGACCTTTGTTGTGGAGGTCTGCAGCACCAGGCTCTGGCAGGAGGGGTCCTGGTAGAGGAAGGCTGGGTCTCCCCGGGCGGAACGGTGCAAATGGGCAATCATTAGGTGCACAGGAGCCACTGTGCAAGGTTTTCCCCAGGCCCCAAGGAGGTTGGTGAGGGCTATATTAAAGGGGAGCATTGGCTCCGACAAGCCCACCACAAAATTAAGCACATCTGTCAAGACATTGGTCTTTACCTCGACGACTGCCCTGCACATCACGGTGGCAAAAGATGTGCTTTCCTCCGTAACCTGGCCTGGAAGGCAAATCATGTCAGAATCTGGTGAGGTATCCAGGTCACTGGCTTCACCCAGTTCCTCATATCAGTTGTCCTCATTAAGGTCCTCATTAGGGAACCATACACCACCTCCTCATCTCCTATTTCAGAAAGGTAGGGCCTGTCAATGGGTTGAAAGTCCATGGGGTGGTAAGGCGTAGATGGTGCAAGCATCGACGTTGAGCGGCACAGGGGCAACACTGGGTTGACATCAGGTTTGATAATAGGCTAGTCGGCGAGCTGCGTCAAGGGTGGCCCTGGATGCGACATAGCCACAGCGGATTGGGGCACCCGTGGCGGCATCAGTCTGGATCCAGGAGTGGTTCCAGAGGACCAGGGTGGTGAGGAGAGCGAACCTGAGACAGTCACCCAGCAGGGGCACCCTTCGGTTCCGTAGGGCCCAAAGATGGCACAAAAATGGCATTGTAAAATTCTTTGAGTGGGGTGAGTGGCCCTCTGGGACCAGGATACTTGGGATCGTGTGTAGACGGCCTCTACGCCGGCCCCGCAGGTGGAGTGTGGGAGCAGGCCCAGGGAGCATGATGTCAAGAAGATGTAGCCAAAGAAAGCTTCGACTTCTTGTGCTTTTTTGACTTACCTAACTTTCACAAGGATGTCTTGGAGCAGGAAGATAGTTTGCAAAATAGACCAGACATCTTATACAGACTGGGAGCAGCACTGAGTTTTCTTTTGCCACTCAGTCAGGAGCTTCAGCGCCTGCTCACAAATCACCATTGGGTAAGTCAGCTTGCACTTGACACAGGCCTTGGGGTCATGTCCCAATCTCAGGCACCAGAGACAAACTAAGTGGAGAACGGATATATACAACTGCCTGTGGAAATCCCAGCTAGGCTTGAAACCTGAAGGTTTTGCAGTGGACAGGATGTCCTAGAACACTGGGAGCAAACCTCGAAAATGTCAACAAAAAGTTGAGAAAAGTTGGTAAAAAAAAAGACCAAGGTAGCTCTCCAGATTGGTACTGTTGGCGTGGAACAAAAGGACCTGATGTCAGCAGACCAGGGAGTCGCCTAAATAGGCCTCTCTTCCAACACAGGTACTGATGAGCCAAAAGATATCACCTAACAGCGTGCAGAGGTACTGCTCAAGATCATGACACCTTGGGAATCTGCGGTTAGAAGTCTATCAGAAAGCAGAATTATACACTAACCCGGAAATGGCATAATTGCTAGCCCTCAACAAAGCATAACAACTTAAGCAGGAGCATGCATACACAACCAGTAATATTTTTCTGCAGCCAAGCACACAATAATCCAACTATGTAAGTACTAATATGCTGCCGGGTGCAGTACACAACAGTCTTCTGGACTAGGGATCAGCGGTGGGGGCAAAAATACCTCCTGGCATTAGCAGAAAGTAAGGGGGATCTTGGGGCACAGGGTGAAGATTCGACACTAGTCAAAGAGAGGGGAGAGGGGTTACTACTTATGCCCTAAGCCATGAGAGCTGACACTAGGCAAGAGTACCCACCCACCCCCTTCCCAAAAATGGAACAAGGATATCTGTAGACTACATAATTCTGTAAGATCTGTGACACAAACAAACCTTCCCTTCTGTACTGGTTAAGCAGGTCTACATAACACAGTAGTCATTCACATGTATGCAGTGTTAAAGCTTATGTAAAGACAATACTGGATTCACAATGCTGCCTTAATACCAGACTGCAGATTGACGTGAAGGGTAAGGTGTGGATCTTCAAACATTGTACGATGTTTGGAACCCCAGCGTACAGAATTGTGCCTAACTCTGAAGGAACCACTAACTGAACTTCTGCAGTGTAAAATACGCCACAGCTATGGAAGTGACGTGCCAATAGTTTTCATACTGCAAACCTGCACAGGACCATTCCTACAGACCCTGTGACTCAGACCTGTAACAGGCAGCCAATGGTATATGTGAAAGGCTTGTAGAGCCCACCAATTTAGTGCACCAAAGCAAACAAATAAGAGGGACACAATGTGGGACAGCCCCGTTTCCTTATTCAAGCACCACACGATGTATGTGCCCTATATCATTATACTGAGCCTTTACCAGGGCTGTGAACCCTCCACATATGGCCATTACCATTCTACTGTGCTAAGCTACGTAAGTCACTATTCGTTTCTCTGCACTGATACCACATTAGCACCCTTCATCGCATTCTCCCATGCTTACATGCACTTACATCGCATTTACCTCCCACTTCTAGTGTTGAATATTTTTATTCAATTAACAATACTATATACACAACAAAAACAGTGCAGTAGCGGGTTATGTATCATCTCGACATTAGTATGAAAGTCAATTAAAAAAGGTGGGGGCGGGGGGATCAATCAAAAAACAAGATGCTCAGACCAACATCAGGTAGACATTCACTTCAGTTTCGCAGAAGGATTACTGTGAGGAGGGGATCTGTCCATAACTCTTAAGGGGACCCACTGGTAGAGGAGAGAGTAGGGGAGTTTGGGCCAGGGCTTGCCTGTTCATCTAGCTCAGTCACATTCCCGGATAACACAGAGGGATCAGCATAGTCAGCCGCTGGTGCGTCAGTCTGAGTCGTCACCCAGGTCCGTGGCCTAATTTCCCAACTTGTCCAAGATGTGTCCCCCCCACCCCCAAATCTCAAGATCACACTCTGCATTGTTATCCATGCAGACCTTCAGAAACCTACATTCTTCTGCGGATTCAAATTCCAGGAAGTCTGAAGGGTCTGGCTATGCATTGTCTCGCCAGCACCCCCTTACCCTTCCATTAGGCACTCGACATTTCAATATGCCACTCACCACTTCAGAATGCCTTTTCCATTGTTATTTCCCATTACCTTGCATAGCAGCCCACCCGTGCCCTTCCCCATTCTGACTTTCAATTTGTTATTTCTAAACCTTTCATAATCTTAAATCTATCGATCATTAATCGCAAACTGCCAATTTGTATTACTGAATTGTTAATAAACACAATAAACAGTTGAGCCTGCACCAATGCCATGACTGCCTGAACTAATAATACAAATACAGCACACAGACTGACTTACTGATGCAACAGTATAAAACACAAACCTGAAGGAGAATTTCTGCTTATTGTGTGAAAATATGAATATTGAAAGACAAAACCAACTTCTGCAATGCCATGACCAACGTATCCAAATGTACGAAAGACAACTGCCTCCAACTCAACTCAGATTAAACTGAAGTACTTCTCTTCGGGAAGAACACCTCCGCATGGGACCACAACTGGTGGCCTGCAGAACTCGGACCCACACCCCCGACCATGCATGCAACCTCTGCACCATCCTAGACAACCAACCAACCATGAAACGATAAGTTAACACAATTGCCTCCTCCTGCTTACACACACTTCCCATGCTCTGCAGAATCTTCAGATTGATCCTAACCAACACCAGAAAGACCGTCACTCAGGCCCTCGTCACCAACCGCCTCAACTACGGCAACGCCCTCTACGCTGGCATCTCCACCCAGCTCCTCAGAAGGCTCCAGACCATACAGAATGCTGCAGCCAGACTCATTCTGGCCCTCCCCAAATGAACCTAGATCACCCCTCACTTAAGAGGCCTTCTCTGGCTCCCCATACAGAAGAGATGCCGGTTAAAGTTCCTCACGCAGACCTACAAAGCCCTCCAAGACCTAGGACCTGCCTACCTCAACCATCGACTAAACTTCCACCAACCCGCTAGACTTCTGCGATCCTCTTCACTTGCCCACGCACACCCCCCACATCCGTCGCAGCAGTGGCTGCTCCTCTTGCATCATGGCCAAGACCTGGGCCGAACGTTCACTCCAGCACCGTACAGCTCCCTTGCTGGTAGACTTCAGAAAGAGACTCAAGACCTGGCTCTTGGATGGAGACACAGCACCCAGATACCCCTAGGGGTGACCATGCTGCGCTCTACAAATGCACATTGATTGAGAAGTCCTCCATAACCAAACAAAGGCAACCAGAAGATACAAGGCTGCACAACGTGTGGGCATTCAGACTCCATATTCACTCAGTGTGTGATGCATGGAATGCAGAGCTCACAAACACTCACTTCTTCTACATCACTCAACTGGCATGCAACAATTACACACCACAGCTCTTTGTCCAAACTTTAAGGCCTCACACACAAAAGTCTAACCCTGCACCATTTATTTTTGCCCTCACAGATACAATCCTGGCTTCGCACCATCTGCCGACTAACTCATCCCACTAAATCTTCTTGAAAAAACTGCTGTCTCTTGGTATCAACCATCTCCTGTTGTCACATGGTCCAATACACCTGGAGACTAGCAACAGAAATAAAGACGTCAAGAGCATAACCCCCAGTCTCAACACAAATTCTATTTCAAACACTCAATCAATGCTATGAGCTGAGCCAACTCATGTTCATCCAACTTCAAACATTATCAACACACGTCACCTCTCTAACCCCTGACATTCACTGGCTACAAACAGCGACAACATCTCAATATATGTGCCTCTGACTCTGCTGCACTGTTGTCCTCAATTTCGGATACCATAAGATTTAAAGATTAATTAAAAACGGTCTGCCTGGAGGTTCTATAGGTTATCTGGTCACTCATGATGGCAAATCACATCAGGAACAACATGGTTAATCTAAGGACAGATATGCACTAGATAGCGTACCTATATTGAAAGGAGTTGAACCCTCACAACGCACCCATCTCTTCATTAAACATAGATGAGCCTAAGCAAACAGATTTAATTGCATTTTCTCTATCTCAATTAGTGAACACCACCCTACCCAGACTGTGGCCTTGAATGTCCACATTGTGGTTGGCATTCTTCACGTGACCTGGTCCTTTGTCAAACAATTGGTTGTTTCATGTCTGGTTTCCACTGCAAAACAACTTATAAGATGTACTTGGTAAGCTAAATTCTTGAACTGGTTCTAGATGCAAAGAGACAACCAGAACAATAGCTTGATGCCCAGAGCAGACAGACCTTCTAATTAAGTAAACAAATGTCACTTTGTTCTGCACTTGATGCAAATAGTTATTTTCATCATTATCCCCATTAGGAAATGGATGTAATGTCCACTTTATTGGGAGCAATGTCCCAGCGGATTGAACATGTTCACTAGAATATTTTGGACTCCTGCCAGGTGACAGAATCCCAGAAGAAATCAAATAGACTTCAGCATCTCCCCCTTTCAAAGTGGTTTCTGTGAAGCTCAAGGAGACGCGTTAGTGGGCTCATTTTCCACAGCAACAGGTGCCCTCGGGAAGCTAGGAAGATATTCCCTAACATCTGGCCTCATGATCATCCTTTTCTCCCAAAGAGCACAGACTAGGCTATGGGCATGATTCTATAGGAGAAGACAAAGGGAGACAGACACGTGCACAGCAGTGGTGAAGAGCAGCACTTTATTCAGGGTGCTGTGATTACTGCCAACAATAAATCTTGCCTCTCACTGAACATCTGCAGACATGTTTATTAGCACCTACGCCTTAAAACGACTAAATCACAAACCCAAATAAATACACAGATTATCTGAAGTATCTCACACTGAAGTTGCCACCAATGTCAATTCAACTACAAAATACCGCATTCAGTGCATCTGTGGTCAAATGTTTTGATACAAAATATTATTTTTCTCACACAAACATATGACATTGCGAAAGAGGGGAGGGTGCACCCTGTTTGCCATACCAGCACACACTTCCGAAGAGCAGACCATAGCTCCAAAAGTGACTATTTCATATTAATGACCATACATTTATACATGTAGGTCCATCTCCAACAACCAAACTACAGCTAAGTCCCCAGCAGGCGTCTGTTCTTACTCTTCTGAGAAAATCCCTTCTGGCAGCAATGGGAATGCCTACACTTTACCACTAATTCTGTAAACCTCCTGTTTGACTGAACATTTGGGCAAGGGCTGTGATTGCTAGCCAGAAATGGAATTTCAATGAGGTGCCCTAAACTTTGGCGGTAATTAATACCTTTAACACAGCTGCTCGTCTGCTTTGGAGGCTAGATTCGAACAACATTCTAGTCTAGACCTTACTCAAAGGAAGAATGAAAATATATTTTAAGATTCTCTTTACTAGTATCAGAATTCGAAAAGCTATAAATTGCTTCAGTCAGCTGCAGGTACTCAATACTGACGGGGAGAGAGTTTAGAGAGAAAACCTTTTCTACCTCATGATGACCTCAAGACAGTGGTCCAATCCCTAGTTCTCTCCAAAATCAACTACCGAAACGCCATCCTTACAAGGACTCCTAAAGCACACCTAGCCACTCTAAGAGCAGTGCTGAACATGTCAGCTCGACTTGTTTCTGGAGTTAAAAGATTTGAACACATCACTCCAGCTCTCAACTGCCTCAATTGGCTTCCCATGGAAGGGAGATGTATCTACAAATTGGCCTGCATCACACACAAAACCCTTCATTCTCCTACCCCCAACTACTTAAACAACAAACTGATTAGAGCAGGTCAACCCAGAACACTAAGAAGTACCAACTCACTCCTCCTTATTCCACCAAAAGTGAAAAAGAAAAATACACAATTCCGATCGTTCTCTGGCAACGCTCCCAGGATATGGAACGCTCTCCCTGGAGTCCTCAGATGCAACCCCTCCTTCTCCTGTTTCAAAAGGGACCTGAAACTCCTTCTCCTGAACAAATACTTTCATGACCAACGTCAACTAACCCAGTCTTCCTTATCCAAGTTGTCTCCCCTCTCCCTGGATAGTGGGTGATCGGACGATGTCGTTCTCACCCTTTCTTTTGCTCTCTCCCCCTCCGCAGTATTGCATATTTATTCATTCCCTTGTTTTATTTTGGATCTATGGTTTGCTTCCTTACTGTAGGCCTACTATGTAATTGTAATGTCCTCCTGCTGTGTACTGTGTGTATGTAAAGCGCTCTGATACCTACGGGTCGAGCTAGCGCTATATAAAACTTAAAAAATATTATAACAGACTGGGATGCAAGACATAATTCAGCATATAATATGCCCCTCATGACAAAGGAACAGGCACAGAAGTACAGGGACTTGGAGAAAAAATAAATCAGAATCAGAACCCACTCCACTCTTCGATTGGCTTAAAGCGGCTTCTGGTAGATATTCAACACAGACTTGAATGATTGGCTTCATATAGAAGTCCTTATTCTCCCTGACAGAAAACAATAGACAAGACTGTTTTGTTAGGGTTCACATAGGAGCAGCAGCACACAGTGCTTGGTGTAACAATCACTACCTAGAGCTTAACTTGTGACAAATTTGGACCAGTGTTAGGGTTCAATCACCATAATAAAGCCAACATGCAGCAGCTCTGGATTAGGCAAACAGGTATGCTACGTGCCATACAACAAGAGGAGTACACACTACCAAGGCTAACAAGTGCCATAAGATAAATAGAATAGTGACTTACTACTAATAGTTATAGTGATCTTTCTTGAACATTAACATTTCCTCCTACAAGGATCCAGAAATGTACATAATGGAACATTTTCTTATTCTTAAATGAATTTTACTGAGAAAACATGCAAATCCACAAGCTGTGGGTACTGTTTTTAAAAATCCAATTAAAATCACATTTTGATGGTAAAGAGCCTAGAAGATGAAAAATAAAGCAGACAATTCTATTCTAATGAGAAAAATGTGTAATTGTCACTTTAAAGCACCAATGAGTACCACTGTACCAGAATACAGAGTGGTATCAGTTTAGCTAGATCATAAGGTCAGAGTGGGTAAAAACTACCAATTGTGTGCATTGCTTCCACTTGAATGGGGAGTTGGGCGGTGTGCTTGTGAATTCAAAGAAAATACCCATAAAGAGAAAGCTAGTATTACAAGTACACATTGTTATCTTCATCATGGTTGTCTTCATCATGGGGTCTTCTCTAATTGATAATCATGCATATCAAATAAGTGCAGCTTGCTTTGCCTGGTAATCAGGGTAAAACAAAGCCACACGACAATAAGTGAGAAATAATTTAAGCAAATACCCTGAGCAGAGAGATCCAACCTACAAAGCTGCTAGCCTTAAACCCAGAATCCAAACAATAACTAGCCTCTTCACATTTTGTGGTTAGGAAAATTCCTCAAGCGAGCAATGAATGTCTCACCTCTCATTGAATGAGCCCTGAGCATTCCAGAGAGTGCGCCTCACATTTTTACAACTATATGTGGTGCAGGACCCTATCCATCTAATCATGGATATAGTTCAATGGGCCAAAACAGAAAGGATAGCGCTATAATTGATAACTCATTTTACATATTCCTTTGGTGTTATCGAGACGAAACGTAAAGGTTACTTCACAGAATAGGATGTAAGCTCTCATCTGGGAAGGATGTATTTGGGCAGACTAGGGTAACAAAATAGTCTCATTTATGTGAAGAAAACGTGATTTCTTAATCAAAGCATACAACAACGAATTGGCATAGGAAACCGTTTTACGAGAGATGCTGCAAATCAGACTGGCTCAATAAGAGACCCCGTGATTTTGAAAGGGCTGTGTTCAATTTGTTGGAAGGAGAGTGTGTCCAGAAGAGAAGTAGAGATATTTAAAATATTTTTTTAACAAAATCTTTATTCACAGAGCAATTAGAAGAAAATGCCTGAAAAGAACATTTTTAAACAATGCTAGATACCAACAGTTGTTTCCTAATAGATATATAAAACTTTATAAAACATGGCTGATCTAATTCCCCAAGTACCAAAGAAAAACTCATTTTCCATTTTAGGCATAAAGGACTTGGCATTTGGACGCCTATAATCCTTTCAGATGTCTCATTTCTCATACACTGAGCACTTCAAACATTACTCACTTTAACAACAGATACCACAGCAGTAACTTGCGCAGGGTAGAGGGTCTGAGGAGTGGACTCAGAAGTCTTGCAGGACCGAGCAGATAAAATGACTCTTCCATCAGACCGGGCTGTCAAGGCAGTAGTGTTTTGTGAACTTGCGCACCAATGCCCACATCGCAGCCAGCCGGATATCCAGACTCAGCATCCCTCTTGTCGAATCCTCAAAAGCTATAGTGAGCAACTGTATGGGATTGAATATTGTGCACATCAGAAATGTCAGGACTAGATTTAGATCCCACAAGATCATGAGGAATGGTAGTCTGGGCGTTCAGTAAAAACACTCTACCAGTGATTTAAAGAGAGGGTTGATCAGACAAACATATAAAGGTCATAATGGCTAAGAAATAGCTCTCAACTGTTCCCACTGCAAGGTTGTGCTAACCCAACGGCAAAACAAATAGAGGTTGGCCAGTAGAGCATCTAGATGGAGTACACCAGGCCACAAACGTTTCCACGCACCCAGAAAAGATGCACTTTGTGGATGGGTGTCTGGCTTAAAGAATGAAATCTACCACTTCAGACCGCAAATCAAAATAATGTAACTGTCACCAGCCAATCGCCACGCTTGCAGGTGTAGGTTGTGGCGATTCAGATGCGGGACCCTCCCCTGTTCCTGAGACAGGAGGTCTGCAGAAAGGGGAAGCCACAAAGGAGGGTAAATCGGAGTACCACACTCTATTGGCACAGTCAGCCCTGACTTTCCTCAGAACTCAAGGTGGAAGAGGCTGTGGTGGGAACGCGTACAGAATACCCATGTCCCACTGCAGATAGAAGGCCTCTCCAAAGGAACGTCTTTGACATTGTTCATTCAACGGTAGCGAACAGACATAGCAGGGCATGCCACACTGTTCAAAGATGCTCTATGACACCTCAGGAAGGAGACGCTTCTCGTGGTCAGCCAGAGGACGGCTCAGCTTGTCAGCTCTGAAATTTTGGAGATCCAGTAGGTGGTTGGCTACCAAAAATATCTTCTGCAGGTCCAGCCACTTTCAGAGAGCGTTCTTTGGGACTCCAATTAGCAGACATTTTGACACTGCGCATTTGACAGTGGTGTAAAAATCTAGCCAGGGCTCTCCCCAATGTTGGAAGACGCCCTTCGCCACCGCGGTATGCAACTGCCTAAGTGCTCTTGCAGGAGATACCTGACATTCCAGCCAACTCCAGCGGTGCAGTGCCACTTGGCACACGATCTAAGACACTACCCTGCCATGTTTGTTGCAGGCCACAGATGTGATTATGTTATCTGTTAAGATCAGCACCAGTCTTCCCTTGATGGTCAGTATCAAAGTTTCAGGGCGAGGTAGATCGCCCAAAGCTCCAAACGGTTGTTGTGGAGCAGGCTCTCTGCCAGAGGCCCCCTGATCACCACCTACCCTGCATTGTCTCCCCAACCCAATAACGAGGCAATCTGTTACAACACATCTGAGTGGGCAAGTGTTCGTTTGCCACCACATAAGGTCCTGAGCAATTTCAACTCAGCAAAATGGACAGAGTGTAGATGATGCTGGGCCCATTTAAACCCTAGGTTCCATTTTAGGGTAATGCATGTGCCATCTGGCATATGGAATGAAGAGGATGCATGATGCCAGTGGATCCAGGTCTACCTAGATTGAGGCTATGGATGCATTCGATCTATTGGAAGAACCCATAACAAAATCAATTGTGAAGAAGACCGCAGCAAACATGGCCTTTTTCAGGGTAAAGTTCTTGTCTATGATGGTGTAAGTAAAGTCTCTTCCTCAGTGTACAGAGGACTACAAAATACTGTCTCGAGGGGTTAGTATTCATCGCACTCAGGGCCCACTGCTACAACGCCAAAGCCAACCAAATGGTTAGTTTTATTTAAAATGCAAATGCTCCAACAATCAGAAATCAACATCATTCATAGTCATGGTATACAATTTGTCCTTCAAAGGATAGATACACTTTTATCAACGCTGAATACAGTACCGTTCCCAGTTATTGTATCGTCTGCACTGGTGCACTTGTGCCTGGAGTACAATTTAGGAGGAGCTCCAGTTCCTTCACGCAAGAAGCAGTTTTGCTGAGTCAATCCTTTTGAGTATGGGAGTTATGGGGACAAGGTCTGTCTTTTTAGGAAGAATGACATCGCAGTCATACCCTTAAAGAATTCTTGTGGGTCATTCTTCATTTAGAATGGTAGATTTTTTTTAAACTATATAACTTTTGTATGCTGAAGGTAAGACCAAATCCACCAGTCGAACCCCAGCGTTTTGTACTTCTTTTTCACTTATTTGCTTGCCATCTTAAGGTCTAAAGGAGCAGCTGGCCTATCTCAAAAGCATGGAAGATCTCTCTTGAAATTTTTAGGGAAAGCATTTTATGCATTTACTTTAGTTTTGTTGTCGCAAAATAAAATGAATAATAGGAGTTATATGTCATAATTAGCAGGTGGCTTTGTGGCATCTGGCGAGTGATTAATGCAATGAATAGTGGGCCAGGAAAGACTCTGTTTTATTCGGGTTTCTGAGAAAGGACAGGTTGTGATCCATGTAGTGAAGTGTAGGCAGTTCGCAGACATTAAAATGAAATGAAGGCAAAGGGACATGTGACAGAGTAGGGTAAGGATATATTGAGGATGGTAGGTAAAGAGAAAGGGTCATTCAATAGCAAAGGAGAGGAAACATTAGATAGTATTGCCTCAAGGTCAAATTTTCATTCAGGAAAATACAAATATTTCCTTTTGAAACTTCTTTTATTATGTGCTTTCTAAAGCTTCTCTAAAGTCGACAGAGGGGGTGGATTTCATCTTCCTACTCACATCTTTATAAAGATGATGCATCAAGGACTCTATTGTGGTCAGGTTGGGAAAACAGTTCTTAATCACCAGTATGAATTGCAGGCAATTGTAAATAGCCCTTATTTTTGCAGGCTGGCAGCTCCATAGCTTAGCAGCATGTACAAAGAACATAGCGCCTTTTTGATAAGGGAGAACAACTAATCGCAGCGCTAGCCTGGATCTCAAGTCCCTAGATTGAGAGTGTTAATTTTTATCTGGAGGAATTACAAACCTTCACAGTTTAGAACCTTTGCTTGATAGGCAATAGTTTGACGGACTATCTTATTGCAACCGGTAGACAGAGAAACAGACTTCAGGTATAGGTGCCTTCAACTGTACATGTAAAACCAGTCTTGTGGCTGCGTTCTAAATTACCTGGAGTCTTTTCATGGTTGAGAGCAGAGTTCCGTGATATAGCTTCTTTGCATAAAGCACATTTGAGAGAATGAATGACGTTGCCTAATCCTTTTGTTGAAATAGAGGATGTGGAAAATGTGACAAAAGTGTTTCCATAGAGTAGAAAGACAATTTAGTTTTACCGTCTACTTGAGCTTTCATAGTGAGTGCAGAGTCCATGGTAATTACAAGATTTAGTACTTCCTCAGATATTTTTGGTGGTGGGCTTAGTTCCCTCAGTCAGAGGGCTAACAAATCTAGCTTTCCATTCTCAACAGACAAGTAATTTTACTTTTGATATATTTAGTTTGACATGGTTCCACCAACTCATCCGTTGGTATACAGCTTTGAGGCCGCTGTGAAGTTTTGAGTTTCCCAAGGCATCAGGGTTTTATATTGGAGTATTATTTGTGCCATCTGCTTAGGTGTAGCAAGTAAGAGCAAAGCTGTTGATTAGTTTTGGTTTCACATGTACACTGAAAAAGAGAGGTGAGATGACAGATGCTTGGGGAGCTCCTGCTTTTATGTAATAAAGAGTCAAATAGTAGGGAATCATGTATATTATGTTAGTTCTGTTCTGCAGATGGGTGGCATCCCGGGCAAGGATTCTACCATAATGCTGATGTGTTCGAGTCTGAAAAATAGGGATTAATGATAAACTTCACCCATAAAAAAACAGAAGTACGTTCTCAGCCATAAAGTGATGTCCTGATGGCAAGATCTGAAAAGGACGAGGACCCTACTAGATCTGGACACTGGACAACCATACTTTATGGTCCAGAAGCAGTTCCAGCATGTATACTGAAACCTCTCTGGATGGACTCTGGATCTCAGAACTGGTGGGCACCCACAGACTTCAAAGCATTTTTACTGCAGAAGCCCAATTAGGGAAACTACTAAATGGCATCTTCTCACAGAGTAATAGGAAGTGGCTGTGCACTGCTGGTTATCTATGTTGGTTTAAGGCGTACTTCGTGCTCCTAGGTTATTCTCCCCGCTCAGGCGTATATGTGATATATGAAGACCGCACTGGCACAGCATGTGCAAGTGTCACCTAGGGCACAGAAACTGAGTGCTGCAAAATCCAGCTATTTTATCCTTCGAAATCGTTCATGGTGAAAAGTTTTTTGCAAATGAGGTTTCTTGCACTTTTATGTCATCTTCAATATTTTATTCAAACTGTTCATTGTTCAATGTAATATTTTCTTCATATACACTGATTATCCATTTCATCAACTTTCTTATTTTGGCGAATAAAAAAACACTATTTTTTTCCAATGCATTTCGGCCTAAATGGCCTTCATCTGGGAAATCTGTGAAGCAAAAACATGCATCTATCACTCTTTCTGTATAACACAAAATGTATAATTAACAAACCATACTCTCATAATATACCATAACTAATGACAAAATAATATGTTAAACATTTCAAGGTGTAACCTATAATTTATAGGCAAAAGATAGTGGGCCCTTATTTGCACATTTAAATCAGCAAACAACCTTCTTTCTAAAAGTTCGCCATGGTATACCAAATGAAACACGTACGATAGAACTGGTTGTTAAACCAAGGATGAGATGCTTATTTAAAATATGCCCGGAATTGAAACAATGTTACGTGCATTCAAACAGGTTTGTCACTCGCATCTATCTATTAAATACAAAACAGTTCCGATCTTAAATCGCTGCTACGCGCATGAAGGTTACTGCGATAATCTATCGCTTACCGGGTTTTCGCCGTTGGAACGTCCTAAACCGCTACACCTAAAGCTGTGTGTGATTTGGTAAAGGTTGCGTGTGACGCTTGGGGTGTGGTTTGAGATGTACGAATTTGCGCGTTAACTACGAGGGCTGAAAACTTAAAATTAAAGGCACAGGGCGCATTGTTGACTAATGTATAAAGCGAAAAAACAGACTACAATAATCGGTGGATCATTTCAAGCATCATCGGAGTACTAATGTGTTTAGGCGATTATCAGCAATTAGACGAAGGCTTCAAACCTACATAAATATCAATATGACCAAAAAATTAAACTATATTAAAATGAAATATAACGTGAAATCGGTATTATGCTCAGCACTACAGGTAAACAAATGTTCACGGGATTCACAAATAGCAACTAAATTCTGTCCGTTCATTTAACCCTCAAGGTCTGTAAATGGTATATCCAATAGTTCTCTCTTTTTAAAAGTGTTTTTTTATTGTCTCTTTCTTCTGGTCTTTCCACCACTTCCAATATGCAAGCTTTAATCTGATTCACTTGATGATTATGTTCAGTGAAATGGGTTGCCACTGCTGATTTTAACACTTTGGTTCTGATATTACTTTTGTGCTCCGTGAGTCTCACTTTAAGTTTCCGCTCTGTTTGCCCAACATAAGCTTTACCACAGGGGCACTTTATCATATATATGATGTTTTTTGTGTCGCAGGTTGCATTTACTCTTAATTTGATTTTATTCCCTCTCATAGGGTGCGAAATGGTGTTGCCTTCCATTATGTTGTTACAATTACTGCAATTTCTGCATGGGATTGTGCCTTTGAATTTTGTGTTGGTTTTGGTGGTAGTTGGGTTTTTAAGGATTTCCCCTAGATTTTTTGCTCTGGTGAAAGCAAATATCGGTTCTTCCGCAAAAATGTTGTTAAAATCTGGTTCAGTTTGTAACATACGCCACTGTTTTTTTGATTGTTCTTTTAAACAATGGGCTCATGGTTGAATACTTGCTTACACATGTTATCTTGGGTTCTTTTTGGATGTGGGGTGTGGATAGTAATGACCTTCTGTCTTTTGATTCGGTTCTTTCCACTGCAGAATTTAACACAGTCTCAGGATATCCTCTTTTTTTGAACCGTTGTAGCATATTGTGTGCTTGCGTCTTTGATTCCTCGGGGTGTGAGACAATTCTCTTAACTCGAAGGAGCTGAGAGTACGGTAGGTGTTGTTTGAGAGGACTTGGGTGGAAGCTCTGATATGATAGTAAATTATTGCGATCAGTGGTTTTGGTATGTAAGGTAGTTTCAATTTGGTGTCCTGTTTTTTTGATAGTTACGTCCAGGTAGTTAATTTGGTTCTCTTCAATTTCATAGGTGAATTGTATACGTTGATCCATTTCATTCAGTTGTTGGATGTTGAAAATCAAATTGTCCTTTGAACCTTTCCACAAAATGAAAATGTCGTCGATATATCTGAGATATAGACATACATCTTTGTTCCATTGATGTTGTTGCAAGATGTGTGTGTTCTCATATGAATGCATGAAAATATTAGCATACGACGGTGCTGCTGGATTTCCCATGGCTGTACCCGACTTTTGGAGGTACCATTTGTCTTCCCATCTAAAATAGCTGTGCATTAATGTAAAATGTAATAGTTCCAGTAAGAATATTTTCATGGGTTCTTCATAATCCATGTGAAGTAGTGCTTCCTCAACTGCTTCTAACCCCATGTTATGGGGTATGGAAGTATAGAGTGCCTGGACATCTATGGTGCACATGATAATATTTTCATCATTTTCCAAGTGTAGGTTATCTAATTTCATCAAAAAGTCTGTGGTATCCTTAACATGAGATCCCATTTTGATCACGTAGGCTTGCAGATATTTATCAATCAATTTTCCCACAGGTTCATGGACGCTCCCACATGTGGAAACTATGGGGCGGCATGGAGGAGTGGTGAGGTTCTTGTGGATCTTTGGTGTAAGATAAAATGTAGGTGTTTTTGGGTGATCTGTAGTAAGGTATTTCTTCATTTTGTCATCTACGCATCCTGTGGGTATGGCGTTGGTTATGATGGTTTGAAGGACCATTTGTATCTCTTTAGTGGGATTAGAGTCAAGTTCCATGTATGTTTTTTCGTCTTGTAAATGCACTAATGCTTGCGAGTTATAGTAGTCTTTGTTCATAATTATTAGAGCACCACCCTTATCTGCTCTTTGACAAATGATAGTGGGATTGTCCGCTATAGCTTCATGTTTCTCAAACGAAAAAGAGAAACATGACACAGAAAGAACATGCTATTCCGGGCATATTTTAAATAAACATCTAATCCTTGGTTTAACAACCAGTTCTATCGTACGTGTTTCATTTGGTATACCATGGCGAACTTTTAGAAAAGAAGGTTGTTTGCTGATTTAAATGTGCAAATAAGGGCCCACTATCTTTTGCCTATAAATTATAGGTTACACCTTGAAATGTTTAACATATTATTTTGTCATTAGTTATGGTATATTATGAGAGTATGGTTTGTTAATTATACATTTTGTGTTATACAGAAAGAGTGATAGATGCATGTTTTTGCTTCACAGATTTCCCAGATGAAGGCCATTTAGGCCGAAATGCATTGGAAAAAAATTGTGTTTTTTTATTCGCCAAAATAAGAAAGTTGATGAAATGGATAATCAGTGTATATGAAGAAAATATTACATTGAACAATGAACAGTTTGAATAAAATATTGAAGATGACATAAAAGTGCAAGAAACCTCATTTGCAAAAAACTTTTCACCATGAACGATTTCGAAGGATAAAATAGCTGGATTTTGCAGCACTCCGTTTCTGTGCCCTAGGTGACACTTGCACATGCTGTGCCAGTGCGGTCTTCATATATCTTCTCACAGAGGGCACCATCAATATTGAAGTACCCACAACATTGGTGAATTAATGGCGGAGGCACTTAGGAGGATTGTGCCAAAGCCCAGTGCTGACTAAACGTGCAATCCCCTCCATGCTCCTTTCATGCGTAGCCCCTGTCCTAGACTAGAGCAATCTGAGAGGACAAATAAAGCCTAGTGATGACGATATGTTTGACTCTTAAAGGCCCTTCACCATGCAGGATTGTTTGCAGGAAAGGCAACATTCACAGAGAGGAGGTTATTGGAAAGCTTTATCACTGGCAGGTTCACAACAAGAGTAATCTTGTTATTCATTATAAAGTGAAAATACCACCAACACTGAACTAAAAGAAAAGGTACCAAAAAAACTAGCCTGCATTTGGCTAACAAAATCAAGCTGAAACTGCTAGATTTCAGGATCTAAACTCTGCAGATTGGAAAAATGAATGCACTAACTGACACTGCTTTGCATTCTGGGATAGTGAACTGCTTGAAGCCTGAATGAGCCAATTTTTAAATGACCTTTTGTAATAGAGTGTTTATCTGCATCCTTTGTTTACTTTTTAAAGAGCATTTAAATGGGATTCTTGCTGTGCTAGGGCTCTCACGTCAGAATGTGATTTTGATTGGATTTCAATAAATGTAAACACAAAATGCTACCTGTAATTTGCCATGTTTCCGCTGTAAAAATAATTAACACAATTACTTATTCATTTAAAATGGGCTTTGGAAGGAAATATTCTAATGTATAGGAATATCAAGGCTCCCATGATGGAGAATTAGACTGCATTATCAAGGTCAACAAATTAAACGTGTAGTAGTTCTGGACGTACGAACAGACAGGTAGTGTTAAGTTTCACTCAGCAGTACCTATGCACACCGCTAGGAGTAACAACGACAACTAGATCCAAATAACTTCATGTATGTTAGGTTTGACTCAGCCAGTGTCACCCACATCCCTATTTAAGAGCCAGGCTTCAGCAAGACTTTGGTTAGCTTTTGCACAGCAACAGCTGCTCAAGTAACTAGATTTATGCAAAGGAACCCTAAGGCCGGCATACCGACATATCAAAGGAAACAAGATCTGGAAACAGTCACCTTCACAAAGCGCTCGTCTACCTGCAAAAAAAGGCAAAGGATGAAGGGATGACAAGGTAGTCCCAGGAGATAGCAATAACAGGAACACTTCAGGAAACCTCAAAACAAGCAAACATTAGTGGAAGGAGAAATGCTTAAATTGTAATCATAGTGTCCGGGAAAAACTGAACGGTTAGAATGGCTGCACAACTTGGTTGTAGGAGAAAGAGAGGCGGCTGTGTGAACAGATTGGGCTAATGTGTACGTTTGCTCATAAGACATTGCACGTGTAATATGGTGATGTTTAATATGCTTTATTAAGCTTACTCTCTGTAAATTACTGAAGTTGAATAGGTGGTGTGTAGAAAGAAAATGAATATAAAACATTCTGCTTACTAACAAAACCCACATACAATACACTTTTTAAAATAGATATGTGAGGTTCTGCAAATGGACATAAACAAATCAGGACCAGGCAAGTGGCTTAGAACTGCAATACTGTTAAAAATACATTTCACTATTTGTGTTCCAACAGCATGTCATAACTCCACCTGTTGAAGTGACCTACCTTGGTCAGGTACTCCCGCATCACTTGGATGAAGTAAGGCATGGCAAAGTCCATTATGTTGTGCCTCCAGGCCAGCTCCAGAACTATGTCTGGATGCAGCAAGTCATAGCAGGTGAAAAGAGATGCTGCAAAGCATTCCTGCTTGCCCTGCTCCAGGAACCACTGCAGCAATGTCTCCGCAAGCTCCATATCCTTGGACTCTGCGGCATACTGCATAGCATCCTAGAAAGAGACCCAAAAGAGATTATACATGGCTTGCAAAAGACCAATGAGTTGCAATATATATTTTACTGTCTGTTTAGTAGGATGCTATACCGGTCACCCTAAGACCGACAAGCAATGAAACACTGGGTTAGACAAAGTGGGTGGAAAAGAAAGCAGATATAGTCCAATTGTGAGAAAGTGACTCTTCTGACATGGTTAGCGCCTACTTTTTGCCTGATATTTTATGTGGTTTCAATTGTAGTGCACAGGGTCCCTGCCAACCAGGTCCCCTGTGCCAGTGCTTCTTCACTAAAAACTATTCCACAATTGGCCCTTCAGGCCCCCTGTAAGTCCCTAGTAAATTGTACCTGGGTACCTAGTGCATTGGGGACAGAAGAGGGTCCCCTAGGGACCCATCACCTAGGCCATGCATACTGCCACTGCAGCAAGCATGGCCTAGTGCAGACTAAACAACAGTCGATATAGCATACTGCCTGTGTGCCATGCCAACTAGCACTGCCTAAGGTATAGGTATGTCACCCCTCTAGCAGGCCTTCCAGCTCTAAGGCAGGGTGTACTATACCACAAGTGTAGGCATATCTGCATGTGCAGATATGCCCCTACAATATTTACGGCCATTCTTTGATATTGTAAGTGATATGGAAGCCATAGACCGTACAGGGGCTGGAAACTGGACAGCTCAAGTTCCCCAGCACCATGATAGCTTCTCTGAACTCATGAGTGTTTGGTACCAAACAACTCCTCTCAATAAACCCACAGTGATGCCAATGTGGGATTTATTGAATCTGCCGCCTTTGTAATGCGACCCCCTCGCATCTGCTGCTAGCAACCCACGGTGTACACCCCCACTTTAGGCGGGAAAACCTAGAGGAATAGGATGTATGCCCACCTTTGCCAATTCCCCCCCCCTAAGGTGGGGGTAGGCAAGATGAAGCACATCTTTCAGTCCCCGCGATGTTGAAGATGGTGAGACTCCTTCCATTAGGGCTAGGACTATGCCCATTCCCGCAGGAGGGTGGCATAATTGAGGGTGTAGTCACCCCACGTAAGGTGCCCATTGGCCCTACCTGCTATTCCACTAAAACACCCCCAAGTGTAGTATTTAGGGGGCTCCCCCAGACCTGTAAACTAGTTCCTGCCAACCTAAGGAGGAGGTAGAAAACGCTGTGCATTCAAGCCTGAGATGCCTATTGACTTAGCCCCAGCTCTACTGGCATGTCTCCAGCTTCCTAGACCCAGCAACAGAAAACTACGCCTGTCCCACACGCACCCTAAAACGCCATAAGCACAACAAACCAACCAATCTTATCTTCAATGTCAGATGTCCTTGCAAAATAGCAACCTTTGCTGAATTAACAAAGCTAGACACAAAATAAAAAAAACAAGCAAATAGCACTTTAATTCATGTCCCTTCAGCTACTCAGTGACGCAATCATACAAACTAACTCAGGTACATGCGCCTTGATGGGGTAACTCACAATTAATTAAAAATCTATTAACTGAAAAACTCGCATATCATTTTCACTTTTGAAAATGAATGAAGGGGATTGAATTGAGTTTAATTTAGCATGGCAAGGTGGCACAAAAGGTGAAAGCAGTGCCATAACTTTTGAATTTAGAGTACTTTTAGGTTTACGCCGGACGCTAATAACCATCTCTGCTGTTTCAAGCATTACAAATAGGCCTTGGCACTTTCTGATCTAGTACCCACTTGTGGGAAATTTCCCATGCATTTTCTTAATACATCTGCCAGAACATTTGATTCTCCTGACAGATGGTGTGACACCAAATTAACTTTTCTGACAAGTGCTAGGCTAAATGCTAAACCTCCAGTGCCACTTCATTGTGCTGAGCACCATGCTTCCCTTGTTAGTGGACATAAAACAGTAGTAGTATTGCCTGTATCATGTGCCACTGCACCAGGCTTGAAAAGTGCAAAGTATACGGTCTTCAAATTTGCGTACATTTCTATTTTTGACCGCTTCTTCCAAATTTCAAAGACCTTTTACTAGTAAACCGTTTGTACGAGGCCCCCCATCCTTCTGAGGAGTTCATTATTTTCCTTGTGGGGAACGGTCATTTGATTTTAGAAAAAAAGGCATTTGTGGGTAAAGTACTGTACTCTATTCTCAGCCCCCACATTGTTCAATATGCTCAAAATGTTAAAAAGCTGCATTATTTATAATAGTCCCAAAAAAAGAGACTCCGCCACCAGAGGCTCTTCATGTAAAGCCACCCAGACAAGGTAGGTCAAAGCATCCAGCATCAATCCTGTACAACCACAGGTTTTGGGTTACACTCAGACTTCAAATCTGATATAAACTATATAAGCTCAGCTATACAAAAAAATCCCTGAAGCTAATAAATACCTAAGAATTAAAGACCTCTTCAGACTTGAATCCAAAAATCTGAAAATCAAATTAGCCAAGGCAATATTTTTTGGGAGCAGCTCACACCCTCTGGAAATCTCTCCCTGCTGAAATGCGATAACAAGACAACCTACAAATTATCTGACAGAATCTAAAAGCCTTCCTTTTTAAGTGCTCTGTGAGTTATCTTTAAACGACTCTTAACCTCGCAACAAAAATACTCCTGCAATGCTCTTTTCTTACCTTAATTCTTTACTCCCTCATGGATTCATCTTTGCTTCCCATGTTCCTTTTTCTACTTTCCTCCTGTCCTCTCATTCTCCACTTACTCCTTTTATCCCCCTTCCACTTAATTTTTTCGCCGCGTCCTCTCAAGTGTTCCTCTTCTTTAGCCCCTCACCTTTGCTACACTTTCTCTCCCTCCACTTGAATGTTATTCGACTTCCCAAATTCATCCCCTCAATCCTTCCTTTTCCCCTCCCTACCCTGTTGAAATTCCTTTTCATCTACCCAACTTCCCTCTAACCCCCATTCTATACCCCTCCCACTCCTAACCCAGTCCAGTTCCACCGCCCTCAACTAGCTCTTTCCACAGTCTTCCTTTTTCCCAGTTCTCTTATTTTATCCCTAGCTCTGATGGCTCTCTATTGATACATCATCAGTCTTTTTTACATTCTATCAATGTTACTACAAGTTACCCCAAGACGTCACTCTTTTTAATGTTGTTACCATATAAAACAAGTCAACACCCTTGGGTAGAGCAGCGCTATAGAAGCATTTTAAATAAAGAAAATAAGTCTTTACTTTTTTAAATGTATTCTTACAAGTCCTTTTATTTATGGAGCTGTAAGAATTATGTTTTAACACTTTTTTTCATATGTTGAATCTGGTAATATAAATTGGGTTAAAAAAAATTCTATAAAAAAATACACAGGACGTTTGTGGAAAAATATTTAGCAATTATGATAATTCCCCAAAATTGAGTTTTATTAGAGAGGTTTCATCATGGCTGGCATCCACCATTTTAAGAGTTTGTTATAATGAGTCATGGGCCTTATTACAATCTTGCTGGTGCCTCTGTATTTTGCACTGGAAGGTGTATACATTTTCTTTCACCTTTTCAAGGATCAGCGTTTTTTACATCAATAATGGCGATTTAGCTTTGGAGCCCTATCTTTTTGACTCAGAAGGCTCATCAGCAACAGCAATTGTAGACTGCCCATTTTTGGAGTTAAAAAGATGCCCATTAGAACAATTTTCATAGTTTATTTTTAGAAAGTCCCTGTTCACTCAATGTCCAAGCTGGAGAATTCTTTCTCCTTTCCTTCTTCTGAGCCCCCCACCCCCACAGCTCAATACCCATCTCCAGCACTGCGGGTTCTCTTTTTACATCCTTAGGTCAATTTTTGATCCTAAACATGGTGAGCTTACCCCCCATGGCTTATTGTTTCTCTATTTTTCGCGCTTTTTCTTCAGTTTTGAACATGAGTAAAAAAATTCCGTCTTAGGATCTAGAGGAAAACAATTTACATACAGTGTTCATGTCTTTTAGCCAATTTTCTGTGGCACTATTGGCAGAACCTGAATGGTGCTCCACCATCTCCTAAAAATCCATCCATAAATATTAAGTAAACGATGCATGTAAACATATGTAACTAAACTGACACACATTGAACTTGACTATGGTCAATTGTCTCGAGAAAACTAATTTATTTCCCCCAGCTGATGTTGAATTTGATGTCCCAGTCATGCTCAATCATCTGTTTGCTTCATAACTTACCACCGAAAAAGTCTAAAGATGGTAGTGCACGTACTGGGGCTTTGCAAACTTACAGTTTATGTAATACTAGCTCGAACTATGATCAACACCTAACAGAAAAAGTTTTTGTTTTTTTTAAAGAATTTCCGAACCCATCTCCTAGGTAATAAATAATACAAAGCATGTGAACTCAGAATACATTCACAATGCAAAACTCCCTGTTTTCTCCCCGTTAAATCCCCAAAGAGCAAAGGATACAGGCCTGCAGAGAAACACACATTCATAAGTAAAAGCCAATTTGAAAAAGCCAATTTGAAAGAACAATGTGTGTTATGTGAACAAAATAAACAAGGCAAGAGGTTTCATGGGCCCAAAGTATTTAACATGGGAATCTTGGAATTCAGACACTAGGTTTAGACTCTGGCATGACCCAGCTTTCAATTTACATCTCTGGCATGAACTGGCTGATAAAGAAAGTACAGGAGAATGATGGAGTAATGTATTGTGGAAAACAAAGAATAGTATGTTTAACACTGCACTACAATATGCTCGAAGAAGGCATTACAGAGGCATATATTGTGTATGTTCAAGTTGCTGGAGAATTAAGAACTAGAGATGCAAGGCTCAGCCAGGTGATATGCTGGGGCATTATGTATTTTCCTGTCCACAAAGCTGTGGGATGTATCCTGTTACCAGAGACAAGATGGTGATAGCACCACATGCTATGAAGGGAGGAAGGAAATGCTTTAAAATAAATCTTTATTGAACATAGTGATAACATACAATACAACCATGTGCATCACATCAGATCAGCAACTGGATATTACATTCCATGTTGATTAATCTGAAAACAATCCCATCCCCCCCCTCCCACCACCAGAAATACATCATATTAGTAACCCAGCCGGTCCATGTCTACGTATTGAGGGGGAAGTGCAAACATTACATCGGTACGCATTCCATTTCCCCCATATCTTGTCTCACTTCTAGGGGCAACCACTATTCGTGTAGACTGCTCGTTCCGCCAGCATACACCCATTGCCATCAAGCTCCCATTCCAATATCGTTGGTAGGTCTGGGACTCCCTACTTACATGTGATGTTGCATTTTGCAAGTGCAAATCCATTAGCTACCCACAGTTGGTCCATGCGGCTAAAATCGGTAGCATCCCAGATGCTAAGAAGGCAGACAGATCATGGGGACAGTGTTAAGGCAAACCCACACATCCCACCCACTGTTTGAGTAACTGCTTCCCAGATAATCCGTATCAAGGGGCATTCCCAGATCGTGTGGTAGAATGTACCCACCCTCTCTGCAACCCCGCCATAGTCCTCCGAACCACTACGACCCATCTTGACCAATGTTGTGCAGGTGATATACGTTTGATGTAACACTTATTTGAAACAGTCTTACTCGCGGCGGTATGGCCACCAGAGGAAATGCTTTTAAGGGCAGTGTCATGAGAGCTGACTGACAACTGACAACAGGTCAAAGGAAATAGCTGATTTGGGCAATGGTTGCTCTCCAAAACAGACCTTCTCTGTAAATATCTACAACTGTTAATAGTTGCAAATATGTATTGAGATGTTCTCATGCATAAGAAGTCATACAAGATACACATACTGCTGGTGGTGGCAGTAATGAAGTTAATGCCCCTAAACGTAACTTACCTTGTAAAGACGATCTTTCTTGCAAAGCTCGACACTCTGTTTCCAGCGGTTGTTGCCTTTGTACAAATAAGCTGCAATTCGGCGGAACTCTATCAGCTCGTGCTTCTCGAGGCGCTGCGCCAGGCTAATGTTGTCAAAGTTATCGTAAGCATCAATGGAAGCCCGCAGACCCTGAAAAAGTCAAGAACAGGTAGAGAGTGACTCACTGTAACAACCACCTTCAGTTTGTCCCCCAAAGTAATACATGGTCCATAAAAAATGGGGCACTAAAATGCTGAATGAAAACAAATCAAATATTTCACATGTAAATGTCAACAAACAAAATAGCCTTGTTTAGAGTTTAACTAGGTGGATTTCAGGGAGCTGCAAAAAGTATAGAAATGTAGCAGGTGAATCGATGCATGTCTTGATTAAAAGATACAATCTAAAATGTCAAACAACTGATTTGTAAATAGGTCAACAGTGGTCTTTAAAAAGATGGCTGTGGGGTCCCTAGACGGCACCAGTGCTTGGGAATGAAATTAAAGATTCTGATGAAGGGGACACATGTTTAACCACTATGGCAGCAGAGCTGACATTCAGAGGTCATGAGTGGAAAATATACCGTTTAAGTGCTATTCTATCCTCTCTGCCTACTGCGAGGCTCTGTAAGTCCAAATGTGTGCACAGCTGTGGAATCCTGACAATTGATGCTGGGTTGCGGAATGTTAAGACTCTGGTAAAAAGGAAACCCAAAAAATCATTCCATGTCGGCTTCAGGTGGGTCAGGTTATCCTACACAATGTATTCAGCCTTGTCCGTGATTGCTGGGCGTAAAGCCCCCATGACACCAGGCTTTATTAAGTCTATCATCTAGAGTCTGTGACAAGTCTACGTTCCCTGCCACATCTCATATCACACTAATGGCTGCATCCTGCACCTCTCCTCACCTGATAATCCTCCTCCTCTGTCAGCAGATTGTTCAAGGCCTCATTGACACCTTTGTTGTTGTGGTTCTGCACCGAACGCAAGTATGGTTTCACAAGTGGTAACTGGTTCACCTAGGCAGTCGAAAACAGGAGTAACTCCATTAAAAAAGGTACATGTGTTCGAAAAGTAGGAAATGCACTAAAATTACTGAAAACAGCAGGCTGAACGTCCATAATAGCACAGCATGCAAGCCTTATTCTGCATCTCTACTTTGGAGTCTTCGCTATCAGTGAAAGTTTTTTTTATTAAAAACAATTAGAATAAGCATGTGCAAAGCCAAAAAAACCCGGCTTAATATGGTTAAACTTGAAGCGTTAGCACATTAGAGCACACAAGAGGAAACCAGTAGGAGTAGAGTGACAATAGCTGTAAAGTAGTCACTTGTAATTCAATGAAAGCACCCGAATGGAGGTGGAAGGATACGCCCAAAAAACAACTAGCATAATGCTAGAGATGAATCTCCCACTTGGTTGAAGCAAGCCTTGATTGACAATGTCTCAAGCCAATGTATGAAAATATTAGTTGAAGAAAGTCAAAGGCTGAATGGGGTAGACTCAAAACCCGCTCTATGTACATGGTTAGAAATATGGCAACGTGACTGCTGCACTATCAAGAGCCAGAGCTCGGGGGCCTCCGCTCTGCAGAAGCTGCAAGGGCTATTGTTACGCAACTGTGTAATGGACCGCATTAACTTTTTTCTGTTTCTACATTAAAAAGCCAAGCCACTTGTAACATCCTACAAAGTTAAGAAGTTCAGCATTGAATGCTCACCTTCGAGAAGTAGCTGACCGTCCTCGTGTGGTCTAGTCTAGGCGATAACACCAACAGCAGGTCATTGATGAGGAGTGGTTTGAAGTCGAGGTAGTACTGCAGGGCTCTGTAATACAGCTCCACGTTGGCCACCTGTTGGCGAAAGGAGGAAGAAATAAACAGGTTGGGGGTCAGAAACAGCATCACAATCTGTTTAAATGAGACAACTTATGAGGAAGCTGGAGACAGGACGAATCACAGAACTGAAATCAGCTATTTTCCACTGGAAAAGACACTTCATATTCACTTCCAAAAGACGTGATCAAAATTACCTTATTATAAACGATCTTGTGATCTTAGCAAGGACACTGCAATCATCAAGAGTCCACGGCGATGTGCATAATGATATAATGACAACAAACAGCCACTATTTCCCGTAACATCAAACTACAACAACATTCTACTTCCATTGAAAAAACAGCTCACCAGTCGAACACTCAAATAGTCTGCAATGTTTTAGGGTCTGATTTAGATCTTGGCAGATAGGTTACTTCATCACAATGGTGACGGATGTCCCATCTGCCGAAATATAAATCCAATAGGATTATTATTGGGATTTATATTTCAGTGGATGGGCTATCCATCACCGCTGTGATGGAGTAACCTGTCCATAAAGATCTCAATCAGGCCCTTAGATGCCAGTCCCCAGATTCTTGCAAAAAAATTATTATTTCATTAAAAATGCCCTAGTAATGAGACAATACTTAACTATACAGACACTTTTCAAGATGTGCGCAGTTTGTATGCAAAAACAAAAACAGATACCCAGCAAAGGCACAAAAAGATAGGTAAAGCATATACAAATAAAAACAAGTGAGAGAGGAGTACTTCGTAAGTGGTCTATTGTGCACTCGTCCTATTGGTTGACTCCATACAACACAGAATGATATACACAAGATTCTGTGAATACATTGATTCACAATGATTAAGGCTAAGTAGTGATGTGCAGCTAAGCCAGTTTTCACTACTTAAGAATGCTGGATTCTACCCCATCATGCTGGCATGCTTTACCACTGGGCTCCCTCCAAAACCTGAATAAGGATGTCATTCTTATCCATAGAGGACCACATATGACCGATCTGTAACAGACCTGTAGTTTGTCAGACTCTTTTGACGGGATCCTTTCTTTGTCTCAACCTCTGGTTGATCAGCTTGCTGTCCCTACTCTTTGCTTATCATGGATCACTGGGGACGTCAGAATGCAATCAAACTTACCTAGTGGTAGACCCAATTGGTCTTACTGAAACTCCCTATGGTAAGGTTAAAAAGGAGGCGGGTGCTAGGGGTAGCATCCTGTGTCCCTCTTCTTGTAAAGATGTGCCACCGAGTTCAAAGAGCCTCAGTCAGGACAGGGGTCACATAGTTTTTATTGCCCACTACATATCACTGAAGGTATTGATGTAAAGCGGTGTGTCAGGAATGTGTGGGGTTAGAAATAGCAAATACAAAACCAGTATATTTTAATTTTTTTCCTGCATAGGAAACAATAACCAAAATTCAACAACTTTGTGTAACACATGAGCACAAGCCAAGACTGCTTTCTGTATGCGTAGAAAAACGTCACATTCCAAATCTTTACACAAGTACCAACCGTGCTGACATCATACATTTATTTTGAAATTGTGTCGTTTTTCCTAGTAATAGTCGTCTACATAACTAGTGGGGCCTCAAAAGGGGAAGATCAGAGTGGTTCAATAATGACAGTTCCTCTGCTAAAATAAAGTGTTAAATCTATTTTGTTAGATAAAATGGCTACAAAAATGACTAAGGTATCTTCATTATAATTTGAGAGAGAAGTAGGTGGTCACTGGGTGAGAGTCCAGCGTCATTAAAGGCAGAAGCCTGTCTAAGCTATAGATCATTTATTTATTTATTTATTTTCAAAGTTTTATAGAGCGCGAACAAGATCTTCACAGATATCAGAGCGCTTTACATAGAGGGGTACATGAGGGAACATAGTCAAACAATAAGTCAAACAATACAGTACAGATAGGTGGCTGCAAAGCCCATCACGTGAGTAATAAGACAACTCATACAAATAAGTAAATGGGTCAAGCATGTAGTACAGATCGGTGCAAGGTGTTAACAGAGTTCGAGATAATAGATCAAGTGTATTTAGCCATGAGGATCAGTTACGTGCTTTGAATAAATTAATCAGAGGAATTATGCATCTGTCATACGGTGTGGCGTGCTGGGCTTTGTAAAGCAGCACACAAGTTGCTAGATGATTCACATGCAGCTGGAGGTTGGAGACCAAATAACAAAATTCATGCAACAAATACAACGATTATTATATGGCAAGCAAACAAACTACATAGGCCTACTGGGTCAAAGAGACTAAACACATGACCAATTGCGCTTCTCATTATATACAGAGAATAATACTAAATAAAAATGTATTTAGCCGTAGGAGCAATCCTTCTGGATTACTCTATCTACCTGCAGATTACTCACCTCTTGAATCTACTCCAGGCATCAGACGTGATCTGTAGGAGTTGAAATGGCAGGTGGTGCTCTGCTCCAATTAGCAAGTTTTTCAATTTGATGTGCTCTTTTAAGAGTGTAAGTATAATATTTGCATATAAGATAAACTAAAATAAGCCGTCAATGGTTCCTCTGTTACAAAAATATGAGATGCCCCCCCATTCACTGTAAAAATCGAATTTCCAACCTTTTCAGTTGGATCACTATCCCCGAGAAATGCACAGAGAAATGAAAGCCTTATTCTAGGGTACACTTTTGAAATGTAAAGATGTTAATCTGTCCTGCCAATATGAAATAGTTTTGATGCTGTAGGTGATGTATGGTTTTGTAATTTTACAGTCTGATTGAAACGAAATTGACTTTTTTCTAAACAAAAATCCTTGACATATATATTTATTTAGAATTGCTTTTTATTTCTTGTTTCCTCTATATTTAGGCCATACGTGGCTACTCCAGAAGAAGGCGCTGGTCGCCGAAAGGCGCGTAGAGAAATTATTCCTTTATGCCACTTTTTAAAAAATTTGAATTCAATGTCGTCTCTTCTTATGTATTGATTGTTTGCTCATATATTTTAAATTGTAGATTAATAATTTGCATTTATTTTCATGATTTGCATGATATAGTTGCTATGATTGAATTTCTCTGTCGATACACTGCATATCACCTATTGTGTTTGTTATACTTTTATTAACTTGTCACAAATTATTGTGTTCATGATTTTTAGACTTGTATTATATTTTTTGTATGACTGATTTTTCTTTGTTGACATAATTTATATTAAAAAATATTTTAACTGGACCTACTCACACTATTTCGTTTCACATGATTATTCTATTGTGTTAAAAACAGCTAGTTGGTTTAAGTGCCTTGGTTGTTACTTCTCATGCTATTTATCCCTGACCATGGACTTATAGTATCTATTCTCTAGGGGGTCCTAGATATATGCACATTATCTGCTCCATTTCAACGCCAGGAAGCAACCTGCGCAAGACATGTTGCATCAACAAAGCCGCTTTCTCTATGCAAATACATTAATGCATTTTTAGCATTGTGGCGGGCGGTGCTGAGAGCGCCGCCCGCCACAATGCTAAAAATGCAGGATGTGCCCGCCACTGTGGTGACACATCCTAATACCCCCCACGGGACCCCCGCCCTTATGGCGGGCGGTCCCAGACCCCGGTAGGATGACGGGCGGACAAAGTCCGCCCGTCATCCTAATAGGCCCCCTAGTCTTCGTGTGGGCAACAACCCCCTATCTACGAGGGAGGAGCTTAGGGATGTTTTATTTCATCAGGCAGGGTATACTAAACCCTTATGTGAGCCGGTGTGTGTGTGGAGCAAGAAAGTGCAGTGCTGTGCAGTGCTGTGACGTGAGACTTAAAACTGGCTATAGGTTTAGCTATATTGTGACTTCAGTTCAGTTCAAAAAGCTTTATTCGGTTTGTTTTATACAACCATATAAGGTGGTCACTGGGTGAGAGTCCAGCGTCATTAAAGGCAGAAGCCTGTCTAAGCTATAGATCAGTTACGTGCTTTGAATAAATGAATCCGAGGAATTATGCATCTGTCATACGGTGTGGCGTGCTGGGCTTTGTAAAGCAGCACACAAGTTGCTAGATGATTCACATGCAGCTGGAGGTTGGAGACCAAATAACAAAAATCATGCAACAAATACAACGATTATTATATGGCAAGCAAACAAACTACATAGGCCTACTGGGTCAAAGAGACTAAACACATGACCAATTGCGCTTCTCATTATATACAGAGAATAATACTAAATAAAAATGTATTTACCCGGTGGAGCAATCCTTCTGGATTACTCTATCTACCTGCAGATTACTCACCTCTTGAATCGACTCCAGGCATCAGACGTGATCTGTGCGAGTTGAAATGGCAGGTGGTGCTCTGCTCCATTTCAACGCCAGGAAGCATCCTGCGCACGACATCACCAAAGGCATAAAAGTTCTACTCACATATGTTCCTTGTTCGTTTCTCCACAACCAAGAGTTAGAGACAAGGCAGACTATACTGAAAATTAGGACCTTACTAAGGGCCTAAACCACTTCTCAGGTGGGGAGGCAGGCGAGATTGGCGAGGAACCGGCAAGCAAATATAGTATCCACCACAAAGATAGTTACTAAAGGTAAGTAACGTATTCTTCTGATACATACTACTACCTGCAGATTTCTCACCTCTTGAATACATACCCGAGAAGTACCTCCATAGTGGCGAGTGCAAAGAAAAGGTTAAACCAAGTAGTCCAACAGAAAAGTTCTAGCAAAATGGACATCCCTACAGACTTCTTAATCAAGACAGCAATGTCTTGTGATGGTGTGGACAGAAGCCCTTGTGGCATCCGAGCAGATGAGCAGAAAAGGAAAAACCTTGAAGAAGCTTTGGCACTGGAGGAAAAGGACCTGATGCTCTCAGAAGACTCTTTGCTTAACAGAGCACAGCAGATCTTAATCCCAGTATTTTATGGCACCACACATTCAATGAACAGCTGGTCATCAATCCAGCATTCAGCGGTCCAATCCACATAGAAACAAAGTCTTGCAGATATTCAGATGATAGAGCTTTTTCTCCTTCTTGGTGGGACAAGGACGTGGATAAAATGAAAGCAAGCAGGGCGATAGATTGGCCCACTTCAAACTGAGATACCAATTCAGGCAGGAATTAAACTTTTGTCCTCAGAACCAACTTTTCCAGAAAGAAAGATGTAAATGGATGACTGGCACACAAAGCCTGCAGCTCGCTAATATGTTGAGTCGATTTGCAGGCAATCCAAAAAACTTTCTATCGTCAACTATGCATGTGCTCAAACAGGGCACTTATCAAAAGGTTAAGCATCAAATTAAGGTCGTACTGGGACACAATTAAGTGTGAAGGAGTATACATGTATGTCAAATCTTGGGAAACCTCACACTCGGCTATTTAAATAACAAGTTGCTCTGTGAACAAAGAAAGGCCTAAAGTGCTTAGAAGGAACCTTTAACAGTGCCCACAGCATAGTCTGGCTAAAGAAAGCATAGCGCAACTGAAAGAAACATTTAACGGGAGCAACGCTGTCCCTGGCCCACCAATAAGCAAAATGTCCACAGTACAGAAATTTTGTGGAAGGATGGGAAGCCTACAAAATGACACCTCGTTTGAAGGTACTCAAATTGCACCACTCACTCTCTAGGCATGAAGGCGACTTTGGAGAGTCAAGTAGAATACCTGTTCCTCTACCTGCGAGAGGAGATCTGCACAAAGTGGAAGGGGGAATGGAGGGCACAAGTACAAACTGATCAGATATGCACACCTCTCCCTCATACCATTAACAGGACAGGCAAGATGAGTGAGAAAGAACTACGTCAAACAGAATGCATCTCATTAAGGTCCCTAAAGCAGAAAATGAAGAGCATAAAACACAGAATAATGTGGGTTTACCAACACGGAGAAGAGTTGCCCCAAACAGAGAAATCCTGAAGCTGGCACAAGGGGCGGGGGAGGGGTCAGGGGGTGGGAGGAGGCCTGGAGGCTATGGTGCGAGCTCTGGCAGATGAGTGGTTCAGGGCATCAAAATGCAAGGTGACCACCTAGGGATGAGACGCTGCTGTGGGGAGGAGGGCACAATGCTGTATTTTGACGCTATTGTGAACATTCGGTGGATGCAACATAAATCTGCTGTGGCTGTCTGATTCGGGTGGAGGCACAATACTGACTATGTCTTGGTGCCACTATGTAGGTTTTTGGAGGTGCCAGAAAATGTGCACTGCCGCACTGATTCGTAGAGGGGTGCCCAGAGGATGGAGCTGGACCTGGACATTGGGGACTATTTGCATGCCTGACAGCCACATATTATGCACAGCCCATCAACAATAGTGAAGCGTATCTTAAGAATATTAAAATTTCTTAGAGCCGGTGGAGAACCGAGCACCTGGTCTTTGGGGGAAAACTACACAACAAGATGGTGCATGACAAATCTGCGATACTCACGCCAAGATGAAAAAGTTACATACCTTTGGTAACGTCTTATTTGAAGGGGCTATCTATTGGCAGATTCCTTACCTTAGAACATTCGTCAGGTGTCCAATTGGATCTGGACATTTTCCAGCAGTAACCATGCGCACCGATGGGTGGTGTTATTGACTTTGCATCTGTGTCATCCCCGCTGTGATGTGCACAGAGCTAAATAGGGGCCACCCGTGCATGCGGACGTCAATTCTTTTCATGCCACTCATGCTCATCTATTAAGAGCTACGGTCAGTCCTTTTTTGAGTGACCTTTTCCCTCAACATATTGTCAACACTTTTTTGAGAAATTCTTCTCCTGGTATGCTAAGGATGTCCACTAAGAAGCCAGCGTGTTTCAAGGCATGTGGTGCCTGGCATAGGCAGATGTCTGTAGCAAACCAACAATTGATTTGTCTTTAGTGCCTGGAACGAGACCACGACTAAGACCTGTGAGGACTGCCATGTTATACATCTGAAGGCTCTGAGGGAGCGCTCCCTCAAGCTCCTCCCCACCCAACGTCAGGCAGATGGCCTAGAACCACTCGTGGAGCCACTCCTGACGGTCTCTCCGATCCAATTGATTGGTTAAGTCCCACCATAAGAAGAAGTGCAAAAAAATCAAAGCAGTCTTCGACTTTACCCAGCCCGTCCAAGTCCGCAGATGTTGGCACTTTAGGCCTCGCTCCTCCGTGGAACGCTAGTCAGGGTCCACTCCCCGCCTCCTTGACTTTCCCGGAGATGAAGCAACCCCCACCCAACTGAACGAGTTCTATGAGGTCATGCACCTCATATTTCGGTGACTCAGCCCATCTGGTCCGCCTATGTGCCCCAAGGGTGCGGGAGGGGCCCTCACTGTATTCACAATGGTGGGTTCACCCTCGGCACCAGTCAAGCATCTTGGGTCTGGTGCTCAATCCAGAGCTGTGCCACTGGGGATATCAAGACCTTCCACGGTGCCCATCTCAGTGAGGAAGCTCCTGGCGCCGGCGAAGCCCAATGGCAGCGCCATCCCCATCGCAATACCAGACTGACATGGAGTCGGAAGGCATACCTTCAAACCCTGCAAGTGACAGTGTGACAGTTGAAGCACAGAGCCAACCAACTACATGCCATGTCCAAGGATGCCGAGCAATGACCAGGTGCAATAATGTGTGCCGGTTAGGCATACAGAAAAAAGCAGAGGGCACGGATGCTGAGCTCTTTGTGGAGAATTTGGTGCTACAGACAATCAAACAAAGAGACCTCTCACTGCATTTTGTGGGCAAGTGAGCACATCGGGTGCCTGAGGCCCTGGCAAAACCTGGAGTCAGATCATGACCTCTCCTGGCCCGCATTCTCAACTTTAGGAACAGCAACGCAAACTTGAGGGCGGCTCGCTGGCGAACTCACACACAATATGAAAATCACTCAATAACTATCTTCCCGGATTACACCAAGGAAGTTCAAGCCTGACGCAGTTCCTTTGATAAGGTTAAGGCACATCTTCAAAGGCAGGCCTTGCAATATATGATGATTTTCCTGGAGCACTTGAAGGTCTTGGCAGAGGGGAGCTCCTGGTTTTTTTGATCACCGGAGAAAGCCTGGGAGAGGCAGGAGGTCAGTGGAGAACAGATGAGGATGATGGGGAAATGCATCGTGGGAGGAGCCAGGGCCGAGAGGCAGAGAGACGACAAGGGGATGGTACCGCCATCAGATGTAAGAGAGAATGACGTGATATGGACTGAAGCCGCCCTGATTAAACTCTGGGGCTCCCTGTACTTTGGGAGACGGGATGGTAGTCCAACAACAATGGAGTGTTCGGAGACACGGAACAACAGACGCCATCTCAGACAGAGACCAATTGCTGTTAGCAGAGTTTGAGCGTTAAGGAGCCGAGGGAGAACACAAGCAGGTTTGAGATTACATAGGAGTGGGCGACGGGTATCCCGGGCATTAGGGAGGAGGGTAGTTTAAAAACATGCAGCCGAGGGAAAGGAAGGTCGGGGAGGGATGGGGGTTGGTATTGTCTGCTACAGCAGCCAGTAAACACAGAGGCGGGAAGGGGAGTGAGTTCACACACTTTACTACACCCCAGCAGGATTAGGATGCAGAAAAGACCTGGTCCTAAGGGAACAACTCGAACTCCTTTTGTGAAACGTGAATGGGCTGGGCCACAAGTTGAAGAGAGGGTTGGTGTCCCAGTTCCTATTCAGACACAAGCCAGACCTCATTTTGTAGCAAGAGACATACCTGGTGGAGAACCATTGCAAATACCTCAGGCAGGGAAGATACCGGATCCTGGTGATTTCTGGTTTCACCCAGGGGGTCTGCATCCTAGCTAGCAAATCGCTCCTCCTAACAATCACAGGCACATGAACAGACCGGGGTGGCTGCTTTGCACAGCTGATGTGCAGAAAGGAATGGATGGAAACTCATGGTAGCTTCATAATACTTGCCCCTGGATTACTAACCAAAGGGCTGGGACAAATGTGAGATTGGCTGACAAGAACGCAAGACTACCTGACACTCATAGGGGAGACTTTAACCTCACCATGAAGGAAGATCAACCGCAGAATTTCCAGGGGCTCACAAGGGAAAGGGGGGAAAGATAAAAGATTGCTTTCCTTCACCACAGCCATGGATCTCGTAGACCTGTGGTGGGACGAGAATTCAGGGATACGGTAATACTTTAACATGTTGAGATACTCCAGTTCGATGACCAAGTAAGATTAATTCCTAGCACCAGACACGCAGAGACACAGATTCCTTGATGCCAGGTTCTTGGCCAGGAGATTATCAGAACAAGCCCCAATGTGCACACAGTTTGTCCCACTAGGGCCCGACAACGGTAGGAGTGGAGATTGGACCCGTGGGAGCTTATGGACTGGAACACCAAAAAGTTCATGTCAGAGGGCACAGAGCGTTATTTAAAGATAATGAAGTGAGTCTCATCTAGAATAGTAGGTTGGAATGCATAGAAAACTATTCAAGAGGGTTGTTGATTTCACATACCACAGGGAAAAGGAGGGCCAGGATGCGGGAGCTAGAGGCGCTCTAAGTGCTCAATGTGCTGAGACCCCTGCCTCCCTACACCCACCACACTACTCTGGCACCAGGTGCATGCAGCTAGAGGAGTTCAAATGACTACCAGAAGCTAAAGCACTGGCATAATACAGAGCACACCAACACAGACTGTACGAAGTCTAGAACAAGCCGGGGAAACTGTTGGCCTGGTTGGGAAAACACAGAGAGGGACAAGGTGTCTCAGAATGCTGGAAACCATAGAGAAAGTGCTAGTTAGCAGGGTGGCAGAGATCACTCACATTCACGATACATCTAGCCGAGCGGTACAAGTCATGGAGAGGGAGGACATGGAGGAGCTAGACACATTTATGTCAGATATTCCCACGCCTGTCCTAGAGAAAGACGATAGAGCAATGCGTGACTGCTAATTGGAGGAGGCACAGTTAGGCAAAGCAATTTCATAACTTGAGAGGGAAAGATCCCACGCCCAAATGGGTTTCCTCCGGTGTATTTTAAACGTGGAAGGGGTAATTCTGACAGGCCCACTCCAGGACATGTTTTATGAGGCCATAGACAAGGGGACGACTTTTGATGGATCTATGATTCGCAACCGTAGTCCTTATACACAAACAGGGCAAGCTAGTGGAGCAATGCTCCTCCTTAAGGCAGATTACGCTGCTCAACACAAAGATTAAGATTCTGGTAAATATCCTTGCGAACCACCTTCCCAACTCATTGATGAACCGGTAGCCCCTGACCAGTGTAGCTTTAAGCCCTTACGGTCAACATTCCACAACCTTCAACGATTACTTGGATGCCTCACCAGGTACCATTTAATACAAAAAACGCCGCTCATCCTTTCTTTGGAGAGGCTGTTGACTCAACAGTGTGGCCCCATCTGTTTGCCACCTTCCAGAAGAAGGGGATTGGCCCAAGCTTCTTGTCATGGATACACCTACTATCCAAGCATCCAGCAGCCAGGGTGAGGGTTAATGGTGCATTATCAGGTGTGCTCCGGCTAGAAATGGGGGTCAGACAGGGATGCCCTCCGTTTCCCCTGCTGTTTGCCCTGGTGCTCGAGCCTTTGGCTTGCTGGGTGAGGATAGAGGCGCAGATCAGGGGTCTCTGGTGGAACCTAGACTGAGAAGATGTAATCCACCTATACGCAGATGACATACTGCTCTATCTGATTGACCCGAAAAAATCAATACTACGAGTCTAGAATATACCCCGAAGGTCTCTAATTTTCAAGAGTCCGGATCAACTGACAAATCCATGGTGTTCTCGATCACCCAGTGGAGGCACCCAACTGACTGGGAGGTTCCACAGAAAGGGTTTAGGCATCTGTGGGTCCAGGTAACACCTGACCCAGCCGAGTTCTAGAAGCAAAACCTAGGGCGGATTCTAGATGAGTACAGGGGAGATGTGGAACATTGGAGAAGTTGCCCTCTCTCACTACTAGGCAGGGCCGCCCTTCATAAAATAGTGCTGCTGCCAGAGTTCCTACGGACCTCAGAACATAATGTTTGAGGTCCCCAATACCTTTTTTCGCTCACTAGAAACAGCGACACACACACACACACACACTGCTCTGGAAAGTGGGGCCTAGAATAGCGCGGAGGCCTTATCAAGGGGTCAATACAACAGAGGAATCGCACTTATTCGACCTGCGGCCAAATATTTCTGGTTGATCCAACTGCAAGTGGTTAATAACGAATAGTTTCTTACCTGTCGGTGTAGTTTTGCAGCTTGAAGATCTTTCTGGATTCACTATGCTGTGCATATTCCGCAATCTGGTGGTTGGGTCCGGAATCGTAGTCTTTTTTCTCTTTTTTTTTTTTTTTTTTTCGTAGCCCAGGTGGGCGTCGACGTCCCACCATTTGGTGTCCTTTCGGTGACGTCGGCGTGCTTCCGGCGGAAACTACCACCCTTGGGCGCCATCTTCGGATTCTTTTTTCTGTCTCTTTTCCTTGTTTGTCTTTGTAGTGAATCCATGGCTATGTATGTTAATCGTTTTTTCAACGTTAGTGTTTCCACGTATTTTGTAATTGTTCCAACTTGCTTTTTTTTTTTTCATGTTTTTCCACCCTCTTTTCCAGCCTCATCTTTCTGGCGGAGGCGGGTGGGTTCGCTAGTGAATCCAGAAAGATCTTCAAGCTGCAAAACTACACCGACAGGTAAGAAACTATTCGTTTTGCAGCGTGAATCTTTCTGGATTCACTATGCTGTGCATAGATTTTGTAGCGGTTTTCGTTACTTTTGTGGCGGTTGGGTGGAAGATGAGCGTTGGTTGCTAAAAATATGTTGAAGCACTTTTTGTCCTACTTGTGCTTCCTTGTTCATCAGTACATCCACGCAGTAGTGCTTCGTGAAAGTGTGTACTGAAGCCCATGTTGCCGCCAGGCATATATCCTGAATCGGTGTGTTGGCCAGGAAGGCAATTGTTGCTCCTTTCTTCCTGGTGGAGTGGGCTCGTGCCCCTCCCGTTAGCTCCTGGCCAGCTTGCTTGTGGCAGAACTGAATTGTCTGTGCGATCCATCGGGCTATGGTGTTTTTCGTAACTGGTTTGCCCATGTAACTGTTAGCGAAGGACACAAAGAACTGTTTCGTCTTCCTGTGGTCCTTCGTTCTTTCAATGTAGTGCATCACAGCCCTTCTTGCGTCTAGGGTGTGGAGCGACCTCTCAGAGCTTGTAGTGGGGTTTTGGAAGAAGCTAGGGATCTGAATACTCTGATTCATGTGGAACCTTGACACCACCTTTGGCATGTGGGTCAGTTCTCATCACGACCCTGTCACTGTGTATCTGGATGTAGGGTTCCTGCAGTGTGAGTGCCTGCAGTTCGCTCACCCTTCGTAGTGAGGTGATCGCCACCAGGAAGGCCGTCTTCATTGTCAACGTTTGCAGTGATGCTTTGTGGATGGGTTCGAAGGGTGCTTTCATGAGCTCCGTCAGTACCACGTTTAAGTTCCAGGCCGGTGGCGGCATTCTCTTTGGCGGCGCTATTCTTTCAGCCCCTTCCAGGAATCTTTTCACGACTTGAGATGTGAAGAAGCTTCTCCCTGTTTCTCCTCTTGTGTATGCCACAATCGCTGCTAGGTGCACTCTCAGTGAGGATGAGCTTAGCTTTGCCTTGATTAGGTGTGTGAGGTACCTTAGCACCGTGGACTCCTTGGTCAGTCTCCTTTGGAGTTGTTTTTTGCAACACCATTGAGTGAATCTTTTCCACTTTTCCCCATAGCACTTGCGTGTGCTTGCGTGTGCTGGGCCTTCTTGCCTCTCGCAGCACCCGCTGGTAGTTTCAGGTGTGCAAATTCTAAGTTCTCAGGAGCCAGGCTGAGAGGTTGAGGCTCTCTGGCTCTGGGTGTAGGATTCCTCCGTTTTCCATGGAGAGTAGGTCTCTTCTTTTTGAGAACTTGTGGGGAGGCCCCTGCGCCATCTCCATTATCTGAGAATACCACGTCTGTCTGGCCCATTGTGGTGCCACCAGGATGAGCGTCATGTTGCTCTTCATGCATTTGTTGAGCACCCTGGGTATCAGTGGTATCGGGGGAAAAGCGTAGGCAAATGTTTTTGACCAGCTTATCCATAGGGCATTCCCCTGGGACCGTGCCTCTGGTTGCCTGGATGCAAAGTATTGGCATTTTGCATTCCGGTGTGTTGCAAATAGGTCTATTGTTGGGGTGCCCCACTTCCTGAATAGACTCTCTGTTTCCTGACTGTTGAGTTCCCACTCGTGGGATGCTGAAGTCTGCCTGCTGAGCCAATCCGCTTCCACATTGTCCTTCCCTCGCAGGTGTATGGCTAGCAGGTCTATTTTTAGTGGTATGGCCCATTTCCAGATCTCTTGTGCCAAGTTTGACAGCGGGAACGATTGAGTTCCCCCCTGTTTGTTTATGTAAAACATCGTTGTGGTGTTGTCTGTTTGTATTAGCACCTTCCGGTTGTGTAGGTGTTTCTGAAACGCCTTGAGGGCTAGCAACACAGTTTTCAGTTCCAGGTAGTTGATGTGCCTGACTGCATCTGTAGGGCTCCACAGACCCCTCACTCTGAGCCTGTTCATGTGTGCGCCCCACCCCTTCTGGGACGCGTCTGTGGTGATGGTCACTGTTGGGTCTGGTGGTGTTAGAGGTTTCCCTTCTGTTATTCTCTCCTTGGTCCACCACCTTATCTCTTCCTGCACCCTGTGCGTTACAACCACTAGATCCTCCCAACTTCCTGTAGCTTGTGACCATTGTTGTTGCAGCCACTCTTGGAGTGGTCTCATTTGTAGGCGTACATTGGGGACCAGGTGGATGCATGATGCCATCATCCCCAAGATCTTGCTCACAGTCCTCACTGTCAGAGTTCGCCCCTTCTGGTAGTGACGTTTCTCCCTCAGTAGGCTGAGCGTTCTCTTTTCGCTCGGTAAGACTCTGCATTGTATGGTGTCGATCTGGGCTCCCAGGAAGATCTTCACCTGCTCTGGTTCCATCGAGCTTTTGCCCCAGTGTATGGAGAAACCCAGGTTTGCTAGCGTCCCTGTCACCTGTTCTGCATGCTCTTTGCATGTCCTGTAGCAGTTTGCCTTCACCAGCCAGTCGTCGAGGTAGGGGTACACGTGTATCCCCTTTCTCCTTAGGTGTGCGGCCACTGCCGCAAGGCATTTGGTGAACACCCTTGGTGCAGACTTTAGGCCGAAAGCTAGGGTCGTGAATTAGTAGTGATCCTTGTTTACAGTGAACCTTAGCATGTGCTTGTGCTGCTTGTTCATGGGGATGTGCAGGTATGCATCTTTGAGGTCTATGGTAGACAAGAAGTCCCCTGCTTTTATCTGAGGGATGACCTCTTGTAGGGACGTCATTTTGAATTTGAGTTTTGACGTATTTGTTCAGGAACCGTAGGTCCAGTATGGGTCTTAGGCTTTCGTCGACCTTTGGCACTAGGAAGTAGTTTGAGTACACTCCCATGTTCCGTTCTTTGAAGGGGACCCGTTCTATGGCCGCTTTGAGGAGGAGTTCTTGGGCTTCCTCTTGCAGTAGTTGCAGCTCTCTTCCTGAGTGCTGTCTTTTCCTTGGTTTTCTGTTTGGTGGCCTTTTTTCCAACTCTATGCAGTACCCGAACTGCATAATATTGAGTATCCACTTGTCTGTTGTTATTTTTCTCCACTCCTGGAGAAAAAATCTCAATCTTCCTCCTACCGGAGTTGCATGTTCCTTTGTGTCTTGTCCGTGTAGCCCTCTCCTCTTTTGTTTTCACGTGCTCCTCCCCCGGAGGGTGTGGGTGGTAGAGCACCTTCTCTCGTGTGAAGTCACTTAGAGGGGGGCTGTTCGCCGCCTCTTCTTCTCTGGCCCCGTCCATTTCCTCTCGATCGAAAGGACTGGCCCCTGCCTTGGTAGTTCCAGTTTTGCCTCTGCTGCCCCTGGTGGCCTTGGCTGTCACTCTGTTGCCCCTGTTGGAAACTCTGGTGAGAATCTCCTCGCTGGCTTCCACCTCTGCCGTTCGGCCTCCGCGACGGAGTGCCCCTTCTCATCCCTCTGAACTGCAGGGCTCCCATGGACCTTGCCGTCTCGTTGTCCTTCTTCAGTTGGGTGAGCTTATCATCAACTGGGGCTCCGAACAATGTTTCACCGCTGAAGGGTGTGTTCAGGATGTTGTTCTGGACTTCAGCCTTGAATCCTGAGATCCTGAGCCATGCTTCCCTTCTTTCAGTGATGCCTATAGCCATCAGTCTGCTGGATGTTTCTGCCCCGTCCAAGGCTGTCTTCAGGCATGAGTTGGCGATGCTCTTCCCTTCCTCTACCAGGTGTGCACCTCTGTCACGGTATTGTTCCGGGAGGTGTTTGAGCAACTGTCCCATCTCCTCCCAGTGCTGGTATTGATGCCTATTCAGGAGGGCGTTGGAATTCGCCATCCGCCAGTGCGTCGCAGCGTTCCTCTCAATCTTCCTGCCCGTTCGGTCCATTCTCCTGCTTTCTTTGTCAGGTGGGGGTCCGGACGTTGTTGGGACGTTTGCCCTTTTCCTGGCCGTTGCAGCGATGATAGAATCCGCTGTGACGGAACCCTTGATGTAAGCTGGGTCTTCGGAGGAGAATTTGTACTTTTTCTCGGTCCTCGGCGTTACAGATCTGCATGCAGCCGGGTCCTTGAAGGCCTCCTTTCCCTGGGCCGTGATACTCTTGAGCATGGGCAGGAACTGGCCCCTTGTCTGTATGGGGAGCAGTGTCTTGAGTAGGAAGTCTGCTTCTGGCTTCTCCTCTTCCAGCTTAATTCCATAAGCTGTTGCCGCCTTTCTTACCACCTCATTGTATGTCCCAATGTAATCCGGTGGCGAAGGCCTCGAGGGGTATGTTTCTACCACCTCCTCTGGGTTTTCGGCCTCGATGTCCTGCCATTCCTTGTCTTGGGCCGTCGAGGAACCTGAACCGTAGCTCGACTGCTGTTCCCCGTAATCCCCCTCTGTGTAGTAGAGGTCCTCCTCCTCTTCGTGCTCCGAAGGTTCCGGAGTTTTCGGCGGCCCTTCGATGTCGAACTCTTCGATCGCCTGTACCTCAGCGACGGTCGGTGCCGGCTTCGGGGGAATCTTGTAACTTTTCATTTTTTCGTCGAAGTCCTTCCTTCTCTGAAGGATGTTCTCCATTTCGGCCTCGAGCCTTCTCTTCTTTCTCTGCATTTCTGCGGCCTGTTGGTCGTCGAGCGTTTCGGCCGCCCTTTTCGGCGTCGTCGACGTCGAAGCTTTCTTCGGCTCTTTTTCTTTCGACGTCGGAGTCGAAGTCCCTTTTTCGGGGGCTTGCTTTGATGACCTTTGCTTTTCGCTGGTCTTCTGCCTCCGGGAGTCCTTCTCGGAGGATCCGCTGGGCTCTTTTTCGGAGGATGCAGCTTCGGTCGTCGATTTGCTCGGCGCCGGTGCTCCTTTCGAGGCTCTGTGCTCTGACTTTCGAGAGTCTGCCTCAGGCTTTCGAGGCCCTGCGGGAGTTTTCGGGGTCGTAGACTCTCCTACCTTATCAGGCGTATTCTTATCGGTCTCAACGACCGTGAAGTCATCTGGTCCTTCGGCGATGTTGTCCTCATCGTCGGTGGAGAGGCCAAGTTCATAAAGCGTCGGGGCTTGGCCTTTGCCCTGCATCGTGTGGTGAGCCGTCCTCTGTCCTTCTCGAATTCGGAGTGTCTTCGGCTTGAAGACGGAGCAGGCGTTGCAGTCTCTGCTCTCGTGGTCCATTGGCAGGCAGAGGTTGCAGACTGGGTGCTGGTCCTTCTGTGCGAACTTGTGGTGGCAGTTCTTGCAGAATTTAAACGGCGTCTTGTACATCCCTGCGCTCAGGGGGCCCCCTGTGTGCGCATTCCTTCAAGGGCGTCGAAGATTTCGAAGTTCTCTCCTTTCTTCGTCGTCTTCTCGCTAAAGGTCCTCTTCTGTCGATGTTCTCAGGCTTTCCCCTGTGAGTTTTTGCTGTATTTTCTTCTTTCCTCCTCCAAAACTTCTGGAGCTTCACGCGACGATCCAGACCCAACGGCGGAAAAAAGAATCTGAAGATGGCGCCCAAGGGTGGTAGCTTCCGCCGAAAGCACGCCGACGTCACCGAAAGGACACCAAATGGTGGGACGTCGACGCCCACCTGGGCTACGACAAAAAAAAAAAAAAAAAAAAAGAAAAAAAAAAAGACTACGATTCCGGACCCAACCACCAGATTGCGGAATATGCACAGCATAGTGAATCCAGAAAGATTCACGCAGCAAAAATGGATGTTTGCCGAGCAGCAGTTGCCAGCAGTGCAGGCATACAGGTGAGCAATGGACTTGGGGGATATATCCGTAGGTTGTACAGCACACAAAGACTGGCCAGACCGCTATCCACGAGTGACTTAGTAATTGCTATATGGAGAAGAGCAACATGCAGTACATTTTGGGAGTGGAGTGTAAAGCTGGAAACACCCACATGGAACTCAGACGAGCTGAAAGAGCTCTGATCTCTGGAGCTCCGGAGACAAGAGGATTTGCTGGGCTTTGCAGGGGTGGGGGACGTCTGGGTTCCCAGTGGATGCTCTTCTTCCGGGAATTCCAGGGTCAAAACGAACTCAACAACAGTCAACAATTCCGGTACACACAACTACGCCACGCTCCCACGAGATACAGGGATAAATTGTAAGACATAGAAGAGGAGACCCGTTGAGAATATATACTTCTTGCAGCTCCACTCAGGACGCACGTAATGTGCCAAATATAAAAGACACTTACAGCACACAGTAAAACCTTGCTGGCAGCACTGAAGTAGAGATGGGAAAGGGATCTAGGGAACTTAGAAGAGGGGGGCTGGGGTGAAGGATGCAGATACCCCAGAGAGGCAGCCATTGGGCTGGGTGACATGTTGTACCTTGGCCTGGACGCTGTCAGCCTATTCCCCAGCCTCTTCTCCGAAAGGGCTGCGAAGCCTGTTGCTGCGGAGGTACATATTGGTGTTGACTCTGCTGGTATCTCAACTTTGTTACGTCCTGACCATCCAAAATCAAACACTGTAATGGTGGTTGGATTTCCCCTGGGACGGCTGGTAAGATGTCCACTACACTGTCCCACAAAGTGTGGAAGTACCTGCACAGGAGGCAAAAGGTATTTATGGACCCGAGGGAGAGGCTGGGGGTGGAGAACATTCATTTGGTGAATGTCTCCATCAGTTTAAACTCTGTCTGCCAGTCTTGTGGGGAATGAATTGGGGTTTAAGCGGGTGATGGACTCTTGGATGACCAAGTTCTTTGAAGTGGTGTACTGGAGGAGAAAACTTAGATCTAAAGGAGTGGGTCTGTGTCCCTGGCCACTTGCCTATTCACTAAGGGGGCAAGATCCTGGTTTCACTCAAGTGCCCATTAAGACATCAATCACGGCCTTATTAAAGGGTAAAAGAGGTTCTTGGCTTGTTTTTCTAGGGTTGAGAACCATAGTTAGTACCGTTGTTGTCACCTCAGTGGTAGTTAAAGTGAGGTCCAAAACATTCTGATCACCAAATGAGGCTGATGGTTCTGTTGCACAGCCTGGGTCAGGGATGAGGGGTCAATATCAGAGGATGTATTCAGACCAGTGGCATCCTGAAGGTCAACAGATATATTACATATTTTTTCTGGGCCATCATCATTGTTCCCCTTGTCATAGTGGGAGACGTGGCAGATTCTTATTGGGCATATTGTCACGGTCAGGGTGGAATAGGAGGGGTATCTGAGTCTGATAAAAGTGATCAATGTCCAAAAGAGTGGCTTCTGCCGTGGGACCGATGGGCATGGCACCGGGGCCAGAGTTGGCAGAGATTGGAGGGGCACAGTCTGCTTTGGGGACAGATATTAGCCAAGGTAACCCGAATGGGCCTTGGGGTCCTTGGGCCTGAAGGCATGCCTGAGTGACCCAGGTGGGGCACCAAAAAGGTGCCTAGAGCCTATTTCAGCTACAAAGCTGTTGTGGCGTCGCTAATGGCCTGGGGAATTCAAGGCGCATTGCGACCAGAGCTGGAATTTGGTTTTGAAATGGAGGATCAATTCGCAGCCTAGAGGCGACTGGGGAAGTCGCACAACTGAGTGGTGTGCAATTGAGACCAATGCCTGGACTTTTTATGGTTCCTAGCCTTTTTCAGCTTACTTGACTGTGACCTCAATGACGATTGGTTACAGGAGTAGTCTCAGGAGCACAAGCGAGTTTGTGCACTTGACAGATGATTTCTTTGGCTTCGATTTGCGACGTTCAGAGCATTTCACTTTGTGGATAATCTATAGTTCGTTTTGCACACCAGTCATCTTTGCAGCTGAGGCACAAGAGACACATGTTGTGCCATATGTTGAGGGTGTAAGTGAGCAACATTTGAAGAGAACAGTCAAAAACATAGTTTAAAACCAGTTGATTTGTTGCAATTTCAGAGAGAAACAAGACTGTCAGAATGACAGGACTCTAAGATTTAGATCTGTGCTTGAAGGTGCAGAAAGAAATGAACTAACGCTAAGGGGTGGAGGTACAGCATATATGGGGGTGCTGACATGACATCCGAGATGGGACCGATTTGTCTCAGAGCCACGTAATGCCTCCTATCCGCATGTAAGGGAATTGCTAGCAAACGTTTCTGGATCCAGTCTGATGCTGATGGAAATTCACAAGTTGAGTAATCTGCGGTTAAAAGTCTATCAGACAATGCAAAAGCTCATCGTTCTCTCGGGGTCCAAACAATGGAGTCTCTCTTTCAAGGGAAGAGGCGTAGAAAAGAAGAAAGATTCAAAGAGGTGAGGAATCTGCAGGTAGAAGTACCAATGGAGACAAGCAGGTTTCACACGGTAACTATCCAATATTTTGGAGGAGCCAGATCTGGAGGTCTGGAAAAGTATTTGTCTGGGAATTTATGAAGAATAAATAACAGGCAAGTGTGCAGTATAGTCCAATATTGCCACTGATGAGTTCTTGTGACATGGTGCACCACAACGCCACAGGCAGAGTACTTTGTAAATGTAACCAGAACCCAGAGATCTCTATTGGACCATACAGATGTTACGGGTTATGTTTTTAAGAATATATTTTACATGTTCCTTTTTGGGTAGTTCGCTTGAAAAAGTGGCTGTCTTCAAAGGGCATCTAACAATGGGCACTCACTGAAATTAGATATTGCTTTAACTTTTCTTAATTTGTTGATAAAATAGTTAACAATGAGGAGGGCCAGTAGATTTAGGTGATTATGTGGCTGCAGCTTTCACTGCAAAAGTATGGATTTGTTGGAACTTGCGATATCATTTGCAGATTTCACACAAGAAAATCTAGCTCAAACGGATGAAAATACTATCTGAGACTATGCCACATAATTTGTCTTTTTGCCACACTGTCACATAATTGAGCTCTCCCTCCCATATTATACTAGTGGCCATAAAACTAGTAAAGCTCTTGCGAGTATTTTGCAGCAGTCATATGATGATGGAACCTATATTTCACAGGGATGAAGTATATAAACTGTTGCCTGGGTTAGCTACTTAGCTTGGGTCACATATGTGCCACTTTTATTGTTCTGTGCAGCACTAGGACATGGCTTTAGGGGTGCAATCTATCTTTCAGTAATGAAAAGTCAAAAATAAAATCAACACATACAAGTTTCACGATGGCTCCAGGACTCTAACTATAAGAGTGATCTCATATTATCAATACTTGGAACAGGTGCCACCCTGTGGCGGGATCAGAGACGGCACATTACAAAGCTGGTAAAGGTGATGTAACAGAAAATGAGAAGAAGTTTCATCTTCTCCTACATGGGTATGCGTGACCCTCATGAGCGTATCCTCAGCATCCAACTTTGTTTCCAGATCCTGAGCCAGGGGATAACTGAACAAATGCAGCACTGGAGAAGACAGGTATGATCTAAGCGCACCAAAGTCACCTAACAAATGTTGCGTCTGTACTCCCCACAACGTGCTCCATTCATTGCTTCACGTTTTTAATTTTTCAAATTGTTCTTTACTCGCCTGCTTAATAAATGTTTACACAAACATGGATGCACCCACTCTGGTTCGACTACCCAACCGTTTTAAGCAAATGAGACAGTCGCACATACTCAACATTACTTCATTAGGGGAAAGGAACGCCTGTATGTCTTCCATGAACCTTGCCATCTTCATATTCCACCCTGGAAGGAATTGGCATTGTGGCACAGGATGACAGCTTACTGTCCTAGTCTCGATCTACGTGTTGGTAGCTTTTAACAATGTGGATCAGGACATCCTTATCTAATATTGTGCTCCATTAGCATCAGAGGAAAAGCTCAAACATTGTTTACGTCATGCATCTCTGCTCACTAGTGGGCGATTTCCCTCTGGCCATGCTCACTTAAATCCAGGATCCCAGGCAGTCGCATCTAGTGTCTCGCAGGGCTACCCACTGTCCCAGGTGTATTTAACAGCTTTACAGAGCTTCCAGTTCGTCCCATGGACTTCAATTCTACATGTCGTGATTACAGCCAGATCCTCCCCTGGGCTGTAGGGTTGGTCCGGGTAAGTTGTTCAAGTATTTTAAGTACTACATAGTGAACAATGAAGACTGTATCCAGCTACTACCTCTTAAATAATACAAATCACAAGGACGTTTGTGTTCATATGTTCTGGCCTCAGGACCTGGGCAGTTGCTTCATCTATGATAAGATTCTGAAGAACAGTGCTTTCAAACCTGACCTGGAACGATCGCTCTTGGGTCATGGATTAAAGCTGTATCATCTCGTTTTTAACAACCTCAACATTTCACAGGATTCAGCCTGCTTGTTCCTGAGTGACCAGGCGTCAGTGGTTACAGCCTTTGTGGGTCAAAGCATGGATTATGGGAATACTTTCGATACTAACTTCACACCTCAACCAGAACTTCATTTTAATTTTTTAGGCATTACATTAAATTCTTCTATGGATCTAGTTTGTACTTTGATAAAAATGTGCCTTTTTGAACTCATTTGTTAGTACTTCCCTATTGGTTGCCGCTTCCTGTTTTAAATATGAGCATTTGAAAGACAGGAACATGTAAGCTGTGTTGTGGACCTTAATTCTGTATCTTTTCATGGACCTCCTTTGATTCAACACCATCCACGGTAAGTCATCTGATTACTTAATATTGCAAGTAACAATGCGCAGGACTGCTACTACCCTTACCTTAGTGATAATATCTTTAAACTGCCCTTCCTTCCAGGCATCAATAGGGTGATTCATCATGGTAATGATTGCATTGTCGTACTCTTCATACTTATCGTACAGGAAGACTAGCTCGCCCCACAGATGAGCCTGCTCGGCTGCTCTGAGAACCTAGAAAACACAACACACCACAGTATTTATCTCCTGGACAAGTCTGAGAGGGAAAAACATCAAAGCACAAAGATTAAGAGTACACTTGGGAGTACACAGCTATTTAGAGCAAACTTAAGTCACAGCAGACAGTTACACAGGGTTCGCATATGGTGAACCAGAGCAAAGGGGTTTAATGCACACCACTACTCTAGAACTAGGCAGAGGGATACATTGCTATATTATAAACCATCCATGAGAACACAGGGCATCACCGTGCAGTACAGACTCGGTGGAATCTGCTGAGCCCATGCACCCTTTCCCTACTGTCCACACTCTTCAACCAGTCCCCTCATGCACTCAGACACCAGCTGGAGGAATACATTTGAACGAGTAAAGCACACATTGTATCTGGTAATCTTATACCCTGCACCCTTAAACCATCATAATCTTGAGTCAAGAACTAAATCAGAATCCTGGCCACCCTACGTGACTGGCGCATTAGTACCAAGGAACGTGAAGCATCAGTAATGAAAGACAGGCATTGAAAGAAATGTTCAACCTGGACAACTGACGACCCATATACAATACATAGAACAAAGGGACAAACAAGACATACACCCTTGTTTCCTTACCTTTGGAATATTTACTCGGGACCAGAAGAGCTCAAGATGCTCACGCATCTTCTGAGGTTTGAACTTCGAGTATAGGATGGCAAGCTCGGTGAACATACCCATGTGGGCACGCTCCAGGCCCAGAGCAGCCTCCAGCAGTGAAATCAGCTCCTCAAAGTAGCCACGATCCTATACAGAAAACCAGACAACAGAACACTTAGTAGGAGAAAGCATGAAGATGCATTCTTAGACATGGAAAATCTTTTCAATGTACACAACATATACCGTTCTTTCTTCACAACTTTTTGTGTGCAAATCAAGTCACAGCATCTTTTCAACCACAGGAGTGTGCGTTTAGGTACACACACTTAACAGATGTAAGAAAATACTACAGTCGGCACTTTTAGACTCTAAAAGCCGCACCCGCATGAAGTTCTAAAGAGATGCCTTCACAATATGCAACGGGTAAACGTATTTATTACCACACAAAGCTACTGTATGATGTAAGTGCTGCACAGAAGGAGTACGCCGGTCGAGAGTGTTGCATCAATTTCACTGCTACACTCACTGACCATCTTTACCCACTGCTGCATTCTTTCACTACCTTTGCATTTGAGTACCTTCTAAGACAAAGAACAAAACTCCTAAATGAATTCGTTCAGCACAAGTCTCTTTTCTAGGTCACAGTGAACCACTCTTGGCCTTGTCTCCATATTAAAGAGCTTCGGCACCCCAGGATTGGAGATAGGAACGAAAACCTTAAATGAAAATAATTCCTTTAGCTTTCCTTAAAACTGTTGTCCCTTTTATCGCTCAATCCTCACCCCTTTCTTCATCTTGTAGGCCTTTCATAACCTAGATAGTGCTGTAAGTGAAAACCTAAAATCTAATCCGATATTGTCCCTTCCAGTCAGATACTCAAGCAGTGATGGGTCTCATCACTTTATCTCCATGTGGATTATAAAAGCATCTGCAGAAGTAAATGAGGCTGAATAGGAAGTAAACACATAGCTAATCTGGGAAGAGAGAAATACTTGCAAAACAGACTGCATGGCTAGAATATATATTCTTATACCTTTGTCTTTCTTCTATTTCCAGAACTAAATTGTAAGCATCAGAATCAAACACCAACAAAATAAACAAAACTTCAATTAAAGGAGGCTGTCCCGCAGTCGTTTACAGGAAGGCGCCATTTACCAAGCAGCATTGTTGGCAGCCATAGCAGAGACATGTTAAACAATGAAAGATCAGTAGTGCGATTGCCCTGGATTTGCAGTGCACCACGTAATATGTCCTAATGACTCGCGCTTTATCCAGTGGCAAATCTGCAAACCTCACTGTACACTCACAAACAGCTACTACACCTGTGCAAAGATGATCAGTGGGGAAACCTTGCACCAGCACCAGGGATAGATAGTGTAGCCATATGCTTAGATGCTTAGAGGAATAAGCTCTCTGGGAAGCTCTGACAACACCTTCTGTTTGAAAAGTAGATCTTCATTTGGTCACAATCCTTTATGGAGGCACCTTCCCAGGATCTGGAATTCAATTCCTACTGAGACAGGGACAAACCTTTCGGTTAATGTTGGAGGAGGGTGGGCTTGGGTGTTTCCGGGGTGGCGGCCGCGGGACTCTGGCATGGTGTTCCATGTGGCCGCTCTCCTTTGATTGCTTGAGTATGTCCTCTGGAAGCTGAGTGGGACCTCTTATGCTCCTATCTCCCTATTTTAATTAACATAGGAGCTTAAGGCTCATCTGCAAGCCTCCCTCTCCCTTGTTCTTTTTGGAGTGGTTGACAGTATTCCCATTATTCTAGAGCATCCGTGCTTTCGAAGAGCCAGGAGAGCCTGATATATTCCAGATTCTAATGCTAAACATTGGCATTGTAAATAAGATCCATTTAGATGAATGGTATTTATCTGTATCTGGTGTAAATATTGAAAACGTCTGGCATGGACATGATCCGGTTTGACCTAAACTGGACTGTAGGAATAGGTACATAAATGTCATAACATATGCAGCCGCTTCACAGAGAACAAATAACCAGTCTTGTGAAGTCAGTAAGTGTCTTGGGAACATAAGCTAGACCACATATTCACCCGGACTTGGACATTTTACTTTTTACTTTTTGATGTGCAAAAATGTGCCTGTTCCCTTCAGTGAGGAGAGAACGTTCTATTAGTTTGGAGGAAGAAGTGCTGTTGGGCTAGAAAAGTAACTTTCATGATAAAGGTGTGTCCTCACACCTGCAATAAATAACACCTAATTACATTTAAGTATCTCAGCTTAACTGGGGTGCGAGACCTCAAATGTCCACTTTCTTTAAACCAACACCTTTTCGAAGAACCTGTAGACCCAGCTCATATTGACTGATCTTAGGGTGTGACACTCCTGAGTGGGAGCTGCTGCAGTTATTGTATACTACCCAGAATAAGATGTTGTGAGAATTCTCGGATCCCAGGCAGTGGTTCGTAAGCCACACAAGCTCCTGGATAAAATCCCTTCTACTAGCACCCCTCTCACTCCGAATGTGCTTCCTCTTCCATATGAGCCATATCACTCCCTTTTCAGCAGAAAGTTTTAGAATAATCACTGCCTCGTGAAACACCAACATGATGAGCACAAAAGGTTATGTAGGAGAAAGTTCTAATCACTGTGGACTGTCTAGAAGTACATGTTAATAAAGCAAAGCTCTAACAACCATGCACTCCTCTGTGTTTTAGAAGTACACCTGCACTCTGCAACAGGAAAGGAGCCTCACTCTGGCCCTTAAGGTCAACATCAAACTCTTCCCAAATAGCTTTCCTACAACAGCCGTACACTTTTCCATCCATGCACGCAATCCCAGGCTTGAAGGTAATGGGACCAGGAGAGCAAGCTGCCTCAAAAGCACACAGATTATACAAATGCAATACAGGTGTTTATATCTGAGGCAATGTCAGAGTGACAAAGGTTTTTACTGAGAATGCTTCTTTCCACAGAAATGTTTTCTAGTTAACTATGGAAGTATGTTTAGACTGTATGTATTTAGGTATGTTATATAGCATAAACATGTTGACTTTGAGTTGCCTTAAAGTGCCCTGAGGCATTGGATATGTAGACACATGTAAAGCAAAAATGGGCTAGCGAGGCCTGGGGGTAGCAAAATCTGCATGCTACCTCATTACCCCTTGGCATGAGAGTCCAGAGATCTTTCCTCCTCCAAGGAAAATAACGATTTCTTAGAGAAATAAGGTCTGCATCACTGCCAGTTGGTTATTTTAATATTCAACATTCGAATTTAAAAGACCAGGATTCATAAAAATGCAACCATTCGTCATTTCCATTAAAATTTTGAGTGAACTTGTTACAAATGTTGCAGACTTGTCAACTTCAAAATATAATTCACAGTTGAAGAGGGGCAGGTTTTCATGCCAATATGTGCCTGAGTGGCACTTCTGCCCTTTCCATGCCAACAATTCCCAACATTCCAAATAAAAGGTTTGCTGAAGTGGACACTGATTTCCTTGCGAGTTTTCACACCCCCTAATGGGACATCAACTGCTTAGAACCTCCATAAATTAGCTGGAAAACCACGGTGCAGGGGTTCCCAACTCACCATCCCATCCACCATTTTATATCACCGCTTCACTTGGTGGCCATGTAAAGGGAGCCATTATGTGACCCTCAGAGGCACATTGTGAGTGGGCAAATCTGATGTTGTCAGGGTGTAAAGGAAGTACCTCAGCCTGAACAGATTCATCTGCACAAAAAAGAAGGGTGAGCAGACGCCTTAATTGATTAGAAGCTCTGCTGAATCTATGGGGAGAGGTCTATCCGGAGACAGCCATCATAGGGTAAGAGACATCATCTTATCTTTAGTCCTAACCTGTGACGTATGGAAAACAAGGACAAGTGTGTAGACCGCTTTTGTTTTTCCCCTTATCAGCACATTAGAAGAAAGCAAAGGTAGCTATATAACCTTAGGCGTAGAGCACAAGGTACGCCTTGTCCTCGGGTGTTAGCAAGGGACAGCCTGGCTTTGGGCTTGGAACAGGATCGGACTCTTCCCCAGGTGTTAGCCAGGGATTGCTTGGAACACTTGGCTTGGAGGCAAGTAGGTTCGCATATAGGTGACTGCATAAATAAGTACATCTTTTATCATAACTATTTCTCTGCAATTGCTTCACTATTGAATTACAAAAACAAAAAAAAGGACAGCAACACTTGTAAGTCTGAGTTTATTAAATACAATCTAAATCTACATATATTATCTTGCTTATACATATATACCTTCCATGTACTTATTTATCTTTATATTTATTACTTTGCTTCTAATTCAGCATCTCCAATGGACTACCCTATGTCTCACCGTATACCTCTCGCAATATATCCTCAACACAGACTCATCTTAAACCTCATTCTACAACTCTTTCCAATGGACTACTCTATTTCTCACCCTATACCACTCTCAATATATCCCCTACCTCCACTCTCTTTCATCCCAAACACATTCCACTACTATGACCCTCAAAACAACCCTTTGTACAGTTTAACCTACTCTACTCCTTCTTGCATCATCCCATACTGTTTTTACTATTCAGTTCTCCCAAACATGCCTTTCTAAACCCTTCCCTCTGACTCTTCACCTCCCACCTCCCCATTGCTCATCTCAAACCTCCTCCTACTGCTATAAACTCCAAACAAACAAACTTTCTAGACCCTTCTCTCTTCTATCCCTCCGCTATTCCCTTTCAATCCGAATTACAGACCAACATGTCAACCGCTCAAATTAATTTAATGTTTTTCTATACTAATTCCCCACTAATCCAGTTTGGGTTCTGGAGTAGTTCTACCATCCGAAAAGCATTTCAACACCTTATCATGGGTAGCAAGCGCTATATAAATGCAAACCTTTCACTCGTTTATCACTCCACTATCCCTTTTCAATACAAATAAAACACTCGCCTCTCCACCTCTCAAATTAATTTCATATTCCCCACAAATAATTTTTGGTTTCTGGAGTAGCGTGCTACTCGCTGAAAAGGGATTTCTACACACAGAGGTAGTTAGCGCTAGATAAATGCAATTCGAATTAATGAGTTAAAAAAGGTCTGAAATGTGGCTTATGCCAACGACACCACTAGTAATGGCAAATGCATTCCATTTAGGCCATTTTCTTTTGCACTGCTGTTACATGCACAACTGTATAAATGTGTAGGTGAGGGTAGTTTGGTAATCTTGCCTACATAATGATGTATTAGATACCTAAGCTGTATTAACAGTGATTTGCTTAGTGCTGTGCTAGGCTATACACACTCTGTTGGAATATAGTTTACGGAACCGAAATATAACTTTAACATTATTCCTTAAGCAAAGTGCTCCAACAGCACTTTAATTTGTTTCATGCTAAAGAAGACGACTGCTAATGCATAAGTACATTTCGGTGTGTGTTTTTGGTTGTTTTATTGTAACTGTAGTTACACTTTCAGTTAAAAGAACTGTTGCAATGAACTCAAGTGAGAACAACATGGCAGAGATTAAAGATTTTTTTATCCATCCTTCGAATGTTGGGATAGTACGGTTAAGATACATATGCGTGTGTAGGTCAGGGAAGCAGGAATGGCTTTAGCAGAAAATCATTTATGGTTTCAATAAAAGAAATGAATGCCACCTCACCTGGTAGTAACTGATCAGCTCCTCTAGCTCATCGGCGTGGATCACAATGTGCAAACCACATATCTGAGCAAGCCTGAACTCTGTTCCGTCCACACAGGCGAAGCACACCTGCAACGAAGAGAGCGACGTTTCAGTCAAGGAGAGCATAATAAGGAGCTGCTTCAATAGCACGATTCCACAAGAACCTGCAGCATCTCTCAAGATAGCCGGGTCTGGAATAACACTGAATGCTTGCAACCTCAAACACATTATAGTATAACCCGCCAACACTCCAGTAAATGATCTAAACTCAAATAAACGAGAAGACGCATCACGATGAGGCATGGGAGCATACGGGTCACCTATGTATTCATAGATTTAATAAGGATTAACTAAACCCCAATCGCCAGTTATCAAATTACTGAACCTTGTACATTCGGAAGGAACATACGTTTGTGACTGTATGGGCAAAACATATGGTGTAACGTGATTTAAAAAAATGTGTCAAACTTCAATGTTCATACACTTTCTTTGATTCATATTTGCTAGGTTCACTGCAGGATAGAAAGTCGTAACATTAAAACCACATTGTATCATTCCAATTTCCTCTACAAATAGTCATACTCAGATACGACACACTAGGCATAACCCACTCACCAACATGGGCACAAAAAAAATGTAGGTGGCAAAGCATTGCCAAATTGATAGGAAGTGTCTTTCACCACACAAAGGTAAACACTAGAAACACAGACAAAACCTGGAAAAACCTAACAAGCTTGCACATTCATCGCATCATGTCACAACGCCCTGTGTTGTGGCGCATATACAAAAAGCACTATGCTCTTGCCAAACCAGGGATAGTTGATCCCAGTCCCCAAGTGAGATAAAACTTTATGTCCTTCAGCACACCCACCAAAATAAACCACCACAAAGATATTCCTAGATCAAATTAAATTTACTTTTATACTTAAGATCATTTCAAAACTCTCAAGTAACTTCACACAGCCAAACACCAGCAAAACAGACGTGAAGAATGATTCCTCCATCCCATTGATGGTCTTCTTGGATACAGTTTGAAGGGTGCCCATGTACAGTATGTGCTGCGATAACATAACTGGAAGTTCTATACAACTGTGTATAAAAAAGTACTGGCCAAAAATAATTTTATGTAAAAGCAAAAACATGATCAAAAGTTTTGGGACTAGAATCCCAAATGGATGAAGCAATATAAACGAAAGCAGAAATGTAATGAAACAATGCTGAACTGAATACGTGTTTCACAAAAAGGCAAAATCACCTTTAATGGATATCTGTTCACTACAACTATTAACATTACTGTCACCTTCAATGAGCAAATTTTACTAAGGGTTACACAGGGACATTTCAGCAACGGAGTAACAACCATTAGAGTTTGCATTACGTAAACTGACTGTCATCCAGTCTCTCCTCACTAAGTATTCAGGGGATAATGCCCACTCTATTCAAATCAAGTACACACAAATGTAGCTTACCTCCTTCCACGTCCTTGTGCTGTTGGCTTTTCGGGCACTGTCCACGGCTGCCTGGTACTCCCCCAGGTGCACCAACGTGGATGCCAAGCGGGCAAAATTGGACACATTATTATACAGTAGCTTTGCTGCATCGTACATGCCTTCCTCGTAACAGCGGTCACCAACCTGCAGATGAACAGAGTCCATGTCAAATGCAAAGAAAGCAGAAATCATGGTGGCTATTAAGTGGCGGGTGGGCAAATGAGATTCCTTTATTGTGCAGGCTGCTCTCAAAAGGACAATATTTAAAAGTTGCTTTGCAGCATACATCAAGTGCCTGAAATTAAAAGACCTTAACCCTTTATCCATCCAAATTACATATGAATGACAACGATGTACAATACTAAGTATCCTTTAGTTCTTAGCAACACTTTTGCGACTTTTGCAACAACTTTCATACACCTCTTGTGGTCTTCTTCAGTTAAAGCAAAACACAGGAAGGAAAATGCATATGGCTTCATGCACCACATCATATCATAATAAAATCACGATTTATATAGCTACCTCCTGCTTGCTATCTTAAATCTGAAATCATGAAGAGATGCAAAAAGTACCTAACGTTAAAAACAAAAAAGCAAGCGCATAGTTCCATCTACCAAGTTCTGTGCAGCAGGTGCCGGTGCGCCTAAATAAATAAGACCCCAAGTGTGGAGAATAGTTTTGCATGAACTGATCGCTCTGTTCCTAAGACAGTGCTTTCAGCTACCAACAAACACCACACAATATGGAATGCACCAAGATGATCGTTATCCACATACAAGGACCTGAAGGGGACAGTACCAGCCATGCAGAAGAAGCATTAGCACATACAACTGCTCCACCTAAAATCATCCAGAGAGGATATGCATACCAAGGGCAAAATTACAAGAGCTAGATCATAACCACCTCCATCGATCATGCGTCCAACATATCATAGTCAACAGGGTTGTGACAGTAAGGAGACCACTTTCAGCTGAGTCGAGGAGAGAAAGCGGAATGGTTCTTCATAAGTTAATAAAAACTGGAACTCAAACCACAAAAAAACTACTTAATTGGAATGGCAAAATGGAGGCTAGCAATAGAGCTAAACCCTTAAATTGTCAAAGCAAGGGATCCACGACATTGTCTTGCTAAGGGCATAAATTGAAAAGTATTAAAGATATCAGATAATTCATCCAGCCACAATGTACATTACTGCTGCGTGAGGAGGTCACGTCAGAAGGTAACGACTAACAAAATAGAAAGTCCCTCTCACATTTAATCAAGAAACTGAAACACACTACGACATAAAGAAAGTGCTTTAAACTGAAGAAACACTGCAGACAATAAAAAAAAGGAACAATGTCTGCAGAATGAGGTAACAAAGGTTACCCTTTTTGGAAGCTGAAGTTTGGCAACAAAAGATTTCAAGACGCAGAGCCCAGGTTGAACACCTTGATGATGGTTTTTCAAGTGTATAACACCTATATGGCAAATTAAGCACTCCCGGAAAAAGTAAACATGCCTGCAATAATGATACTGTTTCAGAATCATGTCTGGTCCCTGTCATCCCACCTGGATTGCAAAGTACAAAAAGTGAAGACTATTAACCAAAGTTTTAAAAAAGGTGTGGCATTCAAGGGCACAACAACTGCATATTTGGGCAATCCAAGGAACAGGTAAGACATTCTTTAGGCTAATTGTTCCTGTCTACAGTAGAGTGACATTGATGAGAAGACAAGAGAGGCAACATTTTAAGAATCAACTGATGGGACTGATGGAAAATCTCCGTGGTACTTGGCCAAGTGACAAGAAGTTGAGTGTATTTAAAAAGAGGAAGAATATAAAAGCCTTTCTGGTCATAGTACTGAGAAGAACAGACTGAGATAGCAGCACAAACTGAAAAGTTGATTTCCCTTTCATACTATCTTCGTATTTTTATACTTCTTTTTGGGCACATCAATTAAAATTTTAAGGGAGTACACATAGGGGATTAAAGGCAACAAAATTCAAAATTAAACATTAAAAGAGCAAACTGACATTCAAAACCCCAATCTCAGCCTCACTGTCCCATGCAGGTAATAGGATTCATTAAAAATGATTTGTAGACTCATATTCATGTTTAAAATACACAAATCATTTCATTATACTTCTATGTACAAAAGTAGAACATTCTGTCGAAGCTATGTTTCGGTGGAAATCAGATTGGCTAACATTACCTTCTTTAGGACATACATATTAAAATCAAGAACTTATAACTGATGGTCTCCAAGTGTATAGGAACCTTCATACCTGCTTAGAGATCGTGTGACGAGGCTTTGTGTAACAAGACTGCATTGGCCTTGGAGGCAGACAATCCAACCGGGTCCAGGTGACTACCTATCAATTGAATTATATTCACAAGAAAACTGACTCCTTGAGTGGAATTCTATCCAATAATTTGTATAAAGGAGTTTCAAGGTAGAACCAGAAGTACATGTGTGGAAAGACAAAGAGGCCACAAACAATTTTCTTTTAAACAGATGCCTTGCCTTACTCAAAGCAAGTAATTTTAACGAGTGGAGAACACAGTCCTGGTCATCCAATCAAAACAAGTTTTACTAGGAGTAGACAAAGAGTCTGAATGCAGTTTATTCCTCCGAAACTATAAAGGTTCATATATACTTGGAGACCTATATCCTGAAGAAGGTAGTGTGAACAAATCTGATTTTCACAGAAACGCAGCGTAGGCAGATTTTGTACTTTTACACAGACTTAAACAAAGCAAAAAGATATAAGTTTTTCCTTTACAGACGGTTTTGCAGGTAGACACCAGGACTATCCTACAACAAATATTTGTATGTGTAATTTTCAAATGAATAACCGATTAGGTTCTTAATCTATGAAAGGCAGAAAACACATATAGATCATGAGTTACAGTGTGCTGAAGACCAAGCTGGTCAGGCTGTCACAAGACTCGAGGTACCTGCTGGATATGAGCATTGTTGGGTCCACTGACAAACTCCTGCAACTCTGCCAAGCGGTTGGTCTTTGCCAGAGCAAAGATGAGTTCGGTCTCCACGTAGGACTCTCTGGACTTTTTCCTTGCCATCTGCAAAAACTTAACCAGATCTTCCCAATTGCCTGCAGGAAAATACATTATTTAAATGTGAACTATGTTTTTGTTTACAAAAAAACCACTGACGTGATCACAAGAGGATACACCAGCCCTATACAAAACACCTAAATAGATATACTTCTTTCCCTGCATGTTCAAATTCGATTCCCCTATGGTAAACTCCGATGGGAAGAAAAACGGAGCTGACGGCAATACTGTGAAAAGTCCTGGTGAGTAGAGCTGGGATAAATTCATGGTGATCGAAACTGGAATGAAATACTGGCATAAACAATTAAAAAAGCTGATAGCAAACAGAAGAGTAATTTATGTGTGGTATGCTGAACTGCATTACATGAACAGCATGCTGAACTGTGATGAATTTATGCTGGGGAGAACAAAGACTTGATGCTGAGCAAAATTTATTAAACTGCATCAACGTCGTGCTAGAAAGAACCCTGATCAAATAACCAAGGTTAGGATTTTATAATTCATGGGGGAAAGATTTGCATCCACGTATTTTGGGTAAATCTGAGGGTGTCCTGGGTAGGGAGAAAAAGTTGTAATTCATAAAGCTCAGGGAACGGACATCCAGGGGAAGCCTTAAGTATGCATTGAAAGGAGTCTTTAAAACCCCACTACCTTTTAACTAATGTGAGAGGTCAAATGAGTTTCTAAAAATGAATATGCTACTTACCAGTATGCATCTGTTCTTGGCATGTAGGGCTGCTAACATTCATATCTTATGCATAGATCGCCGCCTAGTGTTGGGTCCGGATGATTGCACATTGTTGTCCTGGAAGAGTCTTTGAAGTATCACGAGATAGGTGGCTCCTCCCCTGGACTACAGTGCGCATGGGCATCGACTCCATCCCCAGATTGTTTTTAGCCATTGTGGCAGAGATGGAGTGAAATAGTGTAAAGGATGTCCATGCTAATGATGAATATAGAGAGAGTATCTGCAGCCGCTACGGGCACCGGGGAGGAGGGCGGGCGATATGAATGTTAGCAGCCCTACATGCCAAGAACAGATGCATACTGGTAAGTAGCGTATTCAGTTCGAGGCATGTGGGCTGCTAAATTCATATCTTATGCATAGAATACACAGCAGTCCCTCCATTAAGGGTGGTTGCCCGTGCCAGCTGCAGAAGCTTGAAAAAGTGTCTTGAGAACAGCCTGTCCTACAGCTGCTTGCTGTTTTGAATGCACATCTACACAGTAATGTTTGGTAAATGTGTGTGGTGTAGACCATGTGGCTGCTCTACAAATGTCTTCTAAGGGAATGTTCCCCAGGAAAGCCATGGAGGCCCCCAATTTGCGTGTGGAGTGCGCCCTTGGGGGTATTGTTAAAGTACGTTTAGCCTTTTGATAACAGATTTGAATGCACTTAACAATCCATCTGGCTATTCCTGCTTTGGAAATGGGGTTGCCTTTGTGCTGTGCTGAGAAGGCAACAAAAAGTTGTTGTGTCTTTCTAAAGTGTTGTGTTCTGTCAATGTAGTACATTAGCGCTCTCCTAACGTCTAATGTAGGAAGCATTCTTTCTGCTACTGTTTGTGGGTTTTGGAAGAATGCAGGCAGGTCAATAGTTTGGTTGATATGAAACTGTGACACCACCTTAGGAAGGAATTTGGGGTTAGTGCGGAGTACTACCCTGTTGGAATGTATCTGGATGAATGGCTCTTGGATTGTGAGCGCCTGCAGCTCACTTACACGTCTGAGCGATGTGATAGCAATGAGAAAAGCCACTTTCCATGTGAGAAACTGAATCTCGCAGGAGTACAGTGGCTCAAAAGGTGGGCCCATCAGCCTAGTGAGGACCACATTGAGGTTCCACACTGGAGCTGGTGGTGTTCTTGGAGGAATGACTCGCTTCAGTCCTTCTAGGAAGGCTTTAATGGCAGGCACCCTGAAAACAGAGAGGTGTTGCCTATTCTGGAGATAAGCCGCTATGGCGGATAAATGTATCCGAATGGAAGCGTACGCTAGATTGCATTTGTAAAGATGTAACAAATAGCAGATGATGTTAGGAATGGTTGCATCCAGTGGGTTGATATTGTTGTCTGTACAGTACATGACAAACCGCTTCCATTTTGCTGCATAGCAAGCTCGGGTAGTGGGCTTTCTTGCCTCCCGGATGATGTCCATGCATTCTGGAGGCAGGTTGAGGTAGCCAAATTCTAAGACTTCAGGAGCCAGATCGCCAGATTGAGCTGTCGCGGATCTGGATGCTGAATGTCGCCATGGTTCTGCGTCAAGAGCCTGGATGTGAGATGCAGCCTTTGATGCGGTACCACGGAAAGTTCTAGAAACGTGGTGTACCATGGTTGGCGTGCCCATGTTGGAGCAACCAGGATGAGAGTCATCGAGTGTTGCTTTAGCTTTCTTGCCACCAGCGGAATGAGAGGCGCTGGGGGAAAAGCGTACGCAAATTTGCCTGACCAGTTCATCCATATCGCATTCCCTTGCGATTCCGGGTGAGGGAACCTGGCGGCAAAGCTTTGGCATTTTGCGTTTTCCCTTGTGGCAAACAGGTCTATCTCTGGATGACCCCACTGCTGGAAGTACGGGTGGAGTACTGATGGATGTATCTCCCACTCGTGCATTTGATGGCTGTATCTGCTGAGCAGATCCGCCATCTGATTGTCCTTGCCCGGGAGGTGTTCCGCCATGAGGAAAATGTTCCTCTGAATGGCCCACTTCCACATGCTCTGAGCCAGATGAGACAGTTGTGGTGAGTGAGTACCTCCCTGCTTTTGGATGTAGTACATGGCTGTCATGTTGTCCGTCCGGATCAACACGACTTTGTTGCACAAATGTACTTTGAAGGACTTTATCGCCATGAAGATTGCCATCAATTCCAGGTAGTTGATGTGCAACTTCTGCTGCTGGGTGGACCACAGTCCCTGCACAGTGTAGTGGAGCACATGAGCTCCCCACCCTTGGAGAGATGCGTCCGTTGTTAGGATTATCTGTGGCACTGGCTCGTGGAACGGTCGTCTCTTGCAAAGGTTGTGTGGATTCTACCAATGCAGAGAGTTGTATGCCCGACCGGTCACCAACACTAGGTCTGTTAGCTGTCCCCGAGCCTGTGTCCACTGATTTGCCAAGCATTCTTGGAGCGGGCGCATGTGCAACCTCGCGTGCGGGACTATGAAGATGCAGGAGGCCATCATGCCTATCAACTGCATGAACACTCTCGCTGGCAAGGAGTGTTGCGGTCTGAACTTTTGGATCAGCGACTGAATACTGTTGATTCTGACTGGGTTTGGCTGAGCCATAGCAGTCAGGGTGTTTATTGTCGCGCCCAGATACTGCCGCACATGGTTTGGTTGAAGGTGCGACTTCGGGTAGTTTAGCGAGAACCCCAGGCTGTGAAGGAGTTGAATAGTGTGGGACATGTCCGCGGCGCACTGTTGTTCCGACTTTGCTTGAACAAGCCAGTCGTCTAGGTACGGGTAGACATGTATGTTCTGTCTCCTGAGGTGCGCCGCCACTGTCGCCAGACACTTTGTAAACACTCTGGGGGCAGTAGTCACCCCGAAGGGTAGGACTTTGAACTGATAGTGCCTGTTTTGAATGGTAAACCTGAGGTATTTCCTGTGGGATGGGTGGAGTGGGATGTGGAAATAAGCATCCTTGAGGTCCAAGATTGCTAGGAAGTCCCCTTGATTGAGCAGGGGAAGGATTTGTTGCAGTGTCAGCATGTGAAAGTGTTCTGACAGTATGTACATGTTGAGGGGGCGTAGATCCAGAATAGGTCTGAGGGATCCGTCCTTTTTTGGGATGAGGAAGTACAGGGAATAGACCCCTGTGCCTTCCTCTTCCACTGGTACGAGCTCTATTGCGCCTTTTTGCAGCATCACCAGTACTTCCTGCTGCAATAAGTGCAAGTGCTCTGCCGACATAGGACGGTGTCTTGGGGGAATGTTGGGAGGAGTGGATGTTAACTCCAAACAGTAACCGTACTGGATACGTTTTCTCACCCACCTGTCTGTGGTGATGGACGTCCAGACTGGCAGGAACTGCTGGAGTCTCCCCCCCGACAGGTGTTGTATGGTCGGGGGGCAGTGACAGAGAGTCACTGTTTGTTGGCGGCAGAGGAACGGGAGTTGTTGTTCCCTCTGCCTCTGCCCTTGGCATTGTTACCTCTGTAACCCCCTCTACCCTGCTTGGGGTACGAGGATTGCGCACCACCCTTTGTGAATTGTGTTTGTTGACCCAAGTGTCCTCTGGTAACACCACGTGCTCCTGAGCGACGAAAAGTGCTTCCCCTGAATTGTTGTGACTGAAGCGCCCCCATGGACTTAGCAGTCTCGTTGTCCTTTTTAATCTTTTCAAGGGTGGTGTCTACATCTGGACCAAACAGTCTGTCAGGATTGACGGGCTGGTTGAGGATTGTAGTTTGAATGTCAGGCTTAAATCCAGATATACGAAGCCAAGCTTGTCGCCTTAACATGACGCTAGTGTTAATTCCCCTAGCCGCTGTATCTGCCACATCAAGTGCACACTTTATTGCAGCGTTTGAGATAAGCTTTCCCTCTTGTATGAGCATTTCGGCTGCTTCCTTAAACTCATCAGGTAGGTGTTGAAGGAGCTGTTCTAGGGTGTCGTAATGCGCCCTATCGTATCGTGGCAATAGTGCCTGTGTGTTTGCTAGACGCCATACATTGGCTTTCGACTCCTTGTCTGGGGGAGGAGCTTCACCCGTCGTTTGGGAGTTTGCCCTCTTGCGGGCATTGGCGACCACCAACGAGTCCAGAGGCAACTGTCCCCGAATATAGGCAGGATCTCCAGGTGCTGGCCTGTATTTTTTCTCGATACGTGGGTTCACCACTCTTGCCCTGGTAGGTTCCTTAAAGATCTCCGGGGCATGTTTAAGGACACCTTTGAGCATAGGAAGTATCTTAACTGTTCTTTCAGAGACAGAGAAAGTGTCGAACAAAAAATCTTCCTCCACCGGGTCAGCATGCATGTCCACATCATGATTTGCTGCTGCCCGTTCTATTAAAGCATTAAATGCTGCAGAATCCTCTGTTGGAGATGTACGTGTCCCAAAACCCTGTGGATCTTGTACCACCTGATGTCCACCTTGGTCCCCAGTGTCGTCATATGAGTCCTGCAGAACATCAGGGTCATTGTCAACTGGGAAATTGTATTGGTCATCTTGTCCATCATCCTCTCCTCCTGATTGTGTGGGTGAAGGAGATGGACTTCTTCTTGGTGGTGGCAGAATAGGTTCAACAAGGGCAGGAATGTCCTGTTCCGGCCTCTTCTTCTTTAGTGGAATAACATAGGATTCCAGTGGTTGGGAAGTGATTTTCCTCTTGTAGAGGGTCAATTTCCCTGTTTGGGCATCGATGTAATGCTCAGAATGGTCTTCTGAGGCTTGATGTTGATCCGAGCGTCCCTTTTGCGTTGAAGGATCCGACGTGTTAGCGATTTTCGGCACAGATTTTGGTGCAAATGCTTTTGGTGCCACCCTAGGTGGCAGAGTGTAGAGAAGCTTGGTCGAGGTCTTTGGAGGCGGTGCCGTTGACGACAAAGTCTTCTCCCGAATACGTTTGAGGGAGTCGGTCACCTGCTTTGTGAAGGAGGCAGAGGGTTTGGTAACCGACGGCCGATGTTCGGTGGCGTCAGACTCCCCCGGTGTGGTCGAGATTTGCCTCGACGAATCTTCGGCTGCAACGTGTCGCGGCTCCGTTGGAGTCTTTGGCGCCGACGCCGTTGCTGCCGTAGTGCCTGCGGCCTTCGGGCCGTGGCCTTTAGTCGACTTTGATTCGACTGCGCGTTTACTTGACGGCGCCGTAGGAGCGTGCGAAGGCGTGTCAACAGACTTAGACGTCCGTGCCGGAACAACTCTGCTTGACACTTGATGGACGGCCGTCTTAGAGGATGGTTCCTTCCGCACCTTTTGCGACGCTGTCGACTCGACAGCCTTCTTCGACTTCGGTGGGCCTGAGGGCGACGGAGCCGATGAAGGATCAGGCTTCGATTTTTTTTGTTGGACGTCGGCCATTTTAGGTTTGGTCGATACCGAAGGTTTCGGTTTCGATTTTGGCTGGACGTCGGCCATCTTTGGTGCCGTCGGATCCGAAGGTTTCGGTTTCGATATCTGAGATGGCGGCTCCGCTTGAGTGTCCGTGGCTGGGCCAGAAGGCGGGGCCGGGGATAGCGGTGCAGGGTCGTGGGTAAGGCCGAGTGGCGATCCCGTGACCTGAGCCTCAATAATGTAGACTTCGGGGCATAGCTCTTCCTCTGAGCTATCTTCCGCGGCCCCATAAACTTCTTCGTCGTCCCCTACCTCCTCGACATATTCAAGGTCGTGGCCCTGTCCCTCGACATGATCCTCGGGATCGGCTTGGACCTCCGTCGACTGTGGTGAAATCTGGAGATGATGGCTGCCGCCTTCTTCCGCGGGGTCGTCGAATATGTCGTCGGGTGCCGGCGCCGCTCGCTGGGCCTCGAGGCGCGCCGCGCGCCGATGCTTGAGCGTCTTCTTGGACCTGAACTTAGAGCAGGCCATGCAGTTTTCTTCGTTGTGGTCCGGAGATAGGCATTTATTACAGACCGGATGCACATCGATGTGTGGATATTTGGATCCACAGACGGGGCAGAACTTGAACGGGCTCCGCTCCATGTTAAGTTCGTCGGGTCTTGCTGCGACGAGAGGGCCTCGATCGAAGAGTTACTTGACTCCGTAGATGTCCGGCTCAGAGAGTCGGACGACGCTCGAGACCGTACGCAAACAATACCGACGCAGGTAAGGAAGGCCTTTTGGCCTTAAGAACAAAGTTGTTTTCGGTTCCGACACGAAGACGTCGAAACCACATCCGAACCCAATGGCGGAAAAAAACAATCTGGGGATGGAGTCGATGCCCATGCGCACTGTAGTCCAGGGGAGGAGCCACCTATCTCGTGATACTTCGAAGACTCTTCCAGGACAACAATGTGCAATCATCCGGACCCAACACTAGGCGGCGATCTATGCATAAGATATGAATTTAGCAGCCCACATGCCTCGAACTAAATACTTTTCAGAATTAAGAGTACTCCAGGTGTAATCTACTGGAGCAACTCCTTCAAGATAAAGACTTACCAGGAGGTAGAACTTGGATTCAACTGCCTGTCATTAACTAACATATCCTTACATTTCCAAAGAAGAGCGGTCTTTTTATTACAATACATGGACGTTAAAGCATCCATTTGGTGCCACTGAGGCACACTGGTCCACTTAACGGAAATGAATGCTTAATCATCTTCAAGTGAAATTCAGATGACCTCCTCTAACAAAGAAAATGCAGCAGCTGCTGTGGTTAGAAGTCATGCTGGGTGCAGAACCAGCATCAGACAAGGTCACAGGAACATTGCATTTATGGATACTTGTTTTTTCTCTGCCCCTCTTCTCCCTGCCCCGTTTGTGCCCATTTGCTCTTGGGAAAGATTACTGTGGAGAGCAGACAGTCAGTCTTCCCCATATGTGTACAGGTAAAAAGGCTAACACTCATGTTTTCACTAAAGAGGCTCAGTGGAGAGGTTGATTGTCATTCGCAGTGTCAGGATGGGGGTATGTACACTTTTGGTGTCCTAATACTAAAGCACAGGTCGATTGCTGAAAACAAAACAAACATGAAACACCTTCCGTAAATTTATATGACTGATCAACTCACTGGGGTAGCATTAATTTAAGAAAGATTGTCAAACTTAAGCCCAGGTGAAAAGGTATGAGTGTCTAAAGCCTACGTAGACTACTGTGTAACTATGTGAGGAAACTGAAGCTGGTGGAACACGCTCGAATTCTACGGCACAGGTCCTCACTGACGACATTTATATGTGAAACCTAGTCCAAAATGTAGACATGGCAAAGCACTACTTCATGACAAAAAGATTTCAATCAAGCTGACTGGCTCAACTGGCATGGGTGATGCCATGCAAGTTGTGTCTTTCCCTACTCAGCAGTATATGACCAAAATTGCTGCTGCCACAGTCCTTTGGTAATGAGCATAATCAGATTTTCTGTATGTTTTAGTAGTGAATTGTGCTAAGTGTGGGTCTGAATCACACATTTTTATCAATGGGATTACATTTCCGGTTGCATGGTATCAAACCAGAAATACATGCCCCTAAATCTTTACCCTCTAAACAAGTGAGACCAGGAGAACTAACATGAATAGCCACTTTAAGAGAGTCAGGTCTAATGGGTTATTGTCTCTGGCACTACAGGTAGAGCAGAACGATGAAGAACTCAATAGCCTAAGAATGACAGGCTGCCTGAAAGCCGCGTGGGGCCCCAGATTTTTAGTGAAGCATTTGGGACAGTTTGTGTGCAGAAGGAAGACAATCTGAGTGGTTTCATATAAATTAACAAAGACTCTAAGAAGAGTGACCTTAAACAAAGGTTGTAAAAGGCAACACTGATTCTTATGGGATTTCTGCAACACGCGTGCAACACTGGCTGTGATGAGGTCTTGCACAGTTCAGTTTTAGGAGGAGGCTAGGACAGCACATGGTGGAAGCCAGATATCATCTCTCCTAATTAGGCTAACTGCATGATAAGCCGTAATCTGATTCCAGTCTGCCAGGCACTGTCTGCTTGTTACCCAATAAGCTCATTATTGCAACCATGGAGCGCGCAGGACAGCTTACTGTTCTTGCTGGCAGCCTGAACCACCTCCATGTATGCTGAAGGATCATCCGCCTTTATGTAAGAGTCAATAGCTTCCTTCACAAGGTCTTTCTGGAGCTGTGCTCGCGCCAGCTGGCTCCACACCGCAGGCTCGTTGCACTTTTCAGCAAACTCGTATGCGCGGTCCAGGTTCCCGATATGTTCAATGAGAACCTGGAAAAGAGAAAGACAACAAAGATTCACACATGCCGGCACCACACTAACCCTTCACCTAAAGCTCCTTGCAGAGAGATTCAGCTTCTATGAAATGGAAAGCACATTCAAAATAATATGTGGCATGGTTTTCATTACTCTCACACAGAATGACAATTAATGTAATCTACAAACATCTACTTTATGTATGCATAACATCCACAACCTGGAGGATTCATCTCCTGTCCCAGTCTGTGCAGACTACACACTACTATACCTAAAAAATAATCAGTGTTAGCATGTAATATATCTAGTCAGTACACCACAGACACATTAACCATTCATTCTGGAAGTAATGCTTCACTTCCATCCAAAATGAGTGTTTTATGCCAAGGTAAGGATCTTATTGTACTCCAATAAATCTCAGACCTGCTGGTCTACCTGTCCTGGGCTGTATCACTGCTACCACTCAGCACAGACAAGCCAGAACAGCCAAACCACCCTGTTCCTAAGCGGCAGCCCCTGCAAATCTAACACTCTACTTGCAATGTACCTCAGGCCTGTAAATCCAACATGTGGGGGTTATTGGTACATTTCCTAGAACAGTTTAGAAAAAGCAGATGAAAACTGTATGTAAACAACTTTCCAAATGTATTCTTCAGCTGCACAAACAATTCTAGTATAAACCTACATGCAGAAAAAGACTAGAGATCCACAAATTCTGAGAGAGACATTTGAAAAGAGGGAGAGAGTGGGTCTCATCAGCCAAGGGTTTCAGGGTCAGTTTTCAACAAAGAGGTATATTTTGGTTGGAAACACTAAGAAGTCAGCGACAATGTTTATGATAAGTGCAGGAAGTTAACCTTTCATTCCACATTTCTCATTGAAATATTTGTTATACTCACAGTATCTCATCCTTGCGCTTACCTGTATGGCAGATGTGTTGACATCAAACTTGCGGAAGATCGCAAAGGCCTCCTCAAACAGCTCATTACTGATGGCGATGTTAGCGATATCAGGGGCATCATAGTTGTCCAGGCGGTTGATGTACTCCATCACACGTGTGCGGTCAGCTTTAATTGCTGTCAAGATCAGAAGGTTCTGCAGATTTCTGAGAACAGAAAAAAGCACAAACTTAAACCTCAGTAACAGAAAACAGAACTGGCAACCCGGGGGAGGATACAGAAACAACAGACAAGAACATGGAAAGCGAGTATCAAACATCCGGCTTTTCAGCAATGAAATTCACTGATACCCCCTGCAGCAGCAGCCATATGGTAAATGGCCATCTTTTGAAGATAAAAGCATTTAAGAATAGCTGCCAAGAGGCCCCATATTTGAGAGACATCTTTGGCCAGCTCTGGCTTTTTAACCGATCACCCTTAATATACTGGGGTTGTAATAGACCTGCAATCAAGTAAAAGGAAACGTGCGGCCACAATGTAATAGATATTAATCCAAGCCTAGGTGGCACAGTCACACTTGTTAGTTATGTCGAAGGACACATCTCTGGAAAATAACGGCAGAGAACAGAGACACAGCATTTCAGCAAGGAGAGAGGCAGGTAAACAAAGCAAACAGCATCTTCTGCAAATGCTTCGATTGGAGGGAAGAAAGTAAGGATAAAGACAATTATCAAACAAGGCAGAAGAAAACGGTGCTTCCTCACTTCAGAGAAAATGGACTACTCTTGAATAAGAAAATTAAGACAGCAATGCCCCATATGCTGGAATGTGGCATGAGAGACTGTTAAACTCGTGTTCTGAAACATAGGAGCAGGTCAGCACTAACTGCAAACTCTGGTTTAGGAAGGATTAGACGAGAAGGAACTAGTTCCATATTCTAAAGAGAGCAGGAACAAATAATGACCTTTCCCAGACTCTTGATCAGAGCACGAGATACAGACTTGCCACATTTTCCAATGAGGGAATGGAGCAGATGGCGTGGTTGCAAGTTCTAGGAAGGGAAATTACGAGTCCATGCTCTAGGAGAAAGGACTCGCCCCATGTTTGAGATTGAGCAGAAGGAGATGAACTTATCCACACTATCAATCAGTTTACAAAACAAGCCTTCTATTCTACACAGCAGCAGAGATCACACAGACCTCAGGGAGTAAAGGACAGTATATCGTGTGTAACAGAGGAACACATCATGTGGAGCTTGTGTACACGGGAATAGAAAGCCACTCCAGTCTTACATAGCACAGTACAGATCTTCTGCTCTTTAAATAAAACACTAATTGTCATCGGGGCATGTGTGAGGTTATGTTTGGCTTCAGCAAGAAAGAGGCCCAATCAGAGAACTAGGACATTAGAGGTTTACAGCAGCATGCACTCTTGGTAGCCCGGTCCCCTGCTTCATCTGCTACTTGAACTGCCATCCTCCTTTCTCAAGCTGCAGCCTCACCGTCACCCAAGAGAGAGAGCTCCCAGCTTACCTGTGTTCACTGAACACCGAGTTCTCCAGCACAATCTTCTCCAGCAGCTCAATCAGCTCATTGGGCAGGTCAGCTGTCATGAAGGCTTTCACTGTGACCGACACCTCCTCAGGGTCCTGAGTCTCCGAGAGGGCTGTCTGCACCACCTGCTTTCAGAGGCAGAAAGAGGAACCTCAGACATGGGTCCATGCATCCATTGTATCTGCCCACACCCTGGTCCACAGGACAGAGGTCCAAGGCTGGAGGCCTCAGCTAACGTAGGGACCAACTCAGCAGTGTAAAGGGGGGTAAGGCTGGTGGGCTCAATGAATGCAGTCTAAAGAGGCCCAAGGCTGGAGGCCTCAGCTAACGCAGTGACCAACTCAGCAGTGTAAAGGGGGGTAAGGCTGGTGGGCTCAATGAATGCAGTGTAAAGAGGTCCAAGGCTGGAGGCCTCAGCTAACGTAGGGACCAACTCAGCAGTGTAAAGGGGTTTAAGGCTGGTGGGCTCAATGAATGCAGTGTAAAGAGGTCCAAGGCTGGAGGCTTCAGCTAACGTAGGGACCAACTCAGCAGTGTAAAGGGGGGTAAGGCTGGTGGGCTCAATGAATGCAGTGTAAAGAGGCCCAAGGCTGGAGGCCTCAGCTAACGTAGTGACCAACTCAGCAGTGTAAAGGGGGGTAAGGCTGGTGGGCTAAATTAATGCAATGTAAAGAGGCCCAAGGCTGGAGGCTTCAGCAAACGTAGGGACCAACTCAGCAGTGTAAAGGGGGGTAAGGCTGGTGGGCTCAATGAATGCAGTGTAAAGAGGCCCAAGGCTGGAGGCCTCAGCTAACGTAGGGACCAACTCAGCAGTGTAAAGGGGTTTAAGGCTGGTGGGCTCAATGAATGCAGTCTAAAGAGGCCCAAGGCTGGAGGCCTCAGCTAACGTAGGGACCAACTCAGCAGTGTAAAGGGGGGTAAGGCTGGTGGGCTCAATGAATGCAGTGTAAAGAGGCCCAAGGCTGGAGGCCTCAGCTAACGTAGGGACCAACTCAGCAGTGTAAAGGGGGGTAAGGCTGGTGGGCTCAATGAATGCAGTGTAAAGAGGCCCAAGGCTGGAGGCCTCAGCTAACGTAGTGACCAACTCAGCAGTGTAAAGGGGTTTAAGGCTGGTGGGCTCAATGAATGCAGTGTAAAGAGGCCCAAGGCTGGAGGCTTCAGCTAACGTAGGGACCAACTCAGCAGTGTAAAGGGGTTTAAGGCTGGTGGGCTCAATGAATGCAGTGTAAAGAGGCCCAAGGCTGGAGGCCTCAGCTAACGTAGTGACCAACTCAGCAGTGTAAAGGGGGGTAAGGCTGGTGGGCTCAATGAATGCAGTGTAAAGAGGCCCAAGGCTGGAGGCCTCAGCTAACGTAGGGACCAACTCAGCAGTGTAAAGGGGGGTAAGGCTGGTGGGCTCAATGAATGCAGTGTAAAGAGGCCCAAGGCTGGAGGCTTCAGCTAACGTAGGGACCAACTCAGCAGTGTAAAGGGGGGTAAGGCTGGTGGGCTCAATGAATGCAGTGTAAAGAGGCCCAAGGCTGGAGGCCTCAGCAAACGTAGTGACCAACTCAGCAGTGTAAAGGGGTTTAAGGCTGGTGGGCTCAATGAATGCAGTGTAAAGAGGTCCAAGGCTGGAGGCTTCAGCTAACGTAGGGACCAACTCAGCAGTGTAAAGGGGTTTAAGGCTGGTGGGCTCAATGAATGCAGTGTAAAGAGGCCCAAGGCTGGAGGCTTCAGCTAACGTAGTGACCAACTCAGCAGTGTAAAGGGGGGTAAGGCTGGTGGGCTCAATGAATGCAGTGTAAAGAGGCCCAAGGCTGGAGGCCTCAGCTAACATAGTGACCAACTCAGCAGTGTAAAGGGGGGTAAGGCTGGTGGGCTCAATGAATGCAGTGTAAAGAGGCCCAAGGCTGGAGGCCTCAGCTAACGTAGGGACCAACTCAGCAGTGTAAAGGGGTTTAAGGCTGGTGGGCTCAATGAATGCAGTGTAAAGAGGCCCAAGGCTGGAGGCTTCAGCTAACGTAGGGACCAACTCAGCAGTGTAAAGGGGTTTAAGGCTGGTGGGCTCAATGAATGCAGTGTAAAGAGGCCCAAGGCTGGAGGCCTCAGCTAACGTAGGGACCAACTCAGCAGTGTAAAGGGGTTTAAGGCTGGTGGGCTCAATGAATGCAGTGTAAAGAGGCCCAAGGCTGGAGGCCTCAGCTAACGTAGGGACCAACTCAGCAGTGTAAAGGGGGGTAAGGCTGGTGGGCTCAATGAATGCAGTGTAAAGAGGCCCATGGCTGGAGGCTTCAGCTAACGTAGGGACCAACTCAGCAGTGTAAAGGGGTTTAAGGCTGGTGGGCTCAATGAATGCAGTGTAAAGAGGCCCAAGGCTGGAGGCTTCAGCTAACGTAGGGACCAACTCAGCAGTGTAAAGGGGGGTAAGGCTGGTGGGCTCAATGAATGCAGTGTAAAGAGGCCCAAGGCTGGAGGCCTCAGCTAACGTAGGGACCAACTCAGCAGTGTAAAGGGGTTTAAGGCTGGTGGGCTCAATGAATGCAGTGTAAAGAGGCCCAAGGCTGGAGGCCTCAGCTAACGTAGGGACCAACTCAGCAGTGTAAAGGGGTTTAAGGCTGGTGGGCTCAATGAATGCAGTGTAAAGAGGCCCAAGGCTGGAGGCCTCAGCTAACGTAGGGACCAACTCAGCAGTGTAAAGGGGGGTAAGGCTGGTGGGCTCAATGAATGCAGTGTAAAGAGGCCCAAGGCTGGAGGCTTCAGCTAACGTAGGGACCAACTCAGCAGTGTAAAGGGGTTTAAGGCTGGTGGGCTCAATGAATGCAGTGTAAAGAGGCCCAAGGCTGGAGGCTTCAGCTAACGTAGGGACCAACTCAGCAGTGTAAAGGGGTTTAAGGCTGGTGGGCTCAATGAATGCAGTGTAAAGAGGCCCAAGGCTGGAGGCCTCAGCTAACGTAGTGACCAACTCAGCAGTGTAAAGGGGGGTAAGGCTGGTGGGCTCAATGAATGCAGTGTAAAGAGGTCCAAGGCTGGAGGCTTCAGCTAACGTAGGGACCAACTCAGCAGTGTAAAGGGGTTTAAGGCTGGTGGGCTCAATGAATGCAGTGTAAAGAGGCCCAAGGCTGGAGGCCTCAGCTAACGTAGGGACCAACTCAGCAGTGTAAAGGGGTTTAAGGCTGGTGGTCTCAATGAATGCAGTGTAAAGAGGCCCAAGGCTGGAGGCCTCAGCTAACGTAGGGACCAACTCAGCAGTGTAAAGGGGTTTAAGGCTGGTGGTCTCAATGAATGCAGTGTAAAGAGGTCCAAGGCTGGAGGCCTCAGCTAACGTAGGGACCAACTCAGCAGTGTAAAGGGGGGTAAGGCTGGTGGGCTCAATGAATGCAGTGTAAAGAGGCCCAAGGCTGGAGGCCTCAGCTAACGTAGGGACCAACTCAGCAGTGTAAAGGGGGGTAAGGCTGGTGGGCTCAATGAATGCAGTGTAAAGAGGCCCAAGGCTGGAGGCTTCAGCTAACGTAGGGACCAACTCAGCAGTGTAAAGGGGTTTAAGGCTGGTGGGCTCAATGAATGCAGTGTAAAGAGGTCCAAGGCTGGAGGCTTCAGCTAACGTAGGGACCAACTCAGCAGTGTAAAGGGGGGTAAGGCTGGTGGGCTCAATGAATGCAGTGTAAAGAGGCCGAAGGCTGGAGGCCTCAGCTAACGTAGGGACCAACTCAGCAGTGTAAAGGGGTTTAAGGCTGGTGGGCTTAATGAATGCAGTGTAAAGAGGCCCAAGGCTGGAGGCCTCAGCTAACGTAGGGACCAACTCAGCAGTGTAAAGGGGGGTAAGGCTGGTGGGCTCAATGAATGCAGTGTAAAGAGGCCCAAGGCTGGAGGCTTCAGCTAACGTAGGGACCAACTCAGCAGTGTAAAGGGGGGTAAGGCTGGTGGGCTCAATGAATGCAGTGTAAAGAGGCCCAAGGCTGGAGGCCTCAGCTAACGCAGTGACCAACTCAGCAGTGTAAAGGGGTTTAAGGCTGGTGGGCTCAATGAATGCAGTGTAAAGAGGTCCAAGGCTGGAGGCCTCAGCTAACGTAGGAACCAACTCAGCAGTGTAAAGGTGTTTAAGGCTGGTGGGCTCAATTAATGCAGTGTAAAGAGGTCCAAGGCTGGAGGCTTCAGCTAACGTAGGGACCAACTCAGCAGTGTAAAGGGGTTTAAGGCTGGTGGGCTCAATGAATGCAGTGTAAAGAGGCCCAAGGCTGGAGGCCTCAGCTAACGTAGGGACCAACTCAGCAGTGTAAAGGGGGGTAAGGCTGGTGGGCTCAATTAATGCAGTCTAAAGAGGCCCAAGGCTGGAGGCCTCAGCTAACGTAGGGACCAACTCAGCAGTGTAAAGGGGTTTAAGGCTGGTGGGCTCAATGAATGCAGTGTAAAGAGGCCCAAGGCTGGAGGCTTCAGCTAACGTAGTGACCAACTCAGCAGTGTAAAGGGGTTTAAGGCTGGTGGGCTCAATGAATGCAGTGTAAAGAGGTCCAAGGCTGGAGGCTTCAGCTAACGTAGGGACCAACTCAGCAGTGTAAAGGGGTTTAAGGCTGGTGGGCTCAATGAATGCAGTGTAAAGAGGCCCAAGGCTGGAGGCTTCAGCTAACGTAGGGACCAACTCAGCAGTGTAAAGGGGGGTAAGGCTGGTGGGCTCAATGAATGCAGTGTAAAGAGGCCCAAGGCTGGAGGCCTCAGCTAACGTAGGGACCAACTCAGCAGTGTAAAGGGGGGTAAGGCTGGTGGGCTCAATGAATGCAGTGTAAAGAGGTCCAAGGCTGGAGACTTCAGCTAACGTAGGGACCAACTCAGCAGTGTAAAGGGGTTTAAGGCTGGTGGGCTCAATGAATGCAGTGTAAAGAGGCCCAAGGCTGGAGGCCTCAGCTAACGTAGGGACCAACTCAGCAGTGTAAAGGGGGGTAAGGCTGGTGGGCTCAATGAATGCAGTGTAAAGAGGTCCAAGGCTGGAGGCCTCAGCTAACGTAGTGACCAACTCAGCAGTGTAAAGGGGTTTAAGGCTGGTGGGCTCAATGAATGCAGTGTAAAGAGGTCCAAGGCTGGAGACTTCAGCTAACGTAGGGACCAACTCAGCAGTGTAAAGGGGTTTAAGGCTGGTGGGCTCAATGAATGCAGTGTAAAGAGGCCCAAGGCTGGAGGCCTCAGCTAACGTAGGGACCAACTCAGCAGTGTAAAGGGGGGTAAGGCTGGTGGGCTCAATGAATGCAGTGTAAAGAGGTCCAAGGCTGGAGGCCTCAGCTAACGTAGTGACCAACTCAGCAGTGTAAAGGGGTTTAAGGCTGGTGGGCTCAATGAATGCAGTCTAAAGAGGCCCAAGGCTGGAGGCCTCAGCTAACGTAGGGACCAACTCAGCAGTGTAAAGGGGTTTAAGGCTGGTGGGCTCAATGAATGCAGTGTAAAGAGGCCCCAGGCTGGAGGCTTCAGCTAACGTAGGGACCAACTCAGCAGTGTAAAGGGGTTTAAGGCTGGTGGGCTCAATTAATGCAGTGTAAAGAGGCCCAAGGCTGGAGGCCTCAGCTAACGCAGTGACCAACTCAGCAGTGTAAAGGGGGTAAGGCTGGTGGGCTCAATTAATGCAGTGTAAAGAGGCCCAAGGCTGGAGGCCTCAGCTAACGCAGCGACCAACTCAGCAGTGTAAAGGGGGGTAAGGCTGGTGGGCTCAATTAATGCAGTGTAAAGAGGCCCAAGGCTGGAGGCCTCAGCTAACGCAGTGACCAACTCAGCAGTGTAAAGGGGGGTAAGGCTGGTGGGCTCAATGAATGCAGTGTAAAGAGGTCCAAGGCTGGAGGCCTCAGCTAACGCAGTGACCAACTCAGCAGTGTAAAGGGGGGTAAGGCTGGTGGGCTCAATGAATGCAGTGTAAAGAGGCCCAAGGCTGGAGGCCTCAGCTAACGCAGTGACCAACTCAGCAGTGTAAAGGGGTTTAAGGCTGGTGGGCTCAATGAATGCAGTCTAAAGAGGCCCAAGGCTGGAGGCCTCAGCTAACGTAGGGACCAACTCAGCAGTGTAAAGGGGGGTAAGGCTGGTGGGCTCAATGAATGCAGTGTAAAGAGGCCCAAGGCTGGAGGCTTCAGCTAACGTAGTGACCAACTCAGCAGTGTAAAGGGGTTTAAGGCTGGTGGGCTCAATGAATGCAGTGTAAAGAGGTCCAAGGCTGGAGGCTTCAGCTAACGTAGGGACCAACTCAGCAGTGTAAAGGGGAGTAAGGCTGGTGGGCTCAATGAATGCAGTGTAAAGAGGCCCAAGGCTGGAGGCCTCAGCTAACGTAGGGACCAACTCAGCAGTGTAAAGGGGTTTAAGGCTGGTGGGCTCAATGAATGCAGTGTAAAGAGGCCCAAGGCTGGAGGCCTCAGCTAACGTAGGGACCAACTCAGCAGTGTAAGGGGGTTTAAGGCTGGTGGGCTCAATTAATGCAGTGTAAAGAGGCCCAAGGCTGGAGGCTTCAGCAAACGTAGGGACCAACTCAGCAGTGTAAAGGGGGGTAAGGCTGGTGGGCTCAATGAATGCAGTGTAAAGAGGCCCAAGGCTGGAGGCCTCAGCTAACGTAGTGACCAACTCAGCAGTGTAAAGGGGGGTAAGGCTGGTGGGCTCAATTAATGCAGTGTAAAGAGGCCCAAGGCTGGAGGCTTCAGCAAACGTAGGGACCAACTCAGCAGTGTAAAGGGGGGTAAGGCTGGTGGGCTCAATGAATGCAGTGTAAAGAGGCCCAAGGCTGGAGGCCTCAGCTAACGTAGTGACCAACTCAGCAGTGTAAAGGGGGGTAAGGCTGGTGGGCTCAATTAATGCAGTGTAAAGAGGCCCAAGGCTGGAGGCTTCAGCAAACGTAGGGACCAACTCAGCAGTGTAAAGGGGGGTAAGGCTGGTGGGCTCAATGAATGCAGTGTAAAGAGGCCCAAGGCTGGAGGCCTCAGCTAACGTAGTGACCAACTCAGCAGTGTAAAGGGGGGTAAGGCTGGTGGGCTCAATGAATGCAGTGTAAAGAGGTCCAAGGCTGGAGGCCTCAGCTAACGTAGGGACCAACTCAGCAGTGTAAAGGGGGGTAAGGCTGGTGGGCTCAATGAATGCAGTGTAAAGAGGCCCAAGGCTGGAGGCCTCAGCTAACGTAGTGACCAACTCAGCAGTGTAAAGGGGTTTAAGGCTGGTGGGCTCAATGAATGCAGTGTAAAGAGGCCCAAGGCTGGAGGCTTCAGCTAACGTAGGGACCAACTCAGCAGTGTAAAGGGGGGTAAGGCTGGTGGGCTCAATGAATGCAGTGTAAAGAGGCCCAAGGCTGGAGGCCTCAGCTAACGCAGTGACCAACTCAGCAGTGTAAAGGGGGGTAAGGCTGGTGGGCTCAATGAATGCAGTGTAAAGAGGCCCAAGGCTGGAGGCCTCAGCTAACGTAGTGACCAACTCAGCAGTGTAAAGGGGGGTAAGGCTGGTGGGCTCAATTAATGCAGTGTAAAGAGGCCCACGGCTGGAGGCCTCAGCTAACGTAGTGACCAACTCAGCAGTGTAAAGGGGGGTAAGGCTGGTGGGCTCAATGAATGCAGTGTAAAGAGGCCCAAGGCTGGAGGCCTCAGCTAACGTAGGGACCAACTCAGCAGTGTAAAGGGGTTTAAGGCTGGTGGGCTCAATGAATGCAATGTAAAGAGGCCCAAGGCTGGAGGCTTCAGCAAACGTAGGGACCAACTCAGCAGTGTAAAGGGGGGTAAGGCTGGTGGGCTCAATGAATGCAGTGTAAAGAGGTCCAAGGCTGGAGGCTTCAGCTAACGTAGGGACCAACTCAGCAGTGTAAAGGGGGGTAAGGCTGGTGGGCTCAATGAATGCAGTGTAAAGAGGCCCAAGGCTGGAGGCCTCAGCTAACGTAGGGACCAACTCAGCAGTGTAAGGGGGTTTAAGGCTGGTGGGCTCAATGAATGCAGTGTAAAGAGGCCCAAGGCTGGAGGCTTCAGCTAACGTAGGGACCAACTCAGCAGTGTAAAGGGGGGTAAGGCTGGTGGGCTCAATGAATGCAGTGTAAAGAGGTCCAAGGCTGGATGTTTCAGTGAATATGGACAATGGCTCAGAAGTGTACAGATGTGCAAGACCTTAGGCCTCCATGAAAGTGGACTATGACTCCTGAGCATCCAGAGGTGCGAGGCTGGTTGTCTCTGTGCATGTGTACAATGACTCGGAAGTGTAGAAAGGTGCAGGGCAAGTGGCTTCTGTGAATGTGGGGGTTAAAAACGTTCACACTCCATGGCTCAGAAGTGTACAGAGGTGCAAGGCTGGTGGTCTCCATGAACGTGGATGATAACTTGTGACCGTACAGAGGTGTAAGGCTGGTGGCCTCTGCGCATGTAGACAATGACTATATAGTGTGCAGAAGCACAAGACTAGTGGCCTACGTGAATACGCACAGCGACTCAGCAGTGTACAGAGGTGCACGGCTAGTATCCTCCGTGAATGCGGACAACGACTCAGCAGTGTACAGGGGTGCACGGCTGGTGGCCTCCGTGAATGCGGACAACGACTCAGCAGTGTACAGGGGTGCACGGCTAGTGGCCTCCGTGAATGCGGACAACGTCTCAGCAGTGTACAGAGGTGCACGGCTGGTGGCCTCCGTGAATGGAGGCAATGGCTCAAGATGGTAGAAAGGTGCAAGGTTGGGCTTCTGAAAATGTGCGAAATTAGCAGAATAAAATGGCGCAAGAAGAATTATTTCAGAGAATGTGGACAATGACTCCGCAGTATCACTAGGAGCAAGGTTGGTGACCTCAGGGAACGTGAACACTGACTTAGCAGCGTAGAGGTGCAAGCCTGGTGGCCTTAGTGAACATTGACATTCTTTTAGCAGGGTAAAGAAGTGCACACCTGGGAGCCTCCGTGAACGTGGACACCAACTTTGCAGGAAAGGCAACTGAATGGTGCAACGAGATTTCTATGTAAATGTAACATGCACAATGTAGCACGGGCAGCAGACTGATGTTCCTGAAAACCAAGGCTTGTTTGCACACTTATCACATACTACACTGGCAGACTCCCCTCACTGTGCATCCTACAGGAGTGGTTTCAAACAGGTTTGTTCAGTCTCCATGCATTTCCATTGTGGTCTTTTTCCAAACAGCCAAACAGAGATAAAAAGTGGATGCTGGGAGAAGCTTTGATCTGATGAGTCACCAATAGTTTGTTGCATATATTTTTGTAGCGCTGAAAATATTCTGCTGTCGCACTTTAAGGTCTTTGATACTAACTGGGTTACAAAGCGCATTTTGAAACCTGAAACTGGTTTCTCAGCCCTCAGAAATCACTCAATATATAAACATCCACTTCTCTTGGTTAAGGGGGGGATTATTCTTGTAGAAACTAAGTTTAGAGTTTGAACAGTGTCAGTGTGTTGTTTTACAGGTCTTGGTCTTTAAATGATAGATTTTAATACCCAATTCCACTGTTTAAATTATGGTGCACTCTAGGGGTACTCCATGCATTGGCATCAATAGGAAGCCCCAGCCACACAGACCCAGCTATGGCTCTAACATGGTGTAGCACGTATTTAGTGTTGTATTACGTTTAAACGCTCCTGTGCAGCCAGACACTTACTACCCCTGACCACAGTGGCTGCAGCACATTACCTGATCGATAAGCTGCCTCCGGAACGGGTTGCTCTCCTCCAGGACATTGGCCCAGAGTTCTGGGTCTTTCCGCCTCACCAAGTAGCGTGCTTCACTCTTAAACAGCGAGTTCTCATTGCAAACCTACAGAAAAGCAAGAAAAGGAATAAAGACAAACTGAAGGTAATTTCGATATGGGCTCCGGTATCCACGCCGGACACAGGCGACAGTACTGATCAATGCCGAACCATCTGGGGCACATAGTGAACATAACAAGCAAAATACACACAGGTGAAAAGACTCTAGGCGCTGGGTCTTCATGCTTCTGGAAGGTGGCAGATTGCCAAAGTAGGTATAATCCTCCATGGTGGTACCATACAAGACATGTTGCCACAGATTACTTTGATGACTTTTCCATTTACAACTTGCTTAGGTGATTTTAATTGTACAAGCAGGTTCAAAGATGCATGCCAAAATTACTTCTCTATTTCAGCAACCAGCTCCTAGCCACTAAAGTAGGGCATTCTACGCAAGCACATAAAAGCTAGCACCAACAAGGAGTAAAGGACAGGGTCAGTGTAGTGGTTGGTTGTTGATGGAAGATTGCGAATTTCAAGGATGAGATGTTGATTGTAGGGATGTGGGAATGAGTGTGTTGGTGGCGCCAGGGATAATTCTATTTCTGCTTATCGTGGCTGTGGGTCTTTCGTTGGACGAGTGTCGAGATCTCGCAGTACGCTTAAGTGGATGGGAGATTTTGTGCGCAGTTGAATTAACTTGTGTGAAACCTTCTTCTGTTTCAGGGCAGTTCTTTGTGCATTTTCTGTGTGGTTTGGAAATGTGCCACAGAGTTTGTCTGTTTTTCATCTAGTGTTACCCTTACCTTTGTGTATAGGGTCAGTGTTTTGAGGTTGTAGTGTTTTGGGATGTTAATTATGTTCTTAGGAAGGAAAAGGGGGGTGTTATTTATGTAGGTAATAGATGTTCAGGAATGTTAGCTATGTATTAGAATGATAGCTGTATATTGGAATGTGACCAGTGGGTTTAGAGTGCTGTTTTGACAGTTGCTTCTGGTGCCTGGCTTTGGGTGTCACAGGGTTTGCTGCAGAGTAAACTTCTATGCAATCAACACCTTCAAGTGTCCAGGTCTGGTTGATTACAGTCAGCTTACCTTAATCAACTCGAGGTCACACTGTCCCCGCTCATAAGCCACACAGGCCAGGTGTGGGTCGCGTTTCTCGCAGTACTTGCCCACTACGCGGCTATCATAGAAGGGATTTTCCCGCAGGAAGCGCTCAGGGTTGTTGTTGCTGTCAATGTAGATTTTGGCCAGGGCATTGTGTGTGGCAGGCTCCTCGCAGCCCTCGTGTATCCGGGACTCTAGCCAGGGCAGAAGTAGCTTCAGCCTAAACAGCAAATGAAAGGAGCATGTTAAGAGTATGTGCACTGTTAGAATTCCCCTGAAATGCAAGACAGAATGTATGAATAAAAGAACAAAAACTCAGCATAGCATGCCAAAAGGAGTGAATATATTGCTCAGTGAGTACATTGCAGTGGTTTGCTTTGTTTGATATTTATTAATTTGCTTTTACATGCACTGAATACGACATGGCTAGTGTCTCTGGGTTTAAGCAAGTTGAAAAGATGCACAAATATTTGGTGGCAGATACAGGTACTAATATGGGCAGGATTTGGGTTGAGAGGTTACAATCTGATAGGAGTCTTAACCTATCACTGTGTTTTTGCCTCGTCGTTGCGGGTGAATAGGAACAGGTAGCTCACTAGCATGAGGACTGGCAAAAAAACTGGGACCAGAGGTATGTGTTCTGTAAAGGTATACAAGGCATGTACCAAAGAAGGATTTGGGAGAGGATTACTGTTGGTCAAATTATTTTCGCTTGTGTTCTGAAGATCAATGAGCTGGACAGAAAACATACATGGAGCGTGTGGGATCAGCTGCTGCAGAGGCGAGGGACAGCAGGTTCAAAAGGACCAACCTCACATAAGAATAGATCGGTAGTGGCACAAACTATGAAACACCAGCCTATGTTGAGTTGGTTTAGGGGTAGACAGTAGGGCAGTTGTGTCAGATCCTGTGGGGTGCTTAAGCAAGAGGTTAGGTTGCTTTGTGAGATATCTGGGTTTAGCTGAAGAAAGGGTGTACGCATGTTACAAAGTTTATTTAAAATCAGCCAGCAATTAAATGACAAACAGTCTCATTATATACCTCGCCTGAGACATATGGAAGCCACCAAATATGCTACTAAGTGAATTTGTGCTATTATTAAATGAAATGAATGGAACATGCATTCAAAGACGATATTTCCACCATTTTTCAGCCCCACAGCACACCTTTAGGATACTTCCATTTTAAGGAGCCAGCCCATTATTCTCATGCTAGTAATAAAGCTGCAGTCAAGCACTGTAGGGTCTAGAACGAGTGCCACAGTAGTAGTTGTGCATTCAAAAGCATTACAAAGTGTTTGCTTGAACTGCAGCATGATGGGAACAGGGTCAGAGTCAACAAAAGTCACTTGCATGCAAATACCTGTTTCTTTTTTCCACTTCAGCCACTAGCTCATCTGTCGAGAACTGACCCCGAACAATCATGATCAGATTCTTGATGACGTCTTCAGAACAATCCACATCAAGGAGACCCCCTATGACTGCAGGGATACGGCTGGGGTTCACCTGCAAGAGGTAAGGCAGAGCTTTGCAAGCAAGGACATAAAAGGAGAATGAAAAGCATCCCTTACAGCTCACTCAGGGATGGTTTGGACGTGCGCACTTGGAATCTAAGAACCAGAAGGGTTCCCTAGACCCACTTGGAAAGACACAAAGGTTGCCCTTCTTGCACACTCAGAGAGAATCCCTCTTTTGGGCTACACGGGCATTACGTGCGTAACTCTTAAACACCTACTGTGCACAGGACCATGATTGTCCTAAAGACGTGGGATGAGCTTTTGTACTAAGTCATGCAGCCAGTGGTCCCTCTGACACTCACACTCGCTTCTCTCACTGCCACCATACAACCCAAGGTTGAGGACACGCATAGGATCCCAGACTCACCTTCTGAACGTAGATCTCGATGTACTTCTGCAGGTTGTTACGGTACAGATACAGCACCAGGTCGTGGACGAAATCAAACCTGTCGCAGACAATGATCAGAGGGAGCTGGTCTGTTAACTTGGCCTCCTGAACAGTCCCAGGGAGAAGGAAAGAGAAGATTATGGCAGCAGCAGCACAGCTTGTACTGCTTCGCGCATGCAATCACGCCAAGAAGTTGGGGACTCTGAGGTTCTCTTGCGGACCTTAATAACAAAAACACTACAGAAAATCCCAGGCATTTGGATGGAGCGCCTTCATGTGAAAATACCCTTATCCCCAGAGCCTGTAACAGCCTCTAAAAAAGAGAAAGAACGTCTGAGCAAAGGGTTGGGCTTCCCAGAGATCTAGGAGAAAGTCTTGGCTTTTCTCTCAAAAGGTTTGCTTACCTCTGATGACCAGTTCCAAGTCTACATGAAACATGCTCCTAATGATTACAAATCACAGATGACTAACACCTGCAGGAAACTAGTTCAAGGATAGCAAGCCCATAATGAGTGGTGCTGTGAGGATAATCTTAACCTTCTACACCCACTGCGGAGACAGACCACCCATCCAGAATTCTAGCATGTTTTTAGTGTCTTACTCAGTGAATGTGTACACAGATGAGCCCCAGCCCTAGCTGTGTCACTCAGTAGAGATATACCAAAGGCCGCCGTGTGCACCAGATTCCATCAGCTTCTATGGCTTGATGGCTGGACTTCCCTCTATAGTTTCACACCTCGAAGCAGACTCCATTTCAACTACAAAGGCACTATGCTACAAGAATATGTTCCGCTTTCTGTCAGTGTGCTCTGATCCCACTCACTGCTACTTGTTCACCTTCAAACCTCTGCTAAACCTTCTTTCCACTCAGATGTGCCTTTTAACCAATAATCTGTCTAATATCTCCTATGCCATCTAACTGGCACTCTAACCAACTAGACCTAACCTGCTAACCCTAACAAGTACTTTAAACTGCTCTGCTAAGCATCTCATTCTCAGTTTATGTCCACTGTGCTAAGCCTTTTCTTAAAAATCTAAGGTACTAAGCAAAATCCTAACATTTCCTCGCTATCCGCATCAGAAAAGCTTTTTAACTCATTATTAGACCTCTGTACTGAACTTTCACTCATACAAATCTTTATCTCTCTACAAAGCCTGCCAACTCGTAAACTCTTCTTAATGCTGCACTCTAAATCCTTCTAATTCTCATCATCACCAGCCCAACTTTCTCATAACACTGAGATATCAATCTTATTCCCTTATTTCAAGATTTCTCTTTCCATTCTGCTAAGACATCTCCCCGCCCCCTGTTCCTAAGCTCGAATAGGTCTATGGATGGGTATGGATGATATCAGTTGTGGGCTTCAACTCGGTCATGTATGGAAAGATAACTTGTGTCCCGTCTGGTTATCCTTCCTGTCACTTACAACAATTTCCATGAAAAACGCCCGACCCTTAGCAGGAGCTACACCATCAGACATGAACGAAAGCAGTTGTGCTTTCTAGACAGTCGCCAGCCTAGATGGAAAGAAAGCTGCGCTCACCTTTGCTTTAACTTTAGATCTTTATATTTAGGACTCTGTTTTTATGGCATAACACGAAGCAATGCACAAAGATACAAAATATGACCGTAGCAGCTGATTTGCGTTTCACAGTGCGTAAGCTTTGCGAAAAGGAGCCTTTACTCGGACATCCTGCATTTATTTCTCATGTGAAATGCACCACCCTGCCCCCCCAAAACGAGACCTGCCTTGAGGAAGTTCTTGACACGCTCGGGATTGTAGCAGTTGCTCTCTCTGCAGATGCGTTCCACCTCCTTGATCTGCCCGGTCTTGCACGCAGCTTGGATGTATTTGAAGTGGACATCAGGGTCTTGGCTGAAGTTAACAATGGACCCCAAGAAGTAGAAGAGGCCTGGAGAGGGGTATAAATGCAAGTGCCCAGATGTTATAAACGGCCTAATGAAGGGATAAGTCTGTTTTACAATCTTCTCACTTTTAGCAGTTAAATGAACTGAGGTACACTGAGATACCATTCCCTCTGAAACATAGTGTGGACACGTAAAGCAGTCAGAATTACGTACCCTTCCCCCCCAGCGCCTTGAGACCCTTCCGGGTGAGTAGCGCGCTATACAAATTCCTTGATTGATTGATTGAATTAGAAACTCAGTGCCTGGTTCCACAGCCAGCAGATCAAGCTGGCTTATGCAGCTTCATATGAGAGGAAGGGGCTCTAAAGCAAGTTCTCCCACAGAGCTGAGCTGAGCTGACGAGGTGTGATGGAAGGTTGATGAATTCCAAAGTCAGATCCAATGCTCCAAAGAGAAAAAGATGACAATATTTGCTTTGAAAGTAACAAAATGGCCCAAAGAAAAAAAGCAAAGCTCAGCAGTAATTAATATGGAATTACTGCCTCGTGAGGTGCATTTCTACTACTACATGGAGCTGGAGGCTTCTTGTTTTTCTAAGCTAACTGAACTGAAATTTACCCATGCTGAAAATATTTAATATTAACTCAATCAAAATCTGCTGTACTTCTGCCTTTCCTGTCTATGATCTTAATTAGTGAAATCTGATGCAACACTCACATGGATGTAAAAAGAAAGACAGTCGTCTTTACAATGTGTGATGGGAAGATTCTCCTGTCCTTTACACTCAAGCACCAAACCCACCCCACACCATGGCATAGCAGCACTCTCTCAATAGCAGTGCGAGGTCCTCTCAAGATCATACCTTCATAACTCTTAAAAGACTCAAAGAGCTCCACCAGTGAATTTGTGCCCAGCTGTTCGTGGTACTTGGAGGCCACCTGCACACACAGCTGCAGGTTCTGGCGGATGTTAGCAGAGAGCATAGCGCGCAGGCACTCCACGGAATCCTCCACGGAGAGAGAACCGAAGAAGTTCACGAGCCACTGAGAAGAAGGAACAAAGAGCAGACATTAGTGAGCATCATTTTGGTATCACTAAAACCCCGTTATCACTGAACAGAGTAAATGCTTTGGATCCTAGATCCTATATCATGATTACATACTACCCCCTTTATTCATGCAGGCGTAAAGACAAAATAAGCCCAGAACCACATTACAAGCAGATGTGCACCTTTCATACACTTAGAATTCCCACTCCCATTGTAAATTCAATCATGTTTAAACTATACACTGAAAAAAGGAGTTTTACCTCTGGGTTCAGCAGGTGTGTGTGGACAACAGCCCGCTTGATATCGTAAAGGTCAGTGTAATGCTCCAGCGCCCTCTGCAGCAGGCCAGCCTTTTCACACAGCTGGGCAATGTGGGCCCGGTCATAGTGCGTAAACATCTGGTTCCCAAGGATGGCATCAGCAACCTGAAAAAAGCCAAAGGGATCTTCTGATGGAATCCTCATCACATTCTCCATCTACACACTTCTCGAAGCACTTTGAGGTGGTGTATGGGGCTAACCTCTTGGGGAAATACTGGTTATCTTACAAGTAAAATATCTGTCCTAACAAATGTTCTGAGACTGTAATCAACTAAGTAAGGCTGTGGTAGTCAATCAATGCCAAAATAGTAACATATCAGAGAGTAGCAGTATGAAAAGTGGTGTCTAAAGTTCAAAATGGCACCAAAGTTGCCTCAACATAAATGTACTGCGTCCACTCATCCCAATGCGGGTTTGTATATAGTGTAATAACTTTCTATAAGCAGTAGGGCTGGAGCTTAAGCATAGATGTGGAGATAACCCATCAGCTCGGAGTGTAGGAACACCTCCATGAGATTTTGCCAGTCAGGTCACGATTATTTTGCATGGATTCAGATGACCATTAAAGATTCCTTTTTGTCACTGAAGCACTGAATGCCAATGACTCACAGTAGAATGAAAAGTTGCTTCCAAGAATGCCTAATTCTCGTCTAATTCTATGTAAATCCAAGAACAGCACAATACAAAGCATGCCATGTGATCTCTGTTTGTGAGTTTGACAAGTATTTGACTGCTGCAGACTCTATCTCATCTAATTTTATCATTGTGCCCCGAAAGCCTCTATATCTAATAGAGCTCATTTTTCAAGTACGTCGAGATTATGTTGAATATAATTTTGATCAACTGCTGTGGGTCAACTCCCTCTGCTCCGCATCAATACTCTGCCCAATTGTTGTTTGTCACCTCAACCCGCTACTAGCTCATAATTGAGCTCATCCAATTAGTAGATGTGGAGTGAACACTATTGTTCAGCGTCTCAATAAAAATCCCCCTGTACACCTTCTATTGCTGTTGTAGCAATTTGGACTCTGTATGGATGGAGGCCCCTATACCACTCACCACTTACAAATGGCCGCCACTTTATGTGCCGCCACTTACAAATGGCCGCCACTTTATGTGCCAACACAGGTCTGTGCGCATGCGCAGCTCTCCCGCCGGTACTCTTAATGCTGGTAACACTACGCTGCATTTCTAATATTGTCCTGGTCGTGTACGGATCATCCTGAACCTCCGTCTGCGGATATTAGGTAAGAATCTCCCTCACACCTGCATTTGATGGGTTGACACTCTATCCCGTCAGTATTACAAGTGTTGTCTCATGTCGTTGCAGATACAGCATCGACCGCTACCCCTCGTGTGGGCTAATTGGTTTATCCCCTCAATACTGGAACTCATGACACTGTTTATGGCACCAGTTGTCACCATCCAGGTTTTTACTAGGAATTGACAAGGAGGTTACCTGGTCCTTCAATATTGGATCCTTACCAACTGGGAGTTGACAATTGAATCACTACACGCCTCAGGTTATTCCTGATGCTTAGGGTAGCATAAGTCATGGATTCCCACACTGAATGATCACAGTCACACCAATTTTGTTTTAGGTGTATATTAATGCATCGCCCTTCTTTCATTAGGAATTACCGTAACCATGGCGGCTACCCTGCCATCCCATGCTAGCACTAATGGGATCCTTTACCGTACTGGTTACAGACGATTGAATCTAATCACACCTCCGGCATGTTTATAGTGCCTAGGGTTAGCGTTTATCAAGTTATCCTCTTCTACGGCCCACACTGATCAATTATAAGTCCATACTTATCCTATTTCCCCTTGCAGTCCCCAGAATCCCCGGTCCTGAAGAGACCCCGTACACAGACAGGGTCGAAACGTCATCGACTATTTCACACTATGATGTTAAATTTAGACTCCAGGAGGTTTCCTTTAAGGTAAATGACCCAAATTACTACAAAAGGGTCAAATTTAAGACCGCTCGAGACACAGCGAAAATATGGTTTAATATTTTGACCTTTTGCAATACTTCTTTTTTTCATGCTAAATTACGGCTCTGGGGTAATCTGGGTCTTCCCGGGATTTTTAATGCTGGCAGGGCAAGTATGTGGTCCTCCCACGGTATTACAATACGGTAAACATCACTTACAACGAAACTTTTACAACGCACTACCATTACAACGCGGTCATTACAACGCAAACTATTACAACGCAAACTATTACAACGCATTGCGCTGGGGGGCGCTCTAGGATAGGGAATAAGTTAATTTACTATCCAATAACCTTCCCTAGTGTCCACGGGGACTGGAGTTGGAATAGTAAATTAAACTATTCACTATCCAACACCCAAAAGCGCTATGCGTTGTAATGGTATGCGATGTAAAAACCGCGTTGTAAAGGCAGGCGTTGTAATAGCCTGTGTTGTAACGTCATACATCCTACAATACTGGGGGACCTCTATGGCTCACAGGGTTTACTAGATTTCGGGACACTTAAAAACGTATATAATTTGACTGATACTATGAGATTTTAGTATATACAAATTCACGATTTCTTGATACACAAAATGAACATTTCTAAAATTATAGACTCTGATATTTGGGCTTGTTTTTACTCATTAAAGACGAAATCTTTAATTAGTGAAGGCTATAAATGTCTTAAGACCTATAAGACAGGTGATTGCACCACACTAGCTGAGAAATGGAGTTCGAAGATCGGAAGTAACATCACATCGAAACAGATTGCCTTTTCTCTTTCCAATCTGAATAACCTCGTTCAATCATCCAGCTTAAGGATGCAGCAATTCAAGACCACCCGTCTGCTTTATTTTACCCCTGAAGTAATATCTAAATGGTCCACAAATACTTTATATAGTGATCGTACTAAATGTCCGAAATGTGATCTAGTTGGGGCCGATTTAGAACATATGTTTTTCTCCTGTCCGGTCTTAAAGGAGTTCTGGGTTGCTTTCGAGAAGGCTTTGACAATAAAACTGGGTAAACCACCTCTCTTGTCTGCTGTATCGGTATTATTAGATATACATTCAGTATCTTTTTCTCAGCAGGCTTTAGTTACTATACTATTCTCATGCGCCAAACTAACTATTGCCCGGGCCGGGATTTCCCCGCAACCTCCTCATATTATGGAGTGGTGGTCACTGGTCAACGGAATATATATCAAATGGAGTCCGCATTGACTAAGATAAGAGGGGCCCGGTTTCTTAGAAAATTTGAAAAAATCTGGGGTAATTTTTATTTTAATTGTTAGGTATCTAAGGAGCATTCAAGATCGTACTATCTGATTGTATTATTGTTTTATTTCTGTACTGCTGATCCTGTTCCTCGATGATTGTTATCTCTCTCATTTCATTCTGCTGCTATGTTGCTATTCTCTGTCTTCTTTCCGTAAATGTTTTGCTTTTGTATTTTTCCATGCCGTGTTGTCAATAAAAAGAATTAAAAAAAAGGATAGTCCCAGGATACAAGAAACATATTGTAGAACTAATGATTTAATCTGAAATCTCAAGGACATCCTCGTCACTCCAATAACCAACTCCCTGTTTTTAATATCGTCACTGCAGCTATCTTAATATAATATTGTAAATGGTGTCAATACACAAAAGTAGTCTCATTTTCTATTTTCCCTTTTTGTAATTGCAAATAAAATACGCTCACTTCGGCTGAAGTGAGCGTAGTAAGTAAAAAAAATTGTTTTGTGTGGTGCTGTTTTCTCCTGAGCCGTTTGTGTTCCCTATAATCGAGGAAATGCTATTACTGATTGATAACAAATGTAATACATAGTGATTCTACCATATGCTAATTTCACCTAAATCGCGCAAGACTAATTCCTTGCTTAAATAAAAAAAAATTGTTTGCCTTAAATGAGTTCCTTGTAAACAACTGTATTTTGGCTGCCCAATTGAACATGAGAAAATTCAAAGATTGCTGGATATGGCGGAATGTAGGACATAGATAACTGTGCTCTAAGCTGCAATGGTACAGGACAGGGCGGGAATAAAGAAAGCTTGGTATCGATGGGCGGCAGACTGGCCCAGATGGCCTTACAAGCATTGAATGGAAGAAGGCATTTGATCTCCCTAAATGCCCGTTTTAAATTCATACAATTTCATTACCTACACAAAACATATAGACCCCTTGAAAGCTGGCCTTGAGCTATACAGAGAAGCCATCCATTTGCGGCAGATGTGGTGCTCCGGAGGCTGACTTTTGCATATGCCATGGGTGTGCCCAGGGATGGAGGGCTTCTAGCGTGGGGTGGTAGCCTACCTGGATGGAATCATAGCCCTCAAAATTATTACCTTTGTGTGTAAAGGCCACTTTTGCAGAATTACCCTCACATTTTGCTAGGTTTAGTGCTAATTTACTGACTCTAAAAACTGAGGCACAGACGTCCAGCACCCATTGATTGTGCTCTGACTCAAAGTATATTGGCTAGTACCTGATTGGCATATTTAACTTAACTAGAAGAGCCATGTATTTGGTCCTCTGTGTATCCAGGGCCTGTAAATATAATGTCACTAATAAATTGCAGCACTCATTACACCATCACGAAGGTGGCAAGTGAAAACGTGACTCTGGGCCTGCCAGTGCAGCCTAGCTGTGCAGTTTACGACCTGGCGTGGCATTACCCTTACTTTTTAAGCCTGGTAAGTCACCCCTAAGGTGGGTCCTATGTACCAACACCGCAGCGTACACAGTACTTAAAAAAGGCAGGAGTATTTAATTTTTACAAGTTGTGGCAGTGAAAAATCTCCAAAGTCTTTTTTCACTACAACAAGGCTGGTTCCCCCATAGAAAGCACTGGGTTATATTCTAACAACTTATCCATTATAACTTTGGACAGGAGATGAGGGACAGAGCATTGAAACTTTTCAGACACTCACACCCAGATCTGGGACTCAGGATGAGGGTTTGAAAAGATTCAGCATCCATTGATCATCTTATTGTGTTTGCTATGTTCACCCTAAGTTAGCAGGGTATGCCCAGAGACGAGTCTCTTGCTCACTTTGTTACTGGTTTCAAGCTAGCCTGGCTGATGAGGGTTGAAACCCCGAAACTGGTCCCAGGATGCATTTTATAAATAGAAAAGGTCTGAAAACAATGCTTTCTACAGGCATTATTTTGTATTTATTGCTTTTCATAAATACTGAACCTGGGGTCTTGTGCGTTGAAGTAATTGCTGTCGACAGTGTACCAGAGATTGCCCGCATTAAAGCAATTGCTGTAGACTTATTACCCCCATCATCTCATATAAAGACATACATTCTTATTTCCAACACCACTGAGTGCAGGTGAAAGTCCATTCCATAGATGACCGTTCCCTTACTTTTCGTAGTCATCTTGAGTTGCTTTTGCTGACTTGCACTACAGACTGCTGGTTGTATAGTGAATGTCACCATGTAAAACGACAGACCCTGCAGCCCTTCAAAGAGTGAACATGAGAATGGTGAAGTCCCAACAAACCAAGAACTGTATCATGAATGAGGTGTCCTCTAAAATGTGTCCTTGTGCAGCCTTAGTTTCCCCCACCCTCCCTTGACAGCTTTACCGGAGATGTATAAATGAGGCGATGTGCCTTAAAATGGGTTCTTGTGAATCCTTAGTTTCCCCCACCCTCCCCAGACAGCTTTACCTACGGTGCATGAATGAGGCGGTGTCCTCTAAAATGTGTCCTTGTGCAGCCTTACTTTCCCCCACCCTCCCCGGACAGCTTTACCTACGGTGCATGAATGAGGCGGTGTCCTCTAAAATGTGTCCTTGTGCAGCCTTAGTTTCCCCCACCCTCCCTGGACAGCTTTACCTGAGATGTATAAATGAGGCGATGTGCCTTAAAATGGGTTCTTGTGAATCCTTAGTTTCCCCCACCCTCCCCAGACAGCTTTACCTACGGTGCATGAATGAGGCGGTGTCCTCTAAAATGTGTCCTTGTGCAGCCTTACTTTCCCCCACCCTCCCCGGACAGCTTTACCTGCGGTGCATGAATGAGGTTCATCTCCAGCAGGCGCGTCTGCAGGTGCCCCTCAGCGGGGCGGTTATTCTTCAAAGCGTCCAAAAGGAAGGAGGTGCACTGCTGGATGAGGCTGTTTTCCATGAACACATCCACGATCTGCAACAGAAGAACAAGACAAAGTCAGCAATCCTGATGCATCTGTTCTTTAGTCACCACTGACGGATAGTGAACTTCAGCCTAGTCCGGCAGGATTCGCGAACAGAGACTCAGTGTAAAGTATGTACTGAATGTACAACATGGAATAGGTGGCCCACAGATGTTTTTGCTATTTGATCGCGTGGTAAGAAACCTCATTTAATCTAAAAACATTCTCTTCCACATTGTAATTGAGATGTTTCTTGATACTATGCCATTCTCCTGTGAAAAGAAGTTTTAGCTAAAATCCCTGGGGATGGTCTCTGGACATTAGTAACACTTCCACAACAGAACTGTGAACTAGTTCCCGAGAGAAGCCCTGGCAACTCTCGCCCTCACCATTAGCTGCCATTCTCTTCTCATAAGGTTCAGCCTTATGACTGCTTAAGCAATATCCAACTTGAGGATTGCAATCTCTACTGCCACCCAAGTGATTTACGTTTCATAGTCCTGGGCACCGTATAACATGGACTGGCCCGATATAAATTTGGGTTAAAAATTTCATCATGATTGTGCAACAGACTAAGGTGCAACAGAATGCCACAAGCACAGGAGTCCATTATGATGCACCCAAGCATTTGGTGAGGCTCGCCTTCTCCATCTCGGACAAGCATTGTGTTGGGGACGCCACTACTGACACGAATGCATAGAGGAGGTTTTGTGGCACCTGTGACAAATGTTTAAATAAAAGAAACAAAAATAACTTGGTGCCAATGCACCGGTCGCAATCTCATGATGACAGGGCCACCACTCACCTGCATGATATTCAACATTATTTCTGACATTCTGGCATTCAAACATACCTGATTAATGTTGGCCAATGGTTCCTCATCCTGCACCAGCATCTGGGAGAACTGCAGCCCCTGCTCGGGGCTAACACGCATCACACTCCGAAGAAGGAAAATCCAATCTGGGGTGTAGGCAACCTAGAGCAGCAAATACAAGAGTAGTGGCAAAGCTCTTTTAGAGAATGTACTCATCCAGACAGACAAGTCTCACTTCTATACCACCTCCTCTCTTCCAGAACATCCCAACAGCCCTCTTTCCTCTAAATATTTGTATGACATCTTTCTGCCGCAACCTTACCACCGAGTCAAACATAACAGCCTATAGATATCTTTCACACTTAGGAGGAAGATTGTTTCCATCAGGAACCCAGACTTTTAAGCTGCAACAGTTTAACTCCAGCATGATAAATACAAACGTTTTGCAAAAAGAATTGGATGATTAGTCAAATATGTGGACTCTAAGTGCATGCTCAGCAAGTGAAATTTCTTTAAAGAAAGGCAGAGAGATTACAGAGAAACACATTGACTTGTCTCTAATATGATCCGTTTTATTACCAGAAATCACCTACTGGCAATAAATGAAAACACTGAAGTCAGAGTGTGGTTTCACTTACATTGTCAAATCTGATACCCACCTTTTTGGCATAAAGCACAATCTTTTGAAACTGGCCGGTTTCCGCAAAGCACTGGATGACTTTGTTTGGCACATTGGCACGAAGGTACACACTCAGGGCCAGAGTGGGGTCCACGGCCTTCACCAGGTCTCCGAGCTCTTCTGAGCACTCCAGCTAGGGGGAGAAATGAGTTAGAATGGGCCTGACCAAGATACAAACCTATGCTTGGATGTTTTGTGCTTCTGAAATGCTTGTGAACAAGCGCTCCTATTAAACTAAGACCGTGTACACTCAGACATTTGTCATACACAAAAGCAATCTACCAGGACGCATTTCAGAAAATAAGACACCATCTCAAGAACTAACTGCACAATTTGTACTGTGTACAAGATTAAGTATCATTCCAAAGCAAAGGGGACCCACTTATTTCTAGTCGTTCCATGCCATCGTGCAATGCACACATCCTTTTACCATAGGTGACTATTCCAATTCATCTGGCAGAATTCCTATCCTTTGCTCAAATTATTGTTCTAAACAGAAAGTGCCCTGCTATTGCACTGGCTTAATTCCAGGCTTCTTTAAAGAGGCATCTGCCAGCTTGCTATAAGAAAGGTTTAAATCAAGTGTTTGAAGTTTGAAATGTCTTTACAAGCAGCTGGGTTCTCATTCAGGAAGGTCTGCCCGGCGATCACAAATGAATGAACTGATTGGGTCTCAATTACCCTACAGATGTGACTCACAAACATACATGCACATTTTAGAGGCCTAAAGGTCTCATGGTGTATATAAAAACGCATAACTGAGGGGTGGGAGGGATCCTTGGCAGAGGGTGTGATCATACACCAGCAGGTGAAGGCCTAATATTTATACGCCGTCTCGTGGTTCTTATGGGATATCGAGTTAAGCAGAAAACAAGCGGTAACGGACAGGTGATCCTATTTCAGATTCCACACCCAAAAAAAAAACGTTTGCTTAAAATAAACAGACCTTCTCAAATGAGAGGGTGTTCTGTAATATTTTTACCAATACAGAAGGTCCCTCGACTGACAAAAATTGCGGTACCAGTTTGTTAGCCAATTCAAAATGTGCTACAGTAGTCATCTTACTTCTTGGAGAATACGATTTACTTTCTCAAAACATGTCTGAGATTATTTCCACAGATATAACATTTGCTTGAAGAGTGCCGGCAGTACTGTTTATGGGACACTGCAGCATTCAGCAGGCAGACACAATCAAGCTTTCACACTGAAAAACAAAGAACTCTTCATGCGTCTACGTAGAATAAATCCAAGAACCACACTCCAACTTGCACTACTGAGAGCTTCATAAATCTAAGAGGACCTTAAGAGGCGGCAGCTTTCTTCAGCACACCCCAGATGCCCCATACCTTGTCTTCCTTCAGCCACTTCTCCAAAAGCTGCTTGCGTCCCTGCTGCAGAACCGGCCGGCAGAGCTCCAGGGACTCAAACTTGTTCAGCTGTCCTTGGTCCAGAAGGATCCCAAAGTACTGCAGGAGGGGAGAGGCCTGGCCAGGCTGGGCTGGAACTGTCTGGAACTTCCTGATGGTGTCTGCTGTGCGAAGGATTCCCTGAGAGGAGGAAGAGCAGAGGATTGCTTAACATCACCTGGGTTCCCTGAAGAAAAGTCAGGATCCCCAGAGTGTCCCTCATTGGAGACATCCAACCCTGTTCCATTAGGTTCACAATATCTCCTACATCCAAAGGCAGCATCGGAGCTGCACACTGATGAGAATGGTGTATGCCAATGAGGCAAGAAGCATACTGTCAATCACCAGACAGCCCAGGGACACTGGAGAAGCAGAATCAATGTCCGGCATGAGCTGGATTCTGCTTATGGACCTACTCACAAACGATTGGGGATGTGGGAACTGTTTTAATTGTTGTATGTTTTGCGACAAAATCCAATAAAATCTGTTCAAAAAAAAAAATGAGCTGGATTCTGCTGTAAGAGGTGCTCTATCTTCTCCTTTCAGCCTATTTACATGTGCCTGAAGGAGCTTCCTTTCAGCTGATAAGGAGCTAAGCAGGCTATGGAGTTTGATAACCCACTACTGGCCCAGTGAGTAGTCCTAGAAACCTGTACAAACCAGGCTTTTCCAGCCATTGCTCTTGAGCTACTGGTAGCTCTCCAGCTACCTGGAGGTCGCTCCCCTGTGAGCAGCCCAGCCTGCTTTTACTTAGTTTAAGTATTATAGTTCTACCAAAATGAAAAAACGTGCAAGTGAGACAAAAATACATCTGTTTTCATAGCTCACAAACTTTTTTTGGGGGAAAAAATCTCTGGATTTATAAAAATATAATTAAAACTGAAATTTCATTGACAAATCACGTGGCACCGGGAAGGCTTATTCCTAACTATCTTGGAGCCAGGTGCATTGCAGTTCTGGCCGTTTTGTATTATCCACAAACCTTTTTTATTCTTCATAACTGCTGTCAACCATGCCTTATGAACAGAGTTGATTACTGCTGCCAATCTTGCATTCCGTGGCCTCTGAGCTAAACCCACATCCGGACCCCTACAGCTACCGTCAACCCACCGGACGCCAGCGAGCCAAAACCCCTGAGCTGCATCCTACTCACTAATGCTCCCTACACAGGCACGCAGTAGAAATCTTGGACCTCCTCAACATCCTCTCACCAGACGTCACCTTCATCAAAGAGAGCTGGACCAAAGCCAGCTCTGCACCAGACATTGCAATCACCATCCCAGACGGGGACAAGTTCCAGAGGAAAGACCGCCCCACCCACCCTGGAGGTGGACTCGCCATTGTACACAAAAACTCCCTCCGACTCACAACCGCCAGCTCGAACAAACCCTCGCCCCCATGGAACACCTGCACTTCCAGATCAACCCCAGAAGGACTCTGCGCGAAACCCTCACCTACAGACCTCCAGGACCACGCGCCCCATCCACCATCACCGACCTCATCGCGCTCCACACTCTACGCAATGCTTGGAGACCTACATTTTCACCTCGACAACCTCAGCGACCCAATCTCCGCCACCCTCCTGGACAACCTCGCCAACATCGGACTGAAGCAGCTCGTCACCTGCCCCACCCACAAGGCAGGACACACACACGACCCCATCTTTGCAGGAAGAAACATTTTTTCAGCCACACCACACAACCCCACTGGACGGACCACCACTGCATCCACTTCTTCATGAAACCCACCGCACACAAGCCCATACCACACCTCCCGCGCAGAAATTGGAGTAAAATCGCCGAAGAGCACCTCACCTCCGCCCACAGCAGCACTCCTCCAACCACCACGACCAACGCGAACTGTTCAGCCAACGAACTCCGCAGGTGGATCACCGACTACGCTAACATGCTTGCCCCCCTCCAGAACCCCGACAAACAACATACCACGAAAGTCCCCTGGTTCACAACGGACCTCAGTGAATCCAAGCGCACGTGTGGACGACTCGAGAAAGCATGGAGGAACAGCAAAACCTTGGAAGCACGGACTGCTGTGAGAAGCCCAGCCTGCTTTTAATTAATTTAAGTATTATAGTTCTACCAAAATAAAAAAAACGTGCAAGTGAGACAAAAATGTATCTGTTTTCATAGCTCACAAACTGATTTTGGGGGAAAAATCTCTGGATTTATAAAAATATATTTAAAACTGACATTTCAGTGACAAATCACGTGGCAACGGGAAGACTTATTCCTAACTATCTTGGAGCCAGGTGCATTGCATTTCTGGCCATTTTGTATTATCCACAAACCTTTTTTATTCTTCGTAACTGCTGGCAACCATGCCTTATGAACAGAGTTGATTACTGCTGCCAATCTTGCATTCCGTGGTCACTAAGCTAATCTTTTCTAAACCCACATCCGGACCCCTACAGCTACCGTCAACCCACCGGACACCGGCAAGCCAAAACCCCTGAGCTGCATCCTACTCAACTAATGCTCCCTACACAGGCAAGCAGTAGAAATCTGGGACCTCCTCAACACCCTCTCGCCAGACGTCCCCTTCATCACAGAGACCTGGAGCAAAGCCAGCTCTGCACCAGACATTGCAACCACCATCCCAGACGGGGACAAGATCCAGAGGAAAGACGGCCCCACCCACACTGGAGGTGGACATTGCCATTGTACACAAAAACTCCCTCCGACTCACAACCGCCAGCCCGAACAAACCCTCGCCCCCATGGAACACCTGCACTTCCAGATCAACCCCAGAAGGACTCTGCGCGGAACCCTCACCTACAGACCTCCAGGACCACACGCCCCTTTCACCATCACCGACCTCATCGCGCTCCACACTCTACGCAATGCTTGGAGACCTACATTTTCACCTCGACAACCTCAAAGACCCAATCTCCGCCACCCTCCTGGACAACCTCGCCAACATCGGACTGAAGCAGCTCGTCACCTGCCCCACCCACAAGGCACGACACACACACGACCCCATCTTTGCAGGAAGAAACATTTTTTCAGCCACACCACACAACCCCACTGGACGGACCACCACTGCATCCACTTCTTCATGAAACCCACCTCACACAAGCCCACACCACACCTCCCGCGCAGAAATTGGAGTAAAATCGCTAAAGAGCACCTCACCTCCGCCCACAGCAGCACTCCTCCACCCACCACGACCAACGCGAACTGTTCAGCCAACAAACTCCGCAGGTGGATCACCGACTACGCTAACATGCTTGCCCCCCTCCAGAACCCCGACAAACAACATACCACGAAAGTCCCCTGGTTCACAACGGACCTCAGTGAATCCAAGCGCACGTGCGGACGACTCGAGAAAGCATGGAGGAACAGCAAAACCTTGGAAGCACGCACTGCCTACAAGACCGCCACGACAGAACACCACCAACTCATCAGATCCACAAAGAGGAACGTCATCCAGGACAGAATCCTCTCCAACTCCCACAACTCTAAGAAACTCTTTAGCTTCATACAGGAACCCCCCCCAGCGAAACCTCTGATGGCCCTGCCTTCCAAGACCTCTGCAACAAACGTGTCTCCTTCTTCAATCACAAGATCAGGACTCTCTAAGACAACTTTGACGAACAGAACCAAGGCAGCGACAACACCAGCTACCAACACCACCACCCAGCCGACCATCACCACCTGGACCCCTGTCACCACAGAAGACACCACATTGACCATGAGGAGCATACACTCAGGGGCTCCCACCGACCCCTGCCTGTTGCACATCTTCCACAGATCCGCCTCCGCCATAGCTCCTAAATTATGGCCTACAATCAATTGCACGCTTGAAACCGGCACATTTCCTAATGACTGGAAATGCGCAGAAGTCAAACCCTCCTCAAGAAGCCCTCCAAAGACCTGAACCTCAAAAACTAGACCCATCTCTCTCCTCTCCTTCGCCGTTAAAGTCGCTGAGAAGATAATCAACAACCAGCTCACGAACTTCATAGAATCCAATGCGATCCTCGACATTTCTCAATCCGGATTCCGCAGCAACCACAGTACCGAGACAGCCCTCCTAGCCGCCACGGACGACATCCGCACTCTCCTCGACCAAGGCCACACAGCAGCCCTCATTCTACTAGACCTCTCAGCAGCCTTCGATACAGTCTCCCACTGCACTCTAGCCCCCAGACTCCACGAGGCTGGCATACAAGGAACCTCCCTAGACTGGATGCGCTCATTCCTCGCCGGATGAACTCAAAGAATGAAACTACCGCCCTTCCTCTCCAAACCCACAGAGATCAGATGCGGAGAACCCCAAGGATCCTCACTCAGCCCCACGCGCTCTTGAACATCTACACGGCCCCTCTCGCAACCATCGTCAGAAAACACAGACTCCGCATAGTATCCTACGCCGACGACACCCAGCTCATCCCTCCCTCACCAAGGGCACCCGGCATCACCAGACACAGTTTCCAGGAATAAAGGATGTTGCATCCTGGCGGAACAGCAGCTGCCTGAAGCTCAACTCTGAGAAAACGGAAGTCTTCGTCCTCGGATCCACCCCCCCTTCTCCTTGGTACGACACCTGGTGGTGCCCCGCCATCAGCAACCCTCTCACACCCAGATCACGCCCGAAACCTCAGCATCATACTCGACTCCTCCCTCACCATGAACCGACAGATCAACGCAATATCTTCAACATCCTTTGCATACTCCACAAGACCTTCAAATGGATCACCCCTGACTCCAGAAAGACCGTCACCCACGCACTCATAACCAGAAGACTGGACTTACGGAACAACAAATCTATGCTGCACATCTCCAGACAATCCAGAACGCTGCAGCCAGCCTCGTCCTCAGCATCTCACGACAAGACCACATCACCCAGCACCTACGAGACGTCCACTGGCTCCCTGACAAAACAAGCATTGGAAATGCAATAGGTCTCGCAGCATTAGAGTTAGTGCTTTTAGAATTGTTTATGGGTTTTTTTGTAAATCTTTAGCATTTTTGTTTCCTGTAGCCAATGCTAAAGAATTAAAAAAAAAAAGCCATAAACATTTCTAAAAGCTCTAACTCAAATGCTCCGAGACCTATTGCACTGTGTGAGGGTGAGGGGTTGAGGGTGAGTGAGGGTGGGTGAGGGTGGGTGAGGGTGGGTGAGGGTGAGTGAGGGTGAGTGAGAGTGAGGGTGAGTGAGGGTGAGTGAGGGTGAGGGTGAGTGAGGGTGAGAGTGGGTGAGGGTGAGAGTGGGTGAGGGTGAGAGTGGGTGAGGGTGAGAGTGGGTGAGGGTGAGAGTGGGTGAGGGTGGGTGAGGGTGAGTGAGGGTGAGTGAGGGTGAGTGAGGGTGAGTGAGGGTGAGTGAGGGTGAGTGAGGGTGAGTGAGGGTGAGTGAGGGTGAGTGAGGGTGAGTGAGGGTTCAAATCGGTATTTGGGGGGTAGCATGGGCTGCCACGGTATACAAAAAGAGAATGATAGTAGGAGACTCGTAAGTCTCCTACTATCATTCTCTTTTTGTATACCGTGGCAGCCCATATCCTGCACTGGGAGCTGCTGGCTTCCCGGTGCTTCTCTCGTTCCCTCCCTGACATGGTAGCTGGGGCAATAATCCCGTAAGCTCCCAAAGCGTCAGTGATAGAGTGTCTGATTTGGGACTAAGAGCAGTGTTTAATTTATTTTAAAAACAAAGGCATATACGCGCACAGACAATTATATCAAATCGGTGCAACAATGGTGCCAAAGTAGGAGATTGCGAGGGCGTTAAAGTTTGTGGTCATGAAGAGAGCACTTCCTCCTCCCCACGGGGTCTGTAGAAAAGAGCAGAGGAGGGAGAGAGGCTTGAATGGAGCGAGGGGAACCTGCATAGATAATGAGGCCCATTCACAAAAAATGCACGGAGAGGGGGAGGGGAGATGCTCGCAGCCTCTGCTGAGAAGGAGCTGAGTGCAATTAGCTGCATCCATCACAGAGAAGAGGAGGGGGCTAGCTGCTGGCTTCCCGGTGCTTCTCTCGTTCCCTCCCTGACATGGTAGCTGGGGCAATAATCCCGTAAGATCCCAAAGCGTCAGTGATAGAGTGTCTGATTTGGGACTAAGAGCAGTGTTTAATTTATTTTAAAAACAAAGGCATATACGCGCACAGACAATTATATAAAATCGGTGCACCAATGGTGCCAAAGTAGGAGATTGCGAGGGCGTTAAAGTTTGTGGTCATGAAGAGAGCACTTCCTCCTCCCCACGGGGTCTGTAGAAAAGAGCAGAGGAGGGAGAGAGGCTTGAATGGAGCGAGGGGAACCTGCATAGATAATGAGGCCCATTCACAAACCAGGTCTTCAATATTCCTTTACAACAATATTTAAATGCCATGATCAACATGACTGCGGACGAATCGTTTTAAAAAAAATATTATCAAGGCGCCGTGTTTAATAGACACTGGCTTTCCGTAATTTGAAGCACTGTTAGCCATGGCCACTGGGTGTCGCATGTCCTGCAATGATAGAGAAATGCATGAAAGTGACAGCAACTCACCTATGATGATCCACGCTACAAGACCCGCTGAGAAAATTTCTACAAAAACGTTTTGTCCAATAGGCCTTTATTTATGAGTTGCTTTTATGGTGAGCTATGTTTATTTTGAGTTGGAATGACGCTATTCTAAAGTTATTTCCGCGAAAAAATCAAGCGGGGAAAAAAATAAAAGACGACACTTGCAGCCAAACTCACTGATGCCTATGCCTATCAGGTGAGAGGCTGTTGCATAACCTCCAGAGCTGCTGACTATGGGACTGGGGAACCGGACTCAAGTCTCCGTCTCGGTAAAAATGTGCCTTAAAAAAAATGAAACGGGGACGTGGAGGGGCCATAAAAGAAGGAGGAGAGGATGGAGCATTGGTTGAATGTGGTTAAGGGCCATTGAGGCTGACCTTGACGCTGGGCAACCAGGTTTCAGTCTCCACCGCCTGAAAATTGAATGTGTCCATCTGTAATGCAACTGGTGTTAATGTAAAGCGCCCTGATACCTTCAGGGTTGAGTTCACGCTATATAATACTGCCCAAAAATTAAAAAAACTGTTGTGAGGTGGGAGTGGCTGGGGGATTAAGTAGCAGCAAACCTGAAGCACACAGCATGGCACTGAAGGGCAAACCCCCTTGCAGGAAGTAAACAGAACACTTAAAAGCAGAGGCAGGCCAACAAAACTAGCGCAAAATGTAAATAACACTGTAATTTACATTTTAGATATTTTAATCAGTTCACTTGTCGACATATTTTGCTTTGCCAATTATTAATTCGAGACCCATTGCATTGTACAATACTTTTTTTTTGTTGCAGTGGTGTGATAACATGAGACAATCGGAAGAGCATATATGGGTGACTTACCTGAATATTGTATGCATGTGGAAATTGAGAGCAATATGTGTATAAATAAAAAAAGGAGTAGTACTCACCCCCGGAGTATGGACCCATGCTCGGGACACACAATTACACGTTATGTAGGGAACGCGTGTAAACCACTCAGGATCGGGTGAACAAACGTGGAGCATTAAAAATACAAATGCATCTTAAATCCGAAGCGGGAGAGGGAAGTGCACTGAACAGATGCCCTTGTACCGCTTTGATGAAAGTAAACAAACAAATGCTGGTGGAAAGCCGTAGCGGAAGGGGGAATTGCACGGGAGACGCAAGGCTAATAAAAATTATGCAATGGAGGGTGAGGCGCGTATTTTGTAAATAAAGGCAAGCGTTATTCACAGAGCTTATAAATGCATAGTGTGAAAAAAAAGGAATATTAATCATCCCCGGAGTACGGATCTATTATCGTGATGCACAATTACACACGATGTAGGGAATGCCTTTAAACCATCCAGGATCGGGTGATCACGTTGTGGAGCATTTAAAACAAAGGAGTGCAAATGTTGCTCAAATGGGAGGGGAAAGAGCAGGGAACAGGCACCCGTATACCGCTCTGATGAAAGTAAGCAAAGACATGCAAATGCTGGTGGAAAGCCAAAGCGGGAGGGAGAAGTTCACTGAAGAGGAAAGCCGCCATCAAGCTCTCGGCATTGCGTGGCGGGAGGGGGCGGGGGGAACGTCGAGGGCAGGCAGGATGACGGTGATCACGTTGTGGAGCATTTAAAACAAAGGAGTGCAAATGTTGCTCAAATGGGAGGGGAAAGAGCAGGGAACAGGCACCCGTATACCGCTCTGATGAAAGTAAGCAAAGACATGCAAATGCTGGTGGAAAGCCAAAGCGGGAGGGAGAAGTTCACTGAAGAGCAAAGCCGCCATCAAGCTCTCGGCATTGCGTGGCGGGAGGGGGCGGGGGGAACGTCGAGGGCAGGCAGGATGACTCAGGGGAGGGGGCGGAGCGGGGCAGAGCGGCATGTAGGTGTGAAGAAGCCGGGCCTTTGAAGTGAAGCTAAGCTTCACTTCAAAGGTGTCGGAGGAATGCGGGCGGCTGTGCACGCGCTTTTAAGCTCAATGCACATGCGCATTGAGCTTAAAAGTCACGGGCACTGCAAGGAATCGCCACGATTCCTTGCAAGTTAGATAAAGAGTCGATGAGCCCCTATAGTCTCGCTTGCTCGATGCGCATGCGCATCGACAGGCGAGACCTAAAAATGAGTGACTTTCAAGCTGCCTACTCACACCTACAAATCCCTCCACAACATCGGACCCCAATACCTCAACGAAAGATTCTCATTCTACGCCCCCATGAGAAACCTTCGCTCCGCCGACCTTGCCCTGGCCAAAATTTCTTGCATTCGCAGAGCCAGAACGGGAGGAAGTGCCTTCTCTTACATTGCGGCCAAGACCTGGAACAAACTCTCTCTCTCAGCATCAGGCGAAAGCTCGCAGTGCAAGCACTCAAGAAGAGCCACAAGACCTGGCTCTTCGGCTGAATCGGGGCTGCCCGAACTCTCTCCCTCTCCTTAGCACCTCGAGCCCCTCACGGGTGAGTAGTGCGCTTTTCAAATCCCAGATTGAATGTGGCCACAATTACATTGCTAATAGTATTGGTAGTTCAGGATGAATTTCACTGAAAATCTGTAGATCTTATTACAGGAAAAGGCTGGAGACCCCTGGTACAAAATCATAATAAAGCAAAAATCCAAGTTATGCACTAAATTAAAGTACAAAGAACAAGCCGGCAGATATTTTAAGTTACTAATACATTTTCCACAGCTTGGAGTAGACATTTTGCCCAAATTCCATGGGCAATCTCAAATGAATTATTTTCCAGAATTCAAGAAGCACTCACAAATTTCCAGAAAACATGTTCAGAAAGTCCAATGTTTACAGAATTCAGCTTTCGGTACTGCATGCTTAGGCTGTGCAGATGAGAACAAACTGATGTTAGCAGATGGTGCTTGGTAGCAAACACTCACATTCCAGACGAACCCAGAACCCTCATGTATGTGTAGTAGTATTACTACACAATCCATGATTTGCTGCAGGAATATACATTCATCACCACGTGTTAAGTGAGTGCTAGGTACTAGGCGGAAATAAACCTCTGGTTTCACTAATGGTGATCTGCCTTCCACAGTTGGAAAGGGCACAGAAACCAATTGTCACCAGTCCTAGGCCTTGCAAAGCGAATGTCATGCGTTCACCCTAAAAACAGTACGTTTATTGTGTTCCAAAGTTCACCCTTAAGCACAGAAAATACCGCTCAGTCCCTCCAAATGATGGGTATGGCTCTGTTTCGAAGCAAACAAATGCCTGGAGCACGCTGTGCCATTTAAATCACTCTCACACAAAACAATTTGAGTGTCATTTGTTCCTGGCATAGGCCGGGGGGGGGGGGGGGTAGGGCTGCACAGTAAGTGCCTGTGAGGGCTCTTGAAGGCAGGGCAGGCAGCTCGAGGCTGCAAGAGGCAGAGGTTTGCTGGCAGCCGGGAGAGGGGCTGCAGCTCAGCCGTACATTTATTTTTGAGACAGAATAAATGTATTTTCCAGTCAGCATTTCTCCAAAGCGCGGCCACATTCCTGTGCAGCCAGACGCCCGCTGAGCGCTGCTGGTAATGAAACAGTTCAGAGTAAATACCGAGTTAAATCAAGCTGCTTACATTCATTTAGAGGCTGAGGTGCACCTCACTCTTGAAGAGAAAGAAAACTTATTACAAACGGTCCACTTTAATCGACAACGGGCTTGTTTTTACAATGGACTAACTGAATTAGATCACTTTCATCAGAAAAGCTGCGGTTGCCTAGATCAATGTGTTTTCTCCCTCAGCAGAGCACCCAGTGAGAACAGACCACACTATTGTTTACCTTGGAAAACATCTACACACACCTTATTGGTTACTTCACACAGACACTTGACAAACAATATGCAATACTAGAAATAGACATTTTTATTTACTGGGGCTCCTTTTGGAGATCTCAAAGGTTCCTCAAAGATTAAAGGTTTGCGCCCATCTATCATATGCAGCACCTGTAAATCACGGGTTGTGCAGTTTTTGCAACAGCGCTATTAGTCAGTGGAGCTCAGGACATCTCAGTTTTGAAAGTAAGAGGGCACTTCTGGCCTATGTTACACCATGAGGCGCTGCCATTAGCAGCCGGTTGTCTCGTACAACTGCTGATGTCTTCCAAATGGACGGTTGTATTCTTATGTTATGTTAAACCGTCTTATATAGCGCACAGCTGCCTCAGCAAAGAGGCGTACCGGCTCTTCGAGCAGGAGGAGCGGTGAAGCTAGAGCCTAAACCAGAGGGAAGAGATATGTTTAAATAGCCTTCCGGAGGCCAGATAGCTGTCCAGGACGCGGATCTGTAAAGGGAGGGAGTTCAAAAGTTTGGCCACTAGATTGCGGAAGGAGCGCCGCGTCGCACGCAACCTTTTCACCCAGGGGACAGTAACGAAGTGTTGCCCCATGGAGCGAAATTGGCGTGTAGGTACGTAGGGCACCAGCAGATTGGCCAAAATGGCCAGAGAGGAGAGTTTCAAAATTTTAAATGCCATGCAGAGGGTCTTGAATTTGCTCCGCTGAGCCATTGCAGCCAGTGTAGCCGGCGAATGGCACCAGCTGTTGGGCATCTTCTAGGGAGCCCAAGCAGGGTTCTGGCTGCCGGGTTTTGGATTCTCTGCAGATGCGTGACCGCTGCCTTGTTTGCTCCCAGGAGGTAGAGCGAGCTGGCGTACTCAAGCCTCGATAGAATTGAGAAAATGATTTGCGGGGTGGACGGATCAAAGAACTCCAGCAGAGGTTTCAGCCCCCGAAGTAGGCCGAAACAGGTTCCTGCCACTCTCTTTGTATGGTCCTGAAAACTAACGGGCGAGTCCATCCTCACCCAAAGATTTTTAACCACCGACTTGGGGGTGGGTGCACCCTAGAGGGTAGTAGGCCACCATCGCTCACTCCAGAACTCCGTGTCTCTCCCCACCAGCAACACCTCAGATTTATTAGCGTCTAGCTGGAGATAGTTGGCGGCCATCCACTCCACGAGCGCCGCCAGACTGCCCCTAAATTTAGGGGCATCCTGCGTAGAGTCGTCGGCGAGAGTCACCACCAACTGCGTATCGTCAGCATAAGAGACAATGGTGAGTATTCGATGCCTAGACACTGCTGCCAGTGGTTGCACGTAAAGATTGAATAGTACAGGAACCCGGGCAGAGCCCTGTGGCACACCCTGTCTGATAGACTGAACGTGGGAGAGAAGAGGAAGGGGTGTCACCTGGAACGTTCTCTCAGAGAGGAAAGATCTAAACCATTCTAGAGCCAAGTCAACGATACCGGCCTCCTCCAGACGATGTAATAAAATCTGGTGGGAGACCATATCGAATGCGGCACTTTGATCTAATAGTATTAGTGCTGCGGTGTGCCCAGCATCTAGAGCTGTCCGCAGGTGTTCAGTCACTGCAAGGAGGGCTGTCTCCGTGCTGTGACCCGGGCGGAAGCCATTCTGGGAGGGATCCAGGATACCATTGTCGTTCAGTAATTCCGTAAGGATAGTATTGATATGCGCCTCGGTAATCTTGGCTGTCCACAGTAAAAGCGATATAGGACTGAAGTTTTCGAGCTTGGCCGGGTCCAGTGTCGGTTTCTTAAGTAGGGGGACCACCATAGCCTGCTTCCATAGCCTAGGGACAACAGCAGTGGAGAGAGAGGTGTTGATCACCTGACAAGGGTGCTAGGAGCACTGGCAGGGCGTCTAAGAACTGGTCGGGCTTAAGAGGGTCTGCAGGAGAGCCAGATTTAACTTTGCTGCATAGCAGACAGAGCTCATCCTGAAAGATTGATGGAAAAGCCGCCAGGGTATGGGTAGGAGGGGGTCTAGGTGTGGCGCTAAGACAAGCAGGGACTGGAGAAAAGGACTTATAAATAGTTTCCACTTTCTTAAAGAAGGTGGTAAGATCCTCGCAGTGCTGAGCAGATGTAATCACCGGCGCAGTAGGAGTTCTCTTTGACTTAAGATCATTAAGTATAGTGAAGATACACTTAGCCAGGTTACTGCTAGACTTAATTTAATTTGCAAAGTAGGCCGCCCGTTCTAATTGGATGGCCCTATGATGACTCTAAATAGCGGCCTGGTAGCATCCCTTTGCCGCTGAATGATAATCCCTTCTCCAGCCCTGTTCCAATTTTTTTACAGGTTTTACGCATAATGGCCAGTTTATCATTGAACCAGGGGTTGGAGTTAGAGTTACGACACTTGGACCATTTAACCGGGATGAGGGAATCCAGAGACTGAAGAATCCAGTCACATAGTGTTTTATACACCACGTCTGGATCCCACGTCAGATTGGGGTCTTCATCAAAAGCAGTGCGTGAAATTGCTCAAGATTCAATTTGCGCCAAGGGCGCTTAAAGGAAGACTTCCGGTCTCTGAGCCTCTGCAGAGAAGAGATCAGAAGTGTCATGGAGATGAGAAAATGATCAGCCCAGCAAACCAGGGTAGTGATGCCGACAGTCAAGGAGGGAAGGTTGGAGAAGACTGGGTCTAGCAAATGGCCGGCAAAATGGGTGGAACCTGAAACTAACTGAATTAGTTGACAGGCCGCAAGATCTGAAAGGAACCTGCTCATTTCTGTGTCCATATGACAGTCAAAGTGCAGGTTCAAGTCTCCAACTATGCTAAAGTTGGAGGCTCCCATTGCCAGAACAATGGCAGCTTCAATAAGCGCGGTCTTAAACTCCTTGGCAGGACCAGAGGGAGGGTAGACCAACAGCCCTGACATAGTTTGATTGGCACTGAAAGAAATCCCAAAGCATGCGCATTCGCAGCCTGCCACGGGTTCTTTAACAAATTTACACATGTAACAGGATTTATAAATACCACGATACCGCCTCCTTTCGATTCCCTGTTAAGAGTCAGAATACAATAACCCTGAGGGAGCGCTAGGCCTGGTTCAGCAACCACGTCGTCGGAGAGACATGTTTCTGTTAGAAAAAGAACATCAGGGGATTCATCCTACACCAGATCAAACACATCCAAATAATGTTTAGCCAGGGAGTGGCAGTTGAGGCTCAAAATGTTAACAGGAGACCTCGAAGAGGGCAAAGGGAGTGGAAGAGGCAATTTAACCCATGAATCAAATCCACAACTAGTGCAACAAATGGCCCCTCCAGGGGACCAGGTAAGTCACATGGACGTACCAAATTGCTGACAGCTAGCAGCTCATCCTGGGAGTATGGCAACACATTTCGTCTGCTGCCAGCAGCATTTCTGGCGTCTAGCAATGTCCAGGAGCGGACGGGCACAGACGGGCTTGCCTTTGGCATACCTTCGGCGCGACCACGCCATGTCCTGCTTTCAAGTGGGGCGTCCGGACAAATGCGAATAGACTAGACTGCCTCACCCTAAAAATGGCGACGGAGACACAGCCTCCCAGAAGTGAGTCACTCCGGAGGCGGCTGCCAGGCTCTCCCTCTACACAAACAGCCTGCTAATGACGGCAGTAGACCGGGGAGAACACCAACAAAGACCGCTCCGTTTCCAAGGCACTCGCAAAGGGGGGTATCAGGTCAGTGTAACCAGCAATATAAATTAAAAGCATGCGGCGCAAAGCAGCAAGTTAAACAGAAAGCAATGTAAAAAATACTCAGTTAAAAAGTGAGGTGCGATTAAAACAAAGCAGCCACTCAGTGTCAACACCTTGTGTTACAATACCATACAAACTGCTAAAAATCATCTAATGCGCTCCCGAGCCATGTCCTGCTTTTAAGTGGGGTGTCCGGACGAATTCACACAATGTCCAGGCTACCAGTCGTTTCAGGGCATGGCTCCATAAGGGAACAGCAAGCATTGCTTTTTACAACAGCCGCTACATAAAAATATTATTGACAAGGTTTAATTTGTTTCATCGTGAGGGGGTGATCTAACCAATCCAGTTCTAGTCACCTCCACGGCCACCGTGTATTTCATCTGCATGCCGTACACCTACCCAACGTAATCTAGTTCTGTAGTGTCCACAGTACAAGGACACAACACATACATGACAAGACGCACAAGAGGCCCTGAGGACTGCAGTGACCAGCAATAGTCCTAGGAGATCACTGCGGGCCACAAGGTCAGTAGAGGGTCACTGTGACCTCCAGAGATACTACAGCGCCTGTGACCTGGAACACAGACCTGGGCACACAGTATCCGTCCCAAGGTGTTACTGACAGTCCAGCCGGTCCCACACCATCCAGTAAAACAGGGGACTCCACGTTTAACGTTAGTCTGCTGCCACAGGGTGCCAATCCCGGATTTGGTGAGCGCGGAGGAATTACTGAAACCCTACAGCTTCACGAGCATGACACTGATGAATGTGCCATGAATAGCCATCTATCAGAACACTTGCCATAAGTGAAAAGTAAAAAAATTTAATTTGCATTGACATCCTTTTCTGCCACGTTTATGTTTTACGCTCTTCCCTCTACTCTAGCCCCTCCCCGCCCCTGCATAGTGTATACAGCAAACCTCAGCGCATGTGCCAACTTATAGGCCTGACTTTAGCAGTGTCTTAGGAGCAACAAGTAAACAGGTTAAACAAGCATTTGCAATGCAATAGGTCTCGCATTAGGAAAGTTTGAGCTATTGGTATTGTAAATGACAAATATTTTATTTATGTGTTTGTTTTGAAAATTGCGAAATTAATAGCTTTGTCATTTACAATGCCAATAGTTTTAACTTTCGCAAATGTGACACCGATAGCATTTGTAATTTAATATGTGTTGAACTGACACTAGGCAGCGGCCATGGCGTAGATTGACTGATAATAATACCACAGCTGGAAACTGACACCCAGGCACGAGGCAGAGGCCACGGCACGGATTATTGACTGGTAATATTAACATAGGAGTCACCAGGCCTATGCCATGAGGGCGGTTCGCTGGCAAGATGAGAGACCACTGCATTTGATAACTAACTGCTGATAACATGGACTCTTGTTTTAATGGTGGCCTCGTGTCAAAAGCAGCGGCCACCACGTGGACAATTGTCTGTTATCAAAGCTGTCAACTGGCTCCGTATCACGAGACTGGTTTCAGCCCGTTGTGGATTATCATCCAATAGCAAAGGGCATGCTGGGACTTGTAGGTCCAAATTTACAACGGACAATGTAAATGACTAGTCTAATCAACATGCACAGCGCTCTTCTGGGAAAAAAAAAACACAACCATGGAGGCAGACAGAAAGACACCTAAAAAGTGGTATGCTGCGTGAAACACGTAAAAGCTGCACTGCCATTTAGTGTTATCTTTACTTAAGCCATTTGGGGGAATTTAACAACGTTTAAAGTGTAAGGAGTTGACTAGACCGGCAGTGATCAGACCCTTCGACCTTGCGGTGAGAGTGTGGGGGTGTGGGTGTGTGTGTGTATGTGTGCGTGTGCGGGGGGGGGGTATATATATGTGTGTGTGTGTGTGTGTGTGTGTGTGTGAGGTGCAGCCTCGCCGCCTGCTGCCGGGCGGTGGTGGAGCCGTCTGAATTCACGCTCATCCCTCGCTGCCCCCATTGTGCGGCCCCCGCCGCGGGATCCCTTGCTTTGTGTGCCCGCCCACCCTTGCGGAGCACCTTGTCGGCCTTCCCCGAGGGGCGGGATGTGCTGACTCACGGTGCCGCCCCCTTCCCCCCCCCCTCCCAACGTGCCTCGGTCATGAGTCTCTGCTGCATGGCGGAAACTGCTTTCTTCTGAACTTTGCCTCGTGCTCAGCCCTCGCTCAAAGCTCTATTTTTAGCCCCTTCTCCGTGCCCTGACGCGGGCGTCCGTGCCAGTCTGGGACGGCGGGCCCCCTGGAGGCCGTCGGAGCCTGCCGCAGGCTGGGAGCCTCCTGATCGGCGCCCCCGGGCGCTCCGCGGACCCAGCAATGTCTTGGCACAGGTTGGATGCTTCGCCTCGGTGCTGCTGCTGCTGCGGCCGGAACCCTCCGACGGCCCCTGCGCGCCCTCCCGCTCCCTCCACTGCCAGCAGCCCGGCCTTCACATGGAAGAAAGGGGCCGGCTGCGGCGGGGGGAGTGGTTTGAGCTCGCTCGCCCAGATTCAGCGAGAAAGGCTTGCGAGGGAGATACTGACTTGGTGTGGCCTTAGGAAACGATAGTGTAGAGTAAGTGCAGCTCTGGTGTACTCTCGGTTGACCAGCCTCCCTGTGTCCCCTCCACCACGCTTGTAACTATCCACAGCAGGGTGGGTTTGATGCCGCCTGCCCAGAGTGTCGTGCTCAGAGCGGATCTCTCGGTGCATGGGGCGGGGGGGTGTGTCTGTGTGTGCAGGGGGGTAGGGGGCGGCGGCGTGTGTATGCGTGCGTGTCTGTGTGTGTGCAGGGGGGTGGGGGCTGGCTGTGTTTCGCATTGCTTGCACGTCTAGGCTCGAGCTAACGAAACTGATGAAAGAGAAACTGACACCGCACACACGGCAAGCAGCCAGCAGCGCGCTCCCGCGGTCAAAACTGACTATGAAAAAGCGCGCGTCTGACTCGTGTCTTCATTCACAGATACGGGCAGCAATAGGTCTCAAGCAGACTACTCTGCTCGACCTAAAAACAGATTGTGCCGCTCAACGAGTTCCCTCTGCTGGGATCACACTGCCTGGAGAAGAGATGGTCATCAGTCCATGGAGAAGAGATGGTCATCAGTCCATGGAGAAGGGATGGTTTGGGGAAGGGATGGTCATTAGCCCTCGGGGAAGGGATGGTCATCAGCCCACGGGGAAGGGATGGTCATCAGCCCACGGGGAAGGAATGGTCATCAGCCCGAAGGGATGGTCATCAGCCCACGGGGAAGGGATGGTCATCAGCCCACGGGGGAGGGATGATCATCAGCCCACGGGGAAGGGATGGTCATCAGTCCACGGGGAAGGGATGGTCATCAGTCCACGGGGAAGGGATGGTCATGAGTCCACGGAGAAGCTATGGTCATGAGTCCACGGAGAAGGGATAGTCATCAGTCCACGGAGAAGGGATAGTCATCAGTCCACAACGTTGATAAGTTTCCCAATACCTTATGAGTGCTCCTTACCTTAGGTGCAGATGCTGCGATCTTTGCCGCCTCAGAATAATTCCCCTGTGCGAAGAGGGTGTTAAACTTCCTTGCGAAAAGCTCCTCGGCGCCAGCCAGGTTGGAGCGCACTGCCATGCGCAGGGCGAGGTCTGGGTTCTGGAGCACGCTGGTGGCATAGTTGACAATGTTCTCTTCCTCCACACAGACAGACAGCACCTAAGGGGGAGAGAATGAGGGACATGAGAATATTAGCAGACCAGGGTGATCTTTAACTGAGCATGCGTGCAGAGACCTTTGGGCCAGGCATTGTGACATATGGCAGGTGATGGAGAACATGCTGGGCTTTGCTGAGAAGACCATACTTAAAATAGTGGTTTGTGGCCAGAAGCAGGAGTGGATAAAGACTAACTGGGCAGTGGAGGGAACCACAAAAGTTCAATCTCAATAAATAGGGAGTCTCACATGAAAGCCAACAGGCGTGAGCTGGGTATGCAAAATATCAGATACACAGGCTCTCCTTTGCCCTAAAGAAGCTTGGGATGTCTAACTTCTAGCCGGACAGCTATAAACTGATGGACGGTCAGACCCCTCTCAACATGCAAACCTTGGCCGTCCAAGCTATGCGTGTTCTGCAGGGGAGAGACCAGGGTCGACCCTGATCATCTGGCATGGTCAAACGTGTGTGCGGATGGCAGGGATGGAAGAGTTTCTAATCTCATTTGGGAGCAGCTGAATACACAAAACATTTAGTCTGATGGGGCTGTTCATTAAGAAAACTAGGAGGACCCAAAATGATAATTACCCTACCCAAGAGGGCGCAAAAGTGATCCATAACGGATTACACTGAAGCACAATTTTAAACTGCTCAACTAGAGGATAAACTAGAAATGAGAAGATCATAGTGTAGTCTGCTCTGTCCCCAGGTGGACAGTACTGAGGGGAAACTGGCGCCATTTATCAAAATGCAAACGCGGGCTCATTGATTTTCAATTAATGCTATGGAGTGTGCACAGGTAGACCCTGAATGGCAACCAATCCTGTCCGTGAATGATGGCAATGGTAGGAAGCGGATCTGAGGCTACGAGCTCATTTCTTTGAGATCTTGCGCTGACGCGCTGCAGGATGGCATTGGGATGACACAAAGTTAACGTACCTGCCCTTTCTTGTTCACACCGATGATGCCAGAGGTGGGCTCATGTGGCGCAGTCACAAAGATGGTGTCGGCACTTATGCGGTTCATGTAGATGCAAACCCCCGACTCCAAGTCATACATGTGAATATAGCCATACTTGGTGATGAGGTAAATCACACCGTGCTTTGTTCCAATCTAAAAAGGGGGGATGAAAAAAATGTTGATTTAACAGAGTACAAGTGAAAAAGCACATCTCCTGCATCGTGTAGTGATGGGGGTAGCCGGGGCGATCAAAAGTCACATAATGTCCCTAGTCACAAAGAAACGTAGAAGCAACTGTGCAATTAGTGCAGTGATAAATGCATAAACCTACTAAAGGTTCAATATGAGTGGAGAAAAAAAGTCAGCAGACACCACTGGAAGCTCTGCTTTAATTCTTGGCTTCAAAATATTTCACAAAAACAGCGTTTGCAATCCTACTCCATATCAAACACACCTTTCCTAGGAAATATCTTACTATCTGATTGATGCAATCTATATATCATCAAAAACCACTTCACCAGTGAAAGGACTTTAGGTGAAAAGAATGACGCTGCCTTCCTGCAGAGGGTCAAGTAATAAAAGTGACTACAGTCCTAAGAATAGAAGATATGCTGAGGCGAGGAGGGTGCGCTTGTAAAAGCTTTCATAGCACTGTTTTCACTGGAACTTAAGATGTGCAATCCTGGCTTGGAGATGAGCACTGTACATGATAGAGGAATAACGTAACACTTGACTCGTGCTCAAAGAGTGGGGAGATGTTGACCCCGTTATGCATCAAAGTGATGGACGCAGTCGTGACGCTGTGGAGGCCTATTGACAATGATCCTGGACTCAACGGATGAATATCTTGGACCATCTTAGGAGAACTGTTTCCAAATGATTGTGCATTTCTGTGTTTTTCTACTGTGCAACACCTCCAAGGCACATTTAGGGTTTGAGTTTGGCTATCCCAGTTTGGCTATCCCAGCATAAGGGTTGCAATTCAATTAAAACAGATCACACTACATGATCGTTAAATTCCACCTTCCAACATTTTCATTTGTCGCAAAAGGGAGGAAAAAAAACATCAATGCAACTTATTGAATTTTTGCCTGAGTCTGCTATATGGGACCAACATGCTCAGCAGCATCACTGACGAAAGGGATTAATTTAATGCTATGATGCAGTGCACATTTGATAACAAATATATCCTCTGCGTCGTAGTCAAAGCAGTGCAACTTTGAACCATAAATTAGGCTTTCCAAGGAGGCTTTTCCCATCCCTCCACTCTGTTCGCAGAACTATCTTCCCTACTCTCTTTGCCAAAGACAGGAACCCAAAGAGTAGAAAAGAACTGCTGACGAAATCCAGGAGTGAGTATCCATCGGTCCCCGCTCACCCTCCGCTGAGGAAGGGGACAGTTATCCACCTGAGCACTTCCTCAACAGTGGTATGAAGCGGCTCGAGTCACAAGGTTTGTAACATCTGAGCAAATAAGCGCAGGCTCTTCAGAAACTATGTAAGAGTGGATGCCCTCATTAGAAGGCTGTTCAAGGTGCGTGGGGTGATGGTGGACTCTTCAGGGACTATCACAATAATGGAACAAGGAAAGGATGCTCTCATTAGAAGGCTGTTCAAGATGAGTGGGGCAGAAGGTGGACTCTTCCGAAACTATCGCAATGATGGGTATAAAGAGTGGAGGCCCTCATTAGAAGGCTGTTCAAGATTCACGGGACAGAGGAAGGGCTCTTCAGAGACTATCATAATAGCGATACAAGGAATAGAGGGTCTCATTAGAAGGCTGTTCAAGATGCACGGGGCAGAGAGTGGACTCTTCAGAGTATCGCAATGGTGGTACAAAGAGTGGAGGTCTCATTAGAAGGCTGTTCAAGGTGCATGGGACAGGGAGTAAATGAGTGTCAATGGTGGCAGACTGCTTGTGGTTCAATGCATGTGGACTGAACCTGGAATTTTGCATTGTAGACTACCAAAGCTGAAGAAGTGAGGGGAAGAAACAAAGAGCTAGATAATGAAATTAAAGAGGCAGGTGTTTGCTGCCTGTTGGCTGGTATACACTTCTAACCATAATCAATATAGGTATGGTTACTAGGCAGATCGCAGATGTAACATATGGTCACTGGAATTATCTGATTCTGGGACAGGGACGTTTACCGCATAATCATGGATTTGCCACATAATTGATCATCTGTGCGTATTCAGTGGTTGTTTAAAAATAAATTTTGTTTCCAGTTCAAATGGATCAAAAGTTACTAAAAATGCAGCAGCGTGTTCCCGCACACTTGAGACTTTCACAAACTTTGACTAGTCTCCCATCATTTGCTTATTAAGGTGTTTGGGTGTTGAACTGGTACTAATGAGGTGAAACCTATACCCACTCAGTGTTAATGTGTGTAATAACAAAATATTGAAGTCATTTTATCACAAAAAGTTACGTGTTATGCCGCATACTTAGGCTTTTCCTGGTGCATTCTCCAGCCAACCCTGCCTCATAATTTGGCCCTCTCCGTTTCATAATTTCAGCAGGTCTGAATATGCAGAAACAATGGAATGTCCCAGCACAACCCACACAAAAGTTAACCTTATAAAGCCCAATCTAGCCACTACGGGACTGAAAATTATCATTAACTAGAACTGAGAGCAAAATACCAACTAACCACCCAAACTTTGGTATTGCCCACCAGTGTATACCAGCACGCAACGGGTAAGAAAGACGATTTTTGCTGAATAGCATGGTACAGAGTCCATGCCCACATATGCATTTAAATTGTAGACTATGTGTGTTTTAGACACGAAAAACAGAGTAGTGGAACCTGGAGGGATTTTGCTCAATAGCAAAATTCAGAGGAATTACAGAAGTCTTTACGGTACATTGTAAATGCTGCCCCCTACAAAGTCACAAAAGAAGCCTGCATAAAAACACAATATCTAAAACAGACCGGCCACAGCCCAAAGCTAGGCTGGAATAAACATTTTAGCATGAGCAGACACTCTGAGTGCTGCAGCCATGTACCACAAAGATGTCCCAGTACAAACCTGCATCAAAGATTGCTGAACCGCAAAGGAAAAGTCCCATAAGCACAAAGAGCATTAAATATTAAAGACCCATCAATAGGTAAATAGCAGAATGACGATGAAGCTGCACTTAATTTGGAGGTGAAAAGGGATCAGTATTTTCACACAACCCGTTTGTATTCCGATAGCTTCCAAATGCAAGAAATACTAATTGATTTACAATACTGACTAGAGGTTTGCTTTTAGTTTCACGGGTCACAGTAAAAGAAAAATCTGAGTTCTCAGTTGAACAACAAGTGTACTGGCCACAAATTAGATCTTCAGATCACCTAGTAAAAGTAAAATTAACTGCAGAGCTTTGGTGTTCTTCCCAAAATGGAATACTTTGTAAAAAATTGATACTTGTATAACGCACTACTCACCTGCAAGGGTCTCAAGGCGCTTGTACGAATACCGCTGTGGAACCCATCCTGGCTTTCCCTGTGAGGTGTCCACTCCTGGGCAACCCCAAGGTGAAGCCAGGCATCCTTAGCGTTGTGGGGGCCGTTGTGGAGATTAAGCAAGCTATTGCCCAGAGTTGCAGAGTGGGACTCCATGATTGGAATAGGCACCGAGGCGAGAATTATCAGATCCGTGGAATTATGAGCCCAAGACCCGCCGAGGCGGGGAATTGAACCCTGGTTCAGGGTCTGCCGCTCTAACCATTGAGCCACACTTCTCCACATTGAGCCACACTGCTCTGTACTCAAACACATACTCATCTGATAACTCATGAACAGGCAATAGAGTGATGTGCATAACCATGCAGGGAATAGGAGTGCATAAGAAAACAAACTTGAAAATGTTAGGACGAAAGTCCTTAGCGAGGCTTTGTAAAGAGGCGCTACCTGACCTTATGCACGTTTTTATGGGCAGCCCTGTGCGGATTTTCCCCAACAATCATCACTAGTCATACTCTCAATGTTACTGACGTGAGGCATCAAAGCATGGCTCCAATGTGGAGGGCCACCCATCTTTCACAGAACGCATACTGTCCCCCACGACCCAGGCTTCATGTGGACTGACATGGTGGCAGCATAATCTATGGTTAGCAGCAGAGGTTTCTTCCCTGATGTCTGAGACATACAAAGAAAACGAGAGTGACATAGAAAGAGCGAGAGTGACAGAAAGATACCGTTTTCACGTGTTCACATGCATGGGTGTGGGTGACCGGTGGAGTCCACTAGACACCACATACATCAGTTACACCAGATGCCATTATCCATCCCAAGATTGGTGTCTGAAGGTGCACATCTCCCCCTTTCCACACAGCCAACAGACTCCGTGTAAGAGGGCGGGAGGTGGAGACAACCCACCTATTGCATCTGCTCTGCCAGAATGTAAAAAAAATGGATACTTGTATAGCGCACTACTCACCCGCAAGGGTCTCAAGGCGCTTGTACGAATACCGCTGTGGAACCCATCCTGGCTTTCCCTGTGAGGTGTCCACTCCTGGGCACCCCCAAGGTGGAGGCCAGGCATCCTTAGCGTTGTGGAGATTAAGCAAGCTGTTGCCCAGAGTTGCAGAGTGGGACTCCATGATTGGAATAGGCACCGAGGCGAGAATTATCAGATCCGTGGAATTATGAGCCCAAGACCCGCCGAGGCGGGGAATTGAACCCTGGTCCCGGGCCAGACTTCTGCATCAGGGTCTGCCGCGCTAACCATTGAGCCACACTTCTCCACACTTCTTCTAAAACCGAGCTCCTCCCCCTTGACTGTCTGGAGCCATGCTAGATGCTACCAGAACCATCCCAAACTGCTCTTGGCAGGGGCAGCAGTGCTGCAAGACCCAGACACAGATCCTGGTGTGCTCATTCCCTTCTGGATTGGAGGGTCACTTTCAGATCTGAAGTGTGGTCAGCAGGAAAGACAGGGACGTGGCCTCTCTAACCAGTACTTTGTTCAATGCTCTCCTAGGCGACCGCAGAGTGGCTGCACACGAGCATAGGAGGAGAGACTCTTCAGACCGGGTTTGAGTCTGGGAGGTATCGATGGAGCTGCCTTGTTGGACTTGTGGAAGAAAGGAGAATTATCTGCCTGCTGGGAATTCCATGCCAGCCACTGTCTTCCCCAAGTACCTTTGGTGCATCAACTGGGGTTTTGTTTCAGGCAGCATTCCTGAGCGGGTTTCTTAACTAAACCAAAACTAAATCAGTGCACGAAAAACCCTGAGAATCATCAAGTTTCCCTCTGTCTGTAGTAATCGCAATAAAAACGATGACATTAGATGTTAGTTTTGCCTTGAAGTGCACCGCATTGTCCTACACCATGGAAAACTACATTAACTTGTTACATTTACTGCCCAGCAACTTCCAGCAACCCCAAGAAAAGGTCTTACAATATCATAAGCAAGGGGCAACAGTATCTGACAAAGCCTCACTACTCGATGAACCAACTAAAGTCCTCAAGAAAACGTTCATACAATAGGTCAAGTATATTTTAGTTATCAACAGTGCAAGAGGTATGAGCCCTGAAAAGAAAGACCCGTGGCTTTGGAATACACCTAATCCAACACTGAGAGCAGACGAGAAATACTAAAACCAAATTGTTCAGGCAGCCCACAAATGATATGGATGCCAGCCCAAACATCTGGAATTAGAATGAGGATATTGTGGAAAACTCAGACGCAAAGGCCAGTGCGAAATGTCACCTCATGTCCGACACAACCTACCTCCCTGAGCTCAACCCAACGGTTGACAACCCTGAACATACAGCCAGATTCAGGGGAAGGTTCATACCGGCAGCACTAAGTGCCACGTAGCAGTGTGGCTCAGTATTGAAGCGGAGAATGCAGTAACCAAAGAAACAAAAGACAGAGGGGCACTCAAACTGATTTGAATACCAACCAAAACCACACCCTTTCCAGGATTCATGACCTCTACGTGGATAGCTCCAGGCTCTGAACTGGGTCCCAGAATGAATGAAGCGATAAACCATAGCAGAACCATAATTTACTAGTATATTGTAGGAAACTGGGGTTTTGCTGCAGTAGTCCCACCACCTTTTGCCTGGTATTTGATGCAACGTTGACTGAAGTGCACTGGGTTCCTGCTAAACAGGTTCCCAGTGCCGATGTGTTCTCTTCCCATAACAAGACCCCTGGGTCACTTGATCCCAAGTGACCAGACCTTTAACAGCTCTCTGTAAGTCCCTAGTGAGTGATACCTCTGGTACCTAGGGTAGCTTGGTCGCACCTTAAAGATACCCATTAGGGACCATCTCTCAGGGTGAGCCAGGACGGGTTCCCCAGCGATCGAAGCGCGGAGATACTCCTCCGGGAGTTGATTCTAGCGCTATATAAACCCACAATTAAATTAAATTACAATTAAAGGTACTATGGTCTCCAACAGCTGCAGCATAGCTCGTGCCACTACAAGGGACCCAGCACCAAACTGATACAGACTGGCACTGCAGGCTGCGTGACAAGGTGCTCTAAAAAGTGAAACCCCAACATGACACTCTTTTGTGCCATGTCCCCTAAAACACTGCTTGACATATTTGTAACTAGCCCCTACAGCAGGCCTTAAAGCTGTAAGGCAGGGTGCATTATATTACACGTGACGGCATCTCTGCATGCGCAGATATAACCCTGTGCTGGCAAGTTCTACTACTGCCAGTACAAGTGAACAGGGAAGCCATCTTAAGGTATGTACTGGGCACTGGTCAAAACAAGTCCCCCACAACATTGCTTCAAGGAAACATAAGGAAACATAAGGTGTATCAAACACCTCGTATTAATAAACCCACACTGATTCCAGGGATGGATTTATTAATACATGCACCCAGAGGGTACCTTAGAGTTACTAGCTAAAGCCTACCAACCCTTTAGTGTGCTACCCGACTACACAGATGACTTTCTGACCCCACAGGTGAGAGCCTTCGCTCTCAGGAGGTCAGGACCAATGTCTGCTCTGAAGAGAGGTGTTATCTCCTCCTCCAGAAAGGCTGGTAAAATGAGCACTCAAGGTAGGGAAGGAAGTGGTCATAAAAGGTTATATTACTAGTAGACATTTGAATAAGGAAATTAAAGGATAGTGGAAAGAGATGTAACATATTTGTGCTTCTCTGAAAGCATGAGTGCACTGTTGAAATAACTGCGACTTTGAGAACAATGGCTGTCATGTGAACATAAATATGTGTTAAAGTTAAATATAATTATAACGAAGACAGAATCATTTCAACCCTCCATCCCCCTCCTTTTCAAAGACATTTTAAGCATTTCAGATGCTTGTTTCTAGCTGAAGGCAAACTGTGCTCACAGTCAATTGAATGGGGGAGTTTCTACTACTTGGGCAACTTTGTCGCTTCTTTGAGTGGCTCATTACAGCAATCACCAGCCACTGGTGAACTTCATAAAGTGTCAAGCACCTCTTTTCATAACCTTACTACTGCCCTCTACACTGATGCTGCGCTAGAATGGCAGCAGTGGTATCAGAATATCAGGGAGGAGAGGTGTCGCTGCACCAGGCAGGCAGGCAGGGAAGGAAAGGTATCATTGCACCGGACAGGCAGGCAGGGAAGGAAAGGTATCATTGCACCGGGCAGGCAGGCGGGGAAGGAAAGGTATCATTGCACCGGGCAGGCAGGCGGGGAAGGAGAGCTATCAGAAGACCGGGGAGAAGAGGTGTCGCTGCACCGGGCAGGCAGGCAGGGAAGGAAAGGTATCATTGCACCGGACAGGCAGGCAGGGAAGGAAAGGTATCATTGCACCGGGCAGGCAGGCGGGGAAGGAGAGCTATCAGAAGACCGGGGAGGGGAGGTATCGCTGCACCGGGCAGGCAGGTAGGAAAGGTATCATTGCTCCGGGCAGGCAGGTAGGAAAGGTATCATTGCTCCGGGCAGGCAGGCGGGGAAGGAAAGGTATCATTGCACCGGGCAGGCAGGCGGGGAAGGAAAGGTATCATTGCACCGGGCAGGCAGGCGGGGAAGGAAAGGTATCATTGCACCGGGCAGGCAGGCGGGGAAGGAGAGCTATCAGAAGACCGGGGAGGAGAGGTGTCGCTGCACCGGGCAGGCAGGCGGGGAAGGAAAGGTATCATTGCACCGGACAGGCAGGCAGGGAAGGAAAGGTATCATTGCACCGGGCAGGCAGGCGGGGAAGGAAAGGTATCATTGCACCAGGCAGGCAGGCGGGGAAGGAGAGCTATCAGAAGACCGGGGAGAAGAGGTGTCGCTGCACCGGACAGGCAGGCGGGGAAGGAGAGCTATCAGAAGACCGGGGAGGGGAGGTATCGCTGCACCGGGCAGGCAGGTAGGAAAGGTATCATTGCTCCGGGCAGGCAGGTAGGAAAGGTATCATTGCTCCGGGCAGGCAGGTAGGAAAGGTATCATTGCACCGGGCAGGCAGGCGGGGAAGGAAAGGTATCATTGCACCGGGCAGGCAGGCGGGGAAGGAAAGGTATCATTGCACCGGGCAGGCAGGCGGGGAAGGAAAGGTATCATTGCACCGGACAGGCAGGCAGGGAAGGAAAGGTATCATTGCACCGGGCAGGCAGGCGGGGAAGGAAAGGTATCATTGCACCGGGCAGGCAGGCGAGGAAGGAGAGCTATCAGAAGACCGGGGAGAAGAGGTGTCGCTGCACCGGGCAGGCAGGCGGGGAAGGAGAGCTATCAGAAGACCGGGGAGGGGAGGTATCGCTGCACCGGGCAGGCAGGTAGGAAAGGTATCATTGCTCCGGGCAGGCAGGTAGGAAAGGTATCATTGCTCCGGGCAGGCAGGTAGGAAAGGTATCATTGCACCGGGCAGGCAGGCGGGGAAGGAAAGGTATCATTGCACCGGGCAGGCAGGCGGGGAAGGAAAGGTATCATTGCACCGGGCAGGCAGGCGGGAAGGAGAGCTATCAGAAGACCGGGGAGGAGAGGTATCGCTGCACCGGGCAGGCAGGTAGGAAAGGTATCATTGCTCCGGGCAGGCAGGCGGGGAAGGAAAGATATCATTGCACCGGGCAGGCAGGAAAGGTATCATTGCTCCGGGCAGGCAGGTAGGAAAGGTATCATTGCTCTGGGCAGGCAGGTAGGAAAGGTATCATTGCACCGGGCAGGCAGGCGGGGAAGGAGAGCTATCAGAAGACCGGGGAGAAGAGGTGTCGCTGCACCGGGCAGGCAGGCAGGGAAGGAGAGGTGTTGTAGCAGCGGGTAGGCAGGTGGCAGGCCCGGACTGGCCGTAGCCTGCACCGGGCAATCCCCCGGTGCGCCGCACGGGTGGGGGCCGATTTTGTTACAGGGCCGTTTTTGCCGTTTCTATGCTGCAAAATCACCCCTGTAACAAAATCGGCCGAAAACCGGCCCTGGCAAAGAGCTCGGCGGCTCCCCCAACCCCCGGCACTTTGCCAGGGCCGGTTTGGGTTCCCAGTCTGGCCCTGGCAGGTGGGGAAGGAGAGGTACCAGAAGACCAAGGGAGAGGGATGTCATAGCACCGGGCAGGCAGGCGGAGGAGGAGAGATGTTGCAGCACCAGATATGCAGGCGGGGAAGGAGAGGGCCTGTCAAGAAGGGGGGCAAAGGAGAAGTGTCAGAGGGCAAGGCTGGAGGGGTGACAGAGGACTGGGCAGCAAAGGACGCAGGCAGGAGCGCGGTCAGAGGACGCAGCGCACAAGGCGGTTCGGAGGGCTGGGCAGGAAAAAGCCAAGCAGAAGGGATTTCAAAGGACTGGTTATAAGTAGCCGAGACATGGGTCTGGCTTGACTCGTGAGAGCACAAGCAGGTGCCATGCCCTGAAAATGTTAGACAAGTGCACATGACGTCAAATTGCAATACAAAAAAGTGTATTTCTTTCACATGTCGAACCTTTGACATTAAAACATCTATCATAACAGTGCAATGAAAAGTACTCTATAATATGCACTGCACTGAGAATTATTAACAGTTTTTAACTTTAACTGCTAACCATTCTGACCCTGCTCCCCACCCTTACGACACTGCCATTAGTGAACTACGATGCAAGACAGTAGTCACATGAACCTTGTATTTAGCCAGTTTTTTGTAGCTAGGGCAACATTATATACAGGATAAAGTACCCCTAAAATGATATTGCAAGCCACAGAGGAGTTCCGTGACCACAGAGGAGTACTGTGAACAGAGGAAAAATGCCAAAGGCAAAGTTCCTTTATAAGGTTATGGAACTCCAATTTAACTTGCAATATCCTTATCATGTACACCAGGGGGTACTTTAGCCTATATAATATATGGTCACGCAGTCACATTTCCGACAAACCACTTAAAACCTTGGTGTGTAGCTCTTTTATATGAAAGAGCGAGCATGTTTGCAAAATTAAACACATCAAAAACCTGTCCGGTATTTGTTGCAAACAGATATTAATTACTACAGTAGCTCAGAATGTGTTGAATTCTTCAGAAATAGTGTAGCTTTTCTCCATCAAGGGAGAACAAAAATTAAACACTCTCTCTGCTTGTCACAGTAACCTATTAAAACAGAGCAGAAGACAGAAAAGCAATGTTCTGTTCTCGTTGCTTCAAACAGCTGCTTCAATTAGCTTTGTGACTTGACCTGCCTTTCACCTCAGCCGCCGGCTCTGGCATTGTGATGTCAGAACTAGACTGTAATAACTTATAATAGTACAGTCTGGTGTCTTTTCTTTATAATCGGCAACCGAGTGCATCACTTGTCGCCGATTATAAAGAGATAAGAGACTTGCATTTATAGAGGGATTACAAAGCCCGGTGTATTAGTCTATTAAATCACACGCAATATGTTTTTGTACAGCTAGTATTCAGTGCTCTGGTATTTGAAGGTGCTTTTATTTGCACTAGTGAAAAAAAGGAGCATGGGTAAAATAAATTATTTGACTAAGATCACGCAAAATGAGTGAGTGGGGGAAGCCGCAATTAATTCGAATTTTCTGGTTTCATTTTGTACAAAAGGGCCACTAAAAGGATATCTATTTGTCTCTCCTTTTTTAGGTCTCGCGACCTGCGCGCATCGAGCGGAGCGAGAATTCAAGTAGGCAAAATCTTCATGAAACCACCAGCTTTTTGCTGGCGTTTTCATGAAGTTCACGTGAACCACGTGATCAAACACGAACGCGCATCAGCCTCCCTCCCTCCTAATTGCATTTGCCGCACAGCACATCAAAGGGCTTCGCCCAGCGTGCGCTCTGCGGCTTCTCAGCTTCTCCTCCCCTAATTAGTCATGGCTCAGTTTCCCGGCGCACGCATTTGTTGACATTTTTTTCGTGAACCTGGCTACTATGCTGTTATCACTGCATTTCATTACTACAGGAAGACATTGGGTGAGTACTTTGTTAGGTTTTATATTTTATTCACTGCATGAATTAAAACTAATTTAAAAAAAACTAAATCACCCCGTAATGCTGTATAATGCTTAAAACGAAAAGCTATCTGCCACAGGGGAACTTGGAAATAAAAGGCTGTTTCTATTTCGTTTCGTGTTAAAGACTATCCCCTATCCAATTCACCCCCATCCTCCCTCCTCCTCGCAAGCAGAGTTCCTCCCCGTCGAGCTGCTGAGATCAGCGCCATTTGTTTTCACGTATCGGCTTTAGGTGGCATATTTCCTGGAAGGCCATTATGTTTCTGAAAAGGCGACCGTTTCCAAGCTGCAGCGGCGTCACAGCTGAGTGTAAACACAAGTGCGGGTCAGGGGGTAGGCTGTGCGTGTTGGTTTTCACCAGAGAGCTGCGTGTCTGTGTCTGCGCATTCCGGACGCTTGTCCGCATACCCAGCAGAGAAAGTTCACTGGAGACGAGGGGAGGTGCGGGGAAGAAAATAACACTTTCCAACAAGCATTGGCATAGCCAATAGGTCTCGCTTGTGGGACCTTATAAGTATTTAGTTACAAGGATATTGTGCTGCAAAACAAAATACTTATAAGGTCCAACAAGCGAGACCTATTGGCAATGCCAATGCTTGTTACCTCAGATGTCAATGCTTTGTTTTTACCTCTTGGTGCATAAAGGTAGAAGAACGAGGGTAGCAGGCAGAACCCATAGGAAAGCTCCACTTATTTTGGGCTAGGGGTTCCAACAGGCCCTCAAGTTGAACCAGAGGCAGGCTTCATGCTTGTGCCTGGCTCAAGCTTTTACTGGCACTTTCTCACATGGCTCCTCAAAAGGACCAATCCTTGGAGGCAGAATACACGCAAACAAAGCTTCTAAATCGTTGTTTGGTTTCCAACTGGAAATGTTCAACTTAAGCAGCTGCGATGATCAAGCTACTTTTCTTCAGTAACACCTTATCTGGTAGAGTCTCTATGTAACCGCAGATTTCTTACCTTAGAATTATCCCCAACCGTCAGAATGGATCCAGAACGTTTTTCATGAGCAGTACCCCTGCGCACCAGTAGGTGGCATCGTTCAGCTGTGCATGTCACTATCTGCGCCGGAAGTGACATACGAGGTGCCTATATAGGCGTCACTCCAGCGAGCTAATGTCAGTTTCTTCATGCAACTATCCACATCAGAAGTGGGGAGCCATGAAGAACACGGACCACTGTTCAGGAAAACTTACCTCCTGAAGAACAAGTTGCTTACCTTCGGGAACGTCTTATTTCGTAGAGTCCATATTTAGCCACAGATTCATTGCCTTTGCATTTCCCAGGTGTTAGACTGCATACGGAAAATTTATCGGGCGCTATACCCCAGCGCACCGGTAGGTGGCGTCGTTCGGCTCTGCATGTGTCGTCTGCGTCATCCGTGCAGGAAGTGACGTCCGCCGCACCCATACAGGCACCAACTAGGTGCGCGGACGTCAGATTTTTTTCACAACTTTTCACACCAGAAGCGGGGAGCCATGAAGAACACTGACGGCTGGTGTGGAAACTAGTGCCCTTAAAGGGGTCAACCCTGACCCTAGAAAGGAGCCATCAAGTGCCCACCCACTGCAAGGGCTATGATGTCAGCCTAGGGTGATATAAAGGCACTAGACACTAAAAGACTATCTTTTTTACAGCCAGTGCTGAGATATCCGCTTAGAAGACATAAAAGCCACCATGTAAGAAGAGGTCAGTAAATCACTGGTATACAGGCAGGATCAGGACAGTGGTCTGACTAGGCAACAGTGATATAAACGTTGCCAGGCATGAAGAGGCCAGTAGATCCCTGTTGTACAGCCTGTGCGGTGATGTCTGCCTAGGTTAGGGTGGTATATATGGTAGCAGGCATGAAGAGGCCTGCAGATCACTGTTACACTGCCAGGACGCCCTTGGGCATGTGTGCGCTTTATAAATCCACCAATCAAATCAAATCAAGGACCAGTGCTGTGATGTCTGCCTAGGCTAGGGTGATATAAACACTATCAGGCTTGAAGAGGCCATTAGATAACTTCTATAAAGCCACGCCCAGTGTGGCGATGTCGGACTAGTGCAATATAAAAAGTACCAGCATGAATAGGTCAGATCCCTGTTCAATAGCCAGCACTGTGATGTCGGACTAGGGTGATAAAATCCGCATCAAGAGGCCATGTAAGTCGCCGTTACATAGCCAGAGCCAGCATGGTGATGTCTGACTATATATGCACCGTTGAGCCGCACTCTGCTGCTGGAGCTGTAATTCACTGGGAGAAGCAGTAGCCCTTCGGACGTCTGCAAAGCACCAGTGCAGCCAGAAGCCTTTGGGTGTGGCGAGTCTGTTCGGACACGAAAAATGGCACGAGCATGCATTCAGCTTGTGTGGAGTATGAAGATTAGAATATAGCTGTGCTTTGTGCAATGTTGCCCTTACGTTAGGAAAAGAGCTCAGGGGTGTGTGTGCCCCCTGCAGGAATTACCATGTAGCGTGAAGGTCAAAGGATAAAATCCCAGCAGTCAACTCGGCACTTCATCTTTACAAAGCTGATCTAGCTTCCGAAGTGCGCTATGTAAACGGCAAACATCATGGTGGGACATTACAACACACAGAGCAGAGTGTTTGGCAGATAGTGACACACACAGCACGCAAGTCGAGGACGGACGTAGGCATACGAATTAACCCCTTCCATGCTCATGACGAGCTGAGCTCGTCATGAGTTGCGCCGCTCACATGTTCATGACGCGCTCAGCTCGTCATGTAACACGGTGTTTTTAAAAACGCCGCACAGCGCAAAAAAAGCTGCCGCACGCATGCGTTTAAACCCACTATTTTTAGGTCTTGTCTGTGGCAGGGCACACACTCTTGCTCGCGAGAGATATTGTAGACAAGAATGGGCTTGCAACCCGCCCACTGCTCACCATTCTTTGGCTTTATTGTCACTCGATTTTCGGCCTCCTTATTGGGCAGTGCAAGCCAGCTTCACTTTTTGTTCTTTCCTCAGGACCATGGACCACATACAGATAGATTCATCCTAATTAGGGTCCGTCAGCTGCTGGCGCTGTGATTGAGGTACTATTTTTCATGCTGCTTTTTAAAAAAATGAAAACAAAAATCTTCCCGCTGCGTTGCTTCGTTTTGCTTCTTCCCTCCCAACCCCTCGCCAGCCACCAGAGTTGCTGCATCCTTCCTACCCCTCTCCCTCCCCTCTTCCGTGCTGCTTTTACTCTACCAGCCCCCGTTGCCCGTGTTGCCTCTTCTCTTCCCTCCCACTTCACACCCTCTTGTCGTCTCTGCTGCCACCCCACCCGCCCACCAAAGGGGGACAAAAGCGGTATGACACTGCCAGCGCTAGCAGCATCTGTTTTTTTTTTTTAACCTTCCTGCATTGTGCCCCCCCTTTTTTATTGCTCTTATAGCGCCTTCCCCACCCACTTTTAGCTGTACTGCACAGGAGCCATGCTGCTCTACAACATGGCTAAAAGACATTGACAAAGCCAATAGCTCTCACATAGGCAAGGCCTTCTGGATTTACAAATGCTTGTTTTAGAAAGGGCCTACCCTTAGCCCGTGACCCATCCCCAATGAAGGGAGCTGCTGTGCTGGGACACATGTGACACCTCGGGTCACCTTGAGCCCCACACCTGCAGCGACCTGCAATTGCAAACACTGTGTATAACCTGCTCTGGGCAGCATCGCTTGTAGAGAATGGGGTGGAAAAGGGGGTGTTTTATTCCCTTACTGAGGACCGGAGAGTGTCACACCATTAACCTGTCTGTTCTTAACTACAAATCTGAAGCCCTTTTGTGCTTTGAAACGGAATAAAAAACATCAGCAGAAAGCGTGAATTTACAGCAAATTTTAAGTTAACCAAAAAAATGCTTTTTTGTATACTCACTAAAAGACATTTAAACATGCCATTACTGAGCACCACAGGTCTGTTTAAAAAGAGTCACTTTCACCCATTTCCGAGTCAGTCATGCGTTAATATGTCGAAAAATGCCCAATTTAGAAAAAAGTAAACCCTAAAAAAAATTTTTTTTCATATTTTTGTTTCAGTACGTGAAAATGTATTGTTTAAAATAGGCCCTTTGACTTTTAATTGAGTATTATTAAAAGATCATGAAATCACTTCGTACAGTCACTTCTGTGACGTCATTGTGAACTGCATATGATAATTAGTCTTGGTGTTTTCCGTCGGACTAGTGCCCTGAACATACAGGACACGTGCGATAAAGTTAAGTGTGGCTAGTTCGAATTTTGCATTCTTTATATTTAACGTGTTTTTGATTCAACAAGGTTTATTGCCCAGCGCCGAGAGTTGAATCGCAGTGAAGCTGCCTTCATTCAGCACAGCGCGAACCTTCCTTTCCCCTGCAGGGGGCGCTCAGGTGCAGGGAGGGGCAACTGCAGTGATGAAGTTACGGAAGCACACAAAGACAGGAGCGGGATTTAAACGTACACACCAGAAGATAGCGGCCGGTCCTGAAAAACAGAGTGTATGCACGGCGATTCGAACAGATGTCAAAGTTTATTTTAAAGTACGGGCCGTGTGACAGTTTAAGGAACCTTTGAAGTACGGGCCGCGTGACTTTAACCCCATGCATGCTGATGACGGCCCCCAGCCGTCATGCACTACAGTGTTCGTGTGCTGATGACGGCTGGGGGCCGTCATGACCGCACCTGCGATCGGAATGTGCCGCACAGGCGCAGAGTCGCGACAGCATGCAAGGGGAACCTTCATGCAATAACCACACTTCAAGCTGTTATTGAAGCGTTAAATGACATTTATTAGGACAAGGCTGCAAACATTGCCTTTATTAACAATGCATCACTGTAAAACATATCACTTAATCATGGCCATACTTCTAGGGTGACCAACTGGCATGGGTGCAAACTCAGGGCGGTCGGTGTAAAAATTCAGGACAAAGGGTCACAATTCAGGACAAAAATTCAGGATAGAAGGTAAAAATTCAGGACAAAAATTTACGACAAAACATACGTTTTACAGACATATCAGAGGAGGTCGCACAAAAATATAGAAGTATGTAAATAGACAACCAAAATAAATACAAGTCAAAATAAGTTTATAGAAGGTTGAGAATCGTGCACTTCAGTTTTTCAGTATGTGCGCAGCTTTGCAAAGCGACATCAGGCCCTTTCTGCAATCAAGATTTGTGCTAATGTAACAATAAACGTTGAATAGTATTTTTTTATTTGTATGTTACAATCTGACTTTTAAATGTACAGTGAAAACGCTGTTAGTTATTTTATTTTTATTTTCTCCAGCATGGCGTTCAAGACAAAAGCAGAATGCCTTGCCCTAGTCAGATGCAGGAGAAGGCACGACACATGCTGCCACTACAATAGGGCCCATGTTATTCTATATGTGATAATCAGCTGCAGTCTCAGAATGACAATGGGCCAGTCCACAGACTGCGCCAGGTCCGGGAGGGCCCGCTGCAGGCAGCCTCTTCGGTTTAAAAGATAAGTGCTAGAGGCACGAGTGAATCTTTTAAACTCAGGGGGCCTCTCGCAGGGAAACAGCATACCTTACTGAAATTTCCCATTTCGATTTCAGTATGTCTGTACGGTGTCCGTAATTTGGGGACACCAAATTACTAACGCCTTGTGGACATCATACTAAAATACGGGACGGTCCGTGAAATTTACGGAAGGTTGGTCACCCTACATACTTTTCACTTTCCCCATCCATTCTCAAACCATCGCACCGGTTTCACTCCTCCCCTTTCACTGTGCGCCCTACTTCATATCCCCATTCACCCCGTCACTTGCCCTCTAAACAACCTCTCGTGAAGATCTTCCATGTTCTTTGCATCCTGTGCCCCTCGGTCACATGTGTACGGGCTGCGTGCGTGCATGACTGTAAGGAACCTTTGAAGTACGGGCCGTCTGACGCGTACCGAACCTTTGATTCAAAATCGTGGAGGTTTCGCTGCAGACAAATGGCGCGTCAGAAAATGAACCGCAGCAGCCCCCGCGCCGGGGCTTGCAGCACATGAGTAACCTGCAGTAGTACGAGGCGCTATATCTGGCGAGGTGCCCTCCCACTGGTGTCTGTGGCGCGTGGGCGAGCTGGCACACTGCTCTAGGAGAGCAGTGATGGATAGTCAAGGAGAAGGCACACGGAGGGCTGGACCAGCCGGCTGGTGCAGGGGGGCTGTGACAATAGAGAGGTTCACTCGCCTCGGGTCAGTCCGGCGCCCGCTCCCCGGTCTCCCCTGATGCTAAAGGCAGGAGACGGTGGGCCATCCTCGGGGGTCCAGCCTCCTCCCCTGCGGGACCGGCAGTGCGGACACGGTGCCCTTGACGGTCTCGGCGGGGCTCCTGCGCCGTCCTCGGAGCGCTGCAGGCTCCTCTCCCCGGGTCCCGCGCCTCGCAGCGCTGCGCCAGCTCTTCAGCCGCGCACGGAGGCAATAAAAGGAAACCTTTTTAAACCCCGCTTCCGGCAGGGCCTGGCGAGAGCCGCAGATGCACAAAAGAATATTGCATAACACGCCTCGAAGGCTCCTCATTCGGACTCTGTGCGCACCGCTGCTTCACACAATCTCAGAGCCGCACTGAAACGGGGTACGCGGGAACAGTGGGCGGGTTCATAATAACGACGACAGTGTATAAAGTGCGCTTTACAACCCCAAAGCAGCTCCGAGCGCGTAAATAACTGGCGCGATTACCCAGCTTTGTGCAGACTTACAGAGGATTAAGCACTGAGTCGGCCCCGCAGGAGTCCGTGTACATCATTGCAGGAGGCCCTCATGCAAGTCAATGCTGAAGGCCTGCACTGCACCGAGCTGCTGACAAGCGAAAAAGGGTGAGACACCTCGCCACGGAGGGTGGGGGGCGCAGTAGTAGTTCGCCTCAGCCCGCTGAAGGCCCCACCGCTGCACCTTCCTCAGGGGACCCGACGTGCCAGCGCACGAGTCAGCCAGCAGCTAGGCCACGGCACTGCCAGAGAGACCCCTGGCCCATCGAGGGAAGGGGCTTCAGCGGGTGTCTCGCGAGTACACGGGGGCATGCGACACAGGCTGCATGCATACACTGCACCCACAAACCCCAAAGGGTGGCAGGAGACAGGAACGGATCCAATCAGCAGCCTGCAGAGACCTCGGTGGACTGCCCCGAGGGCGAAGGGTGCGCACACCTCACACACAGTCCATCTGAAGCACTCACCCCCAGTAGCCCCCATCCTTAAAGCGGGGGAGTGGGGTTCGGCGGGGCTAGTAGGACCCAGGGGCGCTCACGCCCGTGAAGGCAGTCACCGCTTATCTCAAATTCATGCCAGTGCGAGGACACGCGTGTTGAGCAATCACATTGTTAAATCGATTTACAGAGCACTTGATAGAACGCCAATATTGGCCAGTTTAGCAGCGCTCAGCTTTGCAACCTCTGAAGGAAGAAAGGCTGAGTAGCCATTGTCTTAATTTACATTTCTAAACTGCACGTCTTACACAAAACTGAAAGAAATGTCGACGAGCCGTGCCTCGCACCAAGCAGCGGGGCAGGTCAGGCACAGTAAAGGCAGGCGGGGTTACCATATGGTGCAGCGCCTTGAAGGACAGATAGCGCGCCCGGCAGTCATTTCTGTGCCTCGTTGCAGGCCCTCAAGGCACGTTGTACACTTTTCACAGCCAACAAGAATCCCCTGTGAGCTGCTGGTGACAGGAGCAGCGCCAGCGGGCCTGGCTCTGCCATTCACCACATCCAGGATTCTAGGAGCTACAGCCACGCCGGGGTGTTGCGTGCTATTCAGGCATTCATATCGCGACATCTGACTATTTCTGCACTTCACGACTTCTTTATCTCTAGAAGGTTACAAACCCTTAAAGCGCTGCGAGGCTGCAGAATGATGGCATGTAACCTCTACAGGCAACACCCCTTTAAACTCAACTTATGTTTATAATAATTATTACACTACCGGAGCAGGATTCGCTCGAAAGTTTAATTTAAATCAAACTGCTGCTCAAAAGGCTGAAAGAAAGATCTGAAAATTAATTTAAACAAAATACAAACCAACAAGGACAAGAAACACCCGGTCACTGAGAGGCTCTCATCTCAGACAGTGGGAGAGGTCACCAACGCCCCAAGAACAAAAGTCCCAGGGATGACAAGAATTGACAAAACCACTGGGTTTTGCCTTTGCAAATGTCTTTTACCATGTTGTACAGTAACAAAGCTGTGCAGCAGGACTAAAAGTAAACTTAGAAAAACATTAGGGGTGGGGGAAGAATTCCACTGCGCCAGCAAAGTTCGCAGAGTTTTGCCCACTCTGAAAAACTCTGCGAAGTGGCACAGAGTGTTTTTTTTTGCACGGCTCACCCACGTTAAGGGGGCGGGCGAGCAAAATCGCACAGAAGACCTCCTCCTGGCGAGATTTCTAAACATGGGCAGTTGCAGCAGTCACTAGTACCGCTTGCGTCGAGGACGCTGCCGCTAGCATTGAGGAAGCTGCCGCTCGAGTAGAATATCTCCTCGAGCGGCAGAAAGAAGCAGCGACCTCTGGTGCGACTCGTAGCAGTGTGTACTAGTTTTACAGCGCAGGACAAACTTCTGGCGCTAAAACTCAGTGCGAGCAGCACAACTTCCCACACTCCGCCACTTGAGGAACTCCGCGGAACAGAATAGTTTTTCTTGGCGTTTCGCATAGTTTCGCAGAGCAGAACGCCGCCCAGACCTAAAAAACATGCTATGAAACTGTCAGTGCCGGCCACAACATAGCACGTTTTTTTCCTTATGGCTGGTGAACGTGGGCAGCATGGACAACAGGGGGGGGGGGGCAGCAACAGAATGATTAAAAAAAAAAACACTGACACAGCCAGCACTGGCTACATCATATGGCGGGTTGGGGCGTTCTCCAAAATAGACAACAGGGGTAGAGGGAAGATGCCACCAAGACAACGAGGGGAAAGAATCAACACAGACAATGGTGTGGGGTGGGAGGGGAAAAAGCAACAGACATTTTAGGAGAATAAGCAACGTGGATGGAACACTACATAAAATAGTACAGAAGCACAGCAAGTAGTGGATGGAAAGCGGAATGACACTAATCAAAGCAAATCAATCAATGCTTGGTCCAAGCTCTAAACTAAAGAAAAGGAAGTGACATTGGCAAGAGCAGGCCAATTAGGAGGCAGCAAACAAGAGTGGCAATGAAGCAAATGAATGGCAAGCAATGGGTGGGTTCCAAGTCCCTTAAAGTGCACAATACATCTTGCAGCGAAAGCAATCGTGCTGTAGGCAGGTAAGACCTAAAAACTCCTAAATGTCCCGAACCAGAAAGAAAATAGTCCTACAATCAAAATAAAAAAAGATGGCACATGAAATACAAATTGCAAACTTTCCACTCGCATGTTGACACATTGGGGCAGCAAGGCAATTTTCGTTGTGAATCTGGACACCAGCCACCAACCCAGGATCAAAAACCCAGTAACTGAGCATTGCAGCAGATGTAAGCCCCTTCTCTGCTGGCATGCTCTCGCCTACTACACTGCACATGCAGCACGCATGGGGCCTAGAGTCTTTGGGGCCACCCCAGTCTTACCTGCATGGCCACGGGGAAGTCGGTCTGCGCCTCCGGGGGGAAGAAGACATCCACAGCTTTCTTCACGAAGGGCTGGTTCCCGGTGGCCGGCTGGCCCACCTCTATAATGTGAAGCTGTGGGCAGGGAGAGAGACAGGAAAGAGACGTTACAAAGCCAACCACGAAAGGTGCTGGGCACAGTGCAAGAGAGATGGGACACACGAGGGCACTAAGCTTGGGCCTCTGGTCCCAGGCTACAGCCGACCAACAGCTGGAACCCGGGGCATCAGGACACCCTCTGCCTACCCACGAACCAGCAGCATCAAGGCACCCTCCAAAAATCCCCATTCCCTCACAGTCTTGCAGAATGAACCAGTAAGTGAATATCCAAGCCCAGGCTCACTGTCTTGCATAGGTTAAGTGAGGGCCTCCCTGCTTTTCAGCTCAGCTCCCTTTGTCACTGTTGTCGACAGTGCTGTGTGCTGCCTCTGACACTGGTTACCATACTGGTCAACTGCGTAAAGGGATTTATGTTATAAACAACTAACAAAATCTTTTACCGAGTCTTCAAAGGGCTTCAAACTTTGCATCAGTAAACAGCAGGTCAGGTAAAGTGTGCCCACTCGGATAACACTTCGCCTAGTAATGAGCAGCAACTGCTCACCACTTGGATTTACATTTTTATGATATGGGTCAACATGGATCACATGAAAATTTGGGCCTAAGCGGAGTATTGTTCCAACTGCAGGAAAGACACGGCAAGGGCGGCCCAGCGCATGGCATGCGGAACATTGCACGAGAACACATGCACACTGCTGCAGATGGGGTTACAGCAGCTCTATACAGCCCATTCTAAAACAAAGCACCCTGGGGAATTAAAGTGGGGAAAAGACAGACTGACTGGACTTGAGTGAGAGTGTCCACAAAATCTTACTATAACATTGATAAAAATGCATTTCTCCCAGGTTTCACCTCCATAACAAAATAAACCCTTAAAAAGAAAAAAAAAACATGGACATAGTCCAAATTCATAGTTATTTAAAGTAGTTTTACAGGTTTTATTGTCTTAGTGTTGCTCATGCCAGTGGCGTGCAACAGGCCCCCACAGCCCTGCGGTGCGGGAGGGCCCCCAAGCTCCAGGGGGCCCCTCAGCACAATACTCTGGCTGGAGCGATCCTGACTGAGTCCAGAGGGGGCCCCTTCACGTACCTTGCAAGGGGGCCCTTTCAAGTTTCATTACGCCAGTGGCTCATGCGCCTCAAGGCCATGCAAGAAAAGATAGCACTAACCGAAGCATCACTTGTGATGCTTTGTTGTGTGCATTTGTATAGTGCACAACTCTCACAGCTGGCGTTGAAGCAGGAGCGGTATGAGCAGAACCATGGCTGGGGCTAGGTGTTCTCGCGTTGTGCCCAATTCTTGCAGGATTCAAGAACTGAGGAGGAGGCTCTGATGTGCAGGGGGCAGGCGGTTCGAGGCTTTAGGGGCGAGATAGGAGAAGGCATGACCGCTTGAGGAGGTTCTGTGTTATCTGGGGTGAGTAAGAGTCCTGCTGAGTGGAGGTGTCTGGTAGGTTTGTGGAAGTTTATGCGGTTGTTGAGATACATAGGACCAATGTGGAGCACAGCCTTGTACATGTGTGCAAGGAGTTTGAAGTTAACTTGTTTGCGGATTGGCAGCCAGTGAAGCATTTTGAACTGCAGGTGATTTGAGCAGGTTAGGGTGAGCCTGGCCGCTGAGTTTTTATGGTCTGGAGCAGCAGTTCTAAACCTCATTACCTCTGTGGACCTCCACTTAATCGCTGCTGAATCCGGAGACACCTACTCAATCATTAATTGAATCGGAGGACCCCCATTGAATCATTACTTGAATCTGGGGACCATGGACAGAGCAATTATGATGATTATTACTGCAAAATACACAAAAATACGGAAAGAAGCATCTACCAAACAAATGCACATGATGAAATATTTTACTCAATTCACACATAAGTTTACAAAATATCAACATTTTAATTTTAATGGGAAGTTTGGAGATTTTCTAAATTCAACTGATGCCACCCATTATCCGTACCATATTCTGTTTGATGCATTTGCACTTCTCCCACGGATCCATCAGAGGATACCAACTTCATTTTTGGTCTCCAATTTCAAATTCCTTCACCTTTATAGAACATTTTAAAATTTGCAATTTTACAGTTTGCTTCTTCGTTTATACATACTTTAGTAATCTGCTAATATTATGTAATTTCCCCAAAAAATGGGGACACCGCCTAAGTAGGCTTCGCTGACCCCCAGGGATCTGGAGGCTTCGGGTCAGTTGAGTGCTGATTCCAGCATAGAGTACGTTCCCGTAGTCCAGCTTACTGGTGATGAGGGCTTGGATGACGGTTCAGCGAGTGTTGGGTGGGAGCCATTCAAAGATCGAGCTGCCACTTCTATCACACAGAAATGCCTTATTAGCATCCCCCATCATCCATCTCCACAGATAGCGGCATCAATGCATTTCCGAGCCTTCCTCTGTACAGGAAGTGACACAACTTCCTGCTTTCTTCCCACATTAATCAACACCTCAGGGCATGCCACCGCCTTGGAGACTCCTGCAAAGGGCAGACACAGACAAGGGAACTGCTTGTTTAAACCGGCTAGTGCCAGGGCTCTGCGCCACTGAAACCAAAGAAGTAATATATAATCATATGCTCGCCCTGCACCTCATACAGGCAATCCTAACAATCGCATCAAGATCTAGAAGACACAAATGCACGCAACATCCTTGAAACGCACAGAGAGCCAACCTCATCAATCTCACTATCACACAACCGCAACATACAAAACACACATTCCCACTCATGCTCAGTAACATGATCTCTGAAGTACTCCATACACCAGGTATTATATATAATAGGTGATATATATATATATATATCTATATATATATATATATATATATATATATATATATATAGATATATATATATATATATCACCTATTATAAGCCCGATGCTCTCTTTATCATAGAAACATCCACTTACACGTTCTAGATGGCCTTCTACTCACAGCATCCGTAGTGTGGACTGCGCACATAAGAATGTAGGAGGCTTCAGGGTCATACATAAATCCTACTAGTCCTGCACCTTAGACAAGCAAGTGAAAACTCCATGGAGCTCCTAACGTGCCACTACCCACTCTGCAACTCAGACTGCCACCTTCCATCTCACCTACAGGTCTTTAGGACAGAACAAGGACTTCATTAATTCATTCTCAGCTCTTCCTGCCACCCCATCCAATGGACACATGCCCACCACCCTATTAGATTACTTCAACTCCCAGACAACAGAAACTTAATTAAAAAAAGAGCACACACTCAATGAAGTACAGGGTATCACTCAACCGCCGCATTGTAAAGGCCACATCCTCAGGCTTAGGCTTCTTAGCATGACCAACAATCTGATTGAAATCACCCATACCCTGGAATGGGATCAACCACATTGCCAACTCCATCTACCTGCTCACAGCCTATCAACAATTTGAGGTCAACACGAAAGAGAAGAACGAGTCTTCAGATCCTTCCAAGACATTGAAAATCTAATGCTTGAATTCCTCTATTACTCTGCAAACAACACATTCAGTGCTAAACGACAAAACAACTTCAACAATTTTTTGAAAAATGATGTGAACATTCACGAGTCAAATAAAAAATAGAAATGCAAACAAAAACCTCCAACACCCTAGCTATCTAAAGATCTTACTGACAATAAACACGGCATCCACAGATAGGTAATAAAATGGAAGAAAAACACACCTCCTGAAGACCTCATGATACTGAAGTCCCTCTCCACAAAATAGACAGCTCATAACATCAACCAAAGTAAGGTACTCTAACAACGATGCCACCAATAGAAGCAGAAAGCGGCTTACAAAAATCACGCCCTACATCAACCCCTGCGTGCCCTCCTATGCCAAACTCCACAGAGGGATGCCATCAAACCATTCTTCAGTAAGCAAATACAGACAATCTGACAGCACATCAACACTAAGCCAACTTGTCCTCTTACAACCACTACTTCTCATAGAATCGAACAATGGTCATCCTTCAAAGCTTTTCTCGTGCAGATCTCAACGACATACCCAAGTCCTTCAAAGTCACTTATGAAAATTATTTCTTACCCCTCGTCCGTCATTAAATCTCACTCACCCCCACTCGCCATTGTCCACACCTCCATCACTCAAGCCATCTTCCCAGAAGCTCTCGAGACAGGCCAGATACTCTCATTTCTTAAGAAAACTACACTGAACCCTGATGACCTTGCCAACTACAGGCCCAACACTCGGCTCCCCTTCATAAGCAAGACATTTGAAAAAGTAGTGTACACGCAATTTAGAGAACACATCAATGCCAACAATCTCTTTCACCACTTCTAGTCTCCCTTCACATCATGCCACATTACTGAGGCTACTGGCTTACACCTCAGATGATGCCCTCCTGACCACAGATCAAGATGACCACTGCCTCTGAATATTGCTGGATCTCTCACATGCCTTCTGTTGGGATGTACACGAGCGGTCACGAGCTCTCATGTGTGTTGAGACTCGTGACAAGCTCGTGAATGGAGATTGTGGTATTGACATTTGAATAGATAGAATGTGGGGAGACAGGATTGGAGGGACTGTTGGGTCAGAACTAACTTGGAGTAAGAGACGAGAGGGCACCAATAAACGCACCTCTGACTTCATCTGTTTCCTGCGTGATTATTGACTTCCCTACACTGGCGACGGGCGGGATTCGTTACCTGCATTGGAGGATCAGAACAAATTCAAAAGAAGAAAAATTTTCATTTGGATTACCATAATTCACGTCAACATGAGGCGGTGAATATCGTTGGATAAGCGCTAATAATTTGGCAGCTAATTGTTCTATAACCGCGTTTAGCTGCCGCTTTGGGAAGCAACAAAATTTTTTTTGTTACAAACAGCTTTAAACCTCTACCCTGTCTTCGAAGGAAGCGGAAGCAGATTTAACTTAATGACGACTTGGAGATGCGTCTACTTCTTGGAAAACTGAATTAACTTGCGTCTCAGTAAAGAAAAGACTGGGAAATCACTTACATTTGGGCGCATCATTCAAAATTGTTTCCTCGACTCACGAGCCAACGTACTGTGCAAGAGTTCGCGCACAAGAAACAACGTTGACTCTACGCGCCGTCTCTGACGTCAGCTTTGGGAGCATTAGAGACGTGCGACGTGCTTTGAGACGTGAGACGTGCTTTGGGAGCATTAGAGACGAGCGGAATCACCGACCTTTGGTTGACCGGAAACAATAGATCCCTGCACATTGTGGAAACATCAGAAATGAGCGGAATTACCGATTTGTTTCAAAATTAACAACAACTACGTTTCCATTGTGCATTCTCTACAGTTTCATAAGGGAATTTTTTATTATTTCAAAAGTCATGAATGCCATGTACATTGTATGTTTTGACTAAAAATGTAATAATTTATTGAGAATCTAAAAAAAAAAAAAAAAAAAAAAGATATATATGAAATATAATATTTTTTTTGTTTTACATTCTATTTACTTGAAATCTGCAAACAACTGAAATAGTATGTCTGGCATTGTTCCCCCCCCATCTTTCTTGTCATCACCCGGTGAACCTCCCATGGCTTGGGAGATTTGGGAACCTGTTTTTTTGGCTTACGTAGATGTTTTGGAAGAAGGGGAATGTGAACCAGAGAGGAAGCTATCACTTTTTAAACATTGTTTGGGTGGAATAGCTTTGAAAGAATTCAAAACATTGCCAGCATTAGTAAATCCAGGGAATATTAACGTTTATGAATATGCATCCTTACAGTTAAGCTTAAGATATGGCAAGAAAAAGAATGTTGTTATGGAGAGGTTTATTTTTTATTCTCGGAAGCAACACACAGATGAACCTGTTGAGGATTTTGTCTCAGCATTAAGATCTTTGGCTGTTACTTGTGATTTCGAGCACATATCCTATGAACAGGTATTAAGGGATCAAATTTTGATGAGGACTAATAACAAAAAAGTGCAAGAACGTCTTTGGACAACTTCTGATTTATCCCTTAATAATGCCATAGACATAGCAAAATCTATAGAACACTCTGAAAAATTTGTCAAGGAGATTAGGGGCAATGATAAAAGTGATGTTTTTAGTGTATCCAAAGATTTCGACAAAACTAAGAAAAGTTTTCCACAGAGAAAGGAATTTCCTGTCAGAAATGATAACAAATTCAGGAATCAGAAACATGAGAGGAGAACCTCAAAACCTTTATGTTTCAGGTGTGGAAGTGACGTTCACTTAGCGGATTGTAAAAATTGTCCAGCATTAGGTAAAACTTGTTCGAAATGTCTTAAGAAAGGCCATTTCACAAGATTTTGCAGGTCAACATCAGGAAAGATGAATTGTATTCATGAATGTTGTGATAATTATCAATTAGATGATGAAGAAAATTTTCAAGTCAACACTGTTATCAATGTTTGTGAAGATGGGGATTGCACAAAATTTCCATCTTGTATGATAACAATTGATGGTGTGTGTCTGGAGATTTTTGTGGATTCATGTGCATGGTATACCATCATTTCTCTAAGTGTTTTTCGAGAAAAGTTTCCAAACAGGAAGTTAATTGACTCTGATGTTTCTCCTGGAGGTTATACAGGTCATAAGATTAACCTAATTGGTTATTTTATCGCTAACATACAGTTTTCTGACCAACACACATCTGGAAAAGTTTGTGTGTCAAAGTCTGGGTTATCACTTTTAAGTTGGCCACACCAGCATCAATTAGGAATGAAAATTGATCCCAGAGCTAATCCACCGGTTTATGTAGTGCAACCATTGAATTTACCAAGTGTAACGGGGGATAGCTCATCACTAATAGAAAACTTACGCCAATCTTTTCCTAGTGTTTTTAGTGGAGATTTAGGTCGTTATAAAGGGTTTGAACATGTCATCAAGTTGAATGAGAATGCCATCCCAGTGAGACATAGAGTGAGAAATGTTCCTCTATCTTATAGGATCAAACTTAAAGAAATGCTAAATGATTTATATAAAAAAAAATATATAATTGAACCGATAGAATCGTCACCTTGGGTTTCCCCCATTGTAATTTCTGTTAAAACTAATGGCGAGCTCAGGCTATGCATTGACCTTCGCAGTGTGAATGGTGCCATTTGGGTGGATTCGCACCCGTTACCCAATCTTCATGAAATGGTCTCAACCTTAGCGGGTGCACAAGTTTTCTCCTGTATAGATCTAGCCAGTGCTTATCATCAGGTGGTACTAGCTGAGGAATCTAAGAACATAACTGCATTTATCACACCTGAGGGTTTATACAGATTTTGTCGCATGCCCTTTGGGTTAGCGAGTGCTGCTTCAGTTTTCCAGAGGCTCATGAAAGAAACCTTGGAGGGTCTAAATGGCGCTGTAGCGTTTCAAGATGACATTTTAGTGCATGGAAAGGATGACATAGAACACGACAATAATTTAAGATGTGTGATCGCTGCTTTAGCAGAAAAGGGCCTTACATTACGTCCTGACAAATGCAAATTTAAGCAAAAAGAAGTGGAATATTTAGGCCACACTATTAGTGGGATGGGAATTAAACCTAAGAAAAATCATATCAAAAGCATCATGAATGCTCCTGTGCCCACATCAAAAGAACAACTAGTAGCATTTCTAGGTCTCATTGAATTTTATGCTAAATTTATCCCGAATTTTTCAGTTAAAGTCGAACCTTTCAGGTGTCTATTGAAAAAAAATATGTTAAATTCGTTTGGACTGATGAAATGACAAATGCTTTTCAAAAATTGAAAATGTTTGTAGTGAATGCTCCGTGCTTAAAACCTTTTGTGGTTGGTGTGAAATGTATTATAATGGTTGATGCAAGTTCCTCAGGCCTAGGTGGAGTGCTATTACAGAAGGATAATGAGAGAGAATGGGTTGTTGCATATGCGTCGAGAGCCTTGAGAGATGCCGAAAAGAATTATTCTGTAATAGAAAGAGAATTGCTGGCTTGTGTTTGGGGAGCTGAGCATTTTAGGTCTTTCCTATGGGGTACGAGATTCTTGATAAAAACTGATCATAAACCCTTAGTGTATCTTATGTCCCCAGGTGGTGGAAGGACTATGTCGGCACGCCTTGCAAGGTTGGCTTCAAGGTTGCAATCCTTCCAGTACAGTATTGAGTATGTCCAGGGTAAGGCGAATGTACATGCTGATTGCATGTCAAGATTGATCTCTGACACGAATCCTCCTGAAATGATTAATGATGATGAGTGTGAGGTTGCTTTTACTTTTCAGGATATCAATTTGGTATGTGGTGAACGGTTTATTCTGCAGGAGGATGTTTGGAGGGAAGAGATGAGTAAAGATTTGGAGTTGAGCAATGTTAAAAATTATCTTGTACATGGTTGGCCAGAACAGAGGAAATTATCTGGCAACATGATGAGTTTTTTTAAAGTTCAGGAAGAGCTGGCTGTGGAGAGTGATGTAATTCTTCGTGGTGACAAAATTATTCCTCCTTTTGCTATTAGGAACACATTACTTGAAATTGCTCACGAGGGTCACTTGGGGATATCTTTTACCAGAAGACGTTTAAAAGAATCGTTCTGGTGGCCAGGGATTGACCTTTGTGTAGATCATTTTGTACGGTCTTGTGTGTTTTGTTCTAACAGTGACAAAACAGCGGTTGCTTTACGTCCAGAGCCTTGTCCTATTGACTTACCTTCGGGACCTTGGCGGAAGCTGGGGATAGACATTATTGGCCCGTTCAGTTGTTTGCCTAAACAGGAAGCTTTCGGAATTGTCCTGATTGACTATTATTCCAAATGGCCTGAGGTCAAAATGGTTAAAGAGGTTACTTCTCATCAAGTGATAGAGTTTTTAGATGAAATTTTCTGCAGAGAGGGTATTCCTCAGGAGATTGTGACTGATAATGGTCCACAATTTGTGAGCAAGGAAATAGAACAGTTTTTTGTCAAATGTGGAATTATTCATAGAAAGATTGCAGTTTTCCATCCTGAAGCAAATGGCCAGGTTGAACGTTTCAACCGTGTGATCAAAGAGGCTATCCAACTTTCTATCAAGGGTAAATTGAATTGGAGAGTGGCTTTACAGTCCATGTTGTTGGCATACAGGACCTCACCTAACTCAGTAACATTGGTTACTCCCTTTGAGCTTTTAAGAGGAAGAAAACCTAGTACAAGGCTAGTTCCTTGGTGGTTGAAAAAGAACTTAGCTGGTTTTGAAAATTGTTTAAAAGTAGATTTTGATGCTGTTCAGCATAGGGTTCAAATGTACAAGGATAAGATGAAACATAATATGGTTAAGAGGATTGGTTCTACGTCTAGTCGTTCTATTAAGGTGGGCGATTTTGTTCGCATAAAAAGGAAAGAAGGTGTAAGTAAAGGGTTTCCTGTTTGGTCAAGTCCAAGGAAAGTTATTGAAGTTTTTAGGAATGCGATTAGGATTGATGGTGGTTCTGTGTGGAATTTGAGTAGAGTTTCTTTGTTTAATGGGGCCAGTCAATCAGTAGATGATGTTGACAGTAATGTTTTTCTAGATGTTGAGGAACAAAAAGAGAATGAGGATTGTACACAAGCTGAATGTAACTTAAACAATACAAGAGCTATACGTTCTCATCGTCTGCCTGTTCGGTTTAATGATTTTGTGATGAACTAGTTTTTAATCCTTGTTCTTTCTTTTAAATCACAGAAAATGTTTAATGAAATTTAAACAATCCTAGTAATTTACATTTTCATTATTCATAGTACAGTCATTGATTTTGTGATAAATTAAGGAACTTATGTTTTTTTTTGGTTTTTTTTTAAAGGGGGGAAGGTGTGTTGGGATGTACACGAGCGGTCACGAGCTCTCATGTGTGTTGAGACTCGTGACAAGCTCGTGAATGGAGATTGTGGTATTGACATTTGAATAGATAGAATGTGGGGAGACAGGATTGGAGGGACTGTTGGGTCAGAACTAACTTGGAGTAAGAGACGAGAGGGCACCAATAAACGCACCTCTGACTTCATCTGTTTCCTGCGTGATTATTGACTTCCCTACACCTTCGACAGTCAGACCCTTACCCACACCCTGCAGGATTCTCTGGCAGTGTTCTTCACTGGGTCTCCTCATACCTTTCCAATTGACACCAGATCATGCACACGAGCCTCCAAGAGATCCCAACAGAACCTTATGTTAGTGATGCACAAATCTACTTGAAAGCCTCTTCGACTCCAGACTTCCAACACCTTAATCTCTGCTGCTTCCTGACCTGGATCTACAGTGTCGCCCTGAAGCTCAAACCCACCCGGGCAGAATTCCTATTCTTCAAAAAACAAAAAGCAAAACATCGTACAAACCTGGCTCAATGACAAGAACTCAGACAGCGTCAAACCCCAACTTTCACCACATGCCAAATCACAATGATTTGCTGTGATCACCAACCATATCCTGGAGGAACTTGGTGCCAAAAACCAAAACAAAACAGAACAAAAAAAACAACAATGGTACCAGCTCTCTTCTGAAGAAAATGAAACTTTTTTTTTTTTAGAAAGTGACTGGAGTACAGCTGTTAAAGCCCTTTCTCGCTCATCTGAACAGTGGCAAAGCACAGCTCCACGGTCTCCAGAGCCCCCCGTGAGGGCATCCTACATGTCACGCCCCACCTCACCCAGAGCCGGAGGAAATATGATCACCCTCAGCCTGATGAAACTGCATTGGATCACCTTGCCTCCCGCTCCTCTCCCCCACGCTAGATTCCAAACCAGTTTCATCTTTCACAAAGCTTATCTTGCAGACAAACTCATTATCTCTGCTGCCCCACGGCACGCCCACAGCCATGACATCATCACACTGGAGGCTAAGTGGAGCAAAAAAAGAAAAGAAACAAGGCATCTGGCTATTTCCATCTATGTACCCACGAGCTGGAACAACACCAGCGTAACCAATAGTGCTCCAATTTAGGAAAGAGTTTAAACAGCACATCATCACAATGCCGACAGTACACTTCTGCTCCCAGAAGCCAGCCCCCGCTCCACCAACTCCTGAACTGTATCCTTACATCTGACCGTGTAAAGCACTACGCAGCTTTTTGGCTCGGTTTCTGATAGACAAACATCACACATAAACATACATGAATACCATCTTTCTTGAGGGGCTAACATGGGCTCCACGCAGGGTACTAGGAGTTCCACTGGCATGAGCACTGAACCCCATTTTTCCACCCATGTCAGACTCCACTTGATTCCAGTCGTTTTGAGTGTGGCAGCTCTGAGTGGACATTTGTAGAGATGCCACCCTCCCCTTCCTGCCAGTTTATGGCGGTCTCTTGCGTTCCCCTCCTGGGAGTCACATCAGGTTTCAGCTCCACAACAGAGCTCTGCCCCCATTCCTACAGTGGTTGCTTGAGGTTGCACTTCTCGTCCTCATGATCAATTTGACGTCTTGGTCAGATATTGAATTTCCAGTGTCTGAATCCCTCGCCTGCAGAAAACGGCAATAAATGTTCTTCTCTTGCGCAGATAGCCACATCCCGATATAGTTACAACTATTTCCAAGCCTAATTGTCTGGATTGCTGCATTTGCATTTTAGCCATACTTTTATTCTTTTTATTCAAACAAAAAAGGTCCACAGTGGGTATTTCCTAATTTTAAGAAAGGAAAAGTTTTCCAAAACGTAGATTGTAAGGAAAAGTTTTTTAAAACGTAGATTGTAAAAAAAAAAAAAGTGAATTGAACAATACACACTTCTCTGTGGGTACTCGATAGCAGGTGGTGGATACAACCTGTATAGGCTCTTTAAAAAGAGGCGCTCCAATGGATGCCTATTTGAAGTAACAAGGCCCATATTCTCTTTTCCAACGCCTGCTACCTGAAGCAGTCCTGGAAGCACTCTGGTAACACCACGAGAATAGAGGGGTGCTCTCCCTCCACCCAGGAAGCAGGAAAAGCAGGTCCCGAATTAGGACTTAAAGGATGTTCAAAGCCATCAGCTCTTGGTCCAAGGGCTCTATGTTCTTTTCCCGTCCATCCTGATTTAGTATTTTCACTCACTGTGGATAAATACCTCCACCTCCATCCTTCACATCCTTGTTATTGCACCTATTCCACGTGGTTGCACTTTCTTTCTCCACCCTTCATAACCTCTTCTACCAAATTGCCCAAGTATCGCTTTAAGCAGCATGCTGATGTCCTGGGGGTCACAACAGTCACATCTACTCGAGCAGCGGCTCTTAGCCTGTGGTCCGGCAAAACATTCTCAGGGGGTCCGCGTCTACTCAGAAAATTAATATTAACAGACTAATAAAATATACATATTTAAAAAAGCATAATATAAAATTGAAAAATGCAAAAGCGTTCTGCAAATGTGAAGGAATGCGAAATTGGAGGATAAAACTGAAGTTAGCAGTCTCAGGTTGATTCATGAGAGCAGTGCAAGTGCATCAAACAATACAGTATGGACGATGAGTGACCTCACTTGAATTCAGGAAAGCTCCAACCTTACCATTAAAATGTCATCATTTGTGTATTTGTTTTATGAATGCATGTGTCTGCATTATTTGTGTACATTCTAGTGGTTCAATCCATAGAAAATGCTTAAGACAGGGTCCCCAACTTCCAGCAATGACTCAGTGGGGGTCCCCGAATTCCAATTTTGTGGTTCAACCCATAGGAAGCGCTTACAACGGGGTCCCCAACTTACAGCAATGACTCAGCGGGGTCCCCGAATTCCAATTTTGTGGTTCAACCCATAGAAAGCGCTTAAGATGGGGTCCCCAACTTCCAGCAATGACTCAGTGGGTGTCTCCGAATTCCAATTATGAAACTGTGGGAGTCCCCAGGTTCCAGTAATGATTAAGTGGTGGCCACAGAGGTCAAAAGGTTAAGAACTACTGCACTCGAGAGCTACCTCTTTTATTTAAGACTTAGTGCTTGAATCTTTAAAAGTGTAACATTCTTTTCCTTGTGGTCCTTTCTGGCTCATTATTCGGACTGCCTTAATGCAGCAGATAATCACCCTCTTCAGCCACAGCCACCACCTATGGGCCACAGGTAGCAAAGAAGGCACTACTCACTTAAATATGGCTGCTGGCCTGTGGCCTACCTCAGGCTCCCCCTCTGAACATCAGAGCCACCAGGTCTATCCACACAGAGGGAGATGCACTGCAGCAACAGTCTATTCCTTTAGGCCCTTCCGGTCTTCCTCACAACCAGAAAGGGCAAATCGGACTCGCCGACAGCACCCGCTGACCTGGAAAAGCCCAGATCCGCAACCACATCAGGAAAAGCAGACTGCTAGCCACCATCATGCGGCACAATGGAATTAGAGTACGGATACCCCCAGCAGTACCAACCACCATAGAGCACCACCAAGTCTAGCACATGACTTGGGCAGAATGAGCTCTTAAGCCACATGACCCACTTGAAAGAAGACGGAGGCCTCTTCGATGGAGAAGATGATGGTACGCTCTCTAAGACCAACTTCTGCTTCCACTGGCTCATCGTACACACAAGGGAGAGCAGGAGCATTTTGTTTGACTGTTTAGCCTATTCCGAGGGATGGGTTCTCAGGAAGTATAGCATCAGGACAGAATTAAACCAAACATGCCTGGAATGCCAGAAAAACTCAACCATCTCGTTCGGATGTTGGCCACGGCCCACTAGAGCTCTGGTCTGAATGCTCATGTTCCGGACTTTACCCCCTCCATTGTGGGTGGTGTACATACCTTGCCTCCACCCTGACCCCGGACAGCAAAGCAGAAGAGGGTGGAAGGCTTGGAGTTGCCCTCAATCTTGAAATCTGCAAACGCTGCTGCGTGGCCCTCAATTGGCTGCGAGACCTTCCTGTCCACAGAGTAGAGCTGCATAGCACCGACAACACGGTTTTGCTACAAGTTAGAGAATAAAAGGGAGCAAGTGATTATATTCAGATGGAAAGGACCCCAAAAAGAATCCACATTTCTCACAGTGAAAAAGATGTCCTACCGACACACACTCACAAATTTTAAACTAAGTCAAACACCCAACGCTATGCACCTACATAAACATTTACATGGTGTGATGCGAAGAATATGTTGTTTTAATAGAACAGAATATCACTCAAAATAGCGTGAGTCATTCTAACTAAAGTCTGCAGCCCCTCCACCAGGTCCAATAGTGGTCAATAACATGGGTGCCTTCAAGAAACAAGCATGTTGTAGCGATGCTCCCTCAATATCAGGACGATTACTGTTAGCAGAGACCTGCAAGATGTCCTCGGCACGTTAATGACAACCCCCAAACTTCCTTTTCTATAACATCTCAACACACGTTTCTTGACGATGATCACTGCGTGCTGTACCATCCACCGCCAAATATTCGGACCTTCAGTTATTGCCAATGCCTCTCTTGCCACTTTGCCTAAACCCGCCAATTAAATTTTTTCCAGAGACCCAAAGGAAGCTCAAAGGCCGTCTAAACCCGGGGCAGAAGGTTGCCTGATCTGGGAAAGGGCAGAAAGTGGCTAAATGGGTAAAGCACAGGTTCAAGGGCAGGATTTGCAACTGAAAAGAATAAGAGAGCCCTTGCAAACACACCCACATCCCGCCCCCATCACCACCACCACCACCTTCACCACCAGAGAGGACCATCTCAGGTGAAATCTACCTTTAAAGCGGCTGAATACTTCGGTCCTTACACCGAAGGAAGCTCCTGCAGATGCGCCAATCGGCCAACCTAATCATTTTGCACTACAGGTATGGGGTAGCGAACTGTCATTGCCCCTTACCTCCTGAACACTATTAAGGCTCAGAATAAAAGTCATGTGACCTGAGCCATAGAGCCCCCTTCCCGCCACGAATGGAGCGGGGCTGTCAGAGGAACCAAGGGCTGCAGAGAGCTACCCACACACGGCCTCACATTTTGAAGTTTTTGTGTGGACACCTGTGCATATATAGAGGACTGCACAAAACCCTGCCTTACTTGTGCGGAGATCCCGATCAGGAGTAGCCACTTCTGCTGCTCATCCGTGCGGTAGTTGATGATCTGGCAGCCGGCCAGGCTGGCGTGGCGGTCGAACATCTTTTGCGGCTGCGAGTCGCCCTCCATGCTCCAATGGTACACCGCCGTCTCCGTCACCAGAGCCACCGTGTTCACCGAGATCCACTTCCAGAAGATGACCTCCTCCGCCATGGTGTGCGCCTTCATCTTGCTCTTCATCTCGATGTTGAAGATCTGCAGGGTCTTACCCGCTGGCATTTGAGATGCAAGAAAAACCAACAAAAAAAAAGCATCACAGAACTCTGCAAGGTACAGCAGTCTATTGCCTTCGAGGCCTAGAGTTCTAGGTACCACTTGCGGGCAGTGCGACCACACTAGGCAGCTCTCGTATGATCCTGGGTGACAAGTGACAACTAACACACATTTACATACATCAATCCATACATTCAATTTCTACGAACATATGGACTGCAGAACGGGCGAGTCAACGCTTAACAAGGCTTTATAAAATGAGTGGTACAAAGGGTAAAGCTGATTTTCCAGTGAATAATGGGCAATTTTAACTTTTGCTTGAGACCAGCCTCCGAAAGATGGACAGAAATTACTGGCATGAAGAGAAAGTGATTCCTGCATGCTCATCTCTCTGGGTCTTTGTAACATGAGCTAAGCCCTCTCGGTTTAAGTTTTCTCAATACCACACTCAGGCGTGCCTCATGCCGGACTTAGTAAACAGTGTTCTCGGTCTGATCTCACTTCCACTCTTTGCACCTCCTGACGTGCAGCAGAAAATAAAATGATGTTTAGCGTCAAGGTAGGGTCAAGAGGCCAACCCTATGATGTCACTAGAGGTTAAAGGGTGTGCGTGGTCCCTTCTGCTACCCTGGCATCCATTACTGCTCCCTTATTCTGCATGTTACCCCTCTCCTTGCCTGCTCTTATAATCCCACCACACACACTATACCAAAAAAAGTGGTCTCCATACATTTTAGTAATAAGACCTACCTATGTTCAATGAAAATCATTGTGAGCTACTAATATTATTATGTTTGCAATAGTGACCACATCAGACAAGATTACATTAGTGACCGCCATGTCCCAGATTACCAGCAGTGATCCCTCAGTGCATCAGGGGGCTGCCAGCAGGAAGGTTAAAAAGGCTTTGTCAATTTGGAATGCTTATGCGTAGGAAATACATGCCAGCCACAGCTGCAGTGCCCCTGGCAAGGAAGTAATCATATTAGTATTAAGTCTCCACATACGATTTATCACTCAAAAATCACCCTGAAATATATTTTGGAAATTCAAGCCATTTTTCTCCAAACATCAGCTTATGAGTTCTGAAAATACACATTCTCGTCATGGATTACACGATGTTATCCTCATACGTGAATTTAACCAAACAAAAAGTTACAGGAGAGCTAAGCTACAGACAGGTAGCTGGAGACCAACTAGAGACTCACGAGCTACTCGTTGGAGAAGCCTGCACTATAATAACCCCAAGATCCCTCAGCCGCCTGCTTGTCTGCAGTGACCCCCTCTTCTCTGCTCCCCATGGGTTCTCCACCGCACCTGCACATAGCAGCCTTTGTCTGCTATGGACTCCAGCGGTCACCTCGGTGGCTCATTATGGGAGGTCCCTTCAGGCACTGCTGAATGCATGAGCCATCAGCACCCGAGATTGTGGGGGCTCCCATGATTCGTGGCCCGCGTGTGACGCGTCCTTGCACCCCTCCCTGCTCCAAGGTTGCCCTCTCTGAACTATCAACTGAGACACATGCAAGAGCCACCCGCAAGGAGGCCCGCCTTCCTTCCCACGCCCTGTGCCAGGCCACTGATAAGGCACGGGGAAGGGTGGGTCACGGGGCCGAGGTGTGCGACCCCCAGGACGTCCCCCGGAGGATCACACCAAGGCTGCATCACTGGCCTGAGGTGTGCGACCCCCAGGATGGACTCCTGGTGGAACACAACAAGGTTGCATCACTGGCCTGAGGTGTACGACCCCCAGGATGGACTCCTGGGGAATACACAAAGGCTGCATCACTGGCCAGAGGTGTGCGACCCCCGGGACGGCTCCATGGGGAATCACACCAAGGCTGCATCACTGGCCAGAGGTGTGCGCAGGCCCGGCTCCAGGAATTTTTATTTGGGTGGGCCAAGGGTGCATTTGGGTGGGCCACAGCGGGCTCAATTTGTCGCATATATGTCTAGGCAGGCCTGCTTCAGGGCCCTCCTTTATCTCTTCTTAGTCGTACAAGGCCCAGTAAAACTCACTCTTTTCCAAATCTCGTTTTAATGTTATCACTCTCAAAAAGTGTTTTTTCCATGTAATGTTCCTTTGATGGGAAGACGAGGTTTCTGAGGTGGGAGTATCAGGCAAGTGACATTTCTCGGGCTCCCTCTATGCGAGCCTTTAGGCAGAATCCCTCTTCATTACTACCTGCAGCTGACCACGGACTCCACAACGCACTCCCTTACAAGCTTGATTATCCACTACTCCTCTCCAGTGCACCTTATCTCACAGATGACCTTGGGCCCAAGCCCCATATCAGGTACCATCAAGCTCCACTTTCATTATTCCCGGTAAAAACATTCGTAAAATCACCTTCAAACTTAAAACATTGAATATAGCAGTAAATATAATTAGCACACACTTCAAGGTATGTGCCGCAGTAGTCCTTATGGCCCGACTGCTAATTAAATAAACAAAAACAGAAAGGCCATGACAGGGCCGGCTTCAGCGCTGATGTGCAAGTCTTTTTTGGTGCATTGCCAATAACCTCTTTCTCCATAAATACCTTTACTACCACATTCCAATAGTGCTCCTCATCCCTCCATGGTCCCCCTCATGACCTCCTCCTCAGACTCCCTCACTACCATCCTCCACCAACGCCCCTCATCTCTCCGTAGTCCCCCCTATTGAACTCCTCATCGGACTCTCTCACTACCACCCTCCATCAGTGCCCCTCATCTCTCCCTAGCTCGTCCCTTCCTTTACCCCATGATCTCTTCCATGGATTTCCCTCACTACCACCCTCCATCAGTGCCCTTCATCTCTCTGGAGCCCCTCCCTCTCATGACCTCCTCCTCAGACTTCCTCACTACCACCCTCCATCAGTGCCCGTCATCTCTCCCTAGCTCCTCCCTCCACCCCATGACCTCTTCCTTGAATTTCCCTCACTACCACCTTCCAACAGTGCCCCTCATCTTCCCACAGCCCCTCCCACTACCTCCTCTTCAGATTCCCTCACTGCCACCCTCCACCAGCGCCCCTCATCTTTACGTAGCCCCTCTCTCATATGCATTTCATTTGTTGTATAGCGATACTCATATCAGTGTAGTGGATGTCAGTACTTTACACCACACACACATTATACAGAGACAATCGATCATTAAAGTATGTAAATCAATCTACAGGGAATGTCACATAAACCAATGAGGATTACGAGGTGTATGAATCACATGTCATCCATACGGGTGGGCAGTATATTTTAAGAGGGTTTGGTCTGGGGAAACACAACCTTAGGATTTAAAGAGTATTCCATGGGGGTCAGATTTACTGATAAAAATGTATATATGTCCAAACATACTAATTTTACCAACATTAGAATAATGAAAGACTGGGGAAGTTCTAACTATATCACAAAACAAAAAAGCGAAGTCCTACCTATACCATTCATGTTTGTATGCAGCTCTTTGGGGACAGTTCATTGGTCACTGTCCTATGTTAGGATTGCAACTGCTGAACTGCAAGTAGCTCAAGGATCTCTGTGACAAAGGCAGTAACCAACTGAGCTATCCACATAAAATACAGTTCATCTGCATTTAAAAACTACCAACAGACAAACGATTGCTCTCCAGCAGGATCATTAATCACCAGCGTTATCTGGGCATTTTGTATTGTCTTATTGTTGTCCTGCATCAGCCATGATAATGATAAAAACAGTTTAAATGTAGCACACACGAAGTATGTGTCCTGCTGGGCCTGCGTAGATTTAAAAAAGAAAAAAAAATTACTAACACATTCTCTTACCTACACCAGTAGTCAAACTTTGTGTCACAGCCTGATGTGATAAGCCGCTGCAGGGGTGACTAGCAGGAGGAATAAACAAACTTCTTTTTTCCTGTGTTGCATAGAAAAAGAAATATAAACGCAGCTGGACAGTAGACTAAGGTTACCAAAGGTTACCCATGTCAAAGAAAGGATTTGTTGACTTTCGCCGTGCAGAGATGAAAGGGTGAAAAAATAAACAACGCCTTGTTAATATGTAAATGGTCTTTAATGCCCTGTGAAGTACTCTGGTGCGGCTGCGATCATCTCAAAAACTGTCTCAGCCGGGCGCATAGACACACAGACAGCCCTTTGAACACAATGCCGTTGCGCGCCTGCCTTCAAGCCCTCACTGCGAGGGCCAAGGCTTCTGCTTGGGTGGGCCAGGCTCATATTTGGGTGGGCCTGGCCCACCAGGCCCACCCGCTAGAACCGGGCCTGGGTGTGCGACCCCCAGGACGGCTCCATGGGGAATCACACCAAGGCTGCATCACTGGCCAGAGGTGTGCGACCCCCAGGACGGCTCCATGGGGAATCACACCAAGACTGCATCACTGGCCTGAGGTGTGCGACCCCCAGATGGACTCCTGGGGAATCATACCAAGGCTGCATCACTGGCCTGAGGTGTGCGACCCCCAGGATGGACTCCTGGTGGAACACAACAAGGTTGCATCACTGGCCTGAGGTGTACGACCCCCAGGATGGACTCCTGGTGGAACACAACAAGGTTGCATCACTGGCCTGAGGTGTACGACCCCCAGGATGGACTCCTGCGGAATACACAAAGGCTCCATGACAGGCCTGAGGTGTGCGACCCCCGGGACGGCCCCCTGGGGGATCACGCCATGGCTGTATAACTGGATTGAAGTTAGCGACCCTCAGGACAGCTCCCTGGGGGATACCACCAAGGCTGCATCATAGGCCTGAGGTGTGCGAGCCCCGGGACGGTACTATTGGGGACCACACCAAGGCTGCATCATAGGCCTGAGGTGTGCGAGCCCCGGGACGGTACTATTCGGGACCACACCAAGGCTGCATCACTGGCCTGAGGTGTGCGACCCACAGGACGGCCCCCTGGGGGAATCACACCAAGGCTGCATCACTGGCCTGATGTGTGCGACCAACAGGACGGCGCACTGGGAGCAAACATCATGGCAGACGAGTTTCTTACGAGGCTTCAGTAAGGAACAGACTTAAAAGCAAACCAGGGAGGCAGAGAGAGGAAAGGCAGAATGGGGAAAAGAGAGAGAAAATGAGGCAGAACGGGGAGAAAGAGAGGGAAAACGGGAAGTAGCGAGGGAAAACGGGAAGTAGCGAGGGAAAACGGGAAGCAGCGAGGGGAAACGGGAAGCAGCGAGGGGAAACGGGAAGCAGCGAGGGGAAACGGGAGGCAGCGAGGGGAAACGGGAGGCAGCGAGGGGAAACGGGAGGCAGCGAGGGGAAACGGGAGGCAGCGAGGGGAAACGGGAGGCAGCGAGGGGAAACGGGAGGCAGCGAGGGGAAACGGGAGGCAGCGAGGGGAAACGGGAGGCAGCGAGGGGAAACGGGAGGCAGCGAGGGGAAACGGGAGGCAGCGAGGGGAAACGGGAGGCAGCGAGGGGAAACCGGAGGCAGCGAGGGGAAACCGGAGGCAGCGAGGGGAAACCGGAGGCAGCGAGGGGAAACCGGAGGCAGCGAGGGGAAACCGGAGGCAGCGAGGGGAAACCGGAGGCAGCGAGGGGAAACCGGAGGCAGCGAGGGGAAACGGGAAGCAGCGAGGGGAAACGGGAAGCAGCGAGGGGAAACGGGAAGCAGCGAGGGGAAACGGGAAGCAGCGAGGGGAAACGGGAAGCAGCGAGGGGAAACGGGAAGCAGCAAGGGGAAACTGGAAGCAGCGAGGGGAAACGGGAAGCAGCGAGGGGAAACGGGAAGCAGCGAGGGGAAAGAGAAGGGTAGGCAGCGTGAGAGAAGGGGATACAGAAAGAAGAGGTGGAAAGAAAGCAAGAGAGAGAGGGGGAGAAAGACGGAGAGAAAAATATGACAGGCATCTAGATGGAGAGATCAGTGACAACAAGATACACCAGAGGAATTAGAAACAGCAAGACATAGACACAGAGGAAGTGGCAGAATAATGTGATAGAGAGAGAAGGCGAGAAACACTAACAAGTGACTGAGATGGAAACCGAGGAGTATATATCAAGGGAGACCTTGTCAGGGAGACAGCCACTTCCACACAAAGAGTAAGAGGAAATTAAAAGGGAGAAACACATCTCAAGGGAGGTGGACACTAAAAGAATCAGAGAGAAGGCAGAGAAGGCAGAGAAGGCGAGAGACACGAAAAGAGGGGGAGGGGGCAGTAAACACAGAGAATGATAGAGAGAGAGAAGGCAGTTCTAGACAGACACAGAGAGGGAGGGAGAGGGAGGGGGAGAGGGAGGGGGAGAGGGAGAGGGAGAGAGAGAGGGGGAGAGGGAGAGGGAGAGAGAGAGGGGGAGGGGAAGGGAGAAGGGAGAGGGGCAGGGGGAGGGACAGGGAGAGGGACAGGGAGAGGGACAGGGAGAGGGACAGGGAGAGGGACAGGGAGAGGGACAGGGAGAGGGACAGGGAGAGGGACAGGGAGAGGGACAGGGAGAGGGACAGGGAGAGGGACAGGGAGAGGGACAGGGAGAGGGACAGGGAGAGGGACAGGGAGAGGGACAGGGAGAGGGACAGGGAGAGGGACAGGGAGAGGGACAGGGAGAGGGACAGGGAGAGGGACAGGGAGAGGGACAGGGAGAGGGACAGGGACAGGGAGATAAAAACCTCTTGTGCTCCAAAAGACATCGCTCAAGGAACACTCGGGTCCTAAAACTCTGCATGGCATGGCGAAAGTGAGAATAGATGGACAGCATCACAAAGTTCCCCTCACCCCCATCAGCAGAGGTGGCAACATGCGACACGGAAGCCAGGCTGTGCTGGTTCACAAGCCGTGCTCGCTCCAAAGCAGGAAAAGTAACAGGAGCAAGCTCTTTGCACTAGTCCATAAGAACAACTGCGTTCTGCACCACCAGCTCCATGTAAGAAGGCAAAACACACAAGATGATGAATGGACTGTTGCACAATGGCAAAACATTCACCCCCAGTCACAGATCTGGGTTTAATCCATCATTATTTTGCTCACCAAGCCACTCCAGTTCAGACATGGCCATATACAAATCAGTCTTGATCCTGTGCCTCGTGAGAATAGTCCAGACCAAACTGCCAAGCCATGTCTTCCCTGGACCGGAATCAAGCATCCTAGGACCGGTTTCTGGCTATCAGCCGTCTTCAGTCAGGATAGCTGGACTCCAGTGGCATAGTGAGCACGGTGCCCACATCTGGGCATACCCTTCCCACATAGGGTGAACAGCAAAACACACAAGATGTAAGAAGGCAGCACGGCAACGATGCAAAACTTATTTACCACTAAAACAGTTGAGGGGGCGTGACTGTAGAGAATGAAATACTCAATTTTTAGGTCGAGCCTGGGCAGCGCATGCGCTGCTCTGCCAGGCATGCTGTATTCAGGTATGGACTTGAAGCTCCGCCCTTCTTTTCAATTGGCTCCAGTTACAGTCCTTTCTAAATCGTTGCTTTTCATTCATGAATAGGCTTAGTAGTCCCTCCTTGGTACCGCCTTGTCTGCATTTGTAATCTCCTAAGAGGATTGGAACTTTTATTTGCCTTGTTACACGGTCTGCTTTATCTAGTCTGTGAGCACTATTCTATTTTGTTTAATGATTTGCCCCTATTCCACCCACTACATGCTTTCCTACAAGCAGAACTTTGCCCGCTTTTATTTTATTTTAGTTATGCCGGTCCGCTTTAACTATAGCGGCTGTGTTTTTTCTTTATTTACTTTGGAAGCACAGTCCGCTTTAAGTATAGCAGCCTTGCTACCAAATATATAATATATATTTTTTGCAGTGAAAGCCCCCATACCATGCTTTTATTTTCATAGTGGGCGCGCCCCTTTCTTTAGATGCCGTTGCCATAAGGAGAACAGCGTTTAAAGAAAGGGGTACGGCTACTATGAAAGTGGTCTTGCATTTGCGACAGTTTGAGTTATTGGCATTGGAAATGACAAAGCCTTTTATATATGTGTTGGTTTTGAAAACACAAATAAAAGGCATTGTCATTTATAATGTTAATAGCTTAAACTCTAGCAAATGTGCGACCTATAGCATTGCTAATGCTGGTTAAAGTACATTTTATTATGGGTTTTTACTTAGGGAAGATGTTGCACCGGAGGGCAGATAAGCGAGTAGATCCGTTATTAACACCGGGCTGTTAACCAAGTCAGATATTCCTTGGGCACCGTTTCACTAGGAGTATTCGCTCCTCAGATCCCTTACGTGAACGACCCTCAATTTTTATTTTTTATTTTTTTGTGGTGTCCTTCACTTGCATCCACATTCTCCATGTAAGTTGACTCGCACACATTGTGCTTCTATCTGGCAGCTTGTTCTGCCTTCATCTTTCTAACTTGCCGCCATCAAGGAGCTCCGTTCTACATGAAATGAAAAAAGAAGAAAAAAAAATCTATTAATGTGATTCAGATCATGCCCATATTGGTGCTTGTGTTGGGAGGTGGTGTAGGTAGGCTATGGTTTGCACTGGTCAGCCGGGTTTGGGAGTTACAGTAGTCCTATATAAGATACATGTAAGTTATACTGGGACGAGAAGCAGGGCAGGTGTTTGACGACAAGGGGCCCATGTCCAAGGTGAGGTCCCCTTTACCTTGATCAAGAACCACAGACAGCAACACCCAATGTTAGCTTTAGGGTTGACCTTTCAAGAGTCGGTGGCTGGGGAAGACTAGTCTTGTGTGTTCCCTACTTGGTCTGCTGGTTTAGGCTTCTAAACTGGAGCCATGGTGCTGCTTCATGCAGGTGGAACTGGGTCAAATTGTGAAGTTTGTCTGCCAGGGAGTCCATAGATTTAGCTGCTCTCAGGTAGAGCTGTGTCCATGGCACAATGATTTCAATGCGCAAAATCTTCACTCTACGCCTCAAAGGCTCAGTGAAAGGACATGGCTAATAGTACACAAACCTAGGAGGACACTGCTGGCTACCTGGAGGGGATCTTGATCTCAAGTCGCCATCTGGGGATGTACCACCCCAGGTAACGTGTTCAGAACATGCAGGTTCAGATAAACTTACATGCAATGGATTTAACTGAAACGCAACACATTGCAAGTGGGCATTTTGACATACTGGCATGGAATTGGCCAAGGAGACATCTTTTTTCTGCCAAGACAACCTTCTGTCAGCTGGATATGTGCCCGAAGCCAGTGTTTTCCAAATTCAACACTTTCTCTTTAGTAGTTTTTAGCTTATACACATGTATTAGACTACAGAAAGTTATGGTTCAAATGCGTTGGCAAGAGTAGGTGATGGTGCTATTGACTGGGGGCGGGAGGGGGGTAGTCTGTCAGTATATTAAGTAAATGCTGCAGGAGCTCAAGGGGTGTGACAACTAATCATGCAATTATTTGGTCATTTGCTGGATGAGATTATTCGCTGGTCAGTCTAGTGTGAAATTTAGGGATTTGGGTAGCTCGGTGAAGGTAAAGTCAAGGTGACTTGAACTGGTGTGTTGCACTTGGAATGTGCTGATGTGGGTTTATTGGGAGGCGAGATTAGTGGAGTTGACTAGTTTTATGAATGCTTTCTTGAGGGTACTGATAGGAGTATAGAACTTGTTAGTACTGACAATAAATGTGAATGAGGCAAATTTGTCGTAGGTGTTTTCGTTGTAGCGGCGTGATCTATAAATAAGGCTGATGATGCTCTTAGGAACAGTGTGAGGCAGGCTAAAGGAATCTGAATGATGTGTGTGGTCAGATGGGCTCTATGTACAGCGACGTTTTGTGGATAATGGCAAGGTTACCGCTACAACCACATTAGTGGGTTTGTGTTTTGTAAAGACGTTACCGGCCATCTACGATGAGCTAATATAAGATGGGAGATGAGTTGGGTGTGCACAAGGAAGCATTTGGATGATGAAGGAAGCACATGGGCAGTAGACAGGAACGAGCTCTGCCAAGTCAGCTGTATGTCAGAAATTGGTACCGAAAATACGGAGCAGGAGACATCTATAGGATGTTTGTTCCACATTGTGTGAGATTTGCAGTGAGGAGTAAGAGGTTTTGTTGGCCAGACTAACTTGTACTCATCACCACAAATCACAGACAGCGTGACTAACACTTTTGAGTAAGGTCAAAGGTAGGAAAGCAAGAGAGGTTGTGGAAACACATAGAGACTTAGCCAGGAGGCGGGGTGTAGGGATTCTTCTTTTGTCCCACACTTAGCATGGCCAAATAGATAATGAACTTTGGAGTGTTTTAGCCCTTCTCAGTGACACCAGGCTGCAACACCTTGGGCAATCAGTTAAATGGTGTAGAGGGTTCCAACTGCACAAGACGTCGGGCACACCTGCCAACTCCAGGTGATAGTAAGCCAGAGTGGCATTTAGTTGGATTTAGGGCACTACTCTAACTCCAATCAGTAATCATTATTTCAGGGCTGTCTTGCACGTTGACGATTTTGACCACAAGGTATCAATGATGTAGATACTGCTGGGCCAATCCACATGATGGAGAATGCAGGGACTGTTGGGTGACAGTTCAGCAAGATTACTGGGAGCAAGCCCTGATGCATGGTTCACCCTCAGATGAGAATTAAGCATTTCTGAGATTGATGTCAAATTGAGTGAATGACCCTTCATCAAGATATTAACTATCATATCATGCATCCCACGGTCAATAACTGAAGCAACGTCTTCTGGTAATGAAACCACAAACCGCATCTAGATGACTTTCGGGCAGAAGGACACCTTCCATGCCTGTGTTATGTGGAGTCTATTGTGGGGTGGAGGAGGTACTGAGAGTGGACACTGCTGCTATCTTTTGGCATTTAGGGTCTGTTCAGGAGGGAATTAGATTAACTCTATTATAAAAAGGAGTCTACAAGCAAAGCATGTGGAAGCATTAATTTGAGCTTAAGTGATTGAACTATTGACAGAGGAGCTGCAGACGTATCTAGATTCCCTTGAATTATTGTGGCTCAGCGGGCACACAGAGAATATCTCACCTAACCTTACACAGTGGAAGACATAATTTGTGTCATAAGCAGCCTCCCTAACGATAAAGATCCTGGCTTGGATGGCCTGACCACTTCATTCTATAAAACTTACAGAGAACTATTGGCCCCACACTTACTGGAAGCATACCAGGAATCACTCAAAACGGGCTGTGTTCCCACTACAATGCGTGAGGCAGTAATTCTGACATTTGGTAAAACCCGGAAAGGACCCAACCTGCTGCGATTCCTACCGCCCCTTATCCCTTATCAACGTGGACAATAAGATCTACGCTAAATTAATAGCCCAGTGACTTCAGCCGTTGCTCCCTTTGATAGAGAGACCGGACCCATCTGGTTTTATACCGGGCAGATCGACGGCCCACTATCTGAGAACCTTTTTTGCTCTACTTCATTACCTACATCCCGAGACCCCTGCAGTAGCGGTGTTGCTTAACGCAACTAAAGTCGTCAATTCACTCGAATGGCCTTATTTATTCACCATATTAGGCAGACCGGGCCTGACTCCCCTGCATTTATAGCACAGATCAGACTCTTATACGCAAGCCCTAATGCAAGGCTGCGTGTGAACGGGCTTTTATCAGAAAGGTTCCCTATTACCAGGGGCATGAGGCAAGGAGTTTCTCTCTTCCCACAACTTTTTGCCATAGCCATTGAGCCACTGGGGGCCCGGATCCGGCAACATCATGCTAATAGAGGAGTGGGGTTAACAACCAGAGGTCTATTAATATTGCCTCACGCTGACGATATCACGCTTTCTATCAGCAACCCGTGGAGAACACTTCTCCCATACTACGCGAAAAAAACAAATTTGGCGGATTATCCGGGATCCAGATCAACTGGTCCAAATCTACGATGTTCCCCCTGACAGACTGTACTGCACCATTCCCTCTGGGCTATCCACTGACCTGTATCTGGGGATTTGGCTCAGTCGCGACATGCAGGTACTGTGGGAGATTAATCTTGGGCGGGCTGTCAGTTGGTTTGAAGGGAAAAACCTGGTCACGACTGCCCTTATCCTTGGCGGGACATGTAACTATAGCAAAGATGATTGTGCTACCAAAATTCTTGTACATCTTTATCAATCTACCAATTCCCCTGACGCTAGCCTTTTCTAAGATGATGAGAGCCCTAATGGTATAATTGGTGTGGGCCAGGAAACAGGCGTGCACATCATGGGAACTTCTCACCCTACCTCCGAGCCAAGGGGGACTGGTTGCTCCGGACATCCCTTTATACGCTTACTGCGCACAAGCTCAGTTCCTAAATCATTGGCTTTTCCCAACCCCATTTCAACCACATACAGCCATTGAACTGGATAGAACAGCGTCTATTGCATTAAACGGCTCTGTTTTTTCCAAATTCAAAAGACCCAGACACGAAATGGACACCACGGAGACACTGAGATGGGCTTGGAATAATATGCAGAGGGCAAAATATGAGCCGTTATAAGCCCAATCAGCCCCACTTCCCAGATACCAGCGATGGCTGACCGAGGTGATATTACACACTCCAACAGATTAGGGTGGAAGGCTTTTGGTGATCTCTACCCGGGGGATACAATCATCACACCTCCAGTGGCAACGGAGGACAACGCAACACACTTTTCGGATTTAAGCTGATACTACCGCATCAGGGCCAGCTGTCGTAATCCACATAGCTCCTTCCCCGCACACCCACCCACCCCGACAGCCCTGGAACACATATACACAAACACTTCCCAGCGTAAGCTGATCACTAGACTTTATAACTCCATGCAACGTAACTATCCGATTATCTACCCAAGGGCTCTTGAGGGCTGGAATGTAGTTACCCACGCCCCTCACCGAGGAACAGTGGAGGTTCTGCTGCGGTCAGTTAGAGATGCTATCCCTGAATTACAAACTCAGTTTGATTCATTTTAAATTCTTACATAGGTACTACAGAACGCCAATTCAGCTTTTAAGTTGTGGCTATGAGAAGATGATAAGTGCTGGAGGTGTGGCTTTATACAGGCCACCTTTCTACATATAGCCTGGCAATGTCCCAGGTTAGCAAAATACTGGATGGATATATCCGCTTCCATCAATGAGATACTAGAGCTGAGGCTGGCGCAGACACCTCTCCCCGGTATATTAGGATATACAAAAGACACCACTGATGAAGTCAGGCGACTCCTAGCAATGTTGTTGCTGTTGGCGAAGAGACGGGTCGCTATGAGTTGGGACAGGCCAGGAGCTCCGAAGTCTAGATCTTGGGTTCAGGATGTTGTCTATTGCCAGGAACAACTTAATACATTTTGGGAACTAATGCAGGCTGCCTCTAGACCCCGGGATATTTGGGGCCCCTTTCAAGATTGGATTAGATCCCAAAACATAATTGATGTTCACACGACCGGCCACTAGGTCTTTACTGGCAGCTGGCAATGGCTGAACCTCCAGTCCACGATATCATGCTATCAAGTACGGACACCACTATGCTCATTCTACTGGAATAACCCTTATGTTTTGTGGATTTGTTGTTACATGTTAAGCCGAATGCTGCAGCCAACTGTTGTAACTGCTGTGCTGTTTAATTATCCAACTTACTTATTCAATCTGCTGCACTGAGTTGTTCCCCAAGTTGGGGATGTTACTTCCTACCTTTGTTTTTTCCCTTCTCTCACCCTCTAGCTCCTTCCCCTTCTCACCTCCCATCATTCTTGCGTCTTATCCCCTCCTCGCTCACTACCATTCACCCCCCCAGTTTCACTTTTTCTCGTATCCACAAATTGTCACTGAAATGAATTTGCTGTCTTTATAATTTAGTATTGTACAAAATGGCGACTTCCTATGTTCTTTAAAAATTTTAAATACATAATTATTTTTTTTAAGTGATGGAACTACAGTGTATTTTTAGAAAAGAACCCCCCACCCTCCCGAAGAAGAAGCTTTCCAGTCTCTGAATCCTCCAAGCCAAAAACCTTTCCTAAATGCAAGATTCCAAGCTAGCAGCATCAGCTCTCCTCTTATCTTGGCTTACTAGGAAGAGAAGATGCTCATATTCTTTCGGGCATGGGAGATACACATCTGTGGTATGGTTGTACTCCTATTACACACATCAGACCTCAGGTTTAATCACTACGTGAAGCAAGGGAAGTCACACGCCTAGACCACCTCATTTGGTGTCCTCTGAACACGAGAGATCTATTTGATTAATGCAAACATTCAATAATCACTGTACTCCCAGCTGCAGGCATACTTTAGATATGTAAAGGAGCTGTGATAGTCAATAGGGTCATGAAATAATAGGCCACAAGGTCGGAAAAAAGGATGGAACACTTGGCCTAGAACAACTAATTTGGGCAAGATGCTAGAGCACTTGGCTTATACATAGGACGATACCAGTGGCCAAAGCAACAGGCATGGTGCACCCCACTAGGGCAGAGGATCAGGGTACAGCCAGGAAGACAGACCAGGTTACATGGGGCGGCTCAGCCAATAGAAGCAGCAGAGAGACCACCTGGAAGCAGGGCAGACCAGTACAGAGCCAGATGCTTGATCACTACAGAGTGGAATCATTGAATAAGACCACAGGTTATAAAGATCAGAGACATTTATAGTGTTTCTTTTCAATATTTTCAGACTGTATTCACATTAGTTGCCTAGGCTCCCTATCATAATACTTGTAGACCAGCCAGGATACAAAGTTCCAGTAGAAAGAGCTCTTCCACCTAACACTGGTGGCATGAACAAATATGTTAAACAACATTATTTTGAGTACTGCTCTGTTTCTGGAGTTCATCAAACCTCAAGAACAGCCACACACTAATTTCCCTTCTACATTCTATTACTCAAGCAGTCTTTCCACTGCATGTAGTGCCAACAATGAAACGGTTTGGAAAATAAGTTTTATGTGCCAAGAGGGCAGAGTGTTCTCTGTTTTGGACTGGTGGAGCTGCCAGCTCCTGCGGCAGAAAAGTGAGTGGGGAGCTCCAGCATGTGCACTTACACTAGCTCTGGGTGGCATATCCTAAACCTGGAAGGAAACATCCTGGCTTCAGTAACCGCCAGAACAGTGGCTCAGCTCAAGAAAAGGGACTGATATATATTTTTATCAGAAAGCGCTATAGAATTACAAACCCCTTCCCTCTTCAATCCATCCACTATCCTTCTCAATCAAGATAACTGACTAACATATCCACCACTCGAATTACTTATATATTTCACTATATTCATTCACCACTAATCCTTTATGGGCTACGGAGTAGCGTTTTACTCACCGAAAAAGAGTTTCAGCAACCCATCAGGCGTAGCAAGCGCTATATAAAGGCAAACTTTTTCCGTCTTCTATCCCTCCACTATCCTTCTCAATCCAAATAACTGACTAACATATCCACCACTCAAATTTACTTTCATATTTCACTATACTAATTCACCACTAATCCTTTACGGATTCCGGAGTAGCGTGCTACTCGCCGAAAAAGTGCTTTGATGCCTCGTCATGGGTAGTAAGCACTATATAAATGCAATTACAATACAATACCAGGTCCTTGTGTTTCTTCTAGCAATAGAATATAGAAAGGACTTGAGGTAGCTTGGCTGCACAAGTTCAGTTGCAGATAAAGGGGACCTCATTGCCTGCTACCTGTCTGGAGCAGGTCTGGTCTTAGGTAGATGACTAGGGTTAGCTGAGATATTTAACATTTGTGAGTGTGAGTTCAGATATTCCTACTGTGATGCTTGAGAAGAGTAACTGTTGGTGCACGGCTGATTTTAGAGGACGTGGGTACAGAGCTGCTGGCCACATCAAATTGGTGTAGGTGGCAGAAAGAAGCCCGCTGAATTATTTCTTCACGGTGTTGATGACGTAGAAGCGAGGGAAGCAGCAACACTTATGAGGCACTTAGTGGCTCAAAGTTGCGTCTGATTCTAAAGAACGGATGTCATTACATTAATTCACCAAAACAAACTAGTAAATGGTAGGTTAGCAGACAGCGTGACCTGAGCCTGTGACATACAAAATGCACCATATACATCGGAGGAGAAGACATTAACTCACTAAGACAACTTAGAGGCACTGATTAAGGCTCAGTTGGAAAGACCCAATGAATCTCTGTGTCCTCCTAGCAGGGAAGACATATCAGTTGGAGAATGTTCACTGCTGACAAATGCAATTTGCAAGTTCCAACCCCAGGAAGACAGACTCAGCCTTCCATCTCGCCGAGGTGCGAAATGAAGCACTATGTAAAAAACAAGTTATTATTTACTAACTGGCAGTGATTCAGGAACTGAAACCTCAACTATTGCAGGCATAACTTTATGAAGGTTCTGCCTAAACGCTTGCAAGCATTTACCTCCCTCATAACAGACAATAATCTAACAGTTCAGCTCTAAAGGTAATCACACCTAGCCCAGGACTCCGATTGTACACGTTGTACACCATTTTACCCTTCTATCAGGTTGTGCTATTTATCAAAATCATCTTTATATATTTGTTCCCTTATAAATTATTAAACTGCTCTATTCTCTCAGTCTCCTTTATTAGAAACAATAACCACTGCTCACTTTTTGTTTTTCTTCGTACGCAAATATTCTTTCTCTAGTTACGGCTGTTGTCCTTCACTAAATTCCTAAATGTATCACTCTATAAAGGGTCAATAAAGAAATAAAACAAATTTGGAACCTATGGATAAAGGCCTGGAATGGTAAGAAAAACGTTAATGAATGTGATGTTCAGGTACTCTTGTTTCTAGAATATAACTAGGACTCGAGGTTTTAGATTGCTTTTTTTAAGTATATATTTCATAGGTATTAACCCATATTTTTTCCTAGTTCTCGTATTGGTGTTAATCCACATTCTTTTTGTTCCATGCTAAATAAAGCGCCAATTATTCTTTTTCCTTTAGTGGATGCATGATAGCCCTGGCATCCCTATCTTAACGGGAGGACTACAGCCATAATGATAGTGTTTTAATTTTCTCAGATTTTTCTTATGTTCGTAAAAAAGAAAGAACTTAATTTAACCTTAAACATGGCAGTCTATACGAAAAATCAAAAATGGAGATATTAAAAAACAAAGTCCTCGGGTTCCAGCTATTCAATCAAATACAGCCATTTTTTTTTTTACAATTAACACAGGGCAAGCATTCACCTGAAAAATCAGCTTTGAGGACTAATGAAACTATACAAAACCAAGCATAGACGTAGAATATTACCAAAAAATGGTTTGAAAATGCAGTTCGTCACTTACCAGAGCCAGATGCGTCCGCTTCATATATAACCACTATGTTTCCCTCCCAAAGATGAGATCAAGCATGATATCCATTCTCTCAGGTACAACTACAGAACAACTTGCCACGATGTATGAAAAAATCATGGAAGGAGCGGTGTACATCACATTTGCTTTCGGTTCCAAAACTCAAAGCAGTGAGTGTACGTCTTGACAAGCCCTAGCAACCAGGTAAATTTAGGGGAAGTATCAAATAGTCAACTTGGTCAGGAGCGCAATGTTGTTAAAAATGGGAGAAAAGATGAGCTACGTGGTCATATTTATATTTTTGTCCTTTGCTCTCTTTCATTGACAACTGTTCCTGAATTGCTGGGGCACGACATGGAGAACCAAAAAGCTTCTTTCAAAAGAGCTACTGTATCATGATTTCTAGATGGAGCTTCCCTTTCCCAAATGTCCAACCTTTCATATGCACTGCCACACCACCACTGTGCCACAAACTATCTCGATCAAGCTTTGTGTGTTCTTTCCGATATGCAAGTATACAAGTACTGAGTGGACAGTCACTATGACATTCTTCCAAATGATTGAAAAAGGGAATTCCCATATAACCTAATGTAAATGTAGTTGAGCTTATATAGCGCACAGCTACCCGCAGTGGGTTTCCCGGCGCTTGCTTAGGGAACCCTTCCTGGTATTCCCCTGTGAGATAGCAGGGTATCCACAAGGTGAAAGTCAGGCATCCCGCCGCGAGGGGCCGTTGTGGAGATTAAGCAAGCTATTGTCCAGAGTCGCAGAGTGTGAACCCGTGAGTCGAGGAGGCACCGGGGCGAGAATTATCGAGTCCGTGGAATTTTTAGACCAAGACCCCGCCGAGGCAGGGAATTGAACCCTGGTCCAGGACCGATCTCAGCTTCCGGGTCTGCTGCCTCTAACCCCTGAGCCACACTTCTCCACGACCTAGATGGAGCAGCGTCTGTGACCATTGTAGATGACCTGAAAATGTCTACAATGAGAATGTGCCTTTGGAAGGTAGTTACTAATGCACTTGCTAAGGCGAATGAACATTAATAGACACAACACCCAATGTCATACGATTTTCAGATAGAAGACACTGCCACCAAGCATTAGCAGTCTTTTTAAAGTAAACCACTGGAAAATGTACCCCATACGGTACCAAAGGATCCATCCCAATGACAACCTTCTGCCTTTCGAAGATGAAGCATGACTCCTTATAGGAAAGAGCCTGAAGCTTCCTGGATCATCTGTGGACATAAAGCAATGGACCTTTTTCTTTGCCTTGCTTGCCTGCTCATTTAAAGAATGGAATCCAGTGGGTTCAAGAGCAGTATTGGACACCGGTTTAATTTCTAGAACTTGCTCAACCAGGTCTCCTTGAAGGGAACATTGTGTGCACTAGAGGCAGGGTGGAACTTTCAGGAAGCTTGATAAAGCTAGATGATCCCAGGAAATGTAATTTGGATGAACAGGTAACAGTACATCTTAGGAAGACTGGATCTACCTCTGACTGAGAAAGCTGCACCACAGCCAGGCAACTTCTTTAAAGGATGTGGCTTTATTAGCATGTTCAGCCCTGGAGTGCTCTGGTCAGGTTCGGTGTGGTTCCAAAGTAGAAACACCTGTCTGTAGTACATCACATTAATAATATTTGGTTTTATGTAACACTGCTTGGCTTAGCCAGGATTTCAATTCATGGCCTAAAAACCTGGGGTGCTTAATGAACGGGGGCATCTTGCCTGCATTCCGTACCAGATTCAATTGACAAAAGACTGACTAGTACTAAAGTATGGACAGTATTGTGACTGTGCTTTCCATTCATTAGGTACTCACAACTGTCTGCTGCTGGATAAGTCTCACCTTAGTAGAGGGATGGTCAAAAGCCTCCGTATGGGCAAGGTGATGACCAAGCCAGTGCTGGCAGGCCCATATGACCCAGAGGATCGCACCTGGATTTGAATCTCTCTTACATAAATAAAGGAGCTTCTATAGAACTACAAAGATTAGGGATTCCCTGAGTACCAGTCAGTTCATCAAAACAGACAGACTGTTTCTCAGCAACCTCAGGTGAAATTACATTTAATGGGAAGAACTCACTGATTGGTAGTTACCTAAACCCCCACGTAGGCTTTGTGTGGCTCTGCCCCAGAGAACTGCCTGCAGTATTCAAATCCCTGTGCAGGGAAGAGGCAAAGTTGTTTTCAGCTGTAAAGCCAACCCTTTCAAGAAATTGAGTCAGCTAGAGGGGGAACTTGCCTGCCCAAAAGGGCAAAGCATCCAAGAAGTAAAACCCTACGTCCTGGTTGTGAAAAATTGCATCAGCCGTCCAGAGCAGTAGGAGGTGATCCAAGCAACAGAGATACTAGTGAGAAGGGCACCAAGGACGAGCAGAGACTTCTTTCTTCAGGATTCTTGATTCAGAGGGGAAGATGCCCTCACGCCCTGTGCTCTCTAGAGAGAGTCCAACTGAAGAAGCAGGGGCTGGGGAATAACACGTCAGGTATATATTTCCTCTGACTGTGGAGGCTCTCAAATATGTTGCAATCATACAAAGAGAATTGCCCTGACAGTGGGAGATGTTATTTTCTAATAAGTATGGCTTATCTGCATCATATCATGGCTTGGGGAAAAGTTGTGTGGCCAGCCAATTTATTTGAACCAATCCAAGATAACCACCATTAATATTCTAGTTAGTAGCATTGATCGTTTTTCTGTGATGTCATTTCCTCTTATCCTCACATATTAAATATCTCAATGCCCTTTGCTGAATCCATTGCAAAGCATTCGAAGTCCATATTTTCACTGCATTCAGCGTCCCCTTGGGCATTTTGGATTAGTTATTTACCTGTAATCCTAGTTCTCTTCCAGGGGTATCCTCATCAAAGTCATAAGCATTAGAATATTCCCGCGCATGGGCGGGAATATTCTAATGCTTATAACTATTGATGAGGATCCCCTGGAAGAGAACTTCCTATTCTTGGACTAACCTAAAAAGATACTAGGAACTCTTCGAGTATTCAGTGCATGGTGCCACCCTGGCACATAGGAGCAGTCGCCATTTCCCTTATACAATCAAGAAAAGTGAAAGAGAACACCATTACATCCAGCCCTGGACAGCAGGCGACACCGGTGCGGGCAGCATTGATGCACCCAGAGGATGCTTCTACAAGAGAAGAGCCACACCATTTTTTTTTTAAGTAACAGCATACTTCTCAAGAAGCTTTCCTGTCCTGCCTCCAGCTTGCCAGCAATTCAAAATACCATTTGGGAAGAAGGGAAAGCACAGCAACAGTGTAAATGGCTTTAACCACCAGTGACAAAATAAGCCATAATGTGAGGTCAAGAGGCAACAACTACCTAATCCTGGGGGCCCTTTTATTTTAAATTCCCTTATTTCTATAATATGCGGACTATGGCAGGGTAGATCATAGATGGTTATTTTAACATTGACAAAAACCAATGTGGGTTTTAATCTGGCGCGTCAGATTGAGTCAAGGGCAAAATCGTCTCTATAGCAAACTTCAACTCTGATTGAATTAAACTGCTTTGGGTTTCACTCAGTTCCAGGCGCTTCGAGTACAATCCAGCAATCCTTCCACGACTGTTTAAACATCTATTGGCCCTTTTTCAGAGGTCCTAGATTGTTAGGACGTGGACTCTCATTCTGTCATTAGCTGCAATTGAAGTCTCACTATCCATGAAATGGTTCAACCATGGCCTGGGCGATGATGGGAGAGGGGTGCAATGCAGGGGACTCTTGACGACCTCCTTCCTTACTACACAGACATGGCACATGATCTCAGTATCCCATAATGGAGTGGTGTGGCTCACTGGTTAGAGGCGGCAGACCAGAGAGCAGAGAACGGCCTGGGACCAGGGTTCGATTCCCGACGCGGCAGGGTCTTGGACCAGGGTCAGCGGACTCGATAATTCTCACCTCGGTTCCTACTCTAACCAGGGATCACACTCGGCAACTCTGGGCATTAAGCTTGCCTCATCTCCACAACGGCCCCTCACAAACGCCGGGGATGCCTGGTTTCACCTTGGAGACTCCCAGGAGGGACTATCTCACAGGGAAAGCCAGGACGGGTTCCCCAGCGGTCTATAGCGCTACGAGGCCTGCGGTGCGGGTAGCAGTGCGCTTTACAAGACACACAATTTACAATTTACAATTTATAATGTCATGGTTATAAACAATACCATTCAAACCACAAAACCAAACATATTCGCCAACCAAATTTGAAATTTACTGTTGCTTAAAAGAGTGACCAATTGGGAACTGTGAAAAACACATACACATTAATAAATGCATAAGGAATAGACTCACACAGGGCGGTTGCACAGATGTATGAGGTGGAATGACAGTCTTGGGATCTCATAAAAGTGATGCTGCACTGGGTTTTTCTTCCAGGTTTGCCCGTTTACGCCAGTACATGTCTTCCATGGAAAACAGCATGGACATTATACCCATTGGGAGTTCCATTTAATGCTAAACCATTAAAGTGGAATGAGGTCTATTTACCACTATCCAAAAGCCTCAGCTGATTAAAGGAAGACTGGTGGTTTAATGTGACCGCCATAAAACCCAACACTTGGTACTGGCACAGACTGGAATTTACTAATACACCTTTCAGACGAACATTAATTTCATTTAAATGCAGGCAGCTGGTGTGAAGGTGGCAGTCACAGACAGATTTGTAAGCCAACTAACCACACAATAAAATATGAATGGCCACTGTGACATGCAACCACCAGCCAAGCTGATAATTTATGGGGTTACACTACTGAAAAGCTAAGCAATCTATGGCATCACAGAGGCACACAGCAGATTGACTAGTAGAATGGAAAGATACATGTAAGTTCAATATTTCCCTAAAAAGATCCAAGGGGTCTCAATGGCAGTTCTAGGAATCGCTTCAGCCCCAATGAAGGTACACCACTTGGACCAAGGGGTGTCCTACAAGGCCCACTTGTGATGAAGGCAAGCAGACTAGAAGAAAAACACCTTTTCAGATATGTGGCGCTAAGACCAGTAGGCATGTTTGGTTAATGTGCACTTCAGTACCTCGTATGAGATCAGACTATATCAGGAACACACTACTCTAGAAATGGGAACAGGCAAAAAAATACTCACCGTCTGTGCAGAAGTAGAAGAAAGCATGAGGAAAAGTAGAAGAATCAATAACAGAGAGAGGAAAAATAGAGCAAAGCAGTTTCATATGCAAACAGGGATGTGGCTGTGGATCAAGTTAAACAACAGTAAGATGAGTCCATGCGGTAACCTGTGTTTCACCCTGGGGAATGATGTTTGGTGGTAAATGTGTGCTATTCTAAGGCTGGAGGCAGCAAATAAAGAAGATATGAGGTAAAGGCAGGAAGCGGTCTCTTCCTTGGGATGTCCATCGATTTTATTAGGACATTTATCCGCTACTTTGCTTTTTCATATGAGGTCAGCATGGTAAAGTATGTGGGACATGTGAAAAAAGACGGATTAATATGATGCACTAACCGGAATTCTTCGATTGAGGACTTAAGTGAGAGACAGGAAGCAGAATGCACTGCATTTCTGCTCTTCCAAGCGATCTGCTCAGGTTATGGGAAAAACAGGATAGAAATAGAATTGACCCTGTTTGTCAGTATCAGTAATTGTTTTTAATGTAAACATCCCAAATGGGGAACAGTGGGCTAAAAAGGGCAGGCCTTCACATGTGTGGAGTAGGTATCACACTAATACACCTTAGTGCATCTAGCACACAAGCTTTTCCTTTAGGATTCAGGCTTAGGAAGGCTACCAGCAGGACTTAAAGGCTTTGAGTAAATCATACATAACTTAGAGCTCTGGAGCAATTAATAGGTAAGCTTTATAACTAAAGATTCCAAAGCACAGTGCTTTACTAAAGATGCTAAGTCTAGGATACTCCATGGCATACCTCACGCTCAGTGCTTCTGCACTTCATTCATAGGAATGAGTCATCTAGCTGTCACAGGATTGAAGCAGCAGTGCCTGGAGTAACTCTCCAGACAAGACAGGTTTCATATACAGAGTAGAACAAGTGGTCATGCTTACCTTTCAGAGCTATAACCTTGGAAGCAGGGTTCATGATGGCACTCTCCGCTGAGATGGGCCGGCGGATGGGGGTGTTTGGCTCGCTCATATCGATAATGACCACCTGGGCCTGCTCTCCCACTTTCTCCCGGATGCAGATGAACTTGTCAGACTCCATGGTGAGGGTGCTGAACCCAATGTTTGCAGGGTTAATGCCCAGGTTCTGGAGCTAGAGATAGACACAAACAAAATACATTAAAAAAAATTTAAAAAATGAAGAAATGTATCTACTGATAGTTCAAAAGAATGCAATGTTTGAAAAAGGAGATACTTAATAGCACTGGTAAACATATCCCTAAGAGCATATCGAAAGGTTACACATAGGTACGTAAAGAAAATGAGCACAAGGTGGAAATCATAGCAAATAAATCACTAAAATCTGAAAGCTTTGCGTGATTAACATGATGCCTCATTAGCTCTACGCTAAAGACAAGAGCATTTCAAACCCTGCATGTTTGTTTCCAATAACAGCTTACAAAAGAGACATGGCTAACTTATCAATCAGTGGATACCTATTATTTCAGACATACATCGCAAGCTATGTTAATATTTCAGCATCTGGGTGTACAAGCTTGGATTAATATACTGTGACGTAGGTTTTAGGGACCAAACCCCATTCACAACCAATAATCAGTCAACTAGGACAGACTGCACGGTGCAGGACTCCGGTCGCCCATATTAGTCCTTCCTCTGATTTTTTTAATCAATTCCTTCACACAATCCCTAAGTTAGCCAGGTCCTTGATTTTTTGGACATGGCCATTCTTCTTTTTGCTAGCAACAAATCTGATCTTGCATATTTAATCTCCCTCTTAATTCTCCAAGATAAGCCCTAGAGTGCATATTTCTCATGAAACAGTCAACAGGTGGCACTGAATATATCCTCTCCAGTAAGCTCTGAATGAGAATCGAGTCTCAGACCATTCAGATAATGTTGAAACTCTATGGTTAAACATCAAGGAGTCATAAGAGGAAACCAGCTGGTGTTAGACGCTGATCATAGGGGGAGCAAAGCTGCTGAAGGACTGCAGTTTAAAGAAGTTGCATAGCAAAAAGCGGCGTACGCTGCTTCACACAATTGGAGTCATATGTCCCATTGTATCCTCAATTACATTTTTTTAGGTCAACGATTCACTCGCAATGTGGTACCATTTAAATTTAAAGCAGCATCAGAATCAAACTGTAAAGGAAATCACAAATATTGCATATATTCACCTCTAAGAGGGACACTGCCACCCTTATATTGAGTCTGTCACCTCAGAGATGAATTGTATAGCTGCGGAAGTTTGAAACACATTCCTTTACATCTGGGACTATTGATCTCAAATTTCATGGTCACGCTGAATGTCCCCTTGACAGCCATGTTGGCAGATGCCACCACCCAAAAACAAGAGAGGCAATTCAATGCAGATCCTTTATATTTGTGGACTAACTCACAAGCAACGTTCACACATCCACATCTACGGCTTCAGGTGTCAATCTGCAATCATGGGTGAAGTGCCACAAGTGACAAATGACTGCCCTGCAAACAATGTGGCGGGTCAGAATACACACAAACATGCACCATCCAACTTCTGTTTAATCACTTGACTGCCACTCATCCTTTGTTGGCAAGAAAACCTGTGCATTTGAGTCATTCCAAGTGCATTCTATCACACATGTGGAACTTCAAATGATTTTTCCAATGGATTCTCTTGCAAGTCCCTACTAAGCATCAGTCACCAGATTCTCACGGTCTGGTGCTCCATATTACCCTGCAATACATCTCCATGCGTGTCTTCAGCACCAGTTACAGCTTGCTCGGGTCTATATGAAGCCGCAATAAGGAACAAAAATGAAACCACGCAGCAGGAGGGAGGAAATGAGAAAATGTATTTAATACGATCACCACAATTTACAATTGGGCCAATTATTCTAGGCAGGAACCATACTCCAGAGACTTCACATACTGATTATTTCCTGAAATGCAGTATCCAGCCTCCAAGCCTGGGCTTGTTCAGGGCCACAGTAGTGAGAACTTACAGGCCCCACATGGGCAGAATGTTCTCACAAACGTACAGCTCTTCTGATTATGCTCAAGACCACAACGGGTACTCCGTTAATATGCTCTTTAATGCATCCAACATCACACCTTCTAAAAACATCACCATACAATGCTGACCGCTCTGAAAGCATCTTTTGAGAGTCAGAAAGACAAACTTGTGGCTAGTAATTCTGGGCACCCATTCTGATGTGTGTACTGTTACATACATGTTATGACTTCAAGGACTAGAATTAAAAATATTCTGTAGGTTACAACATGGAGCAGGATTAAACAACCTGTCGCCATCATGTTGCTCACATGAAACCCCAAGCACTGCATTACACATGTAAGCGTGTTTTAACAAGCATTGGCAACACCAATAGATCTGGCTTATAAATGAAGTGCCTCTTCAGGAAATTGTGGGCTTAGGCACTCATTAAGCTATGAAGTTATACATATATGTATTCACTTATTCTTGCACTTACGCATCCATTCCTCTACTTTAACAACATCAATCTAACAAAAACACAAACTCAACAACTTATGCTAGATAAATTATAAGAAATAAAGTAGAAAAAAAGACAACATGGTGCAGTATAACATGGGAGGCATATGCTTGCAATAACAAACTTAAACACAGCAGGGGTGGCCATCTTGAAATGGTATTATAAAGTCTATCAGACTTTTAAAGTTCCAGCCTTAGAACCAGTGTGTTGCCATCTTGGAATGGTAAAACAAAGATACATTATGACTCTACCATTCCATGATGGGTGCCTAGTTTAGAGACAGTGGCGATGCGGGATGGGATTCAGTGCAGATGAAATTAGCGGAAAGCAAGTGGTCCAATAGCACTACCAAGGGAACTGTTGTGTATTCAAAAAAGAGAAATAAAAAGAGGGGAAGAAAAGAAATTAAAGGGAACCTATGAAAGAAGAAAAAGGGAAAACTAAAAGTTCGCACCCACCAGCCTTGGTAAAGAAACGCACCGATTTTCAAATGGACATGATCAGAGAAATGGCACCACTCACAGGGCAAGAGAGCCAATGGCTGAAGTAGTGTTACTCATTACACCATGTTGTATGCCGTCATGGGTGGAGGCAGAGTGTAAATGACGCTCAGAGAGACCAGTGACAGAACATGGTGAACCCAAAGCTTCTCTATGTACCACAATTTATGCATAAATATATATGACAGACAAATATGAGTGTCAGGCATTCCGAAGACAAACAATACAGCAAGAATGATTACAGTGCAGATCTTTTACGCTTTATAAAAGGGGCAATCAGCACCAATATCTTTGCCTACAAAATGAATCTGCAAGATTTTATTCATCAAGATACATGTCTCCAGGCAGCAACACGGTGCAGTAATATTGCAATCTTAAAAGCCAATTTCCTTCAGCACATTCTGTTCACAATAAGTCCGGCCTACTGCCGTGGAAAGTTTCCAATTAAATAGAAAAAAAAAATCAATATTTTCCCTAAGGACTGATAAAGCCGTTAGCTTGTACCACTGGCTTCACACCATAACCAGAACAGGCCTACCGAAGTGAGCCCAAGGTTTCACACATGGCAACCATTAAGTATGCTGCAATAACAGTACAAATAAATTCACAACTATAGTTGCCAAAACAATATAAAATTCCTTGAAAAGGGGCCTAACAAGGATTATCACTGTGCAAATCTATCTGCACGGTTTGTCAGAGAGGGTAACCATCATCAAAACTTTTGCCTACCACAGTAATCAATGTGATTCCATGTAAGGACCTCTCTACAGACTTTAATACAGAGCAATAACAATTCACCCTTAAATCCCTACTGACTAACATATGATTTTCACAATAAAGGCTACGGCTTACTGCCTTTATCGCTGCTCCATAAATCACTGCCATAACCAACTCACTCCTGCTGCATTGCACATGGACGTTTGCAATCCACGCCCTCTGTCAGTGGAAGAGCACAACTTCTGCTCCATCACATGCTGTACTCAAGGAATCAATATATTGACGGGACCAAAATCCCTCTCTCAGAACTACCTCTACAAGATCTTTTAATTTGGATCACATAAGAACATTGACGCCTGAGCGGTCAAGCCAGACCTATAAAGAAAATGCCCAGCTTCATCTGCACTCAAGACAAAATGCATCACAAGAAGCATGCTGACCGCGTCCAATCATGAGAAGATGCAGAGAGGGAGGAAGGGCTGCACCAATTTACACAATCTGCCACATGGGCATATAACAGGTGCAAGTGCAAGATACATGGAACTTGAAGGGGAGAACATTGGGGATGTAAATTGTGCTTAGTCAGTAAGTACACCAATTATTACAGTGCTGCTGTTCAACCACTAACAAACTGATTCAAGCTTCCCAACTAAAAAAACAAGGAATTTAGAAGCCCATCGAAGCCAGAGTAATAACTTCTAAACTGCAGTTTAGTTTACGTGATTGGTGTGAACCTCTCACTGAGACTAATACACAAATCATCTTTACCCATCAGGGATATATACGCCTGGAAGAGTAGCTATAGTCATTTAAACGTTTATTATTTTAGATCCTTAATGTCATGTTAGCCCGGACTTCTTTATTCTTCTGACCATGGCCAACAAACCCGAAATTGTGACCACCAGATAAAGCAGAATAGCTCCTGAATCCACTGTTAGTATGCGTGTTATTGCAAGCGCTGTGGGTGGCATCCATGCAACACGAACAGAGAAGAGGTCTGCCACCTCGGGAATCAAGGAGGCAGAAATTAATTTCAATAGTGTGTTTGGCTGACATAGGAACGATATAATACACACCGTCCAGCTAACTTATTCAACGGCTCTTTGCAGGTCCAAGCACAAATCACTTGGATGGGACACTCGAGGCACACAGGAGGTAGCCCCTTCAGAAAAACGAACAGGATCACATTGTTGGGCCTTTATCAATTAATTACAGATTGCATCATCCTGCAGGCCCAAAACTGCCACTAGAGTCATCTTCCCCTAAGTAAGCATCTTTCCGTTCCCCATGAAGGCCTCCTGCTGATGGCAGGGCCCTCAATGTTTGCATTACAGGTGCTTTCTGGCTAAACACTGACTTGTAGGACTGCTGATACTGCCTGGTGGAGTTATACATTGTACGATGTGTGGCAGCACAGGGATGTTAATAAGATGTCTGCCCCAGGCTGCAGCCATGTCTCCGTGTAATGAACCTATGCAAGATGTGAACTCCATCAAGGTGCAAGCAGGTCCTGCCAATGGACACGTTACCCAGTGCCTTAATTATTTCACAACTGGTGTGGCAAAGCCAAAGGGAGGCAGCAATGTGCGGGAATCCCCTTGGTCGAGGGTCTGATTCTCAGTACAGAGCAGTCAGGATCCGCCCTCAGGGAGGCATGCAGCAATGTGCAGAACTCCCCTCCTTGGCTGAGGGCCCGATTCTCACTACGGAAGACTCAGGATCAGCCCTCAACCAATGCCTACCAAACCCCTTTCTTCCGAATACTCCCAAAAGCAATCCACGAGTTGAAATGGGTCTCGCTGTGTCAGAAAGAGCTCCTCCCCCTTTGTGTTTTTCCAGGAGGTCTTGCAGCTTGAAAAGTGCACCCAACCTTTGGCGAAGGTCAGATGTCCACATTCCAATGCGCGCCTCAGGAAATGCACGGGGAGTAAAGAGGAAGCAAGAAATGACGTAAATGCGTGAAGTAACAGTTGATAAAACAGACAGTAGACAGTGAAAGGACTGCAGTCTCGATAAAGTACGATAAAACAAGTGATCCCAGACAAACCTGCACCCAAGGTTCCATGCACTACATCAACTATTATGCAGATGCAGAAAGGGATACAGGAAAATGGGAACCGCATAGGGGCAGGTCAGGGGAGGGGAGCATAAGTAGTACCGAAATGCATGCAACAATAATACTGTCAAACAATGAGAATACAACACGTAGCTCAGTGGACAAACGAGCCAACTGCGTGAAACCTTGGGCCAAATACGTAGAATTCGGACAAAGATATTTCCACTGCATTGGACGGTACCACCATCTCTTTTTGTAGATGATATTTTCTAACCCTTTTAACGGAGTATACAGCATACACCATGCAATTCAATAATAGGGGAAAGCCTCTTATTATTTGTTTGACAATTCTCAATGGACCAGTCAAATTCAACCAGTCCCGTGTCCACACACTTGGCCCCCCACCCCCAACCCAAAAGACTAAGGCAACATCTGAAATATTCGGCTGAAACACCTCGACCGGAGGCGCTCTCCTCAACCTCATCTGCCTCCACAACCCATCTCCCCCTGCCCCCAATACGCTCAACAGAATATACCCAACGTGGAGGGTAAAGGCACATGGGAGCGGCCTCCAGATAGTGTTCAAGCTCTGCTTCCCACTGTCCCTCAAACATGAGTGGGGTGCCCTCTAGATTGCCAATTAGTTTCTCCATAACAAGAATATTCCATAACCACTGGTAGCACTGTGGATCGTGGGTGAGTTTACTTTTTTTCCATGCATCTTCATGTTACATATCATTCGTTCTTGCCATATGCGTACAATTCTCTGGACAAAAGCCCCACTAGCAAAGTTCTTGAATCTAACAGCAGCGCTAACCCTAAAATGCTCCAGGCAGTGACCGCCACTTCTCTCCAAACGGTACGAGTCTGGGGCATCCCCACCAGATATGAAATGTGCTTCTGCTATTCCACAGACCCTCCGACAAAAGTCTTATGGGTCTGGATACATCTTGCATAAGAGGCCAGTCATATATCAATTTGTATTGGGTTTCCTTATTCCTCAAGCTGATAGAACTGTTAAGTATTTCCCTTCAAGACGTTTCCCATAACACTGTCTTATAGGGGTGTTCACATTTTTGTGCCACCGCCCTCTGGTAGCCTGTCTGTCGGTTAGGTTGCTCCCAGTAAGATCTTATAAATGTTGGAAACTCCCCCTTCTAAATTGAGGAGTCTGCCTATCATCCTACAGCTTAACCTTTTAAGCAGCTCGCTCCAAGGAGAGGGCTTGGACATGGCTTATCAGTCATGGCCAGCTTTTCAAATGGGTGTTGGCCTGAAAAACCAACAAGGGCGAAAAACCAACAAGGGCAAGAGTGCAATTATTTACTGCAAAAAAGAGGGTGTGATATGTGGGCAATGAAAAGAATTGAACACTCGGTTTTTAGAATGAAAAGAGAAGCCAAATAAATTGTCCCACAATTCTGTGCTCAGTACCAGCCGCTAACTCAGTGAGATTAATAAACTAGCGTACATGGATTTGAAAGAACTGCATACAAAGGCATAGATTCCAGAGATTGGATAATTGTGCCTGTTAAGCAAACAGAAGTACAATATTCATTGTGCAGGGTTTTGAGGACAGAGACCAAGCTTGAGTTTACTATGTACAGATGTCCTGTGCGACACTTTGGGGGTCACTGCTCTAGAAAACAAGTATAGGCAAAGCCAGCAGGTCTCGTTTTGGTCATGTGGAAAAGCATCCCTCATGCTGTGCCACATGGTTAAAGAAAGAAAACAAAAGTCTTCTGATGAGACCGGCCACAACATTTTGTAGATGTATGCACCAAGCATGCGCGCCTACAAAACGACAGATTGAAGATCTTAAGTTACACCCAGCTATGTGGCCCGAAGCAATACACAACTACGCCGCTGTAACCATAAACGCAAGCAGGCCTGGTATTCGAGCAACACAAAGCCAAGAGGCAGCGAGCACCGCCGTCAGTAGCACGACTTCATCAGCAGATTGTGGGAAGCAGCCAATCGAGATCAGAACAGAACACAAACATTTGGTGTATATGCAGGGCTTTAAGTGGGCCGGGTCTCACCGATTCTGAGCACCGGCAGTTTTTAAAGGGGGCATCGAAACGGGTCTCTATTGGGCTCTGTTTTGTGCCCTGGCACAGGCGGTCCATTTCCCCCCCCCCCCCACTGCTGTGACAGCAGGCACATCGTTGTGCGCCTGCTCACTGCTCACTAGGATGTGCGCCTGCTCACACTGTTGACTTTTCACAAGGGTGTGCGCGTGCTCACACTGCTCACTTCTCACTAGTGGAGGAGTTACAGTATGGCGTCACGCCAGGTGAACGTTGTAGGGAAGGGAAAACCTTTAAAGAGAATCATTTTCTCTCTGGATTTCCCTTCTCTTTTTGAAACTCGGGAGCAGTAACATCGTCGTGGTGTCACCAGGGTTTTAAGTGGAAGCTTTTTCAATATTATATACAAGCCATAGTTGCTGCTTATTTATCTTATGCAACTAACAACCATTGACAAAGCCAATAGTCCTGACTTCTTGTAGGTATTATGTTACTTGTTGTATCACATATCTAGAGGCAATGACCGAAACAGCAAAATACAATTCGGGCGGCACACTATGATGAGCCCAGGTTTTTAACTTACGTGTTTTAAGCCACACCCTTAATCATATTGACCACGCCCCTTTGAGAGATGCCCCGCACTCCAGTTTTTAATCCCATTAATTTTTATTTGTTTATTTATTGCATTTTTATAACGCGCGGACTTTACCCGAAGGTGTCAGAGCACTGTACAATAGAACCAGTTACGTTACATGAGAGAACGGATACAAAAATGGAACAAACAAAAATAGCAGGCCATAGAATCAAAACAACTCAGGCAAAAGGAACACAATATCAAACACAGCAAGCACAGAATGTACAAACAAAAATATAAATATATATGACAAATTTACAATGACTAAAGAACCTCCTGGCGAAAAATAGCAGGCCATAGAGTCAAAACAACGAAGGCAAATGGAACACAATATCAAACACAGCAAGTACAGAATGTACAAACAAAAATATAAATATATATGACAAATTTACAATGACTAAAGAACTTCCTGGCCGGGTCTGAGAAGGAAGGAATTAGTTCTGAAAGCGTCTTTGGAATAGAAGAGATTTGAGGACCGCTTTAAAGATCTAGATGGAGGTGATGGCACGGAGCAAAGGAGGAAGCGAATTCCAGATTCTCACCGCATTACTTGAGAACGATTGCGCCATCAATTTGCCCCTTTTAAAGGAGGGGGGCTCAAGCAGAAAAGTTTCCGCATTCTGAAAAGGTCTTGAGCCTCCAGACAATTTCAGTTTATTCGCCAGATATTGAGGGGAGGAAAAGTGCAAAGCTTTGTGGGTGATGCACGCCATTTTGTCAATAGCTCTAGCCTTGATGGGAAGCCATCGGAGAGAGGACAGGATAGGAGTGATGTGGTCACTTCGTTTGGACCCTGAAATGAAGCGGGCTGCTGAATAGAGGACGGATTTGAGGGGGGAGAGGTGAGATTTGGGAAGGCCAGTCAGAAGAGAATTACAATAGTCAAGTCTAGAGAGAAGTAGCGATTGGACCAAGGTTTTTAGGTCATTCTCCGGGAAGAACCGACGAATCCCCCATAAGAGTCGCAGTTGATATCGTGCGCTCTTGGCCATGGAGTTGATGTGTGAGATTAGGTTGAGTCTTTTGTCAAGTATGACACCTAAGGATTTAGCGCAGTCCACAATGATGGGTTTACTGTTGAGTAGATTTGATTGATCCATCCAGGCTTGAGCAGAAGGCGGAGAGAGAGATAGATATAAGGAGGAATTCCATTTTGGTGGGATTGAGAATGAGCTGGTGAACTAACAACCAGTTGTGAATAGAGTTGAGAGTAGAGTTGAGTAGTGAGAGATCATGAGAGGAAGACACCTTGAGGTAGATTTGGGTGTCATCCGCATAGAGATGGTAGAGGATCCCAGATTTGCTTAGGGGGTTCCCTAATGGTTCCAGATAGAGATTCACGAGGATCAGAGCTGAAGAGAAGGAACACGAGACAAATGTACAGCATGAGACAGTTTGTGTAGGGTGAACACACCAGGCCCTCGAGGGTGGGGCACAGGAGGTGATCGTTGATTGGAGGGGTCGGCAGAACAATGGCTGCATCACGTCAGAGAGAAGAGCCTCGCTTTACATGCTCCTGTTCATGCAGAACAACAAGCCCTGCTTTGCATACCGCAGCAGGGCACGGAGCTCAGCGCACACCTAGAGCTCCTAGAAGCCCTGTGTTTGGCAGATCGGGGAGCTAAAGCACATGGACGTTATTGGTGCAGAGGGGTGCGGCGAACGAACCAACAAATCCTCGTTATATAAGTTCAAATAACTTCATTTCGGCAACTAAGGCCATAAAAGTATAGAAACGTAATTTTAAAACACATAATAAATAGCTAAAACTGAAAATGTAGACATTCATTTTGCAGATTTGTTCCCAAAAAAGTAATGCAAATTCCAAATGATCCAAGGCAGTGAGAAATTAAAAAAGAGCCAATACAACAGTAAAACATATGAAACAATCATAAATCAATTAAATAAGTGGCATCTTGGCAGAAGCAGCATTGTAGCAGAGTACTCAAGTATCCGGCCCTGCGACAGGACACCCAGCTACGGGGGAAAGAAGAGCCTTTCTTCTCACAAGCCACACTGCACCCAGAAATGTGACACCCGCACAAGCATGCAACTGTTGACAGTCAATTGTTCGTATTCGAAGAGCAATGCGGTGACTGCACACCTGACTGCAGACAGGCAGCAGCCAGGTAAGGCGCAGACAGGCAGGCAGCCAGCCAGGTAAGGAGCGGACAGACAGGCAGCAGCCAGGGAAGGCGCAGACAGACAGGCAGCAGCCAGGGAAGGCGCAGACAGACAGGCAGCAGCCAGGGAAGGCGCAGACAGACAGGCAGCAGCCAGGGAAGGCGCAGACAGACAGGCAGCAGCCAGGGAAGGCGCAGACAGACAGGCAGCAGCCAGGGAAGGCGCAGACAGACAGGCAGCAGCCAGGGAAGGCGAGGACAGACAGGCAGCAGCCAGGGAAGGCACGGACAGACAGGCAGCAGCCAGGGAAGGCATGGACAGACAGGCAGCAGCCAGGGAAGGCGCGAACAGACAGGCAGCAGCCAGGGAAGGCGCGGACAGACAGGCAGCAGCCAGGGAAGGCGCGGACAGACAGGCAGCAGCCAGGGAAGGCGCGGACAGACAGGCAGCAGCCAGGGAAGGCGCGGACAGACAGGCAGCAGCCAGGGAAGGCGCGGACAGACAGGCAGCAGCCAGGGAAGGCGCGGACAGACAGGCAGCAGCCAGGGAAGGCGCGGACAGACAGGCAGCAGCCAGGGAAGGCGCGGACAGACAGGCAGCAGCCAGGGAAGGCGCAGACAGACAGGCAGCAGCCAGGGAAGGCGCGGACAGACAGTCAGCAGCCAGGGAAGGCGCGGACAGACAGGCAGCAGCCAGGTAAGGCGTGGATAGGCAGGCAGCAGCCAGGTAAGGCGTGGATAAGCAGGCAGCAGCCAGGTAAGGTGTGGATAGGCAGGCAGCAGCCAGGTAAGGCGTGGATAGGCAGGCAGCAGCCAGGTAAGGCGTGGATAGGCAGGCAGCAGCTAGGTAAGGCGTGGATAGGCAGGCAGCAGTCAGGTAAGCCATGGACAGGTATAAGCTGGGCAAACGAACAGAACATGGCGACGAGTTTCCTTGTCAGAATTACAGGCTGGCCTAACGGGAGAGAGACTCCAATGCAGCCACCCATCTGCGAGGAAACATTTTCAAAGGTAGTGAACCCACTCTAAATTGGAAATATAACTGGATATCCAACGAGGCAGTGAAACAATCCAAAAAGTGCTCGAATACACAGGTAGACTTGAGATGAAGCAGCTCCGCAGATAAAGCGGCGCTAGCAGCTTTTCGAGCATGGCTATGCAATGTCCCTGACCGGTATTGTTTTTCAAAAGCTCATTAGAAGAGAAGTGTTCACTGGACGAAGTCTCCCAAATATCAGACACACCTAGAGAAATCAACAACTTTTTGATGTTTGCGAGCCGAGGGATGTTATTGATTCTGCCGGCCTCAATGAGGTCCTCAAAGGCTGCAGTATAGTGTGTAATCTCTGGGGTAGACCATATGCTCTTCAAATACAGTAATGGGCCAAGCCTAGACTTGCTTTCAACCCTTTTATGCCCATGTCTAATGCCAAGGAAAGGAGAGGAGTGCTCGCAGGTGAAGAGGCCAGGGTTCTTAGGGTTATATACTAGATGAGTAGCCCCAGTGTGAGAGCATAGACAGAGGTGACGGAGCCACAGAGGGCCCGGACTCTGAGGCCACAGAGCCGGAGGGCCCGGACTCTACGAGGCCACAGAGCCGGAGGGCCCGGACTCTACGAGGCCACAGAGCCGGAGGGCTCGGACTCTACGAGGCCACAGAGCCGGAGGGCTCAGACTCTACGAGGCCACAGAGCCGGAGGGCTCAGACTCTACGAGGCCACAGAGCCGGAGGGCTCAGACTCTACGAGGCCACAGAGCCGGAGGGCTCAGACTCTACGAGGCCACAGAGCCGGAGGGCTCAGACTCTACGAGGCCACAGAGCCGGAGGGCTCAGACTCTCCGAGGCGACAGAGCCGGAGGGCTCAGACTCTACGAGGCCACAGAGCCAGAGGGCTCAGACTCTCCGAGGCGACAGAGCCAGAGGGCTCAGACTCTCCGAGGCGACAGAGCCGGAGGGCATGGACTCTCCGAGGCGACAGAGCCGGAGGGCATGGACTCTCCGAGGCGACAGAGCCGGAGGGCATGGACTCTCCGAGGCGACAGAGCCGGAGGGCATGGACTCTCCGAGGCGACAGAGCCGGAGGGCATGGACTCTCCGAGGCGACAGAGCCGGAGGGCATGGACTCTCCGAGGCGACAGAGCCGGAGGGCATGGACTCTCCGAGGCGACAGAGCCGGAGGGCATGGACTCTCCGAGGCGACAGAGCCGGAGGGCATGGACTCTCCGAGGCGACAGAGCCGGAGGGCATGGACTCTCCGAGGCGACAGAGCCGGAGGGCATGGACTCTCCGAGGCGACAGAGCCGGAGGGCATGGACTCTCCGAGGCGACAGAGCCGGAGGGCATGGACTCTCCGAGGCGACAGAGCCGGAGGGCATGGACTCTCCGAGGCGACAGAGCCGGAGGGCATGGACTCTCCGAGGTGACTGAGCTGGAGGGCATGGATCCGTCAGAGGTGTGACATTGGTCTAGGACATGTTTTCGAGCAAGGTTTAAATCCGAACATAAAGGGATGCTATGCCAACCTAGAACAGAGAAATTGCTTTATTTTTCATCTATACGGCCACATCACAGAGCCACTTGTAAATGCTCAGAATCTGGACTGACTACTGATGCCTACAGGAGGCATGCCTTCCATATGGACCGCTGAGGCGGTCAGAAGTCATGCCTTCTGCTGCGGCCCCACTAGCCTCCACCAACATCTGCAGTACACCCTCGGCCTCAGTATTGTGGTGTATATTAGTCTCAGGGATGTCCATTAAAGTCAACAGTGGGCTGCGATGACCACTGGCAGTGGCGTGTCTGGCTTCAGATGCTGCCAGGAGTTGTACCATCTGCAGTTGTCCCTTCAGTGCTTTACTAACACCAGCAGTACTGTGATGACTCGGTCAATCCAGGGATGTCCTCCACTGGGGTGTGCAGTGGGCTGCGATGACCACTGGCTGTGTAATGCATGGCTTTAGATGCTGTCAAAAGTCGTAACTTCCGCTGTGGTCCCACCATCCTTCACCAACACCTGCAGTACACTCTTGGCCTCAGTACTGTGGTGTCTCGATCAATCTCAGGGATGTCCCCGCTGGGTTCTGCAGGGGGCTGCGATGACCACCGACTTAGGCGTGCATGACTTCAGATGCTGCCAGGAGCCCTATACTCTGCTGTGGTCCCTTCAGTCCTGCACCAAGGCCAGCAGTACACCCAAGGCCTCAGTACTGTGGTGTCAATTAGTCTCAGGGATGTCCCCCGCTGGGTTCTGCAGGGGGCTGCGATGCCCACTGGCTGTGGAGTGCATGACTTCAGATGCTGCCAGGAGTCGTACCCTCTGCTGTGGTCTCTCCAGTGCTTTACCAACGCCAGCAACACACCCTTGGCGTCATTACTGTGGTGTCAATTAGTCTCAGGGATGTCCTGCACTGGGGTCTGCAGTGGGCTGCGATGGCCACTGGCTGTGGTGGGCATGGCTTCAGATGCTGCCAGGAGTTGTACCATCTGCTGTGGTCCATCCAGTGCTTTACCAACACCAGCAGTACACTCTTGGCCTCAGTACTTTGTCTCAGGGATGTCCTCTGCTGGGGTGTGCGATGACCATTGTTTGTGGCGTGCATGGCTTCCGATGACCCTGCTCCGGTTAGGCACTTGTAGTAGGCAGTTCTACATGCTCTTCTCTCACAGCTGCCCCAACGGGGCGTCCCAGCGCTGTATAACGCTGTGGAACCCTTCCTGGCTCTCCCTGTGAGAAGCCCCTCCTGGGCACCCCCAAGGTGAAGCCAGGCATCCCAGTGTTGTAGGGGCCGTTGTGGAGATTAAGCAAGCTATTGCCCAGAGTTGCAGCGTGGGACCCATGATTAGAGTAGGCGCCGAGGCGAGAATTATCGAGTCCCCGGACATTGAGCTCAAGACCCTGCCGCATCGGGACTTGAACCCTGGTCCCGGGCCTGATCTCTGCTTCAGAGTCTGCCGCACTAACCAGTGAGCCACACTTCTCCACTATTCCGAGGTGGCTGTGTAGGAGTTAGGTACAGGCCAGATATCCCACTCGAGGGTGCCGATTCCATAAATACAGAAATGAAGGGCTTGTGGTCTGCAGCAACCGCCAAGCCATGCTGGGCAGAAGTGGCGCCACCCCACATAACAGCGAAGGTCCTCTCTAGATATCAGTGTGAGTGTGGGCTCAGCTGTAGAAGATTAAGGTGTGCCCTGTTTGGCTTCATACCGCAATCCCACCCCTAATCCACAGTGGCTGCAAACACTGCAAGCCCCATGTTTTTCAGTGGTCCACGGAGACCCTTCTCATGCTGACAAACACTGTGTTGGATGTTCGCATGGATGGACCCTGGGACGGTCCATGCTCAAACGCACCTGAAGCATGTATGATGTGCTGCCCTGGTCATGTCATAGCTTGGACGTTTCAATTCTTGTGCAGCAGGAAATCACAGCGAGCTCTTACACAGTGTGCCTCTAGTCCCACCATCCTCAAGGTAGCTCAATCAAGAATGGTGCAGCAGCACTTGGCAGGCAGTGGCTTCGGCAGAGTCGGCGCCACATCACTCACATCTGTATTTTGCAGTCGTAGGGTACTGGAGACCCAGCTCTTCGCAGCTGTGTAGGGGTACTAATAGGAGCCACAGACAGGTGCAATCTTGGCATAGAGTCTCCGCAGTACCCCATCATTTCTCAGCATTAGGATGTTTGGAGTGTGCCCGAAAGAGGGAGACAGCGTGACAGCAAAAATGAAAAGGAGAATGTGAATAAGGCTGAGTGAGACACTGCGAGTTAACCTATCTTAAAGGGGCCGAATTGAGGACAAACCCGCAGGATAAAGCACTGTAAGCTAGCGCCTTCCTTCCTGTAGTCAGGGGTGGAAGCTCGTTTACAATGGTACAGGAAAAGGGCACTTCCGGGTCAAGTGCTCTTGCCCTTAACCAAGCTAATAGAATAATGTCAATATATTGGAGAAAGAGCAGTTTTGTCCCAGAGGCATTGTACTGATGATTATTGTACAAAAATAAAACTATGTTTCTTTTTAAGCAGGCTCCAAAAATAGAAAGCATGACTTTACAGGGCAAATTTGACACTTGATACATTCTTTACATCATTTTCTTAGTGGAGATTTGCTAGCAAACAATGACTTTTTGGACCATCCATTATACAAGATTAAACATAGTGGAATGCACTGCAGAAGGATGGTTGTTTAGCCGAGATTTAAAAGCCAACAGAAGCAAAATACTTTACTTTTAGCCCAAGCGTGAGGATTGCTTTTCTTTTGTCAACGCCACAGTGCACTATTTTTAAGTCTTGCAGCAGAAAACTTGAACAGTTGTCAAACTCCTACTATATACAATACAGGATACATAGCTATGACTTGAGGGCTAGCCCCTTGCTCACAACTGGATTGCTTTCTCATCTTTATCAGTTCCTGCTCCTTACTTAATGGTTTTCCTTCCTATATTTGTGTTTGTCCCATTCGAGCAGTATTGGTTTCTGACCGGATGACTTGTATTCTTCCACCACTGATGTGAGGACACTGCTTTTAGACACAGCCAGAGGCAGCCTTTCCCTGTTTTTTCTTGAAAGACCTCTAGTGATCCACACCAAAATATATATAGGAGCTCTGGGCATTCCTTATGCTTACGAATGGTAAGCTTCCCTGACACTCATTTGCTTGCTTAATCAAAGACTGTCTTTCTTCTTCTCGAGTTTGAACCTTCAATAGAGGATAGCATCGTTTTGTAACCACCCTTTTAATTGGATGATTTGTATCCCTCCACTACTCGCATTCAGGGAATAATTTTTTACTTTCAATACTTCATAACTGCATGTGTATCCTCGCTCTCTCTCAGGTGCTGCTACCCACCTCAAATCTCCCTCTTTCCCCACTCGCCCCATGTTGCTCCCTCCTCTCGCACCCCGAGTTGGTCCACTGCGTCCAGCTTTTACCTTTTTACTTCCTCCCCTCCACTTCTCAAGCTATTCTGTTGCTTGCCCGCCCACTCCCTGTCCTCTCCTCCAAAACTGACTTCTCCCCAACCACTCCTTCATTCTTCACCTACTACTCTAACACTAGGCCTTTTCTCTTTTTTTGCAGAAAATGCACTTGAAGGACAAAAAAGTCAGAAATGGACAGAAAGTAAGGCATGAAGTTCAAGTTCAAGTTCAGGCATTTATAGAGCGCACTACTCACCCAGAGGGTCTCAAGGCGCTAGAGGGAGGGGTTCATTGTTTATCGAATAGCCAAGTTTTCAGTTCTTTTCTGAAGGAGATGTGATTCTGAGTAAGGCGAAGGTGGGTGGGGAGTGAGTTCCAGGTCTTGGCAGCCAGGAAGGAGAAGGATCTGCCACCCATGGTGGTTTTTCGGATGCGTGGGACTGCGGCGAGGGCTTGAATGGATGATCTTAGTTGGCGGGTGGGATAGTAGAAGGACAGTCGGGAGTTGAGGCATTCTGGTCCTAGATTATAAAGGGCCTTGTGTGCGTGGGTAAGAAGGCGGAAAGTAATTCTTTTGTTGACGGGAAGCCAGTGGAGGTTTTTTAGGTGACCGGTGATGTGCTCTTGGCGCGGGATGTCTAATATGAGTCTCGCTGATGCGTTTTGGATGCGCTGGAGCTTTTTCTGCAATTTTGTTGTAATTCCGGCGTAGAGAGTGTTGCCATAGTCCAGTCGACTCGTGACCAGTGCATGGGTGACAGTCTTTCTTGTTTCGAGGGGGATCCAGCGGAAGATCTTTTTGAGAATGCGAAGGACGTTGAAGCAGGAGGACGATACGGCGTTGACTTGTCTGGACATTGAGAGAGAGGAGTCTAGGATGAAGCCAAGGTTACGTGCATGGTCAGTGGGTGTGGGCGCTGATCCCAGAGCGGAAGGCCACCAAGAGTCGTCCCAAGATGAGGGTGAGGATCCAAGGATGAGCACCTCAGTTTTGTCTGAGTTGAGTTTTAAGCGGCTCTGTTTCATCCATTCGGCTACTTCTTTCATACCTTCGTGAAGGTTGTCCTTGGCGGTGTTGGGGTCTTTGGTGAGGGAAAGTATCAGCTGGGTGTCGTCGGCGTAGGAGATGATGTTGAGGTTGTGTCGACGTGCGATGGAGGCGAGGGGACTCATGTAGACGTTGAAGAGGGTGGGACTGAGTGAGGAGCCTTGAGGTACGCCGCAGATGACTTCGGTGGGCTCTGAGTAGAAAGGGGGGAGTCGGACTCTCTGTGTTCTCCCGGATAGGAACGAGATGATCCAGTCCAGGGCTTTTCCTTGTATGCCGATGTTGTTGAGGCGTTGTATGAGGGTGTTGTGACAGACAGTGTCGAAGGCGGCGGAGAGGTCGAGTAGAATGAGGGCCACTGTTTCGCCGTTGTCCAGGAGTGCTCGGATGTCGTCGGTCGCCGCAATGAGGGCGGTTTCGGTGCTGTGTTTGGCTCGAAAGCCGTTCTGTGAGGGATCCAGGGAGTTGTTGGATTCAAGGAAGGCTGCGAGTTGGCTGTTGACGGCTTTCTCGATGACTTTGGCCGGGAAAGGGAGGAGGGAGATGGGTCGGTAGTTTTTCAGTTCTGAGGGGTCTGCTGTTGGTTTTTTCAGAAGGGCGCTGAGTTCTGCGTGTTTCCATATTTCTGGGAAGGTGGCTGAGTTGAAGGAGCAGTTGATGACATCGCGGAGTTGGGGAGCAATGATGGAGTCAGCTTTGTTGAAGATGTAGTGGGGGCAGGGGTCGGAAGGTGAGCCAGAGTGGATTGAGTTCATGAGGTGAATGGTATCTTCGATGGTGATTGGGTTCCAGGAATTGAGGTAGTTAGTTGGAGGGGTGGGATCAGAAGGGGGTGGGGTGAGTTGGTCATTGGGAGTATTCTTGAAGCTGTTGTGGATGTCGGCAATTTTGTTGTAGAAGAAGGAGGATAGCGCATTGCAGAGGTCTTGGGAGTTAGTGATGTCGTTGGATGCTGCGGGAGGGTTGGTGAATTCTTTGACGATATTGAAGAGTTCCTTGCTGTTATGAGAATTGTTGTCGAGACGGTCCTTAAATGCTGATTTCTTGGCGGATCGAATTAGTTGGTGGTGTTTGCGGGTGGCTGTCTTGAGGGAGGTCATGTTGTCTGAGGTTGGTTCTTTTCTCCAATTCTTCTCCAGGGTGCGGCATGTCTTCTTGGATTTTTTAAGGTCATCATTGAACCAGGGAGCCTTTTTGCTGAATGATTTCAACTGGTGTTTTTTCAGGGGTGCTAGTTCGTCCGCACTGTGTGTAATCCATTGCCTGAGGTTTGTGGCCGCTTGGTCTGGGTCCGTTGTTAGAGTGGGAGTGTTTTGGCTGAGGGATGCGAGGAGTCGGTCGGTGGTGATTTTGTTCCAATTTCTTCGGGGAATGAGTTGTGGCCGGTTGTGGGTCAGGGTTGTTTTGTAGCTGAAGTGAACACAGCTGTGATCCGTCCAGTGGAGAGCTGTAGTGTGATCGAAGGAGATGTGCTTGCTGGAGGTGAAGATAGGGTCGAGCGTGTGTCCGGCTGTGTGAGTGGGGGTGTCAACAAGTTGTTTGAGTCCGAGGTTGGACAGGTTGTCCAGGAGGGTGGTGGTGTTGTTGTCGAGAATGTTGTCAATGTGGTAGTTGAGGTCTCCTAGAAGGATGTAATTCTCGGAGGCGAGGGCGTGCGGGCTGACGAAGTCAGTGATGTCGTCGCTGAATTGAGATCGGGTGCCTGGGGGTCTGTAGATGAGGGTTCCTCTAAGGGTGGTCCTGGGGTCGGTGTGGATCTGAAAGTGGAGGTGTTCGGCGGTTGCAAGATTGTCGTCAGAGCTGGTTGTAATTTTGATGGTGTTTCTATGGACGATGGCGATGCCTCCTCCGGTTTTTTTTAATGGTGCGGTCTTTTCGAATGATTTTGTAAGTGTCCGGTATGGCTATGGCGATGTCGGGGGCAGAAGATGCGTTCATCCAAGTTTCAGTGAGGAAGGCAATGTCAGGTGACACAGTGTCGATTAGGTCCCAGAGTTCGGTTGCGTGTCTGTGGACCGAGCGGGTGTTCAGTAGGATGCATTTCAAGTCGTTGGGTTCGGAGCTGAGTGTGGAGGAAGTGTGTTTGGTGAGGGTCCTGACGCAGTTGAACTTACAGGAGAGGCAGGAGAATGGGCCGTGGGTACGTCCTGGGGTAGCTACGCAGCATAGAGGGGTGAGTCCTGCGTTGAAGGCGAGGAGAGTAGTGGCATCATAAGTTACTCTGGGGGTTGGGGGCGGCATAGGGCAGGGGGACGGGCGCTGGTCGCGGACCAGGCGCGGACGGGCGTAGACGGGCTTACCTTTGGCGCACCTTCGGCGCGAATGGGGCGCGACCGCTGCGCGTGACCGCTGCGCGCAGGAATACCTGTCATATGCGGATAGAAGAGGGGGAGGGGCGAGGGATGGTCAGCTGGGAGGCGGGAGCTGGGCGGGGATCTGGGCAGGGAAGGCACCAAAAACAAACAACAACAACTGCAAGCTGAAGATGGCCTCAGCCAGAAACGAAACCGGATTGGGGCACAGAGATCGATAGTGCGATCCTGATGTCAGTGGCACCGGTGAGATCAGGCAGCAATTAGTTAGGCAGGCAGAGTATCAATTTTAAAATATTAAATACAGCGTAGTTAGGCAAACGGAGCGCTATGGTCAAATAATGTTCAAAACCCAGTTAAAGCGTTGATGGGTACTTGCGCTATCTCGAGGCAGGCAATGGCAGTGAAAAGAGCGAGGCGAGGAGGCAGAAGCACTTCAGGTGGCAGGTAGAGCGGGGAGCAGCGTCTGGAGCGACCGTGTCTGTGTAGAACAGGACGGTCAAGCGGTGAAGAAGCGAAAAAGAAAAAAGAACAAGCATTTACAATGCAATAGGTCTCACATTTGGAAGAATGTATGCTATTGGCATTGAAAATTACACTGCCTTTTATTTATTTGGTTAAAAAACCAACACATTAATAAAAGGCATTGTAATCTACAATTCCAATAGCTCAAACTCTAGTAAATGCGAGACCTATTGCATTGCAAACCCTTGTTTATAAAAGGAAATAAAAGTCACTTACCTGCTTCCTCACTCCAGTCCCGGTGTTCTGCGGTCCTCCAGCTAGGACCCAGCCATTTCCCCTAACAAATGCTGGGGGTGCTCTCATGCTGTTCACTAGCATGAGTGCAGCACCCGGATTGGATGGAGCGGGCTTTCACAGTGCTCCAAAGGGCACTGGAGGTCTGTGTTTGCTCTCAAACCAGCTGTCCATGACACCTGGGTTGAAAGGTTTAAAATGCGCATGTCTGGCCAGGGCAAGACAGCCGGCCAAAGAGACGTGGGCACTTTAAACTTAAACTGCCAAGCCCAGCAATCCTCTTCGCTGCCGTCACTCAGCAGCGGCCTCGCCCCCGTTCCAACACTCTGCTCAGGAGTTGGATGTGATTTTGCAGAGTTAATGATAAATGCATTGGTAATAATGAGTATTTTAATTTTATTTTTCATCTGGGGCATTTTAATTAGTGGGGTGATGCTCCTTTGCCTTAACAGAGGAGCCACCCCTGACGGATACATGCACCTTCCTGAGAAACTTCAATACGAGACATCAAATCTAGCCAAATACCAACGTTTATTGAAAAATATGTGGCCCAGCCACTGAAAAAGTGTGTTCTAGAAAACCTACTTAGTGCCCTACTGTCTGGATTTAGTCCCAGCCGCAGCACAGAATCTGCTTCCTTACAACTAACTATTGATAACATTTGCTGTACTTTTGATGAAGGGCACCCAGAGTCTTCATCTTACTTGACCGTAAAAAATCTTTTGACATGGTCAGTATGCAGTTACATCAAGTTGGATCCACCCAAATCTATCTGCCTGATCAAATCATCTCTGGAGTGCTTACAAGAATGAATGAATCAAAAATGCTTTAAAATCAAAGTTCTTAAATCCAAATTTATTTAGCTCACTTTAAAATATAAATCTGATATCAACCTATACTTTTGTAATCCACTAACATCTCTTACATACCTTTATGTATCGGCCCCACTTTGGCGAATATTACCATTAAAGGTGTTGGGCCAGGTCACCCTGCTAAAGATGATGGTCCTCCATTGACTCTTATGCTATTCTTCCAACCTGCCCCTAAACGTCCCGGCCAAATCTTTCCAAAATCTCGAGAAAAGGGTCAGGCAGTTTGTCTGGGGTGCCGGATGCTGCAGAGTTACGTTGTTGAAACTGTATGCACCTGCCTGTCCCCGATGTGACCTGGTAAATAGAGATTTGCTCCACATGCTCTGGTCCTGCCCCACTTCACACACTCATTGACAGGGTGTTACGACCAAGTTGTCATACTGTACGAATCGCCTTGCCCTACATTCGTGAGAGGTATGTGTGCTGGGTTTATTTCCTAGGGCCAAGAAACACAAGAGAACCTCCAGATTTCTCGATCTGGGATTCCTAACTGCTAAGCAACTTATCACCCGCAGGTGGAAGTCCCCAGAACTCCCTCTAATTGAGGCTTGGTTACAGTCATTCCTGGTGTGGGCACAAGTGGAGAGAGCAGCTTTGCACAGAGAAGATGCTCTGGGACTGCGAATATATCCGGCGGCCCCTATTTGCGGCGCAATACTAACAGACTTCCAGGCATCCATGCAAGACAATGATGGGAGTGGAACCAACCAGTAAGCAGGATGGGAATCGGCGAAACAGATGATTGTCATCTCCATGAGCTGATGCTTTTTCATACTGCTACACCCCTCTCTCCATTAACTGAGGCCCCACTGGGCTGTATCTCGGTCTCCATATTCACAGCTGCAGCTGATCACTTGCCTGGTGTGTGTGTAGGTGGGGGGACGAGGGGTCGACGAGGGGGGGAAATTGTAAACACATAGTATGGGGTCCATGGGAAAAGTACAGATCCTAGACAGACGAAAATATGATTGCCGGGGAGGGAGGGAGCAACAACTCCACAAAAATCAACTGGGGGGACTGACGATCCCTCTCCGTTACATGTAATATTGTATCCTTGTTCTAAGAACTGCTGATGGTGCCAAATGTGTTCACTGATTATGATGGTATGTTTGTTTGTTTATTAAAAATATATATTTTTCAAAACTTTGTAAACACAGGCTCCAGTTGTTACGTTACATTTTTGGCTTTTCACACAATGGATTATTTGCATTACAAACGTGACAATGTGCTACACTGGGGAAACTCTTGCATACTCGTATGTACAGGCCTGACTGATTTGCTGTTTAAAGAAGATTACTTACTCAATCAAAGTTATTAATCTAAGGCAATAATTGTTGGAGGTACGATATCCTTTCCATGTACTGTGTGGACAGCATGCAAGTCTCAACCTCCTACCTTGTCTTTATATATGATGTCAACAGAGCATATTAATGACAAAATGTAATAAAGAGATTCAAACAAAAAATAAATTTGTTCCAAAACATCTATCACTGGAATTAAATGAGAATATTTAGAGAATATTCATATACAATTAGTACAAATAGAAAGGACTGTGCCCTCTTTGCATGTTCACTATTAGGGAGTTTGATATTTTGCATTCGATTTGCAAAGGCATGTAAGAGTACACAAAATATTAGTTCTGCAGCACTACTACTACCAGTCTGCGCCCGTCTGCGCCAGACCAGCGCCTGGCGCCTGGACCCCTGGTCAACTCTTCTCAGACTTCCAGCCCAGGAGGACTTATAATCGTGAGTCTCTGCTGAGCCTCAACGTTGGGGGGAGGAAGGAGAACTGTATTTGCTTAAGACCAGATAAAGACATGCAGACAGGATTTTTTGAGTGTCTGGCATGTTTGTCTGGCCTTCCTGCCGTCATTTGCAGACCAATCAGGGCGCTCATCAGGACCTATGGTTCTAGAGGGGAAGGTGCGATGAACAAAATAAATGGTCTTCTAATTAATGCTAGATCCCTCGTGAAGCACAGTGTGGAATGCGCTGAACTGATTCAGGAGAAAGATGTAAAAATTGCATTTATTACCGAGACCTGGACGGATGCTGCATCTGGGCCGTACTTAGTGAAAGCTACCCCCCAGGATACCCGAGTTTCGTTCTGGATAGAGATGGTAAAAGAGGAGGTGGGCTTGCTGTCATTTATCATGCCTCTATTGTGGGATCCTTTCAGTCGGTGACCTCACAGACATGTGAGGCATTGGGGTTCAAACTCTCTCTATCCAATCATCACTCTTTCCAGGGCTGCCTTTTTTACAGACCACCCGGGACCAGGTCCCAGTTTCTTGAAACCGTGGGCAATATTTTGGAGGAAGCACTGTGCACTAAATCCTTCACAGCACTAGGTGATGTCAACTTCTATTTAGAAGATGATTCAGACCCTGACACGCTAGCTCTGGCTGAAGTGATGCAGGGGGTGGGTCTTAATCAGGTGGTAAAGGGGGCCACGCACTTAGCAGGGCACACGTTGGATGGTATTTTTACAAATAACCCGGATTTGCAGTTTGTCAACACTGAATCTGTGGTCTGGTCAGACCATTCTGCCGTGCTATTCACTGTCTCTACATGTATACCGATTGGGTTGATCGGGCTTGCAGGACACTAGCGCCGCCGAAAATATGTCGCCCCACTCGTATAGCCCCATCAGCTCCTTGGTTCACGAACGAGCTGCGAGAACATAAGCTGGTTTGTAAAAAACTGGAGCGAGTCTGGCGCTCAAAATACCATCAGGAGGACAAAGTCGAGCTTAAATCCAGCCAAAGGATTTATAAAGATATGATAAGGAAGGCTAAAAGCACATATTATACTGATAGGATCGAGGGAGCCAGAAATTCATGCAGGGAACTTTTTGACACAATCGCTAGTTTGACCATCCCTAAGCCAGTGATCATTCCACCTAGCCAGGAACTTTGTGAGACTCCCGCCAAGTTCTTCGCAAATAAGGTGGAACTGATCTTCACTGCACTGGAGCCTCATGTGAGACAGTCTCTTCTTGAGGGATCGCGCAGAAACCCCCTAGCCAACCCTCAAGAAGCCTCATTTTCTGGGTTCGGCCCTCCCTGTGAGCCCGGAAGAGATTAAAAAATTGCTGCACGCAACTAAATCAGGGTAGCCCCAAGATCCCTGCCCGGCGTCAGTGGCAAAGTTGGCAGCCACCCCTATAGCGGGCACCCTTGCGGATCTTTTTAATCAGATGTTTGACATCGGGGATTTTCCAACATGCTGGAAACGAGCATCAATTGTCCCGATGCTCAAGAAACCTACACTCGATATCTCAGACCCAAATAGCTACCGGCCTATAGCCCGGTTACCGTTGCCAGCTAAGCTTGTCGAGAAAGTTATGAACTTGCAGCTCTGTACATTCCTCAGATCTTCTCAGGGTCTAGACAAAGCCCAACATGGTTTCAGGGAAGGTCATAGTACCGAGACCGTCCTGATTAAATCTACTGAAGAGATCAGGAAGGCATTGGATGCAGGGGGACGTGCAGCTCTGGTCCTTCTCGACCTGTCCGCGGCCTTCGATACGGTCCACCATAGTATTCTGGTGGATCGTTTAGAGGACTGCGGGGTTCAGAGAAGGGCCCTTAACATCTTGAAAGCCTTCCTTGTGAATAGGGTCCAGGTGGTGGCCTTGGGAGATTTTGAGTCTAGACCTTTCAAACTCCCAGGGGGGGGGGGGTCCCGCAGGGGTCCTCCCTTAGCCCCACCCTATTCAATATTTAGGTTTCATCTCTCGCCCCGGTGATCCGGTCTTTCGGATTTGAACTAACATCTTACGCAGATGATACTCAGATCGTTGTATCACTGCTCCCGGGGAGAGAAGAAGGCGTAGCTGCCAGGTTTCAGGACTGCAGTTAGCACCTGGATGGCAGGTAACTGCCTCAAATTGAACTCCTCCAAAACCGAGGTTCTACTCTTTGGCTCTGATATCAGCTTCTGGAGCCCCAAGTGGTGGCCGGACGACATGGGAACCCCACCCACTCCGGTAGCTAAGGTTAAGAACCTAGGTGTCCTCATTGACAATCAACTATCTTTTAAACCTCAAGTCAATGCACTGAACTCCTCTATTTACTGGACCTTGAAAATCATCAGGAAGATTTTTCCGTTCTTGCCGGACAGTAGCAGAAAAACAGTGGTGACGGCACTTGTGCTCTCCCGCTTAGACTACTGCAACAGTCTTCTCCTTGAGGCCCAACAAGGGCTGCTCAATAAACTTCAAGTGCTGCAAAACGCTGCTGTGCGCCTTATTGAGGGCCTGCCTAAGTTTGCGCCAGTTGCACAGGAACTTAGGAAATTGCACTGGCTCCCGGTGCGCAAACGGATAATGTTTAAATCACTGTGCATTGTTTATAAGGCGGTACATGGACTGGGTCCATCTTTTCTCCAGCAGCACTTCCAACTGTACACGCCAGGCAGACAGCTGAGGTCGGCCAATAAAGGGCTGATTAAGATAACCAGGATCAGGAAGGCACGATGGGGGGGCAGAAGCTTCGTTAGAGGAGCTGCCACTGCTTGGAATTCCCTGCCCCTGGCCTTGAAACAAAGTGCGAACCTTTTGGCCTTTCGGAAAAATATTAAAACTTGGCTTTTTAGACATTAGGAGGGGCCTGATACTTAGGGGAGTTATCATTTCAGCGCCAGGACACCGCTCGGTAACAGTGCGCTTTATAAATGGTATAAATAAAATAAATAAATAAATACTACTTCCTCTACTCATCAATGCTTTTGTAAATAGGCCCATGTGTATTACCTTTATATCCTTTTCCTACAGGGATCAATGTTTTACAGCTTTTTTGCAAGTACCTGCTCTCAAACAGACTCATTATCAGTAATGCTCCCGCTTTATATTATTGGTCTTGTTATCTAGCCATAGTCACAACTTCTATAAGTAACCCTCTCTTTCTTAGTCACACCTTTGTTCTATGTACTAATTAGTGCCCTAGCCACCAGATCCTTACATTGTCCTTTACTCTACCCAATTTTAGTTAGTAGCAGATATTTTATTATTTCCATATTGTCCTATGCTCTACTAATGACATATTCTAACTATCGTTTTTTCTTGCCCTGGATGGATTAGGATCGAATCTATCCCCGTTATAATTACTGATGTAACGTGATTCACTGAAGAAACTTTAAAACACGCGTTGGTGAAGTGCGTGCTACATAAAATAATCTTACTGAAAAAAAACTAAGAAATATTCTTCCCTATACCCCACACAACATACCTTCCAACAGCCTCTTTCTCCCTTGGGATATAAGCACCTCTATTACATTTAACTCACTGGTGTATTTCCCGACTACAGACCACCCCGTGAGAGCAAAACGCTATGTTCCTAGTACTCTGCTTTTATTTGGTACTCTAATGTGTTTGAGAGATATCGTTGTGTAAAAGGAAAGTTCAGTGATAATAGAGTTGTTTAACAGGTAGAATGCGATCTGACAACCCTATTGCAAAAGCTTCTTTTTTACTGTCCTCACCCATCCACACAACCACAAAAACCATAATCAATATTCCATCTTCCTAAAAACCTAATAGTTTTCTTACACGCTCACTTTTCCTAATCAGAGCATCTCACTATTGGTACAAATGGAACCTGCTGCAGTGAGAAGTGGATCTGATGATCAAAACCAGACAGGTCCTTCGTTTTACCTATATTTGACGAGACCCAGAGCAGAATAAGGCCCCCCGTAGGACATGCCTGTGTTTCTTGGTCTTGTAAAACAAGCTAGACTGCATGTGTAGCTGTGGGCAGTGCAATCACCAAGGAGATTATGTGCCCCATCTTAAAACACCTTAGCCCAACCCATATCTTCAAAGTAGCCGCAAGTCAAGAGTGGCACCTTTAAATACTGCTGGGTTTTTACCAAACAGCATGTTGCATTTTTGGGTCTAGTAGTATTGATTTTATCATTGTAAATATGGTCTTAGCAAACCCATAACTTAAAGCAGTGTTGGGTAAAAACCAGGACTGTTTGAAGTTGTCACACTTTCCAGCTATGACAAAGTATTGCCTCCAATAAAAATAATTCCGTAGAGAATCTGCAGCTCTTAATTTTGGAGCAAAAAAATATATCTACAGCTTTTCCTTCTTACAGGTACATAACATAAGTAACTAGAATATATAACTTTCCATTTGCGTCCACATCTACACAGTAGTTAACACTAATGGGACAGTTTTAGGTCTGATATTTGCCAAGACCATTTGATTTTACTAAAATTATATAGGTATAATATACTTGTTTAGGCTTTCAGCCCTCTTCATTCATTGGTCCAATTTTGTGCCATTCCCATTTTTGTCTGTCCACTAATGCCTACATCATGGGGAAGTGGATCAGCCTAATTCAACCACTGGCTAATTTCACTGCGAGTGATGGCAATATGGTCTTCCACAAGGAGCGCATAGACACACAAAGTAGTTCCTTTCAGTGCCAAGGACTCCAATAGCAATGTGTGCTTTTTGAGATTTAAAAAACGGTTTTACTTTTAGACATTCTTTATTACATATATATTGGCGAGGGCCTGGTGGCTCCCCCAAAATAATGCTTTGTTTTAAAAACCCATGACCAAACAAAGGAAGCATTGCCAGAAGGCTGGCAGCCAATGACTGAGCTATTGTCTTTGCCAATGCTTGCTAAAAGGGCCCTCCAGTAAAGGTTAAGACACCAGTTCCCACTTCCCAATCTGAACAATCCCCAATGTGGATGTATATTGCTAAAGCACCTCAAACTCAATTGGTCCAAAACAGAGATACTAGTACTTGCCCAGCCACACTTCCTCAAGATTCAAGATGTGTGTTCACTGTGGCCACTTTTCGGTGAAAAGATGCCCTCAAATAAACAGTAAAGAAAACGTGGGAGCCATTTGGGACATATACCTTACACCGAATTCCAGGTTGGATCAGTAGTAAAATCGTACTTTTACCAACAAAAGCGCCTAAAGATACTACAGCTTGGCATGTTTTGAACGCACATCTTGATTATTGCAATGATGTGGCATCTAGCGGACCAGCTAAAAATTCTGCAAAAGTTCAACAAAGTGACCAGTACACTTATCTTTAGCCTCAAAGCACCCTTGGATGTCTCCCGACTTAAAAGCCCCACTATCCGGTTTCTGGACAGTGAGCCGGTCTATAATACATTTCAAAATACTCTCCCTCACTTACCGGCAACTGGAAGGTTCTATCCCACATAAACCCAGGGCAACATTAAGATGGCGTGTACAGGTAGAACAGCTCGGGAGACGTGGCATTCCCACATATTCCTGGCTGTACACCCTATAAAAGCACATCGTCTAGTCCGGGTGGACCCCCTGAATGGATTTTTGACCAAAAAATAGCTATGATAAAATTCGACTTCTTTTCATTGCTTGTCTAACTTTCTTACTCCGACTTTATCCGCATTCTTAAACTGTTCAGTATTCTTTTGAAAGGGCTTTTGTACCTTCGCCTATTTTTAATGACCCATTAGGCCTAGAACTCGTATGATCCGTGAGGTGGAGGCCCTCAAACTTAAGTATGCCCCTAAAAAGGAATCAATCTTTACCTTGTGGAGACGCAGCCTTAAGGTCTGGGCAGAATGTGAAAGGAAGGCTTTATATCCATGCGCACCAAGCTACTGTGGCCATATGTTTCTTGTGCTTTTCCGGTCACTGGTTCCGCAAATTAGTGTTATTATGTTGACACCTTAAAACATATGGTGTCCTACTGTACGCTCCTTTCTCCATTTGGTGACCTCTAGAACTTCACCTACCATTTCCTAGCACCAATCCTTTACACTGTTTTTATGGAAACCTCTCCCAAGGGTGCTTAGCTCTCATATCACGCCTTATCAGGGGTGCTACACAAGATAAAGTAGTTCCTGCTTGTACATACAAAGGGTCTAATTTAGACAACTATGTGAACTCCTGTTGTGCTGTTTCTGCCACTTCACATCTTCTGTCAAGTACGCTAGAAGGATCCTCGAAAGAAGAGCTGGGCGATGAATGCTCCTTCCTAAAATCCTCATCCTTTGTTGTGGATGCGGTCTTTGGATCGTTGCTCCAGTAACCACAGGAGCTTCAGGGTTGTGATGAGTTGGAGAGGGTGATTAAGTCACTACTCAAGGAGTTGGCCCCGACTCTATTACTGACACTAACAAGTCATGAAAAGGTACGCATAACTGGTAAATATAAAGTTATTCTGTATTTGTGCTAATCCATCCTTAAATAGTTCATTGTCAGCTTGCATCGCTTATGCACTTTTTTTTACTTGCCAATCACATTTGTTTGTCAATTATGTGCCCTTTACACCCAGACTACACTTTCCACCATATTTTAGTCTCCTCTTATTCCAAACGTGCAGTGTAAGCTTATGTGTAAAGAATGTCATAAATGACAAAACCTGTGAGAGTAAGGAGATATCAGAGGCTTCATTCTCTGTAGGAAGCGGGTTTGGTTTACGTTTTAATTTGCATTGGATCATCGTTGCTTAAGTGCAGGCTACAGTTTTGAAGGCACATAAAGAGCCTTTATATACATATAGAGCCTTTATATACATACACAGCCATATATACATAAGGAGGCTCTGTACTCACTAACCTACCCATGTGGCTTAACAGACTATCTGATTATTTCCACTAAATATGGGTACGATATTCGCTCTGCGTGGTCCCTTCCACCAAATATGGGTCCTAAGCTCACCAACCTAGTCATTGCAACTCAACAATGGTACTTCCAGAGAATGAAACCCATTGAAGAAGACATCGATGTCCATATGATCCTCAAATACACGCACTGCAGGTCATAAGATCAATGAAGACAAGAGAAATCTAGTCTAATGAGCCTTTGAAAACCATTTTCATCGGGAAGCATTCAGATCAAGCAGCGTTATTCCCTGTGGTTAAGCGATTTACAGTAAACATGAGTGCCAAAAACAAAGTCTTGCATTTTAGGCATAGCAACCTAAACAGGTGCACAAAAGAGGGACACTTAACAATCCCAAGCCAAAAATCTGAATCGAGAAAATAATCTATCACCAGATGGCCAAGCATGGCGCAATAGCAGAAGTCAATGAGCAGTCAATTAAATACTAGTAGGCACAGATCACGCACAATCAGCAGTACATAGGTGCTGATGTTAATGTATAGTTTATTAGCAAGATTTTATCTGGAGCACTGCATCCTGTCAAAGACACAACCTTCAGAAAGGTCTCGATCAAGCATTAAAAGAAAAGAAAAAAGAAAGGTTACCATGAATGCATCAGACATGCCCAACGACGGAAAGAACGTAAACGTATAGAGGATTAAGAGATACTGGCATGGAAGCTTTAGTCTGAAAAAAGAAAGGCCATAACTGAAGTCGCGCTTCTCCCCAGAGGAGTGGGCTATCACCAGTCTCTTACAAATCACAGGGTGCCATGCTAGCTGGGGTACGAGGCAGAAACCCAAGAAAGACTCACCCAGGAAAAGATCAAACACACTAGCGGTATTTTCACGCAGAGTGCACAGGTGTGCAGTGACACTCTTGATAGAATATAAATCAGTCTATGTACAATTTATAGGACCAAGAAACATTTTGAAAAAGTTTGAACCAACCAATGGCAGCAAGAGCAGGGAAACGCTGTAGACTAAATAAGGTATGTAAATTCACTAACCAAGAGGAATAGGGCTTGCTTCATGGATCCATTAGAATATTTCTCACGTCCAATCCCCCTCCCCCGTGTGCGGGGAGAGGAGGGAGTGGGAGATATGCAACACTTGAAGCAAAAATGAGGGACGGAAGAATTACCAGAGTACTCCAATATTACTGTCAAGTAGTTTCACATCGTAAGAGGCACAGGTATCATAAAACATGTGGACACAATACGAGAAAGGACAAGAGTACTTCCAGCTGAATAAGGCCCTTTTTAGGTCTCACCTGTCGATGCGCATGCAGCTTGCGAGACTATGGGGGCTTAAACAGTCTTTAACCAACTTGCAAGGAATCGTGGCGATTCCTTGCAGTGCCCGTGAAATTCAAGCTCAATGCGCATGCGCATTGAGCTTAAAAGCGCGTGTACATGCCCCCAGCCGCCTGCCTTGCATGTATTTTCCCTCAGGCGCACTCCTCCCACACCCCCGCTCCGCCCCCTCCCCTGCCTGCCGTGTCGCATTTCTTCAGTTCCCTCAGCCGCACTCCAGGCCCCTGCTGCTTTCACACCCTCTCCCCGCTCCGCCCCCTCCCCTGCCCGCCGTGTCGCATTTCTCCTCCCCCTCCCCTTCTCTGCCTTCCCTCCGTCTTGTCTCTTTTGGTCTTATTCTTGTTTTAACTTTTTTTTCATCTTGGTTTGCCTTTCTTCACTTTCTACTGCAGTAACACACTCAGTTTGTCCCTTCACGCGACAGCATCTCTCAAATTGCAGTAAGTCTACAGCGGGTTCTTTTTGATGCTCTACTTCGTTGCAGTTTGTATTTTAAATTTGCACACTTTTGATGCGGCCGCTGCTTTCACTTTCGCATGCACAGGGACGAGTCCTCTTCACATCCACCCCCTACAAGTGGTGCCTCCCGCTCACGTGCTGCTGGGTGGCTCTTGTTTACCCCACACTACCCAACCCCCCATCTTCGGGCCACTGCACTGTCTCGCCCGCCAGATTTGCATTTTGCCTAGCACCCTCGCCTTCAGTTCTCGTTGACAGTAAATAATAAAGCGTTTCCGCTATGCCGGCTCTGCAGTGCAGGGCCATGAACCATGTATGATAACATCACCCAAAGTCGCCATTCACATACAGTCTATACTACCGACTTTCAAAGGCCCTCATGCTTGTCTGGCTCCTCCCTAAGTAAAGCAATCCAGAAGTACAACTCTGAATCAAAGACTCTCTGCCTCATCACCATTTGCCAGCATGCGGAGACTTCAAAGACTTCAAGCTGTGGCCATAATCAGGCCCCCTGCTTGCCATAACCCCTCCCTTTTCCCCCTCCCTCCTGGACAGCCTCGCTCTCCCAAGCACCTCGCTTAGGCACATACATACACCACTCACGTGCTCCCCACCCCCCTCCTCCCCCGATCACTTTCACGTCCGTCCGTCTCCCTAGATATAACACAATTACACGCAAAACTGAAAATGTACAGCTCAGCTGTTGATCTCCCAACTCAATGCCGTATGTGCGACATCAAAGAGTTTAAATACCTATATTCCAAGTGCTACTGTTAATGCAGGTTAAGTGAAACTACTAGTTGTTTTGAAACTGGCATAATAAACTCATGTTTTAAAAATATTATTTTAATCTGTGCCAATTGATTGTAGTTTGCACTCGCCACAGGCAGCACAGTCACACACCCAATGCCACTCACACACGCAACGCCACTCACACACGCAACTCATCCACGCAACCCCACTCACACACGCAACGCCACTCACACACACAACCCCACTCACACACGCAACGCCACTCATCAACGCAACGCCACTCACACACGCAACGCCACTCATCGACGCAACGCCACTCATCGACGCACCGCCACTCATCGACGCACCGCCACTCACCCACGCAACGCCACTCATCCACGCAACGCCACTCATCCACGCAACGCCACTCATCCACGCAACGCCACTCATCCATTTGCAAAACGAAAAAGGTCAAACTCTTCTATTGCGAGACCTATTGCATTTTCAATGCTTGTTCTTTGGAGACAGGTAGACGCAAGTTAAGTTGCCAACCAGAGATCTTAACCGCATGTGCGCTGCGGCGATTTTCACGCTGCGCCGCTTTTTTGAAAAAGCCGCGTTACATGACGAGCTCAGCTCGTCATCATCGTGCGAGCGGCGCAACTGATGACGAGCTCAGCTCGTCATCAGCGTCTAAGTGGTTAAGAAGTGAGGGCTTTAGAACCTGGGACAACTACAGAGGACCCTTTAGCTGTGGACACAGACCATCATGAACAACAGGAAGTAAATACCTTTTTGTAACTCCCAAATTTTCAAATCAAATCAGGGACATTTGTACAGGGCACACATCACTCGGAAGTCTCATGGCGCTTGCAGAACAGCTCTGATGGAATATTTGGCTGATTGTCAAATAGCCATGTCTTCAGCTTCTTGCGAAAGCAGTTGTAATCGGAGATGGTGCGCAAATTTAAGGGGATTTTGTTCCAGGATGTCGGGGCGAGAAAGGAAAAGGATCTACCTCCTTTCCTAGCTGTGCGAATTCTGAGAGTAAGCAGTGATTCATTACGAGATCTTAACATCCTACGAGGCTGGTACCAACAAGTTTTTTGGACCAGTATCCCAGACCTTTGCCATACATTTGTTTATGTGTTAGACAGAAGATCATGAATAAAGTTTGTTTTCCTACAGGGAGCCAGTGTAGGGATTTTAAACAGGTGGCAGAGGGATATCTAAGAGGAAGATTTAGGACAAGCCTGGCCGCGGCGTTCTGCAAGATTTGAAGTCGGTTAAGAGGACATTCATTAATTCAGAACAGGGCATTTCCATAGTCCATCCATTTATTATTAATCCCTGGACTAATGGTTTCCTGGCCTCAACAGGGATCCATTTAAAGACCTTCCGTAGGCTACGCAGTACTCCAAAACATGTACCAATGGTATGGTTGATTTTTCATGGACAATTGGTTGTCCATATAAAATCCCAAATTTCGTACAGTTTGCTGGAGAGTTGGGCAAAGGCCAAGGTTATCGGGCCACCAGTCGTTGGTCCAGTGCTCCTGAGCCTTACCACAGAGCATTATCTCCAATTTGGCTCCATTCAATTGCAGATAGTTGGACCTCATCCATCTGTCAATATAGGACATGCATTTTTTAAAGTGCTGCTTTGTTTCTAAAAGGTCTGGGCCAAGAGTGACCAGAATCTGCATGTCCTCCGCGTAAGATATGACATCGAAACCTTAGGAACAGATCACCTTGGCCAGCGGCGTCATATAAAGATTGAAAAGAGTCGGGCTTACAATAGAGCCCTGTGGCACTCCCATCTTGACCGGTCTTTCACATGAAACAACGTTACCCATTTGTACAGTAGTGGTTCGCTCAGTAAGGTAACTCTTGAACCACTTGAGGGCATTCCCCCTGACACCAATCTCCCAGAGCCAATGTTCTAAGATGCTATGGGAGATGGTGTCAAAGGCGGCGGACAAATCAAGGAGGACAAGAATGACAGACTAACGTCTGTCCAAAGCCAGCCTGATATTATCCGTTACCTCGACCAGAGCTGTCTCTGTACTATGTGCCGTCCTAAAACCGGACTGTGACGGATCCAACAGTCCATGATTTTCCAGGTGACTGACAAGCTGTTGAGTTATAAGAGATTCCAGCATTTTTCTAAAATAAAGAAGTAGTGAGATAGGACGGTAGTTTGGAAGAAGTTTAGGGTCCACGGTGGATTTTTTTACAATGGGTCTGACCCTCGCAACTTTCTATGTTTTAGGAAACACAGCTTCCACAAGTGATTTATTAAATAGGTCTCTTAGGTTTCCTAATGGTACCAGTGCAATAATAGAAAATAATTTTGGTGGTATTGGGTCAGTGGGAGAACCCGATTTAATTTTCTGCATGACGGTTGTTACTGTCTTGATGTCACATTTGACAAATTCGTCCAGGATATGGGGAGGATCAGGAGACTTACTGGGCACATCTTCAGAATTGGGGTTGTTTTGTTTAGGCGGAAAGGAATGATTGATTGTTATAATGGTCTCTTCAAAAAACTGAGAAAGAGAGTCTGTCCATTCTTGGGAGTCAGGGATTGATAGCGGATTTCTGGGAGTTGTGAATTCTTTCAGAATTTTATAAAGTTCCTTACATGAACTTTCTGCCTGTTCAATTCGATTGAAGAGGAATCGTCTTTTTGCTAGTGTAATGTCCAGCATGTAATGATTGTGAATTTTTTTGTAGATTTCACGATCTGCCGTATTTTTGCTTTTCCTCCACTTTCGCTCTGCTGTCCTACACAAATGTTTTGTTATCTTTAATTGCTCGGTAAACCAGGGTGCGACCCTGTCCTTAATTTTAGCCTGGGTAAGGGGATCGATTTTATCAAGTGCAGCCGTGATGACTTTGTCAAAGGCATGTGCCACTCGGTTGATGTTATCATCTTGATCTAGATGGTCAAGATAAAGGTATTTTGAGAAAAGGGGCGACGTAACTTTGCACCATTGTGAGAAGTTGGCCTGATATATAATGTTCACTATTCTAGTGAACACTTTGTATCAGTCCAAACAACCCTTATTGATGTTTGGTTGTAAGTCAACCTGATAGACCAGCTATCCTAGTAGCATGGACACGTGCAGTCTTTAGGCTAAACTCTAGAGGGCGTGTTAAGCCAGCTGTTTTACCATCACATTTACCCCATGAACACTAAGTGAAAGGACACCACACAAGTTGTTATGAAAAATAAAGTATATTTATTTATAACAAGACTACCCTGGCTCTTTATGAGACAGGGAGCTAAGCACACAACAAAACTCTTAAAGAAATACTTAAAGTCGCACAATTTACACAAATGCCCGAGGGGCACAAAAAACCATATACTACACAAGTGGAATGCGAATTACTAGCAGGTAAGTAACTATTCTCATAGGCTTTAGGATCGCTAGGACTGGACTACTGAACCTTTAGATTACAAGCAGGAGGCCTAGGGACGTCGTGTGCAGAGTGGGAACTCTCACGCGTAAGGCGGGAAAAAGTCTATGGAGGCTAGTAAAAGCAAAGTTAGTGTTTTCGGGCGAACCCGACTAGGTAGGTCAAAAACGAAAGTGGATCTAGACACTTAGAGAGTTGGACTACGCTGGAGCACCGGAGTACTCGGTTTACCTAGCCATGGGGCTGCAGCTGCATAGGGTTCAAATGTCGTTGGGTTTCTTCGTTGATGAACCAGGAGCCTGAAGGAAGAAGTTGCTGGCAGGTGACCAGTGAAGACGTTCGTGGGGATCCAAGCCTGGATCGGGGAAGAAGGAGACCTGTAAGCAGAGGGGACCAAGTTCTGAATCACTAGCCAGTGATTTAGGTGGGCACCAGAGTGGCACCGGACGAAGTCACCTCAACCAGGTGAGTGGGCGCTGCTGGGCTCTGCAGTCTCTCGGACCAGGAGGCGTTGTCGGCGACCAGGATGGAGGTGCGAGCTGTCCCACGAAGATATCTGCTGTCGACGTCGCTGGACCCAGGATTGGGGCAACAAGTCTTGGCAAATGCAAGCCCACGCGGTGGACTTAAAATGGCGTCTGGAGTGGACCAGGAGGGTCCGGGGTGCTCCTCTGTTGGAGGGGAGCAAGGGCCAGTCTGGAGCAACCAGACCAGCGGTGTTTGTCGTCGAAGTTCGTCGTCAGAGGGCCACTAGCCAACGGGCAAGTGACCTGAACAACGTGGTGGGCAGTAAAGAGCAGAAGGGCCCCACGCAGATCTCGTGGATGCAAGGGGGCTGAACTTCGGTGCTGGAGCTGCTCAGGGTTGGGGCTTCTCTTACCCCAAAACACTCGGTCGAGGGTCACACGGGAGTCGTGCTGGGCAAGCGTCGTGCAGTCTTGAAGATGGCCGGTCCCTCGAGGTCTCGTCACACCCACGGGTCTCAGCTGGGCTGAAGATGCAGGTAGAGGTCAGAGGTGCCAGGGAAGCCGGTTCTCGTCGAGCTGGGCAGTCTTGATCCGGAGGAGAGACTTACAGCAGACCGCGATGCTTAGATGGTGCCTGCTGCTGCAGGGTGACTACTCCTTAGTCACAAGGGAGAAATCTTGAGAAGAGTCTTGAGTTCCTTTCGTGGAAAGTCGGTTCAGGATTCAAAGATGATCTAATTTGGAAGGGGGCCTGCTCCTACCTTTATCCTGCAAAAGTGGGCTGGCACGCGACTAAGTCCTGCCCTATGGGTGGGACTAGGAAGGGGGGTGGTTACACCCCACTCCCATGCCGGGCTTTCCCCAGCTCAGGGGCTGGTGTGCCCCTGGAACTGGTTCAATCCGGCATATGCACAGTGAGCACCGGGGTGCCACTTGCAGTCACCTTCCTCTAAAGCCCTGCCTACCTAGGATACACAAAATCCTGTCTGGGTCGGTGCTGGCACCGCCCCTGGCAGGAAACTCTTTGTCCTTGCCTCCCGCGCTGGGAGGACTCCCAGCAGCAGGAGGGCAGACTTGTGTCTCGGTGGCAGCATCCATCTTGTGGAGCTGAGGCTATGTCTGACTTTAACCGGGGTTACAGGTTACCAACATGTTGTGTCCCTCTAGAAGGGTGGAATGCTAACCCCGTCGCCAGGATTGGCGAGGGGTTAGTATTCCAATTCGTATGACACCTTACTCGTCATGTTTTGATAATGTTATACCAAAGTTAGCATATGACCGCGAGGTACATAATGCACTTTAGAGTATATGGTATAGCGTTATCATGGAACAGCTATTAGGACTTGGTTCCGCAAGCTGCAAACGGGCTCAGCTCATGCCAGAGCACCATTTCACATTATTCCACGCACTCTGCCTTCAGGATTGTTAAGGCCTGCCATAGGAGTGACTGATAGGAATATATGTGTCTATTTTAGGTTTAGATATTTATTTTATTTTATTTATAATTACATTTGATTAAGCGCACAGCTACCCGGAGGTTTCCCGGCGCTAAGGCAGACAGAAAGTATACGAGGTGAAGGGAGCATTGGATCAACATCTTACATATTAAATAACCAGGTCTTGATACCCTTACGGAAGGTCAGAAAACACATTTCAGAACGTAAAGATAGAGGTAAGGAGTTCCAAAGAGAGGGGGCTAGCAGGGAGAATGACCGACCTCCCATTTTAGCTCTCTTGATACGCGGTACTTTCACTTTATTTTGGGTGGAGGACCTGAGTGCGCGAGAGGGAACGTAGTGCTGCACTAGAATAGATAAATAGTGTGGGGCTATTCCAGTCAGGATTTTGTGCATAAGACACAAAGCCTTGAATTTAATCCTATTCTCGATACGCAGCCAATGCAGTTTGCGCATGTGAGACGAGGTCGAAGTTCTAGCAGGAAGATTACAAATAAGGCGAACAGCCATATTTTGTACCACCTGGTATTTCCTAGTTACCTCCTTACTGGCACCCAAGAGTAAGATGTTCCCGTAGTCCAGGCGTGAGATGACAAGAGCCTGGACTACCGTTCTCAGGGTGTCAGCAGGCAGCATCCACGTGATTTTCCTCAGCCACCTGATGATGGTAGTACAGGTGGCGGAGACTTTCACGACGTGCTGCTTGAAAGACAATTGATTGTCGAGGAGGACCCCCAGATTACGAGCATTCGTAGTTGGGGTGGGAAGAGGACCCATCTCCGGGGGGCCAATGTTGTGGGCCCCATAGCGAGATGTCTTGGCCAAACAGAAGAAGTTCAGTTTTATCCCCATTTAGTTTTAATTTGTGATCAAGCATCCATGCAGATATTTGTCGAAGTCCATTTTGGAGAGAAGAGGAAGAAGAATTTTTATTGGTGGAGAGTGAATAGATGACTTGGTGTCATCGGCGTAGGAGTAAATCGTGAGACCTGCCTGTTCTGCCAGAAAAGCCAGGGGTCTCACATACAAATTAAAAAAGAGGGGGCTGAGGATAGACCCTTGTGGAACACCGTGTTTAGAAGGGAGGATAGATGAAACAGATGTAGGAGAAAACACTTGAAATGTGCGATCAGAAAGAAAATTGGCAATCCAGGCCAGGGCGGAGCCACCGACACCCACAGATTTCAAGGTGGACAACAAGATGGAGTGGGAGACGGTGTCAAATGCGGCACTCAAATCAAGTAATATGAGTGCCACTGACTCCCCATTGTCCACCTTTAGTCTAATGGATTCCGACACTCCAAGAAGCGTGGTTTCAGTGGAAAAGCCAGCCCTGAACCCGGATTGAGAACCATGAAGAAAATTAGAAGATTCAACGTAAGAGGTAAGTAAAGAGTTGACATGTTTCTCCAAGATTTTGGAAAAACATGAAAGCAAAGAAATAGGGCGGAAGTTCGATGGGATGTTGGGATCTGCGTTGGTCTTTTTTAATAATGGAACCACCATAGCATGTTTCCATTCATTGGGAACGATAGCTTCAGTTAAAGATGCGTTCAAAACTTTCAGGATAATATGAAGCAGGGTTGGATCCAGGGAGCTCAAAACTTGTGGAGGCATTGGATCAAGGGGGGAGCCAGATTTAATATCTTGAAGATATTTTTTTTAAAGTGTAGGAGAGATGGAATACTATATCTAAAGCAAAGGGTGATTACACCACCTTGCCCCAGCTGTCAAGCAGCCAGTTGTGTCTGGTTTAGTTAGTCAACCCAGGGGTGGCATAATACATGCTGCAGCCCCTGGGAGACTTCTGGGTACACCTCTGCCCTGGTTACAGGGACACAAGAGAGGGCCCAGTGCCAATTCAGTACCTGGGTACAATTTGGAATAGAGAGAACAGCTAGGCTGTGGGTCTGATTAGCAGGCCCACAGCCAGGGAAAGTCGTAAACCAGTGAAGCAAAAAGCAAAAATCTGGGTGATCATAGGATTGCAGACCCTACTCTCCTACAACCATGACCTTCTCCATATATATAAGTTCATTTCTGTGGTCATTATTAATCAAGTGAGCTGGAAAGAAAAATGTTAATAGATAGTGATCTGACCATAGCAATGGGGTGGGGGATTCAACAGTAATGCCTGCGGAGTTAGTACCTGCCATGACGACCGCCGCCACTACGACACCAACACTCTACATGCTCTCAACCCCGGACGGACCCACAACTGCTTCAAGGCCGCCCCGAAACGCACACACGGTCCCTTCACCTGTCGGAACTGCAGCTACACCAGCCACAGAGCAGACGAACCACCCCCCAAGAAAGACCTGAATCACCTCAGATCCATGCTACTGAACACCCCCTCCGCACGCAAACACGCCGTCAAGCTCTGGGACCTGCTCAACACAACCTCCCCGGACGTCGCCTTCCTGACAGAGACCTGGTTGAACAACTCCTCCGCACCCGACATCGCCATAGCCATCCCAGACAGCTACAAGATCACCCACAGAGAGCGCACCAACGGAGTCGGAGGAGGAATCGCCATCGTCCACAATAACAGCATCAGGGTCTCGACTAGTACCGACGATGCGCTCAGCACCGCCACAGACCCCAACTCCACCCTCAGAGGCACCCTCGTCTACCGACCCCCCGGTCCCCGTCCCCAGTTCAGCGACTCCATCGCCGACTTCATCAGCATGCACGCGCTGACCTTCACCGACTACATCCTCCTCGGAGACCTGAACTTTCACCTTGAGAACAACAATAACAACAACTCCACAACCCTTTTTGATAACCTCGCCAACCTCGTACTGAGACAACTTGACACAACGCCCACCCACTCTGCCGGCCACACGCTCGACCCCGTCTTCTCCTCAAGCCCGCACGTCTCAGTCAGCCACACCACCGAACTCCTCTGGACCGACCACCGCTGCATCCACTTCACCTTTCAGAAACCCACAACCCACCACCGCACCCAACAGATCCCCCGCTGCCGTTGGAGCAATTTCACCGAAGACCAACTACATGCAAACCTCGCTCTCAGCCCACCCACCGAACCCACCAAGACCGACGTCGCTGCCCACAACCTCAGATGCTGGATCGAGGACTACGCCAACACCCTCGCCACGCTGAAGACCACAGAGACACCAGCAAGAGGGCCAGCTGGTTCACCGCAGAACTCCTAGATTCCAAGCAAGCCTGCCGGAAACTAGAGAAGAAATGGCACAGTGAACAAACTCCGGACAGCCACGCAGCACACAAGGACGCCGTCCGCAACCACCACCACCTCATCAGGGCTGTCAAGAAGACCTCCTTCAAAGACCGCCTCGACAACAACGCACACGACAGCAAGGAGCTCTTCTACATCGTGAAGCAACTCTCCAACCCCAGCTCCAACACCGACGACATCCCGCCGTCGCATGCTCTGTGCGACTCCCTCGCCACCTTCTTCCACCGCAAGATAGCAGACATCCACGACAGCTTCAACACCCAGACAGCCCCAACAAACACCAACACAACAGACCCTCCGCACACCATCGACCACGTCCCCTTGCTAGCCTGGACCAGCGTGAGCATCGATGACACCATCAAGACCATGAGCACAATCCACTCCGGCTCTCCGTCAGACCCATTCCTGCACCACGTCTTCAACAAAGCAGCTCCATCGCACCCCACCTACGCAACGTCATCAATCTCTCCCCTGAGACCGCGACCTTCCCAGAGAGCTGGAAACACGCCGAGATCAACGCCCTACTCAAAAAACCCAAGGCAGACCCAAGAGACTTCAAGAACTTCCGACCCATCTCTCTGCTCCCCTTCCCAGCCAAGGTCATCGAGAAAATCGTTAACAGACAGCTAACCAGATACCTCGAAGAGAACAGAATCCTGGACCCTTCCCAGTCAGGGTTCCACAGCAACCACAGCACCGAGATCGCCCTCATCGCCGCCACCGACGACATCAGGACCCTGCTAGACAACGGGGAGACTGCAGCACTCATCCTCTTAGGCCTCTCTGCCGCCTTCGACACCGTCTTCCACCGCACACTATGCGCACGCCGCAGGGATACGAGACAAGGCTCTGGAATGGACCACCTCCTTCCTCCGCAGAACCCAAAGCGTCCGTCTCCCCCCATTCCGTTCCGAAGCCTCCGAGATCATCTGCTGCGTACCCCAAGGATCCTCCCTCAGCCCGACACTGTTCAACATTTACATGGCCCCGCTTGCACACGTCGCCCGATAGCACAACCTCAACATAATCTCCTACGCCGACGACACTCAACTGATCTTCTCCCTCACCAAGGACCCCATCACCGCCAAAGCCAACCTCCATGAAGGAATGAAGGCAGTCGCCGACTGGATGAAGATCAGCCGTCTGAAGCTGAACTCGGACAAGATGGAGGTCCTCATCCTCGGCTCCAACCCGTCAGCCTGGGCCGACTCCTGGTGGCCAACGGCACTGGGGGCAGCCCCGACCCCCACCGACCATGCACGCAACCTGGGAATCATACTCGACTCAGCGCTCTCAATGACCAAGCAAATCAACGCCGTCTCCTCCTCCTGCTTCAACTCCCTCTGCATGCTCCGCAAGATCTACAGATGGATCCCAACAGATACAAGAAAGACATTCACCCAGGCCCTCGTCAGCAGCAGACTAGATTACGGAAACGCCCTCTACACGGGAGCCCCGACAAGCCCATCAATCGACTAAAACTCATCCAAAACGCCTCGGCACGACTGATCCTCGATGTACCACGACACGGCCACATCACCTCCCACCTGAGAAACCTGCACTGGCTCCCCGTCAACAAGAGGATATCCTTCAAGCTCCTCATCCACGCACACAAGGCACTCCACAAGACCGGCCCAGCCTACCTCAACAGACGTCTCTCCTTCTACACCCCCAACCGGCAGCTACGCTCCGCCGACCTTCACTCGCCACCATCCCGCGCATCCGAAGAACAACCACCGACGGGAGATCCTTCTCCCACATCGCCACCAAGACATGGAACACCCTCCCACTGAGCCTACGACAGACCCAAGACCTGCTGACCTTCAGGAGGACACTAAAGACCTGGCTGTTCGATCAGTAGCGGCCCCCACCACCCCCCCCCCAGCACCTTGAGACCCTCGCGGGGATGTAGTGCGCTTAACAAATGACTGGTTGGTTGATTGATTGAGGGTGTGACCAGCCCAATGAGTAGGACTGGTGATCAACTGAGTGAGTTCTAAAATATTCATATTAGAAATCAGCAGGTCAGTGTCTGTATTTGATAGTGTCTCCGTGTGATAGTTGAAATCTCCGCCTAGAAGGAAATTGTCGGAAGCTAGAACTTGTGGCGCAATAATCTCCAATAGTTTATCTGGGAAATCACTTTTAGGACCAGGGGGGCGATATATTAAAGGTCCCCTCCAGGTACCACCAGATAATCCTTTTAACTTAAAAATGCATAGTTCTAAGTGGCCTAAGGTAATAGTTTCCAGGGCAGTAATGGTTTTGCCCCCAGTAGATGCTATGAGTAGGCCTCCAACTCTTGTCTCTTTCCGTTCTACTCGGATTACATTATACTGAGGAGGGAAGGTAATGTGCACATCTGAAGAGGCCTGCTAGTGCAGCCACGTTTCAGTAATAAAACAAATATCTGGAGCCTCCAGGTCTATGAGGCTCCATATCTCTACTGAATGTTTAGGAATTGACCGGGCATTAAAGTAGATGGTACTTAGTTGCTTGAGGGTACTGGATTGATTTAGATCATGGCACACTGGGACTTTATTTGAATGTATCAATCCCGATAAACATGATCTACCTTGGCTACCAGGCACTTTCCTTTCAAGTGATTCCATAGGGCCAGGGTGAGGTTTATTTAGATCTTTGAGCTCTTTACTGGAGTATTTAAGGAGTGTCATGATGCCTCTACCAGTTTATAATGAGTGAGCAGGATACGAATTCGGAAAAGGAGGGACGAGGCAGCGTTCCTAGCATCTGGCGTCGGTCAGGCGCAGACGGTCTTGCCTTTGGCACGCCGCTGCGCGCGTCTGCGTCTTGCCCTTCTTAAGCAGGGTAGTGATGGAATAAAGAGTGATGACTGGAGAGCTATCTGCGGCTTCCGGTCTTCAAGCCGGAAGTTGTCTTGTTGCCTAAGCGACCTTCTGTGCAATCGGCACGAGCCGCGGCGGACCAGGGTCTTCAGGCAGCTGACTAAGAAACAGGTGTGGTGAATAAGAATAGGTATGGCGCAATTTAAAAGACATTAAAAATTACAATCTAGTTAAATAGATGTCTGTGTTCAAAAAGGTGGTATTTAATCAAGCAGCCTTGCTATTCCAGGCTAATTCAAGTTTATACGCCGTTTTGTTTTTAAATTTGATCTCACTTACAACTAGCGGTTAGAGTGAGTCTCTGAATCAAGAGGCTAGGAGCTGGTAGTTGACGTTGCAACGCTTTCAGGAACCTAAAAGTCGATAAGTTACACATTCAGTGGTTATAATTAAAATGTTTGTGGGCATGGCCCTTGGTGGGCCAACGTTAAAGACCCATGCCATAAAATATGTAGGAAAATAGAGCAGTCTGGGTAGGCTTGGTGATAAAAACCAGCCATCACCTTCAACATTTTCATGCCCATGAGGAATTCAAGTTAAACCACTAGTAACCCGTAAAAAAAAGGCATTTGTCTAAAGAGCTCTTTATATCACTTCTCGCCGAATTTAGTGATCTACTCTAAAGTGAACGACTTATGCAGCCAGAGCTTTCCTGCGCAACCCCTGTGGTTTTGTGAAGCTGGTCAAATGCACCAGGCGGAATCAGAAAAGGGAAGAAACAGCGATGAATGGATGATGAGAAGAGAGTGGATAAATCACTTCAATAAATATGTTGAAGTTGATGACTCTACAGTTCCACTGCGCCACTCATTCTACAAGATTTAACATTTAATGAAAGTGGGATTAACGAAGTACACGATTACCAACTGATTGCCATAAGAAACACTGCACCGTCAAGAAAATGTTCCTGGAAAAGTTCAAGTCAGATTGTTGTCTATCTGGAACAGGCTTCCCCAATGGGTAGCTCGTGAGTTACGGGTAGCTCGTGAGTTACTGGTAACCCTCTAGCTACCTGTAAGTAGCCCTCCTGTATGCAGCCCAGCCTAATAAATTAGAAGCTTTTGCGTGGCTGAATTCATGTATGTATAATAAAGTGGAGTGTGTATACAAGGCGAAAATGTGTGCGTTTTCAGAATTCATACGGTGATCTTGGGAAGAAAATTATTTATTTTCCAAAATATATTAAAAACTGACATTTGCCTGATAAATTATGTGGCACTGGACAGATTTATTATTGATACCACAACCTTGGTGCTAGGGGCAATGGCTTGCGTATTGCCCATGTAGAGGCATTTGACATTGACAACACTTTTTTTAAATAACTGCTGTAAACCCTGCCTGATGCACTGAGGAGATCACTGCTAGTAATTGTGAATATGGTGCACACTAATGTTCTCTTGTCTGGAGTGGTCGCGATTGCAACACTAATATTTGTAGTTCTGGATCATTTTCCCTGAACATAAATAGCTCTTAATGCAGAAAAGGTTGGAGACAGCTTATTTTGATCACATTTAAAAGCGCTTATCCCAGTGAATTCTACTATAATTACATTTTAAAAGGTCACTGACAAACGAAATGCACAAGAATAGAAATACATTTGGCGCTGGTAACTGGAAGAGAACACAGAGGCCGGTTAAGGCCAGAGCTAATCACTTGGACAGGTCTTCTAGAATGAGGTTTTCATGTTATGAAATGTCGACTGTGTTCCAGAGTAACTGACGACTACATGCATTTGTGTCATGTAATGAAACACAAGGCATCCTGTGTGATGAAAAAACAAATAGGCCTTTAAAATAAACAACAACGTTTACCCTAGTTTAAAGCTACGAGTTTTCACAATCAAGAAGCAGGACAAATTGAACTCAATCACATTTGAAATGTTTCACATAATCTAAATTTTAAGATGACCCCCATGCCAGGGCCAGAGAAAGAGACCCAAAAAAGCTCCAGATGAGGTTTAGGAAGATTTCCAACACAGAAGACTGTCATCAAAGCACCAAAGGCGATAAGAAAATTGTTACACACCATAAAATAAAATAACCCATCACTTTCTGGTAGTATGCTTGGAAATTCAGCAAAACATCATACTTATCTGACGAAGAATAAGGATCGATACAACTGTCAACCCTGAATATATGAAACATCCCCGGGGATGTTTGACCTTTTTTCTGCATATTTTGAAACTAATTTGCATTCCAGTCCGTTGGCTCCATTTCTGCGTAGGAGACCCAAGTTTGGCCACTTGACTTTCTTCTGCCACCCTCCATCCATCCACCCATACACAGAAAGTCTTCCCTCAAAGCCCTGAGCTGCAGCACAATTCTTGGTCAACACCTTGTTGTGCCGTCGCTGGTTGAGGACTCGCTAGTGGAGTGTCTTGGCCAAAACAAATAGTTATTTTGGCCCCAGCCTGAAACACTGACAGACACGGTTGTTCTAATGGCACTCACCTGCCCTGGCGCAGACAGCCCAATTGTACATGCCATCTGCACAAGGCAGGGTAAGGCCAAGACCTCTGTACATCTGCCGACTGCAACCCCAAACAAGCATTTGCAATGCAATAGGTCTCGCATTCACACATGTTTGAGCTATTGGCACTGTAAATGACAATGCTTTTTATTTAGGTTTTGGGTTTAAAACATAAATAAAAGGCATTGTAATTTACAATACTAATAGCTTAAACTCTCGCAAATGCAAGACCTATTGCTTTGCAATAAAGGGCCTTCTCGACCGCTTGTTAGATTGTAAATATCAGAGGAAGAGACCGGCCTGCGACATCTTCAAAGTAGTGATAAATAGTGCAGTGAAGAAGATGAGTAAGTGTTGTAAATTACACAAACACAAAGTGTGAAGTGAGAGTTGCATATGATCTGAGCTATAAACATTAACAAAGCGCTCCAATACCTTTCGCTCTGTGATTACACTGTCGCGGCTCAGGAGGAAGAGCGGGGGGGGGCTATTTTCTGCCCGCTACGTGATTTGAGTGTGCAGTGTGGCATTGCGTAATGTCATTGTTAACTTTGGCCTAATAAAAAACACTCAAGCTGTAGTAGGGTCCTGGCTTCACCTCCTGGTGCAGGGCGGGCTTTGTTTTATGGTAGGCATGGAGGGAGGGAGGAAGGGATGGTCTCGGCCGCAGCTCCAGCCTCGTACAGTAACCGTGCTATTACTAGTGAGCGAGAGGTGCTGAGGTGGTGGTATTGGTGGTGGTAGTGGTGGTGGTGGTGGTGGTGGTAGTGGTGGTGGTAGTGGTGGTGGTAGTGGTAGTAGTGGTATTGGTGGAGGGGGGGTATTGGTGGGGGTATTTCTGGAGGTGGGGGTATTTGTGGTGGTACTGGTGCTGGTGGCGGTATTTATGTTGGTGGCGGTTTTGATGGGGGTATTGCTGGTGGTGGGGGTATTAATGGTGGTGGGGGTATGGGTGGTGGTGGAGTACTATTGGTGGTGGTGGTGGGGTACTATTGGTGGTGGTGGGGTACTATTGGTGGTGGTGGGGTACTATTGGTGGTGGTGTTGTTAATAAAACAGGCTTTTGAAAACAACCACTCAGGTGGCTTTAGTACAGATGACCTGTAACACAGATGTGCTGTTGTCAACTTCAGCCCATTAGCACAGGATTATGTGCTACCTGGAATTCACACTACTTAATTAGCTAATCATTTCTAAATCTATTTTACTTGGGGGGGGGGGGGGGGGTTGAAACAGACACGAGATAATGCTGGGTTAAAGTGATTGAAATCAGGGGCCCGTGTTACGGGGCAGCCATGCTGCTTAAAAAAACACAAGCGTTTACAGCTGAAGCAGCGCATGACCAGCTTGCAGTCAGAGAAACTCAAAGCCAATAGTGCTTACAGACTAAATAGCAGGTCCCATGAAACAACAGAAGTAAAAGGGCCAGTCGCCATGGGAGGGTACAAATGAAGACAAGGCCGTACTAAGGAGGGACTAACAAGCATATTAACGAATCCGAAGGAAGCATTTACGAAAGACAATGTCACAAGCCAATGAAAAATATGGGAGGAGAGTGGGGGCTGCTTCTCTCCCATACCCTACTACAGCAGTCTCTCAGAGTGGGCAGTGCATGCACGCTGCTGCTAGGCTCGACCTAAAAAGCAGAGGGTTGGGCCCTTGACAGAGATTATCTCTCTAAAAGATACATTGAGGACAGCAAGTATTGGGTAAAGACCGGTAGAACAGAGATTGTTTGGATGGAGCAGGAATACCATTTGTAAGATGCTTTGGAAGGGAGAAAAGGAGGTAGCCAGACGGGTAGGGATCGTGAGAACAAAGGATGAACAAACACTCTGTTACCCTAGAACTATGAACCACTTATCCTAAGAGGGAGTCTCATTTTTTTAACAGAAAACATTTTACTATTTAACAATTTTCTCTCAATATCCTTCACAACCAAAGAGTGACTCTTTACCCCTTTTGTCAGTCACATAGATATTTCTCATCTTCATTCTTTACCTTCCAAGTCTCCACACTACCATACAGAAACAAATCAGTTCATCGTGCGCAGATCAAGCAACTAACTTAATACTTACAATGAAGATCAATGGTTGACCAAAAGAGGTTCAGTTCACTTAACCAATTTTTAAAGACGAAAGTGAGTAACCCTCAACTAAAATTCGTATAATGGGTTAAAAAGTCTTGCTTTTCATGCAGGTTATTGATTTTGACATTCAGCACTTTTAGGTAGTACAGATCGTAATTCTTTTCTATTTATGGAGTGATCCATTTTTATTTAACATCAATTATTAACACTAAGTAACTCGGTTCAATTACCATCAAGCTAGGTTGTTCCCCAAAATGTTGCACGAGACTGCTGATTTTAATATATTGAAGAGGGCCCTCACTGTCTCTCACAACAGGATCTAACCTGCACGGAAAGAACGAGCTGGGTGCTGTGGGTAGATTGAGGGACAGTGAGATTTCCAGACTGGCACACACTACTAAACCATAGCAGTAAGTAAAATATCACAAGCGCCTTTATTTAAAACATACAGGTTATTTTCAAGAACGCGCTATCGCAAGTGAACGCCAATGCAAACAAACTGAATTTAGAAGCAATGAAATAACATTCCTACAGCATACCGTAATCCGATAAGTCCTCGGTTAGCAACCTGTGTTCTTTTTAAGAAGTATTTGCGCCCCCTTTGTCTTTGTATGATGGCTTGCAGGGGGGCTCCCCCTCCAGAGGTGCCTGCACTGCATCTTAGGTGTTAGCAAAGTCCTTGGAAAAAGCCATTTGTGCACGAGCCCAGGGCTGCTAAACTGCAACGAAGAGAGTGTATTGTTGTTCACAAATCAACAGGCTTCAATGTTATTAACTAGTGGATGTGCCAATGGGTGTTAAAAATGTGACTGACCACTTTAGCAAACTGGTAACTATGATCACCCAATACCATGACGCTTCCTCTGTGTCACAAAAACTTGACTAAGTGAAGATTTGGGACCAATGCAGAAGGACTTGGCCCCTTCGGTGTTAAGTACCAATGCCAAGTTCAAAGGATAAAAAAAACAGGCTGGTGGAGCGCCTACTGTCTACAGCGAAATTCTTGATATCAAGGTCTTAATGAGCAATCTGTCAAGAAGTGCTCCAACACTTATCGGGTTTAAGTCATTTATTGCATTCACCTCAAGCCAACACTGTGCACAGCCTCAGGTCAAAATCTTCTCTTCAACTGCTGCATCAGGAATCTATCTGATGACACCTTGCAGTTATGGGACAGCAGGCTAAGAACAATAGGTTACAACACAATCCCTTTCAAGGACACTCCGCCTGGCTATAATGGAAGGATCTTAGGAGCAAAGAGTCGACTGTCCTGACATTGCCACCGCAATCACTGTAAAAGAGAATGATAACTATGCTGGCCTCCCGCGCTCACTCCTCCGCTGGCCTCCCGCACTCACTCCTCCGCTGGCCTGCCGTGCTCGCTCCACCGCTGGACTGCCATGTAAATGTAAATGTAATTTGTACTTGTAAAGCGCACTAATATCCTTGGGTGTCCTGGCGCTGGACGCATACCGCTGTGGAACCCTTCCTGGCTTTTCCCTGTGAAATGTCCACTCTTGGGCACCCCCAAGGTGAAGCCAGGCATCCCAGCGCTGTTGGGGCCGTTGAGGAGATTAAGCAAGCTATTGCCCAGAGTTGCAGAGTGGGACCCATGATTAGAATAGGCACCGAGGCGAGAATTATCAGGTCCGAGGAAATTGAGCCCAAGACCCGCCGAGGCGGGAATTGAACCCTGGTCCCAGGCCAGACCTCTGCATCAGGGTCTGCCGCTCTAACCATTGAGCCACACTTCTCCATGCACGCTCCACCGCTGGACTGCCACGCTCGCTTCTCCGCTGGTCTACCACGCTCGCTTCACCGATGAACTGCCACGCTCGCTCCACCCCTGGACTGCCACGCACGCTCCACCGCTGGACTGCCACGCACGCTCCACCGCTGGACTGCCACGCACGCTCCACCGCTGGACTGCCACGCACGCTCCACCGCTGGACTGCCACGCACGCTCCTCCGCTGGTCTGCCACGCAGGCTCCTCCGCTGGTCTGCCACGCAGGCTCCTCCGCTGGTCTGCCACGCAGGCTCCTCCGCTGGTCTGCCACGCACGCTCCTCCGCTGGTCTGCCACGCACGCTCCTCCGCTGGTCTGCCACGCACGCTCCTCCGCTGGTCTGCCACGCACGCTCCTCCGCTGGCCTGTCACGTTCGCTCCTCCGCTGGCTGCCACGCTCGCTCCACCGCTGACCTGCCCTGTACCTTTATACAAATGGATGTGGTCAGTAGAGTGGGGGGTGTTTCTCTTTCACAATGGATTGCACAGCAGTGGGCAGTATTGATTTATTGTTCTTCTTTGAAAGTCTTTGTTTGGTATCATCATACTATGCATTGGCACCATCAATATGCTCAATCCATGTGAACTCTTTATTCAATGCACTGTACCCTATTACTTGCTTTTCTACGCTTATATTTGCCAATGCGCACTAGCATTGCAGTGCCTTGTCTTGTTCTAGATGTATCTAGTACATACTTATTGTGTGTTTCTCTATATCGTAATATACTCTGTATATATTTCTATTTGTCTTGTAAAGCGCTCTGATACTCGCAAGAGTCTGGTTCGCGCTATATAAAACCTTCAAAATAAAATAAATAAATAAATAAGACACACTCCTGTGTCCAGTGTTCTGTCTAATGTAAATTGCAGGTGTAAATACAGCCTGCGAGAGATCTACAATCTTTTGCAGGGCTGCAACAGCTGAAGCAGTGTAGTCGGTGCACAAGAAGTATGTGAAATAATCAGAATGATAAAATAGTTTAAGCTGTCAGATTTATCTGAAAGCTGCGGGTTCGTTACTATGGGTCCTAAGCACAGACTCCCAGCCCTGCACTGAACACACATTACAAGGCGGAATTGAAAAGCGTCCAAGTCTTGCAAAGCTCTGAGGAAACTTCTAACCTCCAGGCTACATTTGAAAAGGCAGCCGGCCTGTCTGTGCCAGCTCAGAATAATGCAGACGGATGTTATTATGAGCTGGAAAACAGAAGAGCAGGATTGGCACACAGATGCCAACCTGCGGGCTCGTATTTCACACAGTAGAGTCAGGTTGACGTTGTTCAGACAAGGAGCTGGTCGGTTGGCCCTTTGTTGACTTCAGATCTCACATTTGCTCCAAAACCCAACCCAGCAGAAAGGCACCAAGTCCAGGTGATGTGTTCTGAAGTGCTAAGAAATAAGAGGCATGAAGGAGTTAGGCCCATAAAACTGTGGGGAAGGCTGGACCTTGTAAATACGTATTTAACACACAAACATGCCACCCCACCTTACTTGTTAGTTCTTACTAGTAAACAACACATCAATCCTAATTCGATATGTTCGGTATAATTATTTACCTTTTATTTCTAGTATTTTTTGAAAACAATCTTTGATTTAATGTCAGAGTAAAAACACAACACATATACTATACAAACTTAGACTGTGTACAAACTTTAAATTTGACCATAACATTTACAAAAAAACGAACTTTACTACATAAAAAATGCAATCACTATACACAACAAAAGAACATATATATCATTTTCAAATTGTTCCAGAAAAGGGCAAGTATCAACTCCTCGCCTAAATGATCATAACGATTTCAATTTTTAGGGAACAATGATTGACAAAATCACAGTTGAAAGGAGATAACCAGATAAATCAGTAATAATAAATTAATAATTATCAATATTTATTGTCTCCTTTTTTGCCAAGGCAAAAAAGGAGACAATAAATATTGATAATTATTAATTTATTATTACTGATTTATCTGGTTATCTCCTTTCAACTGTTGATACTTGCCCTTTTCTGGAACAATTTGAAAATGATATATATGTTCTTTTGTTGTGTATAGTGATTGCATTTTTTATGTAGTAAAGTTCGTTTTTTTGTAAATGTTATGGTCAAATTTAAAGTTTGTACACAGTCTAAGTTTGTATAGTATATGTGTTGTGTTTTTACTCTGACATTAAATCAAAGATTGTTTTCAAAAAATACTAGAAATAAAAGGTAAATAATTATACCGAACATATCGAATTAGGATTGATGTGTTGTTTACTAGTAAGAACTAACAAGTAAGGTGGGGTGGCATGTTTGTGTGTTAAATAAGAAATAAGAGGCAGCACGCAGTTCTACACAACAGACCTGTCCAAACCCGGTCCAGAACGTGCTTGGAGATTCTCCATAGCCACAACCTTTTAGTAATGCAGAGGCCAAAACACCTGCAAGATGAAGGAGTAAGAGAACAGAAAGCTGAAGCCTCCACTTGGACAGATAAATGAACTCTAACACATGGGAAACAGTCTTTACACCGTAGCTCCAACCAAGCCGTGCCCTAACAGCGCAGTCAGAACCACAGATGCATCTCTACAACGCATTCCTTTACCACACAAGTCGTTAGAACGACTTGCCTTAAGTAAGGCATTGTTGGATTGATGTTGGACTTTAAGTTCAACACTCTCCCTACTGTAGCACAGACTGGAGTTGGAATAGTAAATTATACTATTCCAACTCCAGCGTTTTCCCAAAAGCAAGTCGTCGTAACGGAATGCATTGTAAAGACGCAATCGTTGTTCGGAACACGTTATTAAGGCAGGTGTGATTAATGCCTGCGTGGTTCAACACACAACCCTACCACATCATGCATGGAGCTCTACCACAAAGTGATCCATGGTGCTTTCTCTGGAGGCCTCCTCAGTCACCACCACTAGACCATTTATGTCAATGACCCAATAAACACCCTTTCGCATTTTACACCAATTTTCTTTAAGTCGCCTGCTACAGGAGTGATTACTGCTTTTCTTTTAGAGCAATGTGGATGTGATCTCCATGATAGGCCAAATAAGTTCAGAATCGCAGGCACTGATCAACAAGGGCCCGCCTCTATGCTTCAACAATTTCTTTTAAAAAAATCAGGGAAGGTACAGAATTCCCAGTGGGAATTACTGTGCTGTAGGTTACAGGAAACAGCTAAATCCCTTGTCCAACAATAGCCTTAAGCCTGGCGCACAGCATTTTAGACACTATTATATACTGGCATCGAAACCAATGGACAGTTTTAGGGGGTTTCATGTATTGTTGTTCGACACGTTACAGCCCAGTTTTGCCATCTGGCTTTGCAATCTTTGTTTCAAGCCCATGAGATCTTTCTGGCAAATCATGTGTCAGTAACCAAGATGTGCTAGGACCTGAGACAGGACCACAAGTTGCTTGGTTAGCAGGTGGGTTGGGGGGGGGGGGGGGGGGGAGGGCTTGCAGGCAAGGCTAGTAACTGAGGAGCCGAATGCTTTCATAGGTCTAGTCAGCTCCATGGGGTATTTGATTTGTAGTAAAGGCTTAGGCTCATAACTGTGTGTGGTAAGCTATTCCAAGGGATCCTGCCATCCTGAACGATGGCAGAGGTCAGCTTCCAGACATGAACAGTTGAAAAATGGTTTTCCAGACTTGTGTGTTCACCTTAAGACTTTAACAAAATTCCCAGTTAAAAATTACTCCCGGGATTGAAACCTAAGGGGCCGGCTGCCTCTAAGAAGTTTAGGCTAAATAAGCACTGGCACAGAGACAATTGTTCTGGAAACATTGAATTGTAGCGCCGCTCCAATAACTTTTTCAATATTAGTGTGCACTATAAGTGGTGCTAAGCAACCAACATTTTTCCAAAGTAAGAGAAAAGATGAAAACCACAAGCAACCTGGACTAGCCAGCTTATCAACAATTCGTCAAACTTTATCCCTGTCGAACACTGGCCATAGAAGAAACTTACATAATAGCTTCTGACCATTTCTTCTACGTTGAGGCTGCCTTTTAGCTGGGCTCACCTTCTCCGCCATCAATGCTTCTCTTAGGTGCTTGCCATTTCGCATCACCTGGTCAAGAACTGGTAGTCTCAAGACAAAGGGGATTTGTTCCTCTTTAACAAAGAGGAATGAGCCTTGTGAGACCCTATCCGCAATCCCCAACAGTTTCCTATCACCATTGCATCTGGGATCAGATCACGGTCTGAGGGTACCTCCCTCTAGTCAGCACTATCCAGCCTACTAGTGAGACAGTCAAATATGGGCACCTGGTCAAGGAATCAATGTAGCTGTGGGAACTGCCTTGTATTGCCACTGCTATGCCAGACAGATAAGACACCGCTGAAGAGGCCCACACTGAAGTATTGTGGCAGCAGTTTGCTCGTGGCCCGGCCCAGTATGCCCCTCCATGAAAAACGTACTATCAAAAGGAGTATTTCCTGAGGGCTAGAAGGGCAACACTGGCAAGCCAACTCCTCCTGACTAGACATCATTCCTGGTACATGGAAGGAAACGGACATACTGCCTATACATAAAACGTGTTCATGTAGTGACCCTAGCAATTATCATCCAGATTTTCTGTAGGCACATTTTGGAAGGCTAACCTTCTGGATTACTGTTAATAATATACTTGGTCATCTGCTGGCGGGGTTCTCGGTGGGCACTAGCATGGTGGATCAAGTCTTTTATTGATAAATTGGAACGTGGTGGATTTTGATGGAGGAAGCCTGTATGTAGCCTTCGTTGGTCGCGGAGTACCATTTGATATGGTACTATTTGCGCAGGTTAGGTGGGGTAGCAATGGAGAATTGAAAAGGAAAATCATGGAATACAGAGGGGTTCGCCAGGGGTTTGTTCTGGCCCCTACTCTGTTCCTGCTCTTCATTAAAGGTTTTTAAAAAAAAATATATTTTAAATCAACAGTAGACTTTTTATTCAGTTGTGCCAACAATGCATCCAAGCTGACCGGGGGAAAAATTCCGGCCTTGTTATTTGCAGACTATACTGTGCTAATGTCGAATACTTAGATGGGTCTCGAAATTTGCCCTATTATATTCTACTCATGGGTTGGAGATAAATGCCTGTAAGACCCGCAAATTAACACACATACGAAATCCAAAGGGAAAATATCCATAGGTTGAAGCCATTTAGAAGCAGTGAGGGAGATTGATTACCTGGAGATAAGGATGTTAGATTCACACTTGAGGCCAGAGCAACTACTAAAACTCACCGCTATTTTAAAACACAGAGGATTGCTCATATCTTAGGCAATCCTTGTACCGGCCTTTATCGCCAGCTCTTGAGATATATAGAGTACAAGCAGTTAGTGGAACAGTTTATGGGTCCGTATTATGGAGATATTGTGACGTTTCTTGCTTAGAGAAAATTGAAAATGGTATTATAATTAATAACTGTGTATAATGTCATGTCGATGGATTATTGTAAATAAACAGCCTATATTCAAGCAAAGAAATTAAATGAAGGTTGTAAAAATATTTATTGCATCAGTCAAAAATGAAAGAGACAGTTCCCATGTCTCAGCACCTTCTTATAGACCATCACAAAAATGTAATTCAGAAAACAGGGAGCTAACATAACCCCATCAACATAATCTTGTGTGAATCACATGCAGCAACACCACCACCATGAGCCAAGCCACAACAAATGCTTCGCCATCGCAAACCTGATAATGCACAACATACAGACGTAGCTGACTGTTCTCCAAGGCCACTCCCCTGCCAATGCTGTTATGTTGAGGTTTATTTATTCAGTGCACCACTCGCCTATCCATCTTGGCACTACAGAATAAACAATTACAAGGTGATGGCAAAATAAAATACTTACTTGGCTATACTACAGAGTAAACAGCCAAGTATTTTAGAGTTTCCCAGGCTCTAGCTCCAACAACCAAGAACGCCTTGGCACCAAACCTCACATAATTGTTTTTGGCTCGGACAGAAGTAATAACTTAGCAGAACAACGAGAACAATTCAGGGAGAGTCAGGTTAACATTGAGGCAATGAAGTTAAGGAGAAATCTGGTACTCAGTTTTTTGGATTCTCGTCATGGCTTAAATCTCACACTTACAACTTGAACATGGGCATCGGTGGGGTTTTTCATCATTGCATCTCCTCCTTCCTGACAGCTCGGAGTCAAAGGATCCAACTGGGTGACTGCGTGCCCAGTAAAGGGGCAATAACCAGCGGAGTCCCACAAGGCTCTGCACTATCTCCGCTACTCTTCAACATCTATCTCCGGCCACTCGTGGCAGCTCTGGCTCGCATTGAATGCCAGGTGTTCAACTACGTAGATGACACACAATTAATCCTTCAAATTGACAACTCCTCCCAAGCCCACTTACGTGTGCAAAACATCCTCAGGTGCATGGTCAACTGGATGACAGCCAACTCGCTCAAAGTCAATCCTGACAAAACAGAGGTCCTAGCCATCACTACGGGAAGCAACCCTTGGACTGGCTGCTTTTGGACACAAGAGCTGGGCACCAAGCCCACACCAGCTCCACTTGTAAAGGGCCTAGGCATAAAAATAGATGCCAAGCTCACCCTGTCTAACTAAATGTCCACTGTGGTCGGGACCTGCATGGGTCTGCTGAGACAACTGAGTTAATGGTCACCTCTCATTTTCCACTCTGCGGATGGCGGTGTCTGCAATGATTGTGTCCCGTCTTGACTACAGCAATGCTCTGTACATAGGACTTCCTGAAAAGCTGTTAGGCAAGCTGCAAGTAGCTGAATGATGCAGCTAGGCTGATATTTAAGCTCCCAAGACGCGCATGTGCCACACCTCTGTTGCAGTAGCTCACTGGCTCTCCGTCAAACAGCAAGCCAGGTTCAAGAGCCTCTGGACATGCTCCAGTATACATTAAGGAGCGCCTGGGGAGGTATGTCCCAGGACGTACCCTCCGGTCATCTGAAGCAGGCCGGCTAGCTTGTGCACGGTTCAACAAAACGACTAAAGGTGGGCAAGCCTTCTCGGTCTTGATCCCGCAGTTGTGGAACAAGCTACCAGAGAGCCTACGCAAGGAAACAGCCCTTCTCCCATTTAGGAAAAAACTGAAAACCCTCTTATTCACAGAGGCCTGGGAACAACACATGCTTTGACCAGGGTACTAACAGTCAAGCCAATGGTGGAGTCTATAGCTACTCTCTCTTAGTGCTAAGAGACCTGCCGGATATTATGTGCTTTATAAATCTCAATTAACAATAACAATTTATAGTACGTCAACCATTGCAGTGATTAGAGGGTGAAGAGGTATTTTCCCCATTTTGAAAGACCACAAAAATACTTATCAGGAGCAGCGGCATGTTGCACCAGTTTCAGGAGATTTAGAACATTCCCCAAAGCATCCAGACAAGATTAAACAAGGGCAATTAATACTGAAATATACAAATGGTGCAGAAAAAGCTGTAGGATACTCTATCAGTTTTTGCTGAAAGAAAATGTAGTTGCTCCCCTGGATGCTTGTAAACCAAGAGAAAGATTTTGATCAATATGGATACCCAAGGAACAGACCCACAGGAGAGATCACACATTGGCCCACAACCACAGTCCAAGCATCATTATCAAAGGTTGCAGTTTTGGTTGGATTCAACCTTTTTAATCATATCAGGACATATCGCACTTCATTATTTTATGACACACTCTTTCACAACCAACAGGCGCCCGCCCAAGAAGACCATGCAGGGAAGCTAGGCCTAGGGTGATGTGAGCCACCGATCTGCGTCAGAGATCAGGCCATTTTTTTATCTTGTCCAGAGTCCCACTTTTGTGTTCCTTTCCAGTCGATGCCACTAGTGCCAGAAGAGGGATTGCATGCTTCTGTGTGTGAAACTCGGTTTTTGATGCTCTCGGTTTGTGAGGGCAGGGATGTGGTGGTACATTAATCTAACTGCAAAACACACAGGATGATGGACGGAATGTTGCACATTGGCAAAACATTCATCCCGTCACAGATCTGGGTTTAATCCATCTTGATTTTGCTCACCACGCCACCCCAGTTCAGAAATGGCCATATGCAAATCAGTCTTGACCCTGTGCCTCATGGGACAGTCCAGCCAGAACTGCCAAGCCATGTCTTCCCTGGACCGGAATCAAGCATCCTAGGACCGGTTTCTGGCTATCAGCCGTCATCAGCCAAGATAGCTTGACTCCAGTGGCATAGTGAGAACGGGACTCACGTCTGGGCATACCCTTCCCAAACAGGGCGAGCAACAAAACACACAAGATGATGGATGGAATGTTGCACAATGACAAAACATTCACCCCCAGTCACAAATCTGGGTTTAATCCATCGTTATTTTGCTCACCACGCCACCACAGTTCAGACATGGCCATATGCTTGAATCCAACTTCCCCATATGCAACGCTAGCCAACCCAACAAAACCATGATTGCGGCCTACATTTAATGTGCAACTATGGCACACATGATGTGCCCTGCAGCAGGAAGCACAACAGTTGGCTTAGGCCTCCAGAAATAAGAATCTAATTGGGGTGGGAGCTTTGCAAGGGAGGGCGCCTGAAGAAGACATCAGATGAGTAGCATGCCAACATAAAGGACACTGCCTCAACGCCCCAATTTCTATTTCGCTTAGGCGCACAAGCAAAAAAAAGCTGGTCCCCTGTTATATTCTGCTTAGGCAGCATCAGTTATGCGGAGGCTGTGAAGGTTCTTATGACATAGCAACATTCTATGATGACATCAGTGTATTCTGTATTTGAACCTGTCAGTTGAACTGTTGGTTGTGCCTGGCCTAACTGCATATGGGATCATGTCTCTGCTGAAATAAACTGCTTCAATGTATCATGGTCGAGAGATTCACATATTTAATTACAACAATTTTGGCGACGAGGCATCCTACGCTGTACGTGAAGCAAGCTGCGAAGTTGCTTTCTAGGAGGCTTCTGCAGCAGCTGTTTTATCACTCGGGGTACCACACCATGAAGCAAGGCGACGAGGCATTCACACCCACACACAAACGCCAAAGGAGACAGAATAATTATTCCACGCATCGCCTCCCTTTAAAAACTGCAAAGTTCAGCAGTCCCGCAAGGGAAGAAATGCAATCAATACACTTGCTGCAACGCCCCGGGTACGTGGCTGTGAGTCACCAGGCCCAGCCCTTACACCAGACCCACATTTCATCAGCATTTCCCTGAACAGCCCTGCAACGAGCAGCCCCAGCACAGTGATCGCACCGCACAGGCATGGCCAGCTACTGGGAGCAGCTGTAAGAGGGGAAATGATTCAACGATTCCAAGAAGGAGGAAAGGTCAAGGCAGCCTTTCAGCTCATTAACGGGCGAAAGGGAGCCAGAGGGGGTTTAATGCACCTCCACAGGCGCAGCCCTGCAGAGCACATCTGGGGTGCATGGCGAATTCTTAGAGTGTGCATGAGAGAGGAGACAGCATTCTCACCCATGCAGATGGTAAGTGGGCCAAAGAAACAGCCTCCTTGAGAGGGTCCCAGGTCGGGCAGTAACTCCTAAATCAATGCATCAGCCATAATAAAGGATACAATATTATTCATTCAACCAGGGGTTGTTAAAGCGCAGATCCTCGCCCATGAGGGGGCAGGTGATGCCAGAGAACACTCCAGGCTTCCCAATGAAAAACACAGGTCGCCTCGGATCTTTGGTATCTGAGGAATATAAGGTTACTTAACCTGTGTCGGGATGGAAAAGAGCGCCCTCCCTCAACCTTGGATCTTCTTCATCGGTCACTGTGTGATCACCCAAGAAGTAAAGAGGAGTCTGGGACTGCGGCACGGAATTCTGGACCCTCCACAACAGGAGCCGACTCCGCGCCCTGCCAGGTGCTGCACTTCAGCCAAATACAACACCAGACTGCAGTCTTCTGCAGCCCTAACCACACTTCCTGCAGCAACTTCAAATGCCACACGGGAAATTTGGTTTGAGCTGTTGTAGATATGAATAGTTAGGATGTCTTGAGCCAGTGATACACAGAACTTGCAAGCGAACAACTAAACTGAGTAAGTCCTTCTGAAAGAAACATTTTCTAAACAGCTCTACATATGGCACAGGGGGCGAGGAGTGCTAGCCTGACCTGTTACTGGTGTTTATTTACACAAGGAGGGGGTCCTCACAGCTAAGGGATATCCTCCTAAGTAAGGAATGACAAAATCAAAGCTTTTGATAACCTGCTGAGCTATTAAGTGGGACTGGGCAGTAGCCCAGACAGGCCACTCAATTTTCTCTGCTAGCAAAAGACAAGCCAAGAGGAAAATCAGAACACCTGCATTGTGCTCTTAAATATTATAGAACACCGTACATATCTTTTTGCACACATGAGTGGGGATCCCCCAGCCCAAGTCTGCACTACACCTTTTTCAGGCTTTCATCAATAAGAAAATCCGGGATCTCCCTGTATTTAAAATGTGTGCAATGTTCGGCCAGTAACAATTATGCAGTGCGCACCGCCATAACCCCTCAAAGGAAGAGTTTGCTTTTTCTTTTTAATCCACTTTAGAGGTTTGGTGGGTTTACATACCAACTGTCAGCATTTATCCTCAAAATGTAGGTACAATGTCCTCCATATTGGTACTCTGCCTTTCCATTTAAAATCCTTAACTGTTCACTATGGTTTATTTGCAAGTTGCAAAATGAGAGTTGAAAACATCCGATATCAGACCTTGGCCTAGCTTCCACCTTATTCACTCAACCACAACACTGACAAACGTAGTTCTGCATTTGTTCTGGTGAACTAACAACTCCACCCACACACATTAACAAGCTTTGGACAAGTTACATAATTCCTGTGCTGAAGATATTACTCACATCCTTCCGGTTGAAGAAGAAAGGACTAAACCAGCCACAGAACAGCATCATTCACAAACGAACTGTTCAAGTCCACACTCCTACAGCTGATGCATTAAGCTACTGCAAGGTTTCCGAATGCAAGATTGCCCCTGGCATGCACTATGGGTATTATCAGAGCCAAATCCAAACAGAGGTGGTGGCAGTTTTCCGAAGGGGAATAGTTACTAGAATGGTTACCTGCAAGAGTAAAGGGCGGTTACGGTCGGATACCAGAGACCATGCAGTATATAGTAGAAGCACGCAGCTAAGACGGGTCAGACCCTGGGCTACTTTCATACTACATGTTTCACCGGGCGGACGCAGCTGAACAGGAACAATAGGTACATTCACAAAGCGCTTTCTAAAATGTATCTCAAAGTAGTGGACATTTTTAAGGGTTAGGTCGCCTGCCTGACCTTAGTACATCATAGTCTCCAAAATCACCAACAAGGTGGAGGTACTGAAGTTAAGGAGGAGAAAGGAAGGGTCAGTGGAGTGCAATTGTGGGGGGAGAGGCCCCGAACTGCTTAAACGCCTCAAACATCCAACCTAACATGTTGAAGAATATTGAATTGACCTGCTACTGTGAGACACAAAACACTATAAAAAGAACACAGTACGTTTTTAGAAGCCATCTGGAATTTCAGCCAAAAGAGATGTCTCACATAAATAATTTCTCTGCCAGGGTTTTCCCACCCCTTCAGTCATTTAACACTGCAGTCTTGCTTTAAACCGAGAACGTTGGGTACTACAGAGGCACGCTGAGACATTATAACTGCCAAATCAGGCAATGTCGGTTTGTTTAGAATACTGTATTAACTCATTCAAAGAGTTAGAAATCTTCCATCTCAGACACGGTTTTGATATCCACCTTTGCCCTAGGACTTTTCCAAACTTTGCAGGGAAACGAGCAACTTTCAAGCAGAACCAAGACGGACAACTACTGGTCTTCCATAAAAGGACTTAAATCGATTAATAAAGCACAAACAGTTTCGCCTGTGATTATGGTAAACACTGACTTGCGACAAAACAATGCAGTTTTATTCACTTGCTCAGGCAACATTTAGACCTATCCAGGGACTCAATACCCCTCTCAACGGTGAGTGTTACTTTCATTACACTGCATAAAAACCAACTCGGGAAGCAGAACCGGCCCATAAAACATGTCCTGTGGCGATGCGAAATCCACAAGAAACGGTGCACCTTGGACAAGCAGTGAACTGCACTGAACTTAAGGAAGGTGGGGTTTCACCAATCTTTAATGGCACCTGCGTCCCGAAAGTGGGTTCAACAGTATGCAGACAGAAGGGGCTAAAGATGATCAAGGTCGGGCTTGTGACGTCGAAATATCCCTTCCAAGGACTACTGGCCCAGAAGCTCCTGCGCAGACAGGAATGCATGAGAACCGGTTGGAAGAGGGGAACTCGAAGAGGAAGGAGATCCATCCTTCATGGCCTGAGTGATTCAGCGGTCTTTGATTAACACTTTGCGCTTCGCAGAGAGTGCAGGACGGCTGTGATGAGAGTATGTCAAAACAGAATGCCTTCCATTGAAGACAGTAAGGACTTTGACAGCAGGAGCAACAAAAGAGTGACCAGGGAAGCAGTGTATATCCAGATGTTTCTTAAGTAAAGATTGCAGACAATGGAGAAAATATACAGTAATGTACCAGCAGCATAATCTGAATGAACCTCCTCAGTGTCATCTTTTCACGTCCCTCATGCAGATGTGCCAGAGAGCGAATCTGCTGGAGGGACAAACAGGGAACATCTGCAAGGTAAAAATAAAGGTTGGTGTCTGCTGACACATAGAAACTGTGGCAGATACAAAAGGACCACTGGCTACAAGGGTGAAGGAAGTCAGTATCAACATAAGGATTTCCTTAACTAGGTCGACACAGAAAGGCCCACTGTGTCCGAGTGTGGAGTTTCCTCGAAGGGTTAGGAGCAGGAACTGGTCAGTAGCCGACAGCAACATTCAGGAAACAAATCCTGAAGTCCAACTGCCTACGAGTGACCCTCGGGAAATCTTGTACAGGGCTTTTGTTAAGCACTACATTAAAAAATTAAGAGGCCATGCACCGACCATGGTCTGGAAGACCGGTACTCAGATATGCAGCTGTGCTAAGGACCTGAAACAAAGTAGCTGAGTGATCTCTGGCCAAAGGTAGAAGCATCTCAGTTACATATCATACAGTGGTGGCAGCAAAACTCCCACCCCAAATCAGGTCATGCACAGTTCCAGAATGAAAGCTACACAACGTATAAACCGAGTTGTTTTCAACCACCTATGAATTTAAATGCATTAATTAAATCAAATGTGTTTAGCACAAACAGCTGCCGCAAGAGAGTCTCCTACTAAAGAGCACACTTCAAGGTTAGCAGACCCACCAAGTCTCAAAACCTTTCTGAAATCCTAGGTAGTGTTTTTCTGCCTTACGTTGTTGGGAAGAGCATTCTACAACTTGGGCTCCTGGGAGAAAAAACGTTAGCCCCTCCCGACCCCCCCCCCAATATATGGAATAGTATATCCATGAAAACAAATACCCTAGCTTCTGCAAGCTTAGCATTCTTGTCAACCTCGCTTGAATGAACATAGGGCCTCTCTTACAAAATGCTATGTCACAAAAAGACTCTTAAACCATGCCACTTTTTGGACTGAGAGCCAATGTAGCTTCTTCGAGTGATCTTATGTCCAGCTGCCAAGTGTTGGTTTAAGAACACCCTAGTGTCAGCAATGCTGGACCTACTCCATTTCTTGAAAATTGCAGTGATGACAATAAAGGAGCAAAAGGATTGGATCTATGTCATTTTCAGTAAATAAACAAAAGACAATGGTACATAGAACTAATCTAAAGAGAACTCGCATACAAAGCCAATGGTTATTGTTAAAACCGGCATGGATCCAGACCCAGTTTTTAAAGGCATTACGCAAAGATGTGCCATACTTACCACCAATCTTCGCAACCCAAAAATGCAGACAATTCTCACTGCTGGCTTCCAAACTATGGAATGTACTTATCCTATACATGCATGAACTACCAAATGTTGCCTTTTCAATAAGCTTTGAAATCCTCATCTTAACCATCTTGTAGAATTCAATCCATCTCTCATTAGCCCTGTGCTATGCAAGAGCTTCACTCTAGATCGGTTAAAGCCCCTACAGCACCCATACATTGCTCTAAACAAAACACCACCCATTTTATGCACGAGGCATGGCTTTTGTGAATTTATATGGAATGTTTTCTACTGGAACGCTCAGTTGTTAATAAAATGAATATCTCAGTAATTTAAATGAAGCGATCGAAGGCATGTACTGGGAGAAAGTGGTGCAGCGATATTTCTTGTGCTCTCTCTGGAAGACAAGTACTAAATGCCAAAATGCCGACAAAAGCTTTCAGATCACTGTAGGCACAGACATCCTCTAAATAGAACTCCTGCCTTTATGGCAGATTAGCAAATAGAAAATCCCTACCCTGGGGGAAATTGTTAGAGAAAAAGATTTGATTCTTTAGGATTCATCTTTAGTTTGAATGATGCATGCAAAAAGGACAATAAGGAAAAGAAGTATATGCTGCCCCATGGGGCAAGAGTTATAATGGAATGTAATACAGAACTACGAGGCTTCTTTGCACGCAAGTCTCCTAAAAGCATAGCATGCTCTGAAGGTGCTGAATTCAACTTCAATGTTTATGGTCTGATAGGGGATGAGCTAAAAGATTGCTGCTTGATGTCGGCCTTCAGGCATCATAACTCAACCCTCAACTGATGGCTGAAAAAGACGGCCTGGTAAAAATACAATTTCACTGAAAACGTAAGCATACATGTGCCTTTGTTCAGGGGACTTCCAACACTTAGCCAGGAGTGCCAGATATGTAGCAGATTTCGAGGAAAACTTTGACTATGTAAATGAATTACCTGCTGTCATTTAAGGTCACCTCAACCCACCACTACGTTTATCACCTTACCCTGGCAAAACACAAAACACCTCTGCATGGTACTGGCAAGGAGAGTGGGTCACATTATTTTACGTGTTTGTGCTCAGTGAAAAATGTTCTTTTCAGGAGATGGCAAAGGTATTTATAGTGCATGTTACATAAGAATACAAAAAGCTGAGCAACTATGTTTTTATTCATGCAAAAAATATGTAAATCAGCTTTTTAAACCAACTAACTGTATGTACAGTATTATGTAGCCCGTACAGATTTAGGACGGTGGTCTCATCTGTTCAGTACTTCTACATAATTAACTGTTGATAAATGATTTAATAACTTATCGCATTCGAGGATTCTTTACGACGCCACGTCCAATTAACATGTGAGTGACCTTCTCCATGTTAATCACCCAGATGTCCATCTAGAAGCATATCTCGTGTGATGCATACCCTCGTCAGTCCCAGCAAACCAGGAACTGCTGAGCTACGCTCTCATTCGCTCAAGTAAACTCCCGACGACATACGAACAGGAGCAAAAAGAACAAATGATGGACAAAATGCCGGACAAATCAAACATTCACTCCCAGTCACAGATCTGAGTTTAATCTATTGTTTTTTTGCTCACCATGCCACCCCAGTCTGGACCCAACCATATGCAAATAAGTCTACACCCTGCTTCCCATGGGAACAGTCCAGCCGAACTGCGAAGATCTGTGACTGGAGGTGAATGTTTGCACTGTTCAGAATTCCGTCCATCATCTGTTCTTTTTGACATGCAACAGGAGCCATGCAAAACATGGCAGCCGCACTCGATGCAGCAGCCATTCACTGGATTCGGCCACCAAGACAAGGAGGGACACTGCACCAGCGGCCATAGGTGTGCAAGCAGGGCCGTGGCCGTGGGATGGAGGGCTGGGCCAGCCCAGATTAATCTCTGGCCTTTCCAAATGACTGAGGCAGATGGCACAGTATAGAGATGCGGGAGTTCACGAGGTCAATGTACAATAAAAGTGTCTTTAAAACCAAAATATCTTGTTGCATTTGCTGTGTGTTCCAAGGCAGGTTAAATGTCAGGCTATTTCTAACACCGTGCTGTTTTTTTTTTTTTTGGGGTGGAGATGGGGTTTACTTTTCTTTCCTTGATTGCAAAGTGAAAGGATTTTGTAGTAAACTATAGGACTCTTGCGGTGAGTACAGAGAGGTCCACTGTATTTATGTGGCATGGGAGGTCTAACTTATGCAGCAATCTTGACTAAATTATGTGTCAAGAAAACAAATGATGCTGCTTAATGCGGCACATTTTGTGATAGTCTCAATACATTATTTTATCATTTGTAAACGCTCGCACGGTCTGAAAAAAGATTTTGCTTCATTAGTACCAGTTCCACATCCAAATATGGTTCTTCACTATGCTCTATGGGTTTCTTTTGTAATGCAAGTGGTTTGTTACTGAGTGGAACTGGTACTGTTCAGAGTGCGTTTAACGTGAAACAATATAATTACAAGTATACCCATACATATATTTTGGTTAACAGTTGCCCCTGATGAAGGGTGTGTGGCACCCGAAATGCATTGGGATTGATCGCTATTGATCCAAGATATAACTGTCAACTTGGATGTTAAAGCGATTCTGTACAGAAATGTGTTGAAACTCAAATGATTTGTTTTTTTAAATCAAATCAAAATGTAGTTATATTGATTTTGAACGTAAGAATGCTTATGAGATTTGGCCCATGTGCCTCAAAGGGTTGAGTACTTCGGTTCCCTGGTTGTGTTCCTGTTGATTTTTGGAGAAGGGCAGACTCCGACACAGAGTAGCCCACCAAATTTACAGAACCTGTTCTAATTTTTATGACTTTTTGAATGCACTATTTCATTGTATATTGATTGAGGTTTCCCTGGGTGCCACCTACAAGGCTCAAATACAGCAGCTACCCACAGTGCCAGAATTGGCCAATTTGCAAGACAACATCTTGATATTTCCTTGTGTCCGAGTGGGCTTAAGGTGCATTTCATTTTACTGCCATAGTTGTGCAATACAGCAAAACAAGCATTGGGATTTTTTTGAGTTCGAGCTACTGGCATTGCAAATGGCGGTGCTGTGGTTTGTCTTTGCGTCCACACCCCTTTCCCAGTGAGAGCCTTAGAGGGAGAACAGTATATTCCCACAGCACCTTGAAGAAGGGGCTGATTAAAAAAAAATAATAACTCAATTTGCAGACAGACGATAAGTTGCATACAAAAATGGGGAAAGAAGTGGTCAGGAAACAGAAGGAATACACATGCCTTTCATTTGGGAAGAGTAAATCGAAGCAGTGATCCCGAGTAAATCGAAGTGGTGATCCTGACATGAACTGGATTAGTGATGCCTTGAACCAGGAGCAGCAACGGGGTGAGGCACTGTTCCCGGTGAGAGGTTTGCCAACTTCTGGACAACTCCAGCAAGTTTACGGTTGAAAATAAGTGAGGGTATGTGGCATATCACCAAGGCAAAAATTACAGGAGGACAGTAGTGATACATGGGGCAATACTGCGGTGGTAATCTCTTGATCGGAGAGCACCGCCCATCACTGCTTAGCAGACAGGGTAGTCAGAGCCTTAACTGTGACTTCGGCGTCTAACTCCCTCCACTTCCTCCCTATCCTCGAGGTGGCAGTCCCCAGTGGCTATGATGCGAGTCTGGTGGACTTTTGTAATGCGCCATTTGAACCTAAAGTTGTTCTTAAGTAATACTGTCAAGTCCACGCACGCAGAAAAGGGAAAGGAGTGGGGACGGGTCAGGTGCTCGGCTTGCACGCACTCTTACTGTGCAGCGCACTAGAGCAGATAAGCAATCGAAACAAAAACACAACTCTAATTAAACAAAAAACCTGATGGTAATTAGTGTAGGGTTGCTCATGATAACTTATAGTGGAAGTGGATCTTGAAACATTGCTAAGAACTATTAAACTATGAGCCAGGCAAGGACGAGAGCACTAGGGGAGATTGACCGATACAGCAAGCAGCAACCCAGCACTTGTGTCGAGTGCTCACACAGAGGAGCAATGGGGGGTGGAAGGGACAGACGGGCAAAATGTAACAGCCGTGAGGGATGAGGGCAGCAACCTCTGATGCAACAGGCTCAGAGCAAAGGATGGGTCCATGAAGGGGCCACCGAACTGAGCCAGGAAAACATGTGCACTGTGCCACAAAATTAAAAGAGGGCACAAACTCAAAAGAAAAAACAATTATTAACCTAATATTACAGGGGAGGAGCAGGATATGAGAAGGTGGGGCATAGAAGACAAAAACACCATTGAGAAGCAAGCTTTTTTTGAGTGACACTCTCCTTAACCAATCGGCAGCAAGTAGGCAGAACGAAAACCGACATATTGAATACAGCATATCTTCCAAACAGCACATGAGCGGTCTAGGCTCGACCTAAAAACAAACTAGGGAGACATGGGAAGCATTTCCCTCGCAAGCCGACTTGGGTTTTGGAAAAGATAATGCTTCTGTTTTTTGTACCAGAAACATTTTCTTTTCTAGTACCATTGATGACCCGTTGGCAGTTCAACCCACTGTGCAGGCAGTGTGGCGGACGTCAAGGGGCCATTGTTAACCCTAAAGCAGTTAAAACCCACCAAATCCATGCAGCCTGATGTCCTGTCCAACAAGCATTGACAAAGGCTGCAGGGGATGATGACAACATTGCTCTAACTTCTTTGTTCCAGGACTGTAGGGGACTTTTTCAGTTTCAGGAGGTACCCAGGATGGTAGATTTCTGGGACTGAGGAACAGGAAAAAGCACAGTGGTCAAAGAAAGCTGGTAGCGCTGCTAATGGCCATGCATAGTCAAGAGAAAATGTCAATTGCCATACATGATCTGTGGAGAAGAGGGGTAGAGCGAGAATAAACATTACTGAGAAGTACAAAGAAGATAGACGTTCTAGAAAAGGAGAGAAGATTGAGAGAAAGAAAGGAGAGTAAATAGAAAAAGCAAGAGAGTAGGAGTAATGTTACTAGGAAGATTGATGCAGCAGAAAATAGAAAGGGGTAGTGGGGAAAAGGCTGAGAGCGGCAGTAGGGACAGAGATTGAAATAGAATAGAGAAAGTTAAGGAGAGCCTAAAAAAGCAAAGCGAAAGCTAGGTACACATTAAAAAAATGGAGACTGGAGATTTTAAGTGCCCTTTATAGCTTATGTTTTGGCCAATACATTGGCCCAATGTGATTTCAAAGCTCAATTTTGAACTTTATTTTCAAAAAGGGATCGTAGAATAAGATTCGAAGATCACCTTGCATAGTGGTCTTTAAAATCCTAATAAGAGCTAACCAATTTTATTTGATCCACAATGCTTTTTACAAATTGCTTAACAATGGCACCCCCTTCCTATGTGTTATTTTAGGCTCTTGTAGAGAAGTGCTGATGTCTTTTCTTTTAGTACACATCAGCCAAGACTACATTTGCTTGCTAGAACATACAACCTACTTGCTGAGGAAGCAAAGTTCTATTACGGTGGGCAATTTGCCTTTCTGGTGTACTTTTAAATATGGCAGTTTCTCAACTGTTCCAGAACACGAAGTTTGCCTTATTTGCACCTGTACTATTGCCAAACAATCCCTCTGCAAGTAAATATTTTCCATTTCTAGCACACATGGCAGGCTTCCATGTTTTCTACATTCACCACTTAGAAAAGTGCATGTTCGTCCAAGCAAAGTCAGCCACGTAGAGGTTGTCACCATGAGGATTCCGAGCAAGGAATCTACTACATATGAAAAAGTAGATAATGTTCATAATTCTGGAAGTGGATGACTCTATAGCAGAGGTCTTCAAACATTTTTACTCTGAGCCCCCCATAAGCAAAATGTTTTGAGGTCGGGCCCTCCTCCAAAACTTTATGGCAAGGATTGGGGGAGCAGGAGGGACATGGCTGCGTGCAGGGAGCGGGGCTTATGAGATGATTTCAGGAGTACTTTTTCTATAGCTTAAGAACCACACTAAATATGAGACTTATAAAACAGCAAATACAACAAACAAAAACAGATATCCGAAACATGCTGCTTCCCATAATTAAGGTGTTGTGAGCCACTCACACTATTTGACCCCAATGCAACTACACCTGCTGCACTAATTATGAATGCAGTCCTGATTAGCAGGAGATCTCCTCTGCATCTTACCTCTTATCCACCATGACGGATCATCACTTCGATCCTAATGCTTGAATGGAAAATAAGCTCCGATGCCCCTTTTTTAAAGGTAGACAGTCATAACTGTGATGCAGTGGGCCCATCAAATCCCTGGGCCCCAGTTATGCAAAGTCTGCTACCTTAATGATAACCAGCCATGGCCACTTACACAATTGGCAGCAGTACTAGCTTCACTAATGAATGTCGCTAAAAAAATATATTCTTATATTGTCCCCTTCTTTGGGGTATCTCTGTGAAGAAGCTGTCTCTGGCCACTTGTAAACATACAAATGAGCCCCCATACAGTGCTCCATATTCTGGGCCCTCTCTTTGAAAATATCTATGAATCTCGCACCTTTCCTCTGTCTCCTAGCCCATTACTGTGCAGCAGCAATGTTTTCCACATAATTATCAGTTTACTGCATTTGCTACATACTCTGCAGATTTCAACAACAAAAAACTTGATTCTAGCTTAAACGGAACAAAAGTTACTTAAAGTGTGACAGTGTTCCGGAGCACTGGAAGGCACTTTGCAAAGATGGACTGGTAATCTTGTAGTTGCTCACTGCTGTATTTGAGTGTTAAACTGGTACTAATGAGGTGAAATATTTCCCCTGAGAGTGTTACCTTGAGTTAAAATGACAAAATATGAAATAATGCTAACCACAAGATGTGGCGCATAGTGCCACATAATTTACCTTTTCTTGCTGCATAATTAGTCAAACCTGCCACATAATGTGGCCGTCTTCCGCTGAATAATTCCGTGGCTCTGCTTAGAGCTTCATGGTGGTAAAGATTTATTCTTTTTGAGATGTAATGCAAGGGTGTGATCTGGAATAGTTGAGACTCTTACAACAATGTCTATTAGATACAGTTGATTAACAAGTATATTTTGTAAGAACTTGTTTTATCTCAATCACTGCATCATTTTGCAGCAGCCTAGCTTAGAGTATGTAAATACTGTTTTAAAATAATGACCTACATATTCACAGTACTTTCTGCCAGTCTGGGACTTTGTGCACTATAAACAGGGCCACTGGAATTATGCAGCAGAAGGCGGCCAAATTATGCAGCAGGGTTGACTAGATTCTGCAGCAAGCAAAGCCGAAATATGCTGCATAATGCTGCATATTTTGCGATCGCATTACTGCTTTATTTTGCAATTCTGACACTGTTTAACACTGTCCTCCCTTTTATCCCCCCTCATAAGTACCACATTAACACCGATATATAGCAATAAGAATCAGAAAGGTAACCAGTCAACCTTTAGAAAGTGCCTTCCATTGCGAGCTAAATGGTTGCTGCGTTTCTAGTACCTTTTGAACCATTTGAGCTAGAAACAAGTTTTCTTTTAAATCCGCACATTATGCAGCAGATGATGGATTATGTGGCAAATGCAAGACATCCATAACTATGCACAAAATACCAAAACCGCACGATTGCATAATTCCAGTGGCCCAGACTATAAATACAAAGGTCACTATTCCTCTGCACCAACCAGGGTTCCATTAGGTCTTGCTCTGCTTAACACACACGGATAACTGCAGTGATGGTAGTCACTAACTGAGGTTTCATAATCTAAAAGAGTGCATTAATAACCAGGTCGCATATGGTGCAACAGTCTTTTTTGGCGCCCTCCCCCATTTCCTCCTTCTCCATGAATTCTCTCACTACCACTCACCAACAATGCACCTCATCTATCTATAGCACCTTTCAGACTAACATTTAATTTTTTTTATAGCGCTACTCCTAGTTTACTCAGATCTGTGATCTGCACAGTACACACTCTCTGTAGCAAGCACATTAACCCTCTGCGCTGTGTGGGTGGCAGGAGTGCCCATGTGAGTGCACGGTGAGCGATGTCACAGTGTGAGAGTAGGGTAAGCAGAGTGACTGCAGTGTGACTGAGGTGACCATATGATTTTGGGTGCAGATGTAAGTGCAGAGTGGGACGAATGAATGCATGGTTAGTGATGGGCTTGTTTGAGTGAAATTGCAGATTGAGCAGTGATGGGGACAGGTGAGTGAAGTGTCACATGAGTGCAGGGTTAGTAGTCCGCTCATGTGACTACAAGTTGAGGTGCAGCACAAGTGCATTGTGAGTGCAGAGTGATCGCCGTGAGTTAAGGGTGAAAGTGAAGTGTGAGAATGAGGAGTAGTCTGAATGCAGGGTGCATTCCCAGACACTTGAAGTAACTCAGCATGTTATTGACGGCAGTGTAGGGTTTCAGGTACAAGTTAATATTGCTATTATGGCATTAATCAGGGATCGAGGGTGGAGGAAATAAATAATGTGCTGATCCTGCAACAAACTTCCAGTCTTATGATTAGGGTTGCCAGCTCATTATTTTGATGCCACAGATGGCATAAAAATAAACAGTCACATAAAGCTGTATTTTCAGCACTTATCTGTGCGTACTTCGAACAGCAAATATAAATAGAAAGCACTTTTAATTGTGTTCTAGGATGGCCTGAATGATTCATGACTGATAATTAAAGGTAAAGACAGAAAAGTCACATTACAAATGAACACACTCTTATTTATAACCCTATTTAGTGTCAAGACAAGGTCTTTGCAGGCTCTTTTAACAACACATGGCTGGCATTTTTCTTCTCGCAACCCTACTTTATATTCCTTTTCATGAAATGCATTCTCACACTAGTAAATATAAAATACAAATGTAAAGAACAGAGAGTGGGGGCCAAGGAGGTACTGGAACCAGAAAAAAATACTAAGCCTTGGTAACCAGTTTACAAAAAGGTATGTAAATATGCAAATGGTCTTTAACGACCTGTGAAAAACACGTCCGTGCCAGAGAAAAGACTCCAGACACTGCCCAGCCGAGCCCACAGACAGCAGCACACTCACTGACCTCCAGCCCCACGGCACTCTGATCTCACTACAAGGGCTTCGGAGTAAATAAAGACAGCCTGGAAATGCAGCAAATAAATAGTGTCGCACTTCCAGGCCATCTTCATTTACATGTACTTGCAGAGGCATTCCCGCCCCCCTGGGAACCCCTCCATGTCCAACAGCGGGGCTCGCCCCCCAGGTTGAAGACCTCTGCTCTATAACATCCATATGGGAGGTACTATGCAAGCAGCATCAAAAGGAGATGTTATCACAGAACAGGATCCCAGATGAAAACAGTTAAACTATGACTAAGTATTTGAAGCAATGCTGCTGCCTCCCCATCTACGGCTCCTCTAACTAGAGATGGAACTAGTGTCCTTAGCCAGGCCACAAATAGACACATCCTGGGTTCACACAATCACCTTTCCTTTATCATACAAATCTGTCTTGCTGGTCACCATCTAAGAAAGGTCTCCTTATGTACAACATCTTACTCACAAACTTCCTGTAACTTTGAGTGGAGTATGACAATGGCGGAGCCGGTTTCAAGTGCATGCAGTATTGACTGGTTCTTCTGATCAAAGATAATTGAAACATTGATCTTTTGTCACACCCGTACAGTGAAATTCTTTGCAAGACCTCTCCAATCTCCCCTGTAAAAAGGCATTTAAATTCTATTTAGTTTTCACCAAAATGTTTAAAACACAATGTTTGCCACTAATTTCCCAAAATGTTCTTGATGGATATGATCCAAGCTCTCCATTTGAAATTAGTAACTAGTTAAATTAAAACTTCACTTACGAAATTGGTCAGTATTAACAAAACTCCACACTTTACAAAGCAGATGAAGTTTCCTAAATTTACATGAGATATGACGATTTCCTTATGTGAGAGTGGAAGCTAGACATACACTAAAATAAGAGGTGTGGGAGGGAGGGCCATGAGCAGAGCCCAGTTTATTTTTTTTTAAAAACGTGATAAGCTTTGCATTACACCAAACTTGAATAGATTAGAAAATACACAAAGTTGCGAGTTAGCATACTATCAACTCTCTACTTTCAATCCCATTTAATTGATATGATTTAAAGTTGGATTGTCAACATTTGATCGAGTGTGCTTTAATATGCACCTTAAAGGAATCCAAGTATTACTTCACACAGAATCACATGGTGTGACCAGAATATCATAACCAGATAACAATGGCACAGAATACGGAGGACAAAATATTGAATCCTAAATATCAACAGGTAAGTATAGGTTAACCATACCTGACTGCACACATATGTACACACACACAATATTATATATATATTCACTGAAAAAAACATAGGTTTCAGGAGTTATATAGTTAGGAATTAGCTTTTAAAAAACCTTTGAAATTCACTCAAAAAACTAAGTTTTAGTGGTGTTATAGTTAGCTGGACATTTTACTCATACAAAACCATTGAAATTGCTCCTATATAGTTAGTTGTACTAACTATATTTCGCGCACCTGCAATCCACTGCTGATTATGTCACATATTAGATCATTCATGACATGGTCAGTGACATCACTGATGACATCTCAAATGACATCACTGATTTTTTAAATACTAATTCCTAACTATATAAGGCCTGAAACCTATGGTTTTTTCAGTGAATTTCAAAGGTTTTTTAAATGCTAATTCCTAACTATATAAGGCCTGAAACCTATGGTTTTTTCAGTGAATTTCAAAGGTTTTTTAAATGCTAATTCCTAACTATATAAGGCCTGAAATCTATGGTTTTTTCAGTGAATTCGCAAGGTTTTTTAAATGCTAATTCTATTAGCGGATAACGTTTTTATATATTAAAACGTTTTTTAAATCTCAAATGCCTGCTTTGCTAACAGTTTTTAAGCACAGGCTCTTTTGTCTCTGGTGGCCATCTTGGGAGACTGCATATCAGAATTTTTTTAATGAAATATAAGAGGATTTGAGAAGTCACTCAAAATGTGCCCTAATTTTTCTTTCTTCAGCACAAATCATAATTTCTATGGCAAAATGAACCCCCTCATTTTGTTCCTTTGCAAATTAAATGTTTTAAGTGTTAACACTTTATTCCAATCAAGATGACTTCAGGTGTGCCATACTTTTGTCATAAGTAAGACTGTTAGCGCTCTAGTTGTTCTTTAGAACACTCTGGGACATTCTGTCATTGGGCTATAGTTGGGCTACATCTGGCTGATATTTGGGCTACATTTGTTTTCGCTGGTGGCCATCTTTGGGCTACATTTGGGCTCTAACATATATATAGCCCAATATATATTTTTCAAAGTTAATTTTCGTAAAAACCACTGGAGCACATATCTTGAGACATAGCAAAGGCACATTGGGCTACCAGTTCCTACAATTTTGCCAAGTTTGGTGGAAAACCATTCAGCCGTTCGGGCTAAAAGTGAGTCCAACCGCCCTATGGAAATTAACATGGGGAAAACACGTTTTGGGACCCCCCTTTTATCTCGGCCCCCGCTTGACAAATCCCCCCCAAACTTTTCAGGGAAGGACCGGAGTGCCGCGAGGCAAAGGTAAGGAAAATTTCAGGAAGATTCCTCAACCGGCGCCAAACTTAATCCCAATAAAATGTTGCGACTTCCCTATGGAAAACAATCCTAACTATATATACCTACTGGCTATTGCCAGTAGGATATATATATATATATATATATATATATATATATATATATATATATATATATATATATAATGCATCTTTAGAGCACAGCTTTAAACTTTGGTCATAGCTGAGGGTCATGCCCTCCAAACATAGTTCTGGCTACGTGCATGTGTGTAATACACTGCTGGTAACTCACAAGACAAGCTGTACACGAGTCTTCTTTGACAACACTGAAAGACAGGTACTACAGCATGCGTGCTTTTGGTTCCAAGTATCGTTTAGTGAGAGGTGCTACCGTGGAAGGGTAAACCCCAACAAACTTATTTGGGCCCCAGGCAGTTTTTTTCCATTTCATCTGAATTTAAGATAAGAGGACGGCATGTTCCTAAAGGTTGGTGCTAATCATCTTCATTTGAAGCCCTTCCACTTGCCTATGGATCTCTAATTTTGGCAGGGGGGAAATCATAATGCAACCGTGCCTACTCTTTCACAGCAAAGTCATTGGAATAATTGCTGTACTTCTTCAGTCATCCTCAAAAAGAACGACACACTGTATGATTATTTGCATTGTGGAAAACACCTCTACAATTTAGCCTGTTCCAAACAGATCAAAAGACTTAACATGTAGATATGTAGTTGTCAAATTGAAAGCCAACCCAATGCTAGCTTGTGAACACTAATAATAACAATTATTGGCATAGCAAACTGACCTTGCCTTTTTTTGGCTTACTGGGTCTCCTAGTGCTTTTTTGCGGATACTGTGTAACATGGGGAACAAAAGGTGTGATGTGTGTGCATCATTCCGTAGGTGTGCCTATGAGAGATCCATTGGCTTTATCAAGGTTTTATTTTTCAAGCCATGTTGCATAGCAGTGCAGCCTGCGTGCAACATGGCTGAAAGGCGTACGATACTAGCCACAGCTAGCGTGCAACATGGCAAACTTTTTTTTTTTTTTTTACAGAACACGCTGATAAAGCTAAATAGCTCTTACATATGCAGGAACTACTATTTGGGAAAATGGGGAAAACATCAACAGGGAGATATGGGTGAGGGTGGCCGCGCGCGTCACAGGGCAAGCAACAATGCAGGTTGGGAGACAGAGGAAAGGAAGAAGAACGGTATGAGCAACAGCTGGCAAGCAACACAGGGGCTGGGAGAGTAACTACCCCAAAGTAACAATGACAGGAAAATTATGATTCGGGCGAAGGGTAAGCAAAGATGTAGAAGTGGGAACAAGCAACAAAGATGACAATTAGGGGAAGAAGAAAACGAAAAATACTTCAATCCCTGCACGAGCAGAGGAAGAATCCATATTAAAAGGAAGCAATTGCTACTTGGTCCATGCTTTATGGATGGGAGAAACGAAAGAAGAGAAAGGGAACCCGCAAGCGCTGACCAATCAGGAACCAGCAATTAAGAGTGAAAATGAATCCAACTAATGATAAGCAAGGAGCAGGCCCAAGCTTTCTTTTAGTCAACAGAATGTCTTGCAAAGAACATTGAAAGCACTGGCTCATATGAGACCTAAAAAGCATTTCCCTGAATGTGAATAGTTAAAGAATACAAATCATACCCAATCAAAAGCATGATAAAGAGGAGCGGGACAAACATAAAAAGAGAAGGGCAAACTTGAATAATACACAAGCAAATTACAGTAATAAAGCCAACTAATGGCAAGCGATGGACAGACAGCTCGTAAGGCCACTGTAAGTCTTTGGTATGGTTCACAAGAAGTCTTTCGAAAATAAACAACTAAAATCGGAGACTTAAACAAGCATTGGAAATGCAATAGGTCTCGCAGCATTAGAGTTAGTGCTTTTAGAATTGTTTATGGGTTTTTTTGTAAATCTTAAGCATTTTTGTTTCCTGTAGCCAATGCTAAAGAATTAAAAAAAAAAAGCCATAAACATTTCTAAAAGCTCTAACTCAAATGCTCCGAGACCTATTGCACTGTGTGAGGGTGAGGGGTTGAGGGTGAGTGAGGGTGAGTGAGGGTGAGTGAGGGTGAGTGAGGGTGAGTGAGGGTGAGTGAGGGTGAGTGAGGGTGAGTGAGGGTGAGTGAGTGTGAGTGAGGGTGAGGGTGAGAGTGGGTGAGGGTGAGTGAGGGTGAGTGAGGGTGAGAGTGGGTGAGGGTGGGTGAGTGAGGGTGAGTGAGGGTGAGTGAGGGTGAGTGAGGGTGAGTGAGGGTGAGTGAGGGTGAGTGAGGGTGAGTGAGGGTGAGTGAGTGAGGGTGAGTGAGGGTGAGTGAGTGAGGGTGAGTGAGTGAGGGTGAGTGAGGGTGAGGGGTTGAGGGTGAGGGGTTGAGGGTGGGTGAGGGTGAGTGAGGGTGAGTGAGGGTGAGAGGGTGAGTGAGGTTTTTTTTTTTTTTTTAAAGGCACAAGCAGGCTCTTTGGAGCAAGTATACTGCATTCCTCTTTCCTATAAACGCTGACACTTTGAAGTTAGCCTAGAGCAAAATAAAAAGCTTCCCATGTAAACACAGCTTGACATTTTATTTGGGTGAGTAGTTTATGTATGTCCTGGAAAATACCTTAAGAAATGGGTCGAAAACAGAGTTGCCTCTTAAGTATCATCAACACATTTATTTCAACAAACCAGTTTTAACAGGCTGGGTTGCGTATTAATATTTTTTGGAGTCAAAGGATGTACAGTCTGTGCCAAGTTTTGCTGTTTACAATACATGGTGAAGTCGGGGAGCTGGTAAACTGTGCACGAGGGGCATGCGTGATTCGTAAATGCTACAGCAGTGAGAGTGAAGACAACCAATGAGAGACGACTAGGTCCGTGCACTGGGAGACGGTGTGAGTATCGCAGCCAATGGGAAGCCAAAAAGGCCCTGCTGGCTCACGAGAAGCAGGCGTGAACTGCTGTGCGATTGGCTGAAAGGCTCATGAAGATCGCCGACAACAGCAACCGATACACGAGGAGTAGGCGTGCAGGGCTTGTGACTGGGGCAGGGGAGGGGCTTGCGGGCGGCTTCCCTAGGAAATTGACGTAGCTGTAGATTCAAAATGGCCGCCGGGTTTACGTGCGGTCATTCACGTCCTTGCAGTATTACAGCTCCACAATGTATCTCATGTTCGCTCTTTATTATTTCTAGCGGCTGAGTCGGGTCGGGTTGGGCCCTTTTTACTCTGCCATTGTAGATTCCTTGCTAGCTCTATGTTTGCGGGAGGGGTTAGGGTTGCAAGGCTACTGCTGGCATTTAGAATGTATTTCGAGTTAAGTTTTCATACTGCTCCAAAAGCACGCGGAGTTAACGTGTTTTCACTGCTCGCTTTTCAGGTAGTTGTACAAGTGCGCCCCCAAAAATCCCAGTGCATGAATTCTTTCTCTTTGCTAAGTAAAAAAACAAGCCTTTCACCGTAACACGGCTGGCAGGGGAGGGGGCGGAGAGGGGAGAGGTGCGACACGGCAGTAGGAGGAGGAGGGGGGAGGAGAGTAGGGGAGGCACGGCCTAGCGGCAGGCAGGCAGGGGAGGAGAGGAGGAGGGGGGAGGAGAGTAGGGGAGGCACGGCCTAGCGGCCGTGCAATCAAGTAGTGAGGGGGCGGAGCTGGGGGAGGCTGTGAGAGAGAGTAGGCAAGGCAGGCGGCTGGGGGCATGTGCACGCGCTTTTAAGCTCAATGCACATGCGCATTGAGCTTAAAAGTCACGGGCACTGCAAGGAATCGCCACGATTCCTTGCAAGTTAGATAAAGTCTGGATGAGCCCCTATAGTCTCGCTTGCTCGATGCGCATGCGCATCGACAGGCGAGACCTAAAAGGGAGGCTGTGGCATCTCTAACATGCCCAACGGAATGGATGGGACTGCCGCAATTCGACACAGTTTGGGAAATGTTAACACCCTGCTGTTCAAAGGTACTAACCTCGAGAGCACACAAAGAGCTTAGAGGTAATTAGAGTAGCTTAGAAATCAGAATAAAGTAACTCTTGCAAATCCCATTCAAGAATGAATGCTGCACACTGGGTGCAATGTTTCACCGTTAAAGACGTAAAGAAAATCTATGTAAGAGTTGGAATCTCATTTAATGTTACCCAAGTGTAACTTAAATGGCAACAACAAACCAATAGCACAATTAGGCTACAAAATATTAATTTGAAAGCTTTCTCAACCTGATACTGCCACATTCTCAGGCTAAAAGGAGTACCAGAAAAAAGGCATCCATGAACCAGACATAGCTCTGTGTCACCGTGACCCTGTGCCGAGTGCTTCCGATGGTGAAGCATTCTTCGCAGGGACCCATCTTGGAGACCTTAGGACACCCTCCCGTGCACGCCTATAGAGACGTCATCAATCCGAAAGGGAATACACTCGTGAGAGATTAGCAAAGATGACGCTGCACTGAGCGCTCTGCTACTTACAAGCACCACACGGATCTATCTATGAAAGTATTTGACTGGCTCTTCATCGGTCTGTCTTTCTATCTTTGCCCCTTTTGAGGTCAGCCACGCGACACCAGTTTCATTTTACAGCAGCTCTGTGCAGACAACAGCCGTCCTCACTTCGTTGCAAGCACGCACTGTGGCTCTGCACCGATCTCCGAGGGTCGGGCGGAGGGACACACAAGCACATCACACACTCCCTCTAGGCACATGGATGCTGTGTGAACTGGACTCTGGACCCTGCGAGGCTGCGGCGCAGCTGCCCTTCTGATCTCGCACCTCGGCGTTTCCAACAATGTCCTTCCCACGCAGGGACGCACCAGAGGCAGCATCCATCTGTGTCAGCGTCAGCATCCCAGAGCAGGGCCTGGACGCACCAGAGGCAGCATCCATCGGTGTCAGCGCTCAGCATCCCAGAGCAGGGCCTGGATGCACCGCGCCAGGTGGGCCGCAGACTCCCCATGATGCAGCAAATCTAATAAAACACTCTTGCCGAGCTGCCTGCCAGCTCTGCTTGGCTCTGCAACTGTGGGCACTACAGCTTCGATCATGGAGACTTCCGTACGGTTATAAATCGAAAGAGAAGGCTGGCCTACAAATCAAACATGTTACTTGGCAGTCCTGCTTTCTTACAAACGAGCCTTTGCCTTTTATATGTTACGATTTTCTGTCTTGAAAGGTAGGTGGGCACAACCACTATTTGGAGGAGAAACACAGCATTGGAACCAATCTTAAATATGGAAAGAACAAACTGATAATACATCGAATTTTTGTTATTACCACATCGATAACTAACAAACAACTGGAGAGAAACAGAGTCATTACATGAGAGAGAGAACACTTATTTCATCCTCTGTTCGGATAAACAGTTATACAAGTTTTTTCTGGAGCCCATAACCAGTTCTTGCTTAGCCGGTTTTTACATCCTCTCAAATTCAACAATATAGGCCCTGTGAGGTAGTGGTCTGCCCAGCATTGAATTGTTAGTCAGGCGACGAGACCAGGGATCAGAGCCCTAGCTCCACAGTAGATAACTTCGCACTGGGACCACAACTGTTCCGTAGGTTTGTGCAATATGAATGCAAAATGAGCTTATGAGCGGAAAAATCTGAAACTTCATAACCATATTGCATTAAATCAAGAAGCAGCAACTTCCCATGGCGCAAAGAAGAGAACCCAGGTCAGGTTTATTTTTCCACTCATACTCTAAATGCTCACTTGACCAAGTCGACAACATCAAGTTCTTATATCGGTAATGTGAGCATCAACAATGTAAAAAAACTTTATTTAGCTGCTGCAGATGTTCAAAGCAGCAGGTTTCTTTTTGCCCCATGAAAAGGTGTAGGGGTCATTCAGACATCCAGCTGGCAAGTGGACCCTTGTCTTGTAAGCCAACTTTAGCCAGACTGCATTTTTAGCACTTTCCATGCGGAGGATATTAAGCTGAAGGTGTCACATAAAAGCGTCTTTTTTAGGTCTCACCTGGCGTAGGCAGCGAGCATGCAGGGCTTCTTGGAATCAATACGGTTCCAGAAGTTGTGTCTCTGCTCCGCCTGCATTTTTGATTGGTGTCTGTCATTTTGCGTCAGATTATGCAGAACGTAGTGTGATAATTGCACCGGAGGTTTTTTAGTCCCTCCTGGTTGCCACCCGTTCCTTTTTTGGCCCCGCCTGTCGGGATTGGATCTTTTACTTGCGGCGGGAGACAGAGTCTCTTAATTAGCCGCTAAGCACTTTTTTCTAGTAGTACTGCGTTTAAATTCAAGAATGGCTGACGCGCCCTTCATTTCGCTGGCGCGGCTTGTTTCTTTTTTTAATTTCATTCTATCCTTTCGCAATCTAGTCTCTCGAGCGCCCCACTGATGTATATCGTCACTCACTTTGTATTTGATTTTATCTTCTACGCCCGAGGACATTAGAGCGCTTTAGCAGAGAGACGGATTGCTTTACATTTTTTTTTTAGGTTTTTCATTTCTCCCGAGGTAAATAAAACAAGCCCCATTTAAGTAGCGCAAGAGACGCATTATTTACAAAACATATTACACTGTTGTAGTAAGTATCACATCAAGTGCATAGCCCAACAACCATTTCCGCTTCTTCCACTGCTTGTTACGCTCCACCATGGCGCGACATCGCCTCTGTTCGGTCGGGCGTCTGGACATGCTAAAAGGCCAGGACTGGCCGAGCGTGTTTCACTGTGATACGCACAAGGTTGCCAATTATGTGCTGGCAGCCTTGTATTCGCTTTACATTTTCGTTTCGGATAGTTGTCCTACATTTAAAACAAGGACTGCAAGAGCTGGAATGCAAATAGAAATAAAAATAAAACAGATATAATTTGGGTATTCATCGGGAAAACTGGAGATCTCAGATAATGATAACGCGTATTTTGTGCACAGCCTGCGTTGACAGATAAGTCCGTAGAGAGCAATCCCTTGGTTTGGTTTCCTTTTACAATTCGACGATTGTGAGCCCAACTAGTCAGACTATAACTCCAAGAATGCACCAAATTAGTTAAATAAATATCACAAGCCTGAAAATAACAGTAAATCCATGTATATAGCGTTTCATACTACAGAGAACACGCTGTAGTGCTTTCGATGGACAGGAGTAGGACCTTTTTATGATTTATGAGTGCCATTAGCTGGACCAGTTGGGTAACTAAATTCCGACTTCATAAGCATCATTACCATTGGCATGGATATTACAGAAAGGCACAGCGACACTGTATTTCAGTATCAAAGAAAAGTTAGCCCTCCATAAGCGCCAGATTCGAAGCTCAGATGTGACAACCAGATGGCTCTATGTCAACAGCACATCCCATTTCCGTCCCCAGAACTTTCCTTGACATGTCGCTCGTGATCAGCTGAGTTGGCGCCACTGGTTACATCGCAGGGAGGCAAGGTCACATCTCCCAAAATGCAATGTGTGCTTAAACGTACACCATCGGACTAGAATAATGGCGCATACCACCCAATCAAATAGGTTATAGTTTGGAACTGAGGGTTGCTCTCACTATCTCTTAGAGTCGTTATCCCACAACTAGCAGATGTTTCACTTTGTTTCCTTTACTTGGGCAAACCAATCTGCTCATTCCAGTATATTATTCCCAACCTTTCTTCCTTCCACTCTTGTCTATGGGATGAAAAAACTAGGTGGGGGGTCTCTCAAAGGGGCATGGTCGATCTTATTAAGGGTGTGGCTTAAAACCACCTCAGCTAAAAATCTATGCTTAGCATAGTGTGCCGCCCCACTGGTATTTTGCTTCTTCTACATATATAATGCAAGTAACATTACACCTACAACAACCCATGACTATTGGCTTGGTCAGTGGGTATTAGTTGCATAAGATAAACAAGCATTAAAAATGCAATAGGTCTCACCTTTCATTAAATTAAAGTCATTGGTTTTGCTATACAATACCATTAGCAAAGCAAATGGCTTAAACTTAATCAAAGGCGGGACCTATTGCATTTTCAATTCGTGTTTTTTTAGCTATGCTGACGCAATATGCACTCTTAACATATCCGGTGTGTCCTGTACTCATTCTTCAGCAAAACAATGGCTTCGTCTTAGCAAACCTTGAATTTACCAACGAGTGCCAAGTTGTAAATTGTAATTTATATTTATATAGCGCATTATCACCAACGGTCTCTAAGCGCTTGCTTTGGGAACCCGTCCTGGTTTTTCCCTGTGAGATAACCCGTACTGGGCACCCCCAAGGTGAAAGCCAGGCATCCCGCCGCGGGGGGCCATGTATACTGCAGGGCAGACGTGGAGTGGAAGAGATCATCATCAAAAGACTCTTGAAAACTGTCAGTACTCTGGCAGCACGCGCCCCTGTCTCTTGGCTCTAGGAGATAACAGTCTGCGTGGAACCTCCAAACACCCCCTAGATCCACCTGTCTCTGCATGAGACTGCTCCATTTATGAAAGGCCAAGAATGCGCCGTTCGCCCCTGAGAAGCGACACAGCGGGCCGAAGCCCGTTACAAAAAGATCAAGTAGACGACCCTGAAAGTGAACCCTAACAACAACACACAGGCACCGGCTTCAGACTGCGCAGGAATGTCAGCAATGCTGGCCCTATGTGAACAAGGAGGCCGGGCTAACGGATGTCAAGGATAAGCCCCAGAGCTTCATGTGGCTGTCTGATGAAAGCTGCATGGAATCCTAAAGAACTGGCACATCTGCCTGAAAGGAGCAGACAACTAGCAAAACAACAACAAAATACAAGCATTGGCAGAGCCAATAGGTTTCGCTTAGGTGAGAGCTATTGGATTTACCAATGTTTTTAACCATGTTGTTTAGCAGTGTGGAAAAACATGTTAAAAGTAACAAGCAATTACGTATCACAAGACAGAGGGCATTGCCCTGCAGAAGAGGAATTCGGGCGGTCTCGTGATAATATGAAAGGCCGAATGAGGATGGATGCGTTTAGTAAAACTGACCTTTCTCCCATGTCACATTTAGTTAACAGCATCTTTAATACAGTCTCAGAGGCCGCTGTGCCTTAATGAAGCACTCATGTCCTCTTTACTCATTGGGCGTAAGGTTCCTCAGTAAATATGCCTCCTTACTTATTTCACTGTTGGTACTGCAAAAACGTCAACCAGACACGGCCTCAGACCCAAGAGTTAATTTACTGCTATTACTTGGACGCACTCGTGAGATATTCCTTTCAATTCTCTGGATGGAATTCGAGGCTCTCGGGTCCGGCACTGAATACTAGTGCCCTGGTCGCCTGTGTCATACACCGCAGATGCACCATTTCAATCTGGAGTTTGTTTCTTTCACATAACGTGCTGGCATCCACCGTCACTTGCCCAGCCTTGTGTTTGTTTATTCAACTATTTCTGTGTGGACGTTTTTGTTCAAGGCTGGCTGTGAACATACATATTTTGGGGGATACAAGCATCTCTCATGGTACACAGGGTTGCCAAACAAACATTCTCCCTTCCTGAGAAGAGGATTGCGAATCCTCGAATGCAATAAATGAAACCAGGCTGGCCAGGCCTGCGGAAAGGCTCCTTCCGCAGTGCTTTCCGTGCCAAGTGCACTTCCTGCTCGCTAAGCATTCCTGCCGGCTGTCGGTGAAGAGCGCAGGGCCTCTGCTCAGATGGAAGCCAGGGGGCCCAGGTGCTGCCTCCCCGGCACTGCTGCATGGCTTGGATGGAGACCAGCACCGGACCCAGAGCCCCCCACAGTCCAGGGTGAGCAGCCTGGGGCAGCACTCCCACAGACCCCGCTCACACTGGACGTGTGATCTCTCTGTGATCACAACACTGGGCACTGCGGGTCAGGTCACGCACCCTTCCGCTTACACAACGAGTGCTTTAACCAGCGGTGGCTGACGACACACCGTCTACATACAACACGCTTTCAAAATGTTTTCCCTTTTAATAATTTTTGCAGAACAAGGGCTTACGCAGAGTACTTTCTGTACCAAGCCGGAGTGTCGAGAACAAATCTGTTTTTAGCAACCAGGACAAGTTATGGTCGTTTTGGAGTCCAACTGGAATGCTGCTTGTACTGTCCTGCTGGACACGTTCTATCTAGTGTTTTGCTCTAACACCAACACCCACCCATCACAGGCGTCACCAGTCAGTCAGGGGCCGGGCACACGTGCTCTGGGCCAGTTCCAGTACCGCACTACTGTCTCTGTGTGGTCACTTCTGCAGCATGAGGGCCCAGTGGCCGAAGACAACATAAGCTGTCCCTCCTTCTCTGGAAATCGGGACATGTTTTATGACTCCTCAGAGGCAAAGGCAGAACTGGTAAAAAAAAAAAAAAATCATCAAACCAGCCGCTTTCCTTTGCTTTCCGTGCACTCTCTTTCTTTACACCAATCTTTTCTCTCTCCCTCCTTCTCTGTAATCGCTTTTCCCCTACCTTCCCTTCCTCTCCTGAAGCCTTGCAGTGCCTGCTGCACTCAACCTCGGGGTGCAGGGGAAAGGGACAGAGGCACCAGGAAAGGCCACAGACTTTCACTGGCTCCCCATCGAGGCAAGAGTCACCTTCAAGATGCTCACCCACGCACACAAGGCCCTCCACGACACCGGACAGCATACCTGAACAGCAGACTCAAATTCCATGCACCCTAAAGGACCCTACGATCAGCCCAGCACTCCTACACCGTGGTCCCAGGCACCTGAAAAACCAGATCCGGAGGCCACTCCTCCTTCCTCGCGGCCAAGGCCTGGAACGCCCTCTACTCCACCTCAGACAGACAACATCGCTTCCCATCTTCGTAAGAGACCTCAAGACCTGGCTCTTAAAACAGACCCCCTTCTTAATGGACTGCAACCTGCACCCCCCACCTCCAGCGCCTTGAGACCCTTACGGGTGAATAGTCGTGCTTAACAAACGCTTGATTGGCACCGGCCTCCAAGGGCTTCAACCCAACGGGAAATGCCCAGAGTAACAAAAGATCTGTCCCACGCGCACTTTACAGGCAACCGCTGATAGGTCTGTGCAGGCGGGGGACACCGACATTCATTTTATGGGGAACTACACTTATTTTTCAACAGACTTTGAACCGTATGAAGGGAGAAATTAGGACGAAGCAAATATAGGAAAACTGTGTCAAAGGGGGAAAAACAACCCCAATAGTGAAATAGAGGCAAAAAGCGTGAGTGGTCGGAAAAGGCTAGAATGAAGATTGGACAGCCATGATATTTGGCAGTCCCAGCATTTGGTAGCAGGTTATTAGGGAAACATTTAGGGCCCTGCAATTTACAAGTAGAGTATGCACTCCTAAGCTGCATTGTTGACATCCTAACCAGGAACCAATTCTCGCCTGGTCCCAGCACCAGTCCAGGATAGTTAGTTGGTCACGAGAAGCAACAAAACAGGCTGTATCCTTAATATGTTCTTCCCCTCCACTATATTTCAGGCTCCACCTCTGGCCCCTTAGTTTTCTCTTGTTTGGGCACCTGCCTGCTGCTCTCCAACGGATCCCTCTGATTTAAAACTCACTGCCAGCACCTGGGTTTAAACTCTTGTCCATTCCCTACCTCGCTGCTCATTCTCTCGCCCTCCACAGAAACACGCAGTGCTCTGAAGCCCGCCCAAAAGCAGAATGTTATGTTATGTTATCAGGGACTTATAAAGGGCGAAGCTACTTGCTTGAGTGTCCAGGCGCTACAAATTCTGGGAGGGGCTAACCATGGGCACTATCGTGCAAAAATCCCACTATTGCTGATAAAGCCAGGTCTTCAGTGACTTTCTAAAAGGGAGAAGCTCCTGAGTCTGTCTGAGTGCTGGGGGCGAGACTATTCCAGAGTCATGCTGCTTGCACCTGGAAGGAGCGGCCTCCGATTCAGGCATAAGAGGATTTAGGGATGCAAGCCAACTGAAGTACAGCAGACCTCAGAGCGCGACAGGGGGAGTAAAATTGGAATCTCTTCCTGAGATAGGGTTCCCATCGCATGGAGAGATTTAAAGGTTAGAACCATGGCTTTAAACATAATCCTCTTGCGGATAGGTAGCCAATGCATGGTTTTCAAGTAGGTAGACATCCTAGTTCTGGGCCCTAGCATGTAGACTGTAGAATATGTGCTATAAAAGGAAAAACATACCATGAACTAAACTGATCTGTTCAGGACGAGAACGGGATCCTCTATTTAAAGGAACCAAGTATTTTCTAATGTTTTAGAGAGCTGCAATTTCATTTCAACCAAAGAGGGAAAGTAACATTCAAAGAGAGCAATATATATTGGACCAAGACAGTAATACTTAATTTACATGCTAAACACTCATCATCAAAGCAGATGTGGAAGGGCTCCTGCTGCAATTAGAAGTGAGGGGTAATCACTCCAGTCGCACCTTACTAGCTTTTCTCTAGAGCTAAAAAGAAAAAAGAGCGAGGTGATGGCCCAGAAATGGACAGCAAGTTCATTCCAATGGAAGGGCTCTCATAGGCGATGGGCCCAGCATCTAGACAATGCACGGAGGTTATCTGCTGAGAAGAGATTTAAAGCAGGCATGTAATGGGTTAAGGTAAATTGGGGGCAATACAAAGGAAGTGTTATGATGGCCTTGAACACCAAGGTAAGTCTTGATATAAGATCTCTGGCAGAGAGGCAGCCTGACTGATGAAATTAAGGGCAGAGTGGGGAAGACTGAATAGGGTTTTGTATGACAAAAAGTATTACTTTAATCCACAGAGAGGGCTCAGGAGGCGATTGGAGCAGATCCACCAGGAGGCTGTTAAAATAGTCAATGATCATCATGACCAGAGAGGGGACCAATGCCCTGGCTATGTGGAAGTTAAGGCAAGGAAATATGGACTGCAACTAGGTCCCAAGTGCTTGATACACGAGAGCACCGCAAGGCTTCAGGCCTCGAAGAAGGATGGCATTAAATGCAAAAAAATGAGGATGAAGTAGCAGTGGGCAAGGTAGCATAGGCAGTGGAATTCGGAAATCGAATCAGTTCCATTTTGAATGAATTTAGCGTGAAAGAGTAAAGAGACATCTAATGTTCCGCTGCTATCAGGCACTCTGCCAATTTTGAATGAGGCTAGGGGAAACAGCGGAAAGTAGAAACAAAAATAAGTACTCATCAAACCAGTGGGACAAGAAGCCAAATTAGGTGAGGCTATCACCAAAGCAAATGGTATGTATAGCAGTAAAAGAAAAGTGCAGCCAGGACTGAACCCCAAGGGACAACCCTGGGTACGAGTCACTTGATCGTAAATTAAGGTATTAACCCCTTCGACGCTCATGACGAGCTGAGCTCGTTATGAGTTACGCCTCTCGTACACTCATGACGAGCTCAGCTCGTCATGTAACGCAGGTTTTTAAAAACCGCCGCGCACAGCGGGAAAACCGCTAGCGCGCATGCGGTTAACTAAAACCAATCTTTTTTAAATTATTTTTGTAAACATTTTTTGACACACAAACAGCAAGATAACCAAGTTTAAATCCTCCCATCCCTCCCTTAAACTGACTCATAACCACCCCACCCAAGACATTACTTCCAATTTGTTTTCTCTATGTCAAACAACAATCTTCAATACTACCTTCTCCAAAAGAAGTATGAAGAAATGTCATCACTGGTCACCACCGCTGACCCTCAACCAATCTTAGAAACCAACACCACAGTCTCTCTGTTACACTTTCATTGGAGACTTACATCTTACAGTCTGTGGTTACTACTCCTACAACAAGGAGGTGCATGGGCGTGGATGGTCCTGCAATGCTCTTTAGCCTTGATCATTAACTGGCATCGGCTTCGCCACCACTACTCATATCACACACTATACCTTATCTCCTCCCTTATGAATGACTAGCCTTTCTTTGTTTCCCTGTTATCTATGACTGACGTTTGCTTCCCTTCCACATTGATCATCTGCTAGCCTTCTGAAGCTTCTTTTCGCTAGTGATAAGCTTCGCTTCCCTCTGCTAGCTGACCTCTTTGGCCTTATTTCCAGCTTCTTCCTTCAGGAGCCTTGTGTTTTCCAGCTTCTTCCATCACCACCCTACTTATGTCGGCCTCCTACTACTGAACGATCATGAAACCACCCCACCCTGTGGAAAACTTCCTTCCGTTCTCCTTAATTCACTGAGATTACTTCTTTGTTCATCCCCTCCATTGCTACTGTGAGGCATACAGATGGCCTGCAAGGCCACGTTTGTGCGAATGTAAAACAATGAAAATAAATATGATAAGTAGCAGGTAGCATTACCTAATCCATATTCGTTACCAATTATCGCCTGACAGTTATTCTTAACTACTTCAGCATCTGGGTGCAGGATTATGTCTTGATCCCATTTCAACGAGGAAGGTTTTGACTCAGCTATGGTGCTGTGGACAACATTCTGGCATTTTGACTAACAATTGAGAAATATGTATTGCACACTAGAAAAAAAGCACATTCACCCTTTAAAATCAGAGGGCCTTTGATACAGTTGAGCAAGCTGCTGTATAGTCCAATCTAGAGGAAACCCCCGGTGAACTTCTAAATGTAATCATTGTATTATAATAAAATAATGGGGCCCGGGTGATGTATGGCTCCAACACTCTGCTCAGGATTCAGTAAGCAATGGATTGAAACAGGGATGCATTCTAAGCCCGTTTTTCTCACTACATGCTACTGATCTTACCACATATTCGTTAAGAGATAGAACATTTTACCTCTTGCTGGGTGGAACTCTTATTTTAATTGTTATGTATGCATAGGACAGTATTGTTATATTTGACAGAGAGAGGCAACTAGACATACTGGCAGAGTGCGCACCTGCAAAATGGTTTCCAAACAAATATTGGAAAAAAAAGAAAATTGGAAGATGTGGGTACATTTCCCTACATCGTACATGAAAGGAGTTCAACTCAAATCTATGAAGGGATAGCAATACCTTGGCTTTAATATAACAAATATGACAAATATTTACGAACCTTAACTCTATGCTCCACCTGAACAGTATTGTGCCCGTCTTCATTCAAAAGTGTTGCTTCATTCTTTGTCATGATAATAATCCTTGCTAACACGGAACCTTCCAATTTTACTCTTTTTCTCAACCACACTAACCATACTTACTCTCCACACTTACCAAGTCCTTCAACTACTATCCTACTTAAAGTTCACCTTTTCCTTCTCGCACCACTGACCTTTCTTCCTGACAATTCCCTGTTAAGCATCGATTCTTCCCTTTCTCTACAGAAAAGTTTGATGCTGCAATATCACCCAATCAATCAATCAAGAAGTGTTTGTGAAGAGCGGCTACTCACCTGTGAGGGTCTCAAGGCGCTGTTGGGGGAAGGGGGCAGCGGATCAGACTGAGTGCTGAGTTTATCCGAAGAGCCCGGTCTTGAGGTCCTTCCTGATTGAGGCAGTGAGGGTAATTTCCTGAGGTGGATGGGCAGGGTGTTCCATGTACCTGCGTTGTCCCACAGGGCTCCTCCCTGTCCCCCCATTTGTTCAATCTTTATATTCTCCCCTGATTCAGTCCCTCAGAGACAGGAAGGGGACGGTCTTTAACTACGCAGATGACCCGCAACTGTTCTTCACGATAGACAGCACTGACAGCTCGATTACCGACATCCAGACCACCATGAGGCACATCCAACTTTGGATGGACCAAAACCACCGTAAGCTGAACCCTGGTAAGACTGAGCTGGTACTTACAGGAGACAGTCACAAGTTCTGGGGCCCGCACTACTGGCCTCCCGAGATGGGTTCCCCGCCATCCCCCTCATCCTCGGCAAAAACACTCTGAGTCACACTAAACAGCGATCTTTCACTTAAAACACAAGTGGGTCTTGTAGTCTCTAAATGTTTCTTCCAACTACGGAAAATCAGGACGGTCCGCCATCTTCTCACGCTGGAAGCCCTCACCCAGGTTGTGATAGCCACTGTTCTGTCACACCTGGACTACGCCAACTCTTTATACCTGGGCATGCCTCTCTATCTGCTAAAACGGCTGCAGCTGGTGCAGAACCATGCGGCCAGACTGATTCTAAGGCAACCCAGATTGCAACCAGCCACTCCGCTGCTAAGGAAACTACACTGGCTCCCCATGTCTCAATGCTGCACCTTCAAAACTGGATGTCTGATCTTTAAATCCCTGCACGGCAAAAGTCCAAAATTCATCAACAACTTGATACTCAGGCACACCCCCGCCCGCAATCTACGCTCAGCCCACCTCTCTCTCCTCCACACCCCTTCATTTAGGCAGAAACGCACAGGAGGTTGCAGATTCGCCACGGTCACCCCTAGACTTTGGAACTCCCTCCCCTTGAAGATCCGCGCCTGTTCTGATCTCATGAAATTCAGAAGAGCCCTCAAAACCAGGCTCCATGAGCAAGCCTACAACTGACGTTCTCTCGAAAAATGTAATCTGCCTTCTCTCCTACAGCACCATGAAACCAACCGGTGTACGTGCGCTTTACAAATTATTCTTAACATTAACTAGGAGGCGAGATAGGAGAAGGACATTCCTCCGGTTCTGGTTTTGCGGCTTCGTCAGACGGTAGGCAGGGAAAGCTGGCTGGAGCGGAGGTGTCTGTTGGGTACGTGGAACATGAGGCAGTGATTCTGGTATGCGGGTCTGGAGTGTGAAGGGCCTTGCATGCGTGGGGGAGGAGTTTGAAGGTTATTCTTCTGTCAAGTGGAGCCAGTGGAGGTCGCGGAGGTGTTGAATAATGTGGCTGCAACAGGGAACCCACAAATAAAGTCTCTCATACTACCTCTACCCCTGGCCTACTAAGCCTGTCCTCTTCATTTCACATCTATAACCCTTCTATGTTCACAAAGACCAACCCATTCCCTGTTCAAAAGGACTCCCAAGAAGTTCTTCCCGCCCTCTGAGCATTCCCATCAATAACATGTCTTCATCATCATTCTCTAAAACAATATGTGGTCCTAATTCTCCCCCATCCCCTCGCCCTTCAGGGGATCACTTGGGGATCTCTTTCCTATGTCCTCTCAGACCCTGCTTCCAGATCTCCCGAGGCTTCTCCGGGAGCAACGATCTTTTACTCACTTGACTTTTAAACTTTGCTTACCTGCACTGCCTTCAAGCGCTTCGGACTCAGCGCTCAGATCCTCCCTGGCTGCCCCCTCTCCTGCACGCTACCCAGACCGCCTCCGCTGATCGCCCCCTCCTTGCCGGTCGCTCGGAGTGGGACGGGCGGCTCCACCATCTTGGGCGGGTCTGGGCTCGCTGCAGCTGCTCTTTGGCTCCTCCCCTCCTGGCAAGTACTTTAGGCACTCACCTGCTCGCTCGCCTAAACCTGCTTCCAGATCTCCCGAGGCTTCTCCGGGAGCAACGATCTTTTACTCACTTGACTTTTAAACTTTGCTTACCTGCACTGCCTTCAAGCGCTTCGGACTCAGCGCTCAGATCCTCCCTGGCTGCCCCCTCTCCTGCACGCTACCCAGACCGCCTCTGCTGATCGCCCCCTCCTTGCCGGTCGCTCGGAGTGGGACGGGCGGCTCCACCATCTTGGGCGGGTCTGGGCTCGCTGCAGCTGCTCTTTGGCTCCTCCCCTCCTGCCACGCCCCCTGTTTCCTTCCCTCATGTGTCCCTATATAATGGCTCCTCTTTTCCGGCAGCACAGCGGACGGGCGCAGCGGGCGCGACGAAGGCGCGCCAAAGTTGCGCCTAAGTTAAGCCCGTCTGCGCCCGTCCGCGACGGGCCGGGACCAGGGGCCACACACACTGCTCCTTTACTGGTTTACACTCACGCTCAACTCACTGCTCTCTCCGCCACATCCTCACCTTCACCCTTTTTATTGCATCATCTCAACACACTTGGCATTCTCACCTCTCCCCCGTCACAGGCCTCTCACAGCCCCACCTCTTTTTCTGTTAAACCTTCCCTTGTCTCCCGCCCTCCCCCTGCTCCTACCGCTGCCTCTGCTGATTTACTTAATACTCGCTCCGCAGTTAAACACCAGACAGCACTTTTCAATTTTTTGGTTACTGATTCCCCTGATTTTCTTTTTCTGACTGAAACCTGGTTTACTGCTGACTCTCTCCCAGATCTTCTAGCCATCCTCCCCGATACCTACTACGCCCTCCGAGCTGACCGCCCGGCTGGCAAGGCTGGGGGAGGAGTGGCAATGATCATTCGGTCGACTCTCAAATTCCAACTTCTTTCTCATCCCCCTATACCTAATGTGGACTACCTGGTGGCCCGCTCCCTCAACCTTCCTGCCCCTCTTACTGTTGTCCTTGTCTACCGTCCCCCTCAATCTATGCCTTCTTTTGTAGCTTCCCTTCAGGACCTTTTGGCCACCTTGGTGGTCAATAACTCCTCAGTCCTACTGCTCGGCGACTTTAACTTCTGGCCGGGTGATCCTAGGGAAGATCTTCCCTCTAAAGACTTTTCTGCCACTCTCCAATGCTTGAATCTCACATCCTATGTTACAGTTCCCACCCATGTTCAAGGTCACATTCTAGATCAAATCTGGTCCTCCCGTCCTCTTGTTTCACCTCCTTCTATATCTCCCTGCATCTGGTCGGATCACTTTATCATTTCCTTTTCTATTCACCTGGGTGTGGTCGACAAGAGCTCCCTTCCTAAAAATATCTCAGCCCGCAACTGGATTCACACTGACTTTGACTCTCTTTCATGTTCTTTGGCCTCATCTGCCCCTGACCTCACTGATCTTCCCCTCGAATCTCAGGCCAATGCCATCAGCACATGGCTATCTTCTTCGTGTGACCTAGTGGCCCCGCTCAGAAAGATCAAAGCGGTTCGCCCCTATGATTCGCACAAATGGTTCTCTCCAGAGCTTAAAGCGCTAAAACTCGACCTTAGACGGTCGGAACGTCTCTGGAGACGGAAGTACTGCCCCTCTCTGCGTGCCAAATACAAACAACTTCTCATCGAATACAAAAAAACAATTTTAGCGGCCAAAATCTCCTATTTCACGGAGAGAGTAGCTCTCTCCACTAACAAATCCCGTGAAATCTTCTCTTTGGTTCACAATCTTGCCACTTCCGATCGTTCCTCCCCCAGTTTGGTTCCCTCTCAGTCCCTCCGTTTGTCACTCAATGACTTTTTCATTGACAAGATTGTGAAGATTAAAGCTAACATTCCCACTGTGTCTCAACCCAGCCCCACCCTTCCCCTCATCCCTCCCTTGTCCTCCTTTGCTCTTTTCCCCCCTATTTCCCCTGATTTATTCTTTAAATATCTACTCAAAGTCAAGTCGGGCTCTCCCGCGGACTGTGCACCGGCACGCATTCTCAAAACCCTCTTCACTAACTGTTCTGCTCCCCCTCTCGCCCTACTCAATTCTTCTTTGGCTCTCGGTTCTGTTCCCTTATCTTTTAAATCTGCAATCGTTCTTCCCATTTTAAAAAAAACTGGTTTGGATCCCTCTCTCCCCTCCAATTTCCGACCTATTTCCCTTCTTCCCTACCTCAGCAAGATCCTTGAGGCTCATGTTACCACCTGCCTCTCCTCGTACATCGAGGAGAACGGCCTCTTGGCGTCCCACCAGGCGGGCTTCCGCCCGGGCCACTCCACGGAGGCAGTGGTCCTTGCGGTTTTGGACGAACTCAAAGGGAAAGCGGACTCTAACCTTCCTCAAGCCTTGGTCCTTCTCGATTTGTCCGCTGCGTTTGACACGGTTGACCACTCCATTCTTCTCGACCGTGTCGGCGCAGCGGGCATTCAGGGCGCGGCCCTATCTTGGCTCGCGTCCTTTCTTCGGGATAGGTCCCAGGCTGTTCACCTTTCTGGTTTCTCTGCCCCTCCCCGCCCGGTCACCTGTGGTGTGCCCCAAGGTTCCTCCCTTTCCCCCCTTCTCTTTAATCTTTATATCATCCCCTCATTTCTTCCCTTCTTGGGCTGGGGGTCTCTTTGTACAATTACGCCGATGACCTCCAGCTCATTTTCGATCTTTCTTCCCCGGACTCTCTTTCTAAATTTCGTTCCACCTTAACCTTCATTTCGGAGTGGATGAGTGCTAACCATCTTAAGCTCAACCCTGACAAGACGGAACTTGTCCTCACTGGTGGTCCCTCTAACCCTTGGTCCCCTGCACACTGGCCCCTTTCTTTTGCCCCCCCCCCTCACCTGCCTCCTCTGTTCGCACCCTTGGCATTAAAGTCAGTCATGACTTATCCATGCATAGTCAGATCAGTTCCGTTGTGTCTTCTTGTTTTCTATCCCTCCGCCTCATCCGGAAAATCTCGGGATTTTTCTCCATTGACGCACTCAAAACCATAGTCATGGCTTTAGTCATCTCTCGCCTTGACTATGGGAATGGCCTGTACGTGGGCATACCCGCCTACGAAATTCGCCGGCTCCAGGCCATCCAAAATCAGGCTGCTCGCCTCATTTTGTCCCTTCCTAAATCCTCCCACATCACCTCCGCTCTCAAATCCCTTCACTGGCTTCCTATTCGTTTTAGATCCTTCTTTAAACTGGCTTGCTTAGCCTTTCGGGCTCATTCTCGCTCTGCCCCCTCCTTCATCACCTCTCTCATCTCCTCTCATGCCCCCAGTCGCACCCTTCGTTCCACCTCCCTCTCTCTCTTACACATCCCCGCTTTCGCAAATCCAGAACGGGAGGGACTCGGTTTTCGGTCCTTGCCCCCCAGTTCTGGAATAGCCTCCCACTTTCTATTCGCTCCATTCCCATTTACACTCACTTCCGTAAGGCCCTCAAAACTTTCCTTTTTTCTCAGGCATTCCCTTCTTAGTTCTCCTGGTTTCCCCCTGTGAGCTCTGATCAGGTCCCCAGCGCCAGGAAGCCGCTTGGTCGCAGTGCGCTTTATTAAATACTTTTTTCATTTCATTTCATTTCAGACCCTACCTCACAACCTACATTAAGACTACTTTCAGAACTCTCCATCACACCACCATTCCACCACTCATACAGCTCCATTCATGCCCTCAACATTACCTTGCATTTCCTTCATGTCAATTTGCCATGTACATATTAACATATTGCCCCCTCATGCACCCCTTTCTCATGTGATGTATTCATTCTCTCTTATCTACATTCAAATACCCTCGACCAGAGCTTAGCGTTCACCCAATTTGATGTATTCACCCCTCCCCAAATGTACCCTTTAAATTACCCAATCAAATGATTAACTGACACCCACTTTCATGTAACTTTTTACAAACCTCATCATAAAGAGTCATCAGAACTCTTGAAGTGACCCTCACTCGTATGTCACCTCTCCTTCTTTGACGGCTTGTACACCATAGGTTTTGAAAAGTTCCCTTGTCTTTAATTTCGAACATACTTTTTTGATAAATATTTCTGTATTATGTCAGTTCAATCTTTTTTTTTCCATGTCCATCAAAACAACATCATGTTGCATTGTTCAACTAAAGTGTGATAGTGAACTCATTATATATGGTTTCATACCATAGGTATGTACTAAAACATATGTTACTTTTCTGCACAGTGATAACCCAATTACATGTTTATATTTTTTGCAGTACAGTGCTCTGAAACTTCGATGGCCTATTTTGTACTTTATAAAACAATTCAAAAATATACATTACAACCCTTCCCCTATGGTGTCCTTGCATAACCCCATTATATCCCTACAACCTTTCTCCGCTTAAAAGTACACCACTTATCAATGTATCACATACCTTATCCACGTAACCCTCTCATATGGAGAGGTCTCTCTAGTTTTACAGGTTCACATGAAAGTAACTCAGAATACAAGCTTTATTTTCTAACTTGTGAGGTTTGTAATCAAGTTTATTTCAAATGTAAATCAGCACTATAAGTCCCAAGCCACAAAGAAAATACCTGTGCTGGGTGAGCTACTCACACATGGCCATAGTAAATGTTGACTTTGCTCTTATCAACCCTTAATGTCTCATCTCACATCTTCATATCATCTATGATCCTGCGGTTACTCGTACATTCCTGTTGCAGGTACCTGTTTTCATACAACCCCATCATATTCCACTCAACTCCCCATGTAGCTTGACATCACCCATCCCAGGATCCCTTACAGAACGCCCAACTCATTCCTTTATGACTTCAGTATTACATCTCCTCGTGCTTTCTCCTCCAATACTCCTCAACTGCACCATTGTTCCTTCTTGTGGCCACATTCTTTGCCCCTTCACATAGCCTCTCCGATATTTCTTCCCTTTTCACCCAATATTCCACCTTCCAAATCCCCAACTCCTCCATCAAATGTTTTAATTGACTACTTTTCATGTCCCCTCAAAACCCCTCCCATACCTTCTTAAAGTCTCATTCAATGTTTCCTTAGAGGCACACCTGACCATCTACACTTAAAACCGAATCTTCTTTTATGTTCCTAACCAGTACACTCTTGTGGTCAACTGTTTAAGCACTTTGGGAGTTAAACATCAGGCGATTGACCTACTTAAATCCTTCCTGACCTCTAGGGTTCATAAGTTCATCCTGATGGACACACCTTTGAATCCTAGGTCTTACCATGTGTTGTCCCACAGGGTTCATCGTTGAGCCCATCATTATTCAAAATCTACGTCACCACGCAGGCAGCACTTATTAGATCCTTTGGGTTCTCATAAGTTTCGTATGCCGATGACACCCAGATAGTTCTCTTTCCAATTCTAACCAAGGCATTGATGAACCTTTTCGTAACTGTATGTCTGCAGTTAGCGACTGGGTGGCTGTTGGAAATGGGGGTCTCTGGTTGGCGCAGTGCAACACTGGCGACAAGCAGGGACCCTCTCTCCCAAGTCAGGGCAAAGGATTACCTTCAAGAACAACCCCTGCTTACCCTCTAGGTAGTGTGGCGCAAGCAGTCTAGGCTAATCTCTGGGGCACATGTGGTTAAACATTTGCAGTATCACACCCTTCACCACCAACCCACCACACAATGACACCAAACTGTATTATATTAAAAATATATTTTCTTTATATCTTTTCAGCAGCAGCTTGTAAATACAGTCTTTCAGGTTAGTTGCAAAATTCCAGTTACTTGTAATGTGCCACAGTTCTTAATCAGCTCTTAATAGTTCTGTGCTTCAAAAAGGGATTACAGGCTCTTCAACATACTTTTCACGTCCTGCAGGCAAGATTCCTGATCAACAAGGGTTACCCCTGGCTATCCGTGTGCCTCTCTGCGCCCCTGGGATTCTCCGCGTAGGAAAATCGGGCCCGGTCTGCCCAATCTCACGCTTCTGGCGGGAGCGGCGGCCGGGGAGTCAGAGTCCGCCTCCCTGTGCGAGCCGCACGGCCGTGCGCGGCTGGCGGGGGAGAGAGCGGGGGCCCTGGGAGCGCTCAACACGCGGCTCCGAGGGCTGGGCGAGGCAGAGGGCGGTGCGAGCGAAGCAGGGCAGATGCTCGCACCGCGGGGCAGGACACAGTACCTTTCTTGGCTGAAGCAGTTGGGGCGCAGGTCAGCGCGGTGATCCGCGTCGCGTTGTCTTCCTCCCGGGGTTGGAGCGAGCGGCGGCTCGGCTCTGGCTCGGAGGTTGGCGTTGCGGCACGGGCCGGGTCGCGCTTCACAAAGCGCCTCGGGGTTTCCTCACAAAGGGGGGGGGGCACACGCAGAGGGCAGCGATCCTCAGCGCAGGCCTCTGTCAATCCAGGCGACGTTCTTGCCCCACACGCCGCAGCTGTCTTCAGACAGCGGCAGGCGGGTTCAAGGGCACAAGACACGAAGGTGTGCAAGCAGGCACCGGGCACGGCCTTTCTTCACGTTGCGAGCGCGGCTCGGGGCCAGTCACGGTGCTCAGATCAGCTGGGCTGGTCTTTACGATGCTTCTGGGCTTAGCAGGCGGCAGTCACGTTGTTCAGAGGGAGGGCAGCACCCAGAGCGTTGCTGAAGAGCGCGATGGTCACAGCGCGCTCCGCTTTTCCTGGAGAGGCGTGCAGAGGGAAAGCAGCGTCTCACAGCGGTTCCTCTGTCAGGGGGTAGCGCCCACTGTTCCTGGGGCGCTGGTCAGGGGGCAAGTTCCACAGCAAGCCCTTGGAGATCTTTCAGCAGAGTTTGGCACAAAGTTAAATAAAAGCAAAAGTCTTTTGTAGTCTTTTCTTTCCTCTTCTTCTGCAGCAAGGCACCAGACACAGGCCAGAGACAGCACTCCTCCTTGTAGTCCTGCCAGGTCCTTCTCTTCGGGCAGAGTTTCTTCTGTAGCGCAAACAGGATCTAATTTACAAGGAGCAGGGCTCCTACTTTTATACCCAGTTTCTTTTGTTCTTACAGGCCAGGGGGCCTTTGCCTAACTGCTCTCAGCCCCTGAGCACTTGTTGTGGGTACTCCTGGCTTCTTCATTCAGTGTGAGGACAGGCACATCAGCCGCTCCCCAGGGGGGCGGAGCCAGCATTGTGTGGACAGGGGCAGTCAGGAGCACTTTGTTGACAAGCTTCGGGCCTTCCTGGGCCAGGTGCAGGCTGAGTCCTCAGTCGCTCCCCAGGGGGGCGGAGCCAGCATTGTGGTGGCAGAGCACAGCCTGATGCATAGCTCAGGGAAACTCCCACCTCCCACTAAGGTGTCATCCTGCCATTCACCACCTGTCACCTCCCAGCCCTGTCACTCACACAACTCAGACAGTCAGATCCACATCCAAGCAGAGGCGGGCTGAAATGGTTAGGCAAGCAAACGCTAGCTTTCTAAAAGTAGCATTTGCAAACAGGATATTAAAATTAACATTACTACAAGAAGTATTTTATTATTCTGAGTTCAGGCATACCAAACATTAATTTCTACCATGTTCCCTGAGCCTGCTGGGATTATAGAGTGTAATAATTCCAGCAGCCCATCTGGCCTAAAGGGAACAGGTAGCCTCACAATAGTGAAAAACGAATTTGGCAGTAATTCACTATTAGGACATGCCACACACACCAGAGCATGTCCTACCTTACACTTACAATGCACCCTGCCCTTGGGCCTACCATAGGGGTGGCTAATATGAAGTTAAGGGAAGGTTTAGGGGCTGGCAAGTGTGTGCACTTGCCCAGCCAGCATGACAGTACCAGACTGCACGCAGGTTCTGCAATGGCAGACCCTAGACACATTTTAAGGCTGCTTCTGTGGGTGGCGCAATCAGCGCTGCAGGCCCACTAGCAGTATTGGCAGTTACAAGCCCTGGCACTCCTGGTGCACTTTACTGGGGACTAACAGTAAATCCAATGAACCAATCATGGACATCAATCACATGTACACTTTGCACAGGGAGAGCATATGCACTTTAGCACTGGTCAGCAGTGGTAAAGTGCCCAGAGTCATTAAACCAACAAAAACAGGTCAGAGAGAGTATTGGAGGAAGGCAAAAAGTTTAGGGATGACCCTGCCAAGAGGGCCAGGTCCAACACAACCCCCTTCCAGCCAAAACGCAGGGTAGACCAATCACCACTGTGATGGGCTTCCCTGCTTAGGGCGATAGAACATGGACCTGGCCCGCAACAGCAGGGGAACATTCCAGTTCTACGCCAATCTGTACCTATTTCAAATCCTCTGTCTATACTCTCAGGGTTCACCCAGCTAATCCATGGGGCACCCTTCTCTTCCTCTGTGGACACCACCTGTGCAACCTCTAACCTTAACTTGCTCACAGGTGTGTCCCAACAGACAGACATCAAGTCATAGCGGCCACTGACGGTAGTCAGAGATGAGACCCAGGCCTCATGCCTCTCAAACCTCTGTGGCCTTAAAGAGTGGGGGGCAGTAACCCCAGGTGCTTGGCACCCTTTGTCCACTCTCCCTCCTGTCAGGTCAGGTATGACATCCTGGCACTGACCCACCAGTCCCAGGTCTGTACATGGCGGCTGTACCAAAGACTGGGGTGGCCTCTCCCACACCCGGTCCTCCTCCTTGGGGCTCTGTACCCTCCCACCTGGAGTGGTACCCCCTTCCAGAATTGTCAGGGCACCTGTGGCAGGTGACCTGCACAATTCGCCTACCAGTTCAGGGGTGCTATCCTGCAACTGGGGCACCAGGTCAGGGGGGACACCCTGCACCTGGCCCTTAAACCTAGGGTCTAAACCCTCAAACTGCACCGGGGTCAGAGGCAAGGACTCCCTCCCTCTGCACCCCCTTCCAGAGTACTGCCCACTCCCCACTGGAGTGGTACCCCTAGAAGTGACATGGGTCAGGACACTGATTACAGTGGCCCCACCCTCCAGGTCAGACAACACCTGAACCTGGCCCTCTAACTCAGGGACCCAACCCTGCAGTTGAACACTTGCCTGGCGCACCAGGACTTTCCGGGGAGCACGCCTGCCCCCCCTGAGGGTGGCACATAGCTCATGTGCCGTGCGACAGTCTGCCTGGCGCAGATCTCCCAAACCCTGTCCCTCTGACAGTGTGGGAAGATCCCCCAGGACAGAAGTGGTGTCCCCCTGGTCATTCACTGGGGACACAGCCCTGCTGGCTGGCCCCTGACCCACTGGTTCTTCCACTGGGGACTCTTTCCCCCTCTCGCCCCTCCTTCTGGACTTCTGCACCCTCCCAACTGGAGCGGTACTGCCAGACACCAGAACTACTGGAGCTTTGCTTACAGAGCCTCCACGCTCTCTAGCCACTGGGGGATCCCCCTCAGAGGATGACTCATCCGGACAGCCTAGGCTCCCCACCTGGTGTTCCCTTAAAGAACCATCCAGGCTCTGAGACTGAGGTTGGGCACTACCGGGACAAAACCCATTCTCACTCCTTCCCCTCAAGGACAGGACGTGAGGTCCTACACCCCTCTCACTACTACAGGACCTAGCTGGGCTACTCTGCGCCACTTCCACCACTCTGGGCTGGAAGATACCTGAGCCATTCCCCACAGGATCACACCCCAATGCCTCTCCAGACCCTCTGGAATCCACCACAGGGTCTGCCTCCAACGTGAGCTCCCTGGGGCCAGAGAACTCACTCTCAAACAGGTGTTGGCATAGCTCTGGAAAACTGGGACTTAAAGTATGCTCTCCCACAATTGGATTACACAGCCCCCTAGCAGGGTTAACCAAACCATCCTTCACCTCTCCATCCAGCGCCTCACCCACATACTCCACACCATTCTTCTGAGACTGGCCAGACAGTAGCGAACTGTCTCTGTCACACAACCCACACTCTTCTGGGCAGTCCTTACACTCACCCACCAGGACCTCAACCATGGGGGAAACCCTCCCACCACTAGGACCATGAACTCCTACGCCAGCTACCCTATTCCCTTCAGGGACGCTGCGCACTACTGGAGCTACCTCATGCCCTTGAACCTCCTGGTGTAAGTTAACCCCCTCCAAGTCAGGTGCCACATCTCTAGGTGCGCGCGCTATGCTGTCTGCACTAGATACCTGAATGTTGCTGCCACCATCTGAGCTGGACTCCACCTCCAACTCAGCAAAGCTCAATCTCTGAGCTACACATATTTCTTGTTGCTGGGATGAAGCCCTCCTGGCCTCACGCCCCTCGAGCTCCAAGTCAAGTTTCCTCATTCTTAAGTCATGCGCAAGCTCCATTTTCATTTCTTCCAGGGCTAACTTCCTAGATTCTAGCTCCAGTTGGCAATTCAATTTCAGCTCCGCCAACTTCATTTCATGTATTCTGGCCTCCTTCCTGTCCGTCAACTCCTCTGGCGACAGGGCTCTACCAAAATCCATGATGCTTCCTGCTGGTTCAATCTCCATTCTGACTGATCCAGGCATGACTTCACAACAAATGGGGATTCTCTCAGTAAAACATAAATCAAAAAAAAGTCTGTGGCTTAGTTACTGGACTGTCATCACTGTGCAATGGTCAATAGTTAATGTATGAACACTGCAAATGTAAATTCGCGATCCTCACCGCTGCGTCCAATGTTGGAAATGGGGGTCTCTGGTTGGCGCAGTGCAACACTGGCGACAAGCAGGGACCCTCTCTCCCAAGTCAGGGCAAAGGATTACCTTCAAGAACAACCCCTGCTTACCCTCTAGGTAGTGTGGCGCAAGCAGTCTAGGCTAATCTCTGGGGCACATGTGGTTAAACATTTGCAGTATCACACCCTTCGCCACCAACCCACCACACAATGACACCAAACTGTATTATATTAAAAATATATTTTCTTTATATCTTTTCAGCAGCAGCTTGTAAATACAGTCTTTCAGGTTAGTTGCAAAATTCCAGTTACTTGTAATGTGCCACAGTTCTTATTCAGCTCTTAATAGTTATGTGCTTCAAAAAGGGATTACAGGCTCTTCAACATACTTTTCACGTCCTGCAGGCAAGATTCCTGATCAGCAAGGGTTACCCCTGGCTATCCGTGTGCCTCTCTGCGCCCCTGGGATTCTCCGCGTATGAAAATCGGGCCCGGTCTGCCCAATCTCACGCTTCTGGCGGGAGCGGCGGCCGGGGAGTCAGAGTCCGCCTCCCTGTGCGAGCCGCACGGCCGTGCGCGGCTGGCGGGGGAGAGAGCGGGGGCCCTGGGAGCGCTCAACACGCGGCTCCGAGGGCTGGGCGAGGCAGAGGGCGGTGCGAGCGAAGCAGAGCAGATGCTCGCACCGCGGGGCAGGACACAGTACCTTTCTTGGCTGAAGCAGTTGGGGCGCAGGTCAGCGCGGTGATCCGCGTCGCGTTGTCTTCCTCCCGGGGTTGGAGCGAGCGGCGGCTCGGCTCTGGCTCGGAGGTTGGCGTTGCGGCACGGGCCGGGTCGCGCTTCACAAAGCGCCTCGGGGTTTCCTCACAAAGGGGGGGGCACACGCAGAGGGCAGCGATCCTCAGCGCAGGCCTCTGTCAATCCAGGCGACGTTCTTGCCCCACACGCCGCAGCTGCTCTTCAGACAGCGGCAGGCGGGTTCAAGGGCACAAGACACGAAGGGGTGCAAGCAGGCACCGGGCACGGCCTTTCTTCACGTTGCGAGCTGCGGCTCGGGGCCAGTCACAGTGCTCAGATCAGCTGGGCTGGTCTTTACGATGCTTCTGGGCTTAGCAGGCGGCAGTCACGTTGTTCAGAGGGAGGGCAGCACCCAGAGCGTTGCTGAAGAGCGCGATGGTCACAGCGCGCTCCGCTTTTCCTGGAGAGGCGTGCAGAGGGAAAGCAGCGTCTCACAGCGGTTCCTCTGTCAGGGGGTAGCGCCCACTGTTCATGGGGCGCTGGTCAGGGGGCAAGTTCCACAGCAAGCCCTTGGAGATCTTTCAGCAGAGTTTGGCACAAAGTTCAATAAAAGCAAAAGTCTTTTGTAGTCTTTTCTTTCCTCTCCTTCTGCAGCAAGGCACCAGACACAGGCCAGAGACAGCACTCCTCCTTGTAGTCCTGCCAGGTCCTTCTCTTCGGGCAGAGTTTCTTCTGTAGCGCAAACAGGATCTAATTTACAAGGAGCAGGGCTCCTACTTTTATACCCAGTTTCTTTTGTTCTTACAGGCCAGGGGGGCCTTTGCCTAACTGCTCTCAGCCCCTGAGCACTTGTTGTGGGTACTCCTGGCTTCTTCATTCAGTGTGAGGACAGGCACATCAGCCGCTCCCCAGGGGGGCGGAGCCAGCATTGTGTGGACAGGGGCAGTCAGGAGCACTTTGTTGACAAGCTTCGGGCCTTCCTGGGCCAGGTGCAGGCTGAGTCCTCAGTCGCTCCCCAGGGGGGCGGAGCCAGCATTGTGGTGGCAGAGCACAGCCTGATGCATAGCTCAGGGAAACTCCCACCTCCCACTAAGGTGTCATCCTGCCATTCACCACCTGTCACCTCCCAGCCCTGTCACTCACACAACTCAGACAGTCAGATCCACATCCAAGCAGAGGCGGGCTGAAATGGTTAGGCAAGCAAATGCTAGCTTTCTAAAAGTAGCATTTGCAAACACAGGATATTAAAATAAACTTTACTACAAGAAGTATTTTATTATTCTGAGTTCAGGCATACCAAACATTAATTTCTACCATGTTCCCTGAGCCTGCTGGGATTATAGAGTGTAATAATTCCAGCAGCCCATCTGGCCTAAAGGGAACAGGTAGCCTCACAATAGTGAAAAACGAATTTGGCAGTAATTCACTATTAGGACATGCCACACACACCAGAGCATGTCCTACCTTACACTTACAATGCACCCTGCCCTTGGGCCTACCATAGGGGTGACTAATATGAAGTTAAGGGAAGGTTTAGGGGCTGGCAAGTGTGTGCACTTGCCCAGCCAGCATGACAGTACCAGACTGCACGCAGGTTCTGCAATGGCAGACCCTAGACACATTTTAAGGCTGCTTCTGTGGGTGGCGCAATCAGCGCTGCAGGCCCACTAGCAGTATTGGCAGTTACAAGCCCTGGCACTCCTGGTGCACTTTACTGGGGACTAACAGTAAATTTAATGAACCAATCATGGACATCAATCACATATACACTTTGCACAGGGAGAGCATATGCACTTTAGCACTGGTCAGCAGTGGTAAAGTGCCCAGAGTCATTAAACCAACAAAAACAGGTCAGAGAGAGTATTGGAGGAAGGCAAAAAGTTTAGGGATGACCCTGCCAAGAGGGCCAGGTCCAACAGTGGCCAAAATGTGCCCTAAATTAAATTCAGCTAAAACGGGGGTGGACGCTGTTTGGCCATAATACATCCTTTTGGACCCTTTTATGCTGGCCCTCAGATACGGGGAATCTTCCCATGCCTAAGAATATAGTCAGGAACTTAGGAGTCCTGCTGGACAACGGATCAATCTATAAGAACCAGGCAAATGCAGTAATTTCTTCCTCCATTTTTTATCTTAAAAACTTTGAGGAAAACCAAACACCTGATTCCTCAAGACCCTCTGAAAACAATGGTCATTGTATAAGTACTTTCACACATTAACTAATGCAAAGGCCTCTATCTTAGTCTGCAAGCGAATCTCGTGCAGAAACTGCAAACAGGAAAAAATTCTGCAGCTAGAATGCTTAAAAAATTGCTTAAATGTCAATCTGCTCATCCCAGCGCTGACCGTACTCCACTGGCTTCCAGTGAAAAAGCAAGCTGCTTTTAAATCTCTATGGATTGCCTATAAGGCGTTGACCTGAACAGGTCTTGAGTATTTGAAAAGTACATTCTGCTGGTATATTCCTAACAGGCCCCCGATCCAGCCTCGTGAAAATAGGTGTCGTGCCTCGACACGGACTGACCACCTGGGGTGGCAGAGGCTTTGTGAAAAACACTGCACTCCTTTGGAATGAACTCCCTCTTGATCTAAAAATAGCCCCTACTCTTATTATTTTTAGGAAAAAATAAACATTTGGCTCTACAGCATTTTCAGTCACTCCAGCACCCTCTCCTGCTCAGATCAGCACCAAGATGCCTCAGGGCATAAGAACGCTTTAAAAAACCCAAAATCTAATTGGTAGCTTCCTTTAGGCCATAGTCACATCCCTCAAATAACCCCTCACATCACACCCCCATTCAATATGCCCATTCACATACCCCTCCCCAGATAGGTCCCATATTCCTTCCAATATACCAGGTCATGCCCCTCTCAAATACGCCCTCCTAGGATCCTTAAATGTGCAGCATTCCCATACCCGAGACTGCACTTAATGTTCCCCTTTATACTATCACAATACTTACCCTTTATTTCCCCCTCTAATACTCATTCAGTGCACAACCAATGTCCGCCCTACTTCCGCCCTCCCATAACCCCCTCATATTTCCTGCCACTAAGCCCCTCGTCTATAGCTCCAATTGTGCCCTTTATGCCACAAGTCCATCTCTCTCTCCACTGCCAATTCTTAAACCCTCTTATTTTGTACTTCTCATATCGTCTCTTTTCTAGGTACCCGGTTATTGCCAACCTAATACTCATGTCTGCGTCGCTCATAGCTGTCCCTCTTTTGCACCTCTCAAATCTCCCCCTTCGATTGCCCCTCTTTCAAATCCTGTATCAACGCATCTCCAATAATTTGCCCCATAGCTCCCCCTCCCTACGTAGCCATAGCTTGCCCCTCTCCGAGCTTCTTTCCTATGCTCTCATTTCCCCCCTCTCATGTCTCTCCCTCATAGATACCACTCTTCACTTTTTACCTTTTCTCACTGTGCCCCTCTCCGAACTCCCCTCCTGTTCCCCTTCTCATGTCTTTCCCATCCCATGATCCTCACCTAACCTTTCCAAGCCAACCTCTCATGCCCACTATTTGTATCACCTTATAGTACCCAAAGCACTGTGTGGAACTAGACCAGAGTACCTTAAAAAGAAATGTAGGCAGACTCTCCGAATAGACTGCTGCGATCGCTACAAGCTGTTCCAGGAATTAGGAAGGCTTTGTGGGGCGATATAAGTTTTGCCTATTTCACCTGTCAACGTTGGGACAGACTGCCCATGCACACAAAAAAATCAGTCTAATCCTATGAACTTTCAGAAACACTTAAAATCTTGGCTCCCATTGTCTTTATAGTTTTTATCTGTTTCCTCTTCTGGTATTAATGGTTCAGGGCTCGAAAAATCCACTCGACCGCTCGCATATGCAAGCTAAATTTGGCAAGCAGGAAGACAAACTAACTTTTGTCCTTGGTCTGTGAAAACGGAGCAAATGTGATAAGATTTAAAGGCATTTTTAATACTTACAAAGTTAATTAGCAATAAAGATGCCTTTAAATCTTATTTTGTCACATTTGCTCCGCTTTCAGAGACAGAGGTCTAGTAGGTTGCAGTTAGGTCGAGGAGATTTTTCAAGGTACTTTTGGACCGGGTTGAACCGCAGGTTAATGTTAGCACCAAGACGTCCATGTGCATTTGCGAACTTTCTCAAATCAAATGACCCATCATATGAACTGCCCCCAAGTACCCTATGTGTAGTCTCTCTGCCCCATGCAACATACTAAGAGTCCCTTCAATTTGCGGCTCTCATCTCTCTCCCACATTACCTCTCGTATACCCTTTCAATCCCTACGTCCCACTCACTTTGTCCCTCTCCTGTCTTACTACACCAGCTCATTTTGCCCCCCTCATCTCAGCCTCACCACATCCCCTCAGTTTGCCCTCTCGAAGCTCTCCCCTCATCTCCTCATTTTGCCCCCTTATATCTCACCACCCCCTCATTTTGCCCTCTCACATCTCTCTCCCCATGTCCCCTCATTTTGCCCTCTCACATCTCACTCTCCCCATGTCCCCTCATTCTGCCCTCTCATCTCACCACCCCCTCATTTTGCCCTCACATCTCATCTCACTCTCCCCATGTACCCTCATTTTGCCCTTACATCTCACTCTACCCATGTCCCCTCATTTTGCCCTTACATTTCACTCTCCCCATGTCCCCTCATTTTGCCCTTACATTTCACTCTCCCCATGTCCCCTCATTTTGTCCTCTATCTCACCACCCCCTTATTTTGCCCTCACTCTCTCCATGACCCCTCATTTTGCCCTCTCACATCTCTCTCCCCATTTCCCCTCATTTTGCTTCTCTCACATCTCACTCTCCCCACGTCCTCTTAATTTTGCTTCTCACATCTCCCTACATTTTGCCCTCTCACATCTCTCCCTCCGCACGTCCCTCACTTTGCCCTCTCATTTCACCCTCCCCACAACCCCTCATGTTGCCCGCTCTCATTTCACCCTCCCTCCCCTCATTTTGCCCCCTGACATTTCACCCTCCCTCCCCTCATTTTGCCCCCTCACATTTCACCCTCCCTCCCCACATCCTCTCATTTTGCCCTCTCATGTCCCCTAACGCCCCCTCACCTGGAAGTGCTCCTGGAAGCGGATGGGCAGGATCTGGGCCATGGCTCCGGAGCGTGGGGCGGCAGAGGCCGCGCGGGGTACCAGGGGAGGCGAGGGTGCTCTGGGGGACCGGCTGGCTCCGTTGCCCGCTCTGGTCACGGCTCTGGAGACAGCGGCGCTTGAAGGAAGGAGGGGGAGGCGCAAGCGCAGTGCGGACCTGAGGGAGATGCAGGTGTGCGCTTGCGCAGTGCAGACCGAGGGATGCAGACAGACGCATGCGCAGTGCGCGCACCGGTGACGAAGCTGTACCAGGCGCGGTGAGGATGTGAGTTGGGGGCAGACAGCAGGAGTTCTAATCAGAACACTAGAGTGCTCACTTGTGAAGTGAACTGTGCTCACAGCGGCCGCCATGCTGCGGGTCTCGACAGTTTTACAATCCCTCCAATTTATTTATTTATTATTTAATGCGGATTTTCTATAGCGCTAACATGACCCGAAGTTGTCAGAGCGCTTTACAAAAGAACCAGTTGCGATACATAAGGATTTAGGATTACGTGAGTTACATAAAAGATACAAACAGGGAAAAAAATGCAAATGTACAAGTTGTAAAGTCACAAAGGGAAGAGATACAAATAGAAATAAATTGCAAATGTACAAGTTGGAAAGTCACTCAAGGAAGAGATACAAATGGATAAACTCTAATAATCACATAGGAATGGTAGTGAGTACAAAGGTCTACTATTTATTTATGCAATTTTATATAGCGCGGACTTTACCCGAAGGCGTCAGAGCGCTTCACAATAGGAACAGAAATGATACAAACTGAGAACATTACACGTGCAAAAAATTGCAATAGCAAACGTTACGTTACATACGGTAAAGTGATGATTGTGAGCAAACAAAAATACATGAGGTAGTAAAAATTGTGAGCAACCAAAAATACATGAGGTAGTAGCCACTTACCGGTATTCTGATCAAGTTGAACTGCTGCTCACTAGTGCCTGACGAGGGATCTCTATCCCCACTTGCTAACTGTATCCTGCTTCTGCTGCCAGAGCTGACGCTCGTTTTCCTCTTTGCCCCGTGGTGCGCCTCCCCTTGACTCGCTGGTGTGAGCGTGAGCTGCAATCTGCACGCTCTGCCCATCGCTCCCAGCTGGAGTCAGTAGGGTCGAGGCCAGGGAGAAAGAACTACAGCGCGTCAAGCCCGGGGGACTGCGAGGACCAGAAATCCCAGCTGGGGTCAGCTGGTTCCTCTTCCCCCAGGCGACACGCCCACCGGCGATACAACTATAAAATACATCCGGATCAACGCGTAGCGGGACGCGCGCGGGACCAAGCCCGGGCAAAGGGCGGGCCGTCTGTGGCCGTCCGGGGACGACCGAGGACGGGACGGGCCACCCCACTTACGCCTAGCCATAGAGGATCTACCAAAGCCATACTTTGAAATCAACTAGAAAATATATCTCAAGTTTTACGGATCAAATCTTTATCGCAGACCCTGAAACAAAGATTCTACTTTTACACAAAATCAACTGCGATTAATATACCAAAAAGTAGATTTCCGATCCCAATTATGAGGGCTGTAAAAAAACTTCGCTCACGAACAATCTATATGAGGCGCATGGGGACTGATGCAGCTGTTAGAAAGTCTGCAGATAAATCACTGAAACCTGGTCAAATAACAAGTACTCCAGCTATAAACACATATTTCTCTACCCTTTCCAAGAAAAAAACCCTATCTTCATTTTCAACTGAAGACCAATATAAGCTGGAACTTTCTACAAATAAGGAAAATTACGATTCGTTACCTTTTTTCGACCAGAATACTGACAAACAAGGGCAGACAATCACTGAAAGTAATTTGGTAAATATCTCCCTCACTGGGGAACGTCTAAAATCGTCCCTAGATACGGCACAAATAACACCTATAACACCAATAAGAAATCAGGATAACGAGTTATCTTTTGACGTGTCTTTAAGTGACAATACGAAGTTAGAACAAGAAAAATCTGAAATATTACTGAGCCAATTACATCATTTAACCAGTTCTCCAGAAAAATCCCCTATCCTATACCCTAATCAGGCCAACTTTACTGACCCAATTTTTTCACATCTAAATTTTGGAAATACTACTTCTCCTCTTTCAAAAGTGCTTTTTACGCTGCAGGAAATCTTGGAATCAGTACTTACTCATCTTGGTCAAATTCTAGCTAATTCCGACGATACTTTGGACGTACAAATAGGAATATTGAAATTCCTGGTTGAAGAAAAAAAGAAAATATATCAAAATAAAGATATATCAAAAAAACTTGATTTAGTCGAAACAACAAAAAAAGTAGATCCCAAAAAAATGGAAATACGACTCCAAAACAACAAGAAGCAAGTACGCAAACGAATAACATTGCAAAAATTGAGACTAAAACTAAGGAATTAAGAAAGAAGAATAATCCTCTTATTACATATTCTCTCAAAAAACTGTTTAAAGAAGAATCGGAAAACATTACCGGAAATAATAATAAGCATTTTCCTATCTTTTCGTACAAAGTATCTGACAATAACCAAGATCAGGGTATAGGGGACAACAAAGCAGAGTCATCGGGAGTTACTGCTGAACAGAAATGTAGTCAACAAGAAATGTCTGAAAAAAATCATGATAGGGAAAATGCTAGGGGGAAGAAGAAGAGAAAACCACTAAGGAGAATCCAGAGAAAAAAAGGGAATAAACTGAAATTCCAAAAATCTACTCCCATAATCTCGGTGAATTCTCCAGAAATTCAAAAAACACCGTTGGTAACACGTCTGAACCCAAAAGTTGAAGAATTCCGTCCAGTGGTCGAAAATAGAACAACAGTACGAAATACCAAGGATACTGAAGAAGCCAATGACATCATCTCTCAACCATGGGAAGGAATTCCATCTAAGCACATAATTATAGAAGAATTGTTTCCTACTGACAAGATGCCATTGAATCGTGGTAGAATACTGAACCTTTTACAAGAAATTCCACCCCTGATCTCTCTGACAAGCCAAGAAATCGATCTAGTTCTCTTTCCAAAAAAAGAAAACAATAAACTAGCACAGGTATCCTTTTTTTCGTCAGTTCTGCCTGGAATAATACTCAGAGAGAAGGAAATTCTACATAAAAATGGCTATGATGTAATTTCCGTAGTTGAACCCATAACCAATAATTTAAACAAAGGTATCCTAGGACTAACTAATCGAAGAAACGAAAATATTAGTACACTCCGGGGAGAATCAGTATCAAATTTCATGAGAAAAGACTCACTAAAAATACAAGTAAAGCAAGGTGAGAGGTCAGTATGGTCCCGGGTCTCAAGCCCTAGTAATAATGAGAACTCGATAAAATCTTGGGCATGGTTATCAGAAACCTTAAACAGTAAAAAATCTGTTAAACCCCAACAACATCAAGTTTAGCAAAGGTCTGACGCTACTGTCCTGGAATTTGGCGGGGAAGACTGACAAAAAAATGAAGTATGCAACTAAAATCTTCCCAGATATTATTGGTTTACAGGAAACGTGGCTCATTAATCCCTTTAAACAAAAAGGATACTATGTATATGAAACCTTGGCAAAAAGATCTAGAAGGGGGCATGCCAAGGGTGGTCTAGCAATTTTATTAAAAGAAGACCACTCTTGGTCACAGGAAACAATTAATACAAATACGGATAATTTACAATGTCTAAAGGTATCTCTTGAAACTCAAATATCAGCCACATTTGAAAAAATACTGCTCTTTAACGTCTATGCACCTCCCAGTAACAACTGCGATCTGTTGTTCGAACGACTAATGGAGACCATCTCTCACATTATTAAAGACCAACTTAATTTGCCATATATTATAATGGGAGACATGAATGCAAAAATGTCAAACTGCGAAATAAAGAAATGGGCTGTTCTCTTTAAAGAGGAATCTTTGGAAACATCACTCCCTGTACTCCCAAAAAAAATGAAATCTGATAGGAGAGGTCGCGCACTATTATCATTTCTCCCTAGTATCAACGGGACAATTTTAAATGGTAATATTCATGGTGATAAACCAGCATCGTATACGAGGCAGGGTAACGGATCTCCCTCTATCCTTGATTACTTCATATGTGGGATCGGAGAAAAAGAACAAATGAGTCAACTTTCGATTACATTCAATGAGGAAAGTGATCATGCTCTCTTATGTCTATCAACTGAATGGATTGCACAGTCCACTTTCCAGTATCAGCCGATATTTCAGAAAACCAAATTGGAAGTAAACGCAACGAGGGGCCGAATATATTGGGGGACAGAAAATTTGGACCATGTGAGGCTACTAATCTCCCAAACTAATCTGCTGACTACCTCATACTCAGTCGATCCTATAAAGAACTTTGACTGCATATTAAATAAGCTCAAATATGCATTACAAAGTAAGTTAGAACATACCAACTCAGCAAAAAGCAGACGAAGTAGTAAGCATAAAAATAAACCAGTCGTAAAACAAATTAATAGGTTGATACGTGCCCAGTACCTGAATTTCTCATCTACAAATAAAAAGGAAATCAACAGATTAAAGAACCAAATACGACGAGAAAAAACTAAACAGAAAAAACTGAAGCAGGACACTAACTGGATTGAAATCCAACAAGCAGCTAAACAAAACAACCAGCGCAAATATTGGGCCCTGATTGCAATAATGACTGGATCCAAGAAAAAGTTGGAAGCAACTCCTGTTACAGAAGAAAACTGGGAAATTTACCTTCGAGAGCTATACAGACCGAACAAGTCCATTAATAATGGTGAGGCTGAAGTACAAATTTTGGGAATGAATGACATAAAAATCAACAAAACGTCGGCAGTGTCTGTCTCTACGATCATTAGAAAGGCAAGAAGCACGGGTGCGTCGGGCCCCGATCAGATACCTATCAAGGCTTATCAAATTGACCATAAAGAGTGGGGACGGTTGCTCTCGCCACTATTTAACTATATAATCGATAGTGGCAAAATGCCAATCTCCTGGAAGGGGAGCATAATTATCCCGATTTACAAAAAAGGAAAAAGAAGCATACCGGGAAATTATAGGCAAATTGCCCTCATGGACGCTGCCGGGAAGATTTTTGCGGCAGAAATATTGGATAGGCTGAAAACTTGGGCATTCTCCATGGGTTTAATTCCTAAATTTCAGTCTGGATTCCGTCCAAACCATGCAGTGACCGACAATGTAGCGATCTTCCAAACCATTTTGGACAAGTTTGTATCAGGGAAAAAACAATCCATCTATGCAGCGTTCATAGACTACTCGACAGCCTTCGATCGAGTAGATAGACCGACCCTGTGGTCAAAATTGAGAAGAATGGGCATATCGGAACAGCTATTACTTTTAATAGTGAATTTACACAGTGACACCTGGTGCCGTGTCCAAATGGGGAGAGATAAGGGTTTATCAAAGGTAATTCGCACATCAAATGGTTTAAAACAAGGGTGCCTCTTGGCTCCAATTTTGTTTTCTTTGTATTTAAGTGATTTACCATCTCAATTACAACAAGGGTTAAATACTCCGCCAAAGATAGCCAATGAGTATATTCACTCCCTGCTGTACGCGGACGACATTGTCTTGTTCGACCTAACACCTTTTGGACTTCAAAATCTCCTAGACATTTTACATCAGTACTCTAGGAAAAATTTCTTAATCCCAAACATAAATAAGACCAAAGTGGTTGCCTTTGCAAAACAGAAGAAAAGGGTGAGATACGAATGGAAGTTGGGAGGGGAGAAACTAGAGCAGGTAAAGGAATATACTTACCTGGGCAGAATCTTCTCACAAAATGCGAGTAACAACAGTCAAATTAATCACTTAAAAAGGAAAAGTGACCTACATGCTGGGGCTTTGTCTCGCCTATATTCTGCTACTGGACATAGGCATTTCTCTGCACTAATACAAGTTTATCGAGCCAAGATTCCACCGGTCATGTCTTATGCATCGGAATACATCCCCATCAATCAATGGACCTATATGAACTTAACTGAAGGTAAAATACAAAAAAATTTACTGAAAATCTCTACATCTACCCCAGTACAGGTGTTGAGACTGGAATGTAACATCACGAGTGCCTATGCTACAGCTGTAGCTAGTATCATAAGGTGGGCCTATAACCTTCTCCACTCTAAAGAAGGCACTCTACGAAGTTTACTAAAAGTTGAGACATTTAACACCGGTTCTACCAACTTCACTTTTTCAAAAAACATGCGAGAGGCTTTTCAGCTTGCTAAAGTTAGTGTGGAAATTTTGTCTATGTGGTCTCCAGCCCAACTCAAACTATTCTTAAAAAACTTCACCCCTAAACTGAGTTATGACATTGACCACTTACATTGTGTTAGTTTATCCTCGTATAAGTCCTATGTAGACTCCCATGAATATAAGCAATACCAGCCTTATCTAGATTATACTCTTATACACGGTGCAAGGCGCGCAATTATGATGCTGCGCCTGGGAATACTTCCTGTATTAACTTTTATCTCTTCCTGGAGATCAGACAAGACAGCTCTATGTACCTTATGTCAAGGGGGCAATCAGAATTTGGAACATCTTCTTTTTATATGTCCTAACACAGAAATAGTGAAGGCAAGGTTATTATGTCTTACGCCTATTTACCGGTCATGTAGGATCGTAAACTCAAAGGACTTTTTATTAATTTGCAAAAACCCCCCAAATGAATATGTTTGCTATAGAATTTTTAAGTTTTTGAAAATTTCTCTGAAAATGTATTAAATGAGAATGTATAAAGCATATATTTTATTTTGTGGTCCTCAAAAGAGTACCGTTACAAATAAACTATTTTTGACTTTGACTTTGACTTTGACATGAGGTAGTAAAAAGTGCACAGGAGGAAAAAGTGACAAGTGTGCAGGCTACAAGAGAAAACAAAGTATAATTCGAGGTATAATACTGCAAAATATGCTAGACACTCGGGCACAAGAACAAACGTTACGTAGGCAAAGGTGGCACTTGTGCAATTATCAAAGGGAAAAAACATGTGAGAGAAAGCAAACCGTGTGATACAGGGGCAAAGTGGTGTGTGCAAGTTGCAAGAGGGTACCCAACACAAGTACATGGATAATACTGCAATAAAAGGCAAACACTCTAACCACAAGAACATACTGGGAAGGCACTTCCATGGTCATGGAAAGTAGAAATCTTCAGGAGTGGGAGGTCTTCCTTCAGATAAAAGAGAGGACGTGAGTTACTTTTGGAGGTGTCTCTGGAGGAGGAGAACTTTGAGGTCCCTTTTAAAGGCCTGGGAGGAGGCGGTGGTCCGGAGCTGAGGGGGGAATGAGTTCCAAATTCTCACTGCATTGCCTGAAAAGGATTGGGCCATCGTTCTTTCCTTCTTGAAAGTGTGAGGTTCAAGCAGTAGATTCTCCGCATTGCGTGAAGGTCTAGAGCCTCCAGAGAGTTTCAGTTTATTCGCCAGGTAGCAAGGAGAGGAGGAGTGCAAGGCTTTGTGGGTGATACAAGCGGTCTTGTAGATAGCTCTAGCCTCAAAGGGAAGCCAGCGGAGGGTAGATAACATCGGTGTGATGTGATCGCTTCTTTTGGCCCCATAAATGAAACGAGCTGCTGAGTGGAAAACAGACTTAAGTGGGGACAAGTGGGATTTGGGGAGGCCAGTAAGAAGAGAATTACAGTAGTCGAGTCTGGAGAGGACCAGTGATTGCACCAGGGTTATAAGGTCCCGCTCCGGGAAGAAGCGACGGATTCCCCAAAGAAGGCGCAGTTGGTATCGAGCAGATTTTGCCATGGAATTGATGTGGGGAATTAGATTGAGTTTTTTGTCTAGTATGACACCAAGGGATTTGGCGCTGTCGACAATGATGGGTTTATTGTTTAGTAGAGTCATCTGATCCATCCATGATTGAACCGGGGGAGGAGAGAGTGAGGAGGAGAATAGGAGGAATTCAGTTTTGGAGGGATTCAGAATCAGTTGATGAGATGACATCCAGTTTTGAATGGAGTCGAGAGTGGAGCTTAGGATGGAGAGATCATGAGTAGAGGCAATCTTGAGGTAGAGTTGAGTGTCGTCAGCATAGAGATGATAGTGGATCCCGGATCCACTACATACACTAGTGGTTAGAGTTATCTCTATATAGATATATATACAAATAGTAGATTTTCTCAGGATTCCATTTTACCAGCGTTTCGGCTTGACTTACTGGTAAGGTTGCACTCTGCTATGCTGTCAATTGTAGGAACTTCTGAGGTGCTGACTCGCAATAGGTTTCACTTCACAGGTTAGTTACACAGGTGCAACTTCTTTTCAGTCTATATGCAATATTTTAAAGCATGCAATCTGTTAGCGCTGGCATAGTGTTTGAATTGAAAAATACTTCTGAAGCTGCACATCTGCCTTGGCATGTTTTTGCCCAAAAGCTGTTTTGCATGCTGGCATTGTGACATATAGCCATGGTTACCAGATGAGTCTTTGTCATCGAAACATCAGTTTTGCCAACCTGCATTTTATTTAACAAATTAGTGCATTCTGGATTGGAGAGGATTGGTTTGACTTCATAAATCCAACTGCACTAACATATGTGAACGAATTTACTGGTTAAATGAAAGCCCAAGACTGGAAAACTGCTGTCCCATTGACATGTAGCTAGTCATCTAGTCATTATGCTACGAGGCCACGGTGCTGCGCACAACTGGCTGGTGAGTAAAATAAATGTCAGCTATTGTGTCAAGAATTTTCAATTCTATTAAGGATGCAATGTGGAGGATTATTATTCTCTTTCTTTACATAGAAATCACAGCAGCCAGTCAAACTTTAAACTACTTAACCCATGAACCCCTACAACTCCTCCTCTCCACCAATCACAGGGTCATGCCTGACTATAAATGTCCCTAGAACCTTAGTCCTTCCTCTTTCTTTGTGAAAAACAATATAAGTCCTTAAAACCTGGGACATCAGGAACAGAAATCGAACAGCCATAGGACCACTTCACTGCCCAGCTCCAACAGGCGAAGATAAACATCCTTCGCAAATGAACAGATACCCCATCAGCCGCACATCATGCCGCTTCAAGTCGTCTTGGCATCAATGCCTGAAAAGAAAACAAGACCCATAACATCCCAACTCTATGAACTCAATTGCAAACACTGGGGGATCACACAATAGCAACTGCAGTTATAAGATCAGAGACAAATATGAAAGCAAAGTACAACATCAATCTGAACAGGTGTAGGAAAGTACGCCTTTTGGCATGGCTACTCCCCACTTTTTGATTGACTCAGATGCATCTTTGAGTGAATGTGCACTGGGTTCCTGCTAACCAGGTTCCCAGTGTCTGTGTCCTTCCCCAAAACTGAACCTTGGTTCCCACAATTGGCACTCCTCTGACTCACATATAAGCCTCTTGTAAAAGGGACCGTTGGCCTTGTGATCAGAGAGGGTCTCTAAGGACTGCAGCATGTATTTTGTCACCGCAAGAGACCCCCTCACCATACACACACATACTGCCACAGCAGACTGCGTGTTTTGGTGAAGATAAATGTGAACAGTCGGCCTAGCACACCTCCCTGTGTGCCAGGCCTACCAACAGTGTAAGAGGCATAGGTAAGTCATCCCTACAGCAGGCCTTACAACGCTAAGGCAGGGTGCACTATATCTTCTGTGAGGGCATGACTGCATGAGCAGATATGCCCCTATAGTGTCTAAGTCGATTCTTAAACATTTTAAGTGCATATGGGATTGACTCTGTTTACTTACGCAGATGATTCTCAAATCATCTTCTCCCTCTCTGACTCCAACCCGCTTGCCCCATCCCATCTCAATCAAGGTCTCACCAATATCTCCAACTGGATGACCAAAAACCAGTTAAAATTGAACGGTGACAAAACTGAGGTTCTCATTTTGGGCAAACATAAAGACCTTTGGGGACCTGCCATTGGCCTACCCAAATAGGGGACCTCCCTGAACCGACCAGCCACGTCCGGAATCTGGGCGTTACCGTGGACAACACACTTTCCATGCACCAACAAACGGTTAAAGTAGCTATGCTTTACAATTCTTAAATGGCTCAATAAGATTCTCTGGATGTTGCCTGTCTCCACTCAAAAGACCGTGGTCAATGCTCTTATTACTTCGAGACTTGACTACAGCAACATTCTCTACCTTGGATCGAATAAGGCTGTGGTCCGCAGACTGTAATTAACCAAGAACTCTGATGCCAGATTGCTCTGTAGGGTCCCCAAAACCTCCAGCATCTCTGGACACTTACGGGATCTCCATTGGCTCAGGGTGGAGAACCGTATTAAGTTCAAAGCCCTGAGCTACATGTTTAAAATAAAAGCAGGTACTGCACCTAAATATCTCCAAGCATTAGTGCTTCCTTACGCACCAAACCGTCAACTAAGGTCTGAAACCTCAGGAAATTTCTGCATACCCAGGGTTAAGCTTTCCAGAATGGGAGGCAGATCTTTTTCCTACCTAGGCCCCTCCATCTGGAATACGCTCCCTACCTCCATTCGTAAAGAAACCAATTACATACGCTTCCGGAAAAACCTCAAAACATGGTTGTTTGATCAATAACTTCTGCTGAAGGTAATATGTCACTCTTAGTCTCCGTCCTGGTGCCGGGAAACCCTTTTTGGGTAGCTGAGCGCATTACAAAATTAAAAAATAATAATAATAATAGTGAAGCCATGCCGAGTACATGCGATGGGAACTTGCCATTACGAGTTTCACAGCTTCATGATGGCTTCACTGAATTTCAAGATGTTTGGTATCAAACATCTCAGATTAGTGAGACCACATGGATGTCTCAGTGTTGGATTCATTAATAAATGTACTCAGAGGGCACCTCAGAGGTGGTACTAATAACCTACCAACCCACTAGTGTGTGCCTGACTGGTCTATACCAGCCTGCCACCTCTAAACAAGTTTCTGACCCCCTGAGGTGGGAGCCTTTTGCTCTCGTGGCTCAGAATCAAACCATACTCTGGGTGAAGGTGCTTCACACCTACCCCAAAGCAGGAACAGTATTGAAAGCAGTAAGCCTCAAAGGCTTCCCAGAATCCTCCTTACTGTTTTGGAGGATTCTAGCCAATAAAGTTAGGGGTATGCCCCCTCCCCAGGCAGAGTGGACATAAAAAGGGTATAGTCACCCTAAAGGTAAGTGGCCCATTGGCTACTACCTTTTAATCCCTGGAACGCTCCTAAATTGTTAATTCAGGGGCACCCCTGAACCTTAATCTCCAGTTCCTGCTGATCTAAGCAGAGAGAGGACATCTCAGAGCAGCGAAGACTACAGACACCAACTCACTTGGCCCCAGCCCTACCGGCCTATAGCCAACCCTCAAAGATCCTGTGAGAAACAACGACCTGTTCTGCAGCCAGCAACCTCTAAGACCCATGGAAGGACTGCCTGCCTTTGAAAAAGACCAGAACTCCCAAGGACAGTGAACCTGTCCCCAAGAAACCAAGACCAAGGACCTTGGAGCCCTCCAGGACCGCGAGTCTTGACCACCTCTGCACCGACTCCTCCAGCCAAATCCTAGGTGGCGCACCAGTCCTGAAAAGGTTCCCCAATGGTCCTGAGATGGAATCCATCATTAGCTGACCCCCCTTAGACTCCAAGACGATGTCTGGAGCCTGAACACGAAGGCTACCTCCAACCGTGAATGGCTCCAGTAAGATAATCCCAATGCCCAAGGACACCCCTGCACCCAAAGCCCCTGGTCCTTGGGGAGCTCAACCGATAGTGTCCCTACGTCCCCCAGTATCTTAACGTACCTCTGTTGTCGCAGGTGGCCTTCGTACAACCTCCTGGTTCAAGCCTGCAGCCGGTTTTCAAAACAGAGTTCCTCCATTGCAGTGGGCGCCTGACACTGTGTTTGGCACTCTGCACCCATTCCCCTCTATGCTGTAGGTTTGGTTCTGCCTTGTGGCCTCCCCTGTGCTTGCCTAAATCCCGAGAACTCGACCACTAAACTCGTTTTACCTACCTGCAAGCAGTATCCTTTTGAGCACCCCCAACCTCTTCTAATTTGGGCATAAAAGCATGGCCGCAGTGCAAATGCCCCGCTGGTGCGCCAAAGGTGCAACTTAGGCAAGCCCATCCGCGACCAGAGCCAGTGATGCTGGCGGTTCATGTCTAGAGGTAAGACCTCATTACAAATATTCATCGGCAGAGCTTCCTCGCCACAATATGAACCAGCATCACTGCACCAACCTTTTACTCACTGATTATGCAGGCCCTATTTCTTGCTATCTCTGCAAACTCCCTCTAAGACCCCTCAAGACAGCTATCAGAGACAGACAGGAAGGGCCGGTCTCTTACAACCCACTTAAAGCAGCACTTACAAATGTACGGTCACTACATAGACATTCCATAGATATATATCATCAAATTGAGGAAGAGCACCTTGACACTTATTTCATGACGGAGACATGGCTCACAGAAGCCTCCTGCCCTGACTTACAATTTTCTCTTCTCCCACACTTTGCTTGTCTCCACCTAGACTGAAAAGAGAGGGAGGGAGGAGGGGTAGCCATAGCATTTAAAAAATCTTTAAAATGCACCACCTTTGAAGTAGACTCTGTGGAAAAAGCAGAGACAATGGGATTCATTATCGCTCCATCCCCCTACACTCTCCGTAGGGGTCTTGGTATACCATCCCCACGGCTATGCGGGTGACTATAGTAACTCTATCTCTCAAGCCCTAGGCAACAAAGTTGTCAACTATGCAAATTTCACAGTCCTAGGTGATTTCAATACCCATCTAGAAAAACCCCTAGATATGCAGGCTCTCAAACTATTGGAATCATTCGCAGAAATTAACCTATGAACAAAGATAAGAGGTCCTATGCACAAAACAGGGCATAGTCTAGATGCAATTTTTTCTAATGCCAAATTAGATCTAGAAATGAAATGAAGGAAATGAAATTTGATTTATAAAGCGCATGGCTGCCCAAAAGCGTCCCAGCGCTAAATAAAAGAACACAGAACAAACTGAAGAGGGTACCGATAATTAGGAGTCCTTGGGAAAAAGAAATGTTTTAAGGGCCTTTCGAAACTTAAAATAGCAGGGTTCGGTACGAATCCGACTGGGGAGAGAGTTCCAGTTTTTTGCCGCATTTACAGAGAAGCGGCGACCCCCTGTGCGTGCCTTCCTAACTCTGGGAACCGTGGCCAGGTTTCCGAGGTCCGACCGGAGAGCCCGAGATGATTTGTAAGGGCAGATCAGGCTCCTGAGAACAGGAGGTCCTTTACCCTGAAGAGCCTTATGGGTGATGCATAGCTATTTAAAGATAACTCTTTCGCGTATTGGCAGCCAGTGAAGTGCTCTCAAGACTGGTCTAGCCGAAGATCTTCTTGAGGCACCCGCAAGCATCCTGGCTGCGGCATTCTGCACCCGTTGTAGGGTATTGATGGTAGCTTCAGGAGCTGCTAAAAACAGGGCGTTGCTATAATCCAGTCTGGATAATATTAACCCCTGAATCAGCAGTGTCCTGGACTGGGGAGGCAGGAGAGGGAGAAATTTCCGCACTGATCGTAGCAGGCCAAAACAAATGCCTGCGAATTTCTGTGCCTGCGTCTTAAAAGTTAGGTCGGGCTCAAATCACACCCCTAAGCTTTTAATTTTATCTTTCGGTATGGGCAACTCACCCAAGCAGGGGGGCCAGACAGCTTTGGGGAGAGATGTAAAATGATGACCCAGGAGCATGATCTCCGTTTTTGCTCCATTTAGTTTGAGCCGCGAACTGGACATCCATGAGAATATTCCGGCAAGGCAGGTGGAGAGGTTATCCAGACATCCCTCTTGTTGGGTTAGCGAGACGACTAATTGGGTGTCGTACGCGTAGGTAACTGTTTTGATCTCAAAGGGAGCCACCACCTCCTCCAGTGGGGCCATATATATGTTAAACAGAGTAGGGCTCAAAGAAGAGCCCTGAGGGACTCCACACTGGAGGGGGGTAGATTTAGACAGTACACCACCTTCCCAAATTCTGAAAGAGCGATTATTCAAAAAGGAAGTAAGCCATTTCAGTGCCATTCCTGTTACGCCCAGTCTGGCGAGACGGTGAGTTAGAATTTCGTGGTCCACTGTGTCAAACGCTGCACTTAGATCCAGGAGGATCACAACAGCGGATCATCCTGAATCTAAGATACACCTTGCCTCCTCCGCCACCACTATCAGGGCTGTATCCGTGCCTTGCCCCGGACGAAAACCCGTTTGGGAGTTGCTCAGCAGCAGGATATTTTCGAGGAACCCGGAAAGCTGCTGATTGACCATTTTTTCGGCAATTTTGCCAAGGCCGGGTAGCAGCGAAATCGGGCTGAAATTGGCCAGGTCCGAGGGATCAAGCCCCGGTTTTTTTAAAAGGGTTTTAACCCTGACCTGTTTCCAACTAGGTGGCACAAGCCCGAAGGAAAAAGAGGCATTTAGAAGCTCTGTTGCCAGTTGGGTGATCGTATCTGCAATCCGCTTAAAGATATACATGGGTGCAGGATCGGACGGAGAGCCACTTTTCAAGGAGGATAGGGCTTTACAGAAGTCATCCCTGGTAATACAACTAAAGGAGTCCAACCGGGGGCCAGAGGTAGGGGCCAGGTCAATGTCATCATAAGAAACAGAGACGTTCTGCGGAAGACTATCAAGGATTCTTAATATCTTGGAATCAAAGAAGTCCGCTAGTTGATTACATCTTTCTTCTGTGCATTTCAGGGTGCTTACTGGAGAAGGAACCTTAAGTAGTTGTTTAACTATTTTAAAAGTTTCTCTCAAGGAGTTAGATGACAAATTAATTTTATTCTCAAAGAAAGCCACCTGTGCTTTTTTCAGGGAGGTTTTATAGAGTCTCAGGGCAGATCGGTAAGCCGCTTTGTTACTAACCGCCCAATCTTTCCTCCATCTGCGTTCCAATTTTTTGCAGATTTTTCTGAGGTCTCTAAGCTCTGGAGTGTACCACGGTGATTTAAAAGTACTACTTTTCTTTGTAACTGTTTTAAGAGGTAGTACCACATCCAGGGAATTGTTAAGCCAATTACAGAAGCTTATATCTGCAGCCAATGGATCTGATTCTGTCTTAGGGGCAGTTTGTTCAAGTGCTAGGGTCAGCCTTTCCAGAGATAACTTGAGCCAAGCCCTTTCTAAAGTGTGAGGTAGTGCTGCCCGTCGTGCCTCTGTGCAGGTTTTCCAAGAAAATGGGACTAAAAAATGATCAGACCATGGTACAGGAAGAGGGGGGCTAGTATTAAGCTGACTACAATTTGAGAAGATAGGGTCTAAAAGATGACCTTTAACGTGTGTTGCCTCTTTATTTATGAGGTGCAGCTTAAAAGATTTAAGATCAGAACAAAGATCTGTGGCAACTTTATCATTTGGATCATCAAAATGTAGATTCAAATCTCCTAGAATCAAGAAATTCGAAGACAAAGCCACTGCAGCTAAGGTAGTATCTAATAAGGATCCTATGAACTGTCTTGTGCAGCCCGGCGGGCGATAGATAAGAAGTCCTCAGAGAGACTTGTTAGATGTTATTTGAATACTGAAACGGACACTTTCTGAGTCCGTTATATCACAATCTTCGATTCTGCAGGTAAGTTTGTCTTTGTAGACTATAGCAAGTCCACCTCCTTTCCCTTGTTGTCTATGTTGGCACTGAATAAGAAATCCATCCAGGAGGGCAGCAGCGATATCGAACTCAGAAGTTGACGATAGTCACGTTTCAGTTAAGAACAATACATCGAGATTACCTTCTTGGATCATAAGGTTGATCTCGATGGCGTGCTTCGGTAGGGACCTGCAATTCAGGAGCCCCATGCCAAGATCACTGTGAACCTGTTTACCGGTATCCCTAGCTAAGGTGGAATCAGTACACAACTTACACCTCCTGTATAGTTGATCAAAGCTCTCAAACTGACAACACAATGAACCTCCCTTATCTTGAAGCTCCATAAGATCTCCCCTAGAATATCCAATCCGCGGTTTAGTGGCCACCGGCATAATAACTGGCCCTAGGCCCGGTCTGGCCCGGACGGGCCCAGACGGGCTTGCCTCTGGCGTGCCTCCGGCGCGCCATCGGCGCGCCCGCTGCGCCCGCCCGCTTTTCGGACGGGAAATACCATTCATTTTATAGCGCTCGGGCCGCCATTTGCCCGACCACTAGTGCGCTAACCCAGCCTTTTGCCCCAAGATGGCGGCAGAAGTCGTCACCCCCGGGGAAGCTGCCTGTGACCGAGCAGAGCCCTAAATCGGCCCTCGGTTTGTCCAAACAGAAGAATTAAGAATGCCCAGCGATTCAGCGAGCAAGAACAGGTACAATTTAAAATATGAATGAAACAAACGAAAAAAATTGATTTTTACAATCCTCGCAGCCTCTTGGCCTGGGAGAACAGTGCAGTAAAGAGTAGGTCCTAACTCCCGGCTTTTCGCCTCAGGAGCTCTGTGTTCTAAGCAGGTTGCGCTGTCACCTTGCTTTCCTTTATAGCGCTCGGGCCGCCACTCGCCCGACCACTAGTGCGCTAACCCAGCCTTTCGCCCCAAGATGGCGGCCGAAGTCGTCACCCCCAGGAAGCTGCCTGTGACCGATCTAGGCACCCCCAAAGAAGTAACCGGTTCTGACCAATTTATACTTCCCTTCTCATGGTCTTGGCCCAGGGAAAAATCACCAAGGAGATCAAAATTCACACCTAAAACATGCACCTGTAAATAAATTGACATACCCTCCCTAAAAGAGACATTGGAAGACATCAAACCCTCCCTGATGGGCAATATAATACTGGATGAAACCAAAGTGGGTATCTGGCTCTCTGAGTCCGCAAATAAGGCGGCCCTATTTCGCCTAAGTACAGTATTAGACTCTTACAAACTGTCCAATGGTTCACTACTGATCCGAAGAGGAAGAGGAAAGGCTGGAGCGACTCTGGAGGAAACACTATGAGAAGTCAGACAAGCGTCAATACAAAGCAGCACTGAACCAATATCATAATAACCTAAAAAGTGCACGTCAAACCTATTATGTCAACATAATCGGGAAAGCAAAAAATAACACCAAGGAAATATTTAAATTTGTTTTAACTTTACAACCCCTAAATCATTTGCACCTCCAGTGAAAATTAACGCCTCCCTATGCTCACACCCAAGCACTTTTTTTAGGAGAAAATCAAAAAAATTCAAGATAACCTCACTACAACACACAACATGGCTCCCACGGACAACCTAAGCCCCTCTATTCCTACAACGAAGGACAAATTACTGGCATTTCCTCCCTTAACAACCAAGGAACTGGAAGTGGCCTTTGCTAACTGCAAATCAGGTTCCATCCTAGACCCTCTCCCACCCCAGATTATGAGGCAGCTACGCTCCACTCTGAGCCCCTTCTACCAAGAGCTTTTCTCTACCTAATTGGATACAAGATTAGTGCCGCTTGCATGGAAAAAGGCAAATGTTATCCCTCTACTAAAAAAACCTAATGCTAACCCAGAAACACTTTCTAATTTTAGACCTGTATCCCTATTCCCAGGAGCCTCCAAGATACTAGAAAAGTCAGTCAATGCCCAATTAATGTTGTTCCTAGAAACCTCCAACCTTCTCCACCCCTCACAGTCTGGCTTCAGACCCTGTCATGGCATGGAATCTGCACTGATGGAGATTACTGACGCCATTAAATTCATGCTAGACGCCGGACACAATGCCGCCCTAATCCTGCTGGATCTCTCGGCGGCCTTCGACACAAATTTGCATGAAATTCTGCTAAAGCGCCTCACCACTATCGGGGTGGAAGGCAAGGCCTTGGTTTGGATAGAATCCTTTATAATAGACAGGAAACAGGCGGTCTGGCTCAAACTATTCTGCTCTGAATCAAAACCAGTCAAATACAGCGTTCACCAGGGCTCTCCATTGAGCTCCACTCTTTTCAATATTTATAGGATCCCATTAGATAACCTCATATAGTGCTTCAGCATCCAGGTAGTCTCCTATGCAGATGGCACCCAACTGCTGCTCACATATAACAAAAAAAAACACAAGGCTAAGCAAAAGTTCCAGCCTGCATGACGGCAGTACTAGGTTGGCTTAAATACAACGCTTTACAATGTGAACCTGACAAGACGGAGGTCCTGTTGTTTGGTCCTGACCCCCACCAGGGTTGGCTGGGTGCCTGGCCTTCACATTGCATGGTTCCCTGCTCAAACGACAAAGTGAGAATTTGAGGTTTACTAATGGATAATCAGCTATCTCTCTAGTCTCAGATCTCAGCGGTGGTCAAAAATTATTGCTGCATCCTCCGAATGCTGAGGACATGTATTAAACTACTTCCTTGAGAGGCCCAAAAAACTGTTGTCCGGGCCATGATTCTATCTAGGCTGGACTATGCAAATGTGCTATATATAGGTCTACCAGAGTACTTGACACACAGACTACAAAAAATTCAGAATATGGCTATCCGCCTACTGTATAAGCTCCCAAAGCATGCCTAGATTACTCATTACCGCAAACAGCTACATTGGTGGCCAGTAAAGAAGAGGATTAGTTTTAAAGCACTTACAGTGACCCACTCAACCTATTACAAAATGGGCCTGGGCTACCTGCTACCAAGATGGACCAACTATCGTCTTCAAAGAGCATTGCGTTATCAATCTGCTCGTCTTCATAGAGCATTGCGCTATCAATCTGCTCACCTCCTATCTATCACACGTATAAACAAGAAAAGATGGGGTGGCTCAGCCTGTTTACTACTGGCAGCCAAACCTTGGATTGGTCTTCCATTGTCCCTCAGATGCCTTTGTAACAAAACATTTCGCAAGCAACTGAAAACCCACTTGTTCAAAGACTAATCAGTCAAGTGCACAGATATGTCACCTGCCTAGCGCCGGGACACTGTTTGAGTAGCCGTGCGCTCAACAAATCCCTCCATTCATTCATTCATTCATTGGTTAACATTGGGCATCCGATACCGAGTTTGACCTCTGCACCCAACCGCCCCAGTGCCGCTGATGGTACAGTGTTGGTACCTACCTGAACCTTGCCCACTGCTGACCTTAAAACGCGAAGGCTGGAATTGTAAGTGGAGAGCTTACCTGTAAAATTGCAGTATCGTTTTCCTTCCATAGGTTAACATTGCAGAAAATGCGCTGTGTCCACTATTGACATTGAAAAACAGTGATATTGCAAAACGTATTTTACTGCAATAAAGTATCTTTGGTTCTATAAAATAAACATACTAAAAGTATTACTTTTACGAACCATTGGTCTCGTATTTAGTCATTGAGTGTGTGTAATCATTTCTTGCCTTTGTGTATATCAAATGTTTAGCACTGCCCTCTGATAAGCCAAACTGCTCACCCACACTACCACAAAAGAGTTGATTAGTATGATCTACTTGAGCCTCTGTAAAGGCTATGGGGATCCACTGGACCCTGTGGACACTATACCTCACTTTTTTTATAGTATATACAGAGCCAGCTTCCTACAACAGGTAATCACCAAGTAACAGCATGTCAATATATAACATCCTAGGATGGTATAATCCTAACCTTTGTGTCCTTAATAGAATTGAAAATTCTTGACACGATAACTAGAACATTTTTTTATTCTATGTCAGGAATGGAGGCTTTGGATTATGCTAATTTAGAGTTGAGCAACCACATTAGATGCAACATCTACAATTGCCTTTTGATAAAATACTTTGATAGTCAAATCAGAAAACCCATTCTCCTAGGTCATAATGTCCTCCAAACAACAAGCAGTGGAAAAAGCTTTAGAGGCCATAGCCCCTAGCACCGAATGAGCCATCAATTCCAGCTCTGGACAGCAGCCACGTAACCGAATGGGCCAGGGTAGCCGAAAAGACTGGGCGGAAAGGTTTCTGCAAAGAAATCAGCAATTGTTCTGTAACATCACTTCCTAATTCACGTGTACAGTCTTCATAATACTTTAGTCACTTAGCAACACACAATTTCTGATGATGTGGGAAAGTAGGGCAACTAACACATCTGGATCTGTTTTGGTAAGCCTAGAAACCGTAAAAGACACCCCAAAGGAGTAAATACTCTATCTGACAAATCCAAGGCCCTCACACAAGAGACCCGTCAACAGAAAATAAGACATAAAAGTGAGTTTTGCAGACAATTGTTTGCGCGAAAGACCAATTTATGATAAAGCGTAACACTATGTCCACATTCCACACTGTGTAATATTTTGGTTGAGGTGGACAAACCATCCTGATATCTCTCAATAGGTTGCAGACGAGTGGATGTTCACCTACCGGTTTACCATCTAAATAAGGATGACCTGCTGAAATAGCCAAACAGAAATTGTTCACCATCCCGTAAACCAGACCCTGACTAGCAATATCTGACAGGAAATTCACAATCATATGCATTCCGGATCTTATGGGACCCACACTTCGCTCACTACACCTATAAACCCTTCTACGCCAGGCTGCCTCATAGCGTTTGTGCGAGGAGGGAGCCCAAGTTTGTGACAGGAAGAAAAACGCGTCCTGTGAAACTCCTGACAGCGTCACCTGAAAGTCACCAGGCAATGAGGGTCAATAGACCCTGAGTCACCAATGGACGTGGAAGGCCCATCAGATCCGGGAGAAGATCCGGAAAGGAGGGAAGGTGGACCGGAGGTGCACAAGACAGAGACATGGGCACTGGAAACCATGAATGCGCTATCCAAAAAGGGGTTATCTGGACCAATTCTGCCTTGTGTCAACTCACCTGCAAAAGCACCCTCTGACTCATGGCGAACGGGGGAAATGCATAAAGCAGAACTGTTGATCATGTCTGGAGAAAGGAATCTGAACTGATTGCTTGCGGATCTGGTCTCCAACTGTAAAAGAGAGGGAGTTGCGACCATGGACCCTGTCACCAGGTAGGTCGCTCCCCTTGCCGCCACACAGCCCCACCTGTGTGCCCTGAGCACGCTGCTGCCGTTCACAAGCTGGTTCGTGCATTACTGCCTGTGATATCGTCTTGCACTGTTGTCTTACCCGTTTTTCTCATCTTTCTCATTTATACTGTCTGTATTGCTGTCTTCTGATGCGTGTTTCTTGAGTCCCAAGATTCACAATCACATAAGCACTCAGAAAGGCTCCATTCATTCAATTTTTTAATAAAGTTTTGAATAAAGTGTTCGCAATTCTTTGTGTGGTGATTTCATTTATTTTTCATAACATTTTTCATCAATACATCGTTATTTAATCCTCATAACTTTTCCAACATTAATTTCCAATCATTATGCCCGATGCATTTCGAGCTAACTGCTCTTCCTCAGGGGACTTTTTATCTGAAAAAATACATCAGATCATATGTAGGTACATAGCAAATAGTTTCATATTTCATCAACATCATTACCACGTTGCCCAAGTGCATACTTCGTACGTGTACCTGGTTACTATATGTGTCACCTTATATCCCTTCTTTGTGAATAAACCTATGTGCGGCGTTTATTTAACTGCCTAGGTGGTATTACATGTCTCACAAGTGATCAAAGCCACATCGACATTGACGTTAAATGTTCACTAACCTTTGCGGTTTCTACAATGTCTCATACAATCAACTGTGGAGACAAATATTACACAGCATTTTACCATCAGGTATATAAGGCTCAAACAATTCAATAGGTTCATCATATGTTCATCAAGTATTAGCCGGTATTTCTCTTACCGTGCACATATAAACCCGCAACGGCTCTGTCTCTCTAAGTTCGCTTCGGCGTGCGACGCTCTATCTGTTTCCGTCTCTATGTGTTTTGTAGTCCAATCACGTGATGGACGGACTGCATAGATATAGTAAACAGACTGTGCCTACTGTGTATAGTATTGTGTCAATATTACAATACTTCGGCAGATTTGCGTGCGTGTAATATAAATATGTTTAACACGACAGATATCGGGATAAGTCGGTGCCGGTGATACTAATTATGGATATCACGTGATTTGGGGTAAAACGGGAACGTGGTTTTTAAAAAACCAATAAATAATAAATAATACTGTACAGGTCAAAACCGATCATGTAAACATACATCATTAGTGTACACCATTAATTAAATCGTTGATTACTGTTTACAAGGTAAATTGTTTCACAGAGAGCAACTAAGTTCCATCCGTTCATTTAATCCTTTCGGGTGAAGGGTACGCAAGAAGTTCATCCAAAATATTTCTCTCCTTAATAGGTGATTATTATTGTCTCTTCCAGGCAAAATAGTTCCCATTTCCAATATGCAAAATTTTAATTGAGATGGATTGTGTTTGGCTTCATTAAAATGTATTGCCACCGTGGATTTCAGGTTTTAAAGCCTTATATTACTTTTGTGTTCAATAAGTCTAGTTTTGATTTTTCTTTGCGTTTTCCCCACATATGATAATCCACACGGACATCTCAACATGTATATGACATTGCTGCTATCACAAGTTCCTGAAACTTTGAGTTTGACTGGTGATCCTTTGGTGGGATGATTAATGACGTTCCCTTTGATGATAGCCGAACAATTTCCACAATTGTAGAAGGGTAAAGTTCCTTTATATTTACCACTATCTTGTTGCTTGGGTTTCTTAATTAATTCCTTGAGATTTTTCGTCCTTTCAAATGCAAATATGGGTGCCTTTGAAAATGTTCCTTTGAAATCATCTTCCAGTGCCAACAGTGGCCAATGTTTTGTAATAACGTTTTTGTTGGAATAACTTTGTGTTGAGAACTTTGAAACAAATACAGTTCTTTGCTCCTCTGGTTTTATTTTGGAGGATAACAAATGTTGTCTTTGTAATCTATCTGCTCTTTCTGCCGCGGCTTCCAGGATGGATTCAGGATATCCTCTGTTTTTGAATTTAAGTAGCGTTTCCTTTTTGTGTTTATTATATAGATCTTCAGTAGATGCTATCCTTATTAGTTGTGCAAACGGAAGGTGTTTTTTAAGTGATGATTGATGGAAACTCTTATAATGCAAGAGATTATTCCTATCTGTAGTCTTTGTAAACACGCTGGTAACAATCTTTCCTTCATGGTTTGATATTGCTACATACAGAAACGATATCTTGTCTCTACTAATGGTAGACGTGAATTGGATTCTTTCATTGATATCATTCAATTGTTGTAAAGCTTTCTCTAAGGTATTTGCCGTTCCCTTCCATAATACAAATATATCGTCAATATACCGTTTATAGAGGATCAGGTTGTTTTGCCATATCTGTTGGTTCAATATGTGGTCTAGTTCAAATCTGTACATGAACGTGTTGGCATACGTAGGTGCCGCACAATTGCCCATTGAAGTTCCAGAAGATTGGACGTAAAATTTCTCTTTCCACACAAAATAGCTATAAAATAGGGTAAAATGGATAAAATGGATGAGTTTCATCAAAAATATCTTCAAGTCATCATTTTTATCCTCATTCACCAAAAAACCTTCGACTGCAGTCATTCCTAAGTTGTGTGGGATAGAAGTATACAATGACTTCACGTCCACAGTTGCTATTATCATATCTTTCGTAAAGTTGATCTTATGTTCCTCCAGAATGTTTAAAAAAATGGGTAGTATCTTTTATGTATGTGGATGATTTTTGAACGATGTTCTGTAGATGTTTGAAAGTAAACTTCCCAATTGGCTCATGTATAGATCCCACGGTGGAGACGATTGGACGTAAGGGCGATCTTGTGGCATGTTCGTGGATTTTTGGTGTCATGTAAATATATGGTATAGAAGGATTTGTTTTCAGGAGATTATCTTTCTCTTTCTGACCTATCACACCTTTATCCACTGCGTTTTCAATGATGTTGGTTAGGATTTTCATAAATTCTTTTGTTGGATCCAATTCCATAATCATGTATGTATCTTGATCTTGAACTTATTGGAAACTAAAGTATGATAATGGCAACTGTGGACGTGAAGTCATTGTATACTTCTATCCCACACAACTTAGGAATGACTGCAGTAGAAAGTTTTTTGGTCTATAAACTGTATATTGACGATATATTTGTATTATGGAAGGGAACGGCAAATACCTTAGAGAAAGCTTTACAACAAATGAATGACATCAATGAAAGAATCCAATTCATGTCTACCATTAGTAGAGACAAGATATCGTTTCTGTATGTAGCAATATCAAACCATGAAGGAAAGATTGTTACCAGCGTGTTTACAAAGACTACAGATAGGAATAATCTCTTGCATTATAAGAGTTTCCATCAATCATCACTTAAAAAACACATTCCGTTTTCACAACTAATAAGGATAAAAAGGATAGCATCTACTGAAGATCAATATACTAAACACAGAAAAGGAAACGCTACTTAAATTAAAAAACAGAGGATATCCTGAATCCATCCTGGAAGCGGCGGCAGAAAGAGCTGATAGATTACATAGACAACATTTGTTATCCTCCAAAATAAAACCAGAGGAGCAAAGAACTGTATTTGTTTCAAAGTTCTCAACACAAAGTTATTCCATCAAAAAAAGTTATTACAAAACATTGGCCACTGTTGGCACTGGAAGATGATTTCAAAGAAACATTTTCAAAGGCACCCATATTTGCATTTGAAAGGACGAAAAATCTCAAGGAATTAATTAAGAAACGCAAGCAACAAGATAGTGGTAAATATAAAGGAACTTTACCCTGCTACAATTGTGGAAATTGTTTGGCTATCACCAAAGGGAACGTCATTTATCATCCCACCAAAGGAACACCAGTCAAACTCAAAGTTTCAGGAACTTGTGATAGCAGCAATATCATATACATGTTGAGATGTCCGTGTGGATTATCATATGTGGGGAAAACACAAAGAAAAATCAAAACTAGACTTATTGAACACAAAAGTAATATAAGGCTGAAAAACCTGAAATCCACGGTGGCAATACATTTTAATGAAGTCAAACACAATCCTTCTCAATAAAAATTTTGCATATTGGAAATGGTAACTATTTTGCCTGGAAGAGACAATGATAATCACCTATTAAGGAGAGAAACATTTTGGATGAACTTCGTGTGTACCCTTCACCCGAAAGGGTTAAATGAACTTAGTTGCTTTCTATGAAACAATTTACATTGTAAACAGTAATCAACGATTTAATTAATGGTGTACACTAATGATGTATGTTTACATGATCGTTTTTGACCTGTACAGTATTATTTATCATTTATTGTTTTTTTTTTTAAAAACCACGTTCCCGTTTTACCCCAAATAACGTGATATCCATAATTAGTATCACCGGTACCGACTTATCCCGATATCTGTCGTGTTAAACATATTTATATTACACGCACGCAAATCTGCTGAAGTATTGTAATATTGACACAATACTATACACAGTAGGCACAGTCTATTTACTATATCTATGCAGTCCGTCCATCACGTGATTGGACTACAAAACACATAGAGACGGAAACAGATAGAGCGCCGCACGCCGAAGTGAACTTAGAGAGACGGAGCCGTTGCGGGTTTATATGTACACGGTAAGAGAAATACCGGCTAATACTTGATGAACCTATGATGAACCTATTGAATTGTTTGAGCATTATATACCTGATGGTAAAATGCTGTGTAATATTTGTCTCCACAGTTGATTGTACGAGACATTGTAAAAACCGCACAGGTTAGTGGACATTTAACGTCAATGTCGATGTGGCTTTGAGCACTTGTGAGACATGTAATACCACCTAGGCAGTTAAATAAACGCCGCGCATAGGTTTATTCCCAAAGAAGGGATATAAGGTGACACATATAGTAACCAGGTACACGTACGAAGTATGCACTTGGGCAACGTGGTAATGCTGTTGATGAAATATGTAACTATTTGCTATGTACCTAGATATGATCTGATGTATTTTTTCAGATAAAAAGTCCCCTGAGGAAAAAGCAGTTAGCTCGAAATCCATCGGGCATAATGATTGGAAATTAATGTTGGAAAAGTTATGAGGATTAAATAACGATGTATTGATGAAAAATTTGATGAAAAATAAATGAAATCACCACACAAAGAATTGCGAACACTTTATTCAAAACTTTATTCAAAACTTTATTCAAAAATTGAATGAATGGAGCCTTTATTTATTTATTTATTTAGTTTCTTATATCGCGCCAGAATCGACCCCAGTGGGGTATCTCCGCGCTTTGCACGCCGGGATGGTAAGGTTTGTACCTCTGTAGATGAGCTATGGGCCATTATTCTTCCATGAACAAGGTTGTTTTGAGCGTTTTCCTGAAGGATATGTGATTGGTGTTTTGTCTGAGACTAAGGGGCAGTTTATTCCACAAGGTTGGCCCCATAAGAGAGAGGGCTCGGCCACCTTGCCTGGTCTTCTTGATGAGCGGGGATTTTAATAACAGTTGGTTACTTGATCGAAGAGGGCGATCAGGTTTATAGAACTGGAATTTTTGGGCCAGGTATTCGGGGCCATCTCCAAAGAGGCATTTATGGACAGTGCAGCAGATTTTAAACTTAATGCGCTGCCGTATCGGTACCAGTGGAGTTCTCTCAAAAGGGGCTTGGAGGGGGTTCTTGTGGGAGCATTCAGGATTAGTCTTGCCGCCGTGTTTTGGACCACCTATAACCGGTTTAAAGCATCCTCATTAGCTAGTATCAGGAGCCCATTACAGTAATCCAGCCGGCTTATCACCAGGGCCTGTACAAGGGTCTTTCTATGCGTATCAGGCAAAAGAGGGAATGGTGCGGAAGCATGCCCCAGAGATGAAATTTGCATGTTCCTTTAAGGTTAGATTTTGGTCTAGCTTCACACCCAAGTTTTTTATGGTCAGCTTTGGGCAGGGTACTGGTCCCAGGTCCAGAGGCCACCAGTCGGGAGACCAGAGTATGGTAGCTTTCCCAAAAAGCATTACCTCCGTCTTCCCGACATTGCACTGAGTGCTTATGTGATTGTGAATCTTGGGACTCAAGAAACACGCATCAGAATCAGTATTACACCCCTAAGGCTCAGAAGGGGATTCACATAAAGCACCAACTACGCTATTGAAAAAATCACAAAAAGTTTACAAATTTTGAACTACATAATTGTGTATTGCTGTCTGTAATTTCATAGCTGCGTTGTTGTTTTTGTTGCCTTTATTATCCCTTGTGCCCCCTTTTTCCTTCTGTTATCCCCGCCTCACTTTTGCCCGGCGCTGAATCGCCCGTGGCACCACCCCCCTCGCAATTCCATTCGCCGCCCGCTCCCGCCTCCCAGCTGCTCCTCCCTCCCACATCCCCTCATATGGTGGCTGTGCAGCAGTGAAGAGAGTGACCTTTGACCCTGTCACCAGGCAGGTCGCTCCCCTCGTCGCCACATAGCGCCACCTGGGTGCCTTGAGCTTGCTCCTGCCGTTCCCAAGCTGGTTCATGCCCCACTCATTTTACTGCGTTACTGCCTGTGATATCGTCTTGCACTGTTGTCTTGCTGCATCCCCGTGGCCTTGCACCTCCTGCAATCCCTTTTGCCGCCCGCCTCCCAGCTGCTCCTCCATCCCACATCCCCTCATATGGAGGCCATGCAGCGGGTGCGCCGCTGGCGCGCCGAAGCTGCGCCTAAGGAAAGCCCGTCTGCCCCCGAGCGAGCCGAGCGAGCCGAGTGCCAGGACCCCTGACCCCCGTGAACGCCACGATGCCCGCGTCTGCTACGACTCCAGCACCCCCCACGCATTCAACGCCAGACGATCACGCACCTGCTGCCTGGCCGCCCCAAAGCGCAACCAAGGACCCTTCTCCTGCCAGAACTGCAGCTTCACCAGCATCCAGCCCGCCAACCCAACCACCAAAGAGCCCAACTTCCTCAGATGCATCCTGCTCAACACCCGCTCTGCCCGCAAACACGCCGCTGAACTCTGGGACCTACTCGACACCAACGCCCCAGACGTCGCCTCCCTGACATCGCCATAGCCATCCCGGAAGGCTACAAGATCACCCGCAAGGATCGCACCAACGGAGTAGGAGGAGGAATTGCCATCGTCCACAGACACACCCTCAAAATCTCGACAGTCACCGACGACACCCTCAGCACCGCCGAACACCTGCTCTTCCAGATCCACACCGACCCCAACACCACCTCAGAGGAACCCTCGTCTACAGACCCCCAGGACCCTGACCGCAGTTCAGTGACTCCATCGCCTTCACAGACTACATCCTCCTCGGGGACCTGAATGTCCACCTTGAGAACAACAATGACTCCAACTCTTCGACCCTGATCGACAAACTCGCCAACCTCGGACTCAGACAACTCATCACAACACCCACCCAGTCCGCCGGCCACACTCTTGACCCCATCTTCTCAGCAAGCTACCACGTCTTCTTCAACGGCACTACCGAACTCCACTGGACCGACCACTGCTGCATCCACTTCACCTTCCGCAAACCCACCACACACCACTGCACCCAGCAGATGCCTTGCCGCCACTGGAGCAAAGTTACTGAGGACCAGCTAACCACCACCCTAGCCAACTACCCACCCGCAGACCCGACCAATCCCGACGCCGCAGCCCGTAGCCTCAGAAGGTGGATCGATGACTACACCAGCAAGAGAGCCAGCTGGTTCACCGAAGACCTCCAGGCCGCCAAGCGAACCTGCCGAAAACTAAAAAAAAACTGGACCCGTGAACGAACACCGGAAAGCTACACAGCCCACAAGAACGCCACCCACAGACACCACGACCTCATCAGATCCGCCGAAAGGACCTCCTTCAAAGACCGCCTAGACAACAACGCACACAACAGCAAAGATCTCTTCAACATCATGAAGGAACTCTCCAACCCCAGCTCCAACACCAACGACATCCCACCGTCACAAGACCTGTGCGAATCGCTGGCCACCTTCTTCCATCGCAAGATCACAGACATCCACGACAGCTTCAACGCTGTCACCGCCCCGGCAACCGCTGAGACCCCCGCCCCCATGACCACCACCCGCACCAACCGCCTGCTCACCTGGACCAAAATCAACGACGATGACACCATCAAGATCATGAACACCATCCACTCCGGATCCCTGGAAGACCCCTGCCCACACCACATCTTCAACAAAGCCAGCAGCACCATCGCACCCCATCTCCGGAAAACCATCAACATCTCCTTCGAGACAGCGACCTTCCCGGAGAGCTGGAAGCATGCAGAGATCAACGCCTTACTAAAGAAACCCAAGGTGGACCCACAAGGACCTCAAGAACTTCCGACCCATCTCCCTGCTCCCGTTCCCGGCGAAGGTCATCGAAAAGGCCATCAACAAACAACTGACCAGCTTCCTCGAGGAGAACAGCATCTTGGATCCCGTCCCAGTCCGGGTTCCGCAGCAACCACAGCATCGAAACGGCCCTCATCGCCGCCAACGACGACATCTGGCCCCTGCTTGACAACGGAGAAACCGCGGCCCTCATCCTCCTGGACCTGTCAGCCGCCTTCGACACGGTCTACCACCGCACACTACTAACATGCCTCCACGATGCCGGAATCCAAGAGAAGGCCCTGGACTGGACCTCCTCCTTCCTCTCTGGCAGAACACAGAGCATCCGTGTCCCCCCTTCCGCTCCGAAGCCACTGAGATCATCTGCGGCATCTCTCAGCCCAACGTTGTTCAACGTCTACATATCACCGCTCGCCCATGTCACACGACCGCACGACCTCAACATCATCTCCTACGCTGACGACACCCATTGATCCTCTCTCTCACCAAAGACCCCTACACCACCAAAACCAACCTCCACAAAGGAATGAAGGCCGTCGCAGACTGGATGAGAAACAGCCGACTGAAGCTGAACTCGGACAAGACGGAGGTCCTCATCCTCGGTTCCACCCCCTCTAACTGGGACGACTCCTGGTGGCCGACTGTACTAAGGGCACCTCCTACACCCACCGACCACGCACGCAACCTAGGGGTCATTCTCGACTCCACCCTCTCCAAGACAAAGCAGGTCAACGCAGTCTCTTCCTCCTGCTTCAACACCCGCTGCATGCTTCGCAGGATCTTCAAGTGGATCCCCACCGAAACTAGAAGAACGGTCACCCAGGCCCTCGTCAGCAGTAGACTGGACTACGGAAATGCACTCTACACAGGAGCCCCGACCAAACTCCTGAAACGGCTCCAACGCATCCAGAACGCCTCCGCATGCCTGATCCTCGACGTCCCTCGCCGCACCCACATCACACCCCACTAGAGAGACCTGCACTGGCTCCCCATCAACAAGAAGATAACCTTCGAGCTCCTCACCCACGCACACAAGGCACTCCACAACACGGACCAGCGTACCTCAACAGCCGACTCAGCCTCTACACCCCCACTTGCCAGCTCCGCTCCACAGACCACGCCCTCGCGACCGTCCCCCACATCTGAAGAGTGACCGCCTGCGGGCGATCATTCTCCCACCTCGCCGCTAAGACATGGAACACCCGCCCCATCCGCCTGCGACAGACCGAAGACCTCCTAACCTTCAGGAGACTTCTCAAGACCTGGCTCTTCGAACTGTAGCAGCTCCCCCCCCCCAGCGCCTTGAGACCCTCACTGGTATGTAGTGCACGTTATAAATACTATTATTGATTGATTGATTGGTTGCGCATTTAGGCGAGATGCAAACGTGTCCATCGTACAAGGACACGAGTACAAATTCAGAAGTCCAAAAATCGTGGGGTAAAGCCTCCATTTGCTGGTGATAAGCGTGGCTCAAATCCACCCGAGTGACTTACCATACTCTCCTATAGTCACCCAATAATAAGTCAGCCGGACAGTGGAGAAGAAATAGAAAACAATTTATTAGGCCACAAACTCCCATATGAGAGGGCCCTGATCGACCTCACCCCTAAGAGTGCGCCGAGAAGGACTGACTCATATCATCATGGTAATACATTATAATACGAAAAGGCAGAATAAAACATGCCCACACTGGAAAAGTACTGGACCCCTGAGATGGTGAACAATGGCCTCATACAAGAGGCATCTGCACCTGCAATAGCAACATTCATTATCAACTCCCAAGGATGCGGAGCCAGGCCGCCGCATCTCCAGCACATGAGAACGGCCTGATAAGGAGTTTCGTTAGAAGGAGTTTCAGTCACAGTAAACCAAGAAGTGAAAACTGCTGACATGTGGAATATTCCTATTCCTACGGGAGGGGGGGGGATGAGCAAGTGCAGCTTGCACGCATAGAGAAATGCTTCAAAATGGTGGCACACAAGCTAAGCTAAGGAAACTGGGATAATGTCACACACACATAAATGAATAACTGAATGTTAGAAATATAAACGTAAATGCATAAATGAAGATCATTAGTTAGACACATTCTGCTAACTCATAAGTATAACATATGAAGGGGCGGGGCATGAATTTGAAACTTATCAGACCCTGCTTTTAGCAGATGTGGCTAACTCGGGTGTTTCCATTTATTGAGCCAAAAGTAGGGTCTTTACAGCAAAATCTATGGGCTGGGGAGCTGCTCTAATCAAAAATATCATCATGAATAAGCATCAGCCAGTTAAGATCAGAAAGCTCAACAGCGTTTGATACAGTATATTGTTTCATTGGCCTCTTGGGTAGTCGTTTATTGCTGGCACACATGGAACAACAAGGTGGTAAACAGTAAACGCAAAGGCAGCATGTCAGTAGAATACCCACTATACCCACAATGCCCATAACATTTTTCCAACCCCAGGAAGAGAAAAGGCCCCACAACCATGTCTGCAGAGACCAGGTGCCAGTGTCTTGATGGAGTTCTGTCGCTAATCTATGGAGTTTCTGCACATCCAAATTAACTGTTGGGGCGGAGTCAGGGATATATACACAACAAGATGTCCCGATGACGCGGCAGGCTCCACCCCTATCTGCAAGGATGACGTCAAGCACCATCCTATTCTGGATCGTAAATAATCTCATAGCCTGCATCTCAAGAGACATATTGGCTGCAATATCAGCCTCAGTATTCACCACCTTTTCCATTACCCTCGAGAGACGTCTTATGGCCCTACTATTAAAGATGGGACCTCAGAATGGCAGTAGGCCTTTAGAGAAATCCGTAAATTGCTGTCCAGAGGTGTCCATCTGATCTACATCATCGACTTGGATGTCCCTCCTTTTACGCTGTCCTTGCATAATGGCAAACCTCGCTGTCCTTGCATAATGGCAAACCTTCTGTGCGTTTTATGATAATCTGAAGGCGCCACATAAACAGGGGGAAGTAAATATGCTAAGTAACACGTCCCACTCTAACCCTCAGGTAAGCACAAATACCCATTACTTCCGCACACAAAGTAAATGTTTGGAGGAGTAACCAGGGAGGGGCTAAAGGGCAAGCGAATTGAAGCAATTACATTACAGGAGCTGTCACCCACTTTAATAGGACCTCTGCCCCGAATACAGAAATAAGGTGAAGGCCCAACAGTCGCTAGAGGTACCAGAGAATGACCACTACTGTTTGTTGCAGGAGGGTGTCTATATGTCAAGAAAGAGTTCAATTGCAGAAAACTTTCTCTCACTTTGTCCGTATCATTGGAGTTCACAAACCGTTCTACTTTTTTCGAGCATGTCTCTAGAAATGTTTGATCAAAACGTCCGTCAGTAAACAACCGCCAAGGGATGAAGGGGGCAGAGGGCGTACTCGCATTGTCAACGTTGACCCAGCATCAGGTAGTCGGGGAGTTAGGAAATCATGTTGTTGGAAGAATTTCACCATCCCAATCAGGGTATACCAACCCACACAACTATTCACAGGAGTTAAGGGAAGCGCCAGCAACCTATCCTTTTTATATGCAGCAGATGGGAGCAACCCACAAACCCAGCAATCCGTCACATTGTACACAGCATGAGCATGATGTAAAGTCTTAATGAAAACATTGTCACGATAGCCTTTCCTCATGCATTGTTCTCCATAATCAACAGTAATCATATTATGTTCTGGTAAGGGGGAAGGAGTAGGGATGAACTTGTGGACAGGGTAAGCTGCATCTAGGAAGAACAGTATTCCAAGTATTATCAAAAAGATAATGATGAGCACTACAATAACCACTATTTTTCCTTTTCGGGGCAGGGCATGCCATGGTGAATCAGGCTCTGATCTACGAGCAGCAGCAAAAGGCTGCTCCTCCTCTGGAATTGGGCGACCAAAAGGGTAAATTTTTCACCTAAAAGGAAGTCCCAGAAATCTAAAGGGGCACTCTAAAAGTTCCAGACACTCTAAAACCGGCCTGAGGGGTTCTTCACCCTTAAAAGGGATCTTCTCTCTGTGTCCGTCAAAGCCTCACAGGCAGGCTTTCAGTCTCACAATCCCTAATCCCTCGACGGAGTTGCACAACTGCAGCAACTCAGGAGCACTAAAACCTGGGCCCAGACGCAATTCTAGTGTCCCGTTCAACAATGTCTTGACCGTGCACCAGGGCTCTTACCAGCAGTCCATCCCTGTCACTAGGCTAACCTCTTCCACAATGTTCATCTCTAGTCCCTACCTCAGCCCTTCTTCCAGTGCTCAGTTCTTTTGTCTCTCTTTTCTGGGCCGGAAGTTGTAATGAGTGCTCCCTCGCACTTCAGGATCTGTGAACAGAATGGGGGAATTGGTAACAGGAGAGGTAGCTTCCGGTGTTTGCTCACTATGACCAGGAGAGGCCTCGCAACTTGTACTCAGGGCTGGCCTCCGTTCGCTCTCACTCTGCTCCTCGCCCGTCAGCAAGGCATCCAAGAAAGGAATATAACGTGGAACTGTTTCGGTCTCGTGATCTGCAACACCACCTCTTACCCATACCCTTACCCATAAGGCAGCGGAAGAGGGACCTTTTTAACGTGGGATGCATGGGTCCACGCCTTCCGACCCTCCACTCGAAGTGCGGTGCGGGTGGTGAGAAGCACCAACTTTGGTTCTGACCACCTGGGCTCCAAACAGGACTTCCGCTGATATCTTCTCACGACAACCCAGTCCCCTGGGTTGATGTTGTGTCCGGGCCCCTCGGGCAACGGCTTCAGGGTGTCTGCTACCTGCTGATGAATAGAACGAAGATCTTTAGTCAAAGCATACAAGTAATCTATCAGCAAAGGATATTCAATTTCTGAGAAACATTTAGGCCTAGGAACACCCCACACATTAGCGGGCCTACCAAACACAACTTCGTGGGGAGAGACACCTGTCTTGGAATTCACTGTCACTCTTGTAGAAAGTAAAGCAAGGGGAAGTGCGTCTGGCCAGCGCAGCCCTGTACTCTCCTGTATCTTGGCCATCTTCAGCTTCAATGTACCATTAAATCTTTCAACTAAACCCGCAGCCTGTGGATGTTGGGCTGCGTGGAATTTTTGAGAGATTTGTAATCCCTTACAGATCTGTTTCATCAGTTCAGCATTAAAGGATGTGCCATTATTGCTCCAGATCACTCTAGGCAAGCCATAGCATGAAAAATACTCTTTAATCAACATCTTAGCTGTCGAGATAGCTGTACAATCTTTGGTTGGAAAGGCCTCCACCCATCTACTGAATGAGCATACCACAACAAGGACATATTTAAGGTTGTTTACTCTTTCCATTTCAATATAGTCCATTTGGATCACCTCAAAAGGGTAGGATGGGGGTGCAAAATTACCTACAGGGACGGGTGTTCCCTTCCCAGGATTATGTCTTAAACAGGCCATGCACTGCTGTACCAAATGTGATGCCACCCTGGAAATGTTCTTATTGCTCTACACTGGATCTAATAATTTGCATATTCCCTTTGCACTTACATGAGCTGGTCCATGAGCCATCGTCACTACTGGGAGGACATATGCATTCGGGAGCAACCATCGTCTTTTGTCTGACACATCTGTCCAACACTCATCCGAGTCCAACCGCCCCCCTCCCTCCTTCCATTGTTTCAACTCCTCCTCAGTCGCTTTTTCTTGTATGTTCCGCACACTCTGTACAATGTTTGCAAACATGTTGACATCCGGCACCCACCTAGCTGGTCCTGCCACAAACATTTGTGGGAGTTTTGTCCTGGCTGTCTCTTTAGCTGTTTGGTCTGCAAATGCATTTCCCCGCCCCACATCATCCACCACTGCTTTGTGCGCACTACACTTGATCACAGCTAATCGTTTAGGAAGTGTCAGGGCTGTCAACAATCGTAATATCAATGGACCATTCTGAATCTTTTGTCCGTGTGATGTCAAAAATCCCCGTTCTGCCCACAGTCGCCCATAACTATGGGCTACGCCAAAGGCGTATTGGCTGTCGGTATAAATGTTCACATCCAGTCCTTCACTCAATTCACACGCTCGCATCAATGCTATTATTTCTGCAGCTTGGGCTGAGTTGTAGGGGACCCTAGAAGTTTCTACCACTGTTTTTAAAGTCGTGACTGCGTATGCTGCCGTTGTGGTACCATCTGCTAATTTAAAACAGGACCCATCAACATACAGCTCTCCATCAGGATCATCAAGAGGCTTGTCCATCAAGTCTACTCTTCCCTTTGTTTCCTCTTCTGTCCGATACAAGCAATCATGGATCTCATTGTCTTTCTCATCTGAAGGAATTGGTAATAGCGTAGCTGGGTTCAAAGTGGCACATCTTTTTATTGTCACATGGGGGGCAAATAATGTCATCTCATAGCCAGTTAGATGAGCACTAGTTAAATGCTGCGTCTGTGTCCTGTTTAATAAAATATCCACAGCATGCGGTACCATTACTGTGAGAGCTGAACCCAGTACAAGCCCTGCTGATTGTCTAATTGAAACCGCAGCAGCCGCTGTAGCCCTTAGACAACTCGGCAATGCTCTTGCCACATTGTCAAGCATAGCAGAGAAGTAAGCACAAGGTCTCTGTTTCCCCCCAAAACTCTGAGTTAAGACAGACAACGCGCAACCTTCCGCCTCGTGCACATAAAGAACAAAAGGCTTTTGGTAATCAGGGGTCCCCAAAACGGGTACAGAACACAAAGCAGTTTTTAATAACTCAAACGCTTCTTGGCATGCTGGAGTCCAAGGTAGGGGTTCGCGCACTTCTTTAGTAGTCAGATACAGAAGGGGTTTTGTTAGTAGAGCGTAGTTAGGTATCCACTGGCGGCAATATAAAGTTATGCCCAAGAATGCGCGCACCTCTCGCTGCGTGTTAGGTACAGCCATGTTAGTTATCGCCTTAATGCGCTCCGGTGTCAACCTCCTCCCCTCCTTCGATAGGAGATGACCTAGGTAGGTAACCTTCTGTCGGCAGTATTGGAATTTAGGAAGAGACACCTTGTGTCCTTTGTATGCCAAATGGTGCAACAATTTGACAGTAGACTCTCGGCATCCATCCTCAGTGTCTGAGGCAACGAGGAGGTCATCCACATATTGCAACAAGACATTACCTTGGGGGAGTTGTAAATCATCCAGTTGTGCCTTCAAAGCTTGACTATAAATGCTCGGACTTTCTGTATAACCTTGAGGAATTCTACAAAATCTAAAACTTCGGCCAGCCAATGAGAATCCGAAGAGGTAACGGCTATCTGGGTGCACAGGGATGCTAAAGAAGGCGTTCTTAAGATCCAGCACTGAAAAATACTTAGCCGAGGGAGGTATCATTGTCAAACTCGTGGTAATATCGGAGACCACCGGATATTGGGGCTCAACCACCTTGTTAATGTGGCGTAAATCAATCACAAAATGATAGACGTCGGGTGTACCCTCACTAGCATCAGAAGATGGCCTCTTAAGGATCGGAAGAATTGGGCTATTACAAATATTCGAATCCGTTTCCTCCACCACTCCTGAGTGGATCAAATCCTGTATTATTTGCAACAGAGCCTTCTCCCCATCCCTAGATATTTTGTATTGGGGAATCCGAGGCAGTCGGGCCCCCACCTTGACCTTTATCGACACTGGGGCAATGTCCATTTTCCCAACGTCAGTATCACTGCTAGCCCACAAACTCTCTGGGATCCCCCCAAACTCAGCCGGGAGGGGCTCATCTTTCGAGAAACACTGCTGCGCATGCGCGACAGAAGGACCCAACGTGAGGTACACACCATCCGGGGAACAGTAGATCGTAGCATGTAATCTTTTTAGTAAATCCAAACCTAGTAAATTCTCACCACAATTCGAAGTTAAAAGGAAAGGAGAGTCAAGAGTGAAAGGACCAATCGTAAGTGCAAGAGGTTTAGAAATGGGGCTAACCACTGGAGTACCTGAGAACCCAACAGAGATATTATTCTTGCCAGACAGAGCCACCCCTGGAACCTGAGTACGTGCCACCGAACTTTTTGTGGCACCCGTATCCACTAAAAATTTCTGAGGGGACCCCAGTAAATCTGCAGTTACGTAAGGCCCACGTTGATCAACGTCCACAGAAACCGGTCCCATGCTCTGTCCTACGCTGTCCTAGTTATAAGAGAATCCAGTCATGTCGTCTAGAGCATATGCGTCGTTGTAGTACTGTCTGTCTCCACAATTGTCCCTGTCTGTCTGAAAATGTTGTCTATCCCTTCCTCCGTCAAAGTAATTCCCTCCCGGTCTCCTACCGTACTCGGACCATCTATCATCCCCTTTATGTTCGCCCCGTCCTCGTCCTCTGCCCGTCCCAGCAGCAGACAGAAATTCCGGACAGTCTCTCCACCAGTGCCCCTCCTGCTTGCATTTGGCACACTGGTTCTGTCCCAAGCACTCTCTTTTCTCTCTCCCCTTCCGTAACTACTTCCTCCTCGACCAGCTACCAAAGGCGGGGCTCCACGTCCCCTACCCTTCACCACCTGCTGCAGCAACACCTTCGTCTTTAAATCCTTGGCCTTCTTCTCCTGTCTGTCCTTATTCTCATTCTCCCTATGCTCGTAATACTGGGCCATGCTCAGAATACCGGAGGGAGTGGACGTTGTCCACGTACTCTCCGATGCCTGCAATCGGGCTGATATTTCCGGCAACAAATTCGTTACGAATCTGTTAACGAAAAGTCTCAAGCCTCCATCTTGAGAAATATCCTGGCCACTGATATCCATGAACGTTTCCTCAAAACGAGTAAAGAAATCCGAGACGGCCTCGTCCTTTTTCTGTCTACATGCAGTCAACGTATCCCAATCTACCTTTTTAGGGGGAATAAGGGAGTGCATATATTTTATTATACGCCCCGGTAATGCTAAAATCTCAGCCTTCGGTTTCTCCCCTGGCTTTCGTTCCTTGTCCCAATCCTTGAATGCTTCCCAGGTGCCACCCAGTTCTTCTGTATGATCTGAACCCTTTACCTGTCTCCATACATCCACCGGAACCAATAATGCGAAAAACACTTCTATGTCTGCTAGCGTCATGACCGTCGAGGAAGCTGCCTCTGTTAATTCTTTGTAATAGGCTGTCGGATTTTTCCTCGAGTCAGGTAACTGAACCTTCAAGGCAAGTACCTCGCTTTGTTTCCAGGGTGTATATACCCATTGTTCTTGGAAATGAGCATCGTCACGAGCTCGTGTCACTGTATTTGTCGTCGGATCTATCACTTCAGGTACCTCAGGGTGAAAAACAGGGTGCACTTCACGCATTGGATGTATTGGAATTGGAATTGGAATTGGAAAGGCTTTTATATAGCGCATGGCTACTCGAAAGCATCCCAGCGCTTGATACTCATCAGAGGGGATAGATGGGATCTGGGCGGTGAAAACTAATTTCTCTCTGCCCTAGGGAACAGTGCTGTTTTAAGTTGTTTTCGAAATGTCAGCAAGTTGGGCTCCAAGCGAAGTGAAAGCGGGAGGGTATTCCACAGCTTTGCTGCATTTCGCGAGAAAAGGCGATCCCCAGATCGAGCTCTTTTAGTTATGGGTACTATGAGGAGGTTTTGCTGTTTAGAGCGAAGATCCCTAGATGGAGTGTATGATCTAATCATATCGTTTAGAATTGGTGGGCCGTTCCCATGGAGTGTTCTATGTACAAGGCAAAGGGTCTTAAAATGGACTCGTTCCTTTATAGGGAGCCAGTGTAGGGTCCTCAGTAAGGGAGCTGCTGAGGTACGATGGCTAGTACCCGTGAGTAACCTCGCTGCGGAGTTTTGGGCCATCTGAAGTTGACGGATAACTGATATGGGGGCTCCTAAGTAAAGTGCATTCCCATAGTCCAGCCTTGACAAAACAAGAGACTGGACAATGGTTTTCTTGGAGGTTTCAGGTAACTGGGGAAGGATTTTGCGGATGGTTTTTGTTATGCCGAAGCAGGTGGCCACTGTTTTTCTTGCCTGTGTTTTGAATGATAATTCCGAGTCGAGCCAGAACCCAAGGCTCTTTATCTCTGTCTTTGGAATAGGTCCAGGTCCCATGTATCCCGGGGAAATGGGGATCCCCCGCTGCCGGTAACTCATTTCTATATTCTAACAAGAACCTCAGACTACGGAGCACATCCTTTATTCCAGTGTTGGCCCTATAGGCATTATTCTTAATATCGCGAAGAATCGCCGGTGCCTCCCCACCATATCCCTGTTTCCACAACGCTATCAATGTCATCGACATGTGCCACAAAGCATGCTGCTGCATCAAAGGCTCATAATCTTTCATGGTAGACCAAATGTCTTCCAACGAATAAATATTATTCCTGGCCCATTGACAGGCTTGATTAGCTACCATAGTCTTCTCATCCAACCCAACAGCAGAACGTGTAAGCAGCTTTCGTACCTGAGTAAACAACCCAGCTCCCGCCCCCCAGGTCGGGGTCAAAAACGCGCTCTGTGGGGTGGCACTGGCTGAAACGGTGGGAATAGCAGGACCAGGGGGGAGCGCCGGGGAGAGCACCGGAGGGCAGGCGGGCTTGTCGCAAGAAGGGAGAGCAGGGGTGCGGTGACAGAGGAGTGTGTTTGGTCAATCACAGAGGAAGCAGGGGTACCGGATGAGGGAGGGGCACCCATTTGGGGAACCGAAACTGTTGAGGAGGCGGGATCCGTTAACACAGGGTATAGTGGCAGCGGGGCATATGGGGGAGGGGGTCGAGCGTTCAAAATATCCTCCATCTCGTCTTGTTCCTCTTCTCTCGCTACATAGCTTTTATTATCCAACAGCCTAAAACGTCTATCTGCGCGCTTAATCCGCAACTCATTCTCTTTCTTAGTGTATCCCTGGCCTTCTGCGCCATAGTCTGTGCCGCTCTCTTCTGAGCCACCTTCTCCTCCCTTATCTGTCGTTCTCGTACCTCCTTCTGCCACAGCCATAAAGAATCGAACATGCTCTAGCGACTGCGCCTAGCAAACAATCTATCTTGTAAGTAATCCAATTTCGCTCCATCAAAAGAGCCAAGCAGAGGCCACTGTAAATCCACATTATCCTTAGTGTATTTATGCCACAAAGTAGAAAACAAAATCGGAGGTAAACCATGCTTGACATACATTTCAAAATTCGGAGAGCCTTCCACAGGGGCAGGTTAGCTCTCCGCCAGTCTAACGTCTGAGACATCACCACAGCACCCTAAACATCGTAATTTACTGAAACACGGCATCCCGCTCACACACAGTCACGCTCCAACACAAAACTCACACTCGCTCACTTACCGGTAAACCACACACTCACAACTTAATGTACACTACATCAAATCCTCACCAAAACACGTGTTACCAAAATGGGACAAGGCCCGTTGACCAAGTCCTGGGGAACCTGGACCCTACCGCAGACCGAACAGCACACCCGCTATTCCGAGACTGGGGAACACATCCGTCTCCTAGGCGACACCACAAATCGGCATGCACTACACCGCTTGGGGTCCGGTACCTATTCTCCACGAGCCACCACTCTAGGGGCTCGGGTGAATCCCGGAATCCATCCGCAGCAAGCTTCACACCAACTGCAGCATCACCCAGTCGGATTATTCCAAACCAACGTTCACCCAGCCCCCACCAAGTCTGTCAGAGCGCCACTCGCACTCTGAGTTCCCCGGAGCACGCCGGCTCCTCCTTTCACCAAAGACACACCGGTCTCTCGGAGCATTCCGGCTCCTCCAAACAACAGTCGGACTACTCACCTTCTGTACGCGGTACCGACCTCTACCGTTCTCCACCTCTGGCTGTCAGACTGTCAGGACCAACACGGTCAGCTCCGAGGTTCCGCCTTCCGGACTCCGGCATAGGATCGTGGACCGGGACCCCTCCCGATCAGCAGGGCGGGGCAGCGCTGCGAGAACCAAGCTCGGCATCAAATGGGTACCCGGGCCCACCGTGCCGACTAGAGGGTCCCCAGCCTTCTGCTACCTACTTACTGGTGAGAAAGGTCCTAATCACGGAGCCCCTGTTCGGGCACCATCTGATAAGCGTGGCTCAAATCCACCCGAGTGACTTACCACACTCTCCTATAGTCACCCAATAATAAGTCAGCCGGACAGTGGAGAAGAAATAGAAAACAATTTATTAGGCCACAAACTCCCATATGAGAGGGCCCTGATCGACCTCACCCCTAAGAGTGCGCCGAGAAGGACTGACTCATATCATCATGGTAATACATTATAATACGAAAAGGCAGAATAAAACACGCCCATACTGGAAAAGTACTGGACCCCTGAGATGGTGAACAATGGCCTCATACAAGAGGCATCTGCACCTGCAATAGCCACATTCATTATCACCTCCCAAGGACGCGGAGCCAGGCCGCCGCATCTCCAGCACATGAGAACGGCCTGATAAGGAGTTTCGTTAGAAGGAGTTTCAGTCACAGTAAACCAAGAAGTGAAAACTGCTGACATGTGGAATATTCCTATTCCTACGGGAGGGGGGGGGGATGAGCAAGTGCAGCTTGCACGCATAAAGAAATGCTTCAAAATGGTGGCACACAAGCTAAGCTAAGGAAACTGGGATAATGTCACACACACATAAATGAATAACTGAATGTTAGAAATATAAACGTAAATGCATAAATGAAGATCATTAGTTAGACACATTCTGCTAACTCATAAGTATAACATATGAAGGGGCGGGGCATGAATTTGAAACCTATCACTGGAGCCACAGAGGAATCGAGAGTTCCAGACCTACCCGGAATATACTCTGCTGGCACTGATATATGTTGTTGGAGGCCGTAATGCCATAAGCCCTTTGGCAATCTTCACTAGGAAGTGAGGTCTCATACCACCCAACCAATGGGTGTAGCAATATAATGCAACAACTTGTCTTGCGTGGAGATAGAGTATGAATCACAAAGGAACCCACCAGGAGCTCTAATTTATATGAAGATGTATTTCCTCCAGGGACCATCTGCTCCCCTTTCCACACTGACTGGCATTGGATTCTATTATCACTTTGAGAATCAAAGCAAATATGACCTTACCGTTCCAGGCGTCCATATGCTCCAACCACCAGGATATCTCCGTCTTGCCTATATCGAGTAAGCCAAACCTCTGTGAAGATGCATTATCTTCAAATGCTGAAGGGCCCGATAATGCATAGGTCCCGGAAATATCACCAAACTCGAGGAAGCCAAAAGTCGTACCAGGTGAGCCAAAATCCCCATCGATATAGTCAGAGAGGCAAGCTCTCTCCTCAACTCCTTTTTTTAAAAAAACCTCTTTTTATTGAACAAATCAATAAAAGCACAGCAATACAGTTAGTTCCTCAACTCCTTCTTGATGGAAACTGCTTTTTCAATGGAAGTAAAAGCTGGGCCAGGATGAATCCGCCTAAAACCCCAGAAATTTAATTATCTGAGATGGAATCATAATCAATTATTCCAAGTTAATGTCGAACCCCAGATCCTGAAGGAGCTGAGTCGTCCAAGAGAGATGAAGAAGAACCAAATCCTTGCCGTGCACCATGCCTGGAATGTCGTCTAAGTATATGATCAATCGATCTGCAGGTATTGGACCACTGGTCAAAGAAGCTTTGTGAAACTCCAAGAAGCTGAATATAGAGCGAATGGCATGGCAGTAAATTCGAACCACTGATAGCGCCACTGAAACTGAAGAAACCTGCAATGAGGGGCAAATATAGGAACCCCTAGATAAGCATCTTTGAGGTCAAGCCGAATCATCCAGTCTCCCTTTTGCAAAAGGTCTTGTAACAGATGTATGCCTTCCATCTTGAAATGATGATACACAAGCCACAAATTGAATCCCTCGAGTTTCAGAATGAAATGGAAACCCTGATCCTTCTTCAGGACTAAAAATATTGTGCTGATGAAGCCATGTGGGTGTGGGGTTCATTCTGTTATTGCCCCTTTCTGCAATAGAGAGGCCACCTTGTTGTCTGTGAAATTGCTCTCTATTTGGGTAAAATGGAGAGGATTCGGTCATTATCCCTGATGAGAGGAGGAGTAAACCCTCAGGTGGAATCCCTGAACAGTCTGCAACACCCACTAATCCTGAGTAATTTCAATTGTGTAGGAATAACTTTATCCTTCCTCCCACCATATTTTCAGAGGATGGAAATACCATTACTTGAATAGGTGGCATCACTAGTGTTATTTCCACCTTTGTAACCTCCTTGTTGGGCACGTCCATGGCCACCTCTATTGCAGGTTGGGTAGAAGTTGGAACGTGTAGTGCCACCTCATCCTCAAGGTACATTTCCTTGAGAAGCCTGGTAGAATCTTCGGCCATGCGCTCGACCTTAGAAGTGTCCGGCTCTGACAAAAAGGGCACTATTGAAAACTTTTTCAAAGATGTCTGGGCTTTATCCGGGGCGTAAAAGGTGGTCACGTATTTCCCCAGGTCCATTATAAACTTGTCTCCAAAAAGTAAGCCTTTGGCCAAGGTGTGAAAATTGTGGCGGTTCCCAGTGCGCCTTGTGAAATGGACCTCCTATAGCTGTGGTCCAAAAGGACGAAAGATGCCATTTGCAACAAAACCTCAGCTGAGGAGGAACTCTTAGAAGCAGCATCACAGGCAAAGCCTGGTTCACTTACATTCACGCCTTGTGAGGAATTCCCTCTGGGAACCCCCAACACACGTCTACCCTAATGTTTCATGGGTTGAGTAAAGAGTTACAAAGCCTTAATAAAAAGCACGATTCACAGAATTCTGCACACATGAATCCAATGCTTCTACCAACTGCTCTTCCATGTGGTGCTCACAGGGCACATCTTCATACTTCACATAATCATCACCCCCCTCAACATAGTACACCATTCTAAGTATTTGTAGTGGGGGAAGAGGTTCAGGGGGAGAGTATGCCCATTGCGTGAACTGAGGTCTGATAGATAAACTCACAGGGCAGGTTGACCAAGCCAGCAAAGTCTTTATCTATTTGGTAGTATTTTCTGTGGAGGGAGCCCCCCACAATTCTCCTAGGGCAAGGTCCTGATGCATTTTTGCCCCCTGTCAGGTGTTCTGGAAGGACAGGGAGGTGTCAGTCTGCACACACGCTGCACGAGGAAACTGATCAGAAGATAATTGCTCTGATCGGATTAATGGGTAAGCGAGAGGCCGGTAACCAACAAAAGAGGACTCCCCTTGTTGCGCCCTAAACTCGCGCGTCCCAGCTCCCACTCCACCAGCTGGCCAGGCGACCGGTAGGTAGTACTCACATGAGTGCTCATTCACTGATACACAAACAACAGTTATGCAACGTGCACAAGCGCTGGTGATATGATTTGAATACACACTTAAGCACCTTCTAACAAAGGGGAATTATGCTCAGCTCTGCTGCAGAGCAGCAAAGAAAGAGGAAGGACTAAGATTCCATGGACATTTATAGTCAGGCATGACCCCTGTGATTGGTGGAGCGGTGGCGCTTTGGGGGCTCATGAGATATGTCGTTTAAAGTTTGATTAACTGCTGTGATTTCTAAGTAAAGAAAGAGGAGCTTAATCCGAAGCCTCTGTTCCTGAAATAGAATTAGAGTGAGCTGGTGGAATAGAAGACCAGTTGATCTACCAGTGACCCACACACATCAGTGGATGCTGCTGCAACAGTAATAGTATCTGTATTAAATGTGCTTCTGATATTGAAGTCACTGGCACCAAATTGGAAATTATCAACAACATAAAGGGAGTTGGGACAACTCCGATCCTCGGGTGATGCATCCGGGAAAACTTGCGGCACAGGGATGATGTGTGGAAATTCGGGATGCGTCGGCAAATGATGCGGCGAGCGGCGCTGCGTCAACCTTTCAGTCGTGACCCCTCGATGCATCGGTTCTTGCAGCGACAATAGGCGCTGCATTGGTTTCAGCAGCGGAGAGGCAGTGCGGGGAAATTCTTCTCGCACCACAGCGTTGCGTCAGACAACTGTCGCAAGAAGAGCGATGCGTCGACTTCCTTGTTTGTTGCGTTGCTTTCCAGCTCCCAGCAACAGAAACAACCTCTAGAAGCTCCACACAGTCACAGTCACTCCTGGCAGGTCAGAACTCCCAGCAAGGAAGTTCAGGGGAGCTGGGGTGAAGTCTTTGTGTTCCTGAGACTTTAAAATAGGAAGCATGCTGTACTCAATCCCTGGGAGACTTTCCTCAAGCAGGCAGGGAACACAGCACACAGCAAAGTCCTTCTCCTTTCTTTGGCAGAAACAGCAACTGCAGGCCAACCCCAGACACACAGCAAGGGCAGTACTTCTCAGTTTCTCCAGCTCTTCTCCTCAGCAAAGGTTCCTCTTGATTTAAGAAGCTAGATTCCCAGACCTGAGGCGGAAAGCCGGGTTCTGGAAGTACGCTATTTTAAATGTTAAATTGTGCAAAACTGCTTTTTAATTGTTGACTTGAGAACTAAATGCTTACCTGATCACTTTAGACCGCCTTCCTGGATAGCTTTTCACCCTCTGAGGCGGAAGCCGGAGGTTCTTCTCTGCTATTCTTTGTCATAACGATCTAAGAACCATTTATAGAGGGTTTTCGTGTATTTTTATCGCGTCCCGAGTGACGCGTGTATTTTACTCGCTCTCGCTTTTTTAAAAGCGGACTTTTACCAGCATCTGTGTTTCATACCTCCTCTACCTCCTGGGCCGCTCTCAGCTGAGTATTGACGCTGAGAGCTGGTCCCGGGGAGGCGAGGGCTGTTTGGCGGCCATCTTTAGTGTAGGCGCGCCCTCGCGCTCTAGCTTCTATAAAAGAGTACTCAGCGGCTCCGCGCAGCGGACGCGGCAGCGGATGCGCCGGATGCCCGCCGTAGTCGCGCCAGAGTCCAGCCCGTCTGCGCCCGTCCGCGCTAGGGACGCGCTGGACGGCTGGGCTCTAGACTCGGACAAAATGTCATCCCCCGCCTGTAGCTATTCTCTGCGTGAAATGTCGGCCCTTAAACCTAGGAACAAACGCTGTCATCATACCTACGATCCGGACGCCTTCCTGTTCCCCCCCCGCTGCGGCTGCTACCTTTTTCCAAGACCTTCCAATCCCGTTCCCATCCACCCCACCTCTGAACCCTCTACTTCTCCCACTTCCAATCTAGTAGAAGTAGAGGGCATCCTAATTAATGCCCGCTCGCTGATCAAGAACAGGGTTATGTTCAAGGAGATGGTATTGGACAGAACACCTACTGTAGTGTTTGTGACAGAAACTTGGGCTAAGGACTCCTCTGACCCCGATCTAATAGAGGCTGTCCCGGAAGGTTACTGCCTGGCCAGACTCGATAGGCAGAGACGAGTGGGAGGGGGGATTGCGATCCTCTATAAGGATCACCTTCAATGCCACACTGTACCTCTGACTGATTTCCCTGATAGTTTCCAAGCTTTCCACTTCTCAATAAAGGAAGAACAACGCCCCTTCTTTAACGGCATTCTCATCTACCGTCCCCCCGGCTCGAGAACTCATTTCACGCACCACCTTCTCCAATCTCTTGAACCCTACTTTGGTCTAGATAATTTTTCCATCATGGGTGACTTTAACTACCACCTAGAACGACACGACCTCTCTGACACCTCCTGTCTTACTGAGGCTTTACAATCTTGCGGGCTTATGCAACGTGTCATGGGAGCTACTCACCGTGCAGGACACACCTTAGATGGTATCTTCTCCAATGATCCTCGTCTGATTACCAAGGATCCGATCCATCTTTCCTGGTCTGACCATCTGGCGGTCCCTTTTCTCTTGAATCATCATAGGGTAAAGTTCCCTATACCAGCAAACCACACTATAGAGACGACGAGGAATTTTAGGAATATCAACAGCAATTCCTTCGTGCCCTGGGCTGCAAACCTTGCCATCTCTGGCCCGTGCAGCGTTCAGACTGCAGCCGCCCATTTTGACCAGGTCACGACTGAGGCCTTGAATCAACTGGCCCCAGAACAATCCCGACGCCGCGCTAGAAAGAGACCCTCTGCCCCCTGGTTTTCTAACTCCCTTAGGCTTCTTAGGCAAGAAGTGAGGAGAATGGAGAGACTATGGCATGCCAGCTGGGATTTTAAAAACAAGGATGCGCACCGACTTCTGGTTAAAAAATACAAGGCGGAAATCTTGCAGGCTAAACAACAATACTTCGTGACAGTGACCTCCTCGCTTTCTTCTCCGAAGGAACTTTTTAAAACTGTTGACTCCCTGGTTAGACTGCAAGTCCCTGACCCCGTCATCCCCTCACAGGACCTCTGTGAGAAGATCGCCTCCTTTTTTCACTCTAAGATCCAGGACATTTACTCAGCCCTGGAGGAACAAAGAGCTGCCCTCAGTGCACCTACATCTGGTGTGGAGATGAGTCTAACCATCACCGAAATCTCCACTCCTTGCACTCTGGACACCTTCCCCTCGCTGACCGTACAAGATCTTGAGCTCTTGTTAGCCAAGACTAAGTCCGGATCTCCTTTGGATTCCTGCCCGCTGAAGGTCATTAAACAATGTAGGGAGACCCTTTTGCCTCCTTTGGTGGAGATAATGAATCTTGCCATTAGAGATGGCGTCTTCCCTGCAGAGTGGAAGAAGGCGGTAGTGAAACCCCTGCTGAAAAAGGCTTCCCTGGATCCGGGGGTTCTAAAAAACTTCCGGCCTATCTCCCTGCTCCCCGCTCCTGCCAAGATGCTTGAGACTCATCTCAACAAACATCTCGCCGCCTTTGTCGAAAGCTCTGGATGCTTAGACTCCTCTCAGCATGGATTCAGGAAGGAATTTAGTACTGAGTCAGCCCTCACCATCGTACTTGACAAGATCCGTACTTCAGTAGATGAGGGCCAGACATCTCTCCTGGTCCTGCTAGATCTAACGGCGGCTTTCGACACCCTCTCCCCCTCGGTACTTACATCCCGGCTGAGGGAGGTGGGGGTGAAGAACGCAGCTCTTGATCTCTTGACCTCCTTTCTTACAGGGAGGGAACAAAGAGTCAAACTTGGGGAGTTTCTATCTCCATCCCGTCCGGTGCTATGTGGGGTTCCTCAAGGGTCGGCTCTTAGCCCGACCCTTTTTAATATCTATGTTACCCCACTGGCCAAACTTATAAGATCTTTCGGGATGGAGGTAGTCTCGTATGCAGACGACACTCAAATCCTCGTTTCTCTACCCCATTCAGATGAACCAATCGCCTCCAAATTTAGATCTTGTATGGAGGCGGTCGGTAGGTGGATGGTTCTGAACTCTCTGAAACTGAATGGGGAGAAAACTGAGGTGATGGTGTTTGGGGGAAAAGAAAACATCTGGTCAGCCAACTGGTGGCCTGACTCCCTTGGTACTTGTCCCTCCCCCACCTCTTCTGCTAAAAATCTCGGGGTGATAATAGATTCTGCCCTTGACCTAGGCAACCAGGTGAGCAGAACTGTCTCCACTTGCTGGGGCTTGATTCATACTCTCCGTAGGGTTAGGAAATTTCTTTCCCTCCAGGCAAGAAAACAAATAGCTGTCGCTCTCATCGGCTCGCGTTTGGACTATTGCAATGCGCTGTATGCAGGACTCAATAAAGGACAGCTGCAGCGCTTGCAGGTGGTCCAAAATGCCGTAGCCAGATTTGTTCTGGATATCCCTAGGCGCTCTTCAGCCACGGCAGCCAGGAAAACTTTGCACTGGCTGCCGGTGGAACTGCGTATTCGGTTTAAGGTCCTGAGTATGACCTACAGAGCCATTGCTAAAAAGAGCGACACTGGAATTGGATCCATTATCTCCCACTATGTTCCCCCTAGAAACCTGCGTTCCTCCGGGAAGCTGCTTCTTGCAACTCCCCGGGTACGGAAAGCCAGGTGGGGTGGTAGGGCCTTTTCCACTCTGGCTCCTAAGTGGTGGAATGAACTTCCTTTGGATCTGAGATCCCTTCCATCCCTACAGATTTTTCGCAGTGCCTTAAAGACCTTTCTCTTCAAGCAAGCTTATGTTTAAGATCTATGTCTCCCCTCTTGGTCCTTCCTGACCTTTTGCTAGGCGCCTTGATACCTTCGGGTTATTGTTCTGCGCAATACAAATTATTTTTCAATTCAATTCAAGTAGTCTAACATTCAGGGGGTTTGGTTCTGAAAGTTATACCCCAAAATGTCTTTGTTCTCTTTGTGCAAGTTGCTCTGAGCCCAGTTCTGGGGGCACTCTGTAAGTGCACAACAACATCCATTGTCATTGTGAGCCTTGGCTCCGGATACACCACCGGGGGGTGGAGCCAGCATTGTTGGCAGCAGGCACAGCCCTATTCAGGTACAGGTGCTACTCCTCCCAACACTCCAAATGCAGATCAGGCCTATTCAACCTAGTGCTGACTCATTCAGGAAAGGCAGGACACACATCAACTCCCCCGAGGGCTGTTTGAGAGAATGCTCCTCCCCAGCCCCTGTCACTCTAAAACCAGACAGTCAATACACAAACAGGCAGAGACCCAAAGAATGGTTAAACAAGAAAATGCCTACTACTTTCTAAAAGTGGCATTTTCAAACACAAAATTTAAAAACCATCTTTAGTAAAATATGTGTTTTTACATTCTGAGTTCAGAGAGCCTAAACTTTATTTTTCAATCTTATCCCTATGGGAAGATATTCTTGTAAAATGTTACAAAGTATTCCCCATTCTGTCCTATGGGGCAAGATAGTCTTTGAATAGTGAAAAATGAAATTGGCTGAATTTCACTATCAGGACATGTCACACACCAGTACATGTCCTACCATTTACATACACTGCACCCTGCCCACAGGGGTACCTTGGGCCTACCTGTGGGGTGACTGACATGTAAGAAAAGGGAAGGTTAGGGCCTGGCAAGTGGGTGCACTTGCCAAGTCGACATGGCAGTTAACAACTGCGCACAGACACTGTAGTGGCAGGTCTGAGTTACTGTTTCAGAACTACTCGTGTGGGTGGCACAATCAGTGCTGCAGGCCCACTAGTAGTATTTGATTTACCAGCCCCGGCACACTTTATTAGGGACTGACCAGTAAATCAAATATGCCAATCAGAGAGAGCCAATCATATGTACACAAAGAGCATATGCACTTTAGCACTGATCAGCAGTGGTAAAGTGCCCAGAGTCTTAAAACCAACAACAGGTCAGGTAAAAATAGGAGGAAGAAGCAAAATGTTTGGGGATAAGCTTGCAAAAAGGGCCAAATCCAACAGGGATGTTACTAAAAATGTTGGATTTCTGTTTGAAAAACAACTTTTTAATTATCAGGGATTTGTGATTTCAACATCAGGTTGGGACTGCGATGTGCAGCTGCTTTGCGCCGAGCTATGCCTGCATCTTCATGGGATGGTGGGAGGTCAATTCTGTGTGGACAGATGCTAATGAGAAATGGACTAAGCATATCACACTGTGGACTAGATATATTGATGATCTATTCATTATCTGGGAATGCCCCAGAGATGTTTTGAAGAATTTCAGTCACACTTAAGGAACAACGATTTGAAGTTAGCCTTCACACATAAAATACATCCCACATTTATGGATTTCCTAGATGTTACAGTGGAGGTCAGGGGGGACAACTGAACACCAGTCTTTCCTGAAAACAGACTGCAGGCAACAGCATCTTACATGCTGATAGTCACCACCCTCTTTATCTTAAGTGAAGCATACCCAACGGGGAGCTAGTGCTTGCTAAACGTAATTGTAGTACGATAGCGAGCTTTGAGGTAGAACAAAAAAGAATGTTGGGATGCTTTAAATCTAGGGTGTATCCTGACAGAGTTTTGAGAATTGCTGTTGCTAAAGTCTACAGAGTGCCTAGGTACAGTTTATTCACTAGTCGCAAAAAGAACAAGCATTTGCAATGCAATAGGTCTCGCATTTACCAGAGTTTGAGCTGTTGGCTTTGTAAATGATAATGCCTTTTTATTTATGTTTTGGTTTTTAAAACATAAATAAAAGGCATTGTCATTTAGAATGCCAATAGCTAAACACTCACAAATGCGATACCTGTTGCATTCCAAATTGTGTTTAGAAAACTCATGGAATGCATTTGCAGGGGCTCACTGTGATTGATGGCCGGTATAAGGAGGCGAGATATAGGACGGGCACTTTATAGCTAATGTTGTTACAGATGCATTTGAACAGAATGCTGTCACTTGATGGGAGTTTATTTTTGTATATAAACTAACAGGAATGATTTATGTTTCGGTTTTTAAGTACCAAGGAAAATGCGTCCTAAAAATGCATTCCATGTTGGGAAAAAAAGAAAAGCAAAACAGAAATCTAAACTGTTAGTTTATTTTAAAAACCGTCAGGTGAACGTGCTGTGTTTATAAAGCACATTGAATGCAAGAAATGCATTGTGGGGGCTCACTGTGATTGATGGCCGGTATAACAAGGCCAGGAATGCCTCTTTCGGTGCAGCAGGGTAAAACGACGAAGTTGGAGGAAATAAAAGCAAGCGCCCTGAACCTCCCACCCAATTCTGGAGGGTTGGAATGTAAGATCCCTGCCATATCAGTAGGTGACCCCAGTCAGTTTCTGAAAAAGTAAACATGCAATGCAGGCATTTATTTTTTATTTAATAAAATGACAACAATGTCGTGCACACGTTTAAAGAGGCTCCTACCTGAAGGGTCGAGTGCAGAAGTGGAGGACGTGCTGATAAAAGTGAGTGCAGACGGGGTGGATGTGCCGATGGAATTTAGATAATTAACCGCACTAACGAACTCCCGTAGGGTGAACCCGACATTTAAAAACACGGGCAGAAAGACATAGGCGGAAAAAAACAATTACAAGTGATAAGGAAAGGTTACCTGTGTCAGAGAGAGATTACAGCCACACTGTTTAGTGTCCCATGAAGCCCATCATGCACTGTAAAGGAGGCGGGAGAGCCGCGGAGTAATAAAGGTTCAGCAACTTCTCCTCCACAGGAGGCGATGATAAATCTGTGTGCGTCTTCATGCACAAAACAAAAAGGGTGGAGGGGGCAGGGGAGGAGGGGGCAGGGGAGGAGGGGTCCGGGGAGGAGGGAAGGGCCAGAGGGACTTGATGGGAGTGGTGGGGGGGAGGGGGAGGGTATAGAGAGGGAGACAGAAGTGGAGGACGTGCTGATAAAAGTGAGTGCAGACGGGGTGGATGTGCCGATGGAATTTAGATAATTAACCGCACTAACGAACTCCCGTAGGCTGAACCCGACATTTAAAAACACGGGCAGAAAGACATAGGCGGAAAAAAACAATTACAAGTGATAAGGAAAGGTTACCTGTGTCAGAGAGAGATTACAGCCACACTGTTTAGTGTCCCATGAAGCCCATCATGCACTGTAAAGGAGGCGGGAGAGCCGCGGAGTAATAAAGGTTCAGCAACTTCTCCTCCACAGGAGGCGATGATAAATCTGTGTGCGTCTTCATGCACAAAACAAAAAGGGTGGAGGGGGCAGGGGAGGAGGGGGCAGGGGAGGAGGGGTCCGGGGAGGAGGGAAGGGCCAGAGGGACTTGATGGGAGTGGTGGGGGGGAGGGGGAGGGTATAGAGAGGGAGAGGAGGAGAGACAGGACAGGGGGAAGCAGCAGAGACACGGCGGGTAAAATAAACAAACACGGCTGGCAGGGGAGGGGGCGGAGAGGGGAGAGGTGCGACACGGCAGTAGGAGGAGGAGGGGGGAGGAGAGTAGGGGAGGCACGGCCTAGCGGCAGGCAGGCAGGGGAGGAGAGGAGGAGGGGGGAGGAGAGTAGGGGAGGCACGGCCTAGCGGCCGTGCAATCAAGTAGTGAGGGGGCGGAGCTGGGGGAGGCTGTGAGAGAGAGTAGGCAAGGCAGGCGGCTGGGGGCATGTGCACGCGCTTTTAAGCTCAATGCACATGCGCATTGAGCTTAAAAGTCACGGGCACTGCAAGGAATCGCCACGATTCCTTGCAAGTTAGATAAAGTCTGGATGAGCCCCTATAGTCTCGCTTGCTCGATGCGCATGCGCATCGACAGGCGAGACCTAAAAAGCCAGAAGAGGGCCAGGCACAGTTACGACTTAACACTATTTTTAACAACAGCAGCTAAGAAGTCAGAAAGGTGCTATCACGCCATTGGCATCTGATCAAAAGCAATCCCATGATAGGAAAAACCATGAATAAAGGTCTGCTAATTACCAATCGCAAGCCCAAATCCTAACGTGATATTTAGGTTCACAGTAACACAAGAGCAGACAACAGAAGAGAGGACCGGTTAGGTGACCAAAAGGAGTTCTACAAATGTGGGAGGTGCAAGGCATGCAAAAAGAAACTTTATAAATAAATAATGTGAGACCATTCACCACTGCCACAGGCCAAAAAAGAAACATTAACAAATTCATGACCTGTGCGAGTGATTTTTTTTGTAAAACTATTTTTATTGCAGATTTGCAGTACATTCACAATCTTACAGTTATCAGTGTTATGATACTCAGTCCATTTATCTCAACCTTCCGAGCTCTACACAGCCGATCAGCCCACATCCCGGAGGTCGGGCGGCAATCAATTTAAGGGAAACATTCAACATTACCGTTGTATCAATTGCTTTCTACTCAGTCAGATAACATGTACTTCTGCTTTTACGTTCGTGCCTACCCCTTCCCAATGTCTCCATCCCGAACCCTGCACTTTGAAACCCTCTCTCTCCCTCCCCCCTCCCCCATGACTTCACCAACTATGTAGGAACGTCCCCTTTTATCTACTTGAATGTGTTCTCTCAGGAATAGGTGCGTAATCAGGCCTGTGGTGTCGCTGGTGCAGCCCGAGGGCTGCCATTCCGTGTGTCCATATCTTCCCCGCCCTCCTGCAGTGTACTGTCTCGCAACGCCTGCACTATCGCCTCCCACGCTGCAGCCGTGTCTGTAGCCCTGTCATCTAGTCGTTTCCGGGCTGCTTGGTATCGGAAAGTGCTTTCACAAGCAGCCCATTTTAGGAGCTCATGCACCCATTTTCGATGTGTGGGAGCCACCCTCGCCTTCCATACTCTCGTGATTTCTCTCTTAGCCAAAAGCAATCCCAGGTCTATAAATTTACTAGTGGTTTTATTCCTAGGCGTGTGCGGGAACCAGTGTAATATGCAGGTTGCCATGTCGAAGGTCACTGTTCTGTCGGTGATCTCATTAAGCGTTTCCCCTATCGCCTGCCAATAGTTATGCAGTTCCGGGCAAGTCCACAGCATGTGGTCCAGCTCCGCCCCTTCGAGGGAGCAGCATGGGCACCCCACCTCAGACGTCCCAAAGTATCTCTTGATTTTCCCCGGTGTCATGTAGGCCCTATGTAAGATGTAGAAGTGGATCTGTTGGAATCTCGCATTTCTCGTGCTCTTACTAGCCCGTCGTACTATCTGGGCCCAGGTGGTATCTGGTATGTCTTTGCCAATATCTGCTTCCCACTTGGATTTAAGTGCTGTGAGTGGCGGTAGGTTCTCCCTCACCATTCTGGAGTACAGGCACATTACTGCTTTATAAGTTCCCGCCGCCATCATTGCATATTGGCATGCCATGGTGGTGGTCGGTTCCGTCAAGCCTCCCTCCCAGTGCGCTCGGATGGCCCTCGTCACTGCTGCGTGCAACAAATAGCCCCCTGGCGGTAGGTCAAATCTCTACTGCAGGGCCTGGTAGGGTATCAGCGCCCCATCCTCGAACAAATCGGCAAGCACCTGCAGCCCCGCCGCCTCCCATTGTTGTAGCTGCGACCAATCGCCTCCATGTGGGAGCGCTGTCACCATACCAAGCGGGATTTCAGGGGCGTAAGGGTGCCGCGGGCCCGCCCGGCGCCGCGAACGGTTCCAACATAGGCGGAACATTTGTTCTTCAGGAGTTAAGCCGTGAGGGCGATCTTCTGTTGCAGAGTTATATACGCCAGTACGTGCCGCGGCGTCCCCTTCTCCCTTTCCGGTTCCGGGCCACGGTAGGCTCTTGCCACCTCCTGCGTGAAGATCTGCAACTGAGCCGCGAGATAATATAGCTCAAAGTCCGGTACGGCTAGCCCGCCCTCGTCCTTCGGACGTTGCCAATGCCACTCTACACCTTCCCGAGTTCCATATAAAGGAAGTGATTTGCGACCGCAGTCGTCGGAATACCGAGCTGGGCACCCAGATGGGCAGGGTGCGGAAGTAGTAAAGCAGACGCGGCAATGTGATCATTTTCAGTAGGGAAATACGGCCTATCGGCGACAGCGGCAGAGTGGCCCAAAACTCCATACTACCACATAAAGATCTTATACATCTTCCAATGTTACCCTCCAACATATCAGCTGTCTCATGATATAAGTACACCCCCAGATACTTCAGACAGGTGGGGGTCCACCGCAGCCGCAGTCTATGATGCGGCTGCAGTATACCCCGGCGCAGCGGGAACAGGCATGTCTTTGACCAATTCACCTTTAATCCCGATATCCTACCAAATGTTGCTAGCATTTCCTCTGCTCCTCCCAATGCTTCCTCCGCATTTTCGAGAAAGAGCAACAAGTCATCCGCATAAAGCGATATATGTTGCATGCCTCTACTGCTATCCAGACCACTAAAATGGGTTCCTGTCCGCGCCTTCGCCGCTAGAGGCTCAATCGCCAGAGCGAACAACAGGGGCGACAGTGAGCAGCCCTGTCTGGTTCCCCGCTCAACTGGATACTGCCGCGATACCAGAGGGCCCACTCGTACCCTAGCCATCGCCGCATTATACAGCACCTTGGTCTATCTTACATAGCCCTCCCCCAGACCAAACTTCCCCATGGTCTTGTAGAGGTATTCCCATTCTAGACTGTCGAAAGCTTTCTCTATGTCGATGGACAGCACCAGAGGCGTCGGGGCTGTCACGCAAGGATCCGCCAGCAGCCTAACGAGTCTTCTAATGTTTATGGTGGTGTTGCGTGCCGGGATAAACCCAGATTGGTCCGGGTGTATCAGGGTAGGCATATGCTGCAGCAACCTGGTCGCAAGTATGGCACTCAGGATTTTATAGTCTGTAGTTAGCATAGAAAGCGGTCTATAGGAGACCGGATCATCACTCTCCCTTCCCTGCTTCAATAATGGGATCACGAATGCTTCCCGCATAGCCTGCGGGAGACAGCCCCTCGACTTGGCCTCATTGTACACCACTTGGAGGCGGGGTACGAGGATGTCCGAATACTTGCTATAGAATTCAATGGGTATGCCATCAAGCCCTGGCGTTTTATTGCGGGCCATGTGTTTTATCGCTGCTCTAATTTCGTTGCTCTCTATGTCTCTACCCAGATCCTCCGGCTGCTCCTGTTGCAATCGAGGTAAATGTAGGTCCTCTAGATAACCATCAATGTCGACACCCTGCCCCGCCAGCGCACTCTTGTATAGGGTCCCATAAAATTGCTGAAAAACCTCTAGTATCCCAGGTTGGGTATACTCCATTTGCCCGTCCAGCCTTTTAATGGCTAGTATCGGCGTGCTCCGTTTATCGGGGTTAGCCAGCCACGCTAATAGCGTCCCAGATGTATCCCCTTCAGTGTGCGCTCTCAGCAGATAAGCTTTATGGTCAAAGCTTCGGAGGCGTTCCACCTCCACCGCTACCGCTTCTCTAGCCCGGCCCACCTCTCCTTGCTTTTCAGGGCAGCCCGGTCTCGCCTTCTCGGCCTCCCTCAAGTTATCGTCAGCCCTAGACAGGTCATCCTGCAAAACCCTGCGCACGCCCGCGCGTTTGCCTATGCATTGGCCTCTTATAGTCACCTTAAAGGCGTTCCATTCCATCGCTCTAGAAGCCGTGGACCCCTCATTTTCCTCAAAATAGCGCGTGATACCATCCTGCAGCGCCTCGTGAAACAACGGATCGTCCAGTGTCTCCGGGCGTAAGCGCCATGTGGGTACACATGGAGGTTCCGTCATCCAGTTTAAGGACAGCAGCACAGGATTGTGGTCCGACAGCGTTCTAGTGAGGTATTCGGTTCTCGTTACAAATGGCATCACAAGCGGAGAGCACAGGAGTGCATCGATTCGCACATGCAAGTCATGTAGTCCCGAGAAAAACGAGTAATCTCGGTCCATGGGGTGTTGCAGCCGCCAGGCGTCTAAGAGCCCCCAGCGTCTCTGCCAATCCATCCTGCCTTTCGTGAGTCGGTGTACACGGGATTCGCGGAGGGGCGGGTGTGACCTATCCAAGGCGATGTCCGCTACGGCGTTAAAGTCACCCCCAAGTATAACCGGGCCAGCTAAGTAATGTGCTAGAGTTCCAGAGAGACGTGCCAAGAAGTGTAGTTGTTCAGTGTTCGGCGCATAGATACTGCATAACTTTATGTCCTTGCCCCTGAGCTTCCCCTCCACTGCCACATATCTCCCCTCCGCGTCGGTGACATGTTTTGTAGCCTGAAAAGGGACCCCGGCACGTATCCAGATTAAGACCCCTTTAGCATACGCTGAGTAAGTAGTGTAGTATAACTGCCCCCTCCATCTTCTCTGTAGTGCAATTCCCTCTTGTTTCGTGAGGTGTGTTTCTTAGAGAAATGCGATATGCATCCCTCTGCGATTCAAATAAGCATGTATTTTGTGTCTCCTCGACATTGTGTGCAGCCCCCGAACATTCCAGGTTATGCACCGTAATACCCCCGCATTAGCCATTGTCCCTAATGAGGTGTCGCATCATGCTATGACGGATCGTTCCTATTGTAGTGGTGAAAGTCCCCCAACCGTCCCCAACATTACTAGAACTCGCACTTTGCCAGCGCGCAATCTGAACCTGTGTCCAACATCTAAACACCCCCCCAACTCCCAAAACCACCCTCCCCAGAACAGGCCCCAACATTGGTGCATCGGAACCCATCCAAACTCAATCAACTCCCCGCACTCCCAACTATTCCACAGTCGTGACCGTGGATGCCTTAAGGGCCAATGAGGTGTGGCCAAGACTAGGCGGCGGTCGCGTTCGCCCCCCCCGTGCCCATAGACCCCCCCATGTCAGTGCTGACGCTGCGGCCCTGAGTTCGCCCCCCTCATCCCCCCCGGGACCCCCCTCTTACTCATAGAATGTCCAACGCTCTCCGCCCTCACGTCAGTGGCTCAGGATCTCATCCGAGGTCTGCGGTGTTACCAGCGGGCCGCCGGCACTGAGCGTGTCCGATTGGTCCGTTTCCGTGCCGGAGACATGGCCCTCTGATTCTGTGTCCCGCGTAGCAGAAGAAACTTCGTCTTTCGACAGTGACTCCACCGCTTGCAATGCTGCTCTCCGTTCTACATCAGTTTGGGCCGCAGTGGGTTTTCCCGCTCCATTCCGTTTCCCACGCAGCCTCTGCGATTTTCGCACTCGTGTCGGCCTTCTCTCTCTATCCTCTTGAATCCTAGATCCATCCGTACCAGCTTTGTAAGAGTCCCACCACGACCAGGCGTCGGCCGATGTGGAGAAAAAGATCGACTTATCGTCCACCACAACTCGAAGCTTTGCCGGGAACAGCAGAGAGTATTGAATGCCCTCAGTTCTTAGTTCTCTCTTGATGGATAGGAAAGAGGCCCTCATCTTCTGCGTCTCAAACGTGAAGTCGGGGAACAATGTCACCCTGCTGTTCTCTACTTGAAACGGCCCTACATCAAGGGCCCTCTGGAGGAGCACATCTCTGTCCCTATAATGTACGATGATCGGTCTTGGCGGCAGTCCCGGCTTAAGTGGTCTGGTCGGGATGCGGTGGGCTCTCTCCAACGTGAAGAAAGGGGAGAGGCCCTCGGGGGCCACCACCGTCTTCAGCCAGGTGTCCAGATACGCGACCATGTCCCCTCCTTCTGATTTTTCGGGCATACCCACTATGCGGATGTTGCTGCGCCTGTTCCTGTTTTCCGCATCTTCGGCCCTCCTTTCCAGCGCCTGTATGCGATCAAGGGCGTCCGTGAGCCTTCCCTCCGTTGATTTATGGGCTGGGGATAGTTCCTGCAGGGTGGTCTCCACATTTTTCACTCGGTCTTTGAGTTTGTCGTGTTCGGCATGGAGAAGGCCCAGCCCCGAGGTCACCTGCGCGATATCCTGCTGTAGGGCGTCCCTAGTCGCCGCAATGGCCTCCAGTATCCGGTCTTGAAGTTGTTGCAGGTCCGTCGGGCCCGTTTGGCCTCCATCCGAAGTCTCCGGTGGCGTCGCCCCCTCAGTTCTCTTGGTCGGCTTCCCCATGGCCACCGCCAGGCGGAGTTCCGGCACCAGTCTGCTCGATCACCTCCTTGCGGATGTCGTCGGCCTCGAAGAGCGGCTCCCAGCAGAACCCCCGCACCGTCTCAATCAGGGATGCGGCTACTGACCCAGAGGCACCCAGTTCTCTAGGCTATGCACGCCGAGGTCAACACCCTCAGACCAGCAGCGTTCCGTTAATGATAGCGCCTCGCCTCCAGTGCCGCGCCAGTGCTCCGCCGCAGGTCCCGTCCTCTGATTCTGCGGAGACCCTCCGCCCGCTAGTTGTATAGGTCCACAGCCAGCCGCCTCCTCTGCCCAGGGGCACCCTCTGCTCCGCACCTCGCCACCAGTGCCGCGTAAGTGGTCTGCTGCAGATTCCCCTCTTTCAGCCAGCAGTCCGCAAGTCTCGCAGGAGGCTATCGCTGTGGCTCCCAAGCAGTAAGCTCATGCGGGCTGTGCTCCTCGCGGGCTCCGGGACAGCACGCTCGCTGCTCGCCAGTCCTCAATGCGGGGCTGGACTCGGGCGGGCACTCCGTCGAGGAGTTTGCAGGGGCCCTCCGCCCGCCTACCTCACAGCTCCACCGCCGGCTGCTCCTGCTCAGGGGCACCCTCCGCCACCGCCAATAGCTATCGCGGTTCCCACCAGCCGGCTCCACTGACTTAGGAAGTAGTCTCCGCCACCACCGGGAGCCCAGAGAGCACTCCCAGCCTCCGCATCCGCCTTCAGGCTCCCAGCTGTCGCACGATCCCACAACGACACCCCTTGGCCAGATCAGTACCTCCGTTCTCCAGCGGCTCCGGGCCACAGATCATGTGCCTTCGCGATCGCTAGGCTCGGCCAGGATTGGTGGGTGGGGGGTCACTCCGCCGCCATTCAGTAGTCGTGCTCCGCCAGTGGCGAGGTCCGGCGCTGCCGGGATCGGCTCTTCAGGCGTCAGGATCGCCGTCGAAGGGTCCCTCCTGCTGTTTCTGGAGGTCCGCACACAGCGCTCGGTCGCCGTCTGCAGTCGGCGGTTCTTTTGCGCCGTGCAGCGTCTAGGGTCTTTCAGCTCTGGCTGTGTCTGCCATCTTGTCTGCCACGCAGTTCCAGTATCGGTCCGCGCCTGCCGGCAAACTCCGCCTGGCGGGCTCCGTATTCGATTCTGGGATGTTCCCTACACTCAGTGCAGGCTCCGCTCACTCGGGGTAGCGGTCCCAGGCCTTTCAGCGCCCGTTTGCAGGATTAATCCGGGGGATCGGGCGCGGAGCTCCAAGCTCACGCAGCCATTTCCCTCCGCGTCCAAGCCACGCCCCCATGACCTGTGCGAGTGATTTTTGTATTTATGTTCTGATGTGTCCTTGTGGCCTTTGGTATATTGGCAGCCCAATAGGCCCTGTGAAGAAATGTGTTCTTGAACACTATAGTGCTATAAAGAATTAGATCAGACATACCCTGTGGCGAGACACTGGGCCAGCCAACACCAACAGAATGCTGATCTTCTTGTTTTCTTTACCATTGACAGGGTTGAAAAAACAGCAAAAGGTGGCAACAGGGAGAAGCGGTTGCGGCAAAAGGAGTCGGAATACATAATCCTACTCGGCAGCAAGTACCCTGGAGGCCTGAACGGGAGTGAGGAGCTTCACATACGCATCGGCTGATGTGGTCCTTTACTGAAGTCTTTCTCATTCTCTTCACCTAGTTCCTTCCATAATAGGATATGAATGGATAATAATTTGCCCCTTTGTTTCCTTTATAGTGTCCCTCATCACTTTCATGCTGAACAATATTGAGAGCATCCTTTGTACCACACTGCAGGTATTCTCTGTTTTGACTTTTGTCCTATTCTGGACCCCCTATTTTCAGGGCACTTACTATCTTCCATGGGTGTGTCCCCTGTCCCTATATGTAATGTTACCCTTCCCCTTCACTTGTTTTGCACTTCTTTATGGCTGCTCAGTAAGAGCAGGAGATCACTTTTTTCGAAAGGTTTTGTTGTCGCACTTTGAGTTAGGGGTTGCATTCACTCAGATATGAAAGACTTAGATATTTGCTTACCAAAAAATTTCATATGCACTGTTTTATTCTGCGTGGCATATTACGCCACTTGGGTCATTATCTAAATAACCACTGGCTGGGCAATGAGACATAGAATCTGGTCACTTAACTATTATTATAGTAATATGCAAATTCCTATGATGGTTATGCCTCATTACAAACTGTAATACAAATAGGGTTTATCATCTGTCATTGTTTAAGCCACATTGGATTCATTATATTGTGATTTATACTGTGATTTATAGTGTACCAACTGGATTTCCTGCGTGTACAACAGTATTCTTGCCATATTTAGGCCGATGTATTTATTAATTTTTTGGGTTTATCATTTATTGTCTGCGTTAAACATTTATCAGACTTGGCCCCACAATTATGAATGTATGCAGATTGTATAATGTATATAGGTCTCTTTTTGCATTCCTGCCAACACCAGGCAACATGGGGCCAGATGTACGACCCTTTTATTTAGTGCCTTGCAACTTGCGCCACATTGAGAGTCGCAAATTGCGAGGCGCTAAATGAAATTACAACGGTGTGTTTACACTGTTTTGCGACTCCCAATGGGGTCTCAAATTGTGAGGCTCATTAATATTAATGAGCCTCTCGCAATTTGCGAGCCCATTGTGAATGCCAGCCCACCCAGGGATGGTGGCCTGCTGGGCTCAGCAGACCACCATGTCTGGGACTGCTTTTAAATAAAGCACCCTTTTTAGGTCTCGCCTGTCGATGCGCATGCGCATCGAGCAAGGCGAGAGTATTGGGACTTATCCGCTCTTTATCCACACTGCAAGGAATCGTGGCGATTCCTTGCAGTGCACGAGAAATTTAAGCTCAATGCGCATGCGCATTGAGCTTAAATGCGCGTGCACATGCCCCCAGCCGCCTGCCTTGCCTACTCTCTCTCACAGCCTCCCCCAGCTCCGCCCCCTCACTACTTGATTGCACGGCCGCTAGGCCGTGCCTCCCCTACTCTCCTCCCCCCTCCTCCTCTCCTCCCCTGCCTGCCTGCCGCTAGGCCGTGCCTCCCCTACTCTCCTCCCCCCTCCTCCTCTCCTCCCCTGCCTGCCTGCCGCTAGGCCGTGCCTCCCCTACTCTCCTCCCCCCTCCTCCTCTCCTCCCCTGCCTGCCTGCCGTGTCGCATTTCTCCTCCCCCCTCCCCTCTCCTCCGTCCGTCCGTCTTGTTATTTCATGACAACAGGAAGGGGGTCACTCACCCTTCCACATTGCACCAAAGTTCCTGGGGTTCGTCCCGAGGGATTCGTCTATCGCTCTTTCACTGTTATGTAGGTTAGCGGTGTAAGAAAACTCCATGAGTGAGTGTTTACGTCAGATTTAGTTAAAATATTCTTTCAGACAGCGTCCCGTGCCAGGGTCGAAACAGGCATTTATTTAAGCGCCAGTATGCAGGCAAGTGTTTTGCAGTGGTCTCCCTCATGTACTGCTCTTCCCCCTCCGTCATGCTCTGTGTTGCTCTCCCGCATGTACTTCTCGTCCCCCTCCACCATGCTCGGTGTTGCTCTCCCGCATGTACTTCTCTTCCCCCTCTGCCATGCGACATGTTGCTCACCCATGTGCTTCTCCCTCACCGGCCTCAGTGATGCGCTGCTTGACCTGGGCTTTGCCTGCTCCCGTTCCTCACCTGCCTCAGTAATGCGCTGCCTGACATGTGCTTCACCCTTATCTGCCTCAGTAATGCGCTGCTGGAACTCCTGTGCCTCACCTCCTCCAGGTTGCTTTCTTGCCAGTAGTATTCCTTGCCTGCTTCATGTTTCGCTCGTCAGTTTGCTTTATTCCACCCCTCACTGCTCGGTCACCCGTTTGCTTTACAACACCCCCCAGCCCTGCTATGTTGCTTCTGTCCCAGTGGTCTCTCCTGCCAAACCAGTGTTACATTCCCTCACCCACTTAAAAAAATTCACACTTCAACCAATTCAATTCCAATCAGCTCCGCCCCCTCCCCTTCCCGCCGTGTCGCATTTCTCCTCCCCCCTCCCCTCTCTTCCCTCCGTCTTCAGTAGAAATCGTGGCTGTAGAATCAAATAAGCTTTATTGCAAAAAGACTTCCCGTGTCCAAACAATGTTACAATCACTTGAGGTATTGAGGCGGGGATTTGCAAATTGATGCTAACAGCCGAAGAGTCAGTCTTGAAGGATCTGACTGGTACAGGTATTCAGTCTGCACGGCACCCCACCCCCGCATTGTCCAAAGTTGCCAAGTTTTCAGTCTTAAGTGTGACATTTGCACGTTTTCAGTGTGCTCCTGTGTGATATTTCATTGCCTTATAGTCTGTGTCACTTTCTAATGGCGAGTAAAGCGGTTATGTCCGTGTAGAGAAACGTTGCACAGTTATGGTATAGAAATAGTCTTGAAACAATTGCAAACTCTTTAAACGCTTATGCTGTAACACAAATTACTTTCCTTTACGGACATGATCGCCATGAAACAATAGTGGTGTTATTTATAATAATATAGATGTATTTTATTGGTATATCTCCAGTTTGTTTAAACTGTGTGTTATTTTCATAAGCTACATCAGTTCTATTCAGTGATGAAAAATTATCATTCTCAGTATTCATCTGGACATGAAATGCAGCTGTGCAAACTTAAAATAACTCTGTGGGGGTGTGTTCTTGGAGGGGAAGGGGCTCATGCTAAGTATTGCCTGAGAGGCACTTATGCACACATCAAGCCTCTTTACATTCACCCCCAAAATCTTGCTAAACCCTACGATCGTCAGGTTTTTAGGTCTCGCCTCAACCCCTCACCCTCAACCCCTCACTCACCCTCACTCTCACTCATCCTCACTCACCCTCAACCCCTCACCCTCACTCACCCTCACCTCCTCACCCTCACTCACTCACCCTCAACCCCTCACTCACCCTCACTCTCACTCACCCTCACTCAGCCTCAACTACTCCCCCTCACCCTCACTCACCCTCACTCACCCTCACCCTCACTCACCCTCAACACCTCACTCACCCTCACCCACCCTCACCCTCACTCACCTTCAACACCTCACCCTCAACCCCTCACTCACCCTCACTCACCCTCACTCACCCTCACTCACCCTCACTCACCCTCACTCACCCTCACTCACCCTCACTCACCCTCACTCTCACTCACCCTCACTCAGCCTCAACTACTCCCCCTCACCCTCACTCACCCTCAACACCTCACCCTAACTCACCCTCACCCTCACTCACCCTCAACACCTCACTCGCCCTCACCCTCACTCACCCTCAACACCTCACCCTCAACGCCTCACCCTCACTCACCCTCACCCTCACTCACCCTCACTCACCCTCACTCTCACTCACCCTCACTCTCACTCACCCTCACTCACCCTCACTCACCCTCACCCTCACTCACCCTCACCCTCACTCACCTTCACCCTCACTCACCCTCAACCCCTCACCCTCACTCACCCCACTCACCCTCAACCCCTCACCCTCAACCCCTCACCCTCCCTCACCCTCATTCACCCTCAACCCCTCACCCTCACTCACCCTCAACCCCTCACCCTCACTCACCCTCAACCCCTCACCCACACTCACCCACACTCACCCCCACTCACCCTCACTGACACTCACACTCACCCACCCTCACTCACCCTCACTCACCCTCACCCTCACTCACCCTCACTCACCCTCACTCACCCTCACTCACCCTCACCCTCACTCACCCTCACTCACCCTCACCCTCACTCACCCTCAACCCCTCACCCTCACTCACCCTCAACCCCTCACCCACCCTCAACCCCTCACCCTCACTCACCCTCAACCCCTCACCCTCAACCCCTCACTCACCCTCACTCACCCTCACCCTCAACCCCTCAGCCTCACCCTCACTCACCCTCAACCCCTCACCCTCACTCACCCTCAACCTCATGCTAAAGATTTACAAAAAAAACCATTAACAATTCTAAAAGCACTAACTCTAATGCTGCGAGACCTATTGCATTTCTAATGCTTGTTTTAAATGCAGCCTGTTTTCCTTAAAGGAAAACGGGATGCATTTAAAAAAAGAAAAAAATGAAACATTTTCGTTTAATTTTCTAAGGGCAGGTAGTGGTCCCAGGGACCACTGTCTGCCCTTAAAAAATTATTTTGCATGCATTTGTAAAAGGGAAGGGGTCCCCTGGGGACCCCTTTCCATTTGCAAATGCATTACCACCTACTTGAAGTAGGTGGTAATTGCGAGTTTTTTGCGACCACAATTGCGGCCGCAAAATGTTAGTACATTGTTTTGAGACTCACTATTTTGGCTATGTACATGGCCCAATATGTTTTTACATGCGTACCGCAAACCCTTTTGCGCATGAAAAAACGGGTCGTACACTTGGCACATGGTGCCTTGTGTGCATTTTTTCACTTTCCATAATCGCCATGGGTTCTTTTTAAAGCTGTTTGGGCACAATTGAAAAATGGCTGTGACAAAGACCTATATATATATATACAGGTATTCAGTCTGCACGGCACCCCACCCCCGCATTGTCCAAAGTTGCCAAGTTTTCAGTCTTAAGTGTGACATTTGCACGTTTTCAGTGTGCTCCTGTGTGATATTTCATTGCCTTATAGTCTGTGTCACTTTCTAATGGCGAGTAAAGCGGTTATGTCCGTGTAGAGAAACGTTGCACAGTTATGGTATAGAAATAGTCTTGAAACAATTGCAAACTCTTTAAACGCTTATGCTGTAACACAAATTACTTTCCTTTACGGACATGATCGCCATGAAACAATAGTGGTGTTATTTATAATAATATAGATGTATTTTATTGGTATATCTCCAGTTTGTTTAAACTGTGTGTTATTTTCATAAGCTACATCAGTTCTATTCAGTGATGAAAAATTATCATTCTCAGTATTCATCTGGACATGAAATGCAGCTGTGCAAACTTAAAATAACTCTGTGGGGGTGTGTTCTTGGAGGGGAAGGGGCTCATGCTAAGTATTGCCTGAGAGGCACTTATGCACACATCAAGCCTCTTTACATTCACCCCCAAAATCTTGCTAAACCCTACGATCGTCAGGTTTTTAGGTCTCGCCTCAACCCCTCACCCTCAACCCCTCACTCACCCTCACTCTCACTCATCCTCACTCACCCTCAACCCCTCACCCTCACTCACCCTCACCTCCTCACCCTCACTCACTCACCCTCAACCCCTCACTCACCCTCACTCTCACTCACCCTCACTCAGCCTCAACTACTCCCCCTCACCCTCACTCACCCTCACTCACCCTCACCCTCACTCACCCTCAACACCTCACTCACCCTCACCCACCCTCACCCTCACTCACCTTCAACACCTCACCCTCAACCCCTCACTCACCCTCACTCACCCTCACTCACCCTCACTCACCCTCACTCACCCTCACTCACCCTCACTCACCCTCACTCAGCCTCAACTACTCCCCCTCACCCTCACTCACCCTCAACACCTCACCCTAACTCACCCTCACCCTCACTCACCCTCAACACCTCACTCGCCCTCACCCTCACTCACCCTCAACACCTCACCCTCAACGCCTCACCCTCACTCACCCTCACCCTCACTCACCCTCACTCACCCTCACTCTCACTCACCCTCACTCTCACTCACCCTCACTCACCCTCACTCACCCTCACCCTCACTCACCCTCACCCTCACTCACCTTCACCCTCACTCACCCTCAACCCCTCACCCTCACTCACCCCACTCACCCTCAACCCCTCACCCTCAACCCCTCACCCTCCCTCACCCTCATTCACCCTCAACCCCTCACCCTCACTCACCCTCAACCCCTCACCCTCACTCACCCTCAACCCCTCACCCACACTCACCCACACTCACCCCCACTCACCCTCACTGACACTCACACTCACCCACCCTCACTCACCCTCACTCACCCTCACCCTCACTCACCCTCACTCACCCTCACTCACCCTCACCCTCACTCACCCTCACTCACCCTCACCCTCACTCACCCTCAACCCCTCACCCTCACTCACCCTCAACCCCTCACCCACCCTCAACCCCTCACCCTCACTCACCCTCAACCCCTCACCCTCAACCCCTCACTCACCCTCACTCACCCTCACCCTCAACCCCTCAGCCTCACCCTCACTCACCCTCAACCCCTCACCCTCACTCACCCTCAACCTCATGCTAAAGATTTACAAAAAAACCCATTAACAATTCTAAAAGCACTAACTCTAATGCTGCGAGACCTATTGCATTTCTAATGCTTGTTTTAAATGCAGCCTGTTTTCCTTAAAGGAAAACGGGATGCATTTAAAAAAAGAAAAAAATGAAACATTTTCGTTTAATTTTCTAAGGGCAGGTAGTGGTCCCAGGGACCACTGTCTGCCCTTAAAAAATTATTTTGCATGCATTTGTAAAAGGGAAGGGGTCCCCTGGGGACCCCTTTCCATTTGCAAATGCATTACCACCTACTTGAAGTAGGTGGTAATTGCGAGTTTTTTGCGACCACAATTGCGGCCGCAAAATGTTAGTACATTGTTTTGAGACTCACTATTTTGGCTATGTACATGGCCCAATATGTTTTTACATGCGTACCGCAAACCCTTTTGCGCATGAAAAAACGGGTCGTACACTTGGCACATGGTGCCTTGTGTGCATTTTTTCACTTTCCATAATCGCCATGGGTTCTTTTTAAAGCTGTTTGGGCACAATTGAAAAATGGCTGTGACAAAGACCTATATATATATATATATATATATATATATATATATATATATATATATATATATATATATATATATATATATATATATATATATATATATATATATATCAACATTAACAATAAAGGGAATGTAGGGTATAGCACTCGGGAGCTCAAAAAAGAGTGAAGTTCAGTACGTTTCTGACCCACCATTGCTGCATTGCTGTTACAGATACTAATGCAAATACTCACAGATATTATATTCATGCAGCTAGCTGATACGTATTATGACTTTATAAAAGTAACTCAAAGACAATACGCACAGTGCACAAGAAACAAATCCTGGTGATCAAACAGAAACAAGTTGGAGAACTAAAATACAGAGCCACAGTAGACAAGGAGTTAGGAAGGAGCAGTGCTTAACAGGAAAGAAGGGAAACAAAGGGCACACTTGGCAAAAGCAAGTAACAAACCACACAAAGGAACTGGAAGCTAAGACAACAAGAACAGGAAGGCAGCAAACTAGAAACTGGAACTAAATGAGATGAAGGAAGGCACTGGAAAAAAAATAAATACAGAAAGAGTAAAAGTTCAAGGATGCACTAAATAGTGCTGTCCCAGAAATCAATAAAGCAAGGTAGTACTGCAGGCCGTGCTTGCTCAAGGAATTAGCTACAGCTCAGGAATCAGGAAACACAGATTAACTATAGCTCAGGAATTCTGTAAACAAAGATAGCAAAAACTCTGGAAACAAAGGGGTCAGTCAAACAGGAACACTGCCACAATGACTAACGCTGGATTGAAAAGAACCGGGGTTAAAATGAGCTCATTATAATCACATGCCTCAGGATGGGTGGAGGAATTCAGCAGACCTGTCAGCCACAGGTGTGCAGGGGTGGAAATGAAACAGTGAGCAGGGATTTCTAGGGATTGGAGTTCTCTGCAAGAGCTGACTGGCTTCCACAAAGCCCAGAATGGATCTGGAATGGATGGACATTTCTGAATAGCGTTCAAGAGCCTGGAAATCAGTATATGAGTTTAATAGAAGCCCCAGGAGCTTCTTTGAACTCTGGAAAGTCCCACATGTAGGCCCTTTGGTGTTAGGGACAATAGGGCAGGGAGCGAATCATGACAGCAGAGATGGGGTCCCTGGTACAGTTTTATTTTGTGTCAGGCTCCAGTGAACGGGATGCCCACTGCTAAAGGTGATCACTGCTAAGTGGGGCCACAGGTATGTCCCACCCCAGTTAAGAATTAAATATTAGAGGTTGTGCAGAGCATCAGGGCCTTGGTCTTCCCTGGGGGTATTGTTAGAAATCATTGTTGAGCGATATGCATTCCCCACCGGGGACCAAGATTCTCAGGGAAATTTCTCTGGCCCCATAGGGCTGATCGGCAAGTTTTGGTGGCAAGCTCTAGCCACAAGGAGAAGATTCTCCAGGCCTTCTTGCCTCTAAATGGAATTGTTCTTGTTTTGGAGCTTTATTATGGTCATTCGTCCATTCACCAGACCTGTCCCCTGATGCTCTCTCCTTCGTTGGGGACATCTTTTGCAGCTCCTTCGCAACAAGCAGAAAACCCTTGCATGCTTCAGTCTCCAGATTCAGGGGTCTCCTGCTTGAGAAGGGGGCACTCGTACAGATTCTATTCCAGAGGGGTGGGGGAAAGTGGGCCAGAACCACTGGCCCTGGAGAGACATAACCCAAACCTGGGTGTCAATGGAAGTTTCAGATCCTCAAAGTCCACTCTTTGTAGTGGCCCATGTGTCATCTTCCTCCCATCTGAGCCTTATTCCAGCATCTCAGCCCAGGTCCACCTTCTTCTCAACCACCTCTTTATTGTGATCTTTAAGTGGGAGTGGAAAGTTCTGGAAGATAGGCGCCTCTGCTCAATCCTAAAGTGTCACATCTTCCTTGCACCCCTGCCCCTGCACAATATTCTGGGACATTTAAACATGGTGACTTGAAGTGGTCTATTGAAAGACCTATCCTGAAAACTTTAGCTCCACCCCAACAGACAGAGCTGCCGGATCCCTTCCCACCCATACTTCAAAGCAAAGCCCCTGCTATGTTGGACTCCAGAGGACTGGCATTCCTCCTTTGTTTCTATGGGCTTGGACTTGCCCAGCCCAGGTGCAGTGTGAAGCGCTAATTAGTACATGCATATTTCACCCCCACACCCCGTCCAATGGCTCTGTTGTATGGAGAGGCCTTTGTTTCTCCAAATTGCAAAAGATCACAGTAACACAACCCTGTTTCTACTCAGCAATATGCGTGATGATTTTAAGTATCCAAATCTCAGCTTCATGTACAACGTTCTAGCCAGCAGCAGTTAAATGGAGTCTACATAAGCTTCACACATGGGAAAAGGTTTTTGAAGGATAACATTATTTGTAAAATTGCCCAGGGTAGAACATCTGTGCGGGATACATTTCACATATTTTCAGAAGACAACTTTTACAACCCCTGTTGAACTATGTGAAAATGTAGGGGGTCATTCTTTATTGTACTATGCGCAATTGTACGGGTCATTCTTTGTTGTACTATGTGTAATTGTACGGGGTCATTCTTTGTTGTACGGGGTCATTCTTTGTTGTACTATGTGTAATTGTACGGGGTCATTCTTTGTTGTACTATGTGTAATTTTATGGGGTCATTCCCTGTTGTACCATGTGTAACTGTACGGGGTCATTCCATAGTTCGCTCAAGCCCAGGTTCCGATGGCAGTGCTGAATATGTTGGGACTCCTTTAAGGCTTCCCTGTATACATACTGTGCCACAGTGACCTGTAATCTTCAGGATAAAAGAGGTTGCAAGGAGGCACAAAACTCAATAAGTTTAAGGAGATGTCCCGATATTAGGGAATTAGTGGAGTTCTCTGGGGGAGATTACGTAGGGAACTCATGAAACTGGTTTCTTGTACTGCTAGGTGAGTTACTGAAGTATACCCCCAGATTACTGCCCCATAAAGCGCGCTGTTTGTCCTCTGTCCTGATATACCTTGACAGCCAGTGAAATAGCCCTTGATCAAGCAGACCCAAAATGGCAGCCATCCTATGGGTGGGCGTGGCCCTACTTTTCTCCAGATGGGTAATGCCAACTGAGTCTGGCTTCAAGTTTGATTCCAACGAACTTAAAACTACCAACTCTTTTGAGTGCTGTATTTCCTAGTCTAATTTTCCTCTCAAAGCTCTTATGTGGATTGAAAAGTCACCTTAGATTTGGTGGTATTCATTTGAAATCCTTTAGAAGAACAGTAGGATTGGAAAGAGGTCAATTCATGTTCCAAGCCCCTGGGAGTTTGGGAAATCAAGATGGTGTCAATGGTGAATAATAGTGCTGGCATGGATATCCCATTTAATTTTGGGGAATCATTAAGGCAGCCGTTGAGATGATCAGTGACATGAAGTGGAGAAGTGTGGCTCACTGGTTAGAGGAGGCAGACCTGGAAGCAGAGGTAAGCCCGGGACCAGGGTTCAATTCCCGGCTCGGCGGGGTCTTGAGTCCTAAAAAAATGTCGATGGACTCGACAATTCTCGCTCCGGTGCCTACTCGATTCACGGGTTCACACTCTGCGACTCTGGGCAATAGCTTGCTTAATCTCCACAACGGCCCCTCGCGGTGGGATGCCTGGCTTTCACCTTGCGGATACCCTGCCTGGGTTATCTCACAGGGGAATACCAGGACGGGTTCCCTAAGCAAGCGCTTAGAAACCGCTTGGTGATTTGCGCTATATAAATTCCTGTACATTTACATTTACATTTACATTTACATCCCATTTAATTTTGGGGAATCATTAAGGCAGCCGTTGAGATGATCAGTGACATCATTTATGTGTAGTGAGAAAAGCGTTGGTTCCATGGAAGTTCCACCTTCTCTTCTTAACATCTTAGCGAGACTTCATTGGGGCAATTATGCCCAGTTTAGACAGGTCAGTAATGGTGAACTTATGGAACATATCCCTGTCCGGAGGGTGGTGAGATAAGGGTGAGTTCTCACCGCCCTCCGGACAGGGATGTGTTCCATAAGTTCACCATTACTGCCCCATCTAAACTGAGCGTAGTCGTCCCAATGAGGTCTCGCTAAGATGTTAAGAAGAGAAGGTGGAACTTCCATGGACCTGAATGTTTCCATGAAGGGGGACCTAGGAACAAGATTGAATGCTGCTCTTGGGTCCATGAGGGAAATACATAAATGGTCATTGGTTAATTTGGTACACTTCCACAAAATCAATGTCAAATGAAAAACCTGATCTACTGTGCCTGTTTTAGTTGTAAATCTTGCTTGCAATGTGTCAATATTCTATTTTGCTAGGACCAGACCTTCACTTTATTGAGGGCCTGGCAAGCAAACTCCTTCTGGAGTTTGTCAAGGAGGATTATAGGGCTATAAATCAAAAGTTGTCCTTTATCCCCTTTTTGTGATTCAGTATAGTTTCGGCCCCTAGCCAGGTAGGTGGGATTGGGGCGCCCTCAAAAATTAAATCGGACACCAGTTTGATGCAGGGGCTTCAAATAGTTAGTTCAGATTGAAATAAGTCTCTGGGGGGGGGGGTTGCCTGGCCCTGGAGCCCGCCCTAGTTGTAAGATCTCTGTAGTAATCAGAGTAGAGCCAGGAAACAAACAAAACAACATACAATAAAGGAGAAAAGTTACCACCCTCCACTGAATTAACTAATCCCTGAGAGACGGTAGCATGCTACCATTCTTCCACAGAGTAAAACTGGGCAAAATGTTGCTCCCACTTAGACGAATCTATATGAAACAGTGTTTTTAATACCTTGCTTTTACATTGGGCGTGTGACTACCTACTGGTAAGCATCGGGTGGCAAATTAATAGTGTCACCTGATTTCATACTAAGGGTTATAGCCATAATAACAGCATCTCCCCGTCCTCCCTGCCTGATTTCTGGTGGTTCTGCAGACCCCCCGCCTATCCACCTCCTTTTTGGACTCAAAAAACAGCATCCGCAGCATCGCTTACACAGGATGGTGCTGGATAGGTGAGACAGGTGGGACAAGAAGGATAAATGGACACCTCTCTACACACCTGGACCCCTCCCACTCTCCCCCCCCCCCCTACAAGGTAGATAGTGTTGCCACTTCTTTCTTGAGTTAGTGGACTGGTACATACCTCAATCAGGGCTCTTGGTTTAACAAGTCACACATCCCAGCCCAGGTCCCAGCTAAGCGCACCAGCAGCATTTGATGGATTGCTCCATGTTGACTGGATTGCAGTTGTAAGTTGGGACTTGGAAACTACTGTGCCAGGAGTTCCTCGAGCCTTATTTTTCTCTTCCTCTTGGCCGGTGGCCTCCTATCTGTAGTTGGAGAACTGTTGTGCTGGATATATGAGTTGTTGATACCTGAGTTCAAAGTGGATGAGGCTGGGCCTGCCGACGAAAGATTGGAAAGGTCCATTGGGCTAATAGAGTTGGGCTGAACCAAAGAGGGTTGGACTAAGTCCAGTGACAAACGTCTGCCAGCCAGGACCATTTCTTTGGTAATTACCCCTGGCGCTCACGCAAAAAAAGTGTCCAGTGTACTGCTCTGAGAGTCCAGGAACTTGTAGGAGTGAGCAGCTTTCTTTTTTCCCATGTTCCAGGCAGTAGAACCAAGATTTCACTGTGAAGTGGGATCACTGGCTTTGTGATGCTTCGTGGTGATCTTGTTCATTCGAACAGCCAGGTCTTCAGGAAAGGACTCAGGGGCTTATTTATGAGCCCCTGAGTCAATTTTGCGCCACCGGTGCATCACTTTTGGTGATGCACCAATGGCGTAAATAATGCGCCATGTTGCGCCATATTTACAAAGTGACGCATCTAGGTAGATGCATCACTTCGTAAACCCCTGAGCTACATTATACATGCACCAGATATAATCTATGCAGGGTGGGCGTTCCCCCGCAAGAAAGGGTCGTAGGAGTGGTGCAGCGCAATATATGAGATTTTGCTGCGCCACTTCTAGGACACCAATGCGTCAAAACCGTAAGCCTGCCTCACAGCAGGCGTAAGGGAGACGCAGGCCCTTTCATATGGGGCTTGCCCTATGTGAAAGGACACATTCCTGAAGTTGCGTCATTTTTGGGACACACTCCAGCAATGCGTCACTTTTGCGCCATACAGATACGTCAGAAATACTGACGTATCTGTAACTGCTTGCGACATGATCCATCATACTGTAAATATGATGCATCAATCTTGTCGCAAGGAGGGCATACTGAGAAGTGACGCATCGCTGCTTTCACGCAGCGATGCGTCACTTCTCATAAATGAGGCCCTCGATGCCTAGCTGTTCAAATGAACAAGATCACCATGAAGCAGCTAGCATCCCCAGCGCCTCGAGACCCTCACAGGTTGTTTGCCGTGCTTTACAAATCCTGATTGATTGATTGATTAATTGACTGACCCAACCAGAAAAAACATGGGTTATCGGAAGAGAATATAAACCACACACAGGAGAGGATCCAATGCTTTCCAAAGCACCCAAAGACAATACCACACTCTTTAACTTGCACTCTAAAAAGAGAAAGTAGAATAAAGAAGACACTTTGAAATCCCAGTACCTGGAAGGGTTGGCCAGTCCAGCCTCGTTAGGCCGTGGTCTTGGTCAGGGCCGGACTGGGAACCACAACCGGCCCTGGCAAAGTGCTCGGCCGGCCCCCCTTCCCACTCGGGGGTTGGTGGGGTTGGAGGTGCCGCTGAGCTCTTTGCCGGGGCCGATTTTGGTACAGGGCCATTTTTACAGCTATGCTGCAAAAACGGCCCTGTAACAAAAACGGCCCCCAGGGGCCCAAAACCGCCCCCCACCCGTGCGGCGCACCGGTGGATTGCCCAGTGCCCGCTATGGCCAGTCCGGCCCTGGTCTTGGTCTGGGCATGTCAAGTGCAGCGGGTGCCAGACATGCTTCTGAAGCACCCGAAAGAGAACCTCTCCACAACTTTCTGGCTGTGGGATTGTGTTTACTCGATAACTCCTCCCACGGTATGAGGGTCTGCACTGTGCCCTGACAGGCTACTTGTGTGCAGATATCGGGCTGAGCTAGATGGTAGTCTGACACGCTCAGCCCGCACACGTATGTTTATGAGTAACCAGCCCAGAGACTCTAGCTATGCAGCAGCGGACCCAGTGCTTAATTTGAGCCGGTGGTTTCAGGTGCTCAGCACCAGCACTTAATTGTCAACACCGGGCCTGTTACAGTCTGCCACGTGGTGGAGCTTTATATTTTGTTTTGAGATGAGCAGAACAACAGTTGCTTATAAATTATATATATATTAAAAATGATTAATACCCACCATCCAAGCCATTGTAGTAGCTTTGGGGGCCTGTAATAGTATGACTTATCCCACTTGGAGGAGTGTGAAAGTAATTGTATTTGCATTGTCATTGGCAGTGCTGGCAGGGGCTATGGGTGATGCAAGCTGAAGTGGCCACCTAACGAGGGCCCGGCACTTTTTGTTTTTCATATTAAGCACTGAGTGGACCTTATATTAAAAGACGGACACTGGTGGTGGTTGGCACTGTCAGTCCATTTCCACAGAATTTACCACGAGTGAAACTCAGTTAGTGAGATTCAACCACAGTAAAAGCCAAAACCAGGTAGTCAAAAAGCAAAAAAAAACAGGGGGATTAAATGTACTAAACTCATTTTCAACAGAGTGCACCATGGACTCTTTTTCCAGCAGAAGCATACAACTTTTGACCAATCAAATTCACATAGTGCTTGTAGGTAAGTAAGCCAGAGGGTGCACTGCTTTACGTAACAGGCTAATAATAATGGCATGCAGTCTGGAATAGGAGTGGAATGGGGATCAGGGCATGTAGAGGATGATAACATATATCTGATTTTTGTTTTGACGTGGGGATTAGATAGAGGGTGAAAGCTGGTTGGATTTCATGCAATCTTGCGCAGGTGAAAGTAGCTATGAGTATTTACATATGTGATAGTACTTTGATTTTCTATGTAAATATATAGGGACTGAGAAAGAGGAGTATTTGATGGCAGGGAGGAAGGACTGAGCCTTCCATAAAATCTTGAAAAGTTCTCCACAGGGTAGACAGATGAGGATTATTCTTGTTGTGTCTCCCTTTCTATAGAAGATCGTGTGTCAGGGAATCCATGATGATCAGTTTGGGTATTGCCAGCTCCTGGTCATTCTTCTGTTTTCCAGGTGGCTGTCAGTGTCTCTTATGTTTGCTGGCAGGGAATTCTAAAGTTTGACAATTTATACAGAGAAAGTAGAGCAGCTGGCAGTGATCTTTCTGTAAGGTGGAATGATTACTAGTGGTACTAGTCTATAACATAAATTCATGTGTGGGGAGTATTTTTTGATATTCATACAGAGAAATTCAGGATCTTCATTGTTTATTGCTGTGTGAGTGAAACATAACAGCTTGAACGAAGATCTTCTTGAGTTTGGTAACCAAAGACCAGTCAAGGCAAGGGAGGTGTGTGAGTACGTCTTTAGTTGTAAAAGTAAACTTGAGGTTGAGTTCTGAATTCTCTGGAATCGTCTCAGGGTTGAGCGACGAATGCCATACCAAAGGGGATGATGGAGTAAATCAAACACTCACCCCCAGTCAACTAATCTGGGTTTAAACCATCATCATTCTTTAGCTCACTCCACCACCCCAGTTCGGACATGGCCATATGCAAATCAGTCTGACCCTGTGCCTCATGGGAACAGTCCAGCCCGAACTGCCAAGCCATGTCTTCCCTGGATCGGAAAAAAGCATCCTGGGACGGGTTCGGGTTTATAACCCTCATCAGCCAGGCTATCTTGAATCCAGTGGCAAATTGAGCAAGGGACCCACGTCTGGGGATACCCTGCCAGCTTAGGGCGAACAAAAAGATACCAAAGGGGATGATGGACGGAGCGTTTGTGCAAATCAAACACTCACCCCCAGTCAACTGATCTGGGTTTAATCCATCATAGTTCTTTAGCTCACTCCACCACCACAGTTCAGACATGTCCATATGCAAATCAATCTGACCCTGTGCCTCATGGGAACAGTCCAGCCCGATCTGCCAAGCCAGGTTCTCCCTGGACCGGAAACAAGCATCCTAGGACTGGTTTCGGGGTTTCACCCCTCTTCAGCCAGGATAGTTTGGTTCCCCTTTGGTATCGCTTTGAGAGACGAATCCAGTACCAGACTATTTGCATAATCAACTAGTGGTATTGTTGTTTGAACCTTTTGTGGAAATCCAAGATGGGGAAAAATGCCAGAAAGTGTCTTTAAAATGTAGAAGGCTGACTTGGTTAGTTTGTCCACTTGAAAGTTCACTAAGAGCGCATCACAATGCCAAGGTTTGGAACTTTCTTTGATATATTTGGCAGTGGTCAAAAATCATCTGGCCCGACTGTGAATAAATCATCTTTTTTCCAATCTCCACAAGTGAGTATTTCAGTTTTTGATTGATTTGATTTAAGATAGTTCTAGGTCAACCATTGGTCTGTGGCTTGGAGACAGTGTTTGAGTTTAGAGCTTTGGATGTCTTGGGGGTTTTCCAGTTTAAGTACTTTGTGTATATTGTCTGCATAATTGTAGCAGGTAAGGTCAGATTTGCTGATTAACTTTGGGAGTGGTTCATTGTAAATTTTAAAGTGGAGAGAGGGACGGTGACAGATTCTTGGGGAACTTCAACTTTTGTTTTGGAAGGTGTTGAAGAGAAGGAAGACACACACATCATGTTAGCCCTTTCATCAAGATCGGAGGAGGTCCAAGCAAGAGGTATTCCATTAATACCCATTTCTTTCAAACTGAGATCATTGCTTTCAGAGCCCCACAAGACTCTGCCTTCAGTTCGATACTTCTGTTATGGTATGTAAGCTTCACTTGCTATAGCGCTACGACACACACCCATCTGTGTATCTCGGCACTTCGAATTCATATAGCTCTTGCCACTTCCCTGGTACCATTTTACATTTTCCCCTTTTTCTTTTATACTGATGACATACAGCTAGTCTTGCATCTTGATGGTAACACCTCCAATGGAAAACAACCTTTACAACGCAACTTTTACAACGCACTACCATTACAACAAAACGTTTACAACGCAACATCCATTACATCGCATGCCATTACAACGCAACCATTACAACGCATGACACTACAACGCATACCACTTCAACGCATGTCATTACAATGCATACCATTACAACGCATAACATTACAATGCATAGTACCCTCACACTATCCAACACTTACCCTACTGTTGCACCCCCTGGAGTTAGAATAGTAATTTTTACCCCTACACTATCCAACACTTATCCTACTGTTGCACCACCCTGGAGTTAGAATAGTAATTTTTACCCCCACACTATCCAACACTTACCTTAATGTTGCGACCCCCTGGAGTTAGAATAGTCATTTTTACCCCTACACTATCCAATACTTACCATACATGCAATGTAATGTTATGCGTTGTAATGGTATGCATTGTAAAGGTAGTATGCGTTGTAATGGAATGCGTTGTAAAGGTAGTTTTAAAAAATTTGTTGTAACGGCATGCGTTGTAATGGAATGCGTTGTAATGGATGTTGCGTTGTAAAACATGCATTGTAAAGGTATGCATTGTAAAAGTATGCGTTGTAACGTCATACATCCACCTCCAACACCCAGGTGCAATTCAAGGATTGCAATTTACCAGCTAAATGAATTCCAACATCCTTAAGCGAACTGTGGCATAAGTGTGTACTAATAACCAATGCTGCCCCTTCTTGTGGGCAGCGGGCTGCGCTGGCGGCTATGGGAATGGGTAAGCTACTTATTCTGCCTAAGCAGCAGCTTACGATTCACTTTTGATGCTAAACCGACCCTCAAAACTAACTAAAATTACCAGTGATTCCCATTTGCTTTTACCTCTAAAAATCTTGAGAAAAAGGTTCCCTTTTTTCTACCTTCTATTGGCAGTTATCTTTACCTAGGCCTTCCTACCTGCCTGACGACTAGGATTCCAGTGATGCAATTTCAGCAGCTCACCTAATTTTGAGGCTCAACTGGTGAATTTCCATCTCCCTGCACCTAACCATGGTAAACTAGTTGCCTATAGTCAAGCATAGTTCTTTAGAGTATTGCGTCCTCCTCATAAAGGCTCAAGATCTGTCTTCTTACACATCTCAATACTAGGTCCCTTCCTACTTGGGGCCTTACTCTCTGCCAGTACCAATACTCCCATTGTTCATGGAATTAGTCTCTCTCCCCATGGCAGCAGACACCCTCCAGCACTCGCTGAGACCTTCTCCTATTGCAGAAATGTCTTAAAACCTGGCTGTTCTTTTTTTAAACTTTATTTTCAGTTTTCTCATTTAAACCAAGAAAATAAAATTAACTATAACTCCCATGCGGGGCAGGGGGTGGGAGTGCACGAAGGCGCCCTGACCAAACGGACGCCCACACCTGGATCCTACTGGACCCAGGATGCCTCAAGGGGAGGTAAAGAGGGGAGGGGGGAAGGGGGGGGGGGAGACCAGGTCCAAAGGGGTTTACCGGGAGTATGAGATACACGCAGAGAAACATAAGGAAAGAAATTATAATTATTGGGGGGAAGCTCCTTTGTAGAACGCAACTTAGAAAACAATCACTATGTAATAATAAACAACCGGTATGGCTAAATTAAAAATACTTTCAATGAATATATGTGGCCTCAACGATGTAAAGAAAAGACAGAAAGTGGCAGAGGTACTCAAGCTTTCAGCGGCCAATATTATTTGTTTGCAAGAAACACATATCGAAGGGGCACAAAAGCATCTACTTCAAACACTTGGATACTGACTCATCTCCGCCACCACACAAGGATCACGTACTAAGGGGGTGGCGATCTTAGCAAAAGGGGCAGGGCTGCAGTTTTCAAGATCAGTTGCGGATAAATCGGGACGATATGTTATAGCAGTGTGGATATAATAACGGGAAGAATAAATTAACACTCTGCACCATTTATGGAAACATTAGTGACGATCCGGACGTGCTGATCAGTGTTTCGGATGAACTTGTGCATTGGCCCCTCCCGTTGATAGTGTGCGGGGATCTAAATATTCACTTACCTAGCGATTGGTCTATGGGTCCAGAGTTTAAATTTCGTGGGAGGAAGCATAAAGTTTTTCAAGCATTAAAAGATATGTGTGGGTTACATGGTTTAGTAGACGGATGGATAGCAAAACATCCAGGGGATCCTGGGTATACCTATTTTTCTCACCCGCATTCAAGACACGCAAGGTTAGATCATATGTTTATGTCTAACGCATTGAAATCAGGGTGCCAAATAGAAAAACTGCCAAGAATCTTCTCGGATCATAATCCACTAGTACTCAGCCTTACATGTGGCATAGATAAACCTTCACTAAACACATGGACGTTTGAAAAGGCACTTTTATATAACAAAGGATATTGTCAACGTATGAGAACATGGATCCCGGTTTTCCTGTCTGAAAATACAGGGTCTGCAACAGTGGATGTAGTGTGGGATACCCTGAAGGCTTGTATTAGTGGCGAAACCAAGCGCTTTTCTCTTCAGCTTAATAAAGAAAGGAGGTTAAAAATGACTGCTCTTGAACAGAATCTATGTAATGCTGATGAGGATCTGATTAAAGTAGTACATGAAGGCAGGGAAGTAGATTCCGCTGTAAGCAGGGTAGCAATCGCAAAGAACTTCATCTCTGAAATTTTTATCGAAAAGGCAATTGTGAGGGCAAACTCTCAGAAAGAGAAAACGTATGACCTAAGCGAAAGGGTAGGTCACCAATTAGCTGTCCGAACCCGGGAAGAATCGTCAAGCACTTTAATAAAAGAAATCATTGATCCAGTAGCTGGCCTGAGAGTAGAATCTTCTGATATTAGAACAGCTTTCCAGAAGTTCTATCAGAAGTTATATCATGAAACTGATAATGTGGGTCGCAAACCCGATTTATATTTGGGTCTAATTACCAAAGATCAGTTGGATACAGATGATCGAAATATACTAGATGGTCCCATACAGTGGGAAGAAATTCTATTATCAGTGAATTCTATGCCTAATTGTAAGGTAACGGGCTTGAATGGAATACCCACAGAGTTTTATGTAAAATTTGCGCCACAAATCAGGGGGATTGTTTCAGAACTTTTTAAATCCATCGGGCAAGGGGGGAACCCACCGAGGTCATGGTCCTTAGCCAAAATAGTAGTTTTTCCGAAAAAAATAAAAACCAACAGGAAATGGGATCTTATCGACCAATTACCCTGATAAACGGGGATTCCAAAATTTATTCTAAAATATTAGCATCACAGCTGGCACCCTTGATTCATAAATAAGTCTCTGAGAGGCAACACGGGTTTGTGCCAGGAAGGTCTACTATTGACCATGTACAAAGAGTTATTTCTCTCTTTGACTACACGGGAACTACAGGAGACCCTATGGCGCTCATCTTGCTAGATGCGGAGAAGGCGTTTGATAGGGTCTCCTGGAAGTTCCTGTGGGCGGCAATGGCAAACTGTGGTATTGGTGAAAAATGTATAACTGCTATTAAACAGTTGTATGTAAACCCCAGAGCCAGCGTCTTGATCAACGGGACTCTGTCAGAAAATGTCATTATCACTAGGGGGACTAGACAAGGGTGCCCTTGCTCACCCCTCCTATTTGCTATTTATATAGATAAATTTATCCGGAGGTTGGAAAATAATGCACTAATTCCTTCTATCCTAGTACGTGATATGGATACTAAATGCTTAGGATATGCTGATGACATCGCCATTGTTACAGGGGACCCTATAAATGCTATAAGTGTGATAGAAACAGAAGCACTACTCTTTGGTGAAGCCTCTGGGTATAAACTGAATGCTAGTAAGACACAGATTGTGTTAAATAGTAAGATTATAATGAATGACTCAAGAGTAACTGAAAAGGCAATATATCTGGGGGTCAGCATCAGTGCTGCTATAGAGCTCATTGTCAGCATCAATATAGATCCACTTATACAACGGACCAAGAAAGAGCTGACCAGACTGAATAATCTCCATCTAACTATTGGTGGTCGAACTAACGTAGTTAAGATGCTGTTTTTACCTAAGTTTCTGTATTTTTTCCAGGCTATTTGTTTAGAATTTTCCCCACAGGTGTTTAAAAATATAGATACATTGTTTTCTAGATTTGTCTGGGGATATAATCGACCTCGCAGGGCATTGCGGTGGCTCACTAACTCAAGAGAACGTGGAGGTTGGGCTTTCCCCAACTTCAAGCTATACTACTGGGCCACAGTATTAAGGTATAGCTTGAGTCTTATAACTGGTAACCGGGGAAGCGGTAATATATCAACACCACAAGAACTTATTCTGGGAGAAGGGGCCGCTGGATGTCTATGGCGACATGTTAATGACGGGTATTTCAAAAAAGTCAAATTTAAGACTATTAATCATGTTAGCAAAGTCTGAGGGAATGTTAAAAAGCTATTAGGACTAGGTCGCTATTCCTATTACACTCCCGTGAATCAGAACTCAGATCTTCCTGAGATTTTCCACGACAATTATATAAAGAAATGGAATGATCTGGGGATTACCCAACTTGGCTGTTTTTTTGCGTCTAATGGATTTAAATCATTTGCCGAATTAAAGTTAGAATTTAATATTCCTAATAGGGATTTTTTTAAATTTCTGCAAGTGAGAGATTTTCTATTAAAGAAAGGGGGTGGCCGGATCAAATTTCAACCGTGTTCTTTCATAGGAAACTTACATAGGGAAATGCCCTTAAAAATTGGTGAGATTTATGGGGCTATGAATGCATTGTTACCAGATGACATGAACAAACATATAATGGCATGGCAGACCAAACTTGGATTATCTAACCAAAGTTTAGTATATTCATATGAAATGTCACTTTCATGCCTTATGTCCATAAGGCTTCAAGCACAATATTATAAGACCTATTTTTCATTGTATTATACCCCATATAAAATAGCTAAGTGAGGAACTGGGAAAGGCACAACCTGTCCAGCAGCAGATATCATTCACATGTTTGCCTCCTGTGACTCGCTAACTAATCTAATCGCTGAAATATCAAGCTTTCTCACAGAGATAGCACATTATGAGGTAAACATTAGAACATCAGAAATCATGCTGGGGGTGTCAAACAACGAAAGGCCAAAACAGATACAGGGGTTAATTTTTGTCGCGATGGGGTGCTTCGTCTGTGTGTGGCATCAGCCTGGCTCGATCCAATACCACCGTCATATATACAGTGGAGGGCCAGACTGCTGGCGACATGTAGCCTTGAAGTTGCCATCTATAGAAACAAAGGGTATAATACTCGTAGAAGAGGAATGAAGATTTGGGGTCCCCTACTTGACTGGATTGAAGAGAATGATTAGGGGGAATAATGGGAGATATTAGAAACAGGAATATGTTGAGATTCTATGAGATTTTCTTCTTCTCTCCTTTCCTGTTTATGTACTCCTCTCTTTTCTTTTTCCTTTTTGTTTCTATATCTGTATATATTTCCTCATCTTAGAAAATTATTGAGTTGTAATTTGTATCTACTTATGTTTGATTGTATAATTACCTCCTGGTCTCCTGGGGGGAGGTGGGTTAAAGCGAAAAAACTGAAAAAAAAACAACAACAAAAAACAACAAAAAAAAAACAAGAAAATAATAAAACAGAAAGCAATCTGTACCTCCCTCTGCAGACAGATGGTATTTTAAAGGAACAACGGTCGCTACAAAAAGCATAGTTGATTTAAGAACAGATGAATAAAATGTCTATTACTACAGTTGACAGAATCTCCGTTTCTTTTAAAAAAATCAATTTTTATTTTGTAATCAAAAAATGGTGGATAGTACCAAAGGAAAAGTTTTTCCACATCGTTGTACTCAGGCAATTACTTACAAGTGACATAAATACAAAGTATTCCCAATTGCATTAATCTAATCTTACATTAACTAGGCTTTTTGTAGGGACCATTGTGCCACTAAAATGGCGTATACCTGTGGTCGCTATGCACCCCTGGGTTCCCTGGTTTGTTTGAAGAATATGCAGAGAGATGGAGCATCCTCTGAGAAGATGTAATGTCTGCTCAAAGCCCTTATATCATCCCTCATACACATTTCCTTAAGATAGGGGCTCCAAAGCCCTCTTTTGTCACCATAAGGACCATGTGTAGACCACTCAGAAGCCATGCTACTGCCTAGATGAGATTGCACACTTGGCCCCTCCCCTCACCCTCAAAACAAACCATTGGATGTTTGTAGGTGTCCTTAATACTGAATCTAATCATTCGTTTCCATCGCGGGTCGTCGAACTATTGATTATCTGGCCAACCCATGATTGAGGTTCAATTCCTGCCCATCTTTTCATCACAAATCCCACTGTGAAGAATATAATGTTTTCTCTTAGTTTGGGCTGGCCCTGTGTTGTTAGATTTTTCCTACAAAGCATGCCCAGGTACCTAATGGAAAAACATTGTCATTGGCCAAAGTCAGACCTTCCTAGAACCAGCGCCTGTGTTCCAAAACGTACTGCCTACCTCTCTTTAGATGACCCGCCTGCATCGATTCTGCATCTGGAAACATGTAAGCATCTCCCTAACTCACTCTTCTACCACTGGGAGTGAATTCGAAACTTTTATTTTTCAGCAATATTTTGGGTAGAGGTTAATTTAGTGAAATCAATTTAGGTTGTACTGCACGAATTGGTTTTAAGTCTATTTTTATGGCATATATTATTCTGTTTACTATATTTTTCTTCCTGTGTATTCATTGTGTATGCATCATTATTGTTTTGTGCAGAAGTTTAATGTGAACTTTAAATCCCTGGGAAATATTTGCAATCCCAAATTCTCAACATAAACAGGGCTCAAACGCTGAGCTCACCTGTCAGCAAATGGTGCTCAAAAGCTGATTGGGTGAATATAACGCACATGATTCTGAACATCTAAGCACATCACAGGCCGTTACTTACTCACTCTCACTCATCCTCACTCACCCTCAACCCCTCACCCTCACTCACCCTCACCTCCTCACCCTCACTCACTCACCCTCAACCCCTCACTCACCCTCACTCTCACTCAGCCTCAACTACTCCCCCTCACCCTCACTCACCCTCACTCACCCTCACCCTCACTCACCCTCAACACCTCACTCACCCTCACCCACCCTCACCCTCACTCACCTTCAACACCTCACCCTCAACCCCTCACTCACCCTCACTCACCCTCACTCACCCTCACTCACCCTCACTCACCCTCACTCACCCTCACTCTCACTCACCCTCACTCAGCCTCAACTACTCCCCCTCACCCTCACTCACCCTCAACACCTCACCCTAACTCACCCTCACCCTCACTCACCCTCAACACCTCACTCGCCCTCACCCTCACTCACCCTCAACACCTCACCCTCAACGCCTCACCCTCACTCACCCTCACCCTCACTCACCCTCACTCACCCTCACTCTCACTCACCCTCACTCTCACTCACCCTCACTCACCCTCACTCACCCTCACCCTCACTCACCCTCACCCTCACTCACCTTCACCCTCACTCACCCTCAACCCCTCACCCTCACTCACCCCACTCACCCTCAACCCCTCACCCTCAACCCCTCACCCTCCCTCACCCTCATTCACCCTCAACCCCTCACCCTCACTCACCCTCAACCCCTCACCCTCACTCACCCTCAACCCCTCACCCACACTCACCCACACTCACCCCCACTCACCCTCACTGACACTCACACTCACCCACCCTCACTCACCCTCACTCACCCTCACTCACCCTCACTCACCCTCACTCACCCTCACTCACCCTCACTCACCCTCACCCTCACTCACCCTCACTCACCCTCACCCTCACTCACCCTCAACCCCTCACCCTCACTCACCCTCAACCCCTCACCCACCCTCAACCCCTCACCCTCACTCACCCTCAACCCCTCACCCTCAACCCCTCACTCACCCTCACTCACCCTCACCCTCAACCCCTCAGCCTCACCCTCACTCACCCTCAACCCCTCACCCTCACTCACCCTCAACCTCATGCTAAAGATTTACAAAAAAACCCATTAACAATTCTAAAAGCACTAACTCTAATGCTGCGAGACCTATTGCATTTCTAATGCTTGTTTTAAATGCAGCCTGTTTTCCTTAAAGGAAAACGGGATGCATTTAAAAAAAGAAAAAAATGAAACATTTTCGTTTAATTTTCTAAGGGCAGGTAGTGGTCCCAGGGACCACTGTCTGCCCTTAAAAAATTATTTTGCATGCATTTGTAAAAGGGAAGGGGTCCCCTGGGGACCCCTTTCCATTTGCAAATGCATTACCACCTACTTGAAGTAGGTGGTAATTGCGAGTTTTTTGCGACCACAATTGCGGCCGCAAAATGTTAGTACATTGTTTTGAGACTCACTATTTTGGCTATGTACATGGCCCAATATGTTTTTACATGCGTACCGCAAACCCTTTTGCGCATGAAAAAACGGGTCGTACACTTGGCACATGGTGCCTTGTGTGCATTTTTTCACTTTCCATAATCGCCATGGGTTCTTTTTAAAGCTGTTTGGGCACAATTGAAAAATGGCTGTGACAAAGACCTATATATATATATATATATATATATATATATATATATATATATATATATATATATATATATATATATCAACATTAACAATAAAGGGAATGTAGGGTATAGCACTCGGGAGCTCAAAAAAGAGTGAAGTTCAGTACGTTTCTGACCCACCATTGCTGCATTGCTGTTACAGATACTAATGCAAATACTCACAGATATTATATTCATGCAGCTAGCTGATACGTATTATGACTTTATAAAAGTAACTCAAAGACAATACGCACAGTGCACAAGAAACAAATCCTGGTGATCAAACAGAAACAAGTTGGAGAACTAAAATACAGAGCCACAGTAGACAAGGAGTTAGGAAGGAGCAGTGCTTAACAGGAAAGAAGGGAAACAAAGGGCACACTTGGCAAAAGCAAGTAACAAACCACACAAAGGAACTGGAAGCTAAGACAACAAGAACAGGAAGGCAGCAAACTAGAAACTGGAACTAAATGAGATGAAGGAAGGCACTGGAAAAAAAATAAATACAGAAAGAGTAAAAGTTCAAGGATGCACTAAATAGTGCTGTCCCAGAAATCAATAAAGCAAGGTAGTACTGCAGGCCGTGCTTGCTCAAGGAATTAGCTACAGCTCAGGAATCAGGAAACACAGATTAACTATAGCTCAGGAATTCTGTAAACAAAGATAGCAAAAACTCTGGAAACAAAGGGGTCAGTCAAACAGGAACACTGCCACAATGACTAACGCTGGATTGAAAAGAACCGGGGTTAAAATGAGCTCATTATAATCACATGCCTCAGGATGGGTGGAGGAATTCAGCAGACCTGTCAGCCACAGGTGTGCAGGGGTGGAAATGAAACAGTGAGCAGGGATTTCTAGGGATTGGAGTTCTCTGCAAGAGCTGACTGGCTTCCACAAAGCCCAGAATGGATCTGGAATGGATGGACATTTCTGAATAGCGTTCAAGAGCCTGGAAATCAGTATATGAGTTTAATAGAAGCCCCAGGAGCTTCTTTGAACTCTGGAAAGTCCCACATGTAGGCCCTTTGGTGTTAGGGACAATAGGGCAGGGAGCGAATCATGACAGCAGAGATGGGGTCCCTGGTACAGTTTTATTTTGTGTCAGGCTCCAGTGAACGGGATGCCCACTGCTAAAGGTGATCACTGCTAAGTGGGGCCACAGGTATGTCCCACCCCAGTTAAGAATTAAATATTAGAGGTTGTGCAGAGCATCAGGGCCTTGGTCTTCCCTGGGGGTATTGTTAGAAATCATTGTTGAGCGATATGCATTCCCCACCGGGGACCAAGATTCTCAGGGAAATTTCTCTGGCCCCATAGGGCTGATCGGCAAGTTTTGGTGGCAAGCTCTAGCCACAAGGAGAAGATTCTCCAGGCCTTCTTGCCTCTAAATGGAATTGTTCTTGTTTTGGAGCTTTATTATGGTCATTCGTCCATTCACCAGACCTGTCCCCTGATGCTCTCTCCTTCGTTGGGGACATCTTTTGCAGCTCCTTCGCAACAAGCAGAAAACCCTTGCATGCTTCAGTCTCCAGATTCAGGGGTCTCCTGCTTGAGAAGGGGGCACTCGTACAGATTCTATTCCAGAGGGGTGGGGGAAAGTGGGCCAGAACCACTGGCCCTGGAGAGACATAACCCAAACCTGGGTGTCAATGGAAGTTTCAGATCCTCAAAGTCCACTCTTTGTAGTGGCCCATGTGTCATCTTCCTCCCATCTGAGCCTTATTCCAGCATCTCAGCCCAGGTCCACCTTCTTCTCAACCACCTCTTTATTGTGATCTTTAAGTGGGAGTGGAAAGTTCTGGAAGATAGGCGCCTCTGCTCAATCCTAAAGTGTCACATCTTCCTTGCACCCCTGCCCCTGCACAATATTCTGGGACATTTAAACATGGTGACTTGAAGTGGTCTATTGAAAGACCTATCCTGAAAACTTTAGCTCCACCCCAACAGACAGAGCTGCCGGATCCCTTCCCACCCATACTTCAAAGCAAAGCCCCTGCTATGTTGGACTCCAGAGGACTGGCATTCCTCCTTTGTTTCTATGGGCTTGGACTTGCCCAGCCCAGGTGCAGTGTGAAGCGCTAATTAGTACATGCATATTTCACCCCCACACCCCGTCCAATGGCTCTGTTGTATGGAGAGGCCTTTGTTTCTCCAAATTGCAAAAGATCACAGTAACACAACCCTGTTTCTACTCAGCAATATGCGTGATGATTTTAAGTATCCAAATCTCAGCTTCATGTACAACGTTCTAGCCAGCAGCAGTTAAATGGAGTCTACATAAGCTTCACACATGGGAAAAGGTTTTTGAAGGATAACATTATTTGTAAAATTGCCCAGGGTAGAACATCTGTGCGGGATACATTTCACATATTTTCAGAAGACAACTTTTACAACCCCTGTTGAACTATGTGAAAATGTAGGGGGTCATTCTTTATTGTACTATGCGCAATTGTACGGGGTCATTCTTTGTTGTACTATGTGTAATTGTACGGGGTCATTCTTTGTTGTACGGGGTCATTCTTTGTTGTACTATGTGTAATTGTACGGGGTCATTCTTTGTTGTACTATGTGTAATTTTATGGGGTCATTCCCTGTTGTACCATGTGTAACTGTACGGGGTCATTCCATAGTTCGCTCAAGCCCAGGTTCCGATGGCAGTGCTGAATATGTTGGGACTCCTTTAAGGCTTCCCTGTATACATACTGTGCCACAGTGACCTGTAATCTTCAGGATAAAAGAGGTTGCAAGGAGGCACAAAACTCAATAAGTTTAAGGAGATGTCCCGATATTAGGGAATTAGTGGAGTTCTCTGGGGGAGATTACGTAGGGAACTCATGAAACTGGTTTCTTGTACTGCTAGGTGAGTTACTGAAGTATACCCCCAGATTACTGCCCCATAAAGCGCGCTGTTTGTCCTCTGTCCTGATATACCTTGACAGCCAGTGAAATAGCCCTTGATCAAGCAGACCCAAAATGGCAGCCATCCTATGGGTGGGCGTGGCCCTACTTTTCTCCAGATGGGTAATGCCAACTGAGTCTGGCTTCAAGTTTGATTCCAACGAACTTAAAACTACCAACTCTTTTGAGTGCTGTATTTCCTAGTCTAATTTTCCTCTCAAAGCTCTAATGTGGATTGAAAAGTCACCTTAGATTTGGTGGTATTCATTTGAAATCCTTTAGAAGAACAGTAGGATTGGAAAGAGGTCAATTCATGTTCCAAGCCCCTGGGAGTTTGGGAAATCAAGATGGTGTCAATGGTGAATAATAGTGCTGGCATGGATATCCCATTTAATTTTGGGGAATCATTAAGGCAGCCGTTGAGATGATCAGTGACATGAAGTGGAGAAGTGTGGCTCACTGGTTAGAGGAGGCAGACCTGGAAGCAGAGGTAAGCCCGGGACCAGGGTTCAATTCCCGGCTCGGCGGGGTCTTGAGTCCTAAAAAAATGTCCATGGACTCGACAATTCTCGCTCCGGTGCCTACTCGATTCACGGGTTCACACTCTGCGACTCTGGGCAATAGCTTGCTTAATCTCCACAACGGCCCCTCGCGGTGGGATGCCTGGCTTTCACCTTGCGGATACCCTGCCTGGGTTATCTCACAGAGGAATACCAGGACGGGTTCCCTAAGCAAGCGCTTAGAAACCGCTTGGTGATTTGCGCTATATAAATTCCTGTACATTTACATTTACATTTACATTTACATCCCATTTAATTTTGGGGAATCATTAAGGCAGCCGTTGAGATGATCAGTGACATCATTTATGTGTAGTGAGAAAAGCGTTGGTTCCATGGAAGTTCCACCTTCTCTTCTTAACATCTTAGCGAGACTTCATTGGGGCAATTATGCCCAGTTTAGACAGGTCAGTAATGGTGAACTTATGGAACATATCCCTGTCCGGAGGGTGGTGAGATAAGGGTGAGTTCTCACCGCCCTCCGGACAGGGATGTGTTCCATAAGTTCACCATTACTGCCCCATCTAAACTGAGCGTAGTCGTCCCAATGAGGTCTCGCTAAGATGTTAAGAAGAGAAGGTGGAACTTCCATGGACCTGAATGTTTCCATGAAGGGGGACCTAGGAACAAGATTGAATGCTGCTCTTGGGTCCATGAGGGAAATACATAAATGGTCATTGGTTAATTTGGTACACTTCCACAAAATCAATGTCAAATGAAAAACCTGATCTACTGTGCCTGTTTTAGTTGTAAATCTTGCTTGCAATGTGTCAATATTCTATTTTGCTAGGACCAGACCTTCACTTTATTGAGGGCCTGGCAAGCAAACTCCTTCTGGAGTTTGTCAAGGAGGATTATAGGGCTATAAATCAAAAGTTGTCCTTTATCCCCTTTTTGTGATTCAGTATAGTTTCGGCCCCTAGCCAGGTAGGTGGGATTGGGGCGCCCTCAAAAATTAAATCGGACACCAGTTTGATGCAGGGGCTTCAAATAGTTAGTTCAGATTGAAATAAGTCTCTGGGGGGGGGGTTGCCTGGCCCTGGAGCCCGCCCTAGTTGTAAGATCTCTGTAGTAATCAGAGTAGAGCCAGGAAACAAACAAAACAACATACAATAAAGGAGAAAAGTTACCACCCTCCACTGAATTAACTAATCCCTGAGAGACGGTAGCATGCTACCATTCTTCCACAGAGTAAAACTGGGCAAAATGTTGCTCCCACTTAGACGAATCTATATGAAACAGTGTTTTTAATACCTTGCTTTTACATTGGGCGTGTGACTACCTACTGGTAAGCATCGGGTGGCAAATTAATAGTGTCACCTGATTTCATACTAAGGGTTATAGCCATAATAACAGCATCTCCCCGTCCTCCCTGCCTGATTTCTGGTGGTTCTGCAGACCCCCCGCCTATCCACCTCCTTTTTGGACTCAAAAAACAGCATCCGCAGCATCGCTTACACAGGATGGTGCTGGATAGGTGAGACAGGTGGGACAAGAAGGATAAATGGACACCTCTCTACACACCTGGACCCCTCCCACTCTCCCCCCCCCCTACAAGGTAGATAGTGTTGCCACTTCTTTCTTGAGTTAGTGGACTGGTACATACCTCAATCAAGGCTCTTGGTTTAACAAGTCACACATCCCAGCCCAGGTCCCAGCTAAGCGCACCAGCAGCATTTGATGGATTGCTCCATGTTGACTGGATTGCAGTTGTAAGTTGGGACTTGGAAACTACTGTGCCAGGAGTTCCTCGAGCCTTATTTTTCTCTTCCTCTTGGCCGGTGGCCTCCTATCTGTAGTTGGAGAACTGTTGTGCTGGATATATGAGTTGTTGATACCTGAGTTCAAAGTGGATGAGGCTGGGCCTGCCGACGAAAGATTGGAAAGGTCCATTGGGCTAATAGAGTTGGGCTGAACCAAAGAGGGTTGGACTAAGTCCAGTGACAAACGTCTGCCAGCCAGGACCATTTCTTTGGTAATTACCCCTGGCGCTCACGCAAAAAAAGTGTCCAGTGTACTGCTCTGAGAGTCCAGGAACTTGTAGGAGTGAGCAGCTTTCTTTTTTCCCATGTTCCAGGCAGTAGAACCAAGATTTCACTGTGAAGTGGGATCACTGGCTTTGTGATGCTTCGTGGTGATCTTGTTCATTCGAACAGCCAGGTCTTCAGGAAAGGACTCAGGGGCTTATTTATGAGCCCCTGAGTCAATTTTGCGCCACCGGTGCATCACTTTTGGTGATGCACCAATGGCGTAAATAATGCGCCATGTTGCGCCATATTTACAAAGTGACGCATCTAGGTAGATGCATCACTTCGTAAACCCCTGAGCTACATTATACATGCACCAGATATAATCTATGCAGGGTGGGCGTTCCCCCGCAAGAAAGGGTCGTAGGAGTGGTGCAGCGCAATATATGAGATTTTGCTGCGCCACTTCTAGGACACCAATGCGTCAAAACCGTAAGCCTGCCTCACAGCAGGCGTAAGGGAGACGCAGGCCCTTTCATATGGGGCTTGCCCTATGTGAAAGGACACATTCCTGAAGTTGCGTCATTTTTGGGACACACTCCAGCAATGCGTCACTTTTGCGCCATACAGATACGTCAGAAATACTGACGTATCTGTAACTGCTTGCGACATGATCCATCATACTGTAAATATGATGCATCAATCTTGTCGCAAGGAGGGCATACTGAGAAGTGACGCATCGCTGCTTTCACGCAGCGATGCGTCACTTCTCATAAATGAGGCCCTCGATGCCTAGCTGTTCAAATGAACAAGATCACCATGAAGCAGCTAGCATCCCCAGCGCCTCGAGACCCTCACAGGTTGTTTGCCGTGCTTTACAAATCCTGATTGATTGATTGATTAATTGACTGACCCAACCAGAAAAAACATGGGTTATCGGAAGAGAATATAAACCACACACAGGAGAGGATCCAATGCTTTCCAAAGCACCCAAAGACAATACCACACTCTTTAACTTGCACTCTAAAAAGAGAAAGTAGAATAAAGAAGACACTTTGAAATCCCAGTACCTGGAAGGGTTGGCCAGTCCAGCCTCGTTAGGCCGTGGTCTTGGTCAGGGCCGGACTGGGAACCACAACCGGCCCTGGCAAAGTGCTCGGCCGGCCCCCCTTCCCACTCGGGGGTTGGTGGGGTTGGAGGTGCCGCTGAGCTCTTTGCCGGGGCCGATTTTGGTACAGGGCCATTTTTACAGCTATGCTGCAAAAACGGCCCTGTAACAAAAACGGCCCCCAGGGGCCCAAAACCGCCCCCCACCCGTGCGGCGCACCGGTGGATTGCCCAGTGCCCGCTATGGCCAGTCCGGCCCTGGTCTTGGTCTGGGCATGTCAAGTGCAGCGGGTGCCAGACATGCTTCTGAAGCACCCGAAAGAGAACCTCTCCACAACTTTCTGGCTGTGGGATTGTGTTTACTCGATAACTCCTCCCACGGTATGAGGGTCTGCACTGTGCCCTGACAGGCTACTTGTGTGCAGATATCGGGCTGAGCTAGATGGTAGTCTGACACGCTCAGCCCGCACACATATGTTTATGAGTAACCAGCCCAGAGACTCTAGCTATGCAGCAGCGGACCCAGTGCTTAATTTGAGCCGGTGGTTTCAGGTGCTCAGCACCAGCACTTAATTGTCAAAACAGGGGGATTAAATGTACTAAACTCATTTTCAACAGAGTGCACCATGGACTCTTTTTCCAGCAGAAGCATACAACTTTTGACCAATCAAATTCACATAGTGCTTGTAGGTAAGTAAGCCAGAGGGTGCACTGCTTTACGTAACAGGCTAATAATAATGGCATGCAGTCTGGAATAGGAGTGGAATGGGGATCAGGGCATGTAGAGGATGATAACATATATCTGATTTTTGTTTTGACGTGGGGATTAGATAGAGGGTGAAAGCTGGTTGGATTTCATGCAATCTTGCGCAGGTGAAAGTAGCTATGAGTATTTACATATGTGATAGTACTTTGATTTTCTATGTAAATATATAGGGACTGAGAAAGAGGAGTATTTGATGGCAGGGAGGAAGGACTGAGCCTTCCATAAAATCTTGAAAAGTTCTCCACAGGGTAGACAGATGAGGATTATTCTTGTTGTGTCTCCCTTTCTATAGAAGATCGTGTGTCAGGGAATCCATGATGATCAGTTTGGGTATTGCCAGCTCCTGGTCATTCTTCTGTTTTCCAGGTGGCTGTCAGTGTCTCTTATGTTTGCTGGCAGGGAATTCTAAAGTTTGACAATTTATACAGAGAAAGTAGAGCAGCTGGCAGTGATCTTTCTGTAAGGTGGAATGATTACTAGTGGTACTAGTCTATAACATAAATTCATGTGTGGGGAGTATTTTTTGATATTCATACAGAGAAATTCAGGATCTTCATTGTTTATTGCTGTGTGAGTGAAACATAACAGCTTGAACGAAGATCTTCTTGAGTTTGGTAACCAAAGACCAGTCAAGGCAAGGGAGGTGTGTGAGTACGTCTTTAGTTGTAAAAGTAAACTTGAGGTTGAGTTCTGAATTCTCTGGAATCGTCTCAGGGTTGAGCGACGAATGCCATACCAAAGGGGATGATGGAGTAAATCAAACACTCACCCCCAGTCAACTAATCTGGGTTTAAACCATCATCATTCTTTAGCTCACTCCACCACCCCAGTTCGGACATGGCCATATGCAAATCAGTCTGACCCTGTGCCTCATGGGAACAGTCCAGCCCGAACTGCCAAGCCATGTCTTCCCTGGATCGGAAAAAAGCATCCTGGGACGGGTTCGGGTTTATAACCCTCATCAGCCAGGCTATCTTGAATCCAGTGGCAAATTGAGCAAGGGACCCACGTCTGGGGATACCCTGCCAGCTTAGGGCGAACAAAAAGATACCAAAGGGGATGATGGACGGAGCGTTTGTGCAAATCAAACACTCACCCCCAGTCAACTGATCTGGGTTTAATCCATCATAGTTCTTTAGCTCACTCCACCACCACAGTTCAGACATGTCCATATGCAAATCAATCTGACCCTGTGCCTCATGGGAACAGTCCAGCCCGATCTGCCAAGCCAGGTTCTCCCTGGACCGGAAACAAGCATCCTAGGACTGGTTTCGGGGTTTCACCCCTCTTCAGCCAGGATAGTTTGGTTCCCCTTTGGTATCGCTTTGAGAGACGAATCCAGTACCAGACTATTTGCATAATCAACTAGTGGTATTGTTGTTTGAACCTTTTGTGGAAATCCAAGATGGGGAAAAATGCCAGAAAGTGTCTTTAAAATGTAGAAGGCTGACTTGGTTAGTTTGTCCACTTGAAAGTTCACTAAGAGCGCATCACAATGCCAAGGTTTGGAACTTTCTTTGATATATTTGGCAGTGGTCAAAAATCATCTGGCCCGACTGTGAATAAATCATCTTTTTTCCAATCTCCACAAGTGAGTATTTCAGTTTTTGATTGATTTGATTTAAGATAGTTCTAGGTCAACCATTGGTCTGTGGCTTGGAGACAGTGTTTGAGTTTAGAGCTTTGGATGTCTTGGGGGTTTTCCAGTTTAAGTACTTTGTGTATATTGTCTGCATAATTGTAGCAGGTAAGGTCAGATTTGCTGATTAACTTTGGGAGTGGTTCATTGTAAATTTTAAAGTGGAGAGAGGGACGGTGACAGATTCTTGGGGAACTTCAACTTTTGTTTTGGAAGGTGTTGAAGAGAAGGAAGACACACACATCATGTTAGCCCTTTCATCAAGATCGGAGGAGGTCCAAGCAAGAGGTATTCCATTAATACCCATTTCTTTCAAACTGAGATCATTGCTTTCAGAGCCCCACAAGACTCTGCCTTCAGTTCGATACTTCTGTTATGGTATGTAAGCTTCACTTGCTATAGCGCTACGACACACACCCATCTGTGTATCTCGGCACTTCGAATTCATATAGCTCTTGCCACTTCCCTGGTACCATTTTACATTTTCCCCTTTTTCTTTTATACTGATGACATACAGCTAGTCTTGCATCTTGATGGTAACACCTCCAATGGAAAACAACCTTTACAACGCAACTTTTACAACGCACTACCATTACAACAAAACGTTTACAACGCAACATCCATTACATCGCATGCCATTACAACGCAACCATTACAACGCATGACACTACAACGCATACCACTTCAACGCATGTCATTACAATGCATACCATTACAACGCATAACATTACAATGCATAGTACCCTCACACTATCCAACACTTACCCTACTGTTGCACCCCCTGGAGTTAGAATAGTAATTTTTACCCCTACACTATCCAACACTTATCCTACTGTTGCACCACCCTGGAGTTAGAATAGTAATTTTTACCCCCACACTATCCAACACTTACCTTAATGTTGCGACCCCCTGGAGTTAGAATAGTCATTTTTCCCCTACACTATCCAATACTTACCATACATGCAATGTAATGTTATGCGTTGTAATGGTATGCATTGTAAAGGTAGTATGCGTTGTAATGGAATGCGTTGTAAAGGTAGTTTTAAAAAATTTGTTGTAACGGCATGCGTTGTAATGGAATGCGTTGTAATGGATGTTGCGTTGTAAAACATGCATTGTAAAGGTATGCATTGTAAAAGTATGCGTTGTAACGTCATACATCCACCTCCAACACCCAGGTGCAATTCAAGGATTGCAATTTACCAGCTAAATGAATTCCAACATCCTTAAGCGAACTGTGGCATAAGTGTGTACTAATAACCAATGCTGCCCCTTCTTGTGGGCAGCGGGCTGCGCTGGCGGCTATGGGAATGGGTAAGCTACTTATTCTGCCTAAGCAGCAGCTTACGATTCACTTTTGATGCTAAACCGACCCTCAAAACTAACTAAAATTACCAGTGATTCCCATTTGCTTTTACCTCTAAAAATCTTGAGAAAAAGGTTCCCTTTTTTCTACCTTCTATTGGCAGTTATCTTTACCTAGGCCTTCCTACCTGCCTGACGACTAGGATTCCAGTGATGCAATTTCAGCAGCTCACCTAATTTTGAGGCTCAACTGGTGAATTTCCATCTCCCTGCACCTAACCATGGTAAACTAGTTGCCTATAGTCAAGCATAGTTCTTTAGAGTATTGCGTCCTCCTCATAAAGGCTCAAGATCTGTCTTCTTACACATCTCAATACTAGGTCCCTTCCTACTTGGGGCCTTACTCTCTGCCAGTACCAATACTCCCATTGTTCATGGAATTAGTCTCTCTCCCCATGGCAGCAGACACCCTCCAGCACTCGCTGAGACCTTCTCCTATTGCAGAAATGTCTTAAAACCTGGCTGTTCTTTTTTTAAACTTTATATTCAGTTTTCTCATTTAAACCAAGAAAATAAAATTAACTATAACTCCCATGCGGGGCAGGGGGTGGGAGTGCACGAAGGCGCCCTGACCAAACGGACGCCCACACCTGGATCCTACTGGACCCAGGATGCCTCAAGGGGAGGTAAAGAGGGGAGGGGGGAAGGGGGGGGGGGAGACCAGGTCCAAAGGGGTTTACCGGGAGTATGAGATACACGCAGAGAAACATAAGGAAAGAAATTATAATTATTGGGGGGAAGCTCCTTTGTAGAACGCAACTTAGAAAACAATCACTATGTAATAATAAACAACCGGTATGGCTAAATTAAAAATACTTTCAATGAATATATGTGGCCTCAACGATGTAAAGAAAAGACAGAAAGTGGCAGAGGTACTCAAGCTTTCAGCGGCCAATATTATTTGTTTGCAAGAAACACATATCGAAGGGGCACAAAAGCATCTACTTCAAACACTTGGATACTGACTCATCTCCGCCACCACACAAGGATCACGTACTAAGGGGGTGGCGATCTTAGCAAAAGGGGCAGGGCTGCAGTTTTCAAGATCAGTTGCGGATAAATCGGGACGATATGTTATAGCAGTGTGGATATAATAACGGGAAGAATAAATTAACACTCTGCACCATTTATGGAAACATTAGTGACGATCCGGACGTGCTGATCAGTGTTTCGGATGAACTTGTGCATTGGCCCCTCCCGTTGATAGTGTGCGGGGATCTAAATATTCACTTACCTAGCGATTGGTCTATGGGTCCAGAGTTTAAATTTCGTGGGAGGAAGCATAAAGTTTTTCAAGCATTAAAAGATATGTGTGGGTTACATGGTTTAGTAGACGGATGGATAGCAAAACATCCAGGGGATCCTGGGTATACCTATTTTTCTCACCCGCATTCAAGACACGCAAGGTTAGATCATATGTTTATGTCTAACGCATTGAAATCAGGGTGCCAAATAGAAAAACTGCCAAGAATCTTCTCGGATCATAATCCACTAGTACTCAGCCTTACATGTGGCATAGATAAACCTTCACTAAACACATGGACGTTTGAAAAGGCACTTTTATATAACAAAGGATATTGTCAACGTATGAGAACATGGATCCCGGTTTTCCTGTCTGAAAATACAGGGTCTGCAACAGTGGATGTAGTGTGGGATACCCTGAAGGCTTGTATTAGTGGCGAAACCAAGCGCTTTTCTCTTCAGCTTAATAAAGAAAGGAGGTTAAAAATGACTGCTCTTGAACAGAATCTATGTAATGCTGATGAGGATCTGATTAAAGTAGTACATGAAGGCAGGGAAGTAGATTCCGCTGTAAGCAGGGTAGCAATCGCAAAGAACTTCATCTCTGAAATTTTTATCGAAAAGGCAATTGTGAGGGCAAACTCTCAGAAAGAGAAAACGTATGACCTAAGCGAAAGGGTAGGTCACCAATTAGCTGTCCGAACCCGGGAAGAATCGTCAAGCACTTTAATAAAAGAAATCATTGATCCAGTAGCTGGCCTGAGAGTAGAATCTTCTGATATTAGAACAGCTTTCCAGAAGTTCTATCAGAAGTTATATCATGAAACTGATAATGTGGGTCGCAAACCCGATTTATATTTGGGTCTAATTACCAAAGATCAGTTGGATACAGATGATCGAAATATACTAGATGGTCCCATACAGTGGGAAGAAATTCTATTATCAGTGAATTCTATGCCTAATTGTAAGGTAACGGGCTTGAATGGAATACCCACAGAGTTTTATGTAAAATTTGCGCCACAAATCAGGGGGATTGTTTCAGAACTTTTTTAATCCATCGGGCAAGGGGGGAACCCACCGAGGTCATGGTCCTTAGCCAAAATAGTAGTTTTTCCGAAAAAAATAAAAACCAACAGGAAATGGGATCTTATCGACCAATTACCCTGATAAACGGGGATTCCAAAATTTATTCTAAAATATTAGCATCACAGCTGGCACCCTTGATTCATAAATAAGTCTCTGAGAGGCAACACGGGTTTGTGCCAGGAAGGTCTACTATTGACCATGTACAAAGAGTTATTTCTCTCTTTGACTACACGGGAACTACAGGAGACCCTATGGCGCTCATCTTGCTAGATGCGGAGAAGGCGTTTGATAGGGTCTCCTGGAAGTTCCTGTGGGCGGCAATGGCAAACTGTGGTATTGGTGAAAAATGTATAACTGCTATTAAACAGTTGTATGTAAACCCCAGAGCCAGCGTCTTGATCAACGGGACTCTGTCAGAAAATGTCATTATCACTAGGGGGACTAGACAAGGGTGCCCTTGCTCACCCCTCCTATTTGCTATTTATATAGATAAATTTATCCGGAGGTTGGAAAATAATGCACTAATTCCTTCTATCCTAGTACGTGATATGGATACTAAATGCTTAGGATATGCTGATGACATCGCCATTGTTACAGGGGACCCTATAAATGCTATAAGTGTGATAGAAACAGAAGCACTACTCTTTGGTGAAGCCTCTGGGTATAAACTGAATGCTAGTAAGACACAGATTGTGTTAAATAGTAAGATTATAATGAATGACTCAAGAGTAACTGAAAAGGCAATATATCTGGGGGTCAGCATCAGTGCTGCTATAGAGCTCATTGTCAGCATCAATATAGATCCACTTATACAACGGACCAAGAAAGAGCTGACCAGACTGAATAATCTCCATCTAACTATTGGTGGTCGAACTAACGTAGTTAAGATGCTGTTTTTACCTAAGTTTCTGTATTTTTTCCAGGCTATTTGTTTAGAATTTTCCCCACAGGTGTTTAAAAATATAGATACATTGTTTTCTAGATTTGTCTGGGGATATAATCGACCTCGCAGGGCATTGCGGTGGCTCACTAACTCAAGAGAACGTGGAGGTTGGGCTTTCCCCAACTTCAAGCTATACTACTGGGCCACAGTATTAAGGTATAGCTTGAGTCTTATAACTGGTAACCGGGGAAGCGGTAATATATCAACACCACAAGAACTTATTCTGGGAGAAGGGGCCGCTGGATGTCTATGGCGACATGTTAATGACGGGTATTTCAAAAAAGTCAAATTTAAGACTATTAATCATGTTAGCAAAGTCTGAGGGAATGTTAAAAAGCTATTAGGACTAGGTCGCTATTCCTATTACACTCCCGTGAATCAGAACTCAGATCTTCCTGAGATTTTCCACGACAATTATATAAAGAAATGGAATGATCTGGGGATTACCCAACTTGGCTGTTTTTTTGCGTCTAATGGATTTAAATCATTTGCCGAATTAAAGTTAGAATTTAATATTCCTAATAGGGATTTTTTTAAATTTCTGCAAGTGAGAGATTTTCTATTAAAGAAAGGGGGTGGCCGGATCAAATTTCAACCGTGTTCTTTCATAGGAAACTTACATAGGGAAATGCCCTTAAAAATTGGTGAGATTTATGGGGCTATGAATGCATTGTTACCAGATGACATGAACAAACATATAATGGCATGGCAGACCAAACTTGGATTATCTAACCAAAGTTTAGTATATTCATATGAAATGTCACTTTCATGCCTTATGTCCATAAGGCTTCAAGCACAATATTATAAGACCTATTTTTCATTGTATTATACCCCATATAAAATAGCTAAGTGAGGAACTGGGAAAGGCACAACCTGTCCAGCAGCAGATATCATTCACATGTTTGCCTCCTGTGACTCGCTAACTAATCTAATCGCTGAAATATCAAGCTTTCTCACAGAGATAGCACATTATGAGGTAAACATTAGAACATCAGAAATCATGCTGGGGGTGTCAAACAACGAAAGGCCAAAACAGATACAGGGGTTAATTTTTGTCGCGATGGGGTGCTTCGTCTGTGTGTGGCATCAGCCTGGCTCGATCCAATACCACCGTCATATATACAGTGGAGGGCCAGACTGCTGGCGACATGTAGCCTTGAAGTTGCCATCTATAGAAACAAAGGGTATAATACTCGTAGAAGAGGAATGAAGATTTGGGGTCCCCTACTTGACTGGATTGAAGAGAATGATTAGGGGGAATAATGGGAGATATTAGAAACAGGAATATGTTGAGATTCTATGAGATTTTCTTCTTCTCTCCTTTCCTGTTTATGTACTCCTCTCTTTTCTTTTTCCTTTTTGTTTCTATATCTGTATATATTTCCTCATCTTAGAAAATTATTGAGTTGTAATTTGTATCTACTTATGTTTGATTGTATAATTACCTCCTGGTCTCCTGGGGGGAGGTGGGTTAAAGCGAAAAAACTGAAAAAAAAACAACAACAAAAAACAACAAAAAAAAAACAAGAAAATAATAAAACAGAAAGCAATCTGTACCTCCCTCTGCAGACAGATGGTATTTTAAAGGAACAACGGTCGCTACAAAAAGCATAGTTGATTTAAGAACAGATGAATAAAATGTCTATTACTACAGTTGACAGAATCTCCGTTTCTTTTAAAAAAATCAATTTTTATTTTGTAATCAAAAAATGGTGGATAGTACCAAAGGAAAAGTTTTTCCACATCGTTGTACTCAGGCAATTACTTACAAGTGACATAAATACAAAGTATTCCCAATTGCATTAATCTAATCTTACATTAACTAGGCTTTTTGTAGGGACCATTGTGCCACTAAAATGGCGTATACCCGTGGTCGCTATGCACCCCTGGGTTCCCTGGTTTGTTTGAAGAATATGCAGAGAGATGGAGCATCCTCTGAGAAGATGTAATGTCTGCTCAAAGCCCTTATATCATCCCTCATACACATTTCCTTAAGATAGGGGCTCCAAAGCCCTCTTTTGTCACCATAAGGACCATGTGTAGACCACTCAGAAGCCATGCTACTGCCTAGATGAGATTGCACACTTGGCCCCTCCCCTCACCCTCAAAACAAACCATTGGATGTTTGTAGGTGTCCTTAATACTGAATCTAATCATTCGTTTCCATCGCGGGTCGTCGAACTATTGATTATCTGGCCAACCCATGATTGAGGTTCAATTCCTGCCCATCTTTTCATCACAAATCCCACTGTGAAGAATATAATGTTTTCTCTTAGTTTGGGCTGGCCCTGTGTTGTTAGATTTTTCCTACAAAGCATGCCCAGGTACCTAATGGAAAAACATTGTCATTGGCCAAAGTCAGACCTTCCTAGAACCAGCGCCTGTGTTCCAAAACGTACTGCCTACCTCTCTTTAGATGACCCGCCTGCATCGATTCTGCATCTGGAAACATGTAAGCATCTCCCTAACTCACTCTTCTACCACTGGGAGTGAATTCGAAACTTTTATTTTTCAGCAATATTTTGGGTAGAGGTTAATTTAGTGAAATCAATTTAGGTTGTACTGCACGAATTGGTTTTAAGTCTATTTTTATGGCATATATTATTCTGTTTACTATATTTTTCTTCCTGTGTATTCATTGTGTATGCATCATTATTGTTTTGTGGAGAAGTTTAATGTGAACTTTAAATCCCTGGGAAATATTTGCAATCCCAAATTCTCAACATAAACAGGGCTCAAACGCTGAGCTCACCTGTCAGCAAATGGTGCTCAAAAGCTGATTGGGTGAATATAACGCACATGATTCTGAACATCTAAGCACATCACAGGCCTGTTACTGCTCGATCGTGTGTGGCTGAACGCTACTTGACTCTCTAAGAATTTTGAATGGTGATCTCCGGGGCATTGCGGTACAAAAGGGGGTGGTGATGGCCGGAGCATCTAAACCAATCAAACACTCACACCCAGTCAACAGATCTGGGTTTAATCCATCACTGTTCTTTAGCCCACTCTACCACCCCAGTTCAGAAATGGCCATATGCAAATCAGTCTGACCCTGTGCCTCATGGGAACAGTCCAGCCCGAACTGCCAAGCCATGCCTTCCCTGGACCGGAAACAAGCTTCCTAGGACCGGGTTCTGGCATTTCAGCCGTCTTCAGCCCGGCTTGCTTGAATTCAGTGGCAAAGTGAGCAAGGGACTCACGTCTGAGCATACCCTGCCAACTTATGGCGAACAAAGCGGTACAAAAGGGGGTGGTGATGGACGGAGCATCTGATCTCTGGGGCATTTACACGCATTAGCATAGGGAATTTGCATTTGTTAATTAGGAAGATGCAATGCAGCATTGACAAGACCATCTACCATAGCACCAAAAAAGAGTTATCAATGCATCAATCCTTACAATGTTTGGGTTGAGTGAGTTTCTTTGTTCCAATAAATTAGGTGCCTGGGCGCCGCACCGCCTATTTTTATGCAGCACATGCAGAAAGCTTGAGAGAATGCACACAAAAGCATGGGAAGCACAGACATTAGCGATCACAAAGGCAGACTGGCTGGGCTGTATTAAAGTCTCCAGAGCCACTCCTGGTGGTTTGGCTCTGTGCCTTGGCCTGTGTTCACATTCACTCTTGTAAGCATCATTAAAGATGAACATGTTGCAGAAGTACAGGATGCTGAAGCTACTGCAACCCAGCACCCCTAGTAAAACAATGCCGGCCACTCAAAAGGCACTGCCAAACACCTAATGTTCACGATGTGCCAGGCTGTGGAGAGGGAACCCTGTCTGGGTGGTCCGAGGCCACTTCTTCCTCTCCATCAAGGAAAAGAGAAATCATTAAAGAGAACTTTCCCCTGATTTGTATTTTACAATGAAGGGGCCTCTTATGCCTTCCCCATGAGTATGAAAGCAGCTTTGGTCAAGACTTAGTGTTTACATGTTCAGAGGGGCAATCCCATCCTCCTATTTTGTGAAGTCAATGCTGACACACTTTACTTCTTAAACAGTCTCGCCCCGTTTACCCATTTTGCTGCTCTACAGGGAATAATCTCAAGAGAGTGCACTCCAGAAACTACGTAAACAGATGCATTTTGATTAATAATTTGTTAAATATTTAATACATGTGCTTAGTTAACTCAGTATTTTGATATATATTCCTTTTATCTGCATATTAAATCATTCCGGGTCATTATGGACACTGTCTCCAGTCCTACATTTTTCACAAATCTGTTTAGTCTAATTAGTTTGATGGAAGCAAGACGAGAGTACAACTCCCAGAATCCACTGGGCTATCACACAAAGTTCCAGGTCTGGAAGTAGTGTCCGCAATAACCTGGAGGGAGCTAGTCACCCTACTTCATTAGTAACCAACCATTGGTGGGGTGAAGTTGCTCCAGCGGGACTCCAAAAATCATTTCTAATCAGTACTTACCATTTCCCTGAAACCTTTAAACACACAACCATTCGTCAGTGGGGCCCATAACACTGCACGTCTATTTTGTTCACTTACACTTGGCTTCAAGGCTTTGGTGAACCGTAATGGAGAAACGCTGTAACATTTGGTGGAGTGTCTAAACCTATCTAATCCGTTATTATTTAACACCTATAGTTTATTATACTTTACCATGGTTTTATTCAAACCTTTAATTATTCAGACGCACCACTATAGTGGCAATGGATCTGCTTGAAAGAAAATTAGGCGTAGGAAAATCACAAGACCAGCTTTAAAGTTCCATTTTCCCAATTTTATTAAAAGCAAAACTTTAATATGTCTGACATTTAGGTATTGGTTTAATTCTTTATTTAGTAAAATCTTAAACTTTATTTCAAAATGATCATTTTATTAGAGCTCAGAAAAAGTAGCTTTTTTAGAAATCAGTTAAAAGTTTAGCAAAGAACAGATAGTTCCAAATTCATTCTCTCCTAACATCCCTAACTAACACCCTCATCTTATCCTTCAGTCCTGCAAAGCAAACAAATAAAGTTCACAAAGAAAAGTTCTTACATCCAGGAATCGAGCTTCAGTCTGGCAGCACTTTGTGAAGAAATCGAAAGAGCGACACTTCTAAGTAAAATCAGGGGGTTTTATACACTAATTTTTAGCTTAATCTATCTAAAAAGTTACTAACAATGCCAGCTCGGGTTCTGATTGGACACAATTTGGGGTAGATGAGCGTCTCCTCATCATTACAGCATTGTATTCACAATGAATCAGCAGAAAAATAAAGGGGCTTTGTTTTAAACAGTCCGTGGCCTAGTCACATCCCCAATTTGCAACGTGAAGACATTTTCCCAGGATCATAACATTTGAGCGTCCATGTTTGGCACCCATCCTAGGTTCCGGGGCAAGGTAACCTTGAACCTCTTCGAGCACAGGCAGTTCACTCTCTCTTGCAGGCTTTGGGCGCGCATGCGCTGTCCAGCTCTTGCTCACAATTTACTCAGGCAGCCATTTCTAAAGTAGGCTTCAGAGGCCTCCTTCGGAACTATCATAGAAACAAACACAAATTCATGTTAAATATAGAACTAAAGCCCTTCTGTTTACCTCCCACCATACTAATATTTCCCCATTAGTTGTTACCTAGCAAATAAGCCACACAAATGCGTTTTATACTTACATTTCCGACGACTTTTAGCACAATAACGCGCACAACAAGCACATTTAAGCTGTATTTGTTTATATTTAAGCTGTGCATTAATTCACAATACAATAACAATACATATTAGTTAATTTTATTGCAACATGCAGGCAAAATTAGTACTCCCATGTGTAAAAAAGTGTATGCATCTTATACTATGGTTGATTAATTCACAATAACATTCCATTAGTAAATGTTAACGTTATGGAACATTGATTTTGAGAGGGGTACACAAAATTTTGTTTTTACCACCTCGCTCCATCAATTCCCTCATCTGGTGATCCTATCCCCAAATATTTATAAAAATTTTGTAACATTTTTGAAAAATATATGTTTTGATTCCTTTTAATAGTATTATCTATACTCTAGTATCTTTCTCTTTTGAATCATTGAAAATTTTCTCTCAAACTACTTCCATTTCTATCTCATTCTTTTCTCTTACCCTTGCCAGTTTTTCTTAATTTCTTTTCTTTATTGCTTGCCTAAAATTTCTTCTACCTTTGTATATACAACATAATCTTATCAAGAAAATCACTATCAATATAACTGTTATTGGAATTAGTATCTTACCTATAATTGAACTACCTATTTCTTGAAACCAATGCTTCACTGTTGATAAACATTTTCCCAACTTTTTAAGAACACCTTCACCCTCCAGTGGTTCAATTTCTTTATGCAAATCTGTAATATTTATAATATAATTTTCAAGGTTCTGACTTTTATCTGGAATATAAGTACAACAATGTTGCACCTTCAAAATTCCACAGACTCCTCCCTCTTTTGCTAAAATTATATCAAGGGCAAGTCGATTTTGCATTACCATAGCTCTCATAGCAACCATTTCAGTATTAACCATCAGGAATCCTCCTGCTGTGTCTGTTGATAATCGATCAACTATTGTGGACAATTTTCTGATTCTATTTGCATTGAATGAAATTCCCACTGCTGGTATCAGTACTCCAAATATATCACCTATTATTTCTAACACACTCTTCTTTTTCGACCTAGAACTTTACCTATTTCATGCTTTCCATTAGTACCTCTATCTACATGAAATTTTTTGGGAAAGACCAAACCCACATAACATGTCCCATACCAATGGTCTGGTAACCTATCAGAGGCTCTATTCCCACAAATAAAATACATTCCAGGAAAAACAGGATCATCACCTCCTTTAAATCCCCACCCCCCTATAATTCTATAGGTGTCTTGACATTGACTTGCACCCACAAAATAATTGTCATACATTGAATTGTCTCTACAAAATTTCCCTAACATTGGAGCATCTATATTAATGGCTACATTCACATTCTTATCCTCAATATTCTCATCATTAAATGTAAAATATTTAGATTTTGCATGCTTCATTTTCTCATTTCGTTTGTAAGCAATTCTTCTTTCCTCAACAATGTTTAGAAATGCCTTCTCTTCAACTCTCATTTTACATGTCAAATTGTTCTTAAAAGCATAGTCATGTGTTAGCTCATCTAATTCTAAGAAATATTCTCCCATCACTTTTGCTGGTTTCTTTTTGTTCAAATTACTATCAATTTTCAATTTTGCAAAGATTTCATCCATATTGGAATAATGATATTCCAATTTTCCAGTCTGATAAAATAAGCTTGCAATAACACTACAAATCACTCCATATGTGAGTGGAAGGTGGTGATAAGTCACCCCTTCTGAAACAGAAGCTGGTAATTTTACACAAACATAACAGCCATCCACATTCATAGTTTTAATATATTCTAGTAACAATTTTGAAAAAGTATTTTTTATTAAAGTCACTGATTGATCTATCTTGATGCAACTCTGGTTTGTACACATGAGTCTCATGAATTTTTTCTTTCTCACTTGGCTAATTTGAACTCACATTATGCTTTAATTTCGTTAGACTGTCTTAAAAGGGAATGACAATAGCTAAAATTATCCATATTATTATTAGTAATCCCATACATAATGAGCAACATCTACACCACTTTCTAAAAATAGAACATTTAGTTTTATGATTATTCATGGTCATTTTTCCCCAACACAAATTCTTCGACCTAATGTCACCTGTCAAATTTTCAGCTCTTAGTTCACTAACAATTTTTCTTCGACCTTGTGTCAGTTCTAATCTATTTTTTGCTAAAGTTAAGTTTTCTAACAAGTTTTCTTCGACCTTATGTCAACTCTGACCTCTTCTCTATTTACAATAACCGTCTCACAGGACTTCAGAAATTTTACTTAATATCATATACTTTGAGCACCTTCTCCTTTTCTCTTAACTGACTTCTTTTACTCACTTTTTTCAATCATCTTTGGGCAATACAAATTTTCTTGTCTGCTATTAACTTCTACAATTGGTGGCAGGACAATATATGTCCACTCTGGTGACTTATACTTCTGAATTGGCCTTCTTACTCTTTTTGGTCTTTGGACAACCTCTATTTTCTTTCCCAGAGCTTCTTTCTGGCTAGTGATCTCATTCACTGGCTCTTCTGGTTCTTTTGCTTTGTTTACCAGTTTGAATCTCAACTTTTCAGCTTCCTTAGGCCAATTGTCTCCTTTACAGACTTTCTTGGTCTTCAGTTCAATTGCGTTATGCTCTACTCTCCATGCTCTTTTTCTTGGACTTTTCCTGAATGGTGCTTCATCCGCACTGTCATCAGTTTCACTTTCAGTGTCTTCAACTGTATCATTGATTATGATTTTTACGATGTCTGTGTCTTCATCAAATTCAGCTTTTTCTACTGTTATTCTGTTAGGAACACCTTCATAACTGGTACTTGGAATTTCATCCTTATCAAGAATTTCTTCCTTGTCCCCAGTCTCAGGATTCCCGTTTCTGCTTTCAGAGGTTTCAGAACATTCTTCAGCTGTCTCTTCTTCGACAATTTTTCCTTCCTTCTCTTTTGCGCCTATACTGATATTTGTCTTTACCGATTCTCGACCTTCAGATTGATCTTCCGAACCTGGTAATTCAACAACTTCCCCTTCACCTTCACCTTCAGACGCAGAACTGGCTTCTGATACTTCCAGATGTCGACGTTCTTGTCGATCTTCAGTATCTGGATTCTTTTCTGCTTCAGCTTCAGAATCAGAGTCAGTTGTACTTTCACCATCGTATGGGTATTCAGGTTCAGGCACACGAATGGTGTGGCTTGCATGAACCCACCTTTTCAATCCAGCACACTTGACTGCAGTAGTACTAACCAAGATAACTTGACGTGGTCTTGAAGTACTGGGTTTTTAAGAACCCAGCGGTGCCAGGGAACACACCCTAAGACTTCGAGTCCTTCCTGTCCCAGACTACAGAAACACAGAGTCTTCTTGGTGAAGTCAAAGATCGAATTTATTGGCTGCAGCCAGTAACAGATATCCTAGAAGTACAACACGCTGTATATTCTCAGGAGACTGCTCCACTTACAAAGCCAGCCATCCCTTTTTATACAAAATATTATGCTTTAGGCAAACATTCCTTATTTTACAGTTGACCATTCACATATTTTCACAACAAAGAAAAAGCAGATTCATGATGACAAGCCCATTTTCAATTTGTCCATCCCATAACTAATTTCCCGGCAAGGCCCAACATTTTCATCAGATATCGGACGGACCCCTAATAAAATCGGGCACCTCCTCCTCGTAAAGCAGGTCATAAAACAGAAAGAAGAGACAGGTGTGTATAAGATTTGGCGTGGTTTGGATGTGATGAAAGGTTTATGGTTTGCTGTGCCTTGATACTAATCTCGATCGGCCACTGGGAGAGGAACTGGCTGAACAGGTTTGGCTTCAGGCAGTGGAGTCAGCTTGCCCAGGTCACACAAAAGTCAGCAAAGGTGTACGTGTCCTTAAGACTCGTTTTGACCTTAGTCATCAGCCTATGTGAGGGCAACCACAAAATGGCTGTCATGCACAAAATGGAACCCGAGGGTTCAGGACGGAATCCCTGATTTAAGGGTGATCTAGCCATTCGAGTACGCCGAAAATGCCTGTATGTAGTATATTCGTCATTCTCGGTCTGCTGATACCAAGATCGTCATGATTCGACGATGTTTATGACATGGGTCCAGAATTTTCAGTACCACAGTCTTTGCCACCTTGGTACCAAACAATTCCTTCTGCGGTGGACTTTCACTCGTATCCAGTCCCCAGGGACTAGATCATGACCTGGATTTTTCTCTTTAGAATTTGACTCAGTTCCCACCTGGTGGAGCACAGAAGTTACCGCATCAGACAGATTTTTGCAGTAATCCAGTATGATGTCATCATTAATTGTCAACAACTTATCAACTGGTACATAGGCCTGTCTCATCACCCTGCCCATCAAAATCTCATGTGGACTTAATCCAGTTTTCCTGTCAGGTATGCTTCTTAGTGTCATTAAGACAAGTGGCAAAGCATCAGGCCACTTTAGTCCTGTTGCTAAACACATTTTCGAAATTCTGTTCTTAATTGTTCCATTCACCTGTTCAACTACTCCTGAAGCCTCAGGTCTGTAAGCACAATGCAGCTTCTGGCGAATGTCCAGAGCTTTACAGATCATCTGCATAAGTTCATTTTGGAAATGGGGGCCTCGGTCTGACTCAATCGTCACCGGAAACCCGAACCGTGGTATTATCTCACGCAAGAACAGTTTAGCAACAGTTATTCCATCACTTCTCCTCGTGGGGAAAGCCTCCACCCACCGTGAAAACAAACAGATTATCACAAGGACATACCTCAATCTATTGCATGGAGGTAACTCCACAAAATCCATCTGAACTCTTGTAAATGGACCACCCTCCCGTCCTATGGTTCCCAAACTTACAACAGTTCTTCTGTTTGGATTAACTTGCTGGCAGACTAAGCATCTTTGACACAGGCTTTCAGCAATCATTCTGAATTTAGGATTATACCAAGACTGTCTAAAGAGACGAATCATAGCATCTCTACTAATGTGGGCCTGACCATGGCACATTCGGGCCATGTCTGAGATCATGCTATCGGGCATTACTGGTCTTTCATCTTTGTAAACCCAAATTTCATCTTTCTCCCTTTGTCTGCATCCTGATTTTAACCAAATATCCTTTTCTTCTGCCTCTGCCTCTTCTTGCATCTGTTTCACTTCCTGCCATGTCTCAACTACAGTTATTAGCATTAAAGGACTCAGAACATGTTCTTTTGACTTTTCCCGATTGATTGAAATTTGACTCCTTGCACAATGCTTAGCAATTGCATCCACATAATTATTTCCACGTGTGATGTAATCCTCACTCTTTTTATGTGCTGAACACTTCACCACTGCGATTCTCTCAGGTAACTGTATCACATCTATTAATGTCTTTACAAATTCAGCATTCTGAATAGGTGTTCCTGCAGAGGTCAAATAACCTCTTTGGGACCAGAGCTGCCAATAATCATGAACAACTTCGTAACCATATTGACTGTCAGTCACTATAGTTACTTTCACCTCTTTTCCCAGTTCACATGCTTGTATCAAAGCAATCAACTCCGCTACTTGAGCAGAATGAATTCCTTTCAGACAAGATGCTTCCAAAACTTCTGCTACCGTGCAAACAGCATATGCAGCACTTAAAATATCACTCTCCGTTCTCAAGCATGATCCATCCACAAACATTACAAAGTCTGATTCAGGTAAAGGTACTTCTCTAATGTCTGGACGAGGCTTTGTACAATACTCCAAAACATCCAAACACTTGTGATCAAACTCACCTTTCACTTCTGCCTCAATGGTATCCGGTAACAATGTTGATGGATTAACATTCACACATCTGGTAATAGTCACATTCTCAGCTCCCAAAATTATTTTCTCATAACGGGTCATTCTGCTGTTAGTCATTGTAACCAGGAGGCGGGGGACGCCCCCCCTGTATCCCGGAAGGCGAGTATAAACTATGACCCCCCCCCCCTCTTCTTTCAACAGGTGGCCGAGGGAGCAAGCTGGAACCAGGGGATGGACCAGTACAGCTGTGACGAGGAGGATATGGGACACGGCCCCTTTAACTGGCCCGGACCAAGTGAGGAAGAGGAGGAGCACACCCTCTGCATAAAGGACGCCCAGCTGACAGAACAGGTGTGTCTATACACCGGAGGAGCGGTCAGAACGGAGCAGAGCGGAGGTGTGGCGTGGAGCAGCGGAGTCGAACGAAGGAGAGGAGCAGCGGGGAGAGAAGAAGAGGCGTGGAGCGGAGGAAGAGCGTGGAGCCGAGGCGAGGCGTCGAGAGAAGTGGCTTGGAGCAGAGGAGCAGAGGACGGTCCTGACAGAGCCGGAGCAGAGGACGTAGACGAGGAGAGTGCGGAGAAGGAGGGGGACGGCGCTTCAGGAGACGGAGACCATCGACGAGAGGAGGAGAAGGGCGGAAGAAGAACCGGAGTCCTACGCAGATCACCGGGAGAGACGGTCCCAGGAGGGCAACGGACACACGATTCGCCCAGCCACTCCCCTGGAGGGGCGTGGCTAACAGAGGTACGTGGTAAGGTTACTGGGTGGTTGCGGTTAAAGAAGGGAGAACCCAAAAGCCCGTAGATTAAGTCCCCCGTGCACTAACCTCACAACCCGAGACCTAACTGAAGCACTAATCATCCCCTCACTCCTTTTCCAGAACGCAACTTGGGAGTTGACCCTTGTACTTATACTACCTCTGTTTCTGTCTCCCCCTTCGGCGGAACCTGGGCCAAGACAGACCACAACGGGAAAGGACGGCGGAGCCCGACCCGGCGCCGAGAGGAGGGCGTCATCCAGAAAAGCAGGAGGGAAAGAAGTCGCTCACCGCGGCCTGTGCCGAGTCGCCCTACCTGTACTGACAGACTTTTTCAGTTAATAAAACCTGGTTTGCTCCCACCTAAGACTCGCCTCTTGCCTATTCCCACCCAGCCGGCCACAGTGGTGGAGAATGCAGGCAGCAGTCCATTGGATATAACGACGATGGAAGCGATCCTGGATAGACTAGCCAAAGGTCAGGAACGGCTGGAATGGGTGATCGAAAAGCAAATACAGTCGGCCGATGCGGACAGGGAAATAATTAAGGCGGCCGTGACCGCTCATGCCCTGGACCCTGTGATAGCCTCAGTAGCCCCAACGGCTGGCACGGTACCCCACAGCATAGGGGGTGTGTCCTTACAGAAGTACATACCGGGAGAGGACCCGGATGCCTTCTTGCTCAATTTTGAACGGGCCGCACGGGCGTGTGGATGGCCTGTGGCTAAGTGGCCCTTCTTTCTTGCCCCGCTGTTGGTGGGGGAAGCCCAAGCCGCCTATCAGGTGGCTAATCCGACAGGGGATAACACCTATGTTAACATTAAAGGGATAATATTGGATCATCTGGGCTTGGATACAGAGGCCTATCGGATCAAGTTTAGGAAGGAGAGGGGTGTCCCCGGAGAAACCCCCAAGACCTTGTTTGTGCGATTAAAGATGGCGGCTGACAAATGGCTGACCCCCCAGGTATGCACCAAGGAGCAGATTATGGACAGAGTGTATCTGGAACAATTTTTAGAAGCCCTGCCGTATGCCACTCAGAGGTGGTTGCGTCAACACCATGATCTCACTACAGCACAAGCGGTCGAGATGGCCACCACCTTTACGAGAGCCCAACCCCGAGCCCCTTTTGGGGGGGAGCTGGAGAAGACCAGGCCCTCCGTGAAACCAGACAGGAAACCGGTACGACTGCCAGAGGCCTTGAAACCCAAACCCTGGAGGCCGGAACCCCCGTCGCACAGTGGTCCGCAGTGTTTTGACTGTGGCAATTGGGGACACATCGCCCGGATGTGCCCTAGGAGAAAAACCAACGAAGAGCCAATGGAGGTCGGGTACCTCCCCAGAACGGTGTTATACTCGGCGGAGATGGGCCCAGCCTTCAGAGTAAGTGTGAGGGTGAATGGGTCTTACATACAGGCGTTGTTAGATTCGGGGTGTTGGCAGTCTGTGGTACAGACACAACACGTGAGAGCCGCCCACCTGCTCCCCGACGACCGAGTCTACATTCGATGTGTACACGGGGACGTCCGCCCCTATCCGGTAGCGCTCCTCCCCATATGTCCCAGGGGGGGTAAACCACAGAACATTAAGGTAGGGGTGTTGGATGCCCTTCCCGAAGACCTTATTATCGGGACTGATAACCCAGCATTCCTGGAGATGTTCCACGATAGCTTGGACAACCCCGCCGGAAAACGCCCGAGGCCGGCTCTGGTGACCCAAGAACCCTGGGTACTTGACCGCAGTTTTCGGTTCGCACAGGCGAACGATGCCACGCTGTTTAATGCATGGGACAACGCACAGAGGAACCAAGGCCAGAATCCCGTCGTTTATCCTCGGTTCTTCACCCAAAACGAACTACTATACCGACAGGGAAAGAAAGATGAACCAGAGCAGTTGCTCGTCCCCCTGGCGTTCAGGGAACAAGTATTGTTCTATTCCCATGCCCACCTCGTCGCCGGCCATACAGGGGCCGAGAAAACGACCCAGAACATACTCCGCCATTTCTATTGGCCGGGTGTTTATAAGGATGCTATGGAATACTGCCAGCAGTGTGAAACGTGTCAAAAAAAGAACATGACCCGTCTGCCAGCGGTACCCCTACAACCACTCCCCATCATTGGAGTACCTTTCGAACGAGTGGGAATGGACCTTATCGGTCCCCTTCCAAAGACCCGAAAAGGGCACCAATATGTGTTAGTGATGGTGGACTACGCCGCCCGGTTCCCCGAGGCGTTTTCTCTCTCCTCCACCACAACGCGACAAGTAGCCGACAAAATGCTAGAACTGTTTTCCAGAGTGGGGTCCCCCAAAGAAATCCTGACAGATCAGGGGACCCCATTCGTGTCCAAGCTAATGAAGGAGGTGTGTCATATGCTTAATATACACCAAATACGTACCGCTGTATATCATCCACAGACAGATGGCCTCGTGGAGAGGTACAACCGAACAATAAAGACCACACTAAGGAAAATGCTGGAGGTGAACGGATCTGACTGGGATCAAATATTACCCCTCGCTCTGTATGTGATAAGGGGACAAAAACAGAGCAGTACGGGCTTCTCAACTTTCGAACTGTTGTACGGAAGACAACCCAGGTCTCTCCTGGACATGACGAAGGAGGCCTGGGAGAAAGAGACCCCTGAAGAGACGATGCTCACTTTGGAGTATGCCCGGAATCTCAGATCGAAACTTGGGAAAATGAGGGACCTTGCCTATACAAACCTAGAACAGAGTCAGAAGAAGCAGAAAAGGTGCTACGACAGAGGGAAAAGGTGGAGGAGGCTGCAGATAGGAGACTGGGCTTTGGTGCTGTTACCCACCTCCCATCAGAAATTCAAGGCCGAGTGGGGAGGGCCTTATCAGGTCCTCTCTACCATCGGAAACACCAGCTACAAATTACAGGTGCACCCCAGGAAGACACAGGTGTACCATATAAACATGCTGAAAAAATGGCTGGGTCCTCCTCCTTCAGAGGTACACGTGGTCGAATCCCCTCCCCCGACGGAGGGGAGCACCCTAAATCACCTCGTGATCAACGACGACCTAGTGACGCAGGAGAGACTGGAATTAATGGCAACCCTGCAACAGCATTCCTCAGTCTTCTCGGACCAGCCGGGACGGACAACCTTGGCAGAACACCGAATACGCACACGTCCCGGACAAGTGGTAAAAATCAGACCCTACCGAGTCCCAGAAGCCAGAAGAAGAGGGATACAACAAGAAATAGACGATATGTTGCGTCTGGGAGTGATACGTCCCTCAAATAGCCAATGGTCCAGTCCAATAGTGATGATACCCAAGCCGGATGGAAGTCGCCGGTTTTGCATGGACTTCCGCGCCCTCAACGATATATCCACCTTCGACGCCTACCCGATCCCCCGGATCGACGAATTAATCGAAAAACTAGGAGAAGCCAAGTACATCAGTACCATTGATTTAACAAAAGGATACTGGCAGGTGCCCCTGCGGGAAGAGGACCGTCACAAAACAGCCTTTTCCACGGACTCAGGCCACTATGAGTTCAACGTCCTACCCTTCGGGCTCCATGGAGCCCCGGCCACCTTCCAAAGACTGATGAATAATGTATTGTCTGATCTAACGACATTTACCTCCGCCTATCTGGACGACACGGTAGTGTTCAGCCCAGACTGGAAAACCCACCTAGTACATTTGGATAGGGTGCTGGGGACACTCACGAGAGCCGGATTGAAGATTAACGCAAAGAAAACCCGCTTAGCCTTCCAGAAAGTGAAGTATCTTGGATACGTACTAGGGCATGGCCTGATTGAACCCCAGCTTGAGAAAGTTCGAGCCATCTCTGAAACCCCCTTTCCGAGCACCAAAAAGGAGATGCGGGCCTTCCTTGGGCTGATAGGATACTACAGGCGGTTCATCCCACAGTTTGCCCAGCTTGCTGCTCCCCTCACGGACACCCTCCAGACCACCTTCAAGCAATCCAGGTTGACATCCCAGCTGACAGAACAGGTGTGTCTATACACCGGAGGAGCGGTCAGAACGGAGCAGAGCGGAGGTGTGGCGTGGAGCAGCGGAGTCGAACGAAGGAGAGGAGCAGCGGGGAGAGAAGAAGAGGCATGGAGCGGAGGAAGAGCGTGGAGCCGAGGCGAGGCGTCGAGAGAAGTAGCTTGGAGCCGAGGAGCCGAGGAGCCGAGGACGGTCCTGACAGAGCCGGAGCAGAGGACGGAGACGAGGAGAGTGCGGAGAAGGAGGGGGACGGCACTTCAGGAGACGGAGACCCTCGACGAGAGGAGGAGAAGGGCGGAAGAAGAACCGGAGTCCTACGCAGATCACCGGGAGAGACGGTCCCAGGAGGGCAACGGACACACGATTTGCCCAGCCACTCCCCTGGAGGGGCGTGGCTAACAGAGGTACGTGGTAAGGTTACTGGGTGGTTGCGGTTAAAGAAGGGAGAACTTAAAAGCCCGTAGATTAAGTCCCCCGTGCACTTCCCTCACAACCCGAGACCTAACTGAAGCACTAATCATCCCCTCACTCCTTTTCCCGAACGCAACTTGGGAGTTGACCCTTGTACTTATACTACCTCTGTTTTTGTCTCCCCCTTCGGCGGAACCTGGGCCAAGACGGACCACAACGGGAAAGGACGGCGGAGCCCGACCCGGCGCCGAGAGGAGGGCGTCATCCAGAAAAGCAGGAGGGAAAGAAGTCGCTCACCGCGGCCTGTGCCGAGTCGCCCTACCTGTACTGACAGACTATTTCAGTAAATAAAACCTGGTTTGCTCCCACCTAAGACTCGCCTCTTGCCTATTCTCACCCAGCCGGCCACAGTCATGTACTGTGTCTTTGCTCTAGTGAGGAGAATTTCCACAGAATGAGGTACATACACCCTCACAGGAAATCCCATCACAATTCCTTCACTTTGCTCCAGACTTACACTGGTTGCTGCTACTGCTTTCAGACAACCTGGCAAGACTTTTGCAACAGGGTCCAAAACAGCTGAGAAATACGCAATTGGTTTTCTCATTTTTCCATGTCTTTGAATCAACACTGACAATGCACATCCTTCTCGCTCACTGCAGTACAGTTCAAATTCTTTCTCATAATCAGGCATTCCCAAAGCTGGTGTTTCACACAGTTTAGTTTTCAGCTGTTCAAATGCTTCCATCTCTGTTTTGATCAGAAATATTGGGTCTCTGATATCTGCCTTTGTCAATCTCTGCAATGGTTTTGCAATCAATGAAAATCCACTTATCCACTGCCTGCAATACCCTACCATTCCTAAGAACATTCTCACTTGTCTTTGTGTCTTTGGGGGCTGCATTCCTTGTCTAATTCCTTTAGCAATCTTGTGACCTAAATATTGTACTTCATTTTGACAAAACTGCAATTTTGACGGAGTCACTTTATGTTCCTCCTCTGCCAAATGGTTTAACAACATTATTGTGTCAGTTACACAGGCATCCTTTGTTTTCGATGCAATCAATAGATCATCAACATATTGGACCAACACAGATTCTCCAGGCATGCTCAAGCTTTCTAATGATTTATTTAACAGCTGATTGAAAATCGATGGACTCTCAGTGTACCCTTGTGGAATTCTACACCATGCTAGGATACGATTCTGGAAACGGAACGCAAAGATTGGCTGGCTTTCTGGATGCAATGGAACAGTAAAGAACACATTGCATAGATCAATCACCGTGTACCATTCTGCATCATGAGGAATTTGGTACAGAATCACTGCTGGATTTGGAACAATCGGACAACATGGGACAACAATTTTATTAACCTTTCTCAGGTCTTGCACAATTCTAAAAGTTCCATTTGGTTTTTTCAATCCCATAATTGGTGATTTACAAGGACTGCTTTCTATTTCTCTCAGAATTCCCTGCTCAATCGTTTTGTCAATCACTGGAATTATTCCTTCAATTACGTCTGCAGTCATTTTATACTGGGGAATGTTTGGGTAACTTGCACCTTCCTTGATTGTAACTTTTCACAGGATCAACACCTTTCATCAACCCTATATCTTTTCCAGTAAAATCCCACACTACTTCTTTCACTGCCTCTTTCAGTTCAACAGGAATCTTTTCTCGGTCAAAAACAGGAAATAAATTATTCTGCTCTGCTTCCATCATAAGCATTGTCAAACTATCTTCATCTGGAGTTTGCAATTCTATGCCATCTGGTGAACAACATATGGCACAGTTCATCTTACACAGTATTTCTCTGCCTAGCAAATTAACAGGACTGCTATCGCACACCACAAATCGATGCATATCTTTGAATGTCCCAATTTCTATCTCAACTGGTTTTGTCAAAGGAGTATTTATTTGCCTATTAGCTACACCTACAACCTGGATTGTCTCACCCGAGAGAGGAAGATTTTGAATTTCCACTGATCTAACGGGTAGCACCAGTGTCTACTAGGAAAGTTATTTCCACATCATTCACTTTTCCGCTCACAAATGGACCTGACTGATCTACCTCAAGAATGGCTCCAAGCATACACTCTTCTGCCTCCCTCAGGCACCGTCAGAAACTTTCATCCGGCTCACTGCCATTCTCTTCTTGCAACCAATATTGAGGGCACGCATTTACTCTTTGCGGTCTTTTTAACTGCTCACCTCCGCTGAATCCTGCCTCTGCACTGTATCTATGCTGATTCCCACTGTATGGCAGTGGCCGTTGTGGCACCTGACTTTGCTGATTTGCTATCTGCTGTTGTTGCGGTTGCTGCTGATTTACCTCAAACTGCACCTGCGGATTCAATGATGTATGTTCCCCATTAAGTCTAGGTGGACATTTACACTCTCGTTTCCAATGCCCTAACTTGCCTCAATTGAAACACGTGCCTTCCCTCCCACACCAACCCTCACTTATGTTTTTGTATATATGCTGATACAATGACGTCGTATGATTCTGATGAATGAGTTTTGAATCAACTGTTTAGGTTACTTTTGCATTGTGTGCACATTCTTCCTGACACCCCCATGTACATATTCACAAATGTATCCTAACCATTGGAGCCTTCCCTCCTTATTGTAATTAGTACAAATAGGTAGATTTATTTCTTCTTTTTTTGATATATTAATGTCGGATGTTATAAACTAAGAAAGAAAAACCCTAAAAAAACTCTTTAAAATAAATAAAAGATAATTCTGAGATACATTTCAAGACTGAAAGAGTGGTCTATTAAGTTGAGAATGTGGTGCTCAACTATATTGTTCTTTGAGAAAATAATCGAGCAGTATTGGCACTTGTTTTGTTACTTGCAATTGAAACATGGCAATTTCTTTTTCAATTCATCAATATTCCCTACTAATTTATGTTTGCTTTTAAAACTACCTTGATCCCCTACATTCTTACTTACCATCTGTGCTACCCGTTGTTCTGCTACTTTTACTTGTGTCCACATGGCTTTTTCTTTCAACTTTTTCTGTTTTGCATCAATTTCTTCACTGCAATATTTTGCCTGTTTCAGTACTTTATCTACTGAGCTCGACTGCCAATCCATCATGCTGTGTCTAATCATGTCTGAAATCTCCGGTCTTAATCCATATACAAACCTATATACAAAATGGCTCATATCCTTATCATTCAATTCCTCATAACCACTATACTGTTTGAAAACTAACAACAATCTTTCATAAAATGAGGGAGACCTGTTCGCAGGGGGAGACTGACCTCAGGGGGAGACAGACCTGCAAAGTTGCTGCAGCTCCTGGTGGCCCAACAATCCTGCAGCTGTTTCTGGCAGGAACCACGGACCAGCGCCGAATCTCGCCATGAGTCTGCAGAAGGCCGGGAATTACATCACTACATCACCCAGGGGCCCCGGGACCACGGCGCACCAGTGACGCCATCGCAGCGCCCGGAGGCGCTTGAAATCACCGGAGCGCCGAGCGCTCAGTGGGAGACCTGTTCGCAGGGGGAGACTGACCTCAGGGGAAGACAGACCTGCAAAGTTGCTGCAGCTCCTGGCGGCCCAACAATCCTGCAGCTGTTTCTGGCAGGAACCACGGACCAGCGCCGAATCTCGCCGTGAGTCTGCATAGGGCCGGGAATTACATCACTACATCACCCAGGGGCCCCGGGACCATGGCGCACCAGTGATGCCATCGCAGCGCCCGGAGGCGCTTGAAATCACCGAAACCCCTCCCGTCCCGCGGGACGCGCGCGGGCGGCGCAGGGCTAAGCCCGGGCAAAGGGCGGGCCCTCTACGGCCCTCAGAGGTCCGAGGAGGCCGGGACGGGCCACCCCCCTTGGCTCGAACTAAAGAGGAGGTAGATAGATTTATACTCTTATATTTTCATTACCCACCTATTGATCTTACCAACGGACCTGAACTTTCTTATATATACTGAGACTGTGTTATTACGCTGTATTCCCTACATACAGCTAAGTCATAACTAAATCAAAACATGACTCAGAAAGGGGTCACCAAAAAAGCTACCTCACAGAGGGGATCTTGCAAAGGGACATTAGACTATCATTTTAATAGGACAACAGTGCTTACTCCTGATGAAACAGAAGAAAATGATTCTCTCCAGTCCATAGTTAGCACACCCACTACACCCAGCATACAATCTTCTTCACAAACAGCCGGCACTGCGCAATGCCTGGCACTGTGGGAGGAATTAAATAGTCTGTGTAAATCCAGGTACGTCCCATTGGAATCGTTAAACGAACAAAACGGTGTTCCATCCTGTACCATAATCAGTGGCTGTACATTACCTATTAATGACTGCCCGCAGGAACCCCCCCTCTCACCTAAAAAAGTTAACACTCAAAGCACAGTACTCCCACAGATCTCTTGTGTTAAAAGGAAGCGCGATGGGGTTAAACAAAATGGGAACTACCCAAAGCTACAAAAACTGTGCCTAAGCCCCTCTTTGTCTTGATTGTCTTCTAATAATTCCCCCTTAACCACAGAAACAGCAGTGACGTTTGACCAGACAGTACCCCCGTCTCAGCAGGCTTTACTGTCCCAGATTGAACTACTGGTCAAATCCCTCTTATCACCTTTGTGGGAAAAAATTAACACTCTAGGGGATAGGCTGACGGGAATAGAAGAAAGGATTAAGGATAGCTTCCCACCCACCAAAATTATCAAAACACCAAATCGCTCTCAGCCATCAGCTGCCTTTAAAGAGACCAAGCCACCTACAATAAGCAAAAGCGCTCAAACTCAGTTGCTAGACTCTGCTACAATAGTCTCAAAAGCCCCAAGGGTCACTTCCAAATTCATACCAACGCAGCACAACCCTGCTAGAACAGAGACTACAAAGGTACCCCATATACATCTACCCCCGGAGGCTGCCCCATTTGTGTCTGTCCTGGCGGGAGTACCAGCACTCCCATATGGTAAACCCGAAAGACAGCAAGACTTACTCAACAAGGTTACGTTTTGGCTAGCAAATAATAGACCCCTTCCACCCGACCTTGATGGACGAATATTGAGTGCTAGAAGGGTGGGCTGGTTAGGCTCCTCTCCAAAAGACATTCCTGGTGACCTAGTGTTAGTAAAATTTAGGAACAGACATGTTGTCCCATACTTACAAACTTGGCAACCTCAAGAAGGAGATGGTCCTATATCCACCTGGGACTTACATGACTTTTACCCTAGTGTGCAATACATCATCCCTTCGAGACCAAAGGCAAGGTATAACTATCTGATGGGTAGAACCGCCTGTGTATGGAATGGTAGTGGCCCTTCCGCTCTCAACAGGCTGGAACCACTGTACAATAGTTATAAGCGTGGAAAGCGCTATTAATTTGATTATATTATGGGACAATTTTCTACTTTTTTGTAACGATAGAACTATGAATGCTAATGTTTTGAAATACGTGTAATTAATAAGGAAATTACCCATGTTTTTTTTTTTTTTTTTTTTTTTTACAGATATTGTGCTAATGTATGTATGCTTTTATGATTGTTTTTAACTGTACGCTTTTATGATTTTAAATCAAAATCGAATAAAGCAAATGAACTAGAACTAGAGTGTACAGTTTCTTTCGGCTCTTGTGAGGTCCTGTCTATCTCCACCCAATCAGTTTCTTTTGGAGGTATTTTATTTTTTAACCACACTATCACCAGTTCATATTTTCTCATCACATCTGGTGATGGAGCTTCTGTTATCTTGTCCCTAGGATACTCCTCCCTGGGCCAATCCACAGATATTTTACATTCTGTCCATAAGTCTGTTGGCACCACTATGTCAAACAACCCATCCAAATCGATCCATAATACTTTTGACACTTTTCCAAATCTATCTACTTGTCGATACCACTCTACTGGTTTCTCTCTCAATCTGGGGAATTCATTTGTAAATGACAATATGTCTTGTCTACTCCAAGGAACATGTACATATCCTCCTCCAGGAATTTCTCTCATGGGGAGTTCTGTTGCTACTGTCTCCTTTCCCCTAATTGGAAACGCTAATGTAGATTTGTCACTGTTTTCCTCTTTCTTCTTGGCCCACTTAACCCTCCATTTGCTCACCTCTCCCCGTTTTCTCAATAACACAATTAAATCTTTTATTTGTAACAATCTTCCAGCAGTATTCATGTTCTCAATATATCTTTTTGCAAAATCTACTCGATAAGTTTTCTGCAATGATTTTATTTTTGAAAATTCTATTACATATTCACTTGCCACCTCTTCCAACTGATCATACATTGTTTTAGCTCTCCATGTTATGCTTTTACATAGGAACATGAGCTCATCATCTTGGTATGTTTTTAGCCTATCTGTGCCAATAGTTCCAATGATTAATTATTCCATGTCTACTTTCAATTTCGCTACATCCATCGCTTTTGATTCCTGCTCTTTTAATTTTAAAGTTGTATTCCAATCACTTAATTCTTTATCTGATGTCTCTAAAGGTGTTTGCGTTAGATCTATTTTATCTATACTTTTCTCAGGGGATGCAGAGTCAGATTCTGCTCCTGTCGGGTATCTGCACGACAAACTTTGATTGAAAGTCAATTCTGGTGGGTTTACATTTATATTCCGCCTTATTTCTGACAAATCAGGATAAATATTTCCTTTTGCTTTCTGCAGACCTTGTTGTAATGGAATTGGTATTCTCTGATTTTCAAATACTGGTATCACAGGTCCTATCGTTACTGGAACAGTTACAGCTTCCATATTTTTTGTAAGGTTTTGAATCAGTTCATGTGCAGAACGTTCATAATTAGAAATATCTGGCTGCACATCATTTCGTCTTTCAGCACTTAGCACAATTGTATGTGAGTCATTACTCTGTACAGGAGTACCTGAAATTCTAGCTACTCCTATCGGTGTACTCGGGACATATCTTGTTTCTACTCTCTCAGGGAAATCTCGGAAATTTGATGGTTGTCTTGGCGTTTCATTAACTCTCTCATCTGCTATTGGGGCATTCGGGGTAGTCCATAAAGAACTTGGTTGATATGGTGGCGGTCTCCTATTTAATATTTCTTCTAATACAGCGTCCTCTGATTCGCTTTCACCATAACTTTGATTCCCTGACTCAACATTCTTTTCCTTTTCTGTGCATTTCCGTCCCTCATATTCTTCTGCCAATCTGACTGGATACATGCCATCACACATACTACCATTCCTCCATCTTCGCATTCTAGTTTCATGAGTTTCTCCCCATAAATCTCGGCCTTTACCTCTTGGTCTGATATGCCTGCTCAACATCTCACTTTCCAGTTCATGCATCTCATCTTCCCACTCAACTAGTGCTTCAAATTGAGTTGGTCTAGGTCTGGGTTCAAGTTTCATCATTTTGTCTCTCAAATTTCTCAAAATCGCCAAATCAAATGATCCTCCTTCTGGAAAAGCTAACACACCATCATCCTTGGTACATCGTACCCAATTCTCCAACCAAACACACGTATGATAACCATATTTCGATATCATATAGGAAGCAGGTGTTTTCGGTAAAGGAAGTATTTTTCCCTCTCTCGTAACTACCTCCTTGTCTTTTACAAACATGTTTTTCAGCTTTTTAAACCATGAAGATTTCTTCTTGTCATCATCGTAATAATAGTACGAAATTTTTCAGTAAATTTCCTGCTTTCAAAAGATCGCGCACTACTCTATTGCTGTTTCCGTAACACCAACCTATCACAGCGCGCTTTGCACTAATGTACCAATTAGAACACGATACGTCACTATAGTGCTTAACCAATAGCTTTTGCTGCTTTTTGTGATGAACCAATCAGCTCCTACTCTGTCTTGGTCACGCGGACCAATCCCAGCGCGACACTTTTGACGTCACCAGCGCTCCGGCTTCTGCAGCGCTGACTGACCCCTCCTGTCAGATCTCGAACCCCTTTCCCCCGTCTTCCTCTCTGTCACTATCTTCGTAGATGCAGAAACCAGAACTACGGAGTCCCGAAGCGGCTTGGAAATGAACTACACTTCCCGGCAAGCTGTGGTGCGCGGCGCACATGTGACGCAGGAGCAAGCGCACACCCGGAAACAAAAAGACATTGGAGACCTGCGGCGGTGCCGATTATTCAGCTGAAACACGAAGTGTTTGTTCCTGTCGTATGGGTAGCGGTAAGCCGTTCTAGGAGGTCTGGATCCTTCATTGTGTTTGAGGGAGTCTTGTGCTTGGTATTGAACACGCAAGCTGCGTGTTGTTCTGTTCTTGATTTAGCGTGTCGGTAAGGACGCGCAAGCAGCGTGTTGGAAAGTGCTGCAACTATCGTTTGATTTTGCATTGTGTGTACGCGCGGACTGCGTGTGAACACTTCTGTGACATTTATCTCTCAAGTGAGAGAAAAGGACTTATGGGTTCACGAACATTTGGCTCTGTTGAACTATGATGTGGGTTGCAAGAATCATTGACAACTAAAGTGTATGCGGAGCCACAGCCTGTTTGAACCATTGCATATTTCACTTAAGAACTGGGGATGAAATGCAAAGCAGAAAACGTTAAGGCGTATTAACATTGACTGCTGTTTTTTCCTGTTTATTTCCACAACCTTGGTTTGCTTTATTTTCTGTGCAGGAGAATCAGAGAGAGAGATACATTAAGCAAGGGTTCTGTGCTGATAGGTGAGCCGTTTTGGACACTACCTACTACTTAGGTGTGATTGAGCATTGTGGTGGTATTCAAGTGCAGGGATTCATATTGGTTCCCTTTTTTCCTACAGCAAAACAGTAGCCCTGGTATTCCCTCACGTCTCGTCTCCTTGCATATACTCCCCAAACTTTCCCCTCTCCAGGTAGGAAAGAAGGATAGTCAAGTACCCTACATGTCTAGATAGAAGAGTGCGAAAACAGTGGGTGAAAGGGGGGGGCTTCTCCTCTAATGGTTTGTTCCTTTCTCGTTTCAGCTCTCCCTCCCCGCTGCTCCCTTCCTTTCCTTCCCTGGGGGAATTGCTTTTATGGTCTGTGTATATTTCGGACGTAGAGGTGGTTCTTCGAGGGGAGGTATAGGTCTTGCAACACAGCTCCGAAGAGATAGAGGCGGAGCCTGACAGAATAATCGGCCCAAGTAGTTTCTCTCTTCTCGGCTGTGTTGGAAGACACCATGATGACATTGGATGATGTCATGGCTGCACTAGTGCAGGTTCAAACTGAACTCGCAGCTTCTAATAGAGAGGTGGCGGCTGCCCGAGCCGAGAACGCCCAATTAAAAGCTAGAATGGATAGGACCCTGACATCCCAGGCCGTGGGAGGAGGGAGTCAAGGCCCGTCAACCAATGTCACAGTAGAAATGCCAGCTCAAATCCCCTTAGCCCCACCAGAGCGATTCCACGGGGATAACAGCAAGGTACAGGTGTTTCTTACACAAGTGATGTTACACTTTATGTGCAAACCGAAGATGTTTGCCACAAACCAAGCGAGAGTCGCGTTTTTGATCTCACATCTAGGGGGTGAAGCCGCTCAATGGGCAGTCCCCATAGTACGAAGAGATGACCCATTACTATACGCATGGGATGACTTCCGTGAGGCATTTGAGAAAACCTTTGATAGGAGGGCTGAGACCTTTTCGGCTGATAGGGACCTGCTTAAATTGAAACAAGGCGGTTCAGATCTAGTGACCTATCTGAACAACTTCCGCCGGCTAGTGGCCGAAACAGAGTGGCCTGAAAACAAACAATCCGCCCTGTTCTATCAAGGCCTGAACGACGACCTTAAAGACGTCTTGGCGCAAATAGACCCTCAGCCTAGAACATGCTCCGCCTTGATTGAACTTACCTTACGCCTGGATCACAGGTTGAAAGAACGTAAAGGGGAACATAAAACCAAAGACAAAACCGTGTTACCTTATGAACATGCAGGGCATGGAGATAAACCGGCCTCATCCTCGGAAGCAATGGATATTGGAGCAGTCCGCGCGTCGTTAACGCTTAGTGAGAAGAACTACCGTCGGAAACAGGGTCTTTGCCTGTACTGCGGGAAAAAAGGTCATTTTTTGAGGGAATGTCCAGTGAAACCCAAACCAGGCAGGGGAAGAGGCGGACCGGTAGCAGCAGGAACCTCCATCGCGGAACCGGAAAACTGCAAAGCTTGAAGGTGGGTGAAGGGGAACCATCAAGCAAAATATCCATCACTTCCATTACCCCAGAACCAAACTCGGACCACACGCATCTATTTCTGCATATGTCTATGGTGATTGCGTCTAGGGAAAGGAGTATCAGAGCAATGATCGACTCAGGTGCTACCGGATGTTTTATGGATTACTCAGAAGCAGAGCGCCTCGGGGTGCTGTTGATCGCAAAAGAACATCCAGAAACGGTTTATGCAGTAGATGGCAAGGAGCTGAAAGCAGGACCCATTCGGTATCACACTCTGGACTATGTTTTGTCCTATCAAGGAAGTCATCATGAGATGATTACGTTTAACATCATCGAAGCGCCTCAATACGGCATCATATTGGGACTCCCGTGGTTGAAGAAGCATGAACCTCAAATCCATTGGACATCTGGTGAGGTGTCCTTCCGATCCATCTTCTGTAGGGAACATTGTTTTCAGGAAAGGCTGAACCCCTCATGTGCCTTGGCGTTGGTGAAACATGTCGCTACCGCAGCAGAAAAAGAAGTCACTCTTCCCTCTTGCTACAAGGCATACGAGGAAGTGTTTAGCGATGTGAAGGCGGAAAATCTACCTCCCCATAGGTCATATGATTGCCGGATCGACCTTCTTCCCGGGTCTGTGGTGCCCAATAGCAGGATTTACGCCCTCACACTGCCGGAAAACGAGGTTCTACGTGCTTACCTGGATAAATATTTGGCCCTTGGGTTCATCAGGCCCTCCAGGTCCCCAGCAGCGTCGCCTCTATTTTTCATTCCGAAAGCGAACGGTGAGAAAAGATGCTGTATAGACTACCGTGCTTTAAATGCCATCACGGTGAAAAACCAATACCCCTTGCCCTTGATACCGGTCCTGTTGGAACAAGTCCGTTCAGCCACTGTGTACACAAAACTGGACCTGAGAGGGGCATATCACCTCGTCAGGATTCGACATGGGGACGAGTGGAAAACCGCATTTAAAACAAGGTATGGGCTATACGAATACCTCGTAATGCCCTTCGGATTATGTAACGCCCCGGCGGCGTTTCAATTCTTCTTAAACGAAGTACTACGAGAATACCTGGATCGTCATGTAGTAGTCTACATCGACGACATATTGATTTATTCTGACTCCATGGAAGAACATGAGGAACATGTAAAACAAGTGTTGGGAGCACTGCTAGCACACCGCTTATACTGTAAAATTACAAAATGCGAATTCCATGTGTCCACAGTGGAGTTTCTCGGTGTCATGCTCACTCCATCGGGACAAGTGATGGCTGAAAGGAAAGTCAAGGCTATTGCGAACTGGCCTCGACCTTGTAATGTAAAGGATATACAGTGTCTGCTGGGATTTGCCAATTTTTATAGGAGATTCATCAGAAATTTCTCCAAACTGGTGACCCCGTTAACCCGCCTGACGAGAAAAGATGTTCCCTTTGAGTGGGACCAGGAAGCACAGCAGTCGTTTGCACAGCTTAAAGCCTCTTTCTCCTCTGCGCCTATTTTGATACATGCCAACCCCGAATTACCGTTTGTTGTGGAAGCCGACGCCTCAGAGTACGCTATTGGCGCCGTCCTTTCACAACGGAAAGAAGACACTGGTGTGCTACACCCTATTGCTTTTATGTCACGGAAATTGAGTGTGGCTGAGGGTAACTATACCATCGCCGAAAAGGAACTGTTGGCGATTCGTGATGCCTTCCTGGAATGGAGACACTGGCTGCTGGGTGCTAAACAGTTGGTTACTGTTTATACAGATCACAGAAATCTGCAGTTCATGCGGGACGCAAGACATCTTACCCCACGGCAACTTCGATGGATGTTGTTTTTCGAAGAATACAGGTTTGTGGTAACCTTTCGGCCAGGCTCAAGCAACAAAAAAGCCGATGCGCTTACTCGCCAAGAACATCCCAATCAACAGTCCTTACCCCCGGAGCGAGCAATAATCCATCCTGCTCAAGTGATCGGCGCAACAGAATCTCAAGCCTTTCTCACAGGAGTGAGTAGAGGAGTACAGACGTGTGTGTGGAGGACTTGGCTTCACCATCACCCTGAATGGAGAATGAAACATGGAGTGCCCATAAAAGGGAATCAGGTATTAATCCCGACGATTCCATTACGAAAACTGGCGTATTCCTGGTGTCATGACACCCCTTGTGCAGGACACATGGGATATGTAAAGACTCTGGAGAAGGTGGTGAGACAGTTCTGGTGGCCTTCGGTGAGACCTGATGTTCGTAAGTGGGTGAGTGAGTGCAGGACGTGTGCACAAATGAAATCCGACAGACAACAACCTCAGGGTCTACTCCAGCCTATGCCCACGCCGGAACAACCTTGGGAGCGGTTTTCAGTAGACTTCATAGTGGGGCTCCCCAAGGATCAAGGAAACACAGCCATTATCGTTGTCATCGATTACCTGACGAAGATGGGTCACTTCGTGGCATGTAAGCAGGTCCCTACGGCTGGTCAGTTGGCTCGCCTTCTTTTGGTTCACGTTGTAAGGCTACACGGTCTCCCACGCGATATAGTGTCCGACAGAGGGGCCCAATTTACGGCCCGTTTCTGGAAGACCTGGTGTGCAGAACTGCAAATTAAGTCCTCTCTGTCCACCAGTTTTCATCCGCAAACTGATGGGCAGACAGAGAGGCTTAATCAGACACTTAAGCAGTATTTGCGTTGTTATGTACGGAACAACTCGGATGCATGGGTGGACTGGTTGTGGGTAGCAGAGATCGCCTACAATAACACTGTACATTCATCCACACAACATACCCCTTTCTTCTGCACTGCCTGTTTGGGTGCAGCAAGACCAGGAGTATGAAGTGCACAGTGTCTTGGACTCCAAACGGGTGAGGGGGCGTTTGTACTACTTGTTGGCTTGGAAAGGATTTGGTCCAGAGGAACACTCATGGGAACCTGCTGATGCGGTGCATGCCCCTAGACTGGTGGCCAAGTTCCATGAAGCTCACCCGGATTGTCCTGTGTGAGTCCGGGACCCTTTGGAGGGGGGATGTACTGTCAGATCTCGAACCCCTTTCCCCCGTCTTCCTCTCTGTCACTATCTTCGTAGATGCAGAAACCAGAACTAAGGAGTCCCGAAGCGGCTTGGAAATGAACTACACTTCCCGGCAAGCTGTGGTGCGCGGCGCACATGTGACGCAGGGGCAAGCGCACACCCGGAAACAAAAAGACATTGGAGACCTGCGGCGGTGCCGATTATTCAGCTGAAACACGAAGTGTTTGTTCCTGTCGTATGGGTAGCGGTAAGCCGTTCTAGGAGGTCTGGATCCTTCATTGTGTTTGAGGGAGTCTTGTGCTTGGTATTGAACACGCAAGCTGCGTGTTGTTCTGTTCTTGATTTAGCGTGTCGGTAAGGACGCGCAAGCAGCGTGTTGGAAAGTGCTGCAACTATCGTTTGATTTTGCATTGTGTGTACGCGCGGACTGCGTGTGAACACTTCTGTGACATTTATCTCTCAAGTGAGAGAAAAAGACTTATGGGTTCACGAACATTTGGCTCTGTTGAACTATGATGTGGGTTGCAAGAATCATTGACAACTAAAGTGTATGCGGAGCCACAGCCTGTTTGAACCATTGCATATTTCACTTAAGAACTGGGGATGAAATGCAAAGCAGAAAACGTTAAGGCGTATTAACATTGACTGCTGTTTTTTCCTGTTTATTTCCACAACCTTGGTTTGCTTTATTTTCTGTGCAGGAGAATCAGAGAGAGAGATACATTAAGCAAGGGTTCTGTGCTGATAGGTGAGCCGTTTTGGACACTACCTACTACTTAGGTGTGATTGAGCATTGTGGTGGAATTCAAGTGCAGGGATTCATATTGGTTCCCTTTTTTCCCTTTTTTCCTACAGCAAAACAGTAGCCCTGGTATTCCCTCACGTCTCGTCTCCTTGCATATACTCCCCAAACTTTCCCCTCTCCAGGTAGGAAAGAAGGATAGTCAAGTACCCTACATGTCTAGATAGAAGAGTGCGAAAACAGTGGGTGAAAGGGGGGGGCTTCTCCTCTAATGGTTTGTTCCT